>NW_027131283.1:9067500-10317500 GCF_026122565.2 Emydura macquarii macquarii
ATTCCCTCTGAAGCATCTGGCATTGGCCACTGTTGGAACACAGGATACTGGGCTAGATGGAACCATTGGTCTGCCCAGTATGGCCGTTCTTACAAGTTAATCCTTAACAAAATTGGTTTGAATTATTAGTAATTACACACACACACACACCCCCACCCCCGGCTGCTATGAGGTTCAATCCTGCATCTTATTTTAGGAAACTCCCATTGTCTGAGTTTTGCTAGAGAGCTTTGCCTATAGGATTAGACCTTAGTATAAAACGAACAATAAGTTGGGTTAAGTATATCCCATGAAAACTTTGCTCTGAAGGAGAAGGAAAACATATCAGACACTAACAGGTTCAGTAAAGTAGTACAGTACGATAAAATTCTAGATAGAATCACTCGACTCTGTTTTAGTGTTTTCCAAGCTGCAGACTGATTTTTTTTCTCTTGGTAATTTTATCAAATTTCCACAGGAAAGAAACTGCCCATATCTATCTGAACTCTTTTAAAGAGCACACCCAAATACTTCATTTCAAATTTATTCTTCAGCAGCCTACGATGTCACTGCATATGTAGGTGCAAACAATGTAGATGCAAAGAGTAGTTAACCGTTGATGTAAAAGTACAAACTCCCAAATTAAACCGGATTGAAAATAGCCATGTGTACTTTCTATATATGCTGCCTTTAAAGAATTGCTGGGAAAAAAAGAATTAAGACAGCATGCTGCTTCGATAAAGTTCTCCTCTAAAGGCCTGATTCAAAACCCAATGAAGTCAAATTGAAGTCTTTCCATTAACTTCAACAAGCTGTAGATGAAGTCCCACATTTCTACAGACATGAAACAGAATGGCAAAGAATCCAGTTTAGGCTCTTCACTAAGAATGGTGATTTATTCTGCTATCTTGCATTTTGCAATTCTTCTTAAAATAAGCAGTCATGGCTTTATGCTTCGGAACCTGAACTGTTATAATAAAAACTTCTAGCCAAATGTGAACTGTGTGTCACTGATACAGTCTTCCTTAATACTCAGGGTATGCCTCTGCTTTACGTAAAGATGTATACATGTTCTTCCACCTCTAAAGACAACCACATACATTCAGGAATTTAACATCTTCTGTCACTAAGGAGTCACATACTTTTTAGTTTCAGTTGACAGAGATCACTGAAGACATCAAGGAACTCCCTGTATTCCTCCCACAAGCTCCCTGTGTGCCACTTCACATCCGGCTCTATTTCAGGACCAACCTGCAACTCCTGCATGCCAGGGTCTCTGCATCATGTCAGGGGCGGTGTGAATGCACCTATTCTGTCCCCTCCCTGCCCTCACCCAAATTAGCATTCTGTTTGGAGATAAACCATTCAGAGTGTCAACATGTTAAATTCTATTGGGAGAATAGAGAGATGAGATGGGGTCTTGAGTAGAAGTAGAAAGATTATTTTACTTCTGTATTTGGCACTAGTGTGACAGCCGCTGAATTACTGCATCCAGTTCTGGTGTCTACAATTCAAGAAGGATGTGGATAAATTTGAGAGCCTTCAGAGAAGAGCTACAAATTATATCTAGATTTGCTACATTGTTAAAAGAGACAGTATTGGAGAAGAACATTGGCTACTCTAAATTAAACTCTTAATTTGAGTTACAGAACAGGGTCTTATGTTACAAGTTTTTACTCTCTGGGGCATTAATCTAAGTACCTGCTCAAAACACTACCAAGATTCACATTAACTTCTTAGCACTAACTCCTTTGATAATGGGAACAGAGAAACTGAGCCACTGTACCACAAATCTTGAAGCATTAAAAAAAGGTCCTAAAGTGTTTTTAACAGCATGAATCCAGTGCTAGACTTAGGCTGTGAAATGTCACTTTTAACTTTTATTTATCTTAAGTGGACAAAGATCTATTAGTTACCATTTTATTTTAATCCTGAACACAGGTAAAACTAACCAGAAATCAATGGTTTATCTTGGAGTCAGTTTTTTGGTAACTTTCAGCAGCTGTTTATTTATAGCTAGCATTTTATAAGGTAATTTCTCATTTGAAAGCAACTGAAAGAGGATGAAATTTCATTTATTAAAATTCATAGAAAAGTCTCAAAAGCTTAAATTCCTCTTCATCTTGCCTGTCAAATTAATTTAGTTAACTTTAAAAATCAAATTATATACTCATTAACTACTTAGAGTTCAGTTAAGTTTCATTATGCAATCATCCAACATTTCTTTTCAATTTAAAAAACTATTTGTCATCTCAGACACATGCAATAGATGCCTTTAAAACATAAGCCCAAGACACAAAAACACAAATCCTACTAAAACAATTTAAAACCCCATTTCTGGAACAAGTAAGCGAATAACCAGACAGTGTACAACAGGAAGCAGTTTCAAACATATGGCTTAATTAGTACAAGAATTACAATTTAAAACATTTTTTGTATAAAAGAGTATGTCATTTCCATTGCAATTACCTAAAAAGAGGAAGCAATTCAAATATATCTACTAAAGACAAGTTTATGTGACAGTCCTTGGTTTTGGAAAAATTCTGAATGCTCATGTTGCATAAATTAGGGCCAATTCTGCAGTCATACTGACTAGTGAAATCTCATTAAGTTACTGGAGATTTGTATGTAGGTGGCCTGCAAGGATTAGGTCTTTATTTTCCAGATTTTCACTAATGAAGATTACATGCCAAAATAATTTTGAACAGAAAACTGTCAGTCAAATTAAATTATGAAAAATCCTCCTTACTTTTGTGTAGTGAAATCTCATCTAGCCCCCAAAAGATTTTTCAAAGCTTCTATGGACTACTGCAGAAGCCAACAGAATGTTTAATTGAATTTAGCCTTAAACACCATATATAGCTACTATTGGTGGTACTGAAAAGACCACTTAAATATATTTAATATAAATTATAGATTCATTTCAGAAATCAAGATTGAGACTTGTCTGTGGCTATCATATCCCTGTCAATAATGCCCGTCATATGCATGATCCTGACAGTTTTTCTTAGTTTTATTTGTACATTCCAGTTGATACTAACAAGGCAGCACACTTCAGAACTGCTAATGCACTTATAAGTTATTCTTAACTAACACTCTACCTTGTGCTTTTTAAACACTACTCAACACATGCCATAATCACCCAGAGATGTGCTTTTTACCTTCTTTTATGCACACAGACCTATAGAAGGTGTTGAACTTACAAGTTATGATCTTGAGATGCAATTCCATAATCATATGGGTTAAAGAGTTACAGTGTGAAAATATGTATTGATTTATTATAAAGCAGTTATTTTGAGTGTGTGGTAGAAAGTAAGGCTCATCTTGCTTCTCAGGAAAGATTTATATCAGAATGACCAGGAGAAAGGACAAGTGAGAGCTAATTATAACACAGTCAAGATTGCCCAGATCACCAGCAGCAACATTAGACAACTCTCTTAGGAAAATACAAGTGCTTGAGAATCCTGAGGAATCTCTTAATACACATTGGCTGCTTAGAAGTTCATGAGTCTTAACACAACCAAGCTAGACAGCACTGTTTGTGTGACAGAAAACTAACAAATTACACTTTACTACTCAGTTTGTGTGTTATATAGGAAACACAAGCCTTCCTTCCCAACAAAATATGAAACAGAACACAACATGCTAGTCAACAGATCTTGTTAATTTTGCATGATTGGCAGCCCTAGAGCTAGAGATTTAACCTCTATTTATCCACAGAACTGGTATAGACCAGTATAGACCAGGCTTGCTCACCCATTGCCCCAACCAAGGTGTGTTCACCTGGACATACTACTTTTAGGCCTCAGAGTCTAGTTCACGCTTCATGCCCATCCCATCCTTGGTGGCCAACAAGGCACGAGCTGTTATGGGACACATGTCCAGCACCAATCTGATAGATCAACTAACTTCAGATAGGCTACTGCACAACTGTTAGATGGCAACAGCTTTCAGAACTAACAGCCTTATTGCTAGAGCTTCATGGAGAATGGAAGTTCAAAGTGTGGCTCCATTCCAACGCTGAGCAAAAACCAAAAATTTCAAAACTCTCTGTAAAGGAAAATTTCTAAACAAAATATTTGGGGGTCGACTGTTTGTTTCAACAAATTGAACTGTTTCATTTTGATTTTCTTCTTTTTCATTTTGCACTGTAACCTAAAATAATACAAAATAAGAAAATACTAAACAAAAAGTTGGTTCAAAACAAAAAACAAAACAAAAAACAAAAAACAAATAGTTTTTCCTCCAAAAATGTTGAAACAGCCTGTTTCAACATTGTCAGAACTCTTTTCCTCAATTATCTCCCAACACAGAATTCTGGTAAAATGACTCAATTTCACAAAACATTTTGATGTCAGTGGAACTGTATATTCTGATGGAATATGGTTCCCTCAGTTTCTCCAACCAGCTGTTCTTGTACTGCAGTTCTAGTTACTGTAAAGATAGACAGTCCTTGCCCTGAATTTTTTTTGGGTGGAGGGGGGTGGAATCTAGTTTAAGACAAGATGCAACCAATGAGAATAGATGAAAGGGGGACAGTAACAGTAAAAGGATGCAGTAGTTAAATGGTAGTTGTGGATTTCGTTTTTTAATGAAAAGAGCAAATTTGAAGGTGTGCAGCTTAGCAGCCCATTAATCTACGTCACCCCAGTCCCTCTACTGTCCCTCCACCCCCATTTTGTTACATTACATTACAGTTCAACACCTCTTGTAGCAAAGGTCTTCATGCTCCCTTTGTGGACTGCTGGGGTTGGACATGAGGGGGCAACCTTCTGTGAGAAGTGAAACATTCTTATCTGGTTTTGCTGAGAGTGCATGAAAAATCTGTCAGAAGTAATTAAATTTATGGCTGGATCTGTATATTGTATCTGTATACTTTTTGCTTCACTTCAGTGAATGAAGCAAGTTATATTAAGAACGCCAGTGTGTTTTTTTTTACTAGACAAACCAGTGTAGGGGGAGCTGCCTCTCAATAATGTCAAGACATACAGTATCAAACAATAGCATTTTCACAGACTTCATGCTAGCGAGACCAAAGCTAATGGTGACCAGTGTATGTCACTTCAGTTAATATAAGCAAAATAATTAAGCAATTTCATCTTAAAATAAATCTGACTTGCTAGGGCACAGCTAGTTTGGTGACCAACGTTTATTTGAATTCTGAGCTAGAATGAAATCAATTAAAAGGGTTGCCCCTCTTGGAGATTCTATAGGCACATTCTTTTAGTGGTCTAAAGCTTCGCTTTCAGAGTTTCAAAAATATCACACAGATGGATGCTAAGTCTTCTTCCCAACCCCCAACATGTTTTCCCTGAACACAGGAGCAAAAACAAACCATTTTTTGTGTATTTCGATGAAGAAATCAAAATTGGGAGGGCAGGGGAAAAGAGGGAGCAGAAAATTCCTGCACAGGTTATATAGACCTCATACAAACTTATCTAACCATTGGAAATCAAGGTAGAAATAAAACAATGTATGATCACAGTACCGTCTAGTATGATTACAGGCTCTGGAGCTGGTGAGATAGATACATAGCACAAGTACAGTTGTGTCATTTTATCAACAGCTCTCAAACTGCTAAAAATATTTTTAACTCCATGAATCAAAATTACAGACTACAGTTATGTTTGCTCTGTGATTATTTTTAAAGCTAAATAAGCTTCTCTCTGAAGCAGAAAAGTCTTTTTGAAGTTTTAACCACAGTCTTTATTTATAGGACCACAGACATTAAAACCTATTCTACCCAAAGAAAGATCATTTTTGGAAGCACTTGGCTTGCTTCTAAATTGTGTTTCCATTTGGCAGGCAGTTGTTTATAAGATCCACACAATATTGCAAGGCAATACTTTGAGCACTAGTAATGAACAGAGAATATTGGGAGTATTTCCATTAATAAGCAAATGCCTTGGTCTAACTTACTGGTCCTGTGATTGACCTGGGACATGTCATTTCCTCTCCACTCCACACAATATTTTAGAAGCATTATGAATCAGACAACAGTATCAGAGGAGATATTTCTAGTCTCCTACTTATGTGCATATATCTTAAATCTCTTACAGCATTACAGAGGTCTACTACCCCATTCCTATCTCTGCAGATCAGACTGTTTGATTCTATCTTCAGTTACGCTTCTGAAACCACGATGAATTCTTGGAGCTGCATAGGTGTCAGTAAACCAAGAAAACAGATGGTAAGGACTGAGGTCCAGGTAATGCTTTCCTATGGAAAAACCTGCAGGAAGGGACAAAGTAAAGATGAAAATTGGCAGCCATGGAACCATGAGAAGTGGTGTTTTGCCCCCACTGGAGCTAGCAGGGGCTGTATCCAGCTGGCCTATGAATATCTCAAAGTCTTACAGGGTTCTAAATTAACTGCATCAAGTCCCGCAAGGACCTGTAGACAGCTCAACGAAGACCGCCACTCAATGCACAGCTACAGTTAAAAAAAAAACAAAAAAACTAACAAAGTCGTTGTTATTCATCAGCCCATTACTCACATATCCTACTATTCTAATGCCTTTGTATAAAATCAATCACATGGACTCATCTGGAATGTTGTGTGCAGTACAGATCACCTCATCTCAAAAAAATGATATTACAGATTTAGAGGGGCTCCAGAGAAGGGAGATGAGAATGGTCAAGGGCCTGGAAAAACACTCATATAAAGAGAGACTGGGGGGAAAAAAAGAGGGGGAGGGGTCTGTTTACCTTAAAAAGAAGATGAAGAAGAGGAGACAATAAAAAGTATATACAACAGTGGTCTAGGGAAGATGGCGGAGTGCAGGGGAAGAGGCAGAATCTCCTTATCTACCTCATAACACAAGAGCAAGGGGACCATTCAATGAAGTTTTAGAAATGGCAAACTCATATCCGAGAAAATACTTTTTCACACAACATGTAATTAGGCTGGAACTAGTGCCATGAAAGTTGCTGAGACCAAAAACTTACAGATTCAAAAAGGGTTTGGTTATTTGTAGAGACAATAAGAGTATACAGAGTTAGCACTAATTATTCTAACAAAACACTGGAAGGAATATTAAACCCTGTGCTTCAGGGCTTAAAAGCGAGTCTCTAACTATTAAAGATCACAGACTTATCAGGGGGTGGCGAGGAGGGAAAGAAGGGACAGATTATCCCACATTTGCCAATTGTGGGGTTCTTTCATCTTCATCTGGAACAACTGTGGCTGGTCATTGTTGCAGTCAGTATACATGATTAGATGGACTTTGGGTCAATCAGTATGGCAACTCTTGCGTTCCTATATTTTGATATTAACTTACCCATAAAAACCCCTGGGGAATGTTGACAAGAGAGTGGCTCTCCTCCAGCTCGGTCCATTCCCCACCCAACAAAGTCCCCCCACTTTATTCAACACCTCTGTAAAGAAAAAGGAACCAAAGTTCAAAATAATAGTGCTTCTGCTGGAATGGAGGGATACTCCTGCATTACTTCAACTGCCCTACCTCAAACTGATAAAATACCACGAGAGAAGTTTTTCTGCTCCAATCAAGTCCTCCACAGAAAATGAGGGATGATACTGACACAGCCGTAAGAGCTCTGGCACAGACTTTGTTAAGTAAAAGAAGTTAACTCAGCAAGAATGCCAGCATGTCTCAAATAGTCTGAGTGATCTAAAGAACTCTAGAAACTTTCTGTAGCTCAGAACAAAGTTATTGCTCAAAAATCATAAGAACCTGGCCATATGGGTCAGACCAATGGTCCAGTTAGCCCAGTATCCTGTCTTCTGATAATGGCCAATGTCAGGTGCTTCAGAGGGAAAGAACAGAACATGTAATCATCAAGTGATCCATTTCCTGTTGTCCATTCCTAGCTTCTGACAAACAGAGGCTAGGGACACTTCAGAGCAGGGTTTTGCATTCCTGCCCATCTGGCTAATAGCTATTAATAGACCTATAATCAATTAATTCGCTCTAGTTCAGTATCTTAGAGTCAATAAAATAAATGTTTGGTGTCCAAAACCAAACTAACTGGCACAGCAACAGAGGTCTTACCTGCAAGATATTATTATTTATCATTTGTTTTGCTGCGCTTTTATAGTTTGAACAAACATTCACTACGGTCATCACATCTACAAAGACTGCAATACTGTCACTCAGCTGCATGGATTTTCTGCAACAACCTCATACACACACCAAACAAAACCACAACCCCTCTCTCCTTATGTATGTGCAACAATATGGTGGAAATTTCAGTTGCAAGAGTCAGACAACTGAAGAACCAACCAAGAGAAACTATTTCCGTTTTCTATTGCTTTCAGTTTTTCACAACCTTGATACACAACATGTGGGCAATGTGACCAAAGTACAGTGCATATTGAGAAACTTTGTATTAAACAGACAAAAATCCCCCCCAATTTAAAAATTCCTAGCCATCCACCATCTTCCTTTTCAGCTGCCACTGTAGACCTGTAGATGCTTTTTGTGCTGCAAACAAGAATGTCCCTGTGTGCCAAAAATAAAAAAACTCCCCTTACTATAGGCAAGGTTGGTAGTGCCTTAATCAGTCTGTCCAATACTTCCCATTTTATAACTTTGCCAAACTTTAACCATTTGCGTAAAAGTTCTTCATGCAAGTGTCTGCCTCACGTAGGGTGACCAGATAGCAAGTATGAAAAATCAGGATGGGGACTGGGGGTAATAGGCACCTATATAAGAAAAAGCCCCAATATTGGGACTGTCCCATAAAATCAGGACATCTGGTCACCCTAGCCTCAGGCTGATTTTTTTGAAAAATTGTAGCCAAAACAGTTCAGCTCTTTTTGACAATGAGGCTAGGGAAAAAATGTGTTATTTTGCCCAGGATTTAAAAAAAAAAAAAAAATTCTGGTGACCTTTTCTCTGAAAAAACTCTAGCGCCCCCATGCTTTGGAGCAGGGACTTGAAATTCGATGAGGGGAAGGTGGGAGGAACGTGTCAGGAACCTGCCTCATATTTCCTAATTTTTGAGTCCCTGATCTTGCAACCTTAACGTCACTTTAGTGCAGTTTGTGTGTTTACTCTCTTATAAGTTAGGTAAAACCCAACAGTGGTCTTATTGTAAACTCCATTTCAAAGGCTTGGTACCTTTCCACTTTAGTTTTAAAGGAATGGATGTGATCTGGGGTGGGGACAGAATTGGGACTCCTGGGGTTATATGTCCACCTCAGCCATTGATCACAAAGGGAGCTACTGAACATCTTTCTGCTTCAGTAAAATGAGTATACTATCTACCTCACAGAGGCACCGTGAGGGTTAATTAATACTCATGAGAAGCTTTGAGATTTTGAAATGACATGGAAAACTGAAATATTTGTAAGTATTTGTGCAGAAGTTTAAATACCATAGATACAATTTCCACCACCGTTCAGCTGATTTTCATCCACATATTTTGGTTTTAATTCATTAAGGATTCAAACTATTTGCACAAAAATATATTATGCAATGTTGTGCAGCGCCTTCGTTTCATTTGAAAAGGCATGTTCTCACCTTCATGCACAAGAGAATTAAACAGTAAGCTTCATTTGCCATTAATGGGAATAGTAGCTGTAAATCCCTTTGAGATTAAATATCTTCAGCATAGTATCCTCTTGAGGACTCTTGTTTTGTAGAGCACACATTTTATGTTTTAGTGAATCAGATTCAATATGCAAGAATTTTTAGTCACATGCACAAATATTTGCATATTTCTCTTCAGTTTTATCTTAAATACATTTAACAAGCTTTAACTAGTGAAAGCACTTTTCCAGGAATCTATAGCTCAAGGATTGAAGTATTAATATAATTTTTCAGTTAGAAAGAAAAATGACTATAGCACAGCCAATATTTAAAAGGCTTACATGCAAATTTTTAAATCATGGTCACCTGAACAAAATATAAAAATACTCCAAGTCCCTATCCAGTTTGGCAGATAGTAATTTTTATAGCTAGAGTCAAATCCTGCCTTCAGATGCATGTACCAGTCTTCCATATAAATCAGCTAGAGCTAGACTGATGCATTAAGGCCAGAATTTGGCACCTACTCTTTCAGGTAGAAAGATCTATCATTTTTGCTGCATTCCCATAGCAAAGTCTAAATCATAGCAGCAATAAAATATTCTAGACAGACGTAGCTATAGTTCAAAATTTTAAATGAGGCTCCAACTCACTAGTTACTCACAATTCAAATTAAGGGCATTTTGGAAAGTTCCCCTCTGTCCTCTGCCATTGTTTCAGAGCTGCTTCTAAGGAGCACTACAGAATTTGGGCCTGGAGCAGCTAGCCCTCACATGGATCCTTCCTGTGGAAGAGCTAGGAAGTTAAAATAAAACCTGAGAAGTGTACAGACCTGGAGTGAAGGAAGATTTATTTTACTCTAATTGTACTCATTATTCTGGGTGGGCCAGTATTGCAGGTGCTTCTATGGCAGATTCCTCCCTGCCTCCAGCCATCTCCCTGATCGATTATATCATTTCTTCCTTTATCCTTTTCCCATCTCCTGAAATCTCAGAACGCTACCCTCTTTGCTGAAAACAAATACGTTTTTGCCTAACATTAATCCTATTGGAAAATAAATTAATTTAAATTTGAGTGTGAAGATATTTGGAAAAAATAATTAGTATCTGCCATTCTACGCAGGTTAAATTATGCAAAAGCTGGATAACGTTTCACTATGTGCTTTTCATTAAAGCCTGTGCCACTGAACAGAGAGGTTGCGGTGTTAAATGCATATGTTTTATTACTATCAAGAAATAGCCAGAGCACCTGTTCTATGCTTCTGGTTCAGAAGAGCAGGGCTTGCCCTTTTAACCTGGAAAAATTTTGCCCTTTTATGCGCTGTTGACAATTTGAGAGTATAGACAGAGCTCTATTCTCTACAATTGGACAAACTTCCTTTGTAATGGCAGCTTTTGTCTATCTTAAACTGAAATGTAAGCATCAGCTCTGAACACCTCAGTGATTTATACACTGTGGAAAATGAATTTACAATACTGACTTTGCAAATTAAACCAATTCCAACAACCCCCTACTCCCGCCTTCTCTTCTTCACCCACCCAGAAACATAAATGAGTCTGTGACGTTCTCCCTCCATGTGCTCCAGTTAAGAGAGTTCCTGGGCAGCACTGCATCATTGCTCCCTCTCAGTCTGAAAAAAGAGCATGTCCACTCTGCCCCATCCCCTACTTCTTTAGGAGCCATGCCTGCCAGGCCACTTTGCTCCCAGGCTTGTTCCCTTCCATCGAGAAAGGCATCAGCTGCTGCTACAGCTTTGCTTCTCAAGGCCAGTCAGTTCACTCCAGGTGAGCAGGCAAGTATTTTCAGATGGGGCCAGGGTGTGTGCGTGCAAGCGAGAGCGTGTGTTATTCTGCCCGACTCCTCCAAAAAAGCTTTGGCAGGGTGACGAGGAGGCATCAGGGAATAAAAGAGATACCAAGTTCTTCACTTCTGCTCTCCTCACTTGGCCCAAAGCACCAATCCAACCCCAAGTTCCTTGGTTTGCAAGAAATACTGTGATCTTTGTCAGAATCTGGGGTGGCTGCAGACCTAAAAATGAAAGCATGTTTTTAAATGAAGTCCCCAGTCTATTAGTGGGTTTATGAGTTAACCAGTTACCTCTACAGGATTCTGTCATCATACAAGGGTGAGGTATGTTACTACCAGTGCATTTACATCTGCAATTAATCCACTTCCTCCTTCCTGCAGCCCGGGAAATGAGCAACTTTTGCTTTCAGTAAATTCAATTACCACCATGAGAATAAAAAAAAAGCCACACAAATCAGTGGCCCCAGATGGCAGTTTAACAAATATTTTGGGTGCTGAGTATTTGAGTGCTCATGACAGGCGCCAAGATTAACAGCCCTTGGGATTTAAGCTCTGTTTATCCACAGAACGGTTACAACATAGGCAGCAGCATCCTCACAGTGCCTAGCTAGCGCCTTCCCTCTGAACTGGAGAAGGAAAGCCAATTCAGTTTCCAAGCCTATTCACTGCTTAATCTCTCTGCTGAGAGGGCAAAACAAGGTTCTAATTGGCATGAACTGTTGTGGTCTTCTTTTGTGAGTGAGTTGGATTGCCCAAACCCATTTCGCAGAGGCCAATGAATAGGAGGAAAAAAAAAGTCTGAAAACTTACGACCACTACAACCATGAACTTCAGAAAAGCAGACTTTGACTCCCTCAGGAACCTGATGGGAGGAGCCCCTGAGAGGCTAATATGAGGGGGAAAGGAATCCAAGAGAGCTGGCTGTATTTTAAAGAAACCTTATTGAAGGCGCAGGAATACACCATCCCGATGTGCAGAAAGAATAGCAAATATGGTAGGCGCCCAGATTGGCTTAACTATGAAGTCTTTGGTGATCTTAAAACACAAAAAAGAAGCTTACAAGAAGTGGAAGCTTGGTTAGATGACTAGAGAGGATTATAAAAACACTGCTCAAACATGCAGGAATGAAATCACAAAGGCCGATTGCAATTGGAGTTGCAGCTACCAAGGAACGTGAAGGGTTTCTACGGGTATGTTACCAACAAGAGGAAGATTAGGGAAAGCATTGGCCCCTTACAGAATGGGGGAGGCAACCTAGTGACAGAGGATGTGGAGAAAGTTGAGGTACTCAATGCCTTTTTTGCCTCCGTTTTCACGGACTAGGTCAGCTCCCAGACTACTGCACTGGGCTGCACAGAATGGGGAGGAGGTGAACATCCTTCAGTGCTGAAGGAACAGGTTTAGGACTATTTAGAAAAATTGGACATACACAAGTCCATGGGGCCAGATGCAATGCACCCGAGGGTGCTGAGGGAGTTGGCTGATGTGATTTCAGAGCCATTGGCTATTATCTTTGAAAGCTCGTAGCAATTGGAGGAGGTCCCTGATGAATGGAAAAAGGCAAGTACAGTGCCCATCTTCAAGAAAGGGAAGAAAGAGGATCCAGGGAACTACAGACTGGTCAGCCTCACCTCAATCCCTGGAAAAATCATGGAGCAGGTCCTCAAGGAATCCATTTTAAGGCACTTGGAAGAGAGGAAGGTGATCAGGAACAGTCAACATGGATTCACCAAGGGCAAGTCATGCCTGACCAACCTGACTGCTTTCTATGTAGAGATGACTGGCTCTGTGGATGTGGGGAAAGCGGTGGACGTGATATACCTTGACTTTAGCAAAGCTTTTGATACAGTCTCCTACAGTATTCTTATCAGCAAGTTAAAGAAGTATGGGTTAGATGAATGGACTATAAAATGGATAGAGAACTGGCTAGATCATCGGGCTCAATGGATAGTGATCAATGGCTCCATGTCTAGCTGGCAGCCAGTCACAAGTAGAGTGTCCCTGGAGCCGGTTTTGTTCAACATCTTCATTAATGATCTGGATGATGGGGTAGATTTGCACCCTCAGCAAGTTTGCAGATGACACTAAGATAGGAGGAGTGGTAGATACCCTGGAAGGAAGGGATAGGATACACAGTGACCTAGACAAATTGGAGGATTGGGCCAAAAGAAATCTGATGAGGTTCAACAAGGACAAGTGCAGAGTCTTCCACTTAGGATGGAAGAATCCCATGCACAGCTACAGACTGGGGACCGACAAGCTAGGCAGCAGTTCTGCAGAAAAGGACCTGGCGGTTACAGTGGATAAGAAGCTGGATATGAGTCAGCAGTGTGCCCTGGTTGCCAAGAAGGCTAATAGCATATTGGGCTGCATTAGTAGGAGCCTTGCCAGCAGATCGAGGGAAGTGATTATTCCTCTCTATTCGGCATTGGTGAGGCTGCATTTAGAGTAGTGTGTCCAGTTTTGGGCCCCCCACTACAAAAAGAATGTGGACAAGTTGGAGAGAGTCCAGCGGAAGGCAACAAAAATGATTAGGGGGCTGGAGCACAGGACTTATGAGGAGAGACTGAGGGAACTAGGCTTGTTTAGTCTGCAGAAGAGAAGAATAAGGGGGGATCTGATAGCAGCCTTTAACTACCTGAAAGGGGGTTCCAGGGAGGATGGAGCTAGGCTGTTCTCAATGGTAGTAGATGACAGAACAAGGAGCAATGGTCTCAAGTTGCAGTGGGAGAGGTCTAGGTTGGATATTAGGAAAACATATTTCACTAGGAGGGTGGTGAAGCAGTGGAATGGGTTACCTAGGGAGGTGGTGGAATCTCCATTTTTAGAGATTTTAAAGCTGTGGCTTGACAAAGTCCTAGCTAGGATGATTTAGCTGAGGTTAGTCCTGCTTTGAGCAGGGGTTTGGACTAGATGACCTCCTAAGACCCTTCCAACTCTAGGATTCTATGAATTTGTCATCCTTAGCATTGACGGTTTACATTGTATTTGTAAATTATGAGGAATGTGGGCATTTTCTCCTATATATTTACTGGTTTTCCCCAATATGGAGAAAGGCAGTTTTTTGCAGGCAAGATTTGGCTTTCAACTTAGCAAGAAGCTACAGCAGGCTACATATGCCCTAAAGAAATAAAAGTGATCTCTAAATGGTTTAGCTGGTTTCTTCTTCAGGGGATGTTGCAAAAGCAAGTATAACTGCATTTAGAAAAGAATTAGGTAAGTTCATGGAGAATAGGTCTACCAATGACTGTTAGCCAAGATGGTCAGGGATGCAACCCCATGCTCCGGGTGTCCCTAAACCTCTGACTGCCAGAAGTTGGGCTGGATGACTGGGTATGGATAACTGCCCTGTTTCAGAGGGAATGAACAGAACATCTGGCATTGACTACTGTTAGAAGATAGGAAACTGAGCTAGATGAAGCATTGGTCAAACCCACTATGGCCGTTCTTATGCTCTGTAGGGTCCAAATTCTCTGGTGAGTAGAATAGTATCCTAGCATCTTTCATGTCATTGGGTTGCCCAGAATAGAGGTACAGTGAAACATTCATTCGAACAAGTTTCACAGAAACAGAAAATAGAAGGCTCAGCATATTGGTAAGGGACTATAAGCACTTTCACCTTTATATTGCAGATCTAGCTAGAGAGCATGTTAGTAGCCAATAGACAAGCTCTGTGACAGGATGTATTGGTCCTTTGAGAACTAACTTGGCCAAAAGCACTCCTCAATCCTTAACTGGTCCTTGGAAGTCAACCCAAAACTGGCATTTGCATTTCAGCAGTTTGTTCAGGACCCACAGGGGTTAAACTTGTGGGTTTTCTTGGCAGGTGGTCCTTAGTACACTGTCAATTAAGACAACTGGAACCATATTCCTTTAGAAGGAGTCTGCAAGCTCTGAGAGGAACCAGTCATCCCACGGTGTGGAGTTTAGCCTAGGCATCTAGAAGGGGCAAGTCCTTCCATGCTCTGTACTGCCTCCCCCAATCCCAATTAAGAAAAAAACATTAAAGACTAACGAAAACAACTGAACAAGGGCCCAAGCTAGGGAGGACCATATTTTGTGTGTACATTTAATGTTTTAAGAGCCTACGATTACAGGCACAACCCAGGAAGTTGGGAAGACCTCAGCAATCAGCATGTTTGGTGTCTTATTTACAGAAGGAGAAACCTGGGCCCCGTGTTACAGGCCTGAAGCCATCATGTTTGGATTTGTCAAAAGCTCAGGGCTACTACTTGAAGCTCATTTTTTTCCAGTAGCCAAAAGAACTGGTGATCCCAGTCACATTTCTAGTGTAAAGTTATCTATCATGACACCAGATATTCTTCTTTATAGTGTCAGAATTACTGTGGTCCTTAACAGTGGACACTCCAGGTCATGGTTCAGGGAATGCTACATTTGCTTAAGAATAAATTAGGATGGTGTTGCTAATTGTAGCAAAAACTCATTCAAAATACAAAGACTCCTGGCTATAGATTATTCTCTAATTTCTGAAGAAAAGTTGTTAGTGGAGCTGACTGGATGATGACGATTCCATTTCACTACAATTTTTGAGGTTTCAAAATGTGTTATTGTTCCACATTGGACCAAAAAACAAAAGTGTGACAGGGGAAGTAGAGGTATATGAGCATGGGCATGTCACACTCTATTATTTGTTGGTTGGGGTGAGACATGGATGAAATTTTTCAATTGCAACTTTTTTGGCAACAAATGCAGGTTTGGTGATCAAAACATTTTGCAAATTTGTGTCAGTTTCAGTTAATTATTTCAGTCAAACAAATTCCCAAACCCCAAATTTTGTTTCAACATTTTCATTTTTTTAATTCAAAATTTCCTTTTAGTTTTCTGAAAACAACATGAAGTGTTATAAAATGCTCAAAATCAAAACAAAAAATATTGTGTTTTGGTTGAACAAAACTTTTCGTTCAACCCAAAACAATTCTCATTATGAAGCACCACCGACCCTAGAGCCCCTCAGTCCCTTCTTTCTGTCAACACTGACAGCGGGGACAGAGGGTGGGTGTGGAATGGACATGAGCAACACATCTTGAAGAACAACGGTTACTGTTAAATAACCTTGTTTTCTCCTTCGAGTGCTTGCTCATGTCCATTCCAATATAGGTGATTAAAAAGCAATACCTTGGAGGTGGGTAGGAGCTATTGGTGAGCTGCCCTCAGCACAGCTCTTCCGAATCCTGCGTCCTCTCGCCTGCTGAACGATGGCGTAGTGGGACGTGAAGGTGTGCACCAACGACCAGGTGGCGGCTTTGCAGATATCCTGCAGGGGCACCCTCTCCAGGAAGGCTCCAGATGAGGCCTGAGCTCTGGTTGAGTGCGCTGTGATGACACCTGGAAGTGGCACATTCACCTACTCATAGCAGCACTTGATGCAGGAGGTGATCCACGCGGAGATGCACTGGGTGGAGACAGGTGATTCTTTCATCCGGTCCACCACTGCGACGAAGAGCTGCGTCAATTTCCAGAACGGCTTTGTCCTGTCGATGTAGTAGGCCAGGGCTCGTCTCACATCCAGCGAGCGCCATCTCCGCTCCTCCTCCGAACTGTGTGGTTTGGGAAAAAACACGGGGAGGAAAATATCTTGGTTATAATGAAATTGGGAGACCACCTTGGGCAGGAAGGCTGGGTGAGGTCTCAGCTGCACCTTATCCTTATAGAACACGGTATGGGGGGCTCCGAGGTCAAGGCCCTAATCTCAGAGACCCTCCTAGCCGAGGTAATGGCTACCAGGAAGGCTACCTTCCATGAAAGGATGAGCAGAGGGCATGAAGCCATGGGCTCAAAGGGGGGCCCCGTAAGTCTCGAGAGGACCAGGTTGAGATCCCAGGGAGGCACCGGGTCACGGACCTGCAGGTACAGCCTCTCCATGTCAGTTAGGTTCCTTAAAGGGGTGGAGTGGGACAACAGGGATCTCCCCTCCATCGGCTGGTGGAAGGTCGAGATGGCCGCTAGGTGGACCTTCAGGGAGGCCAGCGCCAGACCCTGGAGCTTTAGCTACAGCAAGTACTCCAGGATCGCCTGGATAGGAGAGAGGCTCAGCAGGATACCCCGGGATTCCGCCCAGCAGGTAAACCGCCTCCACTTAGCCCGATACATGACCTGTGTTGAAGGTTTTCTGCTGCCCAGCAGAACTTTTTGGACCTGCACCGAGCAGGCTCTCTCCCCCTCCATCAGCCACAGAGCCTCCAGGCCGTGCGGTGCAGGGAGTCCAGGTCTGGGTGGAGCAGGCGACCCTGGTCCTGGGAAAGTAGGTCGTGTTGTCTCGGGAGCTCCACGGGCAAGACAATCGACAGGTCCATCAGCATACTGAACCAATTCTGTCTTGGCCAGGCTGGGGCGATGAGTATCATATCTGCCCTGTTCCTCTTGATTTTCAAGAGGACTTTGGGCAGAAGCAGAATGAGGGGGAACGCGTACATGAGGGTCCCCTTCCACTCAATGAGGAATACGTCGGATATCGAGTCCGGCTCGCAACCCTGGAGCAAGCAAAACCTTGGGCACTTTTTGTTCCAGGACGATGCGAACAAGTCCAGTTGGGGAACACCCCACTTGCCGAAGATGGAAGTCACTGCCTCCGGGTGCAACGACCAGTTGTGGCGGGGTAGAAACAACCTGCTGAGGCGATCCGCCTCATCGTTCCTCACCCCTGGGAGGTGAGAGGCAGACAGGCGAAAGTCGTGCCTCACTGCGAAGTCCCACAGGCAAATGGCTTCCTGGCAGAGGGCCGAGGAGCGCGCATCCCCCTGCCTGTTATATAAAACATGGCTGCGGTGTTATTTGTCAGCACTTGTACCACCCTAACCTTCAGGAATCTGAGGAACACCTTGCACGCCAACAAGACTGCCCTGAGTTCTTTTACATTGATGTGCAGGTGCCTCTCCTCCCCTGTCCAGAGCCCCTGAATGCTCAGGTTGGCGCTGATGTGGGCTCCCCACCCCACATCCAAGGCATCGGAGATCAGGGTGACCGCGGGGGTCCTCCACCAGTTCAGGGAGGCTAGGACTGACAGGGGGACCATGACCACCCTGTTCAAGGGGTGTCTGCTCTGCACATACTCCGAGGTCAGCCATGCCTGTAGCAGCCTGAGTTTGAGGTGAGCTAGCTGCACTACATATGTGCAGGCTGCCATGTGTCCTAACAGCTGTAGGCAGTGCCTGGCTGTTGTCGTGGGGCACCGGTGCAGCTGGGCGATAATCGTAGCCATAGCCTCGAACTGAGGTTGCGGGAGGAAGGCTCTGGCCTGGGAAGCGTCCAGCATGGCCCCAATGAACTCTATGCGCTGCACCAGGGATAGAGTCGATTTGGGCTCGTTTATGAGCAGACCCAACCTGCTGCATGTGGCACAGGTGAGGGTCACACTGTCCTGTAGTGGGATCTGGACCTGCCCTTGATTAGCCAGTCGTCTAGATAGGGGAAAATCTGCACACCTCTGCGCCTCAGGTGGGCAGCCACTACCGCCATGCATTTGGTGAATACCCTGGGGACCAACAAGAGGCCAAAGGGCAGGGTCACAAATTGGTAATGGGAACCAGCCACTGTAAATCAAAGGAAGCGCTTGTGGCTGGGAAGGATAGATACATGGAAGTATGCATCCTTCAGGTTGAGGGCGGCATACCAATCTCCTGGATCCAATGCAGGGATAATGGAGGCTAGGGAGACCATGTGAAACCTGAGTCGTTTGATGAATTTGTTTAGATGGCGCAGGTCTAATATGGGCCTCAGACCCCCCTTTGCCTTGGGGATGAGGAAGTACCTGGGATAGAATCCTCTCCCTTTTTCATTTTGGGGAACTGTTTCCACCACCCCCAGATCGAGGAGGGTGATTACCTCCTGCAAGAGGAGTTGCTCGTGAGAGGGATCCCTGAAGAGGGACAGCGGGGGAGGGTTGTTGGGGGAGGGGGGGAATGTGAATTGCAGGGCATAGCCCTGGAAAACTATTCCGAGGACCCAACGGTCTGATGTAATGTTTGCCCATTCCCTGTAGAAGGGCCTTAGTCAGTCCAAGAAAGGACGGAGCGGATCCAGCGAGACGGTAAGGGTTCCACCCTCAGGCGCACCATCAAAATTGTCCCCTCTTATTGCCCAAGCCTTTGAGGGGCCCTTGCTGTGAGGCTGGGGACATGCTAGGAGGCCGGATTCGCCTTCCAAACCCCGTTTCTGTCCCTGCCCCATTGGGCTGAAAGAGCCTAGGTGGTGGCCTAGGTTGTTGCTGAACCTGGGGCCATGACTGCCACCTAGAAGCCTGGGGCGTATACAGGCCCAAGGAGTGAAGCGTGGCCCTTGAGTCTTTAAGGCTGTGCAGCTTCGCGTCAGTTTTGTCTGAAAACAGGCCCAACCCATCAAAGGGGAGGTCCTGAATCGACTGCTGCACCTCCTGGGAGAGCCCCGAGGACTGCAGCCACGAGCACTGCCTCATGGCGATGGCAGAGGCCATAGCCCTGCTCGCCGAGTCTGCAATGCCACTGGCGATTTGAAGCGCCGCGCTAGCCACTGTGATCCGCTCGTCGAGGACCGTGGCGAAGTCCGCTGCCTGGTCTTGGGGCAACACCTCAGCAAACCGCCTGAAGGAGTCCCAGAGGCTAAAGTTATACCTGCCCAGCAGGGCCTGATGGTTTGAAATTCTAAACTGCAGTGCCGCAGTCGAATAAACCTCTCTCCCAAACAAGTCCAGTTTTTTGTTGTCCTTGTTTTTGGGAGTGGACCCTTGATACTCCTGCCTGTCCCACTGGTTGGCTGCATCCACCTCCAGAGTTCCTGGGGCTGGGTGGGTAAAGAGAAACTCAAACCCCTCAGCTGGGACGTAGTATTTTTTCTCGGCCCCCTTGGATGTAGGTGTGACCGAGGCCAGGGTTTGCCACAGGTCCTTGGCAAGTTTAAGGACCCTGTCGTGAACTGGCAGGGCTACCCTTGATGGGCCCTCTGCCCCCAGAAAATTGAAGAAGGTATCCTCTTCCTCCACTAGTTTCTTGACCTCAAGGTTTAAGTTAGAGGCCACCCTTTTAAGCAGCTCCTGGTGTGCCCTGAAATCTCTCAGTGGCGCCATGTGATCCCTAGAGGCTGCTTCATCTGGGGAGGAGGAGGATGACCGCGGCCACTCATCCCCCTGGAGATGGGGATCCCCCGTGGAGAGTCCCTCCCCTGGGTCCAATTCCTCATCCGAGGAATGGCCTTTACAGTCTTTGTCCAGTGTGGGGGGGCACCGACTGGACCCCTGATGATGGGACAGACACTGTCCCCTGTTCCATATGAATCACCCCTGAGCACCAATAAGGCCATTGCCATTGACCCTGGGGTCAACCCGGGGCTGGCATCAGCACCGGCTGAGGAGCCTCCTGGTGGCATTGCCTGGTCCCCTGAGTGTCCTTGCTTTTCCGGGATCCGGAGCCACTGAAGCAGTGGTGCCGAGCTCACCTCCAGCCCTTGGTGCCGCTCCGTTCGGGGACTGACCCCTCAATGACTCCGAGGTGCCGGACGAGGATCGCCTCTGCCTCCTTGAACAGTGCCGACGGGATGCATGCTCCAAGGAGCTTGATGAGGATGCCCGTCACCTCGGCACCGACGACTTCTGGTGCTGCTTGCCTCTAGGGAAACGGGAGCGGTGCTGTTGGGAGCCTCGCGGTGCCGAACCCGACTCCAAAGACTGGGATCTGCATCGCGCTGGGGTGGTCGAGCCCTTCGGTGCCAGGCTCCCCGCCGGCGACCGGGTCCGGTGCCGCCCGGTCGTGGACGAACAGCTCGGTACACTGGGGACTGGGAACGCGAACTGTCCCTGTGCCGCGAGGTGGCCCTCAAGCAACACTGCCTTGTCCGCGTTGCCTCCGGCATCAGGGACCAACCTTGGTACCGCGGGGAGGATCTGCTCGACGAGTTGGACTCGGAGCTGCTGAGAGGGGAGCCTCCACGCTCTACCCTCAGTGACCGTCCGGCAGGAGACTTTTCCACCCATGCCAGGGGTCTCAACCAGCCTTTGGGAGGACCCAGCGCGGGCTTGCCCCGGGACACCAGCCCTCTCTCCCTCAGCAGAGGGGGGGCGGAGGTGTGGGCAAGCCTCCAGTGTTGACAGCACCTGCAGGGGCACTCCCCCACTCTCAGGAGTCGGGGGAGGCTCCCTGCTCAGAGATGCAGGCTCCGGAGCAAGCTCTACAGGCCGTGGCTGGTGCATCTCCACACTCGACCCTGCCCGTATCGGTGGCGCAAGGGAGTGTGTGCACTCCGTGTGCTGCCGCTTCTTTTTCTTCGGCACTGGAGATGCCTCTCTACTCCGAGTAGGCTCCGGTGCCGGTGGTGCGCTCTGCAACGAGGAGACGCTCGGAGGCCGGGCGGAGTGCCGCTTCCATTAGGATGGCTTTCAGCCTAACGTCCCGGTCTTTCTGGGTCCTTGGCTTGAAAGCCTTGCAAATTTTACCATCCCCCCCGTACTGCTCTCCCAGGCATTTGAGGCAGCAATCGTGAGGGTCACTAAGCAGAAAAGCCTTGCCGCATGGCCCGGCCACCCTAAGCCCCTGATGGCTTCTATTCTATTACTAAACTACTCTACTTAACAGTACTTAGCACTTAACTAACTATACAACAACAAAGTTCAACAAGGGGAATGGTACTTGCGTGAAGCAAGAGACGTTCCAACAACCGTCACGGGCATAAAGAAGGAACTGAGGGGCCGTAGGGTCGGAGGTGCCTCATATACCGCGGCATGTGCGTGGCACTCCAGGGGCACCAGAGCAGACCTTACAAGGTCTGCTAAGGGGAAAAAAGTTCTGGGAACTCGTGCACGGTGGCGTGCACTCACCTATATTGGAATGGACATGCGCAAGCATTCGAAGGAGAACATATGTCTCAATAAAAGAGCATATTCTGGTGAAAGGGCTCTGATCAGCTCTAAGTGTTAGGCAAAATCTCAAATGTGTACATCTGTTTTTTGGGTATATATTACAGGACTTCAGCATCAACACCTAGGCAGTCTTGCTTAAGAACATCTTTCAGAGATCCTGATGCAAACATACTATTTAATAAAAAAAAGTATGAAGAATGGCTCTAATTTCTCCTTTACATGCTGCTTCAGCAGACAATAAGTCTGTCCAAAATTAATCACAAAATGATTACAACATCCCCCTGCACTGCTACAATGAAACAAAGTAATCAGCAGTTAACCAGTATATTAAAACTTACATAAAATAAAGGCAAAGATAAAACATGCAACCTTTTGGGCTCTTTCTGTATTTTGGGTGATGTTGTCTCCAGCTGCAAAGAACAGAGGTTTCATGCAATGTCAATATCTGCACTAGCCAAATGATAAATGTTAAGGAAAAAAGGAAATGGCAGAAAATAGATTATAATATCTACATTATAATGTTCACACAGAGTGACAATGGGAAAGACGGATGTTCTGTAGTGAAATCAGGAAATCAGTCATAGGATGTGCCAATTTGAACCTGGGGTAATTTAAGTCCAATTCTACTTGCATCTTGTAATCCACATTCGGTGTTTTTACAGTTACCGCAGTGAAGAACAGGGCATTTTGTAAATACCACTATTGATAATATTTTGAAGGATAGTTTAAATTAAAACTCCAAACTAATTATTCCTAGATTAGTTAACATAATGCCAATACAGCTGGTGCTAGGCATAAGCAGACTAAGTAATTGCTTAGGGCCCCAGCAGCTTAAGTGGGTCCTCTATTCATTTTTAGTATGTGTTGTGGAGGGGAGGGGGTGTCAAAATATTCCTGCTTAGGGTCCCCAATGGGCTAACAATGCCTCTGATATGCAAAACCTTTATTTTTATTTTTATATATTTCTCCAGGGTCTGGTTCATTTTGCTCCAATAAACAAATGGACAACAAAATCCTTTATGGATACATCCAATTGTCTTTGTATCAACCAACAACTCAAAAGCTCCATCAAGAGGTTTTATTGTAACCTTTTCTCTGAGCACAATGTAAACTTTGTTACCCACAGCTCTTCAAAATGTCATCAATAGCAGCCTGGATGCATGAAGTCCAGACACAGAGTTGGCTTTTATTAGCTTGAAAATGCTCGTTGGCAAAGGACGTGTTTTTCTTCTTACACAGCATAACATGTTTTAATCAAACCTTCAGAGATTTCTGATTCAGAAGCTTTTATAATGAAACATAAGCAAGTTCTACAGGCACAATACTATTTTACAGCTTAAAAAAAATCAATAAATATTTGTTCTTCAGTAAAACAGTCAAACAAAACCAAACACCACTCAAGACCACCCCTTTCCCCAACTACCCAAAAATTTTAAGGACACAAATATTCCTTTTCCTCTCAGTAATTAAAGAAGGCCTCTCAGCATCACACCCTGCAGCTTGACACATCTGACACGTTTAATTTAAAAAGCACTTGGGTACTGGAAAAATGTGGTTGGAGAAAATAATGGCAAATAAGCAGCTTTTAGTTGCATTTTCCTTTTACATTTCTGCTTTAAAAAAAAATGAGTAATAGACAGCAATGTTTCCAGCTACTGTGTGAATGCATCTGCACTGTATCTCCTTTGTTTAAATGGGATAAATGGCAAAAAAGCAAAGTATGTTAAATGTGAATTAAAATACAAAGGACCCTCTTTACTACCATATCACTTATCAAATAAAAACATATTTAATGTCTTTTCCACATGTATTCTCTGTGTATCCCAAGATCTTGTTCATTTAACAGCACAAATGCATTTCGCAATACTTCCGTTAACTCTGTGATAAGAAACCCAGATATATTTATCTTTTTGCTTGGGACTCTGGTTCTGAGCTGCACAGAAGTCTAACAACGTGGTGTGCGTATGCATGCTCTTTTATACATAAAGACAGGTCTAATTCGGTTTCCAGAGGAGTACTGCCAATGATTTTAAATGGAAGCTGGATTAGATACGCTGAATTTCCAAGCAAAATTTCACTAAGAGAGTGTGTTCACCTAACTCTCAATGAGATCATCAAGAAAAAAGTAATGATCATATAATCAAAGAAAGTATCATAATACATATGAACAAGGGGGCTGAATTAAGGTGGCACAGCCAACCTTAATTCTGGCATTTCCTAACTTGAGTGCTTGACTTTGGGGGCTTTTCCCCCCTCTAAACTCCAAGTGTAAATTTGTATCATCAATAAAATAATCATACGAGTATAGCCATTATGTGGGAGTGCTTGTCTGTCTTCTCAGTTCACTTTTTGTTAGCCATAGAGACATCAAGATAATTTTTTAAATGTTATCAGATGAATGGCTGGGGTTTGGGATTTTTTTTTTTTTTAAACTGAAGAGTTCTTTAGGAGTTTGATCTTCTGTAGGTATATAGGCTACATATTAAGGGGGCGGGGGGAGGAACAACCCCAACCAAAACTAATTAAAAGCTATGTAGTTGAAAGAGTACTTCTACATTTTCAGACCCTTAATAAATCTGCAAAAGGTCTCATTCTTCTTGTCACTAGAAGAAACACCCATTCTAACTGATTCTCATGTCACAGAAACCCTGTTTTAGGTTCAGCAGACTTTTTCACAGCTACACCTACATCCTGCCTCTTCAAAAGGAGCGCAGAGAAGAAAAATCTGCAAACACCACAAACATAACAGCACCAAATTTCCATTCTGAATAGATTACACCAGTTACTCACAAATTATTTTTTCATCACACAGAGGCTGGTTTGTCATGTTCATCACTCTTATTGCATGGAACTGTGAATGTTCCACAGACGCCCACCTGTACCAGAAGTTAGTGCTAAAACCTCTGCTTCTGTTTGTCTAGTATATTACTTCATACACTATGCAACATAAAGCCCTACTTCTAAATTTTCCCCCTTTTTTGCACTGATATTTGAATATAATTCTAATACACTCACAGAAAACCAATATTCAAAGAACATTACATTTGTAAAGGTAAGCACTCAGAAGTTAAGAAATTCCAGAATTAAGGTTGCCTATGCCACCTTAATTTGGCCCCCTTGTGCATATTGCATTATGACATAGACTTTAACTGCATGAGCACACACTATTTCCTCCCTCTCCCCAGAATGGATCTGCTCTGTGGATAAATTGGGGTACTACAGTGAAAGAGAGTGGTCTACAGGGACCCTTTTTTGGCCTGTTGCAGAAGTCAGAAAGTGTGTAGGGAAAGAGGCAGAGGACTGCAGGAAGAAAAAGGAGGGTCTCATAGATGAGGAAGCAGAATGCTGTCCTGGGGAACTGGAAGCTACCCCTGTCTCTGTCAAAGAGTTCCTATGTGATGATGGGGGCATGTCACTTAAACCAGACTTTTCATGGATGCTCATCAACTGTGTGTTCTCATTTTCTAGGTGCCTCACTTGAGCTCCCATGTTTGATTTGGAACAGGGCTGAACACCAACGGCTGCATCTGAATTCAACAGCTGTGCTTTGAACATAAAGTGCTATACAGTGCTAAATACGCTGATAATCAAGTCCTAGGGGGCCTCAAGTTGGGCACCTAAAATAGTGGATCCTTTCTACCTTACTTTCTGTCCCTCACCTCCTAGCGGTTTTGTGAACATGAATTCATTAACGTCTGTGAAGCATACTGTAGTGATGAGCACCATAAAAAACCCCATGCAGGAATGAGTAGTTCTGTCTTCAGAGCAGAGTTTGAATAGCGTTCAATAAATAAGGTCTGGAGCCACACATTGAACAAGCAGAAGAAAAAATATTGAATAGCTGTTCACTGACTGAGCACCATCCACCCCGTGCACTGAATGAAGCAGGTGCCCTGTGTGGAAAAAAGCATGTGACCATGTATTTAAAGTCTGTATCATAATTCATATGCATAAGGGGGCCAAACAAAGAAAGCATGGACAACCTTCACTGGCATTTCCTAACTTCTGCTTTACTTTGCAATCTTAATAATGTTCTATTAACATAGTTTTTTTGTGTTATTTATTAGTTTTTTTTAAACACAGCAAACTAAAAACAAAACAAAACAGGAGTTCCAACATGTGGCATCATAGGGATACCCACATGGTTAATCAGCAGGGTTCATTCCCATCCCAGTCAGCCTCCAGTCCTAGTCTCTTCCCCACCCGAGGCTCTTTGTCCCAATCTACTCTCCCTACCACCACCACCAGGTTCAGGTCTTGTCCCCTCTGCTTTTAAATCAGGCAGCTTCCCAAAGGAGGGGGCTATTAAGAGCACAGGAGAGGGAGTCTCCCTGTTCTCAATAGTAGTGCCAGCAACAGCCTAGCCTGCAGCAGTAACGGCAGGGAAAGTCCTCGGCCCCAGGCTGGACCATATTTAGTGTGGGCAGAATCTTCAGGGAAAATAGTTATGAAGCTCTAGCAAGTCTCACTGAGCGTATGTGAACTGCAATTTTTCAAAGGCATATAAAAGTCATACTTAGGCAGATTTTCACAAGGACAGCAAATGGAATATCCCAGACACAAACCTCACCCCCTGCCAAATTTCAAGTCCCTGCTCTAAAGCCTGTGGGCATCTAGGAGCTGTTCA
Source organism: Emydura macquarii macquarii (assembly GCF_026122565.2). Taxonomy (NCBI): domain Eukaryota; kingdom Metazoa; phylum Chordata; order Testudines; family Chelidae; genus Emydura; species Emydura macquarii. The sequence continues at coordinate 9,094,246 of NW_027131283.1, forward strand.
AAGAAAAGATCATCAGAATTTAACATGATAAAACATTGTATTTTTCTCTAGCCTTGCTCTTGGAAACAGCTGAACCATTTTTGTCTGTATTCCGAGACCAAAAATAAATGTAAAGTCTGGCAAAATTATAAGAAACTGAAAACAGGGTCTTATAATAGCAACATTAACAACAGGCAGTGCTATCAGCCCCGCATATAATATTCATGCCATAGAAATTTGTGGAAAGACCTTTTAGGTCATTTAATCCAACTCCTTTCCTAATGCAGAATTATTCCTGTAATTCCGTACATAAACTCATAATTAACATTGAGATGCCTGGCTAGTAAATGACTGAGTTCCACCACACTGTGAGCTTTATCTACAGTAAAGGAAAAGAACAACCGGTGTAAGTATGACTCATCCATTACATGTATTTCTTATTTTAATAAGAATGGAAAAACTTTAGATCAGCCATAAAACATGATGTTGTGTTACTCTAGGCTGCTGTTCTCAGAAAAGCAAGATTTATCACTATCTATCCCTGTACCCACCCCTCTCCTATTTCAACATTCTTACATGTTTTGTGGTTGCAGACCTGGCCTGACTAAACACGGCTTGCTTTTACAGTTTCTATATCCAGTACTTCCATAGCAAGTATTTATTTAAATCAAACTGAGATACATGGTAGAGATATAGGCATGCCAGTCCCCAGAATACTCTTCCTGCTCAGAGCTATTTCTGAATGTTGCTTGCTGATATCCACTTTTGAAGAGCAGACAAGGTTTGGATAAACTTGTTTTCTGAATTCTTCTCTACAGTATTATATAGAGTATGTTGGTGGTTTAAAAAACAAACAAACAGGTGCTCATTCAAATCTTAAAACACAATAAAATCTCTCCCATTGCTATAGCAACACTATTACTGTGTCTACAGCAGAAGCAGCAAAGAACCATTACAGAGGTAATGGTACTCCTGGACACTTAGCCTCAGTGAAGAGAAGGCTAACATCTACACTAGAAGTGCTCTACTAATATAGGAATACTGCTAAACTATACTGCTAAACAGCTCATAGTGTGGCTGCAGCTTTATACTACCACGCTATGTTTATTTCTCACTCCACCCCTGCCGTGCATGAAACAAGCTACACAGATAAAAGTGCAGTTTTGCAGGGGTAACTGCTTCTGTACTAGAGGCTTTTGCTGGCACTGCTACATGCATCAGAGATCTCATCTCTTCACACTCCTGACCGACTTAAGCTACGCTGACAGAAGTCTGTCAACTCTGAGCATAGCTGGTTTTGCTCTAAAGCAAGAGACTTACAGCAATGAATAGCAGAGCTGCCCACTTATATGAAGTAGTTGCAACTAACTGATCTGTTTTACAGGGACACTAGCAACCAATACCAATAGACAGTAAAGACGTAAATTTAAACCGATATAGTTACATTGGTGAAAACACCTGTGTGTACACTTCTTTGACTATAAGAGAGGCTTTTTTAAGGTTAGCTTAAATTGACCGGGAACGGGTTTAAACTAAACCACAATCAGCAACTCAATCTGAAATACGAATATTCACACAGCAGTCTGCACTGGTTTAACTGTCAGTTTATAAACAGATTTAAATTAAACTGGTACCCATGTAGACAAGGCCTACGTGAGACAAAAATGTGCTGAATTCTTAGTCCACAAAACCCACTTCAGTGAAAGAAAGCGAATAAACCAGGCTACTTCAAGAAACTTGTGAGGTAACAAGCACCAAAGATTACTGCAAAAATATATGTTTTTAAAATGCTAGGTTCCTCCACCCACTGGTTAAATTTCAGCAAAAGATGGGGAAACTCAGAATTTCTTTTTTTGGTTTTCCTTCTGTCCCAAGGGGATTATTTTAGTTGGCAGCCATGTGAATCCAGTGTGCAAACCAAACATGGAGAGGTGACACTGCTGCAGCTAAAAATGCAGAGCAAATGGAAGTTTCACTGAATGTGATACTTATGGTCTAAAGCCCCAATCCCAGAGTCCTTATTCAGCAGAACTAACAAAAGTTTTGCTAGATTAAAATGTGCAGGTGGAAATCCCAGCCTGGGTTATAATTAAAGATTCTGTCCTCCCTGTGAAGTACTGAATGCCTTCAATTGTCCCCTGAAGTCAAATAGGCATCAAGAGTGCCCAGCACCTCCAAAGGACCAGATAATTCATGAGGCATTTCCTAAACACAACCGTGAGAAATTGTAACTGAATCTTCTTTAAAAAATTAAAATCCAACCTCTAGGAAGCAAAGGATAAAAGTTGAGACCCAGCTGGCTGATGGAACAAAACTGTTCGATTGCTGGGCATGTCCAGAAGGCAAACTGCCAAATACCAAAAAATAAAGTATCTTCCACTGATTACTGGTAGTGGCGGGATATATAACAGAAACCTGTTCATTTATTTATTTTTAAAAGAGGACAGTCCCCCATCTGTGCGCACGCACACGCACACGCACACACACACACACACACACACACACACACACACACACACACACACACACACACACACACACACTGCAAAGAATATACAAATAAGCCCAGTGACAGAGGACCCTCCATTGACACTGTTTCCTCATGCATTGAACAGGCACAGTTTAAGTGCTTAAACAGTCCAGGCCAGACATTTTGGAAGATTTAAAACTTTAGAAGATTGATTTTTTTTTTTTTTTGCTTCAGTGCAGAACTGTACATATTTTTAGTCACTGGAAAAGCAAGAGCAACCTTCTGGGCCAACAGAGAAAAGGCACACCTATTTCCTTTTAAATAATGCATTTGGATTGGCCCCACCTGCTCTCACTTAACATGCAGCAATGCCCCGACCTTATCCACTCTTCATATGCTACTTGTTTGCCAGAGAGTAACAGTTATTTACAGAGAAAGCACTATATTGGCCATGGACACCTGCCAATATTAAAAATAATTGTAGGATCAGCCTCCATTACACCCGCACATGCAATTTCAGAGCAGTATGTTATAAACCAAGCATGAGCAGGATCCATTAGCAACAAAATGACTCTAGCAACGCTCTCCACACAGTGTGTTGAAAATGTACATCATATGCCGAACATACCTAAACCTGAAACTGGTAGAACTTCACTTTAATAACATTTGAATGCCTTGGAGCCCTTACTGGAAGGTGTTAAAGAAAATTACATTGCTCAGTAAGGAAAAAATGTCTGAGCTTTTAGCTGGCAGTTTCTGCAAGACTGGCCAGCAGATGCTGAGGTCCAAAAGGCCCGACTTTAAATAAATGACATCTTCAGTATTGCAAGCCCCAAGTGTTCAAAGTTATGACGCAGGCCCCAAAATATTAACATTTTAAGAAACATATTTTTTAATCTTCTGGTGTTGCAGTCTTTGAGATTCATGTTTTGAAACTTTTCTCTCCAATCATTATGGCTAGAAACTTTTAAGAAAATGAAAGCTGATATTCTGAGCTAGTAACACACATTAAAAAAAACAAAACAAAAACAACCCACCACCCCGTTCATGATAATTGCAAGTTGCCAATACTGTCTCTTTCACTACCAGCAAATACCCAAAGCCGAGTATTTGACCAGTTCGAAGATGTCATGTCTCAAACTTTTTTTTCCACTGATATCATGAACAAAGCATCAATAGTTTTCAAGTGCAGCAGTCTAACTTAGGATCCTTTTTTCCCCCTGAGATATTTGGGAAAGAGTTAATGCGAAGCAAATCTAAACTACTGAGAGAATCCAAGATGATTTTAATATAGCCTTTCCAAAGCAACATTATCGTTACACTTCAAATAAAGGTTTCATATAAACATTTCATATTTCATTCATATTTCATTCATTTCACATTTCATATAAACATTTCAAATAAAGGTATGTGTGTGTCACGTGTAGATAAATACAGAGCTTGTTTTCATACAATGATTGAAATAATCTCATTAGAGTATCTAGTTTCCAATATTAGAAAAAAAAACAGAAGCAAATTATATCATTACACCAAAACTAAACAAATCAAGATTTCTTTGTCTTATAGGCGAGGTTATTAAGATCTTCCTTGTCAGCTCCCAAAGCTTAGAGACTTGAACTGGATCTTTTAGAGGAAGCATTCCTACATTCCCATCTATCAGAATTTTATCACAAACCTCCTGATCTGTATTTTTTTTAAGCCTCCCAGCTCTTGGAATCTTTCTATTACATGAAAATCTCAGCCCTCATTAGTTGCAAAGAAAGCCTGAAAATGTAACCAGGGTGCACCCTAAAGACTCAGAAGCCAGAAGGCAAATAAAGAGAATACAAGAAAAAAAAAAACCAAACAAACAAACAACCACTTATGCTTTTTAAGCCAGTCTCACAATTTTTAAACATCTGGGGTTACAATAGTGGGTCCCAATCCTGCAAATATTCATACAACTTTACAAAAGAAAGTGCTTGCAGGTGCAGGGCCTATGTCAGCCAGTTGCTGAGATGAGGTGCTACTACCGCAGGAAAAGGTATTCAAATATCAAGTTGGGTGAAATTTTTTGGCCAAAACATTTTTTCAGCAAAAGTTACAGATTTGGCAATACTGAATGAATTTGTTTTGGTTTTACTGAATTGTTAGTGTTGGAAAAGTCACCTTTCATTTTGATAATTTTTCTAATGAAACACTTCCATTTTTCAGTTCATTTTGAAGTTTCCTTCCATTTTATTAAAAGTTTTCAAAAAATGTTAAAAATAACTTGATATTAAAACCAACATTTTTCACACAGCTCTGTACACATCTCCCTGCCGTCCTTTCCAGTTTTCCTTCCTCTCAGTTCTCTCTTCTTGCCAAAAAAATTTGTCCTGTATTCTTTTTAGTGTGTATACTCTTCAGGAAAAGTCAGGTTTTGTAACTTGTCTAGCATATTTAGCTTGTGACAAAACACTGTGTGTTTATCAGAATATATATAAAACAAACAAGTAATAATTTTAAATATACCCTTATCCTCACAACCTCTTTTCCACGTTCTTTCAGCTCATTGATAAACTGCAACTAAGAAAAAGGCTTCATGTGAAGTTTTCGTAGCAACTAATTCAGAACTTGCATAAGGTCATGGCCCCTTCATGAATCAAATCTATCCCAAACATTTATGTGATCTGCAGCATTACCCACATACAAAGCAAGCACACTGGGACAATTAACTGACTCCCTGAATCAAGATAAAAGACTTCCCTCCTCTGGAAGATGTACATGCTCTTAAAAGACAGGAAGACACACACAGCAGCAGCGTTTGGAAAGAAACGATGACAATTATTCAGCTGGCTTTAAGGGCTCTTTGGGAGTTTTGTCCCATTAATGAGTTCAGGATAGGGGACTTTGGTCATACCAAACAGCTGCAACTCATGGTGGAGCCATGCAGGAGAGGAAGCTCTCTCTGTTCAGAGTCTGGCTACAGGGATGCCAGGGGCAGACTAGAGAAATGGAAGAGGAATAATTTTCTGAGTTGAGAGGGGACTGTTGGGAGGTGGGGGAGGAGATGGGAACTCAGAGCCCATCCCAGTGCTTTGAACCCGAGGGCCCAAAGAGTTAACCTTTCCTTCCTGCTCATCTGCTAAGGATAGATCTGAGCTGTGTGCCTGCGCGCAGATCAGGCACCCGTCCACCTTGAACTGAGGACACGATTACAATCCTGTAAGCCCACCACTGATAAGTCAATCCTCAGCTTTCCCTGGCAGGTGTTTCCCCACACAGTACAGATGTTGATTTAGCAGTACCCTTTACCTGTGTATGGCCACACAATGACTTCCAAATGACCTGAATGAGCTATTTTATGTATTAATCCCTTTATTAAAAGCCCTCTTCTTAATTTATCTGAGGTCCCTTCATTTTATCCTACAGCAACAATCGTACATTGTAAACATTTAATGCTCTACTGCTGTGCAAAAATAATTCAATTTTTTATTTTAATCATCATGAATATAAGTACTTCAACAGTATAAGGCCATTTCAAATAGTTCTGCCAAATCAAATATATAGCACTTCTTTATGTTAAAAGACCAGTTGATGGGGAAAGTGAGGTGGCCGGGCAAAAGGGGTACAAGGATGGAGACAGACTTGCTGTGGGTAGGAGATGCAAGGGCCTCTAGAGTAGTTCTCAGCAGGACCACTATGAAGCTGTCAAAGGTGATCAGGGGGGAATGTGAGAGGAAAGCCATGGCAGAACAGACAGAATGGAACAAGGACTCAGAGGAAGTTCTCTGGTGGGACAGAAAGTAAAGGAGCTGGAAAGGATATTGATTTCCCCATTCCCCCATCCCCAAACCAAGCCAAGCCAAACATTCCCTTCCCTACTGCTGCTTCCTTTCATGATTGCCTGCGTGTTTGGAGAGAGAAAGAAACCCTTTCAGTACTGAGTAGAAATTGGGGGCAAAGGAACATGCAGGTTTTGGGCCTCAAGGCACAGCACTGGCTCAGCACAGCTTTCTCCAGATCACTTTTTATAACATGCATGAGGAGTAAAGAGGAAGTAGGCATAGAATACTAATTCCGCCTCCTTTTAGGGATCACCATCTACCCAAGACTTTCTGCACCAGCAGGTTCTGTAACCTCTCATAACTGACCCAATTTAGGATGATGCTAGTCATCCTCTGACTGGTATTAAGTCAGCATGTCAGGAAACCAAATTTCCACGGCACTTAGGAAATACTGCCTCTGAGTAAGGTTGTATCTTAAAGTCATTTTCTGCACCGAGTATTTTGGATGACATGTACTCATGTTATTCAGATAATATAATATATGGTACTATAGTTTTACAACCCTTAAAAAACCCTCTGATCTATTAGAATCTCAATATATGACAGTACTGTCATTCACAATTTGGGACACTGGAGCTGCATGCTGGTTAGTTTGAATCCTCACATCTGTTACCGAATGTGACATTTAAAGTGGCTAACTTAGTATCCTATTCAATAACTATCACAGGGACATGAACAGAACACAATGCCTCTGCTGATGGATATTGTATTTTCTTGTATATATTTTCTTCATTATTTTACTAAAAACAATCATTGCAGTACTAAGTGTTGCCTCAGTTTATATTACTGTATACTGCAAGAAAATGGCTTACTGCAAAATACCAAGGTTGTGTGCAGCACAATACAAAAAACCCCAAATGTTTTTGGTGCAAAGTTAGCCATTTTAAGTAGCAAACTCTTGCATGCTATCTGCCCCTTTAAATATTATGGAGTTTTAAAATGAAATAGGAAAAACTACAAATACACTGAGGGTACAGATCCTCAGCTGGAATCAATTGTTAGAGCTCCATCTGCTTCAATGGAGCTATGACAACTTATACCAGCTGAACATGTGTTTAGCAAATAAAGTAGACACTCCAGGAAGAACTCCATAATAGAACTCTCTGATAAAAATAAATACCCTTCTTCTTAGTTCTAAAAACAGACCTCACTTATACTAACATAGTTAAAGAGAAATCATAACATGAACAGTTAAAAGAAAGTCTAAAGTAAAATTCATTATTGTAGATGACATTTTCTTTTAAAGTGACACTTCAATGCTTTTTCACTAAATTGGCTCTACAAACTGCTTTCCATGTGATACTGCCATTTCAGTAACCCTGAACTCTAACTTAAATCTGTTATGTGGCTTGAGATTGCAATTTCTTCTGCACATTTTCTCAGCCAGAACATATATTGTATATTAATAATTTGATGGCATTAAAAGAAGTTTCTACTGTCACAAGTTTGGGATGACCAGATTACTCACATACATGGTGAAACTATTAGCAAATCTTCTAAGCAAGTGGAAATATGAATTCATTCTGCATCATCCCATACGTTTTAAAAAGTACATGGAACAAAATAAGCCTCTCTCTGCTTTTTTCACCTTCAGAGTACATGAGCAACTATTTTTCAATGACAACATTGTACAAAATTAAATCCATAAGTCAATTTATATAATGAGCCGAAATTAACACAATTAGTTAAATACAAGAGTACATGTGGCCTATATAAATTTAGTCTGAATGACAATGCCTTTGAGTAGCATTACTACATATAGTATATAAAAAGTATTCTCCCTCTCACTGTAACATGATTTGAAAGAAGGAAGCAATAGTGACTAGAAATGAAGTCTTATAACTGAACTGCAGATTCTTACCATTTTTGGTCATAATTCTGATCATAATTCTGGGCAGTTATTAAAGGTGTGACTACCCATTAGTTTTACAGTATTCCTTCCTCCTGGGGGATGGATACATTGAGGAAAATTCTGTGTATTTTTTATGCCTAAAACTAGTCTTTAAAACAAGTTTTACCATCACGCAGTGAGTGTTTTCTAAATTTTAACATTTTGTTGTGGTGCATGAGCATTCATTTAACCAGTCTAATCTTTTTTTAGGTCACTTCTCTCATAACGTACTTTCTCATGCAATAAAGTAAGTTTATTCTTTACATGTTACCTCCTCTTTCAGGAGTCAGATGTTGGACCCACCAAAGTAAAATGGCAAAACCCTCCATTATTTTTGATAGATGCAGGATTAGGCCTAAAGTTTTGTATGATGACTCTGCATTTTTGCTAAGAAACCAATTAATAAACAAAAAACACCAAATAGTTCTGCTGAACTATATTAGGCACAAGAGGATTAAACCTAACTTTAATAGGATGTAGCTTACATGGCACATCATTAAAGAGTTGACCACAAAGACAGAATTTGGCTGGCTTGTTTGACATTTACATGACACTGAATATATAGCAAAAGTAGGACAAATTCTTCTCTCTCTCTACAGTGGTTTAAATGAGTGCTCAATGAGATCATCATGAATATTATGCTGAAGGGCTTTATACCATCCACTATTCGATTAATCATGTGATAATAAGTATAGAAATTACAAATCAAGAACTCCAAACAGCAGTTCTCACCATCAAAACTAAGAACTGGGTTGAGGGAGAAATCAAATACAGCCTTTAATATTGTGCATACTAAAGCATAAACCAAATCACTTTACAAAACAAAATTTTCCAGAGTAAAGTTTTGGAAACAATAAAAGCATTAAACACATCTTTAAAAATCATGACATCAATCAGATGGACGATAGAGGGTCTAAAAGTAATAACTTATATAAAAAAAACCCAACCCCACTACTACCATCTTCTATTTCTACCTCTTATTTGAGTGCCATAGGAGCTGCTCTCATGCTCATACAGAAATACATTCTTATAAACTGAATCTTTTACTATTCAGTATGTGGTGACTGAACAGAGGTGATGAGGCACACAGTTTTCTTACATTCTCAGTCTGTAATTTCTTTTGTTCATTTTGGCATCCCTCGCTGGGATGTTAGGACTAGACATTCTGCTCCAGTTTACAACATGCCAGTAATGCTGGCTTAAGTGAGCAAGGCTGGCAACGCTAGGTGATTTGTCCTCTAGTTCCCTTCATTCATAAAAGGTAACCACTGAACTTCAAGAAGAAGAAAAAGATTCTTCTTTCATAAAATTTCTCTCCTGAAGGCTCTTTTCTCAGTCAGACTTTTCATTTAGTTACCTTTACCACCAAGAAAACCTGTAAGTACTGCCAGTTTGAAATCAAAGCTAAGTACTAGTGTGTGCTTATGCAAAGAACAGTACAACCTACAATTAGGCACGGTAGGATTAAATTTTTATCATTAAGTGTTGGCAAATATCAGTTTCACCATATACACATAAACCAACAAAATAATATTGCCATCAATAACAGAAATTCACAAATAGGCAAACTAAGTTCGCGAGCAGCATTTTTCTTATCAGAGTTTGGTTTAAGGTTATTTGTATATTTTGACATATGATATGTACATAATTTGTGTTTTAATGGTTACAAACCATTAACTTTTTGAATATCAATATTCACTCATTAAATACTTGTCTGACCCCAGCCCCCCCGCATAACTTTTAACTGAAAATTTAAACAGATAACCTAAAAAGGTGCTTAAAATAGAACACTGATATTATCTGCTGAAGTTACAAAAAATACAAATCAAATTCTGCCAAGACTACCTATAATGCTGGGAATAAAATCAGCCTCTTGAGCTTGACAAATTCTGTACACTGGCCCTTTAACTTCCCAGCCAGTTATGCTGATGGGATCACTAAATTTTCCAACAAGAATTGTTGCAACTGTAATAAAATGGATCACTTTAAAGATAGGTTTGAATTTTTTTTTTTTTTTTTTTGGGTAGATGAAACATGGCGGACCCCTTTTGAATCAATAAAAACAAAGACATTCAACAAAATTGAACTCTTCATTTCATTCTCACCATTGTGCCATATACCTACAGGATGATCCACTATCTGAAGATTTCTGCAATGCTTTGCAACAGGGTGTGGGACGAGGAGATTGCATAAGGCTTAACTCAGAATCTTCTTGTTTCAAGGATTTTGGTCAAACCCCTTAATATCTGAAGGATTATTATTGCTGAGAGGCTCATTTTTATGGTGCCTTTTGGTGGGGAGAGGGGTGCACAGCAAGAAAGTTGATTAAGGCATAGAATTCAAGGGGTAGAGCTGGTTGGAAAAATTTCAACAAACCTATTTTCCATTAGAAAATGCAGTTTATTTAAATTGAAACTTCACGAGATTTGTTTCAATTCTGCATAAGTATTATTTTGGAATATAAAAAAAATTTAAAAAGGTCTAACAATGTAAAAACATCTTGTTTCGGCATATTTGGAATGAAACATTTTAATTTTTGTTTTGAAACTTAAAAAAAAATTTGAAACAAAATCAAATTAACATTATAAAAGAAAAGAGTCAAAACTGAAACAAACGTTTTCAACTGACCCGAAACAAAAAAGCTTTGCGATTTTCCTTTGGGGAATTTTTTTTTGAATTTTGGGGGTTTTGTTCTAATTCGAAATTAAGCTAAATTTTAAAATCTCAAAATCCTTTACAAAATGAACTGTCATCCTTCAGTCAGTGCTATAAAGGAGAAGGGTACTTTTCCTTTGCTCCACGGTCTAATTAGTTTCTAATGTATACAGTCACAGTTGTTACTAGCTTTGTGTTTATGGCCCCACTCCTGAAGAGACATGCTTAACTTTACACACAAGTATTCCCATTGACTTCAATGAGACTGCATGCATGAGTAAAGTTAAGCATCAACACAAGAATAAGGTCTTCCATTTGATGTGGTAAGTATCAATGGCACCTAGATCCAGACACTCAAGAAGTATTTAAGTACCTAACGCCACTTGAAATTAGCAGGCGTTAGAGGCCTATACACTTTGAGGATCTGGGCAATGAAGTCTAGGATAAATGCTTTTATGGGTAGTTGCTTATAAATGTAAAGTAAAATAACAGCCTTTTTCAGAAGTACTGAGAACTTGTAGCACCTGTGGACTTCAGTTAGAGTTACAAGTGTTCAGCATCTCTGAAAAAGCAGGTACTAAATAAATTGCTGATTTGCACTATATAGATCCAAATGCTGCAAGCCCTCTTCCAAAGAACTGGTCCTTAGTTGACAGACTTCAATGAGACTCCTCAGGCAAGGGTTTGCAGGATCAAACCCTATATTTGCACTAGTGACTCAATCACTACAGTGAATTCTTGGGGGGCTAGAAGGAGGGGGCATTATTAGTCTTCTTTCTCTTGAAGAAAGATCATAGTAACAGTACACAGTGTCAACGCAGAACTATGATAAGCTGACACGTACAATCTTTTGAATATGTAATAATATTTCATGCAGAACTTTACCAACAAATTTGCTTCAAAATATTTAAGTGAGATTAAAAACAGTCAATGTTTTCTCCCTGAAGTATGTAACAGTACAGCGTGGCAACAAGGACTGTATATGGACTTTATATATATATAAAGTACTGGTTGGAATCCCTCCTAACTAACCACTGAAAATACAACACTCATGTGATGCATACACAACATTAAATGATCATGAACATGGAGGGACCATGTAGTTTTAACTTGTCCAACTGCATTTTTATTAGACCATATATCGAGTGCAAATCATATCATGCCTGACTGTTCTAAGCAAGCCCATTGTCACTGGCCCCAAAAGGTCCTTTTCATACTATTCTCCACACGTGCACATTTGGAAAACATTATTCAGATACTTCATGCAATGTAATTGTTTCACAATTACAACTATATTTAGACAATTGATTTTTCAAAAAACTCTATTTTACATTAATTAATTGCATTAATTAATTTTATATTAACTGGTTTTAATTTTTTTAAATTTAGTATTGGTGTTTAACAGAAGTTAAAAATAACTGTTACTTGTAGTTTTCCATAATATCTTCACTGACAGCTCTGCCTAGCATTTTGTGTCATCTCTATACGCAGGATCCTTTATTGCTTAATAAGGATTGTATTCAATCAGTCTGAAAACTGTTTCCTGTTGTTATATTAAGATTTATAATTAAGCAATATTCCCATGTCATTACACGCTTTATCAGAAGATAATATAGCATGACTTGAGTTAGGTGTCCAGAGCTGAGAGTGTATAATAATGTCAAAGTTAATTACCTTGCAGAAGACACCCTGATGAAGGAAATCAACAGAAACATGTTATTGAAATGAGTTCACAAATTGATACTTTCCAAGTTACTTTAGCATTCGTGCTTGATACCAATAGGCTCACAGAAAAAACTCACAAGAACAATCTTTCCAGTGGGCTTCTCATATGAGTTTACAGTACAACAGGAATGAAATAAGGTTAGTCCACGTTATAACTGAAAAGGCATCAATTAAGCCACATTATTAAAGGAGAGAGAACTGGTCACTCTCATGACAAACTGTATTAAAAGTGATCCCTTTTTCTCCCCCCCAAAAGAAACCTCGGCAAGACACTTTGTTTTAAAAATTATTCTGATTTAAAATCATACATAATTGACGTCCATTAAGTTAAACTATTTTTTTTTTTTTTAGAATGTGCATTAAAGGTTTGAGTGAATTCTCTATTATTCCAAGATTTTCTGCACTTCTGGTTTGGATGATTTCAACTGGAGGAGAGGAGGGAAGAGAAAAGCCACTTTTGGTTAATTTAAAAAAATCCCCTATTTAATTTGCTTTGTTCATTTAACAGAACTTTCTGTACAGTTTTCTCCGTTTGTGTGGGTCTGTGACAGCAGAGGAGTGAAAACCTATTTTTAAAAAAACTGGAAAATGTGATTGTAAAACCACACATCTCCGCACATAAGCATAGTGCTGAAAACTATTTTCAATTCATTATTGAAATGGCCTTGATTTCAAGTTGACAGTGTCTCTTTAATGTACTGTTCTTTATCTATGGGAGCTAGACAAATAAAACTAACAAACCCACTTCCTCTATCAACATGTAATGGCAATTGTTCAGAGCATTGACACAGGGGTACCAGTTAAAAGATATTTAAAAAACTGGAAAGTATTATGGCCATTTGCGTGATAGGAGGAAGGATGTGGGAGTTAAGGAGGATGCATATAGGCAGGAAAGTGACAAGGGCTCTGAAAGCATTTTCATTACTCTTTGTGTCTCTCTTACAAACCCACTCTAATAATTCTAAGAATTAGAATGTATCAAAATGACTGATGAAAAACTGCAATGTGTTCCCTTGCACTTGACCAAAACCTTCTCCTTAAGCTTCAACCCCATCTCTCTCCCTCCCCCATCACTACTGAATGGATGAGGCTATTATGTTCTCATTTCAGAATTAAAGAAATCCACGTGGAGCAGCAGTAAAACAAGTTCTCAAGGCAGTAGAAACCATATTTAAAGTAACTTTAGCTACATATATAATATAGCTCTGCAGATGCAGCAAAAAGTTGGCACCCACTATCTTTCACTAATCTAAATGTGGCTGGAAAGGAATTGAGAGCAGATCAGCGGCCTCATCTGGGGAGAGAGAGAAGCCCCAGGGAACCGAGAAAAGAAACAAGCAGCAAACCTCCTTTCAAATCCTACCACCCTCGGGCATTTTGTGCCTCTCTTCTTTCTTTACTGAAAGGGCCCTTTGTCACACACACAAATCCTATAAAAACTGAGAGGGAGAGAGGGTCATTTTATTTTCCCCCCCCTCCCCTTTTTTCCTCTCCCCGAAATTGCAGCAAATAAAGCCCTGTGATGAATCTCAGTTACCTCTTTCTAGCTCAGGAACTAATAAAGCCTCAGTTCGAGAGTTAAAATGGGGGTATGGTGGTAGAAATGGGGCAAAACCAAAAACATGCAAATGGTCCAAAGCAAGAGAAAGGTAGCACAGGTCAGTGCTCGGCTACACACGACCATCAGTTATTAAAGGATTACATCATAGGTCGCATTTAGCTCCTTTAGAGAGCTTCGAAGCCACAAAAATGAAACAGAAACGTGAACGGATCGACCCGCCCTAGCAGCAACGCGGCTGCCAGGAGGCGCCCCCCGGCGAGCCCGCTGTCCTCGGCCAGCTTGGCCCATCGTCCTCCCCATCACCAGGGAGGGTCACAACAATCCACCCCCAGGGCGAACCCCGCCGAGCCCACATGATCCCCGCCAACAAGGAAGCTTCTGTTTTTCTCGTGGTCATTTAAACTGCTGGCCGGGGGGTGGGCGGACAACAGACGTCTTAAGGACAAAAAAAAAAATACAGAGACGAGCTGCCCGGTTTCTGCATCCGCAGCAGCAGCAGCCTCCCCTCCCGGCCCCGCTCCAGCTGCACACCCAGGCCAGCCGGGGCTCTGGATGAAGGGCACCGGCGGCAGCAGCAGCAGCAGCAGCGATGCCCCCACTTCTCCCGAGACAGCCTCCCACCCACACAAAGGAAACAGCCACACGGCGGCGGCGCAGCATCCCCGCAGCAGCCAGCCCGGGGCTCTTCACTCCCTTACCTGAAGCTCAGCGGATCCCAATCCACGCTCCTCACTCACAGCATCGCCCTCGCGCCTGGGGGGGGGCCCGGGCCGGCCCAGGTGACTCCTCCCCGCCTGCCCGCGGGCGGGCGGGCCGACGCCGGCTGCTGCTGCTGCTGCTCGAGGGATCCCACGGGAGCAGCCAGCAAAGAAGGGGGGGCGAGCTCCGGCTCCGGCTGCGCCGAGCCCAGGCAGCAAAGAGCCCCGGGAGGGGGGGGGCGGGCTGCAGCCGGGGGCTCCGCTCCCAATCGCCGCGTCCTTCTCCCCTCCCTGAGCGCGACAGCAGCCGGCGCGGCGCAGCCCGGCTCCGGCTCTTCCCCCCTCACCCGCCGCGCCTGACAGATGGCGCAACCGCAGCCGCGCCCCCCGGCCAACTCGCGCTTCTTCGCCTGAGCCGGGTTCCCCCCACGCGGCGGGGGCGGCCCGAGACTGGCAGCCCCGGACGGCCTATGGCGAGGCGCAGCGGGGGGGGGGCAGAGGAGGAGCCGGGGTGCGGAGCATTAGGGGTGGTTGTTGTTGTGCGCCCCCTCCTCCCCGCAGCGGGGTGGGTGGCTCGCGGCTTGGAAGAGGGGGATTTACTCGCGCCCTCCCTTGGCAGCGGTCGCCCCTCGGCGCTGTGCTGGGAAGCCTGACCCCAGCAATTCGCCCTTTCCATCAGACGCTGAAGCCCAGGCGAGGCCGAAGGGGGGCACGTGGGCGTGTTCCAGCCCCACGCGTGAAGGGGGCAGGGAGCAAAGTTCAGACAAGGTTTCAAACCCTCCTCTCCGCCTCGGGAAGAACTTGGGAGCTTGGCACCGGCCGGGGGGCTTGGCTAATCAATGGCTTTAATGGCCCTCTTCAAAACTGGATTCTGGACACCCCCCATATTTTGGGGGGGATGGGGAGCAGATCTGAGGATTTAGGTTCGGGTCCTTCCGAAATTCTAATATTTGGGAGTGTCAGGTCTTACATTGTTGCCCGCTCTCGAGATTTGATTGGTCGTCTTGTAATATTTGGTGTTCTCCTTAAAGCACCAGCTCCTGGAGTCCAGGGATTATGTGAGACTGTCAGTTCCCATTTGTTTTTCAGACAAGCCCCTTAGTGATAGAGAAAAATACAAAATTGGTGTATCCTAAAGGCTCAGAAACAAGAATGAAATGAAAAAGAACACTCTATTAAAACAAATAATTTAGGACATTCGAAGGCTTGACAATACATAAGAAAATGGTACCAGTAAAATGTATAGTTCTCACCAGTGCTGTGTTTTTAACCATTTTAATTATTATTAATGGCAAATATTTAGCACTTATATAATGCCTTTCATCCAAAGATCTTAAAGCACTTTACAGAGATAGAGATTAGTAGGTTATGAACTCTTCCAGACTGCGTCTGTGTCTATTTTTTATTTTCCTACAGCATCTAGCCCTGCGTCCCCTCCCCCCGCTCCTGACTAGGGCTTCTAGGAAGTAAAATAGTGTAAATAAACACACAAAAACTTTGTTTTGGTTGAATCAGGACATACCCCACAAACCATGGAAATAACAAATGAAGGGGAAAACAAGTGTCCTGTGTTCCTTGCCACTTCTGCATTGCCACTTTCACTAACACACTCCATCATTCCATAAGGCTTTCACTTCTACCTCCCACACCTATTGAAAAGCAATATATATCCCAACGTCAAACTTGCATTGTAAAGTGAAAACCTTAACAGTAACCTCAGATGCTCTTGTTTCAACAGATGGGCACATCTGACTGTCAGACATTCCTTACATTTGAGAGGTTATACTCTCTTAACATTGCTGAGGTTACCATTAAGATTCTCTGCTAGAGTGTGACAAAGGAACAGGAGGGGTAAATGTAAAAGTGGGGAAAAGAAGAAAATAAAAGATCTCAGGAATAATTTATTTAAAATTCGTATTATATTTAACAAGACTGCACCCTCTAAATGTTTCCCCTCAGATTTCTGCTATTTAACCCAGTGTAGCATTTGATCTTGTTGATTTATGATGTTAAAGGAATTTTTTGATGGAATTATAGTTTTAATATGTTCAACTGGGGACTTATTTCCTATCAGGCTATCCACAGCAGTGTGGTTACAAGAACACTTTCAGCTTAATGGATTTCTGTATAGATGGTTCTTGTCTGTTCATATTAATTCAGTACCTTGGGGTGCACATATAGTGACTTTGTATGTAGAGCTCCTTTTGAAACTAATGTGAGTTCTTGAGCACAAAGTGGGAGCTATATTGGGCCACAACTGGGCAACAATTTTTGAACAAAATTATTTTTGCCAAAAAATGCAGATTCGGGTCAACCAAAATATTTCACAAATTCATGTGAAATCAATTTTTTTTTTCCAAAGCTGCCAGTCAGCGAACTGAAAAATCAGTTATTCACACAACTTCATAGTTCTTGCATAAGTTATAATATGAATACAGAAGCATGAACAAACAAACAAAAATTCTCAGGATTTTAAGTGACAGTTCAAATTCCCTCCTGGTCTCAGTTAAGGCAGGACCTAATATGACTTTTTTACCTTTAGGCCCAGTGTATAACCAGAAGTTTTACAAGCATAGCTACGAGAATAGTAATACGCATGAAAAACAGTCACACACAAGTCTGCATGGGTATGCCAGCAAAAGTCCTAGTGCAGTTATATTGGCAAAAAAAAAGTCCTTTTGCTAGTAGAGCTTATGTTGTTCGAGGAACTGGTATAAACTATACTTGCAAAAAAAACCCATGTGTAAACTCCATTTCCACTAAGAGAGTTTGATTGCATAGTTATCCCAGCAAGCCCTTTCTCGTGTAGACATGGCTACATGCAAGCAACAGTGGTAACACATAAAATAGATTTATTTTCACAGAATTTATAAACATCAGATCATGTTATTTAACAAGGAACTTGAAAGCATGTAGAAAAGAAACAAATACATTGAAAAACAGGTAAGCAATAGATACAACCTTAATCTTAAACTCTAAAAGCTACATTGTGATTCTAAGAGTTAGTGGTATGGGGAAGTGTGGAGATGCACTATCCCAGAAATGTTGGGTGAAATCCTGGCTCTGTTGAAGTCAATGGCAAAATTCCCATTGATTTCCAGGAGGTCAGGATTTCATCCATTGTGCATGAGGCAGATACAGTGCTTCAGGGGAAGTGAGGCTATTGTTACATCCTTTGAAAAGTTGTAATGGGTGCTCCTCTTTCCCATGGCAGCCTAGCTTTGCTGTGCTAGAGCAATGTGCAAAGAGAGCAGAACTATGGCTCTGTCAACTTTAGTTTTCAGCGAAACTAAAAATCCCCTGACTTTGATCTCAGGCAATGCAAAGACAGGATTTGTGCCTGACCCCTACACAGTGGTTTAAGGTGAAGGCTTCTTGTATCCTCTCCCCTAACCTTCCCTCCCTTGTGCACCCAGGCAGGGCCATGCACAATCTTAACTCTCCAAAAGTTAATAGATCTTGGACCCTCCAGTAATTAATCAATGGGCCAAATGCCCTCCTCCCTGTGTGTTGTGGAGTGAGCAAACACATACCATTTTTTATTTTAATTTTTTTTTTTTTTTTTAAAAGAAGAGTGCCTATCGCAGGCTTTACATGCTTATGCTTTGAATTAAAAATATATTTGCATAAAGAAAATAAAACAAAACCAGCAGCTCTTTATCCCAAACCAGAAACCAACCAACAGTCAATGAAAACAGACCCAAACAATATCTTGTCAGCCACAAGCCTGGGTAAATAGAGTTGCTTGGCTTCGTGCCCCTGAAAGTTAAATGATTTTGACTAGTATAGCCAAAACAGATGTGGGGAGTGGGGGGAGGAGTGGGAGGATAAGTTCCTAAGTTGAAGGCCAGTTAACTGCCTCATTCCAGCATCCTGGGGAGTTGCTGTAGTAATTCCTCATGGCAGCTCCAAGCTACCCTAGGGCTATAGAAATTAGCACTGTCCCAGCGAGTTGCCTCTCTGCTGAAGTGCCACTACTGGAGAGGAACTATTTGGTGGAGAGTTGCTTCCTGAAGTGGTCTAGCTGTCAGAAGCAGGTAGCTGGCCTATAATATACACACTATATTAGTTTTAGCCCCTGGCCTCCACCACTATTGTGAGATGACATCAAGATGTCTGCCCTTAAGGAGTTTTGACAGAAGTCCTCCAACTTGTTTTATTTATTTTAAAAAGTACAGCTACATAACTTGCACAGTTCCAGAGGGGTAGCCATGTTAGTCTGTATACAACAAAAACAACGAGAGTCCTGTAGCACCTTAAAGACTAACACATTTCTGCGGGCATAAGCTTTTGTGGGCTGCATCTGACGAAGTAGGTTGCAGCCCACAAAAGCTTATGCCTGCAGAAATGTTAGTCTTTAAGGTGCTATAGGACTCTCGTTATAACTTGCACAGTGGCCCTCATTTCTCCCTAAATGGTCACTCGCACCAAAAATCACAAAATATTCAAGTTGCTTCCAGTTCCAAGAGACCAGTCACTTACCTCAGCTCAATTGGTATCCTAGTCAAAGACAATGCCTTTAGCCAATCCTGTATTAAACTATCTAAAGGTTTACTAACTAGGAAAAAGAAATTAGAGTTATTTACAGGTTAAAGCAAGCAAACATACACACACAAAAGAGTTATCTATGATTCCCAAAGGTGACAGAGATGTGGTAACCACTCAATTCAAAATGTCTGTAAGGGTGGACTTTGGGGTAACTCCTGGGGATTGCTGCCTTAGTTTAATGTTTCTGGCCCTGTGACAGCACTGGTGGGTAACACTGAAGTTAGATTCCCCAACCAGCCACAAACAGTGCTTCTGATTCCCCACACTGGTTATCAAGAAGCTAAAACAAAAAATGCACCACCCCCTTTCCTGCATTTCAGTCTCTGGCTCCCAATCAGCCAGTAGGTCCAGTAAAGAGATAAGTTATTTAAAACTCTATTCCCTTTACTAAAAAGTTCTCCTGACCCCAAAGAGTCAGCCACATTACCAGACCAATATAAGTTTGGATCTTACTCAAAATACGATGCTGCCAGCCAATCCTTTAGTAACTAAAACTAAAGATTTATTACAAAAAGAAAGAAACAAATAATAAGAAAGATGTTAAGTTGTCAAAATAATCAGATACATACAAATGATTTGAAAGTTCATATATATCAGGTTTTCAGTAGAATTGTGGAGTTTGCAGGCTTTTATAGTCCCTTTGGTGTACATCTGGTACCTGGATGGGTCTCAGGCCTTTGTTTCACAGCTTCAGTTGTAGATGGGTTGATCCAGAGGTAGGAAGCAAGGATGAAGACTGAAGACAATATAGATGTGGTGCAGCTGCCTTTTATGTCCCTTTGCCATGCTGCTTGTGGAAATTTACAGAAACATGATGGAGTCCAGGGTCACCTGAATAAGTCACCTGTCCTTGCATGCTTTGTTGAATCACAGGAGCAGCCATTGCTTGTTACCTGGCTACAGCATCCACAGAAAGGCTCATTAGGTGGGAACAGCCTCCTTTTATGGCCCATTGTGAAAGCTAAGTATCCTTTGCTGGGCTATCAACTGGCATTGTTCATTCACAAACTAGCTACACTGGATACAAACAATTACTCCAGAAACAAACCCATTTGAAATCCAGATGGACAGTCATATCTAGAACTTCATATACAAAGATGTTACATGCACATAAACAATATTATTATATTTAGCAAATTATAAACCTTCTAATAGTACCTGACATGGCATATCTCATATGAATTATTGTAATTTTGAAATATTGATTTTAAATCATATTCTAAAAGATACCCTTAATCCAGACAGCATCACAATCGTGTTTTATCTTTTACATTTGGCCTACTAGTCCATGAGATGAGCTCTCTTGCAAGTAGCATTTCCGAGGTGTATATGTTTAGTTTCCAGCTGTGAGTTTGTCAGGTCTTAGCTAGCGCCTCTGACCACAGACAGAGCTGGCACTTGGTTTACCAGCATCACATCCCACTTCTCATATCTTCTTCCAGATGGCCTCTTACACCCAGACATCTCACTTCCTCTCCTTCTGTGCCAACCCACTTTCTCCTTCCTACCTTAAAACACTTCTTCAGTGAAGTCTTTTAACAATGATTAGTGAAAAAATTCTCCCCCATAATCTTGGCTGGTGTAATTTAGGTATATGAACTGTACTGTGAATATTTTAGGCCCTAATCCCACAAACAATCACAGGTGTTTAAGCATAGTATTTAATGGGACAGCACATGTAAGCAAAATTAAGCATAAGTATTTTCAGGATTGGAGTCTGGAGGTTCTTTGGTGCAGAAACCTTGGCTGAATCCTGGCTCTATTAAATTAAATAGTAAAACTTCAGGATTTCACCCCATGTCTTCTTATGTGTTTGTACAGTATCAAGCATACCTTCTATCTCCTCCTCAAGTCTTCTGTCTGCTGAGCAGTAGCAGAATTATGGGGCCTTGCTGATTGGTTTTCCAGTGAAGAAGAAATCAGTGACATGGACTCTGGGTATATACTCAATAAATACTGTCCCTTTAGAATTTTTGCTGAGGTTTAATATTTTTGGAAAGCTAAAATTCTGCATTTCCTAGTGATACCAAGCACTGGTGCTAAACCCAAGCAATTGCAGTTTCTGAGCCCACCATATTAGAATTGTACTTAATTTAAAAAAAAAAATTAATGTTGATAAAGCTAAAATTGCCTCAAAATAAAGTTTAAACATTTCTGAGATGACATTACTTGTGGTCTTCCTCAGAGACACATGCTGACCCAAAAGCTTAGGAGCCATAGTCAATAACCAGTCTGATTAAGGCTCTGTGTACCACCAGCAGTGTTTTCTTGTCCGTCCACTTCCGCCATTAGTCCCAACAAGACTTTTAAGCAGGTTAATGCTGTTTGTATATTTATCATTAACATCATCTATATGATCTTTCTAAAGTATTTTAGTATCAGATAGTACTCCTGGGAATGTCAACCTTTTAACTATGTCTATTTGTTTTCCATACAAATATAGTTTATATTCCTTTGTAACTTTCCTTTTTGTAAAGTCCTTTGGTTTTGACAATGGAGAACTTGAAACTCCATGCATTTCCCCAATCAGAGGTCTCTTGTAACATTTTAATGATTCTCTGTTCTGCTATCTCGGTATTCCTGTTCCTGCTCCACCTAGCAGTCATCTGTGAATACAGTGACACCTACTTGTTTGGAAGATCACATATCATAATATTAAATAAGGTTGGGTTGATAACACTTCCCTGTGGTGTACCATTTTTAATATTACATATAGTTGATATAATTTTCCAAACTCTGACCTGCATGGTCCTTTTACTCAAAAAATCTGTAATCCACCCATATAGGCTTCCCCTTATACCTACTGCGCACACTTGATATAACAAGCCTTCCCTCGATAGCATGCCATATGCCATTTCAATATCTATAAAGACAGCTATCTTGAAATCTTTGTTCCTCTTATTTTTTTCTGTTTCAGTTTCTAATTGAACAGTGTGATCAATGGTGCATCTTCTAAAATCACTCTGCACCTTATCACATAAATTACGTAAACTCATAGACTTTGAGGTCAGAAGGGACCATCATGATAATCTAGTCTGACCTCTTGCACATTGCAGGTCATAGAACCTTACCCACCCACTCCTGTAATAGACCCCTGACCTATGACTGAGTTACTGAAGTGCTCAAATCATGCTTTAAAGACTTCAAGTTACACTTCAAGTCCACCAGTTACACTAATTTAAACTTTCAAAGGGAAATCCTGCGGCTCCCCTACAACAGCTTTGTAACCCTCTTTTGAGTCGGGACCTCTAGGGTTACAACACAGTGAAATTTCAGATGTAAACATCTGAAAACTCAAAACTGACTAAGTTTCAAATCCCATGGCTGTGAAATTGACCAGGATGGATCATGAATTTGGTATGGCCCTAGCTATGAACCTTGTAATGATTGCTGTGTGTGCCCGACAATAACAATGCACATGTACCTATTGCTATTGTCTGTGAATGTTAGCAGCCTCCACCCTGTGATGGTGAATAATGAAGATCAAATTCCGTTTCCATAAGTAGATTTTTATTCTACACCCATGCAAACATACCTATGTAATGCTGAGGTAAACTTCATACACGCAAGGGAAAGTATCTTTAAAGGGGAGGAAATGGAATTCACAAGCACATACACCAAGAAGGCTGTCTCAGCTGTGTGCATGTGAGACTGTCATTGTGTGTAATCTCCTACAGGGTGGAGTGCCTTGGGTACTACTGTGGCCCCAGAAGATACATGGAATGTGGGGGTGAGGGGAGTGTACAGAGATCCTGGAATGCTATTCATTTTCTAATTAAGTTTTGTATGATTGAAGGTTTCAGCCAGAATTAAAATAAACCTCCTACATTTGAATTTGTTTCAGATAGAGATTATTTACATTTTTATCCAATGATTTGTTGTAGAGTGCCGTGACTCACATACAGCATGTTGCAGTATGAAGTTTACAGAGAACTTTTCTGTCCCTCTGCCTTCACACAGTGATTTCTCTTTATATCAGAACTTGTTCACCTATAAAAAGAGGAAAGGATTTGATCAGCTTGGCTTATGATCTCTCTGCAGCTACTAGTTCTTATGCATTCTGTTGAAAATACATTTCAGTAGCACAACTCCAGTACAGTATTGAGGCAATATATTCAAAAAAGCATATCAGAGAAAAAATAACTAGAGATACAGTGGAAAGACAGAGATTCTTGAAACTGGAGGTACTGGCCCAGTTTTTTTCTGCAACCTGATTGCTTTTGAGACACCTCTCTCATTCCTTTGACAGAGGTGAGAGTCCAAAGGATACCATTGTGCATCCCTGATTACTGTGGAGGTAGAGATCCAAGTCATATTGTCCAGATAACATAAGTTCATTCCAATTCTGAATATGTGCAATGTAGTGGAAATACAGTATCTGTCCACAGGACACTGACTTACTTTTAATAATGCTGTACAGAGCCATGTAACGTATTTTAATGTAATGTTGACTAAAGTAAAAATGTCTTGAAAACTGAGTTTTGTTTTAACACAAAAATCTTCTTCAAGAGAAGTAAATTTATTTTCTTTAATGAATAATCTACAGCAGGGGTACAAAAATTGTACCAATTTCCCACCCTCCATCAGTAATTTAACCCTGTGCAGTTTACATCTATATGAAAAGTGAATGCCAGTGGTATTTGTTCTTACTTGTCCAGGGAAAGTTTTAATTTTGTTTCTTTTCATTCTTCCTTAAAACCAGGCCCTCTTTTTCTATAGCCTGAGGCTAAGCATCTTGACTGTGTTATTCAAACAACAAATGTCACAGGATCTTTTTCAGGGGATAAGGCAACAAGCCACGTTTATTGTGAATACAGAAATTTGGTAAATAATGTCAATAAAAAGAAAAGTATCAACACTGTAATAACATCAATATTGTTCTTTACTTTAGTGAAATAGTATTAATAATGTAAATACTAGGAAAACAGTATTAACATTGTATCAGTACTACAATTACAAAGACATGTTTCAATTGGTACATTCATTCACACTCACACACACAGACAGGCATACACAGACAGGGAGACAGACAAACATACATAGGGGGTCTCACAGATGTTATAGTTACCAGCCTCTTGGTGCTCGTGGCAGTCACTGGCCAGGTGACCATACACGAGGATGAGGAGCAAGGTTCTGCCGATGCGCATCGGTACTCCTGGCTGGTGTGGTGATGTAGACTTAAACCTCCAGTCTTCATCTTTCTGTCCCATTTTATAGGTGTAAGCCGGGTCTGAGTGTCTAGGTGGCACTCTCCCTGCTCAGCAGCTGAAAGGGGGGCACTTTATTTGCATGGGCTTTGTATCTGCATGAGTACAATTAAGTATTTAGCATAACTTATCTAGGTGCTGAGCATAATGGGAAACGGTTAGCAGGGCTGGTTTTGGGCTTTTGTGTTAACTGCTGGGGTAATGAAATGTTGTCCTTCAATTGTATGAACAGATGTCAGCAAAACTGTGCTTAGTCTGTTATGATAGAATCTGCACCCTAAACTAAACAGAGCTCCACAAGGGTGACAGACAGATGTTTCAGCCTGGAAAGGAGGGGGGGGGCAGTTTCCTATTGGGATTGCACTGGCCCTGACAAAGAGCTGCCCCCAGGCATGGAGTGACTCTCTCTCCCCCATTGTTAAAAGGTAGAATTAATGACTCATCTTGGAGTCTTTTGTTTCTTGAAAGCAGGGACATTGCCTGTATGTCAGCAGAAGATTTACCCATGAGCTGAAATCACTAAGAGCTGAAATCACTAAGAGCTGAACCAGTAGAGGATCTGGGAAACCTTGCCTGACAACTAACAGAGCTGAGTGGGCACCAGGCAACTCTGGTGAGAGGCTGGGACAGTTGGTGCCAGCCTGGTGCAGTCGGCGGAGAGGCCGGCACAGTTGGTGCCGGTGCGGTCGGTGGAGAGGCTGGCACAGTTGGTGCCAGCCTGGTGCGGTCAGCGGTTGGCAGTGAGGCTGGCACAGTTGGTGCCGGTGTGGTGCAGCCAGTGGGAGCCAGGTGTGGTCGGAGCCAGCGGTCGGTGGGAAACAGGCGTGGTCGCTGCCAGCAATTGGGGACTCAGCGAGACCCGAAGGTGGTAGGAGACAGCAGCAGAGGGGGCCTGGTCAAGCCTCTGTCGGACAGGAGCGGCATAGGGGGTGGAGCCACACTCGAGAGGTGGACATTGCAACTATGCCGGTCAGTACAGGGGGAAGAAATAAGGGAGAGGCAAAGGACACGCCCTGTACTCTGGGAGGGGTTTGGTTCATTGAGTTCATGAACTCTGTTTGCACTGTTTCCTAAACCAGTGCTGTGTTACCTCTCTTTTGCTATTAAAAGGTTTCTTTCTACACTCAGACTCTGTGCTTGTGAGAGGGGAAGTATTGCCGTTTGGAGGATGCCCAGGGAATAGTGTGTAATTTCCCAGGTGACTGGGTGAGGGCTCGAGCCAGTTTGGTGTTGTATCATTGAGAGGGACCCCTAGATATAGAACCCAGCCCTTGCTGCTGCCAACTCGGTCTGGCAGAAGGGTTACATAGGGAAAAGACCCCATGTAAGTCTATGGGTTTTGCACTGTCATGCTGCAACTGCATTTTTGGTGTGATCCTCAATCACCCACATTGTTGCAAGCCTTATCAAATTTTGTCCTTTGAAATGGGCTGGCTCCAAAGTTATCAGGGTGGACTCCTCTTCAGCCAGTTGATTATCTTCGCTTCTTTCTTCTTCCCTCAAATGTTTTAGGTGAGGCTGGTGTTTTCGTCCTCTGTTTCGACATCCCTTACTCAGACCAATTGTTCCATCACTCTCTCTGTCTACACCCACCTCAATTGCTGAGCCATTCACACTCCAGTCACTCACTGCCAACTCCTAGCTGAAGAACTTACATATTATTTTTAAAGCAAACATTATTTCATTTTTGACAGTGTCTTTTTTAATTGAAAGTAGATATATTACATTTCACAGTGTAGCTTTTTATACTTAAAATAGGGTTTTTACAAATATATTGAAAGTGAGTAAAATTAACAGATAAAATGGTCTTAAAACAAATAGACTTATAGAAAGTAAGTGAACATTTAAAAGGGTAAAACAATAAGAGTTAGTTGAGGTTTTAACTTTTGATTAAAGTTACAGTGTGTCAGGCTGAAGTGCCTTTTGGTAGGAAGGGGGGGCGTGTTTGTGGCTCTGTTCTTTCATGTATTTTTCAAAAACAAGATTTGGTCAACAACTGTTCCCTCCATGATCCCCACACATACCACCACCCTGGCCCAGCCCCCTGCTTGTAGAAGCAGCATGTCTGCAGCGCTGCACCAGAGCGACTATTTGCCTCCCTTGCCTTCCAATATGCCTGCCGCAGCTCTGTGATTTTTACAAGCCCTTCTCCTCTATGTACCTGAGCAATCTGGCTGTAGATGTCAAAGTTCCTGTGGCTGGAGCAGACCTGTGCCTGCACAGCCTTCTCTCCCTACAGACCCCGAAGATCCACCATCTCCCATGTACACCTGGCAGGAGCGCATTTGCTGCACGGAGCCAACATGTTCAACTGGGCAGTTGCTATATGAGCTCACCACACAGAGAAAAGAGGAAGAGCAGATTCAAAACTTTTCAGAGCTTTAAAGAGAAGGGGCATTCACCTGTGTACCTGGCTGCCGGGCAGCAGAGTTGAAAACAGTGAGCAGAGTGGTCATGATGGGCATTGGGGGACACCTTTTCGAGGCCACATAAGTTGATGTAAGCAAAGCAATGTCTACACTACCACTACATCGAACTAACTTCATCGACTTAAGTGCTATGCCTCTTGCGGAGGTGGAACAATTACATTGGTGTAGCAGGTGAGTTAGGTTGGTGAGAGGGACATTGTAGTGTAGACGCTGACATTATTAGGTTGATGTAAGCTGCCTTACGTTGATCTAACTTTGGCCTTGTCTACACTGACAATGGAAGTCGACGTAATGCGGCTTACGTCGACCACCTAAAGTATGCGTCTCCACTGGCATTTCAGTTCTGCCAACCTAAATCATGGAAAAATTCGACTTAATAAAACCACCTCTGCAAGTGGTGTAGCACTGAAGTCGAATTCTATTGGTTGAACAAGCACAGTGTAGGCAGAGTGCAACGTAAATTGATGTCATTGGTCTCCAGGAGGTATCCCATAATGCTCTGTTGTGACCGCTCTGGACATTCCCACTCTGCTGCACCATGGCCATGTAAACAGGAAATAGCTCTTCCCCTCAAACCCTGGGAAATTTTGAATTCCCATTTTCTGTTTGTGTAGCGTGGAGAGAGCTTTTTAGCTGAACTGCTGATGGTGACTGCATGCCTCAAACGCGCTCCAACCTGGAGTCGACCTGAGGTCTTGGATCTCATCAGCCTGTGGGGTGAAAAGTCTGTTCTGGCTAAGCTCCGAGCCAGCAAAAGAAATTTAGATATCCATGAGAAGATATCACATAGTATGGTGGAGAAGGGCCACAACAGGGACCCGCAGCAGTGCCGCGTTAAAATCAAAGACCTGAGGCAGGCATAGCAGAAAACTAGGGAGGCAAACAGTCGTTCTGGCTCATCACCGAAGATGTTCCGCTTTTATGAGGAACTGCATGCAATTCTCGGTGCCACCACGCAGCATTGATACCTCTGCAGAATCTCAGTCCAGGATGAATGAGAACTCCGTGGATGAAGAGGAGGAGGAGGAGGTGGAGAACAGGAGACAGGAGAGCGAGGTATCCATTCTCCCAGAGAGCCAGGACCTGTTTGTTACCCCAGAGCAGCACAGCCGGGCACAGGACAGTGTTACAGACCGAGATGCCGAGGAAGGCACATCTGGTGAGTGTGTGTAGCAAATTGCATTTCTGTGGTTATATCCCAAGTCCAGCTTCTTATTTTTGGGAAAAAAGGAGTTTGTGTTTTTGTGGGGATGGGCTTCCTGGGGTTGGTGAACTTCAGCAGAGGGTTACCTCCTGAACAGACTATTTATGTGCACAGGGATGCTCCGAGAATCTTCCATGGATATCTCCAGGAAACTTTCATGTACGTATTCTGCACCCTTTGCAGAAGGTTTCTGGGGAGGGCAGCCTTATTTCTTCCACCACGGTAGGACATTTTTCCCTGCCACTCTGCTATTAAATGAGCAGGCATCATTGCAGAATACAGAATAGCAGAATAAGGGCTGGGCCTGTACCCTGATGCTTGCAGGAAATCTTCCCTTTCCGCCTGCGTTACCCTCAGGAGACTGATATCACACATGGTCACCTAGGAAAGATGGCGCAAGTTTACAGTACCTGACCAATATAGTCACTGCGTGTTATTCCCCTGCTGTGGATGGTGTCCCTGGGCCCCTATACAATTAATTCCTAGCCATGATATTGTTGGCATGGGCATTATCGGTCTGGGAACTGGTGCCCCTTTTTTTTCCCCTCCAGCGACACTTCATCCACACCTTCATCCAATCCCTTTTGACCACCTCCTCCCAAACCAGTCTTTGGGATGATAAAGGGGAGCCGGATGATCTTCTTTTTGGTTATGTGCGATTCGGGAATTTAGTGCTATACAGACTTCCCTATAATGGATGCAAGGGCCCTTTACTTACCATGTCTGGAATGCCACTCCGACTCGTGTAATAGATACAGACTGATATGCGGGTCTGGCTTTTCCTTGTGAATATGAAAGGGAGTTCTTTTTACATTGTAACATTTCTTTTACTCTCTGGGATCAGCTAACAATGGCAACTTTGTGCTTTGCTTGCCTTACAGTGGACACCTCGGCCTTCACCCCATCATCTACTCCCACAGAACGCCTTTCCCAGATTAGGAAGTGGAAAAAAACAATTTGAGATGACATGTTCAATGAACTAATGAATGCTTCTGCGGCTGCTAACACAGAGCTCAGAACCTGGAGGATGTCCTTGTCAGAAAAACTAATCATGGACATGGAACACAGAAAATCAGCACAGAAGCAGAAGCGTGCAATGCAACAGGAGATGTTGTGTATTATGAGGGATCAGTCTGACATGTGGAGGCATCTGGTAGAGATCCAGGAAGAGCAGCAGCAGGACAGACTCCCTCTGCAGCCCCTCCAAAACGCTCAATCAACAAGCACTTCTTACCAACCCCCACCCCCAAGCGCTTTTGACGGAGGTTGAGCAGGGTGCAGTACATGCTCCACTCCATGCTGGTGGAGGGGAGTAGAAAGAGGCGACGTCCGCTTTAAGAACTAGGAATGTGCATGCTTTGCTGTTTGCACAGTCACACTTTGCTCTGGATGGCCAAGCAACCTGATGAGAATGTTAAATTATCTTCCTTTCCCCGCACTGAAACATGTCACGAATAAAACTGTACTGCTTTAAAAAACATTTCTCTTTATTCACTGAGAACTTGAGGATTGTCGGCAGGGAAAGAAGGGGAGGGGGGCTGATGGTGTAAAGGTGGGGGTTGGGAAGGGAAGGCACAGCACTGACAGAGACATACATTAATGTGGTTCATTCCAAAAACAGGTTTTCAATGCTTCTCTGAGGTACAGTGCTCCACGGCTGGCTCTTAGCATAGGACTGGAATCTGGCTGCGCAAAATTAGCTGCCAGCCTATCAGCCTCCAAGACCCAACCCTGGGGGAACTTTTCGCCCTTTGTTTCACAAACATTATGGAGCACACAGCAGGCAGAGATAACAGTTGGGATGTTGTGTTCCCTGAGGTCTAATCTAGTGAGCAAGCTGCGCAATCTTGCCTTTAAGTGACCAAATGCACATTCCACCACCATTCTGCACTTGCTGAGCCTGTTATTGAAATGCTCCTTCTCACTGTCCAAATGCCCAGTGTAGGGCTTCATTAGCCAGGGGAACAAAGGGTAGGCAGGATCACCCAGGATCATTACTGGCATTTCAACATTGCCAATATTTATTTTTTGGTCAGGGAAGAAAGTGCCCACCTGCATCTTTTTGATCAGACCTGAGTTCCTAAAGATGTGTGCATCATGCATCTTTCTAGACCACCCCACAATGATGTTGGTGAAACATCCCCTGTGATCCACAAGGGCCTGCAACAGCATTGAGAAGTATCTCTTCTGGTTTATATACTCTGTGGCAAGATGGTCAGGTGCTAGGATAGGGATATGCGTGCCATCTATCGTCCCCCACAGTTTGGAAACTCGATTGCGGTAAACCCATCCACTATGTCCTGCACATTTCCCAAAGTCACTACCCTTCTTAGCAGAAGTCTACTAATGGCCCAGCACACTTGCATCACAGCAGCTCCCACTGTGGATTTACCGATTCCGAATTGATTCCCAACTGACTGGTAGCAGTCTGGAGTTGCTAGCTTCCACAGAGTGATGGCCACTCTCTTCTCGACTGTCAGAGCAGGTCTCAAGTGAGTATACATGTGCTTCAGGGCTGGGATAGCTCTGAGCAAAGTTCAAGGAAAGTGGACTTTCACATACGAAAGTTCTGCAGCCACTGCTCATCATCCCACACCTTCATAACGATGCGATCCCACCAGTCAGTGCTTGTTTCTCAGGCCCAGACGCGGCACTCCACCGACTAAAGATGGTGCGTGACAGCCTGCAGCAAATGGGAATTATTTCGCTCTATGGCTTATAGCAGGGCAGCCTCAGTAACATCGCTATTTTCCACACTTCGGCTCCTGTCTCAGCCTTGAATGTGCTGCAGGATAAGATGTGAGGTGTTTGTGACACTCACAACGATAGTGCAGAGCTGAGCCGGCTCCATGCCTCTCCAGCAATGGTGTATGCGCAGCAGGGACTGAAAGGTTTGGAAAAATGGTGCAAAAAAGTGTTTTTCCATTTGTTTGGGACAAGAAGGGAGGGGGAGGGAGCACGTTGCATCATGGTAAGTTGACAACCTTCCCAAAAAGCCTCTGCAGCTAGTTGCAGTGTGGGTAGCTGCCCACGGTGCACTGCTTTGATTGTCAACCCAAGCACGGCTAGTGGGAATGCAATACCCCGTGGTGTGATCACACTCATGCGACTTATAAAATTAGGCGGGTGAAAGTTGATTTAAAATAAATTGACTTCACTCCACAGTGTAGACATACCCTTTGTAGTGTAGACCAGGTCCAAGCCTTACTAACACTTTATCTTTTATGCTTTTTGTTATCTCATCACCGGCCAGTTCTAATGGCATGCCATATATTACCCTCTTTGGTTCAGTCAAATACTTTGGTAGGTGGCAACTTATTTTAACTTTCCCTAGTGTTTTAGTTTTTAGTAGTTTAGCAGCCTGGTCTTTGTTTTTACGTTTAAAATGTTCCCCATTTCACAACCTCCTGGCTCTTGCTACATCCACTATGGGCTATGCTTTTTGTAATCCAGTCAGCTACTTCCACATGGTTAACATCACCTAATCTTATTTCTTTGGCTAGGAATGTTACAGTTATAACATTTTGGTTTATCTCCTTCTTCAGCTTTGTTTTTTGCCAATATCATCATCATCTAATTCTGATTCTTTCCCCCCCTACTTTGTATCCATTCTCCCTCTCTAATAGATTCTTCTTCAGTTTCCAGAGTGACTTCATTTGTGGTCAGAAAAGCTTCCATCTCCCTCACCCCTTTCAGCCATCCTCCAGCCCTCAGTTTAGCAGGAGCTGACTCTGTTGAGAATGTTAAGTGCATTCTGCTGACTCACTGAGACAGGTGGCTGATTACCCCAGCTGGATACAGGGTAGTAGAAATGGCTCCCTAGAGAGAAGAACTAGGGTGTGGGTGGAGCATTTTGGTGGAAGGATCCCCTAGGAGCAGCCTAGCCAGGGGGAAAAAGGGTTTGAATTGGTCTTTCTTATCTTAGTGTTAAATTTCTGTGTTTCTGTAACTAAACCCCTGGAAGGGTGGGGGAAGGGGAGTAAGTATGGACTATACATAGTACAAAAACTGTTTGAGAGCAAGTTGGGAGAAATACACACTCACCAATACATATGTAAAACAAAACAAAAATGTGTCCTCTGTTGTTGTGAAGGTTTTGGTTTTCCAGTATAAATCCTCATCTTTGTGATTTCAAAGCATATTTCATAATGGTCGTACATGCTAATATTTATATTATAATTGTGTTGAACACTAAAGAAGACACAAAATGAGATAGTTCTTTCTTCAAAGATATTACAGTCAAAGGCCTCAGTCCTGCAAGCACTTACTCATATGCTTAACTATAAGCACTTTGGTGTCAGTGGGACTCTTTGTATGATTAAAGTTAAAATACATGTTTAAGTGTTTGTAAGACTGGGGCTAAAACACAGACACAGGATGTCCTGGGAAATTCAGAAGTCTTTTTTTTTTAAATCCATCATTTAAAAAAAGTATAAATCTAGATCTAATATGAAAATTTGTAATATAGCCTAGAAATTCACACTAAAGTAAGAATTTTTTTTTCAAATTATCTTGCTATTTTTACTCTCAAACATTTTTAATGACTTTCACTGAGAGCCAGTTTTTTATGTTTTTACTGACAGTGAATTTAATGATGGCTGGCAAGCCAGGGGACAAGAATACTGGAAACAGCAGCAGACTTGTAATTCAGCCAAAGACTACATTCACTCTTCATTTGGGACAGCAACATTCCCTATACCAAAGACCCAAGAAACTCTCAACGTATTATATTGTGAATATTTGCAGAAATTAAACTCTTATTATGAAATCATTAGCATTGCCCCTTCTAACACCAGTGTCCCACTGCTGACACAATATATCAGTACTTTGTTAAACTGTACAAAATGGCTGACTCATGTGAGTATCTAGTCTTAAAAGATCAACTAATTTGTGATAGATTAATAATAGGGAAAAATATTCAGGGGGTTTGAATGAGAATGCTCAGAAATCCCATGCTTACTCTACCAAGAGCTATAAACATGTGAAAAAGTAGTGAACAAGCTCACATCCAAATACAGAGCATAAGTGGAACAGACACAGAGATAATTCACCAACCAGTTCTGGAAAATACAATACAATGAAAATACAAGGAAAAACATACCAAAATGTGTGCAAAAGCAAAATGCACAAATACGAAACAGAGGAGACAAACAAAGGAGAGACAAACAGAGGAGACAAAATACAAAGGAAGATACTGCGGTGAAAAACATGATAATGGAAAATGCTCTGCATTTTGGGTCAAATGCAATAATTGTGGCAAGAGAAAACACTATGACAAAGCTAGCAGAAAAGAAAAGCGAAGGGGAAAAAAAGCACCATATCAAGGAAGGAAGCAGTGACTCAGGAGATGACATTTTACATGTATGTGACGTTAATGCAGTGCATAACAGCAAAAATAAATGTTTTGTAAAGCTCAGACTAGCACCAGATGCAAAGACAGGCAGCAGGACACCAACAAACAGGAAACTGAATGCCGAATAGACAGTGGGGCATCAGTGAATAGACTACAAAAACTTCCTCGGTATTATGCAAGAGAAGACAGTGAAGCTGTAACCAAGCAAAACCAAACTCAACTTATAAAATGATACAATCAAAACACCACTAGGACAATGTAAATTTTAAGCAGAATACCAAGGAAAAGTATATAGCCTGAAATTTCAGATAGTACAGACAACACAGAAGTCACTGCTTTTAGCTAAGACAAGCGAACATATGAACCTACTGACACTAAACCTGGGACAAACTATTCATGCAATAGACACACAAGCAAAACAACAGACACATGCAGAACAAAGCTTCTAGAAGATTACCATGTTGTTTTTGAAGGACTGGGATATCTTCCAGTCATGTTACATCTGGAAATAGATAAAAGGATTCAACTGATACAGCACTTGCCTTCAAGAGTTCACATAGCATTAAGAGAAAAAATAATGGGAGCAATAAAACAAATGGAAAAAGAGGACATCATTGCTAAAGTCTCCAGGCCTACAAGTTAGGTAAGCAGCATGGTAGCCATTGAGATGAGAGGCAAGTTGCATATTTGCGTAGATGCAAGCAACTTAAACAGAGCACTAAAAAGAGCTCATTACCGAATGTTTTGAAGTTGAAGAAATACTTGGGTCTTGGCAAAAGCAAAAATATTCTCAGTACTTTGCACCAAATATGGGTATTGCAAGTGTTGTTGAATAAGAAAAGCAATTACCTCCCCACATTCTGGACACATGCAGGTAAATGCAGATGGTTGAGAATGCCAGTTAGGACCAAACATGCAATGGAAAAATACCGACTGCTCCAGCAAGAGGACTTGCAGAAACAGTGTCATAGGTGATGACATTCTGGTGTATGGATGTGGAGACCAAAAGGGACAGCCCATAGCATTTTGCAACAAGGTCACTGTCACCACTGGAACAAAGGTACACCCAAGTTGAAAAGGAATGTCTTTCAATAGTGTTCATATGTGACAAGTTTGACCAATAATTTCAAAGAAGGGAAACCATTCCAATAGAAAGTGACCATAAAAACTAGAGGTATTTTTAAAAAGTCACCGTTAGCTACCCCAAAATGCCTTCAGAGTATGCTACTGAAATTGCAATGCTATAGCATAGAGGTACTCTACAAGAAAGGGATTGAGGTGTACATAGCTGATTTCTTACCCAGAGCAGCCTTGTAGCATCAAAATACAATAACAGAACAAGAATATGAGATCCTCAAACTTATAGAAAGCATCAATCAAGGCATTTATGTGCCAGTTTCAATGCAGAGGCTAGAAAGAATCTGAGAACAGACTATACAGGACCTACGTTTACAAGTGCTCACTTCCATCATTCTGTCAGGATGGCAATCACCAGGGGAGAAGCCCCACCTGCCTCTCAAGAATACTGGAACTATCGAGATGAGCTGAGTATAGAAGATAGCATCATAGATAAAGGCAGTCAAATCATAATATTTAGATCATTGAGAACAGAAACTCTTTGAGGAACACATTGTATCCATTCTGGAATAGAAGCCTGTATCTGGAAAGCCAGAGACACCATATACCGGCCAAACATGGCCAAGGTGTCTGAGATCTGGTGAACAGTTGTGATAAATGTGGGGAGATGCAGGCCAAGTAGCAAAAAGAGACAATGAAATTACACAGCCTCCCCCTGGAGCAAAGTAGGAACAAACCTTTTCACTGCGAAGCACACAAACTACCTCATTATTGCAAACTGCTGTTCAGACTCTGGGAACTAGATGAATTGTCAGCCACTACCTCAGTGACCATCAGAGACAAAGCAATGAAGCATTTCAACAGGCATGGAATCCCAAACTGTGTCGTTTCAGACAAAGGACTCCAGTTCACTTGCAGTGAGTTTGTGAAATTTACTCAGGAGTGGGAATTCTGTCACATCACTTCATCACCATACCACAGCCAGTTAAATGGCAAAGCTGAATTGGCCATTAAATGGCTAAGGCTCTATTAAAGAAAGCTGCAAAAAGCAAGGCATATATATGGCAAGCCATTCTTGAATGCATAAACACTCTCACAGAAGGGATTGATAGTAGCCCGGTTCAATGCTTGATGTTAGGAAGCACATAGCTATGATGCCTCATAGCCCCAGCATTACTACAGCAAGTAGTGGTGAAAGGACTAACACACAAAAAGGAAGAAGGACAAACAAAGGCCAAAGTCTACTATGATTGACAAGCTAAAGACTTCCTACAACTAAAACTTGGAGACCCTGTAGGATCAAATTATTTTCTTGGAACAGATTATGCATTTGGAAACAAGCTACACATGTTGAACAGATAAATCCTCGTTCAGTAACGTAGCAGTGGATGGGTATATATTTCACTGAAACTGCAAATACATTTGCCCATTATGAACAGAAGACAAAAACA
Source organism: Emydura macquarii macquarii (assembly GCF_026122565.2). Classification (NCBI taxonomy): domain Eukaryota; kingdom Metazoa; phylum Chordata; order Testudines; family Chelidae; genus Emydura; species Emydura macquarii. Next base: position 9,130,303 of record NW_027131283.1, read on the forward strand.
TGGACATGGAAATGGTGAAATATGCATTCTGCTTAGGTAATTTCTCCCACAGTACCATCACAAATCAAGTATTAGAGCAGCTCTAGGTGGTGAGGATGCTTAGTACTTGTGGAAAAATCATAAAGTGTGGGTTGTGTATAGTGAATGTGTTTGGACAGGCCAGGGTAATATTTATGCTAACCTAATGGGCTTCAGCCTAGTCTTTCCTTGAAATGAGTGTTGCACTACTAATTTGTCCTTATATGGACTTGCTTAATAATGCTTATAGCTGCTGTGTTAGCACAACAGTGATGTTTTGTTCATGGAATGAACTGTGCTGAAGGACATAAATAAGAGGCAGTTAATCAGTACAATAAATACACAAAAGGTACTGACAAAAACAGAGAAGTCCTGCATTGAATGAGGTGATCTGATCAGAGTGCAATGGAAATAAACCAACTGGAAAAGAGACATGACAACGTGAAAATAATGTGTACAGCAAACTTATGTAAACTGAAGTTTGCACATGTGTATTGTATGGATTATGTAAAACACAATGTATAATGTTGATTGGATGGTCATCTACTGAGGAAAGGTATAAATATACTGGAGTGTAAGGGGATAATCAGACCTTTGTAGGCAAAATCTGTCATGACCTTTCTATGTCCAAGGAGAAGGTAATTGGTAGATTTTTTTTCTGTATATCTGTCATTCATTGCTTTTATAGTAATTATAATACACAAGGCCATGCTTTTCATTCAAATAAAGTTTGAATTAATAAACCTGAGTGTCTCAGCTCTGAGTATGTGGTAAGCCTCGCCCAACAGTACTGTGGAATATGCAACTATAAATCCAAGCATGAAACACTGTGTAACTATAGTATCAGTGTGAATGTGGCTACATGGGTTATGGTGTGTGTGTGGTTCTATAGTGTGGACTATGGTGGCGGGCTTAGCTAAAGCATGGACATGTGTGTGAGCAAGAATGTGGATGCACACCAATGTACATCTAGCCTTATCAGCAGGTCACAGAAAGAACAAAGGCAAGCGACCAATAGATATTGGAACTGACTCTCAAAACACCACACCACTAGAAGAATCAAGTGCAAGGCAGTCTCCTGCCATCACAAGGAAGACTCACACTTGCTCCTACATTAAACCACTTGCAAGGTATACGCATGACTTTGGACAACACTTGAAGTGTGAAAGAACAACCCTCAGAAACACACAGGAAAATATCTTAATTGACAAGCAAGTTAACAGTTAATAAATTAAAAAAATAATTGTTGTTAAATTATATATGTGATGCTATCAACTTTTTAGGGGTATAATAAAATGCTAAGTATGTAAACAAGTCGTGGGAGCAAAATTAAACATGGATATCTCAAATAAATGACAAAAGAGCCGTTACAATAAATAGCTTCCCATTGGGGAAGTTATAGCATAGTTATACATAAGGTCATGTACGTTTTCTGGATTAGAGAACTCTGTTGCAGGAAGTGCTTGATGAACATGGACAGCATACATGGAGGGAGAAATAAATTCTTGATTCTCTCCTTTTATGCTCTCACACAAAAAGAGATGTGATGTCTTGTATGTACTTGAGGGCTAGTCAGAAAGAAAGGGGAAATCATCACGATGGTCAAAAGATGTAAAAGAAGACTTTGAAGTTATAGTTTCATAGAATGTAAGGCCAGAAGGTATCACCAGCCATCTCATTTGGCCTCTGGTATATCACAGGCCATTCATTTTCACCCAGAAACCCCATATTAAACTTCAGTTAGAACAAAACATTTCAGCCCTAGAAGGCTAAATTGTGTGCCACAGGCAAAGAATGGCAGACACCAAAATGCCAAGTCAAGGGGAATCTTTCCATTGATTTTATTGAGGGCTGTACTGGACACATATAACCTGAAAAAGGAAATGTCACACTGGATATTAGGAAACAAATTGTGGCAATGAGGGCAATCAATTACATACGGGTAGGGAGCAGAATTTGCCCTGATATGTATGTCTGTGTACTGTTAGAGTGTGCTAGGATCCTTTGGAGTGAGATATTATCATCTCATTAAGACTTCATTATTTAGGATTGCATTTCTTTTAATCGAGTGTGAGAGAGAAATAGAGTATTTAAACTCCTTCCTCAGGAATAACAGGAGTTTAAGGCAAGAAAATCATTGACACTTCAAACAACAACAGTAGAGCTAGCATTCTTTAATGAATTATTTGGTGACATAATATGACAGTACCCAAGAGATTCACACTTTGAAGAAGATTTTTGTTGTTTAAATTTAAAGAAAGGAAATTGAGGTTGGTGACTACATTTGAATCTTGAGTCAGGAGCCCCCCTTAAATGTATCTTCAGGGTCTGTTGCTTTGTTTTGCTTCGAAGCTTGTGAAACTGTCTTTAACACTCTATCATATGGGGGCATTTTAAGCAAATGCTACTAGAACATTTTTTACAGTGAAGTACGATTTGCAGTAATTAGTGGTTCAACACCTCTCAGATATTTACAGTTTAAGGGCGAGATCCTCAGGCTCACTAAAGGCATCTTTGTGCTGCTCTGGTTGTGCAAAGAGGTCATGAAGCCAGATTAACTGACTCTCTGGGGATTCCCCCAAGATAGGGAGCTCCCTAGCTAGTTCAGAGCTGGTGTAACCATTCTAAAAATGTACCCATGATTATAAAGAGATACTGTCAAGTGTGGTAAGCCTAAAATTCTACCTACGTCTCACCATAAATGTGACACACTCTAAGTGTGACACTATAAGAATGACGACTCTGTTCCTTTACACCGTCCTCCTGAACCAATAACTGCTAGTTTTTCTCCCCAAAATGTGCATTTCCAAAGAAGAGAATTGACAAAACTATAGCTGAGAAATACTACATAAATAATTCCAGGTTGCTCGTTCTCTCTGCAGTCTCATGAATGTATATGAATGCACTGTTTTTCCCCTACCGTGCTTGTCTGCTCTGTTCTTGGGAGCAATTGCTGCTTACACTTTTATAGCACTCTGCATTTTCTAAGTGCTGTGAATCATGAACTAAACAACCTTCATGAAACTCCTGTGAAAAATGTAAGATAGCAAATTGAAACATACAACAATGTAATTCTAAGTGTACAGCTCAGAGGATTCTTCTACATTTCTATTTACTGTGTGTTCACAAAAATGGAGAAGTCTTACACAACAGGGTAAAGTGATGGCCAAGGTAGAATAAGGGAAATGCTAGGTGCTTCTAGTACGAAACACAGCTCATATGAGATAGATAAGCTTAAAATGCTACCTGACTTGACAATATCCCTTTCAAGACTCTAACTGCTGCAACCCATATTTATTGGGCATTAGGAGGGGCATTGCCAGCAGGTCACGGGAAGTGATTATTCCCCTCTATTCGGCATTGGTGAGGCCGCATTTAGAATATTGTGTCCAGTTTTGGGCCCCCCACTACAAAAAGGATGTGGACAAGTTGGAGAGAGTGCAGCGGAGGGCAACAAAAATGATTAGGGGGCTGGAGCACAGGACTTATGAGGAGAGGCTGAGGGAACTGGGCTTGTTTAGTCTGCAAAAGAGAAGAGTGAGGGGGGATTTGATAGCGGCCTTTAACTACCTGAAAGGGGGTTCCAGGGAGGATGGGGCTAGGCTGTTCTCGGTGGTGGCAGATGACAGAACAAGGAGCAACGGTCTCAAGTTGCAGGGCGGGAGGTCTAGGTTGGACATTAGGAAAAAGTTTTTTACTAGGAGGGTGGTGAAGCACTGGAATAGGTTACCTAGGGAGGTGGTGGAATCTCCATCCTTAGAGGTTTTTAAGCTGAGGCTTGACAAAGCCCTGGTTGGGATGATATAGCTGAGGTTAGTCCTGCTTTGAGCAGGGGGTTGGACTAGATGACCTCCTGAGGTCCCTTCCAACTCTAATATTCTATGATTCTATGATTCTATTGTGTTTTGGGGTTTTAACTGAAATAATTCCTCTCTCCCTAAAATTTACACTTTAAAAAGATTCCTGAGATAGAAAACAAATTGTAACAATAGTAAATGAGATTTGTAAATTTTATGGATGCTCCCATCTGAAAAAACTAACTGGCTTCTAATTCTAAACTGTAGCTGTAAGAATAAAAGAAAATGAACATCAGTTTTAAAAGGGTGTTTTTCTCTAGTGCTCACTTAAGCGCAGTTTTCAAAATGTCTTAATAGGACACCCCACTCCTTCACTGGACACTCATATATCTGTTTTACATAAATGTCTGTTTTACATGCTTAAGTGCCAAAATGAGTGACAAGGGCCTGATACACTCTCTTGTGAAGTTAATGGGCATGTCTTTCCATTGACTTTAATGGGAGTTGGATTGGATCCCAACTGTAGGCTTTGGACAGTCTATTAATGAGCCAGTGTTTGAAAACAGGGTTATATATAATCCTCAGACTTACTGGGCCATATTATCATATACACAAAGGACCCTTTAACTTGCCACCGCGTTATAAAGGGGCCTCAGTGTAAATAAGAATAATACTTTTAATAAATGTTATGCTTTGTTTAATTGTGTTGGTCCTTTTTCCTAGTGATGAACTGAAGGTATTTTTTTTATTCTTGAATGGGCCGCAAATTCCTATCTTTAAGTAATGGAATGGTGTATAAAAATCTGGTGTCATCAAAGTGCAACTACTTTTGAGTTTTACCCTCGAGGTTCAGAAATATAAGTCCCACAGATGCATCGAAGAGGTGGGGAAAGTCTAGTATATATGTTAGGTGTCTTAGGAAACACGACTATTTCTTACTGCAGCAGATGTCTGCAGCACAGAAAAGGGGTTGATTAGTGTCCGAATGGCTTTATTAAACATGTTTAAAATTGAAAAAAAAGAACTGGCAAGTAACCCCACAGGCCTAGTGGATGGGGAGAAGAAGTAGATGTGATAATCTTGATTTTAGTAGGTGCGGGCGTTCCATGGATTTATATAGTGATATTCTGATATTTTCTGTCTTCCTATCTATCTCTTTCCTAACGATTTCCTAACATTCTGTTAACTTTTTTGACTGCAGCTGCACACTGAGAGGATGTTGTCAGAGAAACTATCCACAATGACTCCAAGATTTCTTTCTTGAGTGGTAACAGATACTTTAAAGCCTATCAGTTTGTATGTATAGTTGGAATTATGTTTTCCAATGTGCATTACTTTGCATTTATCAACATGGAATTTCATCTGCCATTCTGTTGCCCAGTCACCTAGTTTTGTGAGATCCCTTTGTAACTCTTCACAGTCAGCTTTGGACTTAACTATCCTGAGTAGTTTTGAATTGTCTGCAAACTTTGCCACCTCACCGTTTACCCATTTCCCCAGATCATTTATGAATATGTTGACAGCATAGGTCCCAGTAAAGATCCTTCAGAGACCCCGCTATTTACTTCTTTTTTACATTTCTGTGATTCTATGAACAATAACAAAGAGGGAACATAGCAGCAGTAACAGCATCTGTCAGTGCCCTGTAGAGAAACTACCTCCCCTCTCCCGGACTATTTAAGCCGTTTCAGCCATACCAGGAATTAGTGCTCTGGAACAGCTCTTAATTGCACAAAGCCCATAATGACTGCAATACCCACCCCACCACATCCCCCAATCAGTCATAAGATTGTTAAAAAAATTTAAGTACTCCTGATAAGAGAGGTTTCTAAAGAAGTATGTTCTGTCAGTGGTTCCCAACTTTTCTGAATTAAAGCCCCACTAGTTAACACTAGGTAAAACATGTGCCCACCAACCCGCCCTGCCCCCTCACCAGCCATGAACACATGTAACCCTGTAAAGACATATAATGATAATAATAATAACAACACTAAATTACATAAAAATAATAAATTACTCTTACCCGGGTAAGAAGCTAAGACTTCCCTGGTGCACCCACCACTGCATGCCCTGTGCGGCCCCACCTCTTTCCATCCCTCATGGACTGAGGGTAATGAAGGCAGGCTCTGGCAGGTTGGCCAGGGCTACTCCAAGCCCCCACCAGTGCGGGACTGCTCTTCTCCACCCGGGTGCCTGGCCGGTGTGGGGTTGGGGGGAGGGGACTGTTCCTCCGCTCCAGCCGGCATGGAACTTGAGGCTGCTGCGTGCAGTGCAGAGCTCGGGGGGGGGGAGGGCGAAATGACCTCAATATTACTGAAGCCTCATGGACGCCCTGGAATCTTTGGCGCCTCCCTCAAGAGGGTCCCACCCCCCATTGGGAACCATTGGTGTAGACAAAAACATTGCAAATAACTAACTTGGCTGCCACCCTCCACAGCAGAAACCCAGCCCCAAGGTATAACCCAGTGGATGTGCCCTGTTATAATTGTCTTTAATGTGTGCAGTATCACAGGAATGAATGGCTAACCACCTTAAGCTAATGGAAACAAAACCCTCATGAAGCTATGTAGCCCCACAAGTATGTACCAAGTGCTCCCTCCTGTGCATTTCCAGCAGCTTTATAGATCCCTCAGTTTCCCTTTGTACAGGCAGATATCATCCTCTTTCTCTCTGCTGTGCCAAAATGTGTGCATGTATGGCATCCCTGACTTTCCTTGCCCACTAGGAACCAAGAGCAGTGTGCACATGGGTGAGATCTGGCTGCCTGTACAGAGTTTGGAAACCAAACAGATTCTGAGTCCACTCCCGGTGAAAGCACTCTCCTTTATACTCATCATTGTTATGGAGTGTGCAGTAGGAGACGGTTCTATGAATGTTTGTTGATTATATGAATGTTAGCCACAGTGGCATCCAGACAGGTACGGAGGCAGCGCCAGTGAGCTTTCAGCCTACAAAATGCACACTCCATGACCATTCTGCAGCTTCATAGCTTGTAACTGAATTCTCTTTTTCCCCAGTCATTGATGTCAGGGTACAGTTTCATGAGCCAAGACAGGAGTGGGTATGTGGAACCTCCAAAATAACAGTTGGCAGAGACATACTGTACAGAACCATATCATTTCTGCGGACTAAAGTTCCTTCTTCCCACTTCAAGTACAAGCCTGATCTCCTCAGCACCCTGGCATCATGAACCTTTCCAGCATTTCCCACATTTGTATCCACAAATCTGCTTCTGTGGTCCATTAAGCCTTGCAGAATGATTGAATAGTAACCTTTTCAGTTCAGATACTCAGTTGTCTCTTGTGATGGGCAAAGTATTGGGATGAGAGTGCCATTGATTGCCCCAGCACAGTTTGGAAACTCCATCCTCTGAAATCCGTCTATTATTTCTGGAACTTTTCTTATGGCATCCACCCATGGATAGATCACAGTGTTAATTGCCTCCCAAACCTGCATAACCCTGACAGTGGACTTTCCAACTTCAAGGTGGTTTGTCTGGTGTAGCCAAGTTCCAGAGGGCAATAGCAACCCACTTCTGAACCAGTATGGCTTCCGTGAATTGAATGTTGTGGGGCTGGAGGGTTGGTGCAAGCTTGTACTACAGCTCACTGTAAGTCTGTTTCCTCATTCAGAAGTTCTGAAACCACTACCTGTTACCTCAGGTTTGCAAAATGATGTGATTTCACCACACTGTGCTGGTTCTTCTGCACCAAAAGTGACGGTCAACCAAAAGGCATGCCATGGCTATACCAATATACACCATGTCTTTGTGAGCTGAATGATTTGTCATTGACCATCAAGGTCAGCTGTCTTTGACACATCAGAAAATGCTGCCCAAATTCCATCCAGCATCTCACCAAGTGCCTTCCCCACATAACTATTTGTCCCACAACAAGGAGCAGGAGCAGAACCAGATTACCATCCAATTGCTCCATGTCTTCCACTCAGTTTGGCAGGCTATAACAGTGAGGGACGATGTGACCAGGAACTGCCATCAGCAAATGTGTGAAGGCAGGGTACAGTACCAATAAAACACAGCAAAGCAATTCCTAGAGTGTCTCCCTGTGATGCACAGAACCCTGGGATACTGCCTTGAAATGGTAGCACTACCATTGTGTACTTACAGCGGAAGTGTGGATGGGAGTATATGCATGTACACCGTATTATACCCATGTCCAACAGAGTATGTGTGAATTCTCAGGCACAGATATGGGGAGCATGCATGAGCATGAACATGATCCAGTACTTGGGTATACGTGCAAGTGTAGACATAGCCTCAGTATGTAGCTTAGGGAGGTTTTATAATTCTTTCATTTTAAATCACATGGATTCATTACCTACTTTTAAGTTACAGTCAAACCCAAGAATTCAAAAGCAATGCTTGAATGAAACTGCAAAGTTTTCCTTGGTTTCAGGTTGAAGCCATATGAAATTGCTGTGCTAATTGAAATACTTCTGATGAAATTGTAAATCCCTCCGCAAATCCCCGGGAGAATGAGGTTAGCTCGAAATCTGGCCTAAGTTTGTTGAAAATTCATAAACCTATTGAACTGATTGGAGCTGGTTTTGGGGCTTGTAACAGTACCCAATTGCAGCTGAGTTTCTGAAGACTTTAAGTTTCTGAATTAAGAGTTTGCATGATGTTATTTAGCATGGCTTTGATGGCTTTGGATGATTAATAACAGCAGTGAACACTTCACAAATCTGTTTCTGTATTAGGCCAGATTTTCAAACCTTGAAAAGCTCAGGGCTGCATGAAAATTTGTGCGAGCAATTGTATCTCTAATACACCTGGGAAGTTAGCATGATTATGTGAACTTAACCATCTGAGTGGCCATTTATACACATAATCAACCAACTTGCACGCATAATCATGATAAAAATACATATCTAACACTTAAGTCTACACATGTATTCTGTTAATGATTTGGGCATTTAGATAATTTGAATTTGTTGTATTCATTTGTAAAGCTTTTCAGTTCACTGAAATTAAAAGCTGCAGATAATTTTTCTTTTATACAGGCTCTTCCACCCATTTCTGAGTAGAACTGGGAGGTGACTTTGCTCAGTTTAGGAGTGATTCCAAGAACCACGCATCTCCAATTTACAGTACTTAGTAGGACTCATAAGTAATGTCATAAAAGGGAGCTGATTCTGCTCTCACACCAAATGTACATCAGCCTTACCCCACTGAATTCAGTAGAACTACTCCTGATATACACTAGTGTAACCAAGAACAAAATTTGGCTCTATAAATTGGCCCAGAAAGAGACAGACAGAGAAGCCCCTAGAAATATGTCATCTATTTTTTTTTTGCTATTTCAGATCTCAGTTTTCTTATCCATTTGAATTCTTCTTTGAGTCTCAACATTTAATCTAGTCCTATATTTTCAATCAAATATTTTCATTTTACATTTTTTTTTAATGTTGCCTACTGCTGTTTTCTAAGTGGCACATCTAATATGTTATTTAGCTTTTTTTTTTTTTTTTTCCTGTGTTCCTCCTTCTTTCCTCACTTAATCTGGAATTTTATAAATAACGCCCTCATTGCTTGGAAATTCAGGGCCAATTTCTAGACCAGGGATGCAATAGCAACAGCATGCATATTGGAAAATTTCACAATTCTCTGGCTTCAGAATCCTTAAGTGGCAGTGGGATTAAATTCTTAATGCATTTTGATCTACAGAAGACAGATGCTTTATGCCATGCAAGCTACTGCCAGATAAAAAGTCAAAGAAGGTCCAGCCCTGGATTCTTTTACGTCCATTTGCTTACCACTGTGACTTTTCCAAGTGAAGGGATTTGAAAACTCTGAATGCTAACAACCCCACCCAAAATAGAGCTAGCACTGCTGACATGAAAATTTGGAAATCTGTTCATGATTTAGCATGGGGAAGGCACTGGAAGATGATGGATGTGATATTGAATTCCACAGAACTAATAATCAAGAAGATATAATAGGTTTATTTAATGGTATTGGAGGGGAGGAAATTAACTGGAATTATGAAAAGTGCTCTGTTACTGTTATTCCTGCAAAAAAGAAACTTCAGATGAAAATCCTCATTCCTTCCACAGAAGAAACAAATACTTGGAAATCCTCAAGAGTAGCATGGGAATAATCTAACACATGACCACCATGTCTCTGCTCAGCACCTTCTTTATCTTCAAACATTTACAGCCAATTTATTTTGTTCTTTTTTAATATATTGTCTGTGATCTTTAGTTCAATTTACTAGCGCTGTTCTTTTTAGCTTTGAATTACTTTCCAAAAGATGCAGGCTATTCTATAGCACCTTCTTAATTCCCTCTTTCTAAACTTCTGAACAACATATGCACATCCATGTCCGATTCCAATTCACTATTGTGACAGACTCCAGAAACTATTAAGTTTTCATAGAGATATCTCAGAGTAATCTTTCCCCTTCTACACATCCTATCCTAAGTTAACTTAAATACTTACTAACTAAGCCTTAGTAGGCTTACTAACTCTGTCAGTCAAATGGTCATTAATAGCAGAATTGTGTAGAAAACAAATAGTGCTTCAGACTTAGGTATCACTGCTTCTACACCTCCACTGTCCTCTAAGGTGAAGATTGAAATATTTGATGAGATCATTTACAACCTTTTACTCAGCACATTGATCAACTTATGAACCATATTCCAAATCTTTCTTAACTTTGAAGAGGTTCTCTAACTGAGATAGATCTCACTATTATGACTGATGAAATGGACTCCCCTAGTAAACAGTTTCTCATAGAAGGTATACCTTCCATGGTAAGATAATTCAATTCTGTGCCCTTTCTCATTGCATCCCATCTTTGTTTCTTATTTTTCCTGTATCTTCTTTTACTTTTCTCCCTCTTCTTTTCTCTAGACCTATTTTCATCCAAGGTATCTGATATTCCCCCACTCCATCCATATAATAAGCAGACAAGGCCTACATGAGTCCATTGGATCTATCTGTACTACTCCAGCCTTGTATGTCAGGCAGGTTCCACCAAACTGGGACAGGTCCATTCAAACATAAGCCACTTTCAGGTTAGATAGAAAGCTTCTTCCTTTAAGAGAATACTTAGAAAAACCCGTCTGTTATTTATGATGATCATATCTGTATGGTACCTAGGAACTTGAATCAACGGAGCAGGGACCCATTGTGTTAGACATTTTACAGACAGTACCTATCCACAAAATTAGATATAATTTTTCTGTGTCTTTTTGGTGTCAACTATGTTGTGATACAATAAATATACAAATTAAGGAAGAGATTTTAACATTTCCAGAAAAATGCCATCCACTAGCCTATTTAAGGCCTAGGTCTGATTGGTGTTGGAGAAAGTAGAGATGGTACAGGAAATAAATCCATTTGATGAATCTTTGAGACTGAAATTGCAAAGTGGATGTACATCTAAGACAGATGTGAAAGAAGTGCTGTGCTTTTAGAAAACCAGCAACCGCACCAAAAAACTGGGATATGGGAGCTGTACTAACCCTGGAGCGACTGACAGGACACCAGCATTCCCCCACTATACAGGTCAGAAAAGCAAACAACAGAGCCACTCACCAGAGTGGGAATGAGGCTATTTGTCCAGAAAACATGTATGAGACAGGAACAACCTGGCTACCTGCCTGAAAGGGAATTGTTAATTTTCACATGTTTTTAATTAAGGGTCATATCTTAAAGCAAGTTTTCATTTAATACATAAACTTCATTTACTCCTGTCCCTGCCCAAAGTAAACAGCAAGACCACTAATCATACTTAATAAAATAATTCTTGCATCTAATACTGTGGCACTGCCACTAGCTTTCCAGTTGTTCCACATGCTTAGTAAATGAGGGGAAATAAGAAAGTAAGTGGTCTGTTCAAATTTACCATGAAAACATCTGGATCTGAGGTCTTTCCAGCAGGCAAGTTCCTAATGACCTCAAATGTTTCCTTCAAAAAAAATTGCATATTTAGGGCCTCTGTGTTCCTGAGAGATCTGCAGGAAATTCAAATAGGAAAGAAACCTCACTTTATTTTTAGTCATGGACAAAGCTTCCTTCAAAATAATACGCATCATCTCAGTCTAACAATCTAAACTGCTCCTTGGTGCTGAGGATTTTCAAAGTACCCATGCCTGCCTGCATTTTAAGAGGAGTATCAGCAGATCTAAAATAACTATATTTCAGTACTCTAACCAAGAAAATCCCAGATTTATTATTTCTTTGGTAATCTCTCTGGCAGGGATTTCTACCCATGAAGGAAAGAGAGTATCTTGTGCAATTCAGCTTTAGGAGTTCCTCTTTTTCAGTTTCTGGGGTCAGTACATAGGTAAACTGCTACTTTGTTTGAGTGCCCAAACCTACTAAGATGGAGAAATCTCCCTTAGAAGGATTGCTTTTTTTAAAAGGAGCTCTGTTGGGGTGGTCAGTTACTGGACAGAATTCAGAGTAAGAAGCCTTTGAACCCTTTTTTTCCCCCTCAATGTGTCATGTCCAGGGCCCAAGAGAGTAATGACGACAGGAACAAGGTCTGACTGGGAAGTCATTCCAATGTCAACATCTGCTATCTGGTGGCCTTTATTTCAGAGAAAAGATCGACTTGTGAAGGTTTATTAAAAGGCACAGACCTGTCTTATGGGTGAAGAAATCCAAAGATGTCCCACAGACTGAATGCATACAGATATCAATACATCCACAGAAAGCCACAGTACTGCATCTAGTGACAACCCCTGCTCCAACCCCTGTGGGCATAAAGGATCCCAGACATGGTGAAACCAAAGCAGTTTTGATGCACAGTGTAGGTATATAGGGATTTAAGGACCCTATACAGAGGTGCATATCTCCTTCCTGCTCCATTGGGATTCCCTAGAAATGGTTGTTTTCAGGAACTATATGGCAGGACAGGGTGTTCAGCCTCCAGAGGAGAAGGACTAGTGGATCCACAGCTATGGAGACCCACCAGCTGTTAACACTTTGGAACCAGGGGTGGGGAGGGACAAAGGTGGCACATAGCATATTTCCTCCCCCACCAACATTGCAGTGGAGCAATAGTGAAACCATTCCGTGACACAGGAGTCCTTCCACAGGACTGAAAAAAAAAAATCTTTCTCCCAACCCTTGAGCATCTGCTTGGGTTGTGAACTGGGGTGAGAAGATAAAGCCTTAATTATAAATAGTAGCTGTTTTGTCATTGGTGGAAGGAGGGAATCTAATATAAACTTATGAGACTGAGTCATTTAGATAACCATGTGACAGAGGTACTATCTCAACCCTAATAACAAGGGGTTAACTACAGCTTCCCTTTCCTCTCCCCTGAACAACTGTAAAAGTAGGTATGGCTAGAGAAGAGGACTGCTGTAAAGAAATAAGGGAGAGACTCCCTGCAGGAAAGACAGGGCTCTTTATGATGGCTTGAGTTTCAGGATGTGGACATATCTGTTTGTAACTCTTTTGCTTGCATTACCTTTTTTTTGATTTGTGCTTAGAAAGAGCATCTCCAACAGAACACATCATTGCCTGATTCTGTGTTTTGCATCAGCTCAGTCATCCCACCACCTAGCTACTCACAGTTACAAGGATTATATATACAAATTGGGTGTTTGCAAGTGTAAAATACCATTTGTGCATATAACTGTCATGTGTCTGAGTAGAACGGCACAGGGATCCTGTATCTGCAATTGGAGTGGGAAGATATAAGTGCACTCTGCAACCTCCCACATTACAATATGATAGGCACCGCGTACTCTACCAATAGGTACAGAGAAAATTATCTGAGTGATCTTGCTGAAGTAGAGTGGAATAGACAGGACACTCTACAAAATACCATATATGTAAGTGATTAGAGTCAATAGCCTGACAATTGACTCATCAGTGGTCAAAGATACTTTTTAACTCAGATGCTCTCAGTCCCTCAAATCCCGTGTTTTGTGTAACTCTAGGAACCCTTAGACAGATGCAAACGTATGTACTTTAGTCACATCAGGTGCAGAGATGGAAATAAAGTTATCATTGGAGGAATGGTGGGGATGTGACCCGTACGTGCATAGGGTAGCCCACCTGAAAATGCTAAGGTCAGGGCAGTCTGCAAAAGGATAGAAAGCTCTCCCAAAACAGGTGGTTAACACTGAAGTTAGATTCACCAACCAATCACAAACAATGCTCCTGATTCCCCACACTGGTTATCAAGAAGCTAAAACAAGAAATTACACCACTCCCTTTATTGCATTTCAGTCTCTGGTTTCCAATCAGCAGCTAGGTCCAGTAAAGAGATAAGTTATTTAAAACTCTATTCCCTTTACCAAAATGTTCTCCTGGTCCCCAAAGAGTCAGCCACATTACCAGACCAATATTAGTTTGGAATCTTACCCAAAATATCACACTGCCAGCCAATCCTTTAATATCTAAAACTAAAGGTTTATTATAAAAGGAAAGAAACAAACAAGATGAAAGATGTTAAATGATCAAAACAATCAGATACATACAAATGACTTCAAAGTTCATATACATCAGATTCTTAGCAGTATTGGAGTTTGCGGGCTTGTATAGTTTTCTGGAGTATATCTAGTACCTGGATGGGTCTCAGTCCTTTGTGTCATAGTTGATCCAGAGGAAGACTAGATGGAGGTGGTGCAGCTGCCTTTTATGTCCTTTTGCCATGTGGCCTGTTTCAAACACAAGCCCACAGCACATGTACATGGAAAAGCACTTAGAGTTCCCTGTCTCTACATGTCCTGATGTCTCTACATGTCCTGATGACTTATAGGCATAGCCTCTGGCTTCTATCCTTGGGCTCATTGTATAGCTGATGGCTCTTGACTGGTTCTCAGTCTGGCTGGACAGTGCTGAGGCTAATCTGTTGTGGGTGTCACCCAGTAGCACAGCACAAGTTTTAGATACAGAAATCTCACACATATTCATATCTTACAATACAAAAATGAATGAGCTTATCATATTCAGTAAGATTTCCAATGATATCTTACATGGCATACCTTGTATCAATAATATTATAAATGGTCACTCATCTACTAGACAGCATCACAGGGGAGTCATTGTGGTAGAGGATGACCAGTGAAGAGATGATAGATATGGCAGATCACTGGGAGGTCAGCTGATGAGTGCTTGAAGTTAGCAAAGGATCTTGAAAGCTTCTGAAATTCTGCTATGATGTCACCATTATTCTGACATGAATAAATTGATTTACTTAGGAACCCCTTTGTAGAAAAGCAGATATTGGATATTTGACACACTTCTCTGTGTTTCTGAAAGGTCTTTGCCTTTACAATCAAAATAGGCTCCACATTCACTTCAAGCATTTTGGACAATTTTGAAAGGAGATGTGGAGAGCAGAAATTGTCTTCTGCATTTTTTTTTAATCCTTTCAAATCTTCCTTGATCAATAGATCATAAAATTTCTTTGATAATTTACCTAAATGCTGCCCTGCCTGACAAGTTTTACTTTAACACCATGTATGGGAAACAATTAAAAAAAAAATATCAACAACATTACTCCACTGACTTCAATGGAACTACACCATGCAGGAATCTGGCCTAATGGAGATTGTTACTTAGACACCTAACCTGCTTGACATATCTGGATCTTTGTTCTCTCCTCCCTATACTCCTTCTTCTCTTCTGTTTTAATCTGTTATATTCAGTGTGTTTCCAGGGCCCCCACATGGGAGGGAAAAAGGGTACACTTTACCAGGGCCTGACCCAGGCTGCAACCCCCATTACAGGAGGAGGCCTGTGTTAAAAGTTTGAACTGGGCCCAAAAAAATTATCCTTGGGCCTTGAGTGTTTCTCTCACACTTCTGCATAGTTATTTTTAAGTGGCTTTGTACGGCAATTGTCCCTGAATGGGGACACTCCTCTTTCCTCTATTGTAATGTTTTTGAGACAAATAGCACATTATTTGGCTGCTGTCCTTTTGATCTGGAAAGGGAAATAAAAGTCACACAACAAATTACATTTCTCTCATTTCTGGCAGTTTGGCAATAGCATGCAATGGGCATATTCCAGCCTCTCCCAAAAATCTTTGTGCCTGCAATGGGTGGGCAAATGCTAAGCGGGTTTAATCATTAGTGTAAGCCCCATGTGTCTTACCTAGACTCTCTGACACAAACTAAGCAAAATATAGCATGGCGTAAGAGGGACCAACTGCCATGGAAGTCTCAGGATCAAATTCATTGGTGACATAAACAGGGGGCAAAGTTATAAGCCAGGTGTAATTTGTTCAGAAAAGTGTGAGAATAATAAGGTAGTATAACTTACACTGATTTAGTGTGCGGTGTGGCCTCATTGCTGAGCCCCACTATGACCCCTTTTCATCACTCAATTAGCATAAAATAGACAGAGGGGATCCCCCACGGGTGAGCATGTGTGTGTATAAAGCTGCCCATACCCAGCCCTATGCTATACCTGCCCAGCCCCCAGTGTAAAAAACATGTCTGGATCTCCCTGTCCTCTGGCAATCCCTGGCTGCTAAATGGACCCTTGGGTGCCATCGCAGCTGGGGGTGTAGTTTAGAACAACCCAGCAGGGACTGGGTGCAGCAGAGGGTTGTGTACACAGGATGGTAAAAAATAAAACCGTTTCTACATACTATTTTAACTTATGTCTACACATCCTCAAAACTCACAATGTCCAAGCCAGCCCTGGCAGAAGGGGGCATAAGAGGAACTCCCACTGACATCACGGAAATTGCTCCGATTCTCACCAGCTCTCAGTTCGGTTCCTCTTGTGTGTTCACTGAATGCTAAACAAGTAACCTGTGGAATATCATTGACCTAGGTTCCCATACAACTTACCCCAACCATAGGTTACACCACTCATTTATATCCCTGATGAATTTGCGCATCTCACACATAACTACAGCCTCGATTTAGACCAGCACCACTGTGGCCCATAAGCAACAGGTCTGTCATGCGAGCCAAAGGGGAGCTTCCCAGGATGGCGTCAGTAAGAGCTATGCTAAATTTGTTTCAGGTAGAAGTGTCAAACTGCAAGCATCTGTCCATAGACATAACTTATTGCAAAAGATGGTCCTGAGCCTTGTTGTTATCTTCAGTCCCTCATCTTCATCTCTTTTTTCCTGGATACTGCTATTGTATTCAGAGAAGGAATATTGTAAATATTTTATGTGATGCTCTTCATTCTCTCAGGCCTGATGCCCCTGACTTTACTTGTGGTTTCATTTTCCATCACAACAGCTCACTCTTTTGTGTAGCTGTAGCTCTTGAGGGTATGCAAGAGATAAAAGGGTGCAAGAATGGCCATACATGCCTCTTGGAGCTCCACCTCAACTCTGAGAAATTTCTCAATCTAGTCTGTACTAGCAAAATCAGCCAAACTTGGGTTAAATAAATTGAACAGTCTGGCCGAATATGTTACAACCAAAGCTGGGATGTTCTAAAGGCTCACACTGCTTTTGTGTGTGTTTTAAAGTGGAATTATGTACTTTTGCAGGCGAGGGTTGCAAATAGTGTGGACTAGATATAGGTAAAGCATAGAAAGGGGTTGGAAAGAAGCCTCACACACAACTGTCAGTGTCACACCTTTGCTCCAGTATTGAATCATGCTCTGCCTCCCACTCCACCATCGACCTGCACCCAAACAGAAAAACTGAAATATATGGGGGTATTTTAAGGTGGACTATTAGGGAATCTTCTAGGGACCAGGTTTGGGCCACCAAACTAATTTTCATAGCATACTAATCAGCCATGCCACTTGGACATTGACTGCTGTGTTTTTGTTTCCAACTGGTTGGTTTCTTCCCCAGCCTGTCACTCACTGATGAAATATAATTTCTAGACAGTCTATCAGTGGAAAAACTATGACCTGCCATGTTCATTACCTTTAGCAGGACCTCAGCTGGAGAGAGGTAAGAATAACATTGGTACCACTATCAGAGTAAAAGGTGATAATAACTAATTCTGCAATAAAAGTGGAGGGGCATTAAAAAGGGGGGGCAAGGAAAGGTTGGAAGCTTTGCAGAAAGAGACCTTCTTCTAAGGTCATCTGGGATGGGGGTAGCTGGCACTGGCTGACTAAGGTCAGGTTATTAGCGTGGTGGAATTTGTGATCTAAAAATGTCAGGAACCATTCCGGTTTCTAGGAATGGCAACAAGCTTCTTCGAATAAGTCAAGATGGTGTTGCAGGTGGTGTGTTTTCACTGCAGTTCACAAGCAAGACCATCGCCATTAGGGATAATGATGAGTGAATGTCAGCAGGCATGGGAGGCTTGAATTGGATAAGCACTCTACATTGCATGTAGATACCTTGAACCTTATCCAAGCTTCCTGAGTCCACAGTAAGTGGCTGGAAATTCCATGAGAACAAGCTTTGAAATATGAAGTATCAAAGATCTATAGAATCATAGAAGATAGAGGTGAAGAAGTCCTACTAAAAACAGAGGATTATTCACAAAGTAAAATTTTCCACATGTCTAAGTGTCTGCAAGAGTAGACCAAGACTAACAGCAATATGTTTCTTTATTTCTAATCAGTCAATGATTCCTGTTCATATTGGAGCCAAAAATACCTCTAAATCAGAGACATCTGTTTTATGTTATGTCACCTCTAAGGGGAAGTTCTATGTACAAAGATGTAGTTGAATCAGCCCTGTCACCACTTTGGCTTCAGGAAATTCAGATGCACACTGAAAAACAAGCAGGCCAATCTCCCCCTTTCCTTCCCTACGAACCCCAAGCTTTTAAGAATAATGGAGATAAATGCTGGCTCAGAGCCAATTTCTCTATTTGGATACAACATCCAATGCTGCATTTCTGTATTTACAATGGCTGTCTCATGTCATTTTACATGACATATCCTGATCTGACTGTTCAAATGCTAGTTACTCTTTCTCTGTCTCTTTGCAGAAATGAAAGGGTGGGGAGAATAGTTCAGTAGCATCCTAGAGGGAGTCTGTGCACAGCTAGCATGTTCAGAAACAATGTTTTATTTTGTTTGAAAGTGTTATAAAAATTCATTGATTACTGGAGAAATAAAAGGGATTTGATTTGGGATGCTGGAGTCCAGAAGTGAAAGGGCTGATTAATTCCAGCTATTCTATTGATTACAAAGTGTAGCTCAACAAGTGATATTCCGCTCTATGGTATGTTGCAAGCTCACCTGCTAGTATAGAGTGCCATTTAGATGAGTCAATTGCCAGAGAGATATAGTGTGATCCTTAATTTTACATTTGGTGCGTAGATAATACAGTGATAGACCTGTCAGAAATGCAGATGAATCTGAAATTTGCAAAATCTACAGAGCAAGGACCATTTCTTCATTTGCCTGAACACCACATAGCACAATGAGGACCCACAGCAACAATCCAATGGGGGGGGGGGGGGGAGGGAGGGGGACGGGACTGGGCTCTACAGCACTAGAAACATAATAATTAGATGATAAAAACAGTATCTTAATTTAGCATGTAATTTTATAGCAGTGATGGGAAATGGTGCAGGACTGATGAAAGCTTTTTTTAAACACTGTGGGGTGATGAGGAAATGACTATAAGGACTCCTTGCTGCTGTGATCTTGCCAACTGAGGATGAGGTAAATTTGAATGGAAACCACAAAGAGGACTCCATTTACACATCACTATTCCTATAGTAGAACTGCCGTAATGCTCAGTAAGTGCACATAAAACTAGGTATAGGTGAGTCTCAGGGGTGTGATGTTTTGCAAATCTTTTATTGTATATGGGCTTTGCAAAAGTAGCTTGAGTTTGGGAACCTTTTTTATCTCTGTAAATTAAAGGGTTGCTTTCAAATTAGAAACACCTTATTTGAAACACACATTTCCTTACCTATGTTATTGGCCACATCTTTGATTATTAAATCTGAGATATTTTAAAACTCTAATTCATTTTTCTCTGCTTATGCTCTCTGTATGGACAATGAAAGTCAGTATCACTTTTTTTAATGGACACTTTCTTTGTAAGGGTCTCCATGCTGCCATATTTGTGATGCAAACATTACATAGTAATGGAATTAAAAAAACCACAAACAAACACAACCTTTTAACCATTTTGATTATTCTTCAGTTTAGCAAGATGTGGGGCCAAACATGAGTTGCCTTTTAAATACATGTTCACAGGAGATTCAGTTATTTTGAAATCATGTTTTTCCTCACAACAGGATGCACGTCACTATGACCAGGTCCTGGAGTATCACAAAGTGACATTAAAGTTGCTCTAAAGCAGAAGTGGAGGATTCCCCCAGCAGGAGGAATCTTGTGCTAGCATAAACCTGGTGTAGCTGGCTTCATGCTTGCCATTACAGCCCCCTTCTGGGGAAGGGAGTATGCCAGGGTTGACTGGGGAAAGGTGGGACCAAAGCATGTGCTTCACTGATCTCTGGCTACAGGCAGGTGGGGCTAACATGCCATGTGCACCTCTGATCTCTGTTTCGCAGAATACTGTCCCTGGAGGACCATTCAAGGCAAATACAGTGCCCATCTTCAAGAAAGGGAAGAAAGAGGATCCAGGGAACTACAGACTGGTCAGCCTCACCTCAATCCCTGGAAAAATCATGGAGCAGGTTCTCAAGGAATCCATTTTAAGGCACTTGGAAGAGAGGAAGGTGATCAAGAACAGTCAACATGGATTCACCAAGGGCAAGTCATGCCTGACCAACCTGATTGCCTTCTATGAAGAGGTGACTGGCTCTGTGTATGTGCGGACAGTGGTGGACGTGATATACCTTGACTTTAGCAAAGCTTTTGATACAGTCTCCTACAGTATTCTTATCAGCAAGTTACAGAAGTATGGGTTGGATGAATGGACTATAAGGTGGATAGAGAGCTGGTGAGATCATCGGGCTCAACGGGTAGTGATCAATGGCTTCATGTCTAGCTGGCAACAAGCAGAGTGCCCCAGGGGTCGGTCCTGGGGCTGGTTTTGTCCAACATCTTCATTAATGATCTGGAAGATGGGGTAGATTGCACCCTCAGCAAGTTTGCAGATGACACTAAGCTAGGGGGAGTGGTAGATACCCTGGAAGGAAGGGATAGGATACAGAGTGACCTAGACAAATTGGAGGATTGGGCCAAAAGAAATCTGATGAGGTTCAACAAGGACAAGTGCAGAGTCCTGCACCTAGGACGGAAGAATCCCATGCACAGCTATAGACTGGGGACCGATGGGCTAGGCAGCAGTTCTGCAGAGAAGGACCTGGCGGTTATAGAGGATAAGAAGCTGGATATGATTCAGCGGTGTGGCCTGGTTGCCAAGAAGGCTAATAGCATATTGGGCTGCATTAGTAGGAGCCTTGCCAGCAGCCGAGGGAAGTGATTATTCCCCTCTATTCGGCATTGGTGAGGCTGCATTTGGAGTAGTGTGTCCAGTTTTGGGTCCCTCACTACAAAAAGGATGTGGAGAAGTTGGAGGGAGTCCAGCGGAGGGCAACAAAAATGATTAGGGGGCTGGAGCACAAGACATATGAGGACAGGCCAAGGGAACTAGGCTTGTTTAGTCTTCAAAAGAGAAGAATGAGGGAGGATTTGATAGCAGCCTTTAACTACCTGAAAGGGGGTTCCAGGGAGGATGGAGCTAGGCTGTTCTCAATGGTAGTAGATGACAGAACAAGGAGCAATGGTCTCAAGTTGCAGTGGGGGAGTTCTATATATCCTAAGTTGGATATTAGGAAAAAGTTTTTCACTAGGAGGGTGGTGAAGCACTGGAATGGGTTACCTAGGGAGGTGGTGGAATATCCATTTTTAGAGGTTTTTAAGCTGCGGCTTGACAAAACCCTGGCTGGGATTATTTAGCTAAGGTTAGTCCTGCTTTGAGCAGGGGGTTGGATTAGATGACCCCCTGAGGTCCCTTTCAACTCTAATATGCTATGTTTCTGTGATTTTAGCCAGTACAGCACTATGACTGCTCTAATGTCTGCTGTGAGCTGCTCTGGCTTAGACCCACCCTTGCCTCCTCCACCTCAGCTGCATCCTATATATTGCATAGGGGTATGCCTTAGGTATTATAGGTAGAACATCAATAAAAGACTAGGCCACCGTAAGTCAGTGTCTTATCCACAGCATAGTGTACGTAAGGGGGTTGTATTTATATTAGAATTTCTTTCCCTGTCCTGCTCCTCTTCTCATGGCCTCTCTGCCAGCTACTGCAGCATTCTTCACCGTCGATTTTTCTCTCTCATTTTTCCCTCTCCCCATCCACAGTCTCTCCTACATGGACCATGGCCCTGTCAGGGGGTGCACCAGGGTCCAAGGAGGGGCCTCTTGCTTCTGCGGCAGCCTCACCTAGCAACAAGAGTCCAGTAAGGGGCTGCTTACTTCAGCAGCCATATTGCCTGGTGGCAAGAGTCAATGGGGCTGCTCTTTGTGGCCACAGCATTGCCCAGCGGCAAGAATCTATGGGGCCGCCTCTCCTGACAATAGTATTTCCTAGTGGCAAGAGTCTGGGAGGTCTGCTCTCTTGGCGGCAGGATTGCCTGGTGGCAAGCATGAGAGGTAAGTGAACCTGGGCCCACCCTACTCCACTGAATTCTGACCTAGGGCCTTTTGAAACCAGTTACTCTGTTACAGGGCTCAGAGCTCCTAATTCCCCAGCATGTTTTGTTTCCTGCCCTTTGTTCCAGGCTTGGCATCTCCTTGTCTGGTACCAGCTCATCATCCTCTTCAGTCCCCATGGTCATCTGGTTTCCTGCAGCGTAGTCAGGGTGCTCGGTCTTGGACGTCTGGAGTCCTGGCAGCTTCTCAGCAGGAACCTGCAGCACACACCTCCGCTCTCCTCCTCAGCCAGCCCAGACTGAGCTGAGCCGCTTCCTTTTATATGCTCCCTCCACTCATGCCCAGCAGGGGTGAGGGACCATGGCCTTTAGTTGGTTAACCTCTTTATCACCAGTGTGGGGTTGGTACATCCTGTCACAGGCCTCAAAAACATTTGAGTCAAACTTCCAAACTGTTTGTGCTGTTTGAGTGACTCTGAAATCAGACAAAAAGTAAGTGTTGCCCATCTCTGCTTAAAACGTTTCTAAATCGTATGAAACAAATAATAAAGTTGAGTTGTTTCAATGTATTTTAAGCAGGGCTTAGTAACTGTGCTGCTGATAAAGTCTCTTACCTTAACTGATTCAGGAAGGACAATATGTTAGTTTATTGTCTGTTTTAAAATCGAGGCTTTTCATTAAAGATACTAGAAAAATATTACTGAATTGGTAACTTGCCTAACACACATCAGCTTGTCTGAAAAGTTTAAGTGAGGCTTCAGTCACTTCAAATTCATCTTATCCACTCTGCTGTTCTCTCAAGATGCACCAATAATAGTATTAACAGCTGACTTAGGTTGCTACTTGTGGTTTCATTTGATATTTCAACAGCAGGATTTCACACTGTTGATCATAGAATGATCCTTACCCTTTTAAAGGGCATTGCAGTGCTCCCTGAGACCTGATTTGATTCAAATTTACCGAAGCACACTTAGATGATTTCTTGGCATACATTTATTTCAGAGCCATGTAGTACTTTAACATAAAGTACCAAAGCACTTTATCTAGTAGCACATCTGCTCTTCGGTCTTGTAGTTTGGCCTTGCAGCTTCTCTCTTAGTGTAGCCTTGGTTTTCATTGCTACAGAGATATGAAACAGGATGTATCTTCCAAGGTCATCATAGAGTATGTATGATCATTTAAGCCTTGACAGACTGCATCCAATAATAATATGATGCATTATGTTCAAATCTGGCTGTCATGTCACTACATGACATTGAATGCAAATAAAACAGTGGTTTTATTGTTTAAATTCATCAGGGTAGGTGACTGTAGGATGCTGCTTTCCTCCTATTAATCCTTTTTGACCATGTGGCTCAGCTTTCATCTTTGAAAATTAGAAATTTTAGGTCTGGATTTTCCACTACCTTGTATATTGGGTAGGCATTTACATGTGTGCAGAGTGCGGATTGTTAGCATTCAGATTTGGTAGCATTTTTCACCCACTGAACAGAAATATAAATGACTGCACAAGGTGCAGGGTAATGGAGAACCAGAATTACATCCTTCAATGACTACTTTGGAGCTCGGTTAACAACCTTTTTGTCAATTCAGACATATTGCAAGGCTGAGACCACTGCTTGCTAGGAAAGATCTGCTGCTCAATTTCTTTTGAATTTTTTCACACAATTATAATATATAATAATTATTTTTGGCTGTCCTCTGAACAGTACATTGAATTCCCAACAAGTCTATCTTTCAGAGCAGAACTTCATTCTTTGATTTTTAATCACTACAGTGACTTTTAGTAACATACCACATCAACTTACAGATCCTTTCATGCACCTACAAATCCAACAATGGCAGATTTCCAGACTACTTCTGCAACTTTGTTAATGTTCATAGACATTTCCTTATACCACTACACAGTAATATTTATGTCATGTCCATAGTTTTGAAGTTGGTAGTTTTACTCTGCATCTGGGGCATTATCTCCTTGTTAGGTTTGGTTCTCAGTTGATTCTCAGTCTGATTTTAAATATTGATTTTGGTTTGACAGGGCCAAACTGGTTTAATTAAAGTTAGATCTGCTCCGAATCATCACTTACTCTTCACACAATCTGATTAGATACTGTTCTGGGGATGAAATTGGGGGAAAGGGATGGGAAAGAGCAAAGAGAAGAGCTTCTAAAAGTTTAAGATGATTTGGACAAACATATGAATGCTTATCCACAAACCTTCAAAACTTTTTGAGGTTTGCCTATAGCTCTGATGTGTCTGGGGTAATGCAAAATGCCCCATGGGCTTACTATAAAGATCAGTTTCAACAATGTGGCTAGAAGATGTTCCATTTTTAGATGGACATGACAGCTTTCTACAGCTTTCTGCTAAAGTGATAGCAGAGTGCAAGGCGTTAAATTTCTTGATGCATTCTCAAAGGGTCGCACTTTCCGTCTTACAAAAATACAATTTGTAGATCTTTACTTTACGGCCTATAATAAGGTCTACTATACATGTGTGATGGCACGAACTTCCAGAAAGGATTTAACTTATTTTTTAAAAGGAGTTTATGCTTGGCTCGGATTTCATTCTTGGTAATTAGTCTCTAAATCTCCTGCATCTACAAACAACAACCAAAAATGAATTAGGAAGTTAGGATTTTGGAGAACATGGTTAGGACTGATTACAGAGAAAAATAACTTCCTTTGCCTTTATACAAATCATCGTGTCTCACTTGACATAGATTTTATTCATGGGGGAGGGGAGGTTAGGAAAGGAAGATTTCATTCTCTACTTTCACCTCAGTCTATCTTTGTGTTTTATGTCTTCATCTTGTTTTCCTGGTCACCTTCTTTCTTTTTCTTTTCCTCTCTTCCCAGTTTGTCTGTTTCTCATCCCTGGTTTGCTGCTAGCTGCCCTTTCATTCCTGCTTTGGCCCTCTGTTAAATTCCTTTTGAAAACCCCTTTCTATTATCGTTTCATACTTTCCCCCTGTCCTTCTGCTCCTCTAGTTCATCTTTTGTCTTCCTTGCGTGCCCCAGTTGTTTGCATTTCTAGGTTTCTGTTGTGAGGAGATAGGTGGATGAGGAGAACATGGAATTCAGCAGGACACAGTGAGAGTTCTTGTCAGTGGTCAAACTGGGAGCAGAATGAACATTTCAATGAGGTGAATGGAGGAGCTGTTGTAGCGGGTAGGAGCCAGCCAGCAGGGTCCCCTGCCATTTGTACTGCCTGAAGGCAGGCAGAAGAGAAAGCAGAGGGAAGACGAAAGGAGAGCAGGGAAGCCTGCATTCTATCGTTCATCATTGGTTTATCCAGGTAAAGAAACTGGATAGTTGCTACCCTCAGCCTGCCAACTGGCCTGGTTCCTGGTTTGACTGAATTAGCACAGGGCTTTGTTTTTTTGTGTTTTTGTTTTTTAAACCTTCTATTCTTAGAATCTTAGCCATTTCTATTAGGAAACTCATTTGGCAGGTTTTGCCCTACCAATGAATTGTCCCAATGTCAACAGAAAGAGGTTCTTCTGCAGTAGGGCTCCCTGGGCCTGGAAGATGTAAACCATGCACTGAGTGGTTTTCTGTACATTTTAGCAACCAGGGGCAGAAAGGGTCTTCTGTCAACAAAAGGACAATCTGCACCTGGCCCAGGGTCCTGGGCAGAAAAGCAGCTTCCTAGCTGTGTTGGCAGAATTCACTGTTGTGGAATCCTTGGGTAAATGTGTTTCTCAGTGGGAATTGTTGGATTCCAGTATATAAGTAAAAAACCCAAACAAATCAGAATCCTCTCCAAAATGATGCAAGTTAAACTAGAACCAGAGGTTAAAGAAGTGGTGTTTGGAGAGGGTTAATTAGCCCGGTGATTATTTTTTTACTGATAAAATAGAGCTATAGGGCCAAATTCTGCTCCAAGTCATGCTGGTGTAAATCCAGAGTAACTCAATTGCAGCTGACGTTGGCATTACAGTGGATTTACATGGGTATTACTCAGAGTAGATTCTGGCTCCTAATAACTGTACATGTACCAGATAACCCGCACCTTGCACACCATGGCAAGGTTAAAATCTTCTTTTTTTTTTTTGCACTACCTACTGCCTGGCCTGGTACAGCTCAACAGCATTTTCCAAGTGAGAACACCCATTAGGTATCAAAGAGCAGCTGAGCGCCAAAGCTCTCAGTGCACTCTGTGTTTGCTTGACATGAGCCGGTGAGGAAGCAGTTTGCCTATCCTCCAGCCTGGAGGTAGAACGTGAGAGAGCAATAGGAACACTGGATAAGGGATGAAATGAGGACACACCTCTAAAATTGCCCTCCTCAAGCCCACTCTAAACATTGTACCTACAGACATGATCCTGGCTTGTCACTCTGATCACCTCACACCTGTTTGTCTCCTACCACGGGCTCCCCCCACACCCTGCACCCAGCAAACACAAGCTTCTTTTCTTCACTTTGAAGGTTGCTCACAGTTTAACTCTGCTCTGCCTGTAAGATTTATTATCTCATCAGCCCACTGACTCCCAGTTCTGCTCTCCCAGAATCCTAGCCTTGATCGTCCACTTCTCCTACAAGTGCCCCCAGGCTTTTTTCATGCTGTCCCTCATGTGTGCATAAAGCTCCCTGTTATGATACACACAGCCACCATCTTCCCTCTCCGTAAGCTTTCTTCTGTCACAATGCTGACAACACATCGCCAGTCATCAATGAATAGGAAGGTGGTGGGCTGAAGCCACTGCTTACTCTGCAACACGTTGTACTCCCACTCTACCCATACCCCATTCACTGTTCACATCTTGTCACAAACCCTAGGCTGTGAGCACCTTGGGACAGGGACCAACCTTTTGTTACTTGTTGGTACAGTATCTAGAGTAATGCAGTCCAGTTCCTTGACTGGGGCTCCAGTTGCTACTATAATGCAAATAAATAATAGTAATAATAAAGCTAATCATGAGAGGATAGAGAAAGTGAATCCCTTCAGTAGCTTTCTAGTGCTCTGTTAATATACTGCGGTCTCTGGGAATGTGTCACAATATAAGGGTTTGCACTGCAAATCTCCTGTGATTTCTTTCCCCCTGAGAAAGTCAGAGGGTGTGTCACTGGGTAAGTTACAGGACTTCAGGGCTTTTGTTTTTCTCATAATAGCCTTCCCTGCTACCCCCTCCCTCCCAATAGCCTCATGCAAGATGCTACAGAGTCTAAGCTTCCCAAACTGTTCAGACAAAACCATCAGGTAGATATTTAGGTTCCTGGAAAGCATTATACAAATTCACGCTATGTGAATGTCACCAAGCTCTGTACAGAAAGATCTGTTTCCATAGTAACTAATGCACTTCAAGACAGGAAAAATCATAGAACTCAAAAGACAAAAGAAACAAAGCCTGACTTAAAAATAAGCAGTGTAAAGAAAATATATGATGGTGTGGGATGCTTTAGAGGTTTTATTGTATTTATTTTGAAGACTTGTGTTACTCACAAATTGCCTCACGCCTCATGAGAAATGCAGTCATCCCAGAATCTTGGCAATGTAAACTAAAACTGTATCCCACACCATTACACACATACAAGTCATATAACATTTGCTATATATTTATTGATATGGCACATACAGGCCACACAGACCGAGCTGGACTTAATGACCTGGGAGGATACGGCCCAGGGCAGGCAAGCTTAGCACTCTGCTGCAAAGGAAGCAGAACATGCAACATAATATTGTCGCGCCACCTTGGCTGATAATAGGAGGGAACACAGACACCAACGTCTCCTGAACCCTACTTGTGGAAACTGATTTCTAGTTGCAGTCATACTTGAATGAGTGATAGTCACACACACACACCCACACCCACACACGGTTGCAAGAGCAGAATGAGCTTTTGTAATAGACATAATAAAAAAGATTTTATTAAGCAGCCTGTGTGGGTGAAGAAACTTGCATTCTTCCTACATTCTCTCTCTGTTCACAAAGTTGCAGCAGGAACAATGTCAAAATGTCACAGATGTAACAGAAATTGGGCAGTACCACTCTAGGGTCTTCTAATTTGCCTAAATCTGTCACAAGGGCCACTATCAATGGGTATAAGAAGTGTGTTGGTACTGGCTTAACTACTCTTAAACACCCATTTTTGATAGGCATTTTATAAAATCACTAACACTAATCCATCTATGTTTGAATTAGAGAGCCCTGACTCAAAAGGATCAGATAAAAGATGCAGAATCCAGATTCTTTCCCCCCTTTTGGCTGCCTTGCACAGTTCAGAAAGCAAGTAAGGTGGTCAGAGATGCATAATAAATTAATATATGACACGATTCCACAATTTATCACCCATAACCTCCACATGCTTTATTATATGCATGCATATTCCATAGAAC
Source organism: Emydura macquarii macquarii (assembly GCF_026122565.2). Classification (NCBI taxonomy): domain Eukaryota; kingdom Metazoa; phylum Chordata; order Testudines; family Chelidae; genus Emydura; species Emydura macquarii. The sequence goes on from NW_027131283.1 coordinate 9,158,909, forward strand.
ACTATGTTAAGAGAACATTAAGGTGGCACAGTTCAATGCTCAGGAATCAGGAATGTCCAGTGATAAGGATACATATGTAACTTTGGATTTGCAGTTGGCACCAGCAGTTGCATTGCTAACCACCTGACTGTAGGGCCAAATCAGGTAATTATAAAGGAAAATCACTTAGATTTGCACCCACAATTCATTTTAAAGATGCAAAGATCAGGGCATGAATTTTTGAGGTGAAAGTGGCACCCATAAACAGGGCGATCCAAAAAAAAAAAAAATATATATATATATACACACACACACACACACCCAAGGAGCATAATAACTGCAACGCACATTATATCTGTTAAACAGAGAAACCATCAGGAAATTTACTGTAGACTGTATAGTCAGAATGAGGAATATGGCAGAAAAGACAAAAGATATCCAAGTGGAGACCAGTATATGGGCATACTCAGAGGTTAAATACCGACTGTCTTGGGCCTGGTTAGATGAAGGCATTCATCCACCCAGATCTATGTTCTTTGCCGTGTGTGTGTGTGTGTGTGTGTGTGTGTGAGAGAGAGAGAGTGAGATGTACATGTACATCCATTCCAACCCCAGTACCCAAGCAGGTCAGAATGAAAAATTGGTAAAATGACACAACACCATTACAAAATAGTTTTAATGTAAGCATAACCATCTAGGCAGAAAACTCCCCATGACTGGGGTTCAGGGCTGGATGTAGAACCCCGCCACTTTCCCAAAGGAGTCCTTCCTATTCCTTCTTCCCAGCAGCCATTCTTTTCCTGGACAAGGGGAGAAGGGGGACAAGGGGACAGCTGAAATGGAGTTAATCTCTTGTTCAGCAGAGACTGAGCCCTTGCATGGCAGGCAAATAAAAGGAAAACAAAGATCAAGATGGCAATGCCCTCAATGGGCATATGAGATATAAAATTGTTGCGAAGTTTGGCGGTCATTGTTTTCTGGTAGCAACAGTAATTGCAGATACAAAACAGCATGGAGCATGCAACAATATGCCACTTCTCAGCAACTCAGAGGATAATGCATTATGCCTTCGATAAAGAAATTACACAGACATTGAATATGGAAAATATGAATCAGTCTCCAGAGCAAGGGTTCTTCCATTCATTATTCTGAAAACTGCAGATCATTACGTGTAACCACATTGCTACTAAAACAGCTGACATTGGGCTAATGCTGTACATTGTGTTGCAGTGTATAGGAGCTATCTATTAGGCTTCATCTCATTCTAATCTGTCTATATTTTTCTGAACAATGATGACAGAATCCTATGCATGTTAATTCTCAGATGACACAGAGGTAGAGTTTTAAGAGATTTTTATTTAAAAGGAAATGTAGTAATTCTCCCTTTTGTGGATGGAACTCAGATGCTATACTGTAGCTCCCCCTGCTGCTCACATGCTTCCCAGTTCCTACAGGAGAGAGTCTGAGATTCTCTTTATCCCCCCTCAGTCATGACAGGCCAGTTTGCCATTTCTTACACTATTATCACTGGGAAACCAAAACATGCTGCTATTCGTTGACTAAAAATAAGTTCCTGTGCCTGGTCAGGAAGAGGTACTGTATATCAGATGTGTAAGGTAAAACATAATTACTGTAGTCTTTGTCAAGGTGCTATGTTAAGGTGCTATGTTAAGCCTTCCTGTATTACTTTGTGGTTAATCATGTAGTCACAGAAAGAACAACAGAAATGTAGGGTTGGCAGGGACTGCAAGAGATCATCTAGTCCAACTCCCTGCACTATTGCAGGACCAAGTAAACCTAAACCATCCCTGACAGGTTTTTGTTTAATCTGTCAAAAACCTCCAATGATGGGGATTCCACGACCTTCATTGGAAGCCTATTCTAGAGCTTAACTATCCTTATAGCTAGAGAGTTTTTCTTAATATCTGACCTAAATCTCCCTTGCTGAAGATTAAGCCTATTACTTCTTATCCTACTTCAGTGGACAGGGAGAACAATTGATCACTGTCTTCTTTATAACAGCCATTAATATATTTAAAGACTTATTAGTCCCCCCCCCTTACTCTTCTTTTCTGCAGACTAAATTTAACTAGGTTTTTTTTTTTAAACATTTTCTCATAGGTCAGGTTTTCTAAACTTTGATCATTTTTGTTGCTTTCCTCTGGAAGCTCTCCAATTTGTCCTCATCTTTCTTAAAGTGTGGTGCCCAGAACTTGATACAGTACTCCAGCTAAGGCATCACCAGTGCTGAGTTGAGCAGGAAAGTTGTCTCCCATGCCTTATGTATGGCACTCCTCTTAATACACCCCAGAATGATTTTTTTTTGCAACTTCATCACATTGTTGGCACATTTAATTTATGATCCACTATAACCCCTTGAGCCTTTTTCAGCAGTAGCACTGCCTAACCAGTCATTCCCCACTTTGTAGCTGTGCATTTGATTTTTAATTCCTAAGTGTAGCTCCTTGCACTTATCTTTCTTGAATTTTATGTTGTTGATTTCAGACCAAATTCTCCAATTTGCCAAGGTCATTTTGATTTTTAATCTTGTCCTCCAAAGTGCTTGCTTTATGTCATCTGCAGATTTTATAAGCATATTCTTCATTCTATTATCCAAGCCATTAATGAAAATATTGAATAGTAACAGACCCAGGACTGATCCCTATGGGACTCCACTAGATGTGTTCTTCCAGTTTGACAGCAAACCGTTGATACCTATTCTTGGAGTATGGTCTTTCAAATAATTATATACTCACCTTATAGTAATTTCATCTAGACCACATTTCCTTTGTTTGCTTATAAGAATTATAGTATTACTTCTTAATTTGCTTTCTTAGTGTGCACAACTGAAAGACTGACTGACTTTATTAAAGATATCACGTTCCTGTCCAAAACATCATTGGAATGATTTATAACTCAAGTATAACTTTGTAAGTTCAATAACTTAGTGTTGTACCTACAAGCTATACTTATGCACCAGTAGTTTTGATATCTGTTCTCAATATTCACATGAGTAAAAAGTCTCTACTATGCAAATACTCAGTAACTTTTGAGCTCCCCTTCTCGAGTTAGAGTCAGAATTTTAGCTAACATAAGAAAGCTAGACACGAGCTCCTGTTCTAGCATGTGGGGGAAAGTTATGCCAGAAGGAGGGCGCTGGAGGTGGAGGAATGTTAAATAGTATAAAGTCCCTTAATAGTCAATTCATGGCTCAATTTTGTTGCCACAGAGGGTCAGGACCCATCATGAGAGCAAATATTCTTGTTTTTATTTTCCACTTACTCTCATGCTAATTTTTAATGAGAAACTCAGAGTAGGAGGGAAAGTCCAGAAGAAAATCTCATTGTATTAGTGAGTGTTGTAAGACATTTGTAGCTCCACATCAGGTGCAAGACACAGAGAGGCACTTAAGTGTTGTGAAGGAAGATTAGTGTTATGATTAAAGTATTGTACTAGATATTTAGGGTACGGGGGTTCCATTTCCAGCTTTGCCACAGACTTCTTGTGTGACATTGGGCTAGTCACTCAAAGGTGATTTTCAGAGGTGACGAGCACCGGAAGCTTCATTTGAATTAAATGTAAATGTGGGAGTTAAATCTAGGAAATGTGTAGCAGACTGGGCTTTCTGAGATGCCTTCCTGAGCTGAGAGTAATCTGGGGAGACTGCCTAATTGAACCAGATGAAGTCAGGTGCAGCTAAATCATAAAATGGGGCTCTCTTTTTTCAGGCCATTTAGGAAAAAGGAAGAAACCAGGAAAAGGAGCTCTGTAGACATATGAGATTTATCCTAGCTAAACTGTCTGGTTTTGATGTTAAAATGTAAATCTCTTCATGGATTTACCACCACCTACTCAAAACTTAACATTGCAACCTAATAAAGTTTTCAAAAATATATGCAAAGGTCAAAGTGGCAGGTTATTGGGAAAAAAGACCTTCAATAAGAAAAGAGGTTTTAACTACCTAATAACTGGTTATTGTTATTTTGATCTTTCACTGTGTTTTTGTAAATTTTATTCCGAGGCAATGTTATGTTTAGCTTGGACATGTACAAGTCAGTAGTGAGTGATGCAGGATTATACGGCACAGGGGAACTGGCTAGATTCCTCAACTGTTCATTTCCAGACTTTCTGATGTCTGGAGAGGATGGGCTTGTGTTTGAAAGCATTGCGCTGGGATTCCAGAGATTTGAGTTTAATTGCCACAGACTGACTGTGTGACCTAAGGCAAATCACTTAACCTTTCATTGATTCAGTTCCCCATCTGTAAAATGGGGACATCAGAACTTGTGTATTTTCATTGTAACTCTTTGAGGCAGGGACCATCTCTTATTATGTGTTTGGAGAGCACCTAGTACACTGGGACCATTCTTGCAGTTCGGGTTTCTAGATGTGACCGCAATACAAATAACTCAGAAAAGGTGCTCTTGAGAATTGTGTTTCTGTATACAAAGTATATTAGTGGATTTCAGGGTCAGGTGGTCTCCACTGAAAGGCACCTTCAACCTTACATGGGTTTTGATTGAACGAAGATTTTTGTTTACTCATTTCCCAGGTTTTTTATGTGAACATCAAACATTTACACTGGTTGGTCTATAAGGTCTGCAGAAGTGGAACCCTGCTCTGACAGACAGGATGAGGCCCAATAAAGCAGGCAACGTAAAGGTGGAGGTGAGGTTGTGTTGGGAATGGCCTGAGGGCATGTCAGGTGCAGGAGTAGCATGGTGGCACTAAGCATTATTAGCTTATGCCAGCTGTACAATTTAGGAGTAGATCCCCTGCTGCCCTAGCATCCACCATTGCTGAGCAGCTGGGGATCAGGGACAAGCTTTCAACTCCCTGTGGTTGCTGTTTTAAGTGGAAAACCAAGGCTTAGAACTTTAGAGAACTAAGTAACAATGCCAAGAACATCCATAAAATGATGCAATAGATCGTCAGCATGGAATCTGTTTGGGCCTAATAATTAATTGTGAAACAGTGCACTCCCCTGTTTTACACACTCCACGTTACATGTGCATGGGGGAATAACTGACACCGTTCACCTCTTACTGTCATCATAAATCCTAGGCCTTTTATGCCAGAGTCGGAGTTTATAGACAAGGGGAAAAAAAACCACCATCACATATGGGAAATGTGATCACTCACACTGCTGCCAAAAGCCTTAGAAAGAATCAAATCTGTTCCCAAAAGGCCAACAGTTAATGGCAGTCTCTCTGAAGTGCCTTCTTTTATATCAAGCACATTTAAAAAAAAAAATTACATCTTCATTTATTTTCCCACCCAAGATTATATAAAATCGTAAGAAAGGTATGAGCATTGCACAATGAGTAAATAGCAATCCCATACTTTGATGGAGCACTTTCCATGTTCAGAACAATTTACAAACGTTAACTAAGTCTCCCCACAGCCTGGGGAGGCAGGTAAGCTTTACAATCCCCTTTTGCAGATGTCAAAACTGAGGCTATGTTTACACTGGTGGTGGCAAAATTGCCGCCGCCAGATCGAACTTTCATGATCGATTGAGTGGTAAGTGAGACCCGCTCAATCGATGAGGGAGTCGACTTAATAAGTCCACCTCCTCAACTAGCATAGCGCTGAGCCGACGGGAACACTTTTCCCGTCGGCTCAGCACAATGTGAACAGCGCGCAGAAGCAGTCGACGGGAGTTACGCAAACTGCTCTGCGTAGTTTGAGTAACTCCCGTTGACTGCCGCCGAATTTCCAGATAAGTGTGAACAAGCCCTAAGACAGCAAAGTTAGCACTTCTGTTTTTCCATACACAAATTACAGTAAAAATGGCTTTATTTTAGAGTAAAGGGGGAGCGGGGGAATAAGAAACAAAACAGAAATAAAGTCTCCAGGAAAGAGCACATTGTGTGGGTCTCCTTTCTAACACAGTGCATCTATTCTGCCTCACAAAATGGCAGCTGTCCCTACAGATAGCAGACTCCTTAGAAACTTGAAGGCATAGTGCAGAGAAAATACACTCTCACAGTTACATAGCTGCATACACCAGAGTAACTCACTCCAAAGAGGTTGGGACTCCTGGAACACTAAACCCAGCTCCAAAACCGACCTCTTTGGAGCAAATTACGGTGCTAGATACTACCCTGGTGGCATTAAGGGGATTTAAAGTGGGAGGAAATGCCTCTTGAGAAAATTCCCTGTGCAGAGGGCCTCCCCAGATGATGCAGAGCTGACATAAAGGCTCTATACAAGCCTTATTCCCAGCTTCCAGTGTGATGAAATTATAAGGATGTGGTCAGAGTGTCCTGCATAATAGCTGTTCCCTGCTTCTCAGGGACTGTAGGTGGCCCTGAGGATATTCTAACTTACACCAGGGCTGAGCAGGCCCCCAAATAGCCTCAAAGTATGTGGAGCACAAAGATGGCTTAAAGCTTCCTGCCCCAAGTGCAGGAACAGAGTAATTGAGAATCAGTCCCATGGTTGTCAGAACATATTTCTGTACTGTACCGGATATCAAAGTGACACATGCAAAAAAGGAGGGTGGCATATAGGCTGGTGCTGGATCCTCTACCTACAAAAACTTGTATGGTAAACTGTTTCCTCAACCCCAAAACACTTAATTTCACAACGAGCACCTTCTCTTTTCAACTGAGTGATCACCATGCAACCCTTAATACTGCTACAAACATTACTTCATTTAACATCCCCGAATCAAGTGCTCGTCTGCATCCCAACCCCAAGTAACATTTGGCCAAATGCTGTGTTGAAATTTTAATGTACAGCTGAGACACTACTCCCCCAGCTTTGCATCACTTCAAAACAATCATAGCTTTTATACATACAAATACTGATTAGAGCATGAGCTCATTTGGGGGAAATCCCAAAGGACACATAGATTCCAAGGCCAAACGGGATCTTTGTAGTTATTTTGTCTGATCTCCTATAAAACACAGGCCTTAGAATATCCACAAAATAATTCCTAGAGCAGATCTTTTAGATAAACATCCAATCTTGATTTAAAAATGGTCAATGATGGAGAATCCACCACAACTTTTGGTGAGTTGATCCGATGATTAATTGCTCTCACTATTAAAAATTTACATCTCTTTCCAATCTGAATATATCTAACTTCAACTTCCAACCATTGGATCATGTTATATCTTTCTCTGCTAGATTGAAGAGCCCTGTATTAAATGTTATGGAAGCAAAGTTACTTTTCATGCGTCTTGGAAGAAACAGATGTGGTCAGGGTAAACTCTTAAGTCAGCACACATTATTCTCCTCTCGGCGGACATGTTTAACTCCCATTAGTGACATAGAAGAGGGGTGCACAGCAAGAGGAGTACATGGCATTTAAAAATATGGCCAACTAGGAAATAAACCTCTCTATTTTTTAATCTTATTTGACTCTTTCAGTATGGCCATTAGTGGAATGAATCACTATGTTTTAGAAAAGGAAATGATGGTACCACACTCCCTCACATACTTATGTTTGCTAAGGAAATCTGCTCCCCCGTTAACTGCCCCCAGATGTATATTCCCCAACTATTATATTATTCTGGATGGCATGTTAAAAAACAAGGTCTTGTCTACTTTGCATAATGATCACGAGCCAGTGTGTTGGCCAAAATCTTGTTTTTGAAATATATGTAAGAACAGAGCCACAACCCCCCCCACTTCCTACCAAAAGGCACATCAGTCTGAATCAAAAGCTAAAACCTCAAACTGACTCTTACTGTTCTACCCTTTTAAATGTTAATTCAAGTCTGTCTGCACTTTGTATAATTTTAAGATTGTTTGTAAATGTCTGTACTATGTCCACTGGCCAGTTTATCTGTTAATTTTACCTGCTTCCAATATATTTGTAAAAATCCTATTCTAAATACAAAAGCCACACTGTGCAATGTAATGTATCTATCTAATTGTGAAAGACACTGTCAAAAATGAAACAAGGTTTGCTCTAAACAGCTAGGAGTTGGCCCTGAGTGATTGAAGTGTGATGGCCGAGCAATTGAGTTGGGTGTAGACAAAAAGAGTGATTGAACAATTGGTCTGAGTAAGGGATATCGAAACAGACATGAAGAAGACACCAGCCTCACCTAAAACGCTTGAGGGAAGAAGAAAGAAGCAAAGATGATCAAATGGCCCAAGAGGAACCCACCCTGATGACTTTGGAGCCAGCCCATTTCAAAGGACAAAATCTGATCAGGCTTGCAAGGATGTGGATGATTGAGAATTACACCAAGAATGCAGTTGCAGCATGACAATGCAAAACCCATAGACTTACATGGGGTCCTTTCCCTATAAAATGGGACAAGAAGATGAAGGCTGGAGGTTCGGGTCTACAATATCACATCAACCAGGAGTACCGATGCGCATCGGCAGAACCTTGCTCCTCATCCTCATGCTCTAGTCACCTGGCCAGTGACTATCATGAGCACCAAGAGGCTCGTAACTATGACATCTGGAAGATCCCTATGTATGTTTGTCTGTCTCCCTGTCTGTGTATGCCTGTCAGTGTGTGTGAGTGTGAATGAAAGCATCAATTGAAACATGTGTCTCTGTAATTGTAGTATTGATATAATGTTAATACTGTTTTCCTAGTGTTTACATTATTATTAATGCTATTTCACTAAGTAAAGCACAATATTAATGTTATTACAGTGTTGATACTTTTCTTTTCTTTGATACTATCTACAGAAGTTTCTGTGTTCACAATAAATGCGGCTTGTTGCCTTATCCCCTAATAAGATCCTGTAATATTTGTTATTTGAGTAACAAGTGTTTCAGTGAATGGTTGGATGGCGCACACATGCAAAATCTGGGCTCAAATCTCAGAATCCCCAGGATTCAGCAGTAGAGAATGGGAATAGGGAAACAGATTGAAGAAGGTTTGTACACACAACTTTAGAGTTATGGAAAAAGTGCTAGGGACGTATGTACATGCTCAACTTAGAGCTAAGCACAAGTGAACCCCTGCCAAATATAGGAGTATAGTTGAGTTCAGGAATGCCCACTCAGGGTTCATTAGCACACATCATCAGCTAGGTAACCCCTCATCTCAGTGGAGTTTCTACTTATTCTCTATTATATATAGTTCCTTCAGTGTGAATAGTGCATTACAAAAATATAAGACCCCCCTGCCCAGAAGAATTTACAGTCTAGAGGGATCCTCTGGCAAGAAATCCTAAGGTATAGTGATCTTACTCATGGTCATTATTATGTATTGGTACTGCAGTAGTGGCTAGAGTCCCCATTCAGGGATTAGTGCTTTACAAACATTACAAAACATGGTCTGTGCCCCAAAGAGCTTACAATTTAAGTATGAGACAAGAGACCACAGGTGCATACAGACACAGGCAGACAGATGAGGCGAAGCACATGGTAACAATGAGATTGCAATGAACGGGGGATAACCAGTGGTCCCAGCTTCTCAATGGTGGTCAGTTTTTTGTGGCACAGGAATGTTGTAAGGAAGGATTTGAAGGAGTGCAATGAGGGAGCTTCGCAAAAGTTTACGAGGAACACCTTCCATGAATAAAGGAAGAGGGCACAAAGGTGCTTGTTGGAAAAAACCTACACAATTATTGCTAACATACCAGCCATGATAGAATACGAAATTGTCTTGTCTGCGTGAAGGGCCTGCTCATCATGGTCTGTGTCCTCTGGTTACATTGTGCAATTTCTGAGCAAGAATTATCGGTCACCCTTCAGTTCAGGGCCTTCTGCATCTCAGATAGGTATTACAGGACATGCTTGGTAGAAAAGGAGTTACTTAAATGTAAATCATCATTAGACTGGAAATATACTGCAATCAGTTCTGCAGCTTGACATCTCTCATGGACAGAATAGAGTGAGGAGAGTGGGAGAAGTCCATCAAAATGATATTCAGTTTGGAAACAATCCAAGGAAGTACTTCTGAGGGAATATCATCTGAAAACATATATCCAGTGAGAGGGAAAAGCCTGGGAAGCAGTAACACTGAAAAAAAGACCAAGGAGCAACAACAGGCATGGGATAAACTAAACATAAAATTGTAACAAAATACAGCTGCAAAAAGTCCAGTGAATTTTCGGCTGTATACGCAAGGAGATGAGGATACAGAGGCATAGGGGAAGAGGTGATAAAATTATTTAAAATGTTTGAATGGTGTTGACACTGGAGATGCAGAAGAATTCTTTAGGGTGGTATATATGGGAGGTGTGGGAGGGAGAATATAGAGGAATAATGGGATTACATTAGCCAATGAAAAGTGTAGACTGGATAACCTGGAAAACATTCCTAGCAAGGAGAGCTATTAGGTTGTGGGGTAGTCTCTGAAGCGGTGGAGTTTCCCTCATTTGAGACATTAAATCTAGCCTGGATGAAACACTAGAAAAAATATAGGACGGAATAGGCCTGCTTGCTATGGAGATGAGCTGGATGATATAATGGGCCTTTCCACATCCAACTTCTAGGATTCCGAGATGTGCACTCTCATGGTAGAGCAGTATAATGGCAAAACACTTTGCCATTTCATATTCCTTCTTCCTGTGCCACTTAACACAAATGAAAGAACAGCACTGTGAAAACGAAGCGACAAGAATAAAATGATATCATGTAGAAGAATGTGAAAGATGTGCCTTTGGTTGGAAAGGAGATGTAGCGGATAAAATACATTGTTGATAGCTTTGGTAAGAATCCCTGGGCAGGGTGTGCCTCACAAAGATACTCAAAAACATCAGAAATCATGAAGCTACAAAGGAAACAAAACAGGAAACATGTCATGAATCATCAAAAAGCAGGCCCTGGACAGTTTACACTGCAGAATTAAAAGAAAAATAAATAATCTACTTGGGGAAAAATTACATTTAAATAACATCATAATATTGTGACACAAACGTATACGTGATAGGAGACTGGAAATTCACGTTGACACTCTATTCATGCCACTAAGGGAAGGGAGGGGTACAGCAGCACAGAATATGCACAAGTGCAGGATGTCTCATTAAATATACAGGCACAGATTCTAACTAACAAATACATTAAAAAAAGAAAAGAAAAAGAAATAGGAAAATGTTGGGCAAGTTGAACGAGAAGCAGCTCTAGTCAGGACAGCTGTGACGTTATCTGTGCAGAGCTCTGGTACATCAGCTTCCTGACTGCAAGCTCCCCAGCAAGTTATTCATTGCTCTGTGACTTTGACTGCAAACGTGATAATAAATTAAAAACACAGCTGCAGATTTTTTTTACTGTGCTCTGCAGTCTGAGGTCCCAGAGCACTGTTGTTTTAAGCTTGGTTTTCCTTCCCAGGTTGTCTATCGTTTCTTCATTATGGGCTGGAAAATCTGAAGCACAGATTGTTTGAAGAGGACACCGCTGTACCACCTCTGGTGACATACCGGTAATTGAGCTTTGGTTAATAAGGAACTTTGATTAATTGGTGCTCATTAAATAAGGATTATATTAGATTGGGTGACAACATTACATAGTGAGCATCCCCAGTTTTGGATACATTTGCTGCAATGTATTTGGGGGGGAGAAGAGGGATGGAAAATTACAATAGGATTGAAGGAACAACAGGAGTGAAAGGAGTGGGGACATCTGCTCAGCATCTTAGATGTATATATACAAATGCCATGAGCTCGGAGAATAAACAGAAAGAACTGAAAGACTTAGTACACAAGCTCGGTTATGACTTAACTGGTATCACAGAGACTTGGTGGGACACATCTCATGACTGGAATATTGGTATGGAGGAGAATAACTGGTTCAGGAAGGACAGGCAGGGAACAAAGGGAGGAGGGGCTCTGTTGTACATCAAGAATGTATACACTTGTTCTGCAGTCCAGAAACAGGTGAGAAGGAAGACAGCTGAAAGTCTCTTGATGAAGATAAAAGAAGGAAAGACTGGGTTGACATCATGATGGGGTATATTAGAGACCACCAAATCAGGAGAAGGAAGTGGATGAAGCATTTCTAGGACAAATAACCAATATCCAAAACAAGACCTGGAGGACTTTAGCTATTCAGATATCTGTTGGGAAAAAACATACAACAAAACACAATGTTCAGTAAGTTATATGAATGTGTTGGGGACAACTTCTTGTTTCAGAAGGTGGAGTAACCAGCAAGGCAGCCATTTTAGACTTGATTCTGACTAACACAGAGGAATTGGTTGTGAGTTTGAAGGCTGAAGGCAATTTGGGTGAAAGATCATGAAATGATAGATTTAAGGAAGGTGTGAGAGCAGCAGAATATGGACAATGGACTTCTAAAAAGAAGACATAAACAAACAGAGAACTGGTAGGCAATAAGAAGAAAATCTAAGGGAAAAAGGAGTTCAGGAGAGCTGGCAGTTTCTCAAAGAGAAAATATTAAAGTTACAACTGCAAACTATCCAGATACAGAGGAAAGATAGGATGAATAGTAAGAGGCCAATGTGGCTTCATCAAGAGCTCTTTAATGACCTACAAATGAAAAAGAAATCCTACAAATAGTGGAACAGGGACAAATTGCTAAAGATGAATAAAAAAAATTACAAACATGTAGGGGCAGGATCAGAAAGGCTAAGGTGCAAAATGAATTACACCTAGCAAGGGACATAAAAGGCAATAAGAAGAGGTTCTTTAAATATATTAGGAGCAAGAGAAGGATGAAAACAAGAATAGGCCCATTACTTAGTGAGGAAGGAGAGCTAATAACTGATGACATCAAGACGACTGAGGTGTTTAATGTCTATTTTGCTTTAGTCTTCACTAACAAGGTTAATAGTGACCAGATACTTAACATAATTAATGTTAACAAGGGGGATGGAACACAAGGTATAGGAGAGAAAGAACAGGTTCAAGAAAATTTCTGGTGGTTTATAAGAGCAGGTTAGATAAACACCTGCCAGCCTACGTATATTTGGTCCTCCCTCTGCATGGGGGCTGGACTAGATGCCCTCAAGGTACCTTCCAGTCCTACCTTTCTATGATTCTGTACCTGATTGTCTCTTATTCAAATGTATGTTATATGCAATTGGCACATAACAGATCCTGGCTTGCTGGTTAGTTAGCATGTTTTTTATACTTGTAATATCTTGTGTACAAGTCTTTGGTGTATGCTTGGCAAAGCGGGGACATTTTTTTCCCTTGTGGAAAGGCTGAGGCTGTGTAAAGTGGCCTTTTTGTTTATTTTGGATTTTATTAAAAGAAAAGAAGAGATAGTTTCCTGGAATCTTGACAATCAATAATACAATGGTAACACCAGGGAATGTCAGAGCCAAGTCCTGGGCCTGGAATAGCTCAAGCTGCATATTGTGAACAATTTGTACTTTTTACTTTGATTTGATTGCTAATATTGCAGCCAATCAGCATTATTATTTTATTTTTGACACTGGATCTGGATTACATGTAAATTAATAAATGTGTGTTAGAAAACCAAACCTCAGTTGGCATTTCAGAGGATGGTGAAATGATCTTGTGTCTAGTATGTAAAGTGTATTGGGATTCTTTGGAATGAAATGTGCTAATTAAATGTGTTACCATGACCAGGGGAATGCATTTCCACCACTCATAGACTCAAAGGTCAGAAGGGACCAATATGATCATCTAGTCTGACCTTCTGTACAGCGCAGGCCACAGAACCTCACCCATCCACTCCTGTAATAAACCTCTAACCTATGACTGAGTTATTAAAGTCCTCAGATCATGGTTTAAAGACTTTAAAGTACAGAGAATCCACCAGCAAGTGAGCTGTGCCCCATGCTACAGAGGAAGGCGAAAACCCCCCAGAGCCTTTGCCAATCTGCCCTGGGGGAAAATTTCCCCCCGACGCCAAATATGGCGATCAGTTAAACCCTGAGCATATTTTCTGTAATAACTCAGAATCCACTCCATCTAACATCCCTTCACAGGCCATTGGCATATCTACCACCAGTAGTCAGTCAATTGCCAAACTAGGCTGTCCCATTATACCATCCCTCCATAAATGTATCAAGCTCATCTTTGAAGCCACCTAGGTTTCTTATCCCCACTGCTCCCTTGGAAAGCTATTCCAGAACTTCACTCCCCTGAAGGTTAGGAACCTGCATCTAATTTCAAGTCTAAACTTCCTGATGGCCAGTTTATATCCATTAGTTCTTGTGTCCACATTGGCGCTGAACTTAAATAATTTCTCTCCCTCCCTGGTATTTATCCTTCTGATGTATTTATAGAGAGCAATCATATCTCCCCTCAACTTTCTTCTGGTTAGGCTAAACAAGCCAAGCTCTTTGAGTCTCCTCTCATAAGGCAGGTTTTCCATTCCGCAGATCATCCTAATAGCCTCTCTCTGCACCTGTTCCAGTTTGAATTCATCTTTTTTAAAGTGGGGGACCAGAACTGCACACAGTATTCCAGATGAGGTCTCACCAGCATCTTGTATAACGGTACTAACACCTCCCTATCTCTACTGGAAATACCTTGTCTGATACAACCAAGGACCGCATTAGCCTTTTTCACGACCACATCACATTGGCGGCTCATAGTCATCCTGTGATTAACCAATACGCCCAGGTCCTTCTCCTTCTCTGTCACTTCCAACTGATGCAACCCCAGCTTGTAGCAGAATTTCTTGTTATTAGTCCCTAAATGCATGACCTTGCACTTTCCACTATTAAATTTCATCCTATTTCTATTACTCCAGTTCACAAGGTCATCCAGATTTTCCTATATGATATCCCAATACTTCTCTTGGCAATACCTCCCCATTTTGTGTTATCCACAAACTTTATTAGCACATTCCCACTTTTTGTGCCAAGGTCAGTAATAAAAATGTTAAACAAGATTGGTCCCAAGACCAATACTTGAGGAACTCCACTAGTAACCTCCCTCCAGCCTGACAGTTCACCTTTCAGTATGACTCGTTGTAGTCTCCCCTTTAACCAGTTCTTTATCCACCTTTCGATTTTCATATTAATCCCCATCTTTTCCAATTTAACTAATAATTCCTCATATGGAATCGTATCAAATGCCTTACTGAAATCTAGGTAAATTAGATCCACTGAATTCCCTTTGTCTAAAAAAATCTGTTATCTTCTCAAAAAAAGGAGACCAGTTTGGTCTGGCATGATCTACCTTTTGTAAAGTATTTTATCCCGATTACCGCTAACCTCGATGTCCTTAACTACTTTCTCTTTCAAAAATTTTTTCAAGACCTTGCATACTACTGAGGTCAAACTAACAGGCCTGTAGTTACCTGGGTCACTTTTTTTCCTGTTCTTAAAAATAGGAACTATGTTAGCAATTCTCCAGTCATATGGTACAGCCCCTGAGTTTACAGATTTATTAAAAATCCTTGCTAATGGGCTTACAATTTAATGTGCTAGTTCCTTTAATATTCTTGGATGGAGATTATCTGGCTCACCCGATTTAGTCCCATTAAGCAGTTTGAGTTTGGCTTCTACCTTGGATGTAGGAATTTCTACCTCCATATTCTCATTCCCATTAGCCATCCTACCACTATCCTCAATATCATCATTAGCCTCATTAAAAACAGAGGCAAAGTATTTGTTTGGCCATGCCTAGATTATCCTAAACCTCCACCCTATCCTCAGTGCTTAGCAGTCCCATTTCTTCTTTCTATGTTTTCTTCCTATTTATCTGGCTATAGAACCTATTACTATTGGTTTTAATTCCCTTTGCAAGGTCCAACTCTATTTGGCTTTCTTCATTTCTCACTTTATCTCTACATGTTCTGACCTCCAAGAGGTAGCTTTCCTTGCTGATCCCTCCCTGTGGGAATAAACTAATGACCCATCTCTAGTTCAGTACTCGGTCTCTGACAATGGTCATTGTTGGATGTTTTACAAGAAGCTGTATTCCTTCATGATATTGCACTACTTTGTCTGGAGTAGTGGAGGGAGAGAATAGGATTTTTTTTTTGACTCCAGCTAGTGGTTACTTTGTGACTTTCCTGGGCATATCATTCATAAGATTAAAGAAGTCCACCCCCATCTTTCCTCCAATTAGAGGTACTTATAACCAGGGAAAGGAGAAAAACTGAGGGATCCATGAAGTCCACTAGGGATCTCACCATGGCAATCTCTTTACTTAGGAGGAACTCAGATACTATGGCATGGACACTGGTACAAAACCCTAAGAGTGAGAGTCATCCATTAAATGAAGAGAAGAATAAAGCTGTAAATTGCACTTGACCTGCAGGGTATTTCCTTCCCACCCGAGCGAATTACACTGAATCACATTGAGCTCCTGCAACAAAACAAACCACTGCAACAAAATCTCTCTTCCTGCAGAGCAGAATGAATTTTCAGATTCTAGGACTGTAGGTGGCCAAAAAGATATGAAGTTAGCTGTAAATAAATATGTAGCAGGTCTAGAAAACTACACAATTCCTCAAAGATTTTTTTAAAAAAAAATATTGACATAACCTGCCTTGATTGTATTTTTGTCAATAGGTATTTCAGTTCAGTAGCTGCTGTTGTTTAAACATAATCAATGGAAGCCAATAAAAAGGAATAATAATATATGCAATCAGGAGTTGAAGTGGTGGCTGACAAGTTTATACATGATTGTAAATATGAAAACCTCACCTATAAATTGGTTTGAAGAGTGAATTTATGAGAATTCGTGGAGAAGACAAGGTGTGGCTGTGTGTGTGAAGAAGACACAGTTCAATGTAATCTGCTTCTTGCTGGAAAATGTCTAGTGTTAATGCTGCTGAAGTGTTCCAAAAATAGATGAGCTTCAGCATTAGCCTTCTGAGAATTCAAATGGGAAAGGCATCATTACCCAGAGTATATCCCTTAAAAAGAGATTTTCACACTGTGTAAACTTAAAAAAAAACATTTAAGCAGAAAGCAATTTTCGCTGCCTGTGATTTTCTGTATTCCCTTCACTCTTCTTGAAATAAAAGCCTTCCTCTCTTGCTAGCCCAATTGTCTCTTTTTGTAATCCAAATATGAAATCAGTAAGACTCAGTGCTTATGACAATAGTTTGTTACCATGGAGACAGTTATGTCGTCATAAATTTAGCCTTATGACATTACCTCCCTGGCTGCAGAAACAAACAGGGAAACAACACGTGATAGGAATGAGACCTCATTGAACCAGAAATGTCTGTTTTAAATCCTTTTGGTTAGCACATTTGCAGCCCTTTAACAATAGGACCTTTGATACAGACTATATCTAATTACATGCTACTTTGTTCTGCCATTTCAATTGCTTTGAATGTAAGATCTCTTTTTACTGTGGAACATTTTGGACTCCCAGCACCCTAGCACAGTACTGTGACAGGTGCTACAATTTCAGGCCGTTGTCCTTTTGTGCAGTGTTATTGGGTCCTCTAGTTTGTTGTATAGCTGAAAAGTTACCAAAAAAAAAATAAAAATTAAATAACTGAAAAAAGTGAGAGTGAATCTTTTGGGGATTCGAGGACATCTCCTGCAGTTATGTGAAACATGTTGTGTATATAATCCTCGAATTATCTTGGTATAGCTGAAGACTCTTTTGTGCAGTGATAGAGCTACACATTTTGAAATATGTATGTATACCGGCGGATCTGTTGCCCCTGACTGCAGTATCCTCCGTCTCCCAAGGTTACACACACATACTCATACGCACGGATTTGTAATTCAGAAGATGCAGGTAGTTATAGAGACAAACCAGCAAAAGGCCTGAAGAAAAAAACAAAACAAACTCTACATCCAACAAATCTCCTAACTGTTGCTAGTCACCAGAAGACATAAAACCCTGGGCAATTAAGTGTGGCCTGGGCTGGCCTATCCATATGTTCACCCTAGGTTCTGTGCCTCTGATCATTGAGCCTGTGATGGTCCCAGCGCCACCACCTTGCTTTCCAAGGGCTCAATCCTTCGTGCCCACTGTTCACACAAATTGCATTGACTTATATGTGGTGAAGCATTTGCTGGATGGGGAGCATGAGAGGGAGTAGGAGGCAGATTTAGGGATTTCAGGGAATGGGGTACAGCAGGATGTCAGTGGCAGAAGGAGGCTGAGAACAATGACGGGGTGGGAGATGGAAGGATAGAATGGCAGCGCCCCCAGCCTTGGGTAGAGGTGGTTAGGGAAGTCCCCTCCAACCAGCCAGGGGAAGGCGGCATTGCCCACTCTCATTAACTCATCATGAGTTGTGGGAATCTGCTGCCTACAGGAGGAGCTGTTGTGATGATATGAGCAACTCCTCCTTTCCTGCTGTTTTCAGGGCTGGGCATATGGGCCCATATGCGAGAGCCTTGGGGTTGAGGGCACAGACCTGCTCTGCCACTTAGCCCTACCCTGCATGTGTGGCCCTAGAGTTGAGATAGTGTCCTGGCCCAGTGGGAGGCAGAGAACTGTTGCTGCTGGGTCAAGGCCATAATAGAAAAGGGAAACAGTTCCCGCATCTTAGGGGTGAGGAAAGGGTAACTAAAGTCTTCATCTGAGCAGCAAGGGAGGTGTGTGCATTTTTGTGAGCATTAAAGGGGGACTATCTGACACCTGATTTTTGATCTCTTGAGGTTGGCAGTTCTTGGACTGATTGTCACACATATCATCCCTGCTAAATGGATGTTTTAGGCTAGCATCAAATAACTCCAGTGATGGCAATTCCACAACTTCACGGGGCAGTTTTTGCTGCTCTTGAAAATTTGCCTTATAATTTTACCCATATTTTCTCCTTTACAGTATTAGACTACTACTTCTCATTCTATCCTTGATGACTAATTAGAATAATAATCCATGTAATCTTTGTAATATCCCTTTACATATTTGATAAATATGTCTTCCATGGGACTTCTTTCTCAGTTTTATTGATCTTGCCTCAGAGGTCTTATTTTTCAAACATTTTATCGTTTTTCATGCTCTCCTCTGAGCTTCCTCCATTTTCCTGTCTGTCTTTTGAATTATTCATGGTGCCCCAAAATGAATGAAGTATTCAGACTAAAGCCTAACCACGGCAGTCTAACATAGAAAAATACCCTGCTTGTTTTACATTTTAGTAATATTCCTATTCATAAAACCCTTAGAGCACTTGTGTTTGTGTGAGACTATGATTGACTCTGATTCAGGTTATCATCCAGTATAATTCCATGCCAGGGTATAGTATTGAAGTAATATCCCTACAGTCTATATTCATGCATTTGATTTTTCCTTTAAACAGGACTCATTTTACGGCTTTTTTTAAAAAAAAGTCTCATTTTATTGCCTGTACCCCATTTCTGCAATAAATTGCATTGTAATTGCAAGATCACATTGTATTTTAAATCTGTCCTTTAAAGCATCTTTTGATCACTCAGTATTATATCATCCCCATACTTTCTTAGGATATCCTGCACTCCAGGAATGAAAGTACTCTTAGAATAGACCTGTAGCTCCTTCTAAGATCCCTCTGGGTCTTACTCATCACCTCCACTCAACTCGACACTATACCATTAAGAGTTGCTTTGTTTATCTGATAATTCAGTCAAATGTCTTTTTCAAGCTACAGCATAACCACTGCACTTCCTTCAGTTGTAATATCTCACTGTCTCTCTCCAAGTTTTATCTAAACACAATATAACAATTTAAAGACAGCACAAAGGGGGCCTTACATGGCAATATTCTCATAGCCTCCCTTCTCCCTGGCATGTATGTATGGGTGATTTGTTCAGTGTGTTAAGGGTTTTTATTGGTTGCTTTTTCCGTGCCCTGCCAAAGAAAGAATGAAGATCTCAATCCTGTTGGCTGCTGAGCACAGTGGAAAAGTGCAAATATACAGTAAATGACAGCCCTTCCTCCAAAGAAAGTGAGAATAGAGGCAGAAGTGGGCAGCATTTGGGTTTAAGGAGTAGGAAGAAAACTGTGTGTTTGTGGGAGGGTGACATGGGGGGAAAATGGAATTGGGGAGTAGGAACCTGCTTTTAAATTTCATCCTTGGCCCTGTAAATCCTAACTGTGGGCCTGGACCAAAAACCCCAACTGCTTTCTGGGGAAACATCTAAGGGCAGACTAACAAGTTCGTTCTTTGTTTCTATTTTAATGTATTCAGAGAATCCCTTATTATTTCTTCAACTGCAAACATAAGATACTTGCCACCCTGCAGGAAGCACAGATGTCTGGCTAATCCTCATGCCATGTGTGGTGTTCTGTGCCTGGTGAAGCCAGATAGCAAAGGGAGAACCCAAATGTGGATGGCCATAGCTCTCTGCTGCATAACCCCTCTCCCCCATGTTCACGTATATAGACAATATTATTTGGTGGGCCAGACACCGAGATGCTACGAACATTCTTGGAAACTTTCTGTCACCGAATGTGTTTTTAGACAGGATGAGAACTTTTAACTGAAAAATGAAATTAAAAAGAAAGTCTGCTTATCAGTAAGAAGCATAAGCCTGTAAAGATGATTTGGCAGCAGTTATTAGTATTACACTTCTAGCTGGCACTATAGTGATCGGTGAGGTATAAATGCAGAAATAGAGTTGGTGCAAATATATACATAATAATGCTTTGCTTCATGACTTATGAGTTCGCCAGTTATCCGAAAACAACTTGCTTGTTCCACTTCAAGAGTGGTGTTACATATGCAAGTTAGTAAATAGAAAGGAACCCAGTCTGCCAAATTATTTTCCTAATAGCAAATCTTAGTCGTGTATAGTATTGTGTTTCTATTTTTTTGTGTTTCTATTACAAGCCTCTGAATAAGTAATCTAATCAAATGGGGTTTTTTTTCCAGCTCATGAAATTTAAGTTGCATTAAGTATCTCTGCCACAGACTCCCTGCTTTTCCTTTCTACAGTCTTCCTTGAGCAAGGAGGATTATGGAAGCCTATAAAGTTGATTCAGATGAAAGAACATCAGAGAAAAAGGGAGGGGGTAAAGAGGGAAAAAGTCTTCATATTAGTGTCTAATCAGCCATCTGCCAGTAAGAAAGAGTTTAAGTACGTGGCTGTCTCAACAAAATAAAAAGGGAGTTTGTTTGTAGCATCAAAGAAATTTTTAATTTGGTGGAAAGGTTGATAGACATCTTTACTTGCCAGAAACCACTGCAAAACTATTAAACAAGATTTGTTAGTCTCTAATGCTGCATGTTTTTTCTGTCTCAAATCGTGACGCTAACAAAAGGGCCTGGAGTTGGAGACCTCACATTTCTGGAGAATGATTTTAGTGTTGTAGGAAAATATTTAAATCTCGGTACACTGGAGGTATTAACAGATTTCACGCAAACTGTTGATCTTATCAAATAGCATATTAAGGTAACTCGTGTCCTGAGGCTGAGTAACGTGTCCCCTTTGACAGTCGTCATTAGACTGAAATACAGTGAAAGGATGAACTTTTCATAAAAGGTGGCAATGTCAATGCTATTTAGTATGGAGGCTAATTGAGGTAGTACATTTGCCTATCTTACTAAAATTATCAGACCCTCTCTGAACACTTTAATTGGAAAGAATCAGCTTCAGAATATTCCCATCAACTGCAAATAAGACATATGACAGAGCATCAGTTTTTCTGTTTTAAAAACCTCTTAGGTCACTGGAATCCCAAAACAGCATTCTGAACTAGTACTCCTTGGTCCTTATGTCTTTATTAGGATCTCACACAACAAAAGTCCAATTACTTTAAAATGAATGCATCTGCAGGGCAGGGGCGTGGCCACACAGATGAGTGTTACTGGTTATGGGTAACTGGCTGCTGCACCCTGTCCTATGAAGGGCAGAAGAGCAGAGCTTTGGGCCTGTTTTGATTTCCCCAAGAGGGATCTAATAGAAGAAAGGAGTTGGTGAGCACTGTAGGAAGCTCCAGAAGTTACTTTGGTTGTTCAAAAGAGAATGCTCCATTAGCAGAGGGCTCCAGGGAGTAGCCACTTCACTGCAGGTGTTCACAGCAATTTAGTGCAAGATGGAGCCTCAAATTTAGAAGAAACATGTAAGAAAAACAAAAATGTTCCTCATTTTTTTACATTATTTAATTTTTTTTTAATAATAGTGCTAATAAAAGCTGTTCATACTGGTCCTTTATTAACAGGCACTAGCACAAATAGTTAAGTTGCTGATGCTATGGATGTTGAGAGCGTGTTGGCAAAGGCTGTAGCTGCTGTTTGGAAAACAGCACTTACTAGTCTCAGCAGGCAGACTGCAGCTGAAATTGACAAGCAAATGTTATTGTGCTCAGCTTTGGGCTGCCATTTCCATGGAAACAGAGGACCTTGTTCTCCTCTCCTTTATGCTGGTGGAAGTCATGAGTAACTCAGTTGACGTCAATGGAGATACACCAAAATAAAACTGGGGTAAGAGGAGAGTCAGGCTTACAGATCATTTTATTTAGGTTCTTATACCTCACCCACCACTGAAATATTTGAACCCCTCCATGGTAGCTGAGGGTCACCGGAGATTGTCCTCTTCCTTTCTTGTTTCCATTTTAAAAGACCTTCTAAAAACATTATCACACTAGCTATAATGAGAGTAGGTGGTTAAAGCTTTGGGACTAGATCCTTTGTTATGTTATTATAACAGTGAAAAGGGTATTCCTTAGCAATCAGCTTTTCAGAACTCTGGTGTCGAGGAATTCCTTGGGTAACATAAAGCTGACATAACAGCTCTACACTCTCATGTCTCTCCTTTCCAGCCTCACTGTAGGTGACCCTCATATGTCCCACTGGTGCCAGTGTTCTCAAACTATTCTCAGCTATTGCAATGCCCAGTTGGGCCTATAAAGTGTAAATTAGAGCAGCCATAAGGCTACCCAAACTTAGGCAGGGGGCCATTCTGGTTTCTGGTAAGTTTTAGATTCAGGAAAATGCAAATATGACTTCAAACTGAGTTGCTAAAAGCTGCTGACTATCAAATGAGCAGTGAAAATGCAGTTTTGCAAACAGCATTATCTGACTTCAGAAACAGTTTAATACCAATCATTGTCATTCTGAAGTTGCAGCAGCACACATGCATGTAATACAGTATGTATTTATATATTGCTAAGGTTGGGATAAAAAATTACAAAGTTCTTATAGGGTTTACCGAGAGATTATGTATTTTTCAAAAAAGATTATCCAGTAACGAATGGAAGCACCATTTTATAAGGGACTTTTTGGGAAGAGGGGTGTGTGTATGGAGGAGAGAGGGAGAGATGATGAAATCTTCCATAGTCACTATCCTTGTGTGACAAGATTATGGTTAGTCCTCATGATAAACTCATTTTCCAGATAAACATTGAATAATGTTTCCGAATAAACATTAGCACATGACAGGGTGTACCATGCGCACCAAGAAATGCAGGCATTGCCTGCTACTTTAAACCATGCCACTTTAAGGATGATGTTGCTTTCATTTAAATTGTTGACATTATTAAAAGATAGGTAAAGGGCAGTTTATTGTCACAAAATATATTGAAAAATATTTTAACATAAATGTTTTTAAATATAGATCTTGAAGTCTAATATATAAACAAAACCTTCTTAATTTTAAAAATCCCTTATAATGTCAGCTTATATTGCTGCCATTTGCTGCTGGATGATCTCGTTTTGTATAATCTCTCAGAGACCTCCATAAAGACCTATGATTATGTATCTGAACTCCAGACGTATATAAACATTCAGTGTGTATCCTTTCTGGAGTTGCTACAGTTACAACAAAGATTGCATTCCGGCTGGATTTACATATATCACTACAGAGTGGTTATAAAAGTATGGAAGAAAAATCTACTATATAAATCCAAAATAGCCACCATTGCTGCTTTAACTGGATACATATCTTTGTGTTCATATGATATTTATACATCTGGGCAGCACATTCTTACTGGATCATTGCAATTTGGCTGCTGCTAAGGGAAGCTGTTGCTTCTTTCTACAGTGGAAAGATCTTCAATTCATAATCAAAAGCCACATTCCTTTGCTTTTGAAATAACATCTAACACATGTGAGTCTTACACAGCTCTGAGGGTTGGCTGAATACATTATCAACAATATGTTTTTTCTAAACTGATGGTGAAAGAAATGCTTTTCTTATAATGCATGATTTGTTAAGAGTAGGCGGCTGCTTGAATTATGGACATTAGACATGGACATTAGAATGACTACAACTGTAATTATAGTTGCTATAAGGCCTCATATTGAGTATTCTTCTCTCAGTGTATGTGTATACGCAATAAGAGGTGTGACTACAGAACATTTGGACATACCCGAGCTAGCTGTGGTCTAGCTATCTTGAACAACAACAACAGTGAAGCTGCATTAGCACAGGCTGGACAGCTAGCCTATGCTGCTATGGTGTGATGTTCCCCTCAGCAATCTGGACTGGTGTATTGCTATGTCACCCCAAACCCTCACTTTTGGAGTCCATCTTACACTTGCTATGCTGTGTGAGCCCCCACTCCTGGGTCAGCCCATGCACAGCTTACAGCAAGCAAGCTGCTCCTAACTCAGTGAGTGAGTGCCTCTAGCCAGCTACTCATGCGATCATACAATGGTATGACACCAGATGTAAACCTAGAAACTGCCATCTTACAATGTTCAGTGCTGCCTACTGCACTCTGTAAGTTCATTGGTTCATCAATTTATCAAAGAAATTGATATGCACCTGCCTTGTTACTTCAAATGGAGTCTTAACACTGCTTTAGGTAAAAACAAACACACACACACACAAATGTATTAAGTACAGAAAGATTTTAAGTGATTATAAGTCACAGGAAAGCAGGTCAGATTTGATCAAAAGTAAATAAAAGGCAAATCGCATTCTAAACTAAGCTTAACACTTTCAGCAATCTTACAGTCTTAGATGATTCTCACCAAGGGCTGGCTGGTCCTTCCCAGCCAGGCTCTCCCCTGGGTCAGCATTTCAGTTGCTTGGTGGTGTCTATAGATGGAGGTGCGGGAGAGAGATTGAGAAAGAACAGCAAAATGTCTCTCCTTTTTAACATGTTCCTTCACCCCCCTCTGGGGCCTCACCCCCACATTTCAAGGTCAGGTGAAAAACAACACCCTTGTACGGCTCCCTCCATACTTGAGTTAGTGAGTATCCCCTTATCGATGCTTAGGCTAGTCCATTGTTCCTGGAAGAACTGGTTTGTGAGGCATGAACTACCTCACTGCTCTTGGAGGGTTTTGCCTGGATCTGCTTCAAGCTATGAAATACACCTTTGGGAACATTACATAACAAAGCTTCATAACCATACATATGACATTGCAACAAACATATCACTATAACAATAATGTTCAGTATGCCGTGAGCACACCAAACACATCTCACATGACATACTTTGCATTAAACAATCCACAACTACACTATAAAGGTGAACATGAATGACACACAACCACACCATAAGGGCATACATGGGGGTGCAGTGTGTCACACATGGCTTCAGTGCTATTGTTATTGAATGACAAAGCTAGCTAAGGTATGTCTACATGTGCTGTCACACCTCCGACTGCAGTGTAGACATACCCCAGTGTGTGCCACTACAATAACTTAAATTGTAGGCTTTCCTTTTTCTTTGCTTCAACAACACATTCCTTCTAGTCACTGTACGCATGAAAAATGGCTGCCCATTGATCAAAACCAGTATGCGGAATGTCACTAACAAAGAAAGTGTAGAGTTTCCAAGCTAAAGGAGCTGTATTAATATTACATTGAAAGCTACAATATTGCCTGGCTGAAGTCAAGGGAATTTTAGGCATGGGCCTTTGGAGCCCCAGCAGATCCCCTCAGCTTCCAATAGATCTGATCTATATGTGAAGGGGAGATGTTCTACACAATGTATTTATATTTAATATTGAAATTTGTGCTCCTCCCTTTATAAGTGATTTCATGTTACTGTCAATCCCATCCACCAGATCCAGGAAATATGAGAGAGAGAGATAGGGCTATATTCTACCTTTGAACCTTATGGATTTCACATTTCAGTGGGGTTTCATGATTATAAAGAAAGGCAGAATTCAGCCCAATGTATTAAAATGTGTGAAAGAGAGAGACAGAATTTCATTCGAGATGTAAACCCACGAGACAGAGAGAGCAGTTTAACCTTAGGGAAACGCAGTGTGCTACTGTGAAGAAAAATACCTTGACACTTTTTACTTATTTCAACAGGGCTACAAGCAGAACAATTATAATTTCTGATGGATCAATGAGTGGATTTATTAATGGACTTCACCTGTATACCCACTGTGGAAGTGGAATCTAGCATTCCAGAGTCAATTCCTGAAGTGTATATTTGACCATAGCCAATAAATCCTACCATCTCTTCCACCTGAGTGGGTCCCTATACTAGTGCCATTAACCACCATTTGCTTTAATGGGGTTACACACCAATATAAATGTTGATAAACAGAGCAGCCTGCAGGATTAAGGCCTTAGATAATACATTGGCATTATGATTCATGTGCTTTTTCTTGGTAATAGGAGCTGCACCAGCATAAGAGGCCGAAAAATGACAAAAGCAATACTACCACAACTTTTAAATATAAGAATGCCTCTGTTAGGTTGCTCAGAATGTCTCCTACCACATGTTCATAACTCCGATAATATTTTGGAGTAAGGTACCTGACTGACCTCTAATTTCCAAGGATTACTAAAGATTCCTCTTTTTTAGCCTGCATCATTACCATTCACATTGTCAGCATTAACTCTTTGTTGCATAGTATTTCTTACTGAGGCAAATCCCAACCAACCTGATTCCAGCAGGCTATGTATTTTTATTATTACTTAAACCAGATTAACAAAACAGACCATGCTATTTCAATTAGAAGTATTTCATAAAATTTTCTATATTGCATTTTTTTTAGTTGAATTCCCCTCTCTTCTCGTTTTCCCTATTATAGGCGCTCCATTTTTTTTAATGCTACATTTTGTTTCCTTTTCAGTTTATCCTGTTGTACAATTTATTAGTGAGTTAGATTACTTTGCAAATGCTGGCAGCAATTTAGTATTTGCTCCATTATCATGCTCTTCCAAAGTATTACCTTGGATGTTTCCTTTCCAGGTTAATAAATGGTATAGAAAATACTCAAACTTTTCTAATTGGGTACCACATAATGTCACATTACCATATATCAAGCGGCGCATTTCTTAATGCTGTCTCAGTGGCCAAAACCTAAAATGCTAAGTTTGCATGCGATCAGCTAATGCAAAGAGATTAAGAGTACATTTTTGTTAGAAGTTTTCTTAAAGAGCAAATAGAGCTACTTTGGTGCTTACAAAACTGACCTCCCCCCAGCACAGTCACAGACTTTATATGACAATTCTCTGCAGTGTTGCCAAGTCTCAAAATATTATCATGAGTCTTGTAATATTTGGTATTTTTCTTAAAGCCTCAACTTCTGGAATCAAGTGATTACATGAATATTTTTTTCACTTTAGAAACAAAGTAAATTTCTAGCCCTCATGGCTGCAGAGAAAAGTCTGAAAATATGAGCCCAGTGCAACCTAAAGGCTCAGAAACCAGAAGACAGAAAAAGAACCTAAATTTGTGATTTTTAAAATCCCAAGATTTCAGACAGACAATCTCATGATTTTTTTAAGTCTGACTCATGATTTTTTGACAGTTTGGGTTGGCAATATTGATTCAAGTTAATTGAAATTACGTCAGTTCTTCACCCTGTGAGTTAGCATGGGACAGATTCTTTACTATGAAATTCCTTAGCTACGAGGGAGGTTGATTCACGACCACCTGCAGCATTGTCATAGCTCCTCCACCCAAATCCCTAGCAGAATGCAATGGCTATTGTTGTCTTTTTGCAGAGAACAGGTGGCTTGCTACCCTTCTCTGATGTTTTTAAGTGGATGCACCATTCTCTCATCTGGCATATTTGTGGGGCCACCAGGCAAAGCCATTGCCACCCTCAAACTCTGAGTGGTCTTTCAGGAAGGAGGAAACAGGTGGCTTTCTCACTCCACACTGCAGTGGAAGAAGTGTATGGAGCTGCTTCTTGGAGTGCCACTCTCTTTGAGAAATAAGTCAAAATGGCATCTGGTAATCCCATTTGACCACATAGCTAGACTCAGTCAATTAAGAAACCAGAGCCGATGCCTCGTGACCTATATGAACCAAGCAACCCAGCCTGAAGCAAAAAGCAAATATGAAAATTAATGTGGACATTTTTAACAGTCTTCAAAAGGGGAGGGGGGAATTTTTCATTTAAAAAAAATCTCTGATCTGGCTTAGGTTTTCATTTGTGAAAATTTTCAGTTTTGAGAAACAGGAGTTTTCACTGTAGGAGAGAGGGAAGGACATTTGGCTACATTGCCCTGCTCTACAAACTAGTCACAAGATATAATTACGGGATACCAGGGATATTCACATCATTCTAATGAGAACCAATGTGTACAGAAACATTCAACAGCTTGGGTAATGTTACTGAACCCTTATGTATGGCTATCAAGGATCATTGTTTATGGTACGACTTAGTTCTATACACTGAGAAAAATTAGTATTGGCAGAGCTGCGGCCTTCACAGCCTTAGCTGGAAGCTCTGGGACATTTTCAATTCAGCTCTAAATTGCACCTTCATTCCCACTCCCGCTCCCCCCAAATCCCCCTGACGAGCTTTGAAAGCACCCAAGTTCAACAATAGAACAACATACTTCAAATTTTTATGCTGCCTTTAATGTGAATTTCTCAAAGAGCTCTGCAAACACAGGAACTGACAGACTGGATGAGACCTGTTGTCTATTTAAGTCCAAACTTCAGTAGAAGGCACAAGAAATTTTACTGCAGAGTAACCCACCATAGGAGATGTTTTTTTCCTTACCCTTTTTCAGTTAGCTTGGCTTCCATTTTTCCAAGGCATTCATATGGTTCTACGATTACCACAGCATCGGATCATCTCACCATCTTTAATGTATTTATCCCCTCACAACCCACCTGGGAGGAAAGGAATTGCTATTATCCCCATTTTACAGATAGGAACTAAGACACAGAAAGACTAAGTGACATGACCAAGGTCACATAAGAAGTCGTGGTGGAATA
This sequence comes from Emydura macquarii macquarii, assembly GCF_026122565.2. Lineage (NCBI taxonomy): Eukaryota > Metazoa > Chordata > Testudines > Chelidae > Emydura > Emydura macquarii. The sequence continues at coordinate 9,187,744 of NW_027131283.1, forward strand.
GGGATTTTAAACCAGGTTTCCCAAATCAGAGGCTAGTGCCCTGCCCATCCTTCATCCTTTAGGATTATGTCCTGAATCATAAGGATTTGTATTCCTTGTAATTTATTCATCTTATCTGATATAATTGTGGATGATTCTATAAGTGTTCACACTTCTTCTAAATCCTGCTGAGCTCTTGGCCTCAATGATATTTTGGGCAATAAATTCCTTAAGTTAATTATGCACTGTGTTAAAAAAAAAAAGTATTTCTGCCTATCAGCTTTAAACCTATATCCTTTCAGTTTCTTTAGATATCCTGTTATTCTTGTATTATGATAAGAGTGACTAGGAACACCCAATTTACTTTCCCCCATACCAATAGTTATTTTTAAATATCTTTATTATCATTTCTTCCTTATGTATCTCCATACTCTACACTGAACAAGCTCATTTCAATCCCTTCTCCCACAGTACTCTTTTTATGCCTCTAATAATTTTCCATCCTCCATCTTTGAACCCCTTCTATTTCTGTTGTAGCATATTCCAACGTGGGGACCAAAAAGGACGGGCTTTGCAGATCATGGTGTTGTTCCTGTGATTTTCTAGGTGCCTAAAAGTTAGGCACTGCATTGCTTAATGTTTGATCCTTATGGAGCCAGGCCTATCAGTTTTCAAAGGAGTCCTTTTTAGAGGCTATGCCAAAGCTTATCTTCTCATCTGGCTACCTGTGACAGAGCAGTTTACCTACAAAATCAGTAGTAGTGTGTATTTCTCTTCTATGCACCCCAAAGCTGGTAAATGGGAGAGCTACCAGGAAATTTGCATGGCAAAGAACACAGCTGTTTGTCATGCCTAGCTATTTGTTTGTGCTTAGATATCCCTGAGAGTAGAGATCACAAAAGGAAAGAAGTTCCATTCTTCCCACCCCACCCCAAAAACCTGGGTGGGCTCCCCTTCAATGTAATAGTCTACACCACACACAAAAAGAATACCGTTTTCTCTTCTTCCTTATTTGAGGGCTATGTTACTTGAAAAATAAATGGTAGTAGCTTTCTCTCCCTGGTGCGATACTGAAAAGTCATAATCTGCGAAGTAGTCAACCGCTGCTTGACAAGTGCTGCTATTACACCAAACCCAGCCCAGCTGGAGCCAATTTAGAGCCACTTTAGTGTGGCAATCAGCAGCTCCCTGGAACTAAGGCAATAAGGCAACATTTCTGCTCTATAAACCCCAAGCAAGATGAGTGCTTGGGGAAAGCCTGCCATCGATGACTCAGCCAAACTTCATTTAAGGTGTCAAAGCATTTATCAGGAAAATACAGTAAAATAGCAAAGTGCTTCTACAGGGTCTCCACTTGACAGGCACACCCCTAGATTATAACCTCTTCATTTCCAAATATGCAGCAGCCTGTAGTGCATTTGATGATTCATTTCTGCATAGAGCTCCTGGGTGATGGCTAGGCAGAACCAAGTTACCAGTATAATTGGAAATACAGAGGCTATAATCTGGGGTTGTGCCTATCAAGTGGAGACCCTGGAGACACTAGATTATAATCTCTACATCTCCAAATATGCAGCAGCCTGTAGTGCACTTTATGGTTTATTTCTGCATAGAACTCCTGGGAAGTGGCTAGGCAGAGCCAAGGTGCCAGCATATTTGGAAACGATGGGGTTATAATCTGGGTTTGTGTCTGTCAAGTGGAGACCCTGTAGAAGCGCTTTGCTATTTTACTGTCTTTTCCTGATAAATGCGTTGTTGCTTTGACACCTTAAATTAAGTTTGGCTGAGCCATCTGTGGCAAGCTTTCCCCAAGCACTCAGCTTGCTGACACTGCCATTTCACTGTCTTACTCAAAATCACTGAGATGTCTCAGAAAAAAGCCACATGGCACTTTCAGGCCCTCCTGAGGAAAGAAAGTCTTTCTTTGGAGACAAAACACAGCAGTTCTAAAAGGTTATGGTATGTGTTGCATTATATTTTATGATACAGCTGACAGTGTGCTTTCCAAAACAAGGAGTCCCTCAATAAAATGGACTACTTCACATGAGATAGTCCTGTGGACTTCACTGCTGCAGGAGGTCACCACCTCAAATAGAGTAGACTTTTTTTTTTTCTAAAATGGGCTAGATAAGTTAGTATAAACAATAAGAGAGACAAGGCAGGTGAGGTAATATCTTTTATTGGACCACCTTCTGTTGGTGAGAGAGATAAGCTTTCCAGTTTACCCAGAGCTCTTTTCCATGTGGCTCTTGTCTCTCTCTCCAACAGAAGTTGGTCCACTAAAAGATATTACCTCACCTGTCTTGTCTCTCTAATATCCTTGGGACTGACATGGCTACAACGACACTGCATATAAAGAGTAAGAAAATTTGTAGGTTAGCATCATGAAACAAGAGCAGTCAAGTCTCAATTGTTATCAAAGAGAAGGCTAAGAGATGACTTGCTCATGGTCTATAAAACAAGGTTATTTACCAGTAACTGATGTTCTTTGAGATGTGTTGCTCATGTCCATTCCAATATAGGTGTGTGCATGCCTCCGTGCATGGTTACCTGGAACTTTTTTCCCCTTAGCAGATCCTGTAGGGCCGGCTCCAGCTCCCCCCTGGAGCCCTGCGCACATGCTGTGATATATAAGGTGCTGCTGGCCCTACACCCCCTCAGTCCCTTCTTTCTGCCAACTCCGGCAGTGGGAACGGGGGGTAGGTTGTGGAATGGACATGAGCAACACATCTCGAAGAACATCAGTTACTGGTAAGTAACCTTGTTTTCTTCTTTGAATGCTTGCTCATGTCCATTCCACTATAGGTGACAAACAAGCAATATCTTGGAGGTGGGTTGGAGTTACCGGTGAGATGCCCTCAGCACCACTCTGCCGAATCCCGCGTCCTCTCTCGCCTGCTGGACGATGGCGTAGTGGGATGTGAAGGTATGCACCGTTGACCAGGTGGCAGCTTTGCAGATGTCCTGCATGGGCACTCTCTCCAGGAAAGCTGTAGACAAGGCTTGAGCTCTGGTTGAGTGCGCTGTGATGGTTCCCGGAAGCGGCACCCTCGCCTGCTCGTAGCAGAACTTGATGCATGATGTAATCCACGAGGAGATGCACTGGATGGAGACAAGTGAGCCTTTCATCTGGTCGGCCACTGCGACGAAGAGCTGCATCAATTTCCGGAATGGCTTTGTACGCTCGATGTAGAAGGCCAGGGCTCATCTCACGTCCAACGAATGCCACCTCCTCTCCTCCTCTGAACCGTGAGGTTTGGGGAAAAACACGGGGAGAAAAATGTCTTGATTACAATAAAATTGGGAAACCACCTTGGGAAGGAAGGCTGGATGCTGCCTCAGCAGAACCTTGTCTTTATAGAATACTGTATAAGGGGGCTCCGAGGTCAAGGCCCTAATCTCGGAAACCCTCCTGGCTGAGGTAATGGTCACCAGAAGGCTACCTTCCATGAAAGCATGAGCAGAGGCCATGAAGCCATGGGTTTAAAGGGGGGTCCTGTGAGTCTCGATAGGACCAGATTGAGATCCCAGGGAGGCACCGGGTCACGGACCTGCGGATAAAGCCTCCCCACCTCATGGAGGAACCTGACCGACATGGGATGGGAGAATAGCGATCTCCTCTCTAGCGGCTGATGGAAGGCTGAAATGGCCGCCAGGTGAACCTTCAACGAGGCCAGCACCAGACCCTGGAGCTTTAGCTGGAGCAGGTACTCCAGGATCACCTGTATAGGTGAGAGGCTGGATGGAATACCCCGGGACTCTGCCCAACAGGTAAACCGCCTCCACTTAGGCCAATACACGACCTGTGTAGAAGGTTTCCTGCTGCCAAGCAGGACTTGCTGGACCTGCACCAAGAAGGCTCTTTCTCCCTCCATCAGCCACAGAGCCTCCAGCCTGTGAGGTGCAGGGAGTCCAGGTCCGGGTGCAACAAGCGACCGTGGTTCTGGGGTGGAAGGTCGTGCCACCTCGGGAGCTACAGAAATGGGGTGATCGAAAGGTCCAGTGTTGTCTTGGCCAGGCTGGAGTGATGAGTATAACGTTTGCCCTCTCCCTCTTTATTTTCAGCAGGACCTTGGGCAGGAGCGGAATGGGCAGGAACGTGTACATGAAGGTCCCCTTCCAGTCCATGAGGAACATGTTGGAAATCGACCCAATCTCCCGACTCCGGAATGAGCAGAACCTCGGACACTTCGTATTCCAGGCTGATGCGAATAGGTCCAGTTGGGGAACGCCCCACTTCTGGAAGATCATAGCCACCACCTCTGGGTGCAACGACCAGTCGTGGCAGGGTAGAAACGACCTGCTGAGGAGATCCGCCTCGTGTTTCCTCACTCCCAGGAAGTGAGAGGCAGTCAAGTGGAAATAGTGCCTCACGGCAAAGTCCCACAGATGGATAGCTTCCTCGCAGAGGGCTGAGGAGCATGCTCCCCCCCTGCCTCTTTATGTAAAACATGGCTGCTGTGTTGTTCGTCAGCACCTGCACCACTCTGCCTGTCAGGAATTGGAGGAACACCTTGCAAACTAGGCAAATGGCCCTCAGCTCCTTCACGTTGATGTGCAGCACCTCTCCTCCCCCAACCAGAGCCCCTGAGTGCCTACGCTGGTGCTGATGTGGGCTCCCCATCCTATGTCTGAAGTGTCGGAAATTAGGGTGACCGACGGGACCAGTTCCCTGAACAGAACGCCCTTCATCACTGCCCTGGGAGTCCGCCACCAGTTTAGGGAGGCTAAGACGGGCGGGGGAACTGTGATTACCCGGTCCAATGGGTGTCTGCTTGGAACATATACCGAGGCCAACCATGCCTGAAGTGGTCTCAGCCTCAGGTGAGCTAGTCTCACTATGTATGTGCAGGCCACCACGTGGCCTAATAGCTGTAGGCAGTGCCTGACTGTTGTTGTGGGGCATCGGTGCAGCTGGGAGATGATAGAGACCATTGCCTCGAAACGTGGCTGAGGCAGGAAGGCTTTGGCCTGGGAAGTGTCCAGGGTAGCCCCAGTGAATTCTATTCGTTGCACTGTGGATAGTGTGGACTTCTGTTTGTTTATGAGTAGTCCCAGCCTGCTGAACATGGAGAAAGTGAGGGTCATGCTTTCCTGCACTTGGGACCTGGACCTGCCCCTGATCAGTCTTTGCTGAAATTTGCACACCCTTTCATCTCAGGTGGGCAGTCACTACCGCCATGCACTTCGTAAACACCCTGGGAGCCAAAGATAGGCCAAAGGGCAGGGCTGTAAACTGGTAGTGGGAACCAGCCACCGTGAAACGGAGAAAATGCCTGTGGCTGGGGAGGATAGACACATGAAATTATGCGTTCTTGAGATCGAGGGCGGCATACCAGTCTCCTAGATCCAGGGAAGGGATTATGGAGGCTAGGAAGATCATGTGAAATCTGAACTGTTTGACATATTTGACATAATATGGGTCTCAGACCCCCCTTTGCCTTGGGAATGAGGAAGTACCTCGAATAGAACCCTTTCCCCATTCTGCCTTGAGGGACCGTTTCCATCGCTTCCAGACTGAGGAGGGTGTCCACCTCCTGTAAAAAGAATTGCTCGTGAGAGAGGTCCCTGAAGAGGGACGCAGGGGGAGGGTAGTTGCGGGGGGTAGATTTAAACTGCAGGGCATAGCCCCATGAGACTATCCCACGGACCCAACGGTCCAGAGTGATTTTTGCCCATTTGGTGTAGAAGGGCCTTAACCTGTTTAGGAAGGGGCGGGATGGATCCAGGAGAGCAGTCGGGGCACCACCCTCGGGTGCACCATCAAAATTGTCTCCTTTGATTGCCCGACCTCCTGGGGGGCCCTTGCTGGGGAGCTGAGGACAAATTAGGGGGCTGATTTGTTCTTCTAAACCCCCTATTTCTATCCCTATGTCTATAGGGTTGGAAAGGCCTGGGCTGAAGCCTTGGTTGCTGCTGCACCTGGGGCCGTGACTGACGCCTGGAAGACTGGGGCGTGTAAAGGTTCAGGGAGCGAAGCGTGGCCCTAGAGTCCTTCAGACCGTGCAACTTTGCATTGGTCTGGTCCGAGAATAGGGACGATCCATCAAAGGGGAGGTTTTGAATAGCCTGTTGCACCTCCTGGGACAGGCCCGAGGATTGCAGCCACGAGCACCTTCTCATACAGATGGCAGAGGCTATGGCCCTGCCCTCCGAGTCAGCAGCGTCACAAGACATCTGGAGCACTGCCTTAGCTACCGCGGTTCCTTCCCCCACCATAGTGCTAAAGTCTGCAGCCTGGTCCTGGGGCAGGGCCTCAGCAAACCGCCTGATGGAGTCCCACAGGTTGAAATTATATTTGCCCAGGAGGACCTGATGGTTGGCAGTCCTGAACTGCAGGCTTGCCGTGGAATAAATCTTTCTCCCAAACAAGTCCAGCTTCTTATTGTCCTTGTTCTTGGGAGTGAACCCTGGCTGTCTTGCTGGTTAGCCGCGTCTACTACCAGGGTTCCTGGGGTGGGGTGTGTGAACAAATACTCAACCCCCTCGGCCGGGATGTAATATTTCTTCTCGGCCACCTTTGACGTAGGGGCGACCGAGGAAGGGGTTTGCCACAGGGCCTTTACAATCTTAAGGACCCCCTTCGTGGACTGGGAGGGCCACTCGCACTGGGGCAGTCGCTGCCAGTACATTAAAGAGGCTATCTGCAGCCTCTTTTAACTCCTTCACCTGCAGCCCCAAGTTGAGCAGCTCCTGGTACTCCCTGAAATCCTCCAGTGGCACAGAGTGGTCCCAGGAGACTGCCTCGTCAGGTGAGGAGGAAGAGGACCGCAGAGGTGCAGCCTGCAGGTGCACCCCCTCCTGGCGAAGGGTTGTGCCCGCTGAGGTTCCCTCCAGGGGGTCTGATTCCTCATCTGAGGAGTGGTGCCTATGGGCCTTCTCCTGTGCCGGATGCACGGACTGCATCCCCGATGACTTAATGGATTGAGGCCCTGGCCCCACCTGGATACCCCATGGGGCCCAGTAAGGCCATTGCTGTGACCATTGTCCCTGGGGCCAACCCGAAGCTGACTGCGCCACAGGCTGTGATGCTTTGTGGGGACATCGGCTCGTCTGACGACTGTCCCCCCGGGAGACCCTAAGTCATCGTCGTAGTCAGAGGCCCTGGACTGGTGGTGCCATGTTTGTCCTTGGTTTTGGGCACCCTTTCGTGCCGGGGACTGCTCTCCCAATGCCTCCGACCTGGAGGATGATGAGGATTGTCTCCGTTGCCGTGAGCGGTGCCGACAAGCAGGGGTGCGCTCCGAAGAACTAGAGGTACTGGAGCGTCGTCTCGGTGCTGATGATTTCCGCTGCCGCTTGTCTTGCGGCTCTACAAACACCTTTGGTGACCGAGGTCGGCACCGTCCCAAACTCCCCGGTACCGAGCTGGACTCCGGCGACTGGGTTCCGCACCGCGAACTCTGCGGTGCCGGGTTCTCCAATGGTGACCAGGTTCTGTGCCGTGTAGGTACGGGCAAACTCCTTGGTGCCAGGGATCTGGAACGGGAACTGTCCAAGCACCACTTGGCAGACCTCAACCGGTGCCGCCTCCTGGCATGCACTGCCTCTGGTGCTGGGGATGGATGTCGGGGCCGAGAGGGAGACTCCATGTCCCGTGCCGGAGCAGGTCAGCTCGATGATGCCGACCTGGAGCGACTGCTAGGGGAGCAGCTCTGCTCTACCCTCAGAGACCGTCCGGCGGGAGATCTTCCTCCCCGTATCAGAGATCTCCTCCGCCATTCCAGGGGAAACACACATGTTTCCCCCGTGACACCGGCCCCTTCTCCCTTGGCGGAGGGGGGAGGTGGAGGTGACATAGGCAAGGCCAACAAGGCTTTTGCCACCTGAAAAGCCTCCTGTGTCGACGGCGTCGGCAGGGGCACTCTCCCACTCCCAGGAGTCGGAGGAGGCTCCCTGACTGGAGATGCAGGCACCGAAGAAGTCTCGACGGGCTGAGTCTGGTGCATCTCCATACTCGACCCTGCCCGTACTGACGGTGCAGGGGACTGTCTACACTCCCCGTGATGCTTCTTTCTCCTCAGTGCCGGTGATGTTGTGCGGTGCTGAGTCGAGGGCGGTGCTGACGGTGCACTCTGTACTGAAGTCACGCTCGGTACCGAGGTGGAGTGGGTCGGCTTGGACGCTGGGCGGAGCGCTGCCTCCATCAATAGGGCTTTCAACCGGATTTCTCGGTCCTTCTGAGTCCTCGGTTTGAAAGCCCTGCAGATCTTGCACTTCTTTTTTCTGTGGGCTTCCCCCAAGCATTTAAGGCAGCAGTTGTGGGGGTCGCTGAGCGGGAAAGCCTTCCTGCAGGAGGCACATGGCTTGAAGCCTGGCAACTGGGGCATGGCCTGTCCACTCGAAGTCCCTGCAGGGACTTGCCTTATCTCTAACTACTCTTAACAACACTTAACAACTACTTAGCTAACTAAAACTAACTTAGAATATCAAACAAGTCCAAACAAAGGGACTAGTACTTGCTGAAAGCAAGGCTAGTTCCAGCAACTGTCACGGGTGGAAAGAAGGAACTGAGGGGTGTAGGGCCGGCAGTGCCTTATATACCACAGAGCTCCAGGGGGCACCAGAGACAGCCCTCTGGGATCTGCTGAGGGGAAAAAAGTTCCGGGTAACCATGCATGGAGGCATGCGCACACCTATTGTGGAATGGACATGAGCGAGCACTCAGAGAAGAAGTAATTACATGGGGAGAAGCTTTCTGATAGGAGTGGCTCTTCAATGTAGCAGAAAAAGGCATAATAAAATCCAGTGGCTGGAAGTTAAAGCTAGACAAATTCAGACTGGAAATAAAGTACACACTGAAGTTGATAAATCACTGGAATAACTTACCTAGGGAGATGGTGGATTCTCTATTTAAATATACATTTGATCCTTTTTAGAAAAAATGTTCTAGCTGATTCAGAAGGTATGGGCTTGATGCAGGAATAACCGTGTGATGCAGGAAGTCAGACTAGATGACCAGAGGTTTAAAACCTATAAATTATTCTTTACCGCATAAAATGAAAACCTTTCCCATGTGTAGTGCTGTACAGTTGGCTAAGTATGATATGGGCAACATAAGGGTGTGATAGTGGCCCAAATCCCTATTCAGTCAGGGGTGCAAGAGACAATGGCTGGTGTGTTCTGGTCACAAGGGATCCAATCAGCAGAGAGTGGGATCCACAAAGCCAACTAATCAATATACTATATGGTGTTCTTTGTTAATCGTTGCGTTCAGTGCACACTAGTGGTGGCAAAGTGCTGCAGCTGTCACTATATAGTACGTGCTCAGTGCCTTTATTGCACAAGCTGCTCCTTAGGCAGAGGCCTATCTTTCAGCACAGTCTTGCCTTGGATTACACACACAGCAGTTCAAATTAGAATTTGCATGTTTGAGAACATGTAAGAATGAGATTTTCCTGGCTCTTGGTTATCTTATTGAGAATCCAGCAAGAGTCAAGTTCATGAACAAGGCTCTCTGAGACATTTTGAAGCAAGACTATTCAAGATTATTGTTGTAAAGGAAACTCTTTTGGGGTGGAAAAGTCTTTCAAGTGTAAACTAGATATGTGGGTCTTCCTGGCATTTCTGAGACAGCACAGAATACATGTGGCTTTATCAGTAGCAGCCTCCTTTAGCTCCCTGCTGATTGTCACAGAGGATATTTTTCTAACTTTTCTCACAGAAACGAGAGCTGTAATATGAAACTGAACTAGCTCCCCACTGTGAATTTATTATCTTCATTTCTAACATTCCAGTTTCATTAGCGTATCTAAGGGGCTATTTTTCATATTTTTAGTTCTCCTTAACTGTAAAATGGCTTGAAATCTTGAAAGAGCCATTTTAAAACTCACGTCATAGCTTCATGAAAGTGAACGACCCAGGAATGGCTTTGACTCATCTTTAACCTGTCCCACAGATGGGTTTTTATCTAAGTGTAGTTTAAGAATATGGAAACACAAACAATAAAGATGGTCGGCTAAGTGAGCTCGCCAAGGTGGGCAAGCAGGAAAAGGCATTAAAAATACATAAGGGGCTTGAAAGGAAGAGGGGGGACGGGCTTCTACTGTGACCCCCTGAGCAGTGGAGTTCAAAATTGTGACCAAAGCGGCCTCTGTTGCGGGGAGAGGAGAATGTGGGACAGGTGTTGGAGCACTGTTAGGGGCGACACAGGTAATGCAATGGCAGCACTTGCACTGCCTCACCCTAAGTGGGTTGACTATGTCATTCAGGGAGGTGGTGTTATTATGTCTCTGTCATGGAGGGTATGTCTACACTGCTGCGGCTGCATGCATCGATACAGCAGGATCGACTGAGCGGCCAGTGGAGACCTGCACAATCGATCCCGGAAGTGCTCTCCGGTCAACGCAGTAACTCCACCCCCCTGAAAAGAGTAACGCTGCATTGACCGGTGGGTGTTTCCTGTCGACATAGTGCAGTGGAGATGCCATGGTAAGGGAACGTTAGTAAGTCGATGGGAGATACGCAAGCTACATTATGTAGCTTCTGTATCTCCTGTCGACAGCCGACGGCAGTGGAGACCAGGCCAGAGTGCTTACAAATCAACTTACATCAACCTGACTTTTGTGGTGTAGACCAGGGGCCCCTCTGTGCTGGTTCCCTGCCCAGCCACTGCTGCTCTTCCTTAAGTCCCACAAAGACCTGCACCCAACTGCAATGTCCAGCCATCATATCCTGTTCCACACCTTTGTCCACAGTTCCTGGGTTTTTTTCTTGGCAACCAGCTTTTCTGCAGCTCTTGCCTAACTATATCCTTCTGCTTCCCAAAAGAGCCCAGTCATTTCCTGTATCGGGATTTATCCTCCTGCCTAGCCAAGAGGAAGGAGCTGTGGGGACGGTGTTGATGAGGGGTAGTCTTGGCTGAGCAAGTTCATTACAATATATAGTCACAATCCTGCCTCAGATCTGTGAGCATGGACTCTTCTTGCCACCAGGGGGATTTGCACTTGTGTGTCTGAGGGAAGAATTTTGCCCAGATCACGATTGAAACTCAAGTTTCCAAGGATGAAGGAGTAGTGCATTGATCTGTTGTGTTATCTAGCCTCCAGTGTGCTGCTCCTTCTGGACCAGGGAAGAGGGAAGTGTCCCTCAGCAAAAACTTTTCAGAGTTACACCACTAAGCTAAGGGGTATTGTGAAAATGGAAATTATGCAGTACCACAGTAAGCTGCAATACTGGGCTGTTCATGCCAAGAGGAGAAGGTTTATTGCAATAAAATGCATGTCAGAGGATCTTTTCCTACTGATATTAAATGCTCAACATTCATTGGAGCTCTCACAGGCTAAATGCTTTCAGATTACCCTATGTTAATTTAACAAAATTTTTGAGGCAAATGTCAAGTTAGCTGGTGCTTACTGAAACTCCATAGTTATTTTAAAATAAACACCTGATTAAAGTACAAACAGCTCATCAGATTCCCTCTGCCTTTTCCTTATGCTAACCAGTAGTTTCTTGGAGTAAGCTTGGAATTTTTAAAACTCCAATAATGCCAGGACTGTACGTAATACAGGATAAAGACTTTCTAAAGCATGCATTCAAAGTGATCTGCAAAGGATATTTTAAAAATTGGGCTTCTACTCTTTTTTGTATAAAGAAAGCCTCAGAGACTTTTCTTTCTTTTAAAAAAAGTTTCTCTTTCCTGCTTGCTTCTGTAACCCTTTTGCCAGTTGGAGTTTGGCAGCAACAAAGCTGGGTTCAACATCTAGGGGTTCCTCTTAACAATATAAAACAGAACTGGCTTGAGTCCCCACCCAGTAACCTGGGAAAATGTAACACCACCTCTGGTTGCCTTTAAGAGGTATTTCTTTCCCACTTGCAAGCACCGAGTCTGTGTATAGCAAAAAAACTTATAATAAAAGGGATGCGGAACCCAGCATTAATTTAGGAAAACACCATAGCCATGATTCAAAAGCATATGACCATGGGCAAAACACCCACCCGAGCATGTTAGGCAGTGTCCTTTGCCTCAGCTTCTCAGCTAGCGGTGTGAAAGTCTGATAAACAAATGTTCCTTTAGTATGCCACTCCCCTCTCCCTCCACTGCAACTGGCTCACAGGTGCCTCCGTTCACTCTGCGTCACTGCCTGCCGCCACCATTGTGGGCCGCTATGCCATGGAGAGCTCTGCTGCCCTATTGCTTCTCTCCTGACATCTGCCTCTGTACTGCACCTTCTGCGATGCCACGTCTTGAGACCCCACCACTTTATCCAGCTCTCCGTGACCTCAGCAGATAGTGGGGAACCTCAGTGCTAGTGCAGACTGTGCAGTCTCATTCACTGAAATGCTGTCCCATACCTGGTCTATGGTTTAGCACCTAGACCTGGTTATCAGTGAGTTCATCTATACTAATCAGTTGAGTCTAATTAGCTCTGTCGTTACACAGTGGAGAGAAGGAGGGTCAAATGGTGTCTAGGACTCCTTCGGCAGAGCCCACACCACGAGGTAGCAACACCAGCCCCTTCCTGCCTTTCACTGGGATTTGGCATCCCTACTGCCCCTGCTTAGTGAGTGAGGTTTAGTTGAGGGATATGTCACGCTGTCTGGAGTGGCTCACGACCTATCTCAGGGCAGACTGTCAGAAAACAGGGCAAATACCTCAAACTGGTGGTGTGCTCTATTTCACCAAGCCAGTAACAAATATGAACTCCGATCATACCATGCCAGTGACATCCCACTAGCTTTCATGAAGTTTAAACACCAAGTACATATTTATACATTGAACAATCACCTTGATCTATACTAACACACAAGAGAATTGGCCTGGGGCTGTGGCAAGAGCTGGCACCTGGTCTGCTATCCCAGTCAGGGCAGGCTAAGGACAGTTCTGCTGCCCTTTTCTCATACAGTCAGGATAACACCATTTAATTGCCCCTGCATTCAGTGATTTGTAACCCAAAACCAGCCAAAATTGATCACTTTAGCAAAGCAATTCCCCCTGCTAAATTCCTAGGCTGAGTATGTGTGTTTATACAAACAGATCTGTTCCTGAAGTGTTTCCCCTCAGCTCAACACTAGATGCTGGGGGAGGGAGCTCATTCAGACCCTGCTTACATCCTCCCCTCCCCATCTGAGAATTTGTCGTCCTAGCAAATTACACTCCATATTATACCACATCCACTATGTCTCCCTAAAGGATCTGAGGAAACCTATTATGGCTGCCACCAGCCTGTGAGCTAAATGTATCTGGTCTTCACTAACTGCCCCACCTGCACCATAAATTAACCTGTTTGTTGGCCTGGTAACCCTGTCACACCTAATGAAAGTGTGCATCCCTTCTTGGGTCAGGGATGGTGACGTTTCTCTTGAGGATCCCTTAGATTCAGACATAGGTCCCTACATCTCTTGTTCTAGTATTGGAGGGTCCAGGAAACCAGGAACAGCTTCCACCTGGATGTCCTCACTGTCCAACACCCTAGATGTGTTATCACAGGCCTGTGTTTCTTCAAGGAAGTCTGGAAATGCTGGTGGGACAGACTCATCATCCCACGGTTATCGCATGGGTGGCATGGGTGTGCCAGCAAACAGGCCTAATGTTGCCCAACCCTGCTTACACTTGTTACCTTATAAACATCAAGAATGTCAACCCAGGACTTCCCTAGTTTTCCTGCAGAGCCTCCTGGATATCTCAGGGCAGGAGTATTGTGAGCACTCACGTCTTAATAAAAGAAACAGGAGCCTTGAGACTTTAAACGAAGGTGTTGTTTATAAAGAATTCCAGTGTAGAGGAAGGGGTAGGATCAAAAAATGTAACTACGTAGCTGAACTGGCAACATGGTCAAGACAATACTACAGCTCTGCAAATTTAAAAACAAACACAACACTGAAACCAGGCAAACTCGCAAGCCTTTTGGAGAGTGTAGACTAATGCATGGTTTTGGTTGGAAATCTTGTAGATTTCTGTGGCCTTTATAGGGTATAAACAAGAAAATGGAAAAAATTTGGTCATTTTGGCTAAGTTTCACTTGGATTTGTTCAGACAGATACACACATGCACAGAGATTCTTATGAAATGGAATGATGGCATTTCCACACAACTTTCCTTTGGCTACAAGAAGAAGTTTTTCACCCATGCACAATGATTAGTGGTAGCTATGTCGGCAGGAGAAGCTCTTATATCACTTAGGAGGGTGTTTTTTTTTCACATTAGCTCTTTATATTTTAGAATCATAAGGGCTCATCCTTTGAATCCTAAGATATGGGAGGGATCTTGGCTTTGCTCTTTTTCTCCTGCTTTCCCTTCCTGGAACTTCACTGAGAAAAAGGAGCACCCCTATCACCCTCGTCCTCCTTTTACATCCTCTTCCTCCCCACTTAAAAGGGATTGAAAGAAAGCAGTTATCCGTTTTTTGAATGATGGACACATGCAGTGTAGGGTGGGGGCTCATGCACCGCACCTGTTTGCATTCATCCTGCAGTTGCCATGTTAGCATCGTCCTGTTTTGGACTCTCTGCCACTAACTCTCCAGTAGCTGCTGACTTTCTCTGAAGGAGGGAGAGGGCAGGACCTGACAGAAGAGAGCAGTTTTCTCTGATAGGGCAGGAGTAGAGAGGATGTTCCCAAGCTGTAAGAAAATGAGTTGGGAATGGTTCGACACAGCGGTCCTTCCCCAGCGCCTACTTCCCGCATAGCACACTTGCCCTTCTCCCTATGGTGGCATTCCTTTTCCACAAGGCCAAGGAAACTGGCCACACTGGCTAGTGTAAAACAGCCTAGCCTGTGTAACAAGGGTTAATGAGACTCCTCATTTAAAAACAACAACGACAAAACTTTTAGAAATTTTTCCTATGGGGGCTGAAGAATTGAGGTTTTCTATCAAAGTTACCCTGTGCCAAAATAATCTGAAAATAGAAGTGAGAAAGCATCAGTATTTAGGGTGGGTAATTTTTTAAAAGGTTAATAAAATACATGCTTGAAATGAAGAGATACCAGAATTCATGGTTTATTTCTGAGTTGGAAAAAAATATAACCCTTTCTCTATTTCCGCCCAGCCTAAGGAAGGTTTGGTTCAAAAATTGGCTGTAATCTTGTTTTAATTTCCAGCAGGAATGTTTTTAGCTGGCACATAAACTAAATGTGTAAATAGCATGGGAGATTTGAAAGCTGGATTACTATTTCCTTTTATAATTAAGAATGGAAACCTTTTGAGATTTGTATGAGCCTTTATAGAAGCTTCACGTCTCCTAAAATATATGATTAGCTGCCATGCTAAAATATTCCTCTCAAATGAGAGCAGCTGACTGTACACTCCTCAAACCACAAACAGTCCAAGCCTCACAAACTCATGGCTGTCTGAGGCCATGTCTACATCAGAGAGTTTACAGCAACACAGCTGTACCAATGCAGCTGTGCCACTGTAAGATCTCTTGTGTACCTGCTGTATGCCAACAGGTGAGAGCTCTCCCGTCAACATAATTAAACGACCCACCATTAGTTGTGATAGCTATGTCAGAAGGAGAAGCTCTTATCTTGCTTAGGGGGGTGGTTTTTTTCACATGCCCGAGTGACATACAGCAGGGGAATGGCCTGAGAAAGCTGGTTAAGTCAGTGACTGGCTGGTTCGCTATCCCTACATAGTGTGATGAGGAAAGCTGCTCCACAGTTTTGGTTAATTCACTCTGCCACAGTGCTATTAAAAAAAATAAGCAGAAACATTGTGATGTGTGCAGAAAGAACCAGAACAAGTACATTCTAGGTCATCTTACTGATGTAGCTCTACTTTCCCTGGCCTATTGGTCCCCAAGTTGCTTTTTTATTCTTACCTTTGTTTCCCCTCCTTCTGGGTTGCAACTCTCAGGAGGTAGAGCAGAAAATCTGTCCCAGACAACTGGAGTGAAGCATAGTGTGAGCACAGCAAGCATGTGCAGAATTATTAGTGATCAGCCAATGCTAAAATAAAAAGCTCAGCTTGTTTCATAGAACAGGGCACAAAATGAACCTACATGGCAAAGCTAAAATGCATCATAGCTGCATTTTTTAGGAATCTTTTGCATTCTGTTCTGTAGACATGTTAGCCATGTGTTTGATCACCTGTATTTGCAGACCTCTATTCAACCCAAGAACAGATGAAGCTTCCTGTTCCATTATCTCAGACATTGTATAAAGACAGAGACCATGTGAAGATAAACAGGCTACAGCACAGTGATGGGCCCCCAGAATACTGTCATGAGCAGAATGTGGGCAGTCCGTCCTCGTGGTTAGAGCAGGAGTTGGAAATCAGGCCGGGTCAGATACCAGGAGGTCATAGTCCAAGACTGGCCAGGGGGCAAACTGAGCAAGCAAGGTCATCTTATAAGGAGATCAGCAGCAGGAGCAGTTATTGCAGCAAAACAGTCCTGAGCAGGGAGAACCCAGTTGCATGGACAACTTCCTGTGCTTGGGTTAAATAGAAGCCGGGAACCAATCAGGACGCTCAGGGTTCCACAGTCAGAGCCCAGGACTGGAGGCCTCTGTTCAAGTTTAGCGGCTATTCTAAGAGCTGTTAGCAAGTCACTAGCCTAGCTCTTAAATACCCTGTGGACCAGGCTTCATGGTCCCTGACAAAATACCTGCATTGTGTAATGTGACATTAGCATGGAAGTAAAGCAAAAGTTGTGCTTGACCACATGGTGAAGTCTGATGCTATTGATCAAATATAGGCACTAAGGGCCAGATTTTTAAAGGCGTCTAAACATTTCTCTGCTCAGTGTTGCACAGCCTAAATGACTTAGACGGCTAAATCCCATTTTTCAAGTCAGTCTCACTGAAAGACAATGGGATTAAAGCTCCTTAAGTGCCTAAGTCACTTTTGAAATTGGGACTCAGCCAATTAGGTCATTTAGGTCTTACCACACTAGCAGCGTGACACCTAGCTACATCTACAGATCTGGGGCTAAATGACTGGGTTAATAGTATTGCCAGAAACGCGCTTAGGTACAAAAGTTCTGAATAAGACCATCAGACATGAGATCAGTCAGGCAGGGTATATTTAGATTTCCGAATACAATCTATTTTCAGTTTTGGATGTGTAAGCAGGGTCTGAACGTCCTGCCAAGCTGGCTGAGGGGAGGGGAACAGGTGCTCAGGACAATGGGACTGCTTTGCCCAAATGATCCCTTTGACTGGTGTTGGGTTACAGTGTTAAATGCAGGGGTAATGAAATGTTGTTCCCCGTAGTGTATGAGCAAAGGGCAGCACAACGGTGCTTAGCCTGTTCTGATTGAAGGGCCACTCTCATCTGAACCGCACTGGCTAAGCAAGGGGCTCAGATGCCAGAGTCCTGTGAAGGGTTGCAGGGGTAGGGACAGGTATTCCTGTCTGGAAGTGTGGGCTCTGCCTATCAGCCCCAGCCAGGGTTTAATTTTCCTCCTCCCACTGTTCAAAGATAGAGCTCATTAAGACTCCATTAGGAGTCTTTTGTTTTGTTAAGTACTCACAAGAGCTGAAAAAATCTATTGTGGGACAGCGCTCCTGCCCAGCTTCAATACTGAGGTTCACCCACTAAGAGCTGAGAATCAGAGCTGGGGTGGAACCTCAAGAGACTGACCCACAGAGGTCATAGTGTCATGGTGGAGAAGCAGGTGGTAGCAGGTGATGGTGTGCAGCAGAGCAGCTGGCAGAGCAATCAGTGGAGTGGCTAGACCATAGCAACCGGATAGCAGAGTGAGCAAGGTGCCTTCTCACCCAACCAGGAGAACTCTACGGCTGCCTCTCTAGACTCTGGGTCTGCCCTGACTAAGGACAACATCTATGAGTGGGGTGCTGTGAAGGGAGGGGCACAATAAAGGAACTTCTTGTTGTTGGCCTTAAGAACCTGAGGTAAAAAGAAACTGCCCAACCTGTGTGTGGTTTTTTTGTTCATGGTTTTGTGTGTATGAATCCTGCTTGCGGCGTTTTCCTAAGTTAATGTCGGGTCACTTTTCCCCTTTTATTAAAAGTTTCTTTGCTACACTCAGTCTCCGTGCTCAGAAGAGAGGAAGTATTGCCCCTAGAAGCACCCAAGGGCTGGTGTGTAATTGTCCCAGAGAACTGGGGGTGGAGCTCAAGCCAGTTTTGTGTTGTATTGTTGAAAGGAACCCAGCCCTTGTTGCCACCAACGGGCAGAAAGGTTACAGATACAAGGCAATGGTTTGACTAGGCAGAGAAAGTGGAAAGGTATGCATCATTCAACTCCCCTTTTAGTAGATATATGCTTAAGCAGCTCCCCTTCAGGACTGCCTCAGCACCTGAGGTGTACCAAAACATTATGTCCTGGATCTTTAAAGATCTGGAGAGGTGGACATAATAGTTGATGATTTAGGATGAAAATCAACAACCACACTGTAAGAGACCGCATAATGTTCTGCAGTGAGGCAAAGAAAAGACTCTTAAATTGAATCAGAGCAAATATCAGATTGGGCTGAATTAGATTAATCAGGAAGGATACAGACCAAGGAATTTGACCAAATTCAAGAATGGTGGAAGCACTTATGCAAATGTTGTCCTGCAATTGTATGAAGATCACTAGGGACAGGGGAGTCTCCTATTGAGATTGCAGGGGCCAAGCGAGAGGGCTGACCCAGGCAGGGAGTGACTCTTTTGACTCATCTTGGAGTCTTTTGTCTCTGTATAGAAGGTTTACCTATGAGCTGAAATTGTTCAGCACTTGGTCCATGACTAGGACTCCTGGGTCGGTGCCAGCCCAGCCAGCAGTCGGTGGGAGATCGGCGTGGTCGTTGCCAGCGGTGGAGGACTCAGTGAGGCCCACAGGCGATAGGAGACAGCGGCAGTGGGGGCCTGGACAGGCCTGTGTTATGCTACGGGGCGGAGTCACACCTGAGAGGTGGATATTGCAATACAATAATACTAATAAGAGGTATTACAGAGATTTAAAGGCCTGTTTATACATTTATGCAAATCCATCCCTAATGGGTTATTTCCCAGGTGAGTTAAGTTGGTGTTGCATCATTTCATCCAGCTTGCTGCATGATGACAAATAATACTAATAAGAGGTATTACAAATGGCCTGTTTATACTGAGATGTCCTTCATGGTAAGAACAAAAGCTGAGATGCTTGGTAAGAACAAAGCTTTTGGAAACGTAAACCAATTTATAACAGAAGCACCAGTGCTGAACTATTTTGAGGTTAACACAGAGCCTAAGGTTTCAGTCAATATGTGCTCACATAGGGTGGAATCCATCTTTTTGCATGATCAACCAGACACATTTTTCTAATGCTCTGGTTACAACACAAAAGAATACTACTTAGATTGAAAGAGAAATGCTGGCAACTAGTTTTGGTTGTGAGTAGTTTAATAAATTATGGGCAGAGATCAGTTGAGGTAGAAACAGATCATAAACAACTGGAAACCCTATTATGGAAGAAATTGTGCAAAGTACCACCTAAGAAAATGATCTTGTCATTGCAAAAATGCTGATTTAAGATAAAATAAAGGCCTGGGTGAAATTCTGACCCTACTGAAATCAATGGCAATATTCCTATTGACTTCAATGGAGCCATGATTTAACTCCTGGAAAGGAGCTTCTTATAGAGACATGCTTTCAAAAGTGCCTATTAAAAATGAAAGCAGAGCTCAAAAAAGAAACAAAAAGACCCAATCTTACAAGAACTTGAGAGAAAATATTTCTTGATGGATGGCCATTAGGAAAAAGCTGAGGCATCTCCAAACATAAGAGCTTCCAGATGAAATTGCTGCATATGATGGGATTCTTCAAAAAGGATAGCATGTCATGATTCCACACACCTCAAGGTTGGAAATGTTAAGCAGAATCTGCAGTGCCCATCTGAGTGGTGACAACAATCAGAACAGAGTCCAAGATGTCCTATTCTGGCCGGGAATTAGTTCTGCTCTTGGTCCTAAATTATCCCAGGGTGAAATTTGCAAATATAGTAAAATTGTCATTAATGCTCACTGTGTTCCTTGAGGAAATATCTAAATGTTTTTGGAGCGTGGCTGTCATGAGCAGGGTGATTTCTTTGCAAAGCTAGAGTTAGAAAATAGTGTTCAGGAAAATTTCAGAGGAGAGCCAAGTGCAATACATTAGAATTAATTAACGTGCTTTTATTTAGTTACCTATTTATTTTTGTGAGTGAGAAGACATACACAGTAGATTTAACTCAGAGAAAAAAAGATAGCTTTTTGTACTCACCAGCATACAAAGAAAGAAGAAACTGGTCAAAACTTTCATACATGGGTGCCAAAAATTGGAGCCCTACATCCAAATTTAGGCAGTTAAATAAGTGGTCTGATTTTCAGAGAAGATGAGCTCTCACGGAAGTGTCAGCACCTCTTAATATTGGATCATGTATTTAGGTGATCTGATATTAAATAGGCACCTAAATCTATAACTTTCAGGTGTCCAAGGCTGAAACCATTGGCCTATATTTCTGAAATATACCAGCTATAAACAATTGTAATTAACAAATTTCAGAAAAAAATACCTTGGCATTTGGCTAAGATCAGGTGTAATTCTCAATTACTGAGGGAACCATCTACACTCATTGCTATATTTGCTTTCCAGAAGCTACTCTTAGTACAACTTTTTAGGAGTGATGTATCCGAATATTTGGATGCTAATATTTAAACTGTATCATTAAATGTATTAACCTTAACTTGGAGTATTGCAGATTATATGCTATGTGTGTTTTATGACTTTATAAACCAAACTTTGTACTTTTGGATAATTTAAGCATTATACCCAGATGTGTAGAAACTTTTTTCCAACCTGTGTATTAGATAATTTAACATTAGGTTTAATCAAGATTTTAAATTTGTTTACTATCACTAGATAGCTGCATTTATGGGACGGTGTCCTATGAGCTAAGAGAACTTTTCCACCTCTTTTTTTTTTTTAATGGCTCAACATATTTACATAGCACGTTTCACAGAGAAGAATGTGCTTTGCAGAATAATAAGTTATGAGTATTGTATGTAAGGCTCATTTCATACACCACCTAAATACAACCCTGCTGAAATAGAATTATAATGGCACCAGCCAAGACAACATAACAAATTTAGTTCAGGAAATGAAGAATGCTTTATTTAATTGAATATCCACAGGAGTTTTAGGCAGTGAGAATGCAAGCAGCAAAGTACAGTGCAATCAGGACACAGGCATTAATAAGCTTAACACTTTTGCAAAGTGCCACAGGTTCTATAATGATCATGAAAGAACATGGCCAAGAGCAAGTACCTAGATGCATTGATGCCAAGGCCAGAAGGGATCATTGTGATCATCTAGTCTGGCCACCTGTATAATACAGGCCCTAGAACCTCCCCAAATAATTCCTGTTGCATCTCTTTTAGAAAAAACATCCAGTTTTGATGTGAAAATTGCCAGTGATGTAGAAGCATAGTCTCTAATATCATGCCAGAGCATTGGTTCAGTCCAGTCCGCCTCAGCCAGAAGAATGTTAGTTGTGATGCAGGGCCTCCCAGATAGGCAAATTAAAGTAGGGAGAACAAATCCAGCATTCTCACAGATTCAGTGAGAATGTGGAAATGTCCAGAGGGAAAAAAACAATGTTTAGCTTTAGATGCAACATTTTGGTCATGGTGTCCTTAATGGTTTCTGGAAAATGCAAAGGATGCACATCTCCCACCTTTTGCCTGGTCCAAGGAAGGCCCTGAAAAAAATCACATTCTAAAAACTGTTGACACTGTTGAAAATGACACTTTTAGAGGGCAAATCCCTCACTTGCTGATGTTTAACTGCCTGTCTTTACCCATACAAGCCAGTTCTAGTCCTCTGGTTTATGCTTGTATCTTAATATTAACTTCTCTGCTCCTTAATGCAAATAAAGACAAGATACAATTGTCTTCATATTCTGCCTTTGAAGTGAAAGCCTAAAGTTTTAATTTTTCTAAACAAAATTCCTATCTAGAAAACTCTCCCATCTCGGATCCCACCTAGGCTATTACAATCTAGTTTTGTTTAGCCTACCAAAAAACTAAGACTGGCCCTGAGCACAGCTGAACTAGTTGCCAGTAAGACACTTACCTATGCACCATATATCTATGGTGATAAAGCATATTATTTGTAGTAAAGGTGGTCAGAAGGAACCGGGAAAGGAAGGCTGAGTCAACCAAGAATCAGTCATCCATTGAGGATTTCAGGGAGACAAGAGATCCAGAGAAATGTGGAATCAATTAGAGTACAAAACAGAATTTCTTTTGACTACCTAGGCCTTGTCTACATGCAAAAGGATTTCCGGTATAGCTATACCAGCAGGCCCACTAGTGGAAACACAGCATATTGCAGCAAAACAATTCTTTTATTGATATAGCTTGTACCAGTTCTCCAAACTAAGTAAAGTGCACAGGGAAAAGGATTTCTTGCCACTATAACTGCATCTACACTAGAGCTTTTTGCCAGTAGAAACAATTCATAACTCAGACCCCTACCTACCATTTTTATCCAGCAAAACTTTTGAGTATAGACTTGGCCTTACAGAGTTTAAGGCAGTTAGAGTGAGCTCCACAAAGGTACTTAGTGTCACAACCAGGATATGGGCAGTCTGACCTAATGGTCAGAGCAGGAGTCAGGCCTGGTCTGCTACCAGGCGGTCAGAGTCCAAGATAGGACAGAGGGCAAACCGGGACTCAGGTAACAGGAAGCAGGCAGGCATCTAGCAGTAGGCACAGGTATTCAGGGGAAGCAATCCTAAGTAGGGGCAACCCAGTTGCATGCACAACTTTCTGTTCCTGTGCTTGGTTTAAATAGAAGATGGGAAGTAATCAGGATCCCCAGAGTTCAGCCAATCAGTTCCTAGGATTGTAGCTATCTGTCAGTGTTCAGCTTTCTATTATGACAACTATTAAACAGGTCCCTGAGTGGCAGGTTAGAACGTACTAGCTCCTGGTAGCCTGTACACCAGCATTCAAGATCCACTGTCCCTGACACATGGGTGCCTAAGTCCTATTTTTAGGCACCACTGCAATTCACAAAACTCAGACTCAAAGCTCAGAAAGGACCAATATGATCATCTAGTCTGACCTCCTGTGCAACGCAGGCTACAGAACTTCACCGACCCATTTCTGGAATAGACCCTTGACCAATGACTGAGTTATTGAAGTCCTCAAATCATGGTTTAAAGACTTTAAGGTACAGAGAATCCACCAACAAGTGAACCGTGCCCCATGCTGCAGAGGACGGCAAAAAAACCCCAAAGCCTTTGCCAATCTGCCCTGGGGGAAAATTTCTTCCTGATCCCAAACATGGCGATCAGTTAAACCCTGAGCATGTGGGCATGACTCACCAGCCAAGAAAGAATGCTCATTTAACATCCCTTCAGAGGCCATTGGCATATCTACCACCAGTAGTCAAAGATCAGTCAATTGCCAAACCACGCCGTCCCATTATACCATCGTCTCCATAAATTTATCAAGCTCAGTTTTGAAGCCACGTAGGTTTTTTACCCCCCACTGCTCCCCTTGGAAGGCTATTCCAGAACTTCACTCACCTGATAGTTAGAAACCTGCATCTAATTTCAAGTCTGAACTTCCTGAGAGCCAGTATATATCCATTAGTTCTTGTGCCCACATTGGTGATGAACTTAAATAATTCCTCTCCCTCCGTGGTATTTATCCCTCTGTTGTATTTATAGAGAGCAGTCATATCTCCCCATAACCTTCTTTTGGTTAGGCTAAACGAGCCAAGCTCTTTGAGTCTCCTTTCATAAGACAGGTTTTCCATTCTGCTGGTCATCCTAGTAGCCCTTCTCTGCACCTGTTCCAGTTTGAATTCATCTTTCAAAAACACCTGCTTGGCTTCGGTCTAACCCTGTAGGTGCCTCATGTCACCAGTGCGTAAGCTTTTGCAGTGAAAGTTCCCTACGTGCCTAGGTTTCTGCTTCTGAGCATGTGCACTGCGGTCTCCCTCGAGGCATCTAGACACACATCTCCTCCCTAAGCCCCAGGTCAATTCACAAACCAGGGAAAGATAGACCCTCAGATGTATATTTTGTGTGTGGGGCCAGAGCCAGTAGGCGTGCTTAACTCCACACAAAAGAGTCAGGAGATGTGGGAAGACCTGCCTTATAGCACAGTGGTTAGGGTATATACCCAGCATGTGGGACACCCCTCATTCAAGTGCCCCTTTGCCTGCATGCCCTAACCACTACGTTATGGGATAGTCTGCTGTAGGCCTCCTGTTCTAATTCAATTGAATCGCTGGATAATTAAATATTAATTGGACCAGAGGAAAAAAATCAGAATGACTCTACAGACTGGTGATTAGGGCACTCATCTGAGAGATGGCAGGTGTTGGTTCAAATTCTCATCAGGCAAAGGAGACCTTGAACTGGGAGTCTCCCACATTCTGGGTGAATACCTAACCACTTGGCTAAACGTTATAAGTGAGTGCTGCCCTCCTGGCTGTTTTGTACTGAGTTAGGCAGCCCCTGAGCATACCTGCTGGATTGGGCCCCCCCACGCAACTTAGGGGGCCAAAGGCCTACCTTCCCCTGGTTTGACTTAGGTGCCTCACTCTGTCCAAGAGGTAGTACTTAGGTCGCACATACCCCTCTCCTGGACATCTCTCATTGGGTAGCTTAGGCAGCTCTCC
Organism: Emydura macquarii macquarii; assembly: GCF_026122565.2. Taxonomy (NCBI): domain Eukaryota; kingdom Metazoa; phylum Chordata; order Testudines; family Chelidae; genus Emydura; species Emydura macquarii. Next base: position 9,212,264 of record NW_027131283.1, read on the forward strand.
CCAGTGTGCTGGCTTTTGTGGCATTCTAAGGTATTCTCTCCCCATTCATTGTTTAGGGAGCCTAGGTGCCTAACTCAGGCTTTGTGGATCACAATGTTGTTCCTATGACTTGCAGTGACACTCGGCCTCACAATGCCTAAATCCCTTTGTGGAGCTCAGCTGGAGAGCATGCAATGGAAGTGGGCATATCCCTCAGACCCATTCACCTAATTAGATTACAGAGAAAACATTATAGAGGCAAATCTTACAAACCAAATACAAGAACAGCACTCTGCCTCTCCACATCCTGTTCTGATTGCATTTTGATCTTTAGAATAATGACTCTTGACATTTTAATACAAATGACAATACTGAGAAAGGTAACTGAAAAATTATAACACTTGTAAATTATACATTAGTAAAATAATTAAATAATCTACAACTGTACCCACATTATATTGAACAAATAACAAAATCCCATTGTTGTTCAGAGCAAGGCTAGAGGGCACAGTAATTAAAACATTGGCAGCTGGTCTACACAGGGAAATGCACAGATTAGAATGTCACAATATACCCACCAGTATCATACATGGTACACTGTATAGCGTGTACTGTAGATTTTGATATTTCCATCTCTTATGGTCTGACCGTACTAGGCACTGTGCACCACAAAGGATCAGGCCCCTAAACCTTTTGAGGAACGCTGCTTGTACTGCTTCAAGAAAATACATTCCTGGAGCTCTGTCCTTCAGATTTTAAAAGGATCATAGCATCCATGCAATAAGGATTTGAACAGAATCTAAAAAACCCCCTCCAAGCTCCCAACAGTTAACTTCACTAACCAACCTGACCTCAGTTAAAACAGTGGAATCTGCAGGAACAGCTGCCTGGCACTGAACAGGGTGTTAAAACATATCCTGGGAAGTGGCTCAAGAAAATGAAAGAGATCAGTTGAAAGTCTGAGCATGGAACCGGTTATGTGCGAAGTGAAGGATTTCAAGTATGAATGTGTGTGTGTTCTTGCATGTGCTGAGGAAAGTAGGATTTGTAGAGGAGACAAGGGAGAGCTTTGTGTATAGTGCTCACTCTCACACAGCTCGGCCTGTTCGCTATCTCTCTGTTTCACTTCTGACTCTACAGGAACATGCAGTGGCTCCTCAGTCCCACTTTCCTCACCATCTTTTATACACAACAGGTAAGTTTTCTTGAAAGATTTTTTTCTCCTTTGAGCAGTTAAAACTTTTATTTGCTTCGTGACAAAATAAAATTCACTCAAGCAAATGCCCTGTGTAGAATAGGAAGCCATTTTCTACCACTGCGCACACTTTTATTTGCAGTTGATTGATTGCATCAATCACAAATTTGACATTTTCCTCAGTTCATTTCCATCGTTAAAATTAGGTTTTTGGAGGATTTTAAATTCTCAGTGACCTCAACCTTTTTTTTTTTTTTGGAGTGCAAATTCTTGTCTGACACAATGTAAGTAAACAAACATCTTTTCCTTGTTCATATTCCAGGTACATGCACTGATCTGGCTCCAGGGCTCCACGAGTTAGTTTTGCAAATTAGCAAGGAGTTCTGGTGTTATGAAATTGTTTTAACAACTGGAAATTTTGCTCTGTTTCAAAGGCCAATTCCATTTTTAAAAAAAGATACCTTGCAAATGTGCTTTATAAAACCCAGTGTGTTCTTTTCCTCTTCTAGTGATGAAGTTAAATCTCCAAATGGAGAGTTTTCAAAACAATTAGACTTTGCTATTAATTTATTTATCTTGTACAAAATTTTCTAAATCTTAAAAATAAAGTAACAAACCACCCATCAAGCAATTGCTACACAATGGTCTCATTCGAATCTGCCCATAGGATTGGCAAAACATGTACAGTGGGTTTGTGCGATGTGGACACAACTGTTATAGTAGGCTAGGGAAGGAAGAATAATAAAATATTTGGTTTGTCAACTTTACGGCCAGGGTTTAAATTTTTATCCTAACTTGATAGAACTTTGAAGATTTTTCAAGTAAACAGTGTTATTGAGTGGCAGCAGAGTTAACCGTACCAGATGATGTTTTTTCGTAATTTGTTTTTCTTGCTGTGAAGCGCATCGCATTTCTGAGTTGTCCTCACTTTTTTTTGGGTTTAGGTACAGCTCTGCAGATTCAAAGCATATTTTGATGTGTAATACAAAAGCTTAAATAACTGCATTAATGTCAGCAATATTTGCTGAACCACAGATCCATTCTGAAATAATAGATACCTGATTTTAGTCACACACACAATACTACAATGTATAGTTCAGAACCTAGTCATATTTTTACAAGGGGAAAAAGATTTCAGTAAATATTGATCGGTGCTTATGGGAGTTTCCTAATGTAACCATCAAGTCACTTATATTGATAAATGTTTAAGAGCACCTGTCTTTCTTCCAGCAAGAAATGTTAAGAAGGATTAATAACTGGCACCAGAAGTACAGACTAAGTTAATTTTATGGCTGGTTGAAAAGTTAACATTAAGCTGTTCCTTTAAAAAAAATAATTATAAAAGCTAGCGATTTATCACATTACTGCTATGTCATGTGGAGAATGAATGAAAATAAATAATGGAATGATTAAAAACACCACATTTATTAAACTGTGCTGGTACATGGCCAAGCATGCTGAGGAATGGCATAATATTTCAACTCTCATAGTGGTTGATTTTGTGAACAGGTGTGTATCTTAAAAAATAGTTTTAGTCAAGTGACCATGGAAGACATGTGTTAGAACCCAGTAAAACTTCATAGGTTATAGACATCAAAGTCTGGTGGAATGTTTGAAAAAGTAATGACCATAGCCAGAAAAATTACTGAAAATATGAAAAACAGAGGGGGAAACCCCATTAGGAAGATCCCCTATTCCCTATGGTGAACTGGAATTCAGTTATGCTGCTGATTGCTGTGGCATGCAAATAATAATTCTGAAGCAACTTCCAGTTTAAAAATGGAAATTTATATTGAATTAAATAGGAAAATGAATAATATAACCAGTACAATTACATTTGCTATTTTGCTATTATATTCAGTGTCTTCCATAGTCAGACTGCCAAATGTTGGTTTTACTGACTGGACAGTACTGCACTGGAGAATTTGTTTGGAGAAAGAGAGAAACGGATAGCATTCGGTACCCAGAAAAATGTGGAAGATGGATTAAGTTTTTGGCACCTATATGGTAACTGAGGCTTTTGTCAGTGGGGATACAGTGCCTATATTTTCTTTCCATGCTTCTTAATGGCCTGGGTTGGCCTGAAGCTACAGTGATGGAGCTGCTAGTACTCCTTGTTCCCAAACTCATTAGACCAGTGCATCTCAACCTTTCCAGACAACTGTATCCCTTTCAGGAGTCTGATTTGTCTTGCGTACCCCAAGTTTCATCTCACTTAAAGAACTACTTGCTTACAAAATCAGACATTAAAATACAAGTGTTACAGACACTATTACTGAAAAATTGCTTCCTCCCCCTCATTTTTACCATACATTTATAAAATAAATTGATTGGATTATAAATATTGTACTTACATTTTAGTGTATAGTATAATGAGCGGTATAAACAAGTCATTGTCCGGATGAAATTTTAGTTTGTACTGACTTTGCCCGTGCTTTATATGTAGCCTGTTGTAAAACTAGGCAAATATCTAGATGAGTTGATGTACCCCCTGGAAGACCTCTGCATGTCCCCAATGATACATGTACCCCTGGTTGAGAACCACTGCATTAGACCATGGTAGCTACTAGCTGCTCTCTAGGTTCCTTTCCAGTATCAATCTATTCACCACAGCTAAATAAGCACACTAAGGTCTAGGTTTTTACTTAAAGACCAGCAGTGAAATAGTTTCTGTTTACATTTAAATCTACATTATGTTTTACAGTTAATACTCCTTTGAATAAACAAAAGCCATGCACTACCCTCAGAAATATTGTTTCAGGCTCACTGTAGACTTCAGAAAACAACACTACTGGCTCATTTCTGGAAGGTTCTTTCCTCAATCAAGGGCTAGAACCAATTTTGCTAGAGTGTATGGTGAAGTCTGTAGATGCAGAATCATGAGAAATACACAACCTTTGTTTTAAGTCACTCACGCTACCACCTTGCCATCATAGTGGTGCTGCCCGCCTCTGTTAAGATCTATTTTCCGATTAAGCCCTGAATCCTGCAAACACTCATGTGAGTAAATTTGTGCATTTGAACAAACCCATGAAACTCAGTGGAACTGCTCATATGCCTACCTGGTTGCAGCATCAGCATCTTACAACAGTTTTCCTGCCACTAGCACAGCAAAGCCAACATAGCAGTGGAAAAGTGATCTGCCTTCTGTTCCTTCTCACACCAACAACCAAATTGTCAAGTAAGCTGTAAGTGATGAATTTTTAAATACTTGCACCAATGTGAGTGGCAGAAAGAACATCACTTGGCTTCCTGGTATCAGAGTGAATTTGTAGGGCTGAGAGATAGTCTGTAGATTAGGTTGAATACATTTGGTATGAAGTCATTAGTATTATGAAACCCTACACCACCAATTTTAAAACATTCTCCTGACTCTAATGACACTAAAAGTTTTGTTCTATTGAAAGAAAAGACAGATTAATTTTCTTTGAAATAAACAGTAGGTCAGATTTGTTGCTGACGTAATACTGCCAGTGTGCTAAAGTCAGTGGTTAATTTGGTCCTTTGTTTCTCATGCACAGCCCTACTGTCTCTCACCTTTTCATTTTGTGAACTTTTACAAAAACTTTAGCAACTTTATGAAACTCACACTTTTCATTCTTACTAAAGTGAATGGTATACGAATCATGCTTAAAGTAACCCAGCCCTAAAAAATCCAACTATATGTAAGTTCTTCTGCAGGGCAGAAGGCAACGGACAACTAGAAGTGAAACCTGGGGAAAAATCTGCAGAAGCCTGTGAGGTACATCAGCGTAAAGAATTTTGTCACTGGCCATGCAAATGCCCACGTATGCCAACCTGCACCCCTGGGGTGAGCCTGGTAAAGGATGGTTGCGGATGTTGTAAAATCTGTGCCAAGCAAGCCAGAGAGATCTGCAATGAAGCAGACATCTGTGACCCTCACAAAGGACTTTACTGTGACTACTCTGCAGACAGGCCTAGGTATGAAACAGGAATATGTGCATGTAAGTTACTCTTTCACATCCTATTCTTAAAACTCCAGGGGGGTGATAGGCATGGATCTCTATATCTGACTCAAGGGGAAAAGAAATCTGTTAGTTTGGGCTGCACAGTTCCTTGTCTGTAAATTACGCCAATTTAGACTTCCTCACAGTCACCCATTTACTGATGTGTAAATAAGTATATTTAAGGGTGTCACTGTTACACTATTTTACACATCATCAGTCAAAGTGGTCCATTAGGTGTATCCACTCTTATTTATGGACATATTTGTGGCTGATTTGAAACAAAGCAACCAATAAGTATAATTTCTCAAAAGCTAAAAGTTGTGTTTGGGTGGGAAAGGTCAGAATTCTTGTCTTGCATCTGCAGAACTTCATCAGTGGAAATACCGGGAGCAGAATACACTGCAGGTAACTGGAATAGGAAAGGATGATCTCCCCTTACCATTTGGTACCCATGAACTTCATGTTAAGCTTGTAGCTGGGTTAGTAATTTTGCTCTTTACCATTTTCAGATATGGTAGCAGTAGGATGTGAGCTCAATGGAGTGTATTATCTCAATGGCCAGGCCTTCCAGCCTACCCCACTTTATAAATGTCTCTGTGTTAGTGGTGCAATTGGATGTACTCCTGTATTCACCTCAAAGTCAACAGCAAATCAGTGTACCATGGTCAAAGGCAGAAAAGAGTCTGAACATTCCAACTGTGGCCCTGGACAACAGAAGCAGCCACAATCAACAGGCTACAGATTAACGCCAGGTGTGTGCATGACTAGACTGGTAAACTATTTTCTTACATCATACATTTTTAAACTACACATTTTTTTTTAAAAAAAGAACAAGTGGTTAGATATTCTATTTATCAACATGTTGTGGGTCCTTCTTATCAACAGAAAATGGAGCATTCTAGATTTTGGCTCAGACAGTCCGGTTGGGTATTGACAAAGTCTCAATCACTGCAGGAAAAAAACCAACCTCCTTCTCTATCTTGCATTCAGTCTATTAGAATGTGGAGCAATTTATAATTTCCTGGCTTCTAAACTACTCACTTGTAACAGTATCAGGTTCAAATTTCAATCTCCATTTCCTGGTTATATCATTCATCTTCTGCTTCTAGGATTAGGAGGAGAATAAATAAAACCAAGGGTAGCTGAATCTCAAGAGCAAACCAGATCCAAATATTGCGGATATATAGAAAGGAGCATGCAAGCGAGCCAGCCCCTGCTGTTCTGGTGGTGAACCTCACAAAATCTGGAATTCGGTTTGGACAAGCATCCAAGAAGTTAAAGTGCTTATGCAAGCTACCCTAAAAATGGAACTTCATCTTCCATCAAAACTATACATTTGGTACTTAGACCAAAAGTGAAGAATAGCAATTCCTTTTTATAGAATTTATCCAAAGCTGCATATAAAACCACACGCAGGAGGAAAGGCACTCAGAAGAGCAAGTGAGTTCAAATGAATGAATTGCACTTTTAGAGAATATTGTTAATTTAACCAAGGAGACATATAATATCTGGAATATCTGCAACCAAATCATTTAACCCAATTGAAATGTATTAATAAACTGGAACTATACTTTATGTACCTGCACAACAGCAAGGTGTTGCTTCTTCCCAGCACCTTAATGGAAGAGAAATCTTAAGATGCGGTTTCAATCATTTTTATTGAGAGTGAAGAGCAACACTCCAGCTCTGGTTATGAATTCAGGAATTTGGATACAATATGGAACACAACGAGAAAGCAACTACTTTCCAGTTGGCTCGGAGTTCACAGGGGTGAACGCTCCAGGGGATGGAAAGGATTACTGGCTGCTACATGTGCTGAGGATCCAGGCAGTTCTTCAGCTCCTACAGTACATCTGACTGGCTATCTTTTCCCAAGACAAAGGTGAAGAGGAAAGGCAGCCAATTAGAGCAGCATTTTCCCCCATAGACGACGTGTGTTTTTCACCCAGTCCTGTAGAAGGGTTTGAAAACCAATAGAGAATTGGCAGGTCTGCACCTAGTAAACAAATCCAGAAATTGTTTTCAACCCTTTGCTGGCACATCCATGGAAGGATTTTTCCCATTTGTCAAAGCCTTCCTAGATTTCAGTACAATGGAGACCACTCTGTTCAACAGGACTCAGTGCACTAAGAATGCCATTTCAGAAACCAGGCCTTTAACTGGAACTTTTCTGCCATTGATTCCAGTTGAATGCAAATAGACTAGTCAAGTTCATTTATGTTTCTAGTTTCACTTTCTGGCTTTCATGGAGTACCACAAAGCTACAATAGTTGGGTTACAAATTCCAAGCAGATACTTAAATCTGAATAAAACTTTCATTTGATTTTTAAAAAATGAACTTTGTGGTCACATACCTATTCATCTTAGTTTTCCAACCTAGATTTTATAGACCTAAGACAACAATCAATCACTGCAGAGTAACAGACTCAAAAATTAACTTCTGGGATTAAATATATTGTTAACCCTGAGCACTATCATCTGAGGATGTGGGCTATAATCCCACATCTTGTTTTTTCTACTTTTTGGGATGACAAGGATGGAAAGTGATACAAAATAGTGCCACACCACTAGAGGGAATATTCTCAGTTACTTTAAACAAACTCCTTCAGGCACCTGGAAGTAAGAGCTCTTGAAGAACCACTTAGCCCTCCCTGAACAAACAATGTCTGTACTAGGTGGAGGCCTTATTTATTACTTTTGTAGCACCAGAGATATACAAGAACCTTTACAATACAGATTAAGATTGAGGCATGCCCCAAACAAGAACAGGGAAACCACATGGAAAGTGAGGAAGGGGGAAGGAACAAAAACAAAACAGAGTAGGAATCCTTTGTAGGAGAAATGCTTTTCCCCTTTCCCAGAGAAAACTTGAAGATTTGTTTTAAAAAAATGATGTTCTCTCCTTAACATACTGTCATGATCTATGGTTTAAATTCAATTTGTGAACAGTTTGCATGAAGTGGCTTGCTAGAGCTAAGACTGTTTCAATTCTCTTCCCCTTTTCTGTTAATGCTGGTAGCAAAAGGCTAAGCTTAATTTTATTGCTTTTACTGTTCTTTCAATTTTCCTGCTTTCCTTAAGCATTCTGTTTAGCTAATTCCTAAACAAATATCTAGATCATACAAAGAAAATGTAATACATATAAGCAACTATGTAACCTCCCTTTATTTATTGCAGATCTGTGCCAAGCTTTTAATCTGCTTCCTGCACTGAGATCTTTAATCTGCTGTCTACCTTCCAGGTACCTTCATAATTCTGCCTTACCCTCTTAACTAAATGTGCAGATTTCAAACCCTGTCAGTCATTCTTCAGTATTTCACCAAGATTGCCAGATAGTGATTTTAAGTCTCATTTTATATCCTTACCATTTTGCACACCTACTAGGCGGGGGATTAGTTTTATTAGCAGCAGAGATTTAGAAGTGATTGGAAAAAAAATTACTCCTGACATAAAACGAAAGAAAAGTTGCATATCAAGAGATTTATTTAAATATGTTCATGTAACTTTTCACAGCTGTAACTGGTCTGCAGTCTAAGAAGTTTTTAAGATGCGTTCCTCACTATTCTGGATGTTTTATAACAGTTCTTCACAAAGGATTTTGGGTTCCCATATCATTAATCTGGAGGGCCATAGAACATACAGTGATGCTGAGATTTTCAAAGCTACCTCAGATATTTGGATGCCAAATTCCGATTTTAACGGAAAGTGGTGTCCAAATTTCTTAGGCAGCTTTGCACATCTCAGCCTCACCTTTTAGACTTACCTGTGAGAGAAACCACATCAACAGAAATCAACTGCTAATCACTTTTCTTTTCAATTAATGCTACTTTGGGTTATTTTTAAAAGTTCTGTGTCTATCTTGCTGTTTTGCAACATGTATAACATATTGCTCTGTATCTCAGCTTCACTTGTTTTGAAGAAGAAGTGCTTAGTACAGGCAACTTCTTGGACACCATGTTCCAGAACCTGTGGCATAGGTATATCCAACAGAGTGTCTAATGAGAACAGTAAATGTGAAATGAGAAAAGAAGAGAGATTGTGTTTCATTCAACCTTGTCAGACCAATATACTGAAGACTATAAAGGTAAATTCCAGTACAAAATGGTTTTCCATTATCTCGGCTATGTGAGCCTTCCTGAAATACAAGATTGATCTTGTCTTTATCCTGTAGCAATGAACTACAAAAGTATAATTTTAAAGAAAGCCTCAAATCTGAGGATCATTATTGGTAGCCTGTTGCTCTATTACTTTATTAAATACTTTATAAAAAAACATCTCAATCTCTGACTGGTACAAAGAAAAGTAAGACAGCTTTAAAAAAATATGGGTAGTGTTTCAAATGCTACCGCTATTTAAATACGTAACAACCTTTGATGTTTGTTCTACTTAATTGTTGTATTTTTGCATATGATGTTTCAAACTTTGCTTTGTTCTACATTTAAGATTCCAAAAGGAAAAACATGTCAGCCAACATTCCAGCCTCCCAAAGCAGAGAAACTAGCCTTTTCTGGATGCTCAAGCACACAAAGCTACAAACCTACTTTCTGTGGTGTGTGTCTGGACAAGAGATGTTGCATACCTAACAAATCCGAAATGATCACTGTACAATTTGACTGCCCCAAAGAAGGCTCCTTTAAGTGGAAAATGATGTGGATCACATCTTGTGTTTGTCAGAGGATTTGTAATGATCCAGGGGATATATTTTCTGAACTTAAGTTATTATAAGTCACACCACGGACAGCAGTGTATCACCAGGATGGCAGCATAATCATAGTTTGGAGAGTTAGCTGAAGAGAAGACCCTTCCACTGAAACTGAACTTCTTGGTATTCTTCTGTTAAATACCTTGAGGACATGGTTTAAAAACAATCTATGTTCAAAAACAGATACTCAAAAGATTTAAGAATTACGTTATCCGATTACCTCAAATGTATATTTGGACCATGTACAGCAAACCCAGGGACAGTCATGGAGTAAAAACTTTTGTAATTTAAAAAATCCACAGCAATGCAGGGGTGAGTTTTGTGTAAAATATGGAGCAAAAACTCCTAGAAATAGGTGTCTTCCCTCATCCTCAAACATATAGATTTAAATTAATGGAGCGAGCATCCAAGTAGCTTAGTAGAAAAAGGAATTTTAACTGTTTTGCTGTAACATCTGATCCATCTATCCTTTTTGATTCACAAGATAGATATTCTTACAGCTACCCAGACAGCACTAAAAAAAAATATTTACCTTTTGTGAGTTAAAGAAAAACCATAACATATGCATACAGCTACAAATGATTTTAAGCTCAGATTGGTTTGTGCAGCAATTCTTATATTTTACATTTTTCCAAATGCTATGAACATAAGAAACATATGTGCACAGGAATAAAAAAAAATGTATTTGTCAAGACTTAGGTTAGTTCACTTTATCCCCAATGAACCAGTTTTCTAGGCTTTCATTTTAAATGTATACAATTAGCCTTTTCATTGCTCTTCCCCACTCATGACATGTTAACAAAAACAAATGTACAAAAAGAACAAACACTATGTATACAATGAAAAGTAACCTCATGATTTTATACTGATCCCACCTTCTTGTCTGTTCCCTCCTCATGCTATTTTGTATCTTATTTAACCTACACTGTAAGCTCCTTGGAGTAGGGACCATGGTGAAGTCCTGACCCCACTGGGGCAGGGATTATGGATGAATTCCTCGCCTCACTGAAATGTATGGCAAAACTCCCAGTGACTTCAATGTGGATAGGATTTTACTCTATGTCTTTTGTCATAAAGTGCCAAGCACATTTAACTGAACTCGTAAATTGTTTCACTGGAGTGACTTTTCAGAATGCTTTCTTCCTACAAAAATTGTCTCAAGAAATATTTTTCTTGTATATTTCTGGCCTTATACATTGAAAATTAGAACTAATACTGTTGTATCTGGTCATACCACCACTGGAGCGCTCTCAAAAGAAACTTATTATAGAAATGTCACTTCATGTGTCCATTTTTAAGTTTTAAGACAAAAAGAGTCACTTTGCAGAAAAATTCTGAATACCTGTATATTTTATTCTGCAAAAAAATATAGGAATTATTAAGCAACTGTTTATAAATATAATCTGATCATAATACAAAAATCTCTTTACTCTAATTATATATTTAAAATATACTTCTATTTTAATTCGGTTCTTTTAAGAATTTAATCTTCATTCTCCAAACAATCCATATCATAAGTACATATGATCACAGTTACTGGAGGAAAAGTTGGCTTACTATGCTAGACTCTTATCCTTGTCAGTATATAAACCAACATTAGTGCAACCTAAAGTTAATGAAAGGTGAATCATTATTATACTATATATTAGTGTTGTACTTAATGCATTAATTTTGTCAAATTATTCCTGATATTGCCACTTTCAATATCAACCTGGAATAATTTAGTTCAATTACATCTAAATACGAGGAAGCAACACTGCAAATTGTGAACAGTGACACATCTTAGATCATCAATTTGGAGATAAACTTTCTAGGATATTAGGAACTTCAGAAACAAGACTCACTAGATGCTTCCTTTCATCTCTGAAAAGGAAATGTAGGTTTTTTGTTCCCTCATGCATCTTGGAAATGGTTTATACTAAGCAGGACTCTTTCTGCAAAGCAGAGATGAATTTAATTTATCTGAAGTTGGTCCAAGGAGTTCACCAACTGCATTTTGTGCTGTTTAATTCCTCCCCGCTCTCCTCCTTGCAGATGTGATCACTACTTACTCTGCTGGAGTGCGATATATGTTGGTCCCTTTTTTCACAGGCTGAGCACTTGATGCAACACTCCCAGACAGCCTGGAGAGAGAGAGTGTACCAGGTTCCCTGTGGAATGACTGATCCTAGCTGCTTCGCAAGTCATCCAGTTAGCCTAGGTGGTTTGTTGTTCTGAAAATAACAGCAATTCTTCCTCTTTACATAGCTATCTTCAGTCTTGAGGGATCTGTTCTAGACACACCTTTAGTGGCATCTAGCTGGCTATACTCCTCTATTAGGTCTGACAAGGATGATATGGCTTCAGAGAAACAGCTTTGCTCCATCCCATCAACGTGCAGGTAATGGTGAAGGTGAGCCTATAAGAATATACACACATTAACTATACTCTTTTCTGTGCACAAGAAGGAGTTAAGATTAATCTAGTTCAATATACATTATTGTTCAACCTGCCTTGAAGCGGAACTACAAGCACTGTAATAAATGGATTGAAAAACTCTCTAGATTCACTACATCCTTTTCTGAAATGCTACCATAGTAACTTCATGTAGCAATACTCTGGAGCATGCCTACACTACAGCAGCTACAGTGACACAACCACAGCGCCATAAGTGTGTCACTGTAGACTATTCCTACATCAATGAAAATAGTTTTTCCATTGATATAGTTAATCCACCTGTCCAAGAGGCACTAGCTAGGTCGATGGAAGAATTCTGTCAATCTAGCCATATCTGCCGTGGGGGTTAGGTCAACCTAACTACAGCGCTCAGGGCATGACATTTTTTGAATTTCTAATTTTTAAGTGTAAGACAGGTATAGCCAGTGAAGAATGATTTCCCTTATTTCACACAATAGATGTGTGAGAAGGAACTGAGGTGGGAATGCCCATGCATGTGGCTGGCCTCATGGCAGGCAGGGAACAGCGCATATGTGGGCAGGACAGATTGCTACCAAAGTTCTCCAGTCAGCAGCATGGAGGCACAGACATACCTACAGTGGAGCACCCATAGGGACACTATTCGAAGAAGATACATGGTTCTGTCTGGGAAAGGCTGCGCCCAGAGACTCCCCTTTGTTGTAGAGAGTATGTTGGGGGTTGATGGAACAGTGCTGCATGTTGTAGAAATTCTGGGCAGTGCTGCAGCCTGTAGGGGTAAACTGGGGAACCTGCTGTAATTTAGACAAGCCCTCAGCATTGCCTACATTATGCTGAGGGCCTCTCCAACCTTGTGGCAGCCCAGATTGGGAGGGTACAACAATGACTTAAAAGTTGTGTTTGTCAGCCCCTCCTCCGGGACTACAAGTTCAGTGCTTATGTTTAAATACCATCCGCCTTTTAGAGGCCCCATCAAAGCAGACTGGCAGACAATTGTAGCTTTGTGGTGGTGGGCTATGATGCCTGAAATTTGCTGAAATTGGTGTTTGGCCTGGTCTACACTTAAAATTTAGCCACATCCTAGCTAGCTAAATATAACCTAACTGCCTTGCTCAGGTATGTGAAAAATTCAAATCCTAAGTGCAAGCATTAAGATGACTTATACTCCCAGTGTAAATACAGCTACATCCATACAGATGTTTGGGGAGGTGGGTTATTTACATTAACAGAAAACCTCCTTCAGTCGACACAGGAAGCATCAAAAGCTGTAGCACCTATACTGTAGACATGCCCTAAGGCTAATCTTCCCACATGTCGGTTCCCTTTAAAAACTTTGTACTTCCAAAGGTGTATCAGAATATCCTATTAACCCAAGAAAAGGCTGAAAGGAAAAGTAATCAATATTGGGTTATCTGCCCAACTCAGTTTTAATCATTAACTTAACCACCACCCTCACTTTAGCTAAGGCTGTATATATGTTTGCCACAGCTATGACTTTCATGACAAAACTAAAGTCTCAGTCTGTGTTACAAGACAGCTTCATCAGATTTTACAACTCTGATACAGTGAGGTAGAGTACTAGTGTTAAAAATGTAAATTTTTTAAACAATTTTTGTTGATCAATCACACAGAACTTCTAATGAGAAAACATTAGAAAAACTGTGAGGCATAACTCAGTTAACTTTTCTATTTTGCTTTGACAAAGCCACAGCTTTTCCAGGACAAACTACCAGGCTTCAAGTGTTTTTAGATATATTTAGAAATGTCACATTTTTAGAGCATGCTCCCAACTACACTGGTATGGGGCAATTCTGATATAGATATATTATCAAGACATTCATTCTGGTGGAAGAGGAATATTAATAAAAAGAAAATGCATTGTTATCAGAAAAGGTGGGTACACAATACAATAGACTTTGCACTTCAAATGCAAAGCACTATCTATTTTAAAGCAGTATCTTCTTTCTGCAATGTAACAGGATTAGTACCAAATCAGATTTTTGGGACAGCTTTGTTACAGCTTGCGCTGAAATTTGCTTTTCTCCTACACTCCTCAAAAAATAAAATTTTAGGAGAGACTACTGCTATTTTAAAGTACCCTGAGATGTTATGCTGATTTTCACTATACCTTTTTCTTGTAGAGCTTCATGAATCTGTCTTTGAGCTCTATAAAGGTTGGTTTCACACAAGTGTTGTTTGCTAATGCCAACAGTGAGTGAGAATGGCCCACAGGAGGTACTGAACACAGGCCAGTTTTCCAGCCCTCTTGATTCCATGAGACAAAATGAAGGGAAGGCTTCAACCTGCAATACATAAATTCATAGCTAAAATATAAGCAAACAGCCGAGATATACAGTACATATCACAGTGTTAACTGTACTGTTTACTTTGCTGACAAGCAATCTCAAGGGCACTGGCATACAAAATTTCAGTAAGAAAAAAAGCCATTATAATTAGCATTGGCATGCATGTTTTTAGAGTGGATTTAGCTGCTTACTTAATTTAACCTTAAAAACACAGGAGAACTTTAATTTTAATAATAATTCGTTAATTTTATATTTCAGTATTAAAAATAAAGCTACCTTCAAGGGACCTGTATCATAAGACACTTCACTCAGTTTGTTTCCTATAAAAAAAGGGGAAGCTTACCTGTAGCCGAAACTAGTCAGACATAATGTAATGTAACAGATGCCTTTGATAGGTCAAAAAAACTTTAGAATATGCTATCATATTGGCTATTCACGGATGCTGGGGAAAAAATAACTGTACTATCTTCCAGTAACTATGGTTCTTCAAGATGTATTGTCCACATGGATTCCACTCTTGGTGCATATGCACAAGACTGGATTCTTCTGGGCATTCTTTGTTGGGGCTGAACCTCTGCCTTAGATGGCCTTGCATCTCCATGCCTCAAGTCATATAGGGTGGGGCAGGTCAAACCATCCTTCAGTTCTTTTGTAATGAATCCCAGAGGAGGACTTTGTAGTAGGAGGGAAGGAGGACAGGGCCTGGAGTCCATGCGGATTACACATCTTGAAGAACCACAGTTGCTGTAAGGTAAGTGACCATTCTTCCTTCAGTGATTGTCCACATGGATTTTGCTCTTGGTGACTAAATTGTCTCCTTTGAGGTGGGTACTAGGAGTCCTACTTAAAAAGTGACTGCAGGACATCTGATGGGCATCTGATCTGGAAGCCTCTAATAATGAATAGTGACTTGTGAATGTGTGGACTGAGCTCCAGGAGGCTGCCATACATATTTCAGTAATAGGGACATTCTTCAAACAGGCAGCAGAGGCTGACTGAGCTCTAGCAGAATGAGCTCTAATGTGGTTAGCTTGTAACCTGTTTTTATATAGCTGAAGACCCATTCTGATAACCTGTGAGGATACTGCCTGGCCTTTAACCTTCTCACTAGGGTTGGCAGAATTCAATGTTTTTAAAAATAATTTTGACAGATATCGATATTTATTTTCATACACTTATTTTTATTGATTTAAATTATCACAGTTGTGCAAAATTATGGTTTTAAAGCATTTTCATCACACAGTTGTGGGAAACTATGGGGGAAGTCAGAAAATAATTATTTAATGACAGTAGCCGACAAGGTTAAAAAAGTTAAAGCTTTATAACTGCTAAAATCCAAGGTGTCAATATCACTTGTCAAAAATATACAAAGTAAATATCCTTAAATCAAACTCTAATAAGTTTTCAAGAAGCATTTCTCTTACTTTACAGAGTAGGCAAATTTTAAATATTTTTGTCTGGTTGTGTGTGTATGGTGAGATCAACGTTTACCTATATTTATCAATAGAAATTGAATCCTTCCAAGCCTATCAACAAAAACCACTGGGTGTGCTCCTGAATGATTTTGTCCTGTTGTAGTAAGGGCATTGTTACATTACTTTATCAAGTTATGAAGTTTAGCTTCCCATGAGGTTGAATGAGGCTTGGGGAAGAAAACTGGGAGATGAGATGAACTGAACTGTTCTCTCACCAAACATCTTTATAAAAGATATATGAAAAGAATTTTCTTTTTTGACAGTAAACATATAAGTGTAGTATCTGGTAATCACTTTATTATAATCACAAACAAATTTGGCTTGGAAAGGGTCCCATGATTCTCAGAAAGCTTACTAACAAATTATGTCATTGGGAAGTACAGAAAACACATTTAAGCTCTTTTATTCAGTTTCTGTTTGTCAGTAACATTTTCTCTCTCAAGTGCCTACTGAACTTTTTTTTGCTGAATACATACAAACTCTTTGTATGAATAGGGATATCACTGTGAGATCTGACAACAGTTTCTGTAATAAGTATTGTGTAAACAAGCCATAAAAATAGATCAAACCTTTCAATGTTTCTGCGAAGGTCTGAAACCTGTACATTTCCTCGAACCAGAAGTGCACAGGCAAGGTACAAGCTATGCTTTGGGTCTGCTTGAATCAACTGGTGATCTTTGCTGAAAGCATCTGAAAACATCTGATCCAATCTAAATCAAGAGAAAAGACAGTTATCTACTTTTATTAAACAAGTTAAAGTTCTTCACTGATCCTGTATCTTGCAATTTAAGAGTTACTGAAAATCATCCACTTCTTCGTTATTTTAAAGTATAAATTAGACCGTCAAAAAAGAATATTCAAACAATAGTACAAGTTAGGTGGCCTATTTCAAACTACACCTTCTTATGCCCACCTATTATTTGCTTTTCTTGGCATTCTTTTCTTTGAGCACCTTAGCATATAAGTTGCACTAAGTTCAGAAATAGTGGATAAGGCGGAATAAGTTACACGTCAGTAACTTGTGTTGAGAATACCAGTTGTGTCCCAGAGTCATGATGAGTGTACTAGAGTTGATGTAACCTGAAGCTCAAAAGATGTTTCAAGTTACAATGGACTAGACTTCCATAGACTTCGAGAATAGGGATTTTTTTCTCTGATCTTTGCTCTTTCCAGTTTGTTTTGTACATTTGACAGCATTCCATGTACCGTGAGATTCCACTTTGTGTGACTCTTTCACCCAGCAAAAGGGAAGAGGAAAAAGAAATTAAGAAAAAAGGAAAATGTGAATGCAAACGGATAGGTATTGGCAGATGAACATGAAAGTATTTCAAACTCCTTTTTTTAGAATTAACTACATTTCAAATTAAGTGTTCCTTAACATGGACCACCATCCTTGTTCCCAGACTTGTGTGTCAGTTTCATTATTTTCTTTTACAAAAATTCTATGCCTTTAAAAAAAACGTGTATGTGTATGGGTGGAACCCCACTGAACCATACTTTCAACTTTATTTCTTAAAGAATTGTCTGGCACTTAAAAAAAAAAAAAAAAAAAAGAAAGAAAAAAAAAAGGAAATTTCCCAAAAAGTTGAAATTGGATTGGTTTATGTAATCTGCGGAAGGGGAGCCATGCTTGAACAAATCTTAAGGGACCCAACATGGCAAAATTCCTGTAGAATTTGGAAAGTTCATAAAGATGTAGAGTCTTGGGAAGAAAGGTACAATTCTACCAGGGCATAATACTGAGTAATAGATGGTGGAAAGAAAGTGTAAAGCTTTATGTCTGGAAAGTTAAGCATGTGAAGTTTTTAATTTAGATAAAAGACTTCTCCTTCACAAGTCCCCTTCATGCTTTCTTCCAGTCCCTGTATACTCCTTTAAGTTGCCCTTCCATGTGCCCCAGGTCCCTTTTATACAATTTGTCCCCACTGTGTCCTCTTCCCCTTACGTCCCAGAATCACTCTATTAAAAGACCCTCCATGTGTCCCCATTCCCTACCAACAATAGATACATCTCCCAGTCCCCTGCATCCTGCTCCATACCCCACACTGGAATACAATCACTCCATTTCCCCTTAGTCTTTCACCGTCCCATTTATCTGTACGGGGACCCTCCACCAGCACTGCGCCACCTTCTATCACTGCTCTAATAGTGGGGTTTAATTCCTTGATGGGAGATAGGAACACCCCATCACAAGCTCTTAATATAATCTTTGTAGTTCCCTCACTGATTACCAAAGAACCCACTAAATAGGCACTTCTCAGAAAGGCTAACAAAAAACACATTTTGAGTTTGTAAGCCACGCCATTGTGGAGACTGAGCGTATGAAAAAGACCATTAAGAACATTTTCAATTGAACATCATGGCAACTTTGGAAATACCACAGTGCTTTTAAATTTCTTTTATTTTTTCACATGCTTCCAAAGCAACTTTTATCCTGAGGTTAGGGAGAATATGAAGTTTTATTTTTGTGAAAGGAGGAGTTAAAAATAGGGCTTATAACAGATCAGCTATGGTGTAGCCTCCATTACTCCATAATAGTTTATTTCACCTACCTTCTAGAAGGTACATTAACATCAGCCAACGTATACAGAGGTGTTAAACTGGAAACCAGATAATGAAGACGAGGAAAGGGAACCAAATTCATGCTGATTTCATTAAGATCCATATTCAGGGAACCTTCAAACCTGGCAGAGCTGAAAGTTGAATAGTACTATTATAAAAACAAAATCATTTACTTACAGAAAGTTACATAGAAGCCTGCTAAGTTACTGTTTTATCCAAAAAATTTTCCATTTGTTCCCTACCACAGAGGCATCGTGAAGATGAAGTATGCTTGCAGTATCATTGAAACCATGTTGGTCCCATGATAGGAGAAATACAAAGTGGGTGAGGTGATTTTTTTTTAAATTGGACCAGCATCTGTTGGTGAGAGACAAGCTTTCAAGTTCCACAGAGACATTCTATTCTACTTTGTACTTAGCTGTGACACTCTGATTACCTTTTCTAGACTTAAAGAGCTCT
Source organism: Emydura macquarii macquarii (assembly GCF_026122565.2). Classification (NCBI taxonomy): domain Eukaryota; kingdom Metazoa; phylum Chordata; order Testudines; family Chelidae; genus Emydura; species Emydura macquarii. Next base: position 9,231,325 of record NW_027131283.1, read on the forward strand.
GTGTAAGCTCGAAAGCTTGTCTCTCTCACCAACAGAAGCTGGTCCAATAAAAGATATTACACCTCCCCGACCTTGCCTCTCTCATGAAGTATAATGTCATTTTACCAACTGTAAAATGATGATTTAATCACTATCATGGGAGTTACTGGTTTTTCATACATTTGTACCAATCTTTCATTTCACATAATAAAAGCACTGAACATTAAGACTGTGCACCACTGGTTACGGTTCTGCTCTACAGTAAGGTGGCGTTTGGTTGAAGATAAACCTGAGCTGTGATAACTCCCTTAGTAACTAGTCATTTCAGGGTTACTATTTCAGATAATTTTCCATAACTGGAAATAGAGATTAGCCAGTAAGGGTTGCTATACTACTAAACACAATAAGGGATTAACAGGTTAGACAAGGTCATTAACTGGAAAACAGAATTGTCTAGCAGGAACATGCACAAATAGGCTTTTAATCTGTCTGTTTAATAATGTGTGATTGGCCACAAAGTCAGTGCATGAATGTATGAAGTTATAGGTAGTCTGTATCTATACATGTGCAGGAATCTTTCCGCCAATTCATTTCAATCAGAAGAACTCCATTATGCAAACAAACGGATGATGACCAGAATGGAGAGAAGAGGGGTTATGCCTCCATACCACTAAGTGTGCTGCACAACAACAGCAACAAAGAGAGAAAAAGGCAGAAAAAATGGGAGAGAGGATGCTAACTCTGATGTCACAATCCTAAACAAAATGTTCTCAGGGTAGCAGCAGGTGATGGGAGGAGGAGGGGCAGAAACATGGAATGCTCACAGGATGAAAGGGTCAAGAAACCTGGAAACAAACTGACAAAAAGTTTTCATGGGTAAAAACATAGTGAGACATCATCATTAGATGTTAGTTTTTGTAATCAAACCTATTTTTATAATGATTTTGCTAAATTCACACATCTTTTGAACTAATCTGTTAAAGAAAAAAGTGGAAGAGTACAATTAAAGCATTAATCCAAATTAATTTAAATGGGATCTCTTATACTGGTTAGTTTCCGATAATAAACAACTAGTTTTTGGGGCGTAGCAGATATATTCAAGAGATGGCATATCACTACTTGAGTAATATGCATTTAGACCCTGTCTTGTATCATTAGGCTTCTGTTTTCAATAAAGGTAAAATGATGTTTCTGCTGCATACATATTTTCTTATATTTGAATGTACTTCAATTTGTCTTGTGAAAATTACTCATGAATAACGTCTCACTTTTAAATTTATTTTCAGTATGCATTTAATACCTACTTGACACACAGTTTAAGTGTACAAGACCTGAACACCTTAAAAAAATTTTACTTGCCTATTGTGAGTAATCCTTTCACCCAATGAGTGAGTAGATCATTTTAAAAAATAAAACAAAAACTAGAACATTAGGGCAAAGCCTGGATAAACAAATGGTTTTTTTTGCCAAGAGCAAATTTTTATAAGTTAGAAGAATTCAGAAATAAGAATTCAGATGACCTCTCTACATTTGTATAACAGATTCAGTAGGAGAAATCCTGAAGTCAGTGGGGCATCATTGAAGTCAATGAGAGTTTTGCCATTGACTTCAATGGGACAGGATTTCTTCATTCAGAATCCCTATTAGGGTTTCTACAGTAGTTTCCTTATGCTAAAATGTAAGTCACTTTGCTAAATTGCCCCTGAAGTGGATTCTTTATACCACTGTTACAAAACTTGAACAGTTGTTTAACAACTCTTTATTACAACAGCTGACTAATACCAAACTAATAATGGATCAGTATTTTTGGAAGTACAATGAAGTGCAGAGCATCTGTCGTGCATTCTAGCTTTCGTAGCATTACCTGCACAGTGGAATGCTCAGTAAGTTTACCTGGTCAGGTTAAGCAGCAAGTTGGCCACAATATTGTTCATAGCATCAAATGGTTTCTCCTGTTCAGTTTTGATTCTGCCTGCACTGGAGATTAACAAGCTGTTTTGTTTCACAGTTGATCCTAGCTTTCCAGAACTGGTCATCTGATGAATTTTACTAACTATAGAAAATAAAGACTTGAAGAGAAGACAAATGAAATAATTATAATAAAAAACTTCCAAGTAGTCCTGTGCACAGAACTTTCACATTCAATGTCCCTGTTTGTTTCAGTTAAATTTAGAGTTTAAGAACAAAGGTTTAAGCACAGTAGCTCGAGTTTAAAGTTTGTGCCTTTGAAGTCTGCTTCACTGTTTGGTCATTTGCAATTGATTAATGTATTTGTGAACTGCTTTTCTTCAAATACGTCAAGGAAATATGAAGCTTAACTCAAAACAAGTTTAATTTTTACTCAAATACAGAAAAACTTGTATTTTCTAAACAGGATATTTCTTCTCATGTTCATATAATTCAAAAGACAGCACAAAAGATATTTCTGAAATGAAAAAAATCACTTTTGAGTGGGGACAATTTTGTTTCTAAACTAATAGCTATATATTCAGGATAAGGATCTTAAAAACAAGGGTTTTAGCAATCATTTACCGTTTATCGTAAAGCAGACACAGGAACAAAATTCACTGCTACTGACCCTTTCTGTAAGGAAGGGGAAACTACTGGCAATTTTTAAATGATTCACAAAATAAGGATAAAATTTTCAAAAAAAAAAACCCAAAACCCAAAGCAATTTAGGAGCCTAAATCTCATTTTCAAAAGTGACTTAAGGAACTTAAGAGTCTAAGCCACTTTGGTTCTCTTTGAAAATAAGTTTTAGGGTAACATTTTCCTGTTCATCAATACAGACAAGGAAGAAATACTTCTGATGTAATATTCAGCACAAAAGAAATTGACAGGATATTAATACTCTCTTACTTCATTTTCAATTGGCAGCACACAGTCCGCATGCTCGTTAAGTTCCTTCATAGCCAGAACACTATTATATGGAGAAGTAATGACATCATCCTCCCCAGAAGGGTAAACTGAAGTAACAAATCTATATACTTCTGGGAATTCATCCTCAAGCACATTTAGTACAAAAGTACCAAGACCAGATCCTGTCCCTGAGAATAATTAAGAAAATAATCAGAGTGAAAAGAAATAATGCTAAAAACAACATCCTGAATTATTTAAATCCCCTCTTTCGGAAACACAGGAGTGTTTATACATTACAGGCCAGATTTTCAGAAGTGCTCAGAACTCAGTGATCACAGTGGGTGTTAGTAGAGCTGGACAGGAAAAGGTTTTTCCATCCTGAATTGGGATAGAAAGTCGAAATCTTGAACATTTTCAGAAACCAAAAATTTGAAAACAATTTTGGTTTGGATCACCTGAAGAAATGTTGAAACAATTTCAAAAAACTTTTTTTTCCAAAAATATTTTGAAACAGGAAATTTGTCAATTTAGTAGGAGTCCTGCTCGATTCTCCATTAATGAGCATTTTTAAATCAAGACAGGATGTTTTTCTAAAAGATATGCTGTAGGAATTATTTTGGAGAAGTTCTATGGCCAGTGTTATACAGGAGATGAGACTAGATGTTCACAATGGTCCTTTCTGGCCTTGGAATCTATGAAAATTGACCCTTTCCTGCAAAAAGTTTGTTTTGATGAATTGGTGTTTTTGAACTGAAAAACTTTTAGTTGAAAAATTTCAGACCAGCTCTTGTACTAAGCTTCTGGAACATTTCTTGTGATGGGACCACAGCTCATCTTAGCAAGTTATTTTATTGTCTAGCTAACTTTATTGTTAAAAACATAGCATGGATAGTTATAAAAGATGTGGTTTTGTAATCTTCTTAGAGCACTTAAAGATTGCATCTGGGCAGCGTGTATTTCTACTGAAGCCTAAAATACAGATTCAAATAGCACAATAATGCAGTTAAAAGAACATCTTCAGCTTTTAAGTGTAGATATATCATCCTGGGAAAAGACAGTATCTCCATAATAATATTTGTATAGTACAGTTTGTATGTTAGAGTGTAATTATAGCCAGTGAGATGACTGCAAGTGTTAGTTTTTGGTGTTTAGATCTATTTTCCCTTCAGTAACTTCCTTATTAAGTTTCCTCAGCCCTGGTCTACACTTACCCGGAGATTTGGCGGCAGTCGACAGGAATTATGCAAGCTACACAGGGTAGCTTGCGTAACTCCTGTTGACTGCTGTACTTCTGTTCTGCGCCATGTCTTCACTGCACTGCGCCACTTGAGGAGGTGGTTTTAGTACGTCGGCTTCCTGACCGATTGAGCAAGTCTACACTGACCGCTCAAATCGATCCAGAAAGATTGATCTGATGGTGGTGACTTTGCCGCCATCAGTATAGACATACTCTCAGTTTTCAAGTCAGAACATGATTTCCCTTCCTCCCTTCTTTACTGTCACACTAAGTTCAAATCAAAGACCAGAAAATTAAGCTGTGGATTTTCTGCCTTGGACAGATAATATTCTGGAATCTTAACAGCTGGCAATTTCAGTTATAAGGCTGGAGGATGAGGGGAATATAGCTGCTTTTTTGCAATGCACGGAGTAATAATAAGCAGATTCTCTCAAATAAAGCACATGACACTGAAGACAGTGCGCAAAGATGCATGGAATACGAGGGGCCACTTTCATATTCTGTTTTCAAATCCTAACCATTTAAAACATCTTCTCTTAATGTAATAGCACTGAAGTTGTTCAAGTTTGGTGCCATTATGCTAAAACCAAAGTTGTCATTGCACAAGGTTCCCCTTAGATACATTTACAAAAAAGGTACTAAGAGAACACTTCATTTATGTTGATTATAAAAGGTAAAAAAGAAAACATTGTGGGAGGAGGATCGTCTAACATTCAGGGTCCAAATACCCCAACGGGAGAACAGAAGGTTAAACTCAAAATGTCACAGATGAACACACACAAAAATTAAGCTCTCTCGTTATACTCCTTCAAAACTTTCCTTAAAACTGCTTTCCTGTGATGCCTACAAAAAAAGCTCAACAACCGTAGGAAGCTTGTGTACTGAGACCTATTGCCTATCATATGCTGATCAATATAATCTCCTTGTGCTCCCTCTTTTGTTTGTTTGCATCCATTGTCTCTTGTCATATACTTGGATCGTAAACTCTTTGGTGCAGGGACTGTCTTCTTGTTCTGTGCTGCAGATGGGATACTTGACTAGGAGCCCTAGTCATTGACCAGGAGCCCAAGGTACTATGGTAATAGAAATAATAATAAATACAAATAAACAACTTGACTTAAAGGGTATTTGTTAATTTAAAAAAATTCCTTATGTTACCAGTATCTTTGATTATTAAAGTGAAAAGTTTTCAAAATCTAGTTTCTTTTTCACTTGCAGCATTTGCAAATGTTCTATGAAAAAATGCTTACCACCTCCCATTGAATGAATTACAAAAAAACACTGCAGACAGTCGCAGTGTTCTGCAGTCCTCCTCAGCTTTTCCACAATGTGTTCCCGGTACTGAGAGCCATACAGTTTATGACCTACAGCCCTGGAAATGATTAAGAAAATTTAAACTTCCAACTTTGTACTCTAATTCTTCCTATTCTAGTCTGTACACATGGCTGCTGAATAGTTCAGAATCTGCACTCAATACTTTGTTCTCAAAAAAATAAATTGCAATGTCAGAAGCCTGAATGCTGTACAAAATTATGATACAGCATAACAGAAGTAATATTTAATAATTTTCAGTCATAAATGGGGAGGAAGGGTATTATTTTTCCTTCAACCTGTTACTATGAATGTAAGTTAGACATCCACATTAAGAGGAAAAGGCCACCTCTGCACCATTTAGTATGTCTGTCAGTCTTCAATTGTTTTTATTATAGGAGCCCTGAATACTGGAGCTTGTAGTTACAACCATTACTAGTGGTAAAAGCGAGGTCTTTTCCGGTACCGCTCTACTTATAATGACCAATAATATAGTAATGGGTTAAGAGACTCAATATTATGGGATTCTCAACTGCTGTATTGCTCCCTACTTTGGGATATTTGCTTGGATACTCCACTCTTTAGTACACCGAGTATTATTAGAGATTTGCTAACATGTCAGAGAAAATGTGGAAATTTGTTCTGTTATATACTTTATTCTGAGTTTCTCCTCCTTTTTTGTGACTTGGCACATATGCAAAAAAGCCAGGATCTGTGTTGTTTAGAAGTCAGAAGTTCATCTGCTCCAGTTATTCACTCCTCACTTGGTCACCATGCAAATTGCATAATGTCCCAAACTAGATTATGAACTCCAGCAAGGAATGAGCAGTAGGAGCAGGAGAATGCCTAAAAATAAAACATCCTTTCTTCATGCAAGTAGGCCTAGTAACAAAAAACACTGAGGGAAGAGAAACACAGAATAAATGATGTATCAACAGAATGATCCATAAATAAAATGCTTTTCAAAGTTCTCCTCAAGGTGACAGCAACGCTAAGATTTATTGTTAATATGGTGCAGTTCCCACCGGTGCAATAGAATCTACTAGAAAGACATTGCTATCATTTCCCTTTTCAACTGCCATCTAATTAGTAGATAAAATTGCTTTAGGAAGAATTTATTCTCACCAGTTGTTCCCTGAACCAGAAACATCTGTGATGAGCTGCTTGCTATCAAACACATCTCTCAATGGGCCCTGCAGAATTTCATTCACTACACCCTCCTCCATGTCAATCAAGAGAGCCTTAGAAAAAGAAAAATTTTAATTCAGTTAGAATGCCACTCTTTGAAATCATTACACAAAAGGGATGTGAGTACTTGCAAGATAAAAAGGTATCCTGTTCCTTTAAAGTTTCAGACATAAAGATCTTATTTTAAAAGATGCGCTATGACTGAGAAGCCAACTCTAGAAATACTCACCTTGATCTCCTTGTCGGAAGACAAAACTGAATGAAGCATTATTTCAGCTATTGCAACATTTGTTTATACTGTTGCAAATTTCAAGGGTTAAATACATAACATGCAAAATATTTAGTAACAAAAAAATTGGCATGGCTTTTCAAAGCTGTTTCCTCTTAAAAACTTAGTTAACAGAAGTGGTTCAAATAAAATCCTTCACTGCCCCCTCCAAAAACATCCCGCTGCCTCCAAACAAACACAAATTATACTTGCGATCTACAAAATTATTTTCCTAATTATTACTGAACTCTGCCTGCAAAGTGGACTCTAATTTAATTATACTAAACTGGAGAAATAAGAAATTTCCATTTTAGTTTGAGAGGCATGTCTGAAATTGTGCATTTAAGACAAAAGGTAAAACACAGGAAATTTAAATCATTAGCTCTTCGTAGTCAGTCATAAGTATGCAATGTATGTGAAATTATCTTAATAGATTGTCTTACTCGTGCTTTTAAAGAGAAGATTTTTCCTTTGAGAGTATCAGCACTGTCACCATCAGTTCTGGAAAAGGGAGAAACGTTTTATAACATCAAATCCATTATGGAAGTGATACAGTAGCATTAAAATTCTCTTTCCTCTTCATTGATCTCTGCTGTCCATTATGGTTTGGCCCAATGCAAAACAATAATGTTCCCCCTCACAGACACATACAACACACACTACTAGCAAAGTTTTAATGGAAATGTCCTAAAATAAAGTTTTTACAGATCCCATTCCACTGATAATATCTTAAGGAGAACTTCACTTAAGGTGGTCAGCATTAAATATTTACCATCAGGAATATTCCCCATCTCTATTCTACATAGGCAAATTTCAACTTAGTTATTGTCCTTGCTTTTAAGTTTCGTCTCATACCTGATTTATGGAATCAGCTCAATGCAGGAGCAGAGGGTATGGGTAGGGAAAGATGGCTCTAAACCATCTTTCAACTTGCCAGGTCTTGGTGCAGATCAGAGGCCCTTGGTACACTCTCCAAGATACAACAGCATGAATGATCCCTAACGGACTGTTATGTCAACTGGGGTTCACTGGAGCGCACAATGCTTCAGCCATGTCCTCTACGCCTCAGAAAGGGAATGGGTGGCCCTAGGCTAGCCAGGGTTCCCTCAATGCCAGAGAAAATCCTATCTACTCCTACAAGTCAGCTGTCTAGTCTCACTGCCTGTGCCGTGCAAAGCAGCCAAGAGTGTCCTTGCTCCCTCTCCATACACAAAAAGCCTTGCCCAAGATATATTTGATAAGGAAACAGAACCTTTCTTAGTGGTTTTATCCAGGGCCTAGTGACAAAGCCTAATAAAAGGAAAAACAATGAGAGTCCTGTAGCACTTTAAAGTGGGTTGCAGCCCATGAAAGCTTATGCCTGCAGAAATTAAATTTGTTGGTCTTTAAAGTGCAACAGGACTCTCACTGTTTTTGCTGTATACAGACTAACACGGCTACCCCTCTGGAACCTAATAAAAGGAAACTTCTTTGTATTATTCTCCTACTTCTGTCTTCATGATCTTTCATGTTGCCCCTAACAAATGACAACTATCCCGATGCACCAAGCACCCTCTCTCTCTCTCCTTACAAATATCTTCCAAGTTCTTCCGAGAAGCTTGTTGACTATAATGTGACAAACAGAAAAGGCATATTATGTTTCTGTCTAGAAAACCCTACATTGTACTATATTCACTTCATCCTGTGGATACCTACAGCTAGGTCCACAAGAGGACTTTGGTTCCTAAAGTGGCAATTCGGCATCTAAGTCCAACATTTAGGCACCACTTAGATCCTTAGACCCCTTGCTCAGCTGCCATATCTGTAGGTGCTTAAAGCCTATACCCACCTAAGTTTCCCCCAATAAAAACCCCATGGCACCTAAGTTTCTGCCAGTGAGCATGCACACATCCACCTCAGTCTAGGTACCCATCTCACACCTAAGCCACAGTGGGATCCTTACCCTAGGTGTTGCCCTGCTGATCTTGCCTATAGGGCCCAATCTGACATGCAGCCTCATACCAGGCCTAAGCCTACATAAAATGATCAGCAGAGGCACAACCTTTGACTCAGTGGTTAGCAAACTCACCTAGAAAACAGGAGACCTAGGTTCAATTCCCCCTCTGTCTGATGTAGGGTATGAATTTGAACTTGGATCTTCTATCTCAGTTGAGTCCACCCATCATTAGATTACACAGTCTTGCTCTCTGGGCTAATGCATTATTATTTATGCATAATGGAACAGCGCCACCCAGACATATCTACCCCAGAATAGCCCATGGGAGTCCCCAAGCTCAAATTCCTTCTGCGCAGAAGGCAAAGGGGGGAACCAAAGCCAGGTTTCCCACATCCCAGGTGAGTGCTCTAACTACTGAGATAGATGTTATAAGGAGTGTATGTGGGGATGTGTGTGGCACTAGCATTACCACCATCATCCCTGGCGACAAAAGAGGTGTCATGGCTGAGAATCCAAGTGAGATAGATGCCTACCTCCCTTCGATGAGGGAGGAGCATTTGAGGCCACACCCCTCACGTCAGCATTTCATACTGACTTAGGTAGCCCCCCTTTCACCAGGCTGGTTCCTCTGGCTCCCACTCTTAAGTATTTAACTCTCCCAATGAATTGTATAGGGAGCCTACATGGCTAACTTAGAGCTGTGGATTCCCCTGGGTGTCAGAGTGCCTAAAACTGAGGCTCTGCAACATGTAAATCCCTTTGTGGATCTAGCTGCTGCTTTGTGTGTCTGCACTGTACTAGGGCTATCTGGGGCAGGACAAAATCCTCATCTTTTGTACAGCACCATGCACACTATCAGCATCTGACCAATACCGTAGCAAGCAAGCTGAGATCTGAAAAAAGTTTTGTTTTAGATAAGGCATATGAAGTCACTGGTAGCATTGATATTAATGTGTCAACAGATCAGTACAACTGATTGTCAGACATGTCATGCATTTGGGTAGTTAATCTGTCTTAACACTGCTGACGTTGTTCAGCTTCTGCTACTTCTGGATGTCTCCTGGAGCTAGACATAAAGTCCACATGGAGACTTGGAGTGAGATATCAACAGTACTGTAGGCCATCTGAAGGCAGAAAGGAACACACAAATTTCTAACTGCCATGCTTTTAAGGTTGTGGGTAGACTAGGTATTTTCTGCTGCAACCTTCATTTTCACTAAAAGTCTCTCTCCCCCACCCCGTTTAGGAATTCCCTTGCCTTTTTTTAATATAGCTTTGACATATCCCAGTAAGCTGTTATCCAGGGTCAGGAGCTGCATCTGCCTGGGAATTAGATGAAGAAACTGAGCTCTTGGTTATTCCTAACTATACTGGGTATGTGTGCCTTCTGCCTAAAGAAGGAGAAAGGCTATAATATGCCTCAGTAAATTCTTTGGATCAATCACTGTATCACCATTTAAAAGTAAGTACATCAAGAGCAACTCTTCACGTTTAGCAGTGGAAATGTAATCTGTCAGTGAAAGGGAACTTCTGTGAAGGAGTCTGTATCACCACTCAATTCCCAAAACACCACAGCCTCTTATCAACTTCTGGAAATTGGATACAATCAGGAGCAGCTGCAGCAGCAGCGATCAAAATACCTGCATTAGACCAGCAGCTTTGCTTAACCTCTTTCTTCCCCTTCCCTGTCAGTATGCAGCATACCCCTCAACCTTCAAACATGCCAATGGGGAACACTGGCAAGTGTGATGGCTGCCATCTTCATCTATATCAGATATTGAATTTATGACCTCCAGAGCTAAAAGCATGAGTCTTTAGAGCTTGTGCTAAAGAGCCAGGGTCTTGAATGGAGAAGTTATTAAAGACTCACATCAAATGTGGATGGGGGAGGGGGATACAATACACAAACACTGAACACAAGCAAATTGTGTGAAAACTGATTATGGTGTGAATTGTCAAAATATACTTTAAAAACTATTAATTTGTAAATTAAGTACAAGAACTGTTTTAAAAATAAGTCTTTTCAGTGTGTAAATCACATGCAACCATCCTCCCTGCTTATCAGCAGGCTTTGAATCTCTTGACCTTCAGATCTCTAGCACAGTCTTACTATATGAACTACAGGAATAATTGTTAGCCCTTTTCTAGGTCAGCCATTGGAGGACTGCACAAATGGTTTCCTAATGTGTTACAAAACTATTTACTAGTCAGCAGTAGAATATTGGTGATCAGGTTATCCTAGATTTTAGTCCTGGCTCTGGGAAAGGAGTATGGTTTATAGTGGTTAGATATAAGATAACTCAGACTGGTTTAATCGTTCTGAAATGCAGTACGGTATAGTGTGTAAGACTGGGGGCTATCAAGTGTAAAAACCTGGGTCCTGTGCTTGCTCTCAGCTAACTTATTTTTAAAAATGGGGCAGGGGAGCAGTCAGTAGATCTTTACTATCTTCTAGGTTACGGTTCATAATCTTGTGAATAATAAGGGTAATGAATTGTATGCAAATTTCAACAGTACTCAGAGGTTAGATATGAGCTCCTAGGATCCTTTTTCTCCAGTTCAGGAACTCCCCTCAGGCTACAGGATTATTTGATGAGGTACATACTTTCTCCCTTCTCCTATCCCTCTGTCTGAATGAGTGATGGCATTTGTACTGCAGCACAATTATCATCAAAATCTTGTGGGTTCACCTTGACACATTCTCTCTTATGGCTAAAGTTATAGAACAGTCTATGGACTAACATTATTGATGTGTAAGTGGTATTCAAGGAATCAGCACATGAGGAACACCAATGTGGATAAAAGATGGGTGGCAGCATATTTTAGATTTCTTGCAAAAGGGACACAAAGAAAAATAAGTCAACCAAAATTCAAACAGTACTCAAATTTTCTGTATTTTGGTTATTGCCATTTCAATGAAGTCTTTTCAAGATAAAGTTTTAAAGCTACTGTTAACTAAACTTTGTAACACAACCTTAACTATCGTGCAGCTACTGATGTACCATAATATTTAACAAAAAGGTAACTGATAGTGTTACAGTTAAATATAAAGCACAGTAAGCAGCACAACTGTTTTATATCTTTAATTAAGTTACTGAGGATGTGGCTTAGATGCACATGTGTGAGCAGGGAAGAGTAGCAGGGGTGCCAGCATGGGGGATAGGTTTTGTTTTTTTTAAAAAACTCTAGTTACCAGTCCTAGTGCTCATGCTAAAGAAGGTCAAGTAAATTTTCAAGCCTTGCATAAATAGGTTGTGTTTCTTAAATGAATTACTCTTGCAAGATCCCTAATCAACACACAAAAAAAATACCTATAATCATAAAGAATGCCATTTGAATATGACTGAGTGGCTGAAGCAGAATAAATTTTATTGTAAAGGAAGATTAATGTGCAGTTATTAATTGACTGCTTTTGAGGGGGATGAAGGAAGAGATGAATACTTTCATAGACTTAGCAAAAGAACTGTAATCAAAGAGGAGGATAGACAAAATGTATAAAAGTACAAGATGTTAGGATCTCTTTCTAGCACGACTAGTAGTTTGACATGAAACATAATACTGTAGTTCATTCAGAGCAGTAGCAGATAGGGATTGTTGACTTCCTGAAATCAATTACTGTGATAAATTTAAAATAGGTCTCTTGATATAGCAAAGCTTACCTGGTATCCACATTTCTAAAGAAGCTGCTTAATGCTTCATCATAAATTCCTTTCTAAAAAACAGAAATGTTGCACAAGTTAAGTTTTAAATGTGCAATTACAGAGATTCTCAGTGCTATTTCTGGCCATTGCTACACAACAGTATTTAGTCAAAATATACACAGAACTTGAAATTATGAATGTAAACAATTCATTCAATAAGAAACGTTTTATTCAGCAGAAGATTGAACAAATATCACAAGCAATATTATGTTTTCTTTAATTTTGTGTTTCTGAAGATTTTTGCACTTTATGAAAAAACCAATACATTTATTAATCATCAATAGAACGAGCTTAGCTAACTGTTCTACATGTTGTATTTCTTATGATATTATAGCTGAAGCATATCTATTGTACAGCAGTCTACTAAAGAACAGGTTGAAAATGAAAGTGTGTTGCTGTATACAATACCAGAAACATAGGATCTACCATACTGAATCAGATGAGCGCTCCATCTAGTCCAATATCTTGTCACAACTAGAGCCAGTACTTGCTGCTTCGAAGCAAGGTAGCCAAAAGGACTGTCCACTGTTATCGTTAGCAACACATTGAAATTTCCTTTAAACAGTGTGTCCAATTTGCAAGGGATATTTAGACATTTCCATTCAGGGTCCTCAGAACACTAATTACAGGGCCCATTTATTTGTTACTCTGGCTCTGTGCTGAATATAGGAATGAAGAAGGGATCAACAGCAACATTAGGACACCTTTATGTTTCTTGTATTTTGGAACTAGCTGGGTGCCCACGTGGATAATTAGAGAAACCCCAGGGTTGCTCTGATATACACCATATTTACTATGGACAATGAGAAGTAGAGAATAGCTGGATCACAGCAGTGCTCCAGATGCACACATTACACAGCGATTTGGAAGGGGAGTGGTATAGAGATGGACAATTCGGCAAGCTCCCTAAACAGAGGGGAGTTGGAAATTCCCAAGATCTCTCTGCCCCTGTAAGCTGCTGAAACCACATAATTTGACTGTGGGGCAACAGAGAATCAGGCCCCAAGTGTTCTTTATTGATGTATACTCTCTTGGCTTTTTTCTAGAAAATCACTATTGTTGCCTTCAGATCACATCTTACAACCAAGGAACTAAACACTTATTTTTTGTTCAGGGTCTGTGTTTTGATAACTAAATCACTCTCCAGAGCAATGCGAACATACTTTCATAGACTGTACAATTTAAATGCCAAAAAACCAACAGGCCACCAATACTGCAAATTAGTATTAATGCAATACTGAGAAAATAGCCACACCTTTTGGCAGTGACTAGTTCTGTCAGGGCACCATGGGCTGGAGAAGAAGGTATCATGGGTTTGCACAAGCAGAACTACCATAATAAAAATAGTTTTCAGGGCTCAAAAAGCCTTGCACAGGGAGCACATATGCTTTAGCAGGACTAAAATTGGCAAATGCATTCCTGCAGGTGCAGAGGATTGGTCAATCTGCAGATGTTTAAATCACCTCCCAATGTGAGTTGGCATGTCAAAAGTCAATAAATAGGTGGCAGAGGGGTTATTTCGACGACCCAGATACATGTGACTGTGATGAAATACAAACCACGCCTGTTGGCTCCCGGAGGAACCATGCACCATGGAAGATCTTGCTGGGCTACAGAACCTATGATTGCGTAGAAAGACACCAGAAGAAGAAGCAGGACTCAGGACATAATATAGTCACTGCCATATTGGATCAGACCCAAGGTCTATCTAGTCCAGTATCCCATCTGCAACAGCAGCCAACATCAGATACATCAAAGGAAAATGGAAGAAAGGCATAGCAGGCCAATGTAGGATAATTAGCTGCATCGTGAAAGCTCCTTATGGGGAATGATGGTAGCACATGAAAAGGAAAAGCACTAGTAACTGCGCAGTCCTGGTTAGAGCTGGCTGAAGGTTTGTCAGAAAATCATGCAGATGAACAACGCCTTTTTCACAAAACTGAAATGTTTCAGGTTTACCAAAACATTTCCAGCTCCCCTCTGGCAATCTAAAGGGTGGCTCCTGGGCAGGCCTGGAAGGCTCGTGTCGCTTTCACGTTGCAGAAAGTGAACCCGACAGAGGCTGGGAGGGCGGCAGGGGCAGAGCCCGCTCCCAGCACAGGCCTGCCGAGCATGGAGGCTGTGCGCGGAGCTGCTCACCGGGCAGTCCAGAGACCCGCGGATTTTAAGCCAAGCTCCCCCGGCGCTGCGCTACACAAGCCACGGAGTGTCCCCGCCCCTGCGTCCAGCCCAGTGACCCCCCAGCACCTCCCTCTTGGGGGCTCCCACTCCCCTGGCCGCTCCCGGGGCCAGACACTGCGGAGACACGGCGCGAAGCCGCCACCAGGGCGGGGACAAACGGGCCTCGGACGGGCTTGGCAGCGGCCGGGAAGCGGCGCGCGGGCCGCGCATACCTCGCTCCGCCCAGACCGAGCGCTGGACACTGGGCGAGCGGCGCGCGCTCCGCCCCGGGGCCGGGGCGTTGAAGGAGGAGGAGGAGGAGTTGCGGGGGTGGCGGACGGTCAGGAGCCGCTCCCCGGGGGCTGTTACCTTGTTGACGGCGGCGTGTTCCCTCAGCGCCAGGTCCCAGAAGCGGCAGCCGATCTGGTTCCCGCACTGGCCCACTACAAAGCGGCGAGAGACACGGGTCAGCG
Organism: Emydura macquarii macquarii; assembly: GCF_026122565.2. Lineage (NCBI taxonomy): Eukaryota > Metazoa > Chordata > Testudines > Chelidae > Emydura > Emydura macquarii. Next base: position 9,246,437 of record NW_027131283.1, read on the forward strand.
GGGGGGGGGCAGGCTGAGCGGGGGGGAGAGCAGCGGGTGTCACACCGGCTTACCTTGCACCACCACCGACTGGGTCATGTTGGTCGCCGCTCTCGTGAGGGGCCGTTACTAGGGGGCGGGGCGCGCGCCAATTCCGGGGCGCGTGCGGGGGCGGCGGCGGTTCCACCCCTTCCAACCGGCGAGGCGATAGCACCGCCTACTTCGAACCTACGTTCCGAAAGCCCCGCCCCCCGCGTGCGCGGGGCGGGGTCAGCGGGAGCCCGACGCCGCGAGCGGCGCTGGAGGGGCTCTCACGCAAGCTCCTCCCACCGCCAGGCTCGGGGTTGGCGTGCTGGAAGGTACCATCCACTCTCATGGTGATCCCGGCGAGGGCGGGCGCATGCGCCACACCTCTCCCGGCCCACTGGCTGATTCCCCCTTCTGCTGCAGATGGAACGTTCCGTGCTGGAACGTAGAACGGTCAGGGCGGAGCAGCAGGCTGAGCGAAGCAGTGGGGCGGGTCTCCCGTGGTTTGCACTGCAGCTGTCCCCTTCTGGTCCTGTCTCATTGGGGTTGGTGATATGTGGATGCTCTCTGACGGGTGGTGATCCAGCCCTTCACTGGCAAGGGCCACTGACTCCAGATAGCAGGACGCTGTCACCAGATGTCAGGGTGACCAGATGTCCTGATTTTATTGGGACAATCCTGATATTTGGGGCTTTTTCTTATATAGGTGCCTATGACCCCCCAGTCTCCTGTCCTGATTTTTTACACTTGCTATCTGGTCACCCTACAAGGAGTCAGAGTGCGGTAGTACAGTGCATGAGGAGGAGGCACCACCGCAACCTTTGTGGAATTGACACTTTCAGTAAAAATAAATCAAATGAAATCCAACCGCCCACCAATGCTGTACACTGATTATTGCTGAAGTAGGAGTAGGGTTTATAGCCATTTTTCAGCCTTCAGCGATTAAGTAGCACTTAGTAGATGTTACCACTAAAATGAAAAATTACAGGCTCAGCCATTGTCCTACTAACATTTTGAAATGTAAATACTCGTTCCAAACTTATTTAATGGAGAGTAACACACCACCAGGTGTCATAATGTGATGATCATACTTCTCAGCCCATCAGAGCCTGAATACAGTATTGCCAACCCCAAAGGTTGGAAAATCATGAGTCAGCCTCCCCGCCCCCAATAACGAGATTGCCTCAAAAATCATGAGTTGGTTTGTTTTTTTTAAAATATTATATTGTGGTTTTTTATGTCTTTTGATTTAAAAAAAAAATCTCTCTATTTTGGACAAGCCATGGACTATATAAAGTCAGTGTTTAACCATATAAATAGCAGTCTAATTCTATTTTCCATCCTCTGTATTTTTTCAATGCCTGTTAAACTGCTGATGGTGTAATAGTATATTATACCCAGCCTTCTGAACAAATTTTTTTGGATTCTAGGAGTGAGATATAATGCTGAGATATAAATGAGTTGACAGATCACTTTATACTAGCTTCATTTTTTTTATAGTGAGCACACTTTTAAAGCATAGAGATACATTAGAATACAAAAGTAGAATTCAGTTTGTAATTCAAAGACATGCACAACACTTTCACAACACAGGCACAAGCAACTTTCTTATGGCTGTCATTTTAAACTACTTAGACCACATACTGCTGTAGGGAGATATCTTGGAATTCAGAGTAAGGCTGCAATTAGCTTTGCCTCACATCTTTTACTTCTTTATCTTTCCTTATCTTTTTCAGGATGTTGTCCATTCCCTTGACCTCTCAGGAGGAAGGAAGACTGCTCAGTGTCTTCAGTGTTCCTTGGACAGAGAGATGTCAATCACAGATGAGGACATATGGTGCCTCAAGTATGCTGTGCAGGGGTGTTACAGTCCCAGAAAAACACTTCCAAGAACTTCTTCAAAGTTCGCAGAATTTATAGAGTCCTGTAGCACTTTAAAGACTAACAAATTTAATTTCTGCAGGCATAAGCTTTTGTGGGCTGCAACCCACTTGGTCAGGTGCAAGAAATATAAATCAGATAGGGGGTATATATATATAGATCCAAGGATAAGGAACAACAATGGGGAGGGTAGGTGTTAGCAAAGTCCATTCAGTTAGAGTAGATGAGGCCTATTCACAACCATTGATTAGAAGGTGAGAATGTGTGAACAGTGCCAATTACTTCTTGTAATGAGATAACCATTCCAACTCCATATTCAGACCCAGTTTGATTGTGTCAAGTTTGAGTATGAGTTCCAGCTCTGCAGTTTCTCACTGAAGTCTGTTTTTTAAGTTTTTTTGTAGAAGTATGGCAACTTTCAAGTCAGCTACAGAGTGTCCTGGGAGACTGAAGTGCTCTCCGACTGGGTTATGTTATCTCATTACAAGAAGTAATTGTCCCTGTTCACACATTTTCACCTTCTAATCAGTGGTTGTGAATAGGTCTCATCTACTCTAACTGAATGGACTTTGCTAACATCTACCCTCCCCATTGTTGTTGCTTACCCTTGGATGTATATATACATATATATATATATATATACCCCCTATCTGATTTCTATTTCTTGCATCTGACCAAATGGGTTGCAGCCCACGAAAGCCTATGCCTGCAGAAATTATATTTGTTAGTTTTTAAAGTGCTACAGGACTCTCGTTGTTTTTGCTGTATACAGACTAACACAGCTATCCCACTGAAACTTTTCACAATTTATAGAGAAGCTGGCCAAGACTGCTGAGTTTGCATTACTACTTGTCTAGGATTGTTCAGAGGCCCGAAGTGAGAAATATTAAGGCCAGGACTACTTGTTTAGTAGGGTTGCTATGTCCTTGAACCCAGCACATCATTTGCTATGGGGCAAGGGGGGCAGTTGCCCCAACCTCTCGATTTCTCATAGGTCTATGTGCTCCATTATTTCTTCCACTTTTGTCCCCTCTGTAATGGCATGTTAAACTGCATTATACATTCAGCCACTAGGTGGCACTGAATGTAAAAATACTTCATTTAAACTAACTTGAGGCATACCTGGCAGAGCATTAAAGGATCTTATGATGAACACATCTAAGCAAGCTCTGTGACCAGTCCATATCCGATATAGAAGTACATGACATGGTTTTAGAAGTGGGATATGAACCCATCTTTCCATATGGAAACCAAAAGCCACTTGTAACCCTCATCAACGGAAAACACCTGGATCAGGTACTGCTGAGATGTCAACGTTTTTTGCTAAGGTTAATGCAATGTAACCCAATTGTTAAATATGTTCCTGGGAAAAATCTGGTAGTAACATATATTCTGTCACCTGAGCCCAGCATCGCTCTTAGCTACCCATAAGCTTGAAGATTATGTAAAGATGTATGTGGATGCTGTGGACAGATACAGACCAGTGTCGGAAAAAGAGATTACATTAGCTACAAAAAGAGACCTCAACAGACACACAACCTCAGGAAGTTCTACATTACATTAGGAGCAGCTGGCCCAAGTATCTAAAGGAAGTGGCATGAGACTATTTTGTGGTATATGGACAATTAACTGGGTCAAATGGACTCATGATTAAAGGCAATTGCATTGTAATTCCAAACAATATGAGAGGAGAAATCCTAAACCTTATTCATGAAGGATATCAAGGATTAACTAAATGCCATGAATGAGCTCACCAGTCAGTATGACGGCCGGGCATCAGCCAGGACATAAAGAATAAAGTATCTGCATACGAACATTGCAGAACGAACATCAAAGCACAAAGAACCTTTAATAACAACACCTCTATCAGACAAACTTTGGAAGAGACTAGCTGAAGATTTATGCAAATTCAGAAGATATTGTTGCCTGGTCATTGTGGACTATTTTTCCAGGTATACAGAAATAATGTCCTTGGAAGATATAACATGTCACAGTATTTTCAAGAAACTGAATAGCAGTTTTGCTGAATTTGGTATTCCAGAACAACTAATGATGGACAATGCACAACAATTCACTAAGCAGAATTTAAGTCATTCCAAACAAAATATGGTTTTGATCATATTACTGACTGTCCACATTACTCACAAGTAATTGGAAAGGCTGAGAAAGCTGTACAGACAGCAAGAAATCCTACTGCAGGAAGATCCATTCCTCACTCTTCTGAGTTATAGAGCAACACCCATACCAGCTACTGGATATAGTCCAGCACAACTCTTGATGAGATGACAGTTCAGAACTACAGTTCCAACTTTGGAAAAGAATCTGTCTTCAAAGTGGGCAGACATGAAGAGAGTAGCCAAAATGGCAACAAGAGCCTATGAACACTTTTACAAGAGATGACACCTAGAGAACTGCTAGGTCTAGAAACTGGTGACCGTATTTGTGTCAAACTGGATGGAGAAAAAGGATGGACATCTTCAGCTGTCATAAAGAAAAAGAATTCAGTGCCCAGATCATATGTGATTGAGCCCAACAGTGGAGAGTCCAACAGAAACCATTGACATCTACAGTTTTTTTCCTTAGAAGGAACAGTCAGCAGAACAAACTCTACAGATGGTGTATGAAGAACACGAAGAAGACAACTCAAAGATGCCAAACCAACTAAAGCCAGTCATTGCAACTAATGAACAGCCAGATGACCAAGTTGTTATGCGTTTGGGTCGGGTAATTAGAAAACCAGTATGATTCAGAGACACTTCACAGACTGAACTTCAGTGACAGCGTGATAATATAAATATTGTAAATGGTGGGAATATAGAGCTTAAAGGGGGAGATGTAATGGAATGCTGAACTATATTATACTGTTCAGCCACTAAATTGCACTTTGTGTAAAATACCATGTTTAAGCTAACCTGACCCATACCTGGCAGAGCATTACAGGATCTTGTGATGAACGCATCTGGTGTGTATAAGCAAGCTCTGTGACCGGACCATATCTGGTACAGAAGTACATGACACCCTCCCTCTCATATTTTGCAGGATATACTGTAATCACATATAATGTTCTATATGCTGATACAACTCCCACCTTGAATTTTTCTGAAATGATGCCCTGGCTTATACCTTATTCTGGAGCAGCCTGTGCAGTATGTAAGTCTTGATGGTGGCAGAGAAAAGTATAGTCTCCCCAAAGACATTGTTGTTTCTCTCCCATCTCTCATGTAGCTGAACTAGAATAAAGACCACATAATAACACTGGAATTGTTTTGGATGAAGGATTTTCCAATCTGTAACTGCAACCTTTCACACTGTGAATGACCAAGAAGGAAACTCCTTTTCTGAGACAAACATCAGTATCTTGGAATGTTAATGCAGAAGGGTGTGGACCTGGCTTGACATCGGGTACAGGCATCCTTTGACCCAGATTAAATGGTTCGTGGAAAGGTCTAGGGTCCATAATGGGGATGGGCGCAGAAAGTGGGAAGGCCAGGGGGAACATGTTTCTCCTCCACCCCAGCCATGCAAAGATTCCCTGGAATAGACAATACAGTCTGGCGCTACAGTATTTTTTCTTTGCAGGCCCCTTCCTTTGGGCAGACATGGCCAGGAAGCCAGAGGAGCTGCTGTGCATCAATGTTAGTGTGGAGGCACAAGGCCTTTCATGCAGGTGGCCCTAGACTCTCCCAGATCTCTGGGGAGGGTAAACTCTGTACCCCTGCTGGGGTGGGAAGTCTGAGACTGGAGCCTTGTGGAAAGAGATTGGGGGGTGGGGGAGGGGAGTTCCTGGCACTATCTACTTCAATAGAAGTAGACTCAGCTCCCCTCAGTGCGATTAGCTTCCGATAAATTAAGGTGGAGTAAATTGAGTATTACCATTTTTGTGAATTCTAATTTATGTGTTTTTTTTTAATTCATGAATGAATTGCAGGTAGCATTAATGTCACTGTATTTTTTTTAACTTGTAAGATGTATGTTATACAGTATGCAAAGATCTGACTAAGCTGGGAAAGCATTTATCATTCTTATCTACAAAGTGCACTGAAAGAGGAGCAACCCTGCACACCCAGGACAATATTTGTTTATTCCCAGAGCTCAGACACACCTTTGGAACAGAAATCAGCTGGAAGAACATTTTGGATATCTGCATACATATAAAATACACAGTAGTGAACATGTAACACCTGACTTTTACCAATATTTAATAAATGCCTTGGAGATGTGAGCGTATTTTATTCTTGGCTGTACCTGCCTGGGGACAGCAGACAACCTGAAAAGGCATTTCAGTAACACCTACGAGGAATCTATTAAACAGTGAATCTACTGTTCTTTTCCGTCCTATATTGGAGGGCTAGAGATTGGCAGCATGGGGAAGGTTTATGATAATTGGAAGAATGGTTGATAGGATTGGGAGCATCAGGGAGGCAGGCTTTCTAGGGGACCTGAGTGGAATGTGTCACTTGAAGGCAATTGGCCTAGTATTTATTGAGATGCATGAGGTGCTAGATTAAATTAGGCCTAGCAATTGCAGTGCTTTTCCTTCTTGCCTCTGAGTAGTTGCCCACTGGGTGTGCTACCATGTACTGTAGCAGAGAAAAGGCTGGCATACCACACACTGCAGTGATCTCACAAAGGGGTGATCATTACACTTGTGTGATGGTGTTTCTCCAGATACTGAGGGACTGATTCTCCTATGGTTTACACAATGTAAATCAGGAGTTATCTGCTGAAGTCAGTGAAATAACTTGTTATACTGCTGTAATCAGATCCAGGATCTTTGTGTATTTATATGTGTATACTGGATATATTAAAATTTAGATGAAAAATTTAATCAAAAACTTTAAATTTTGAAAATTTCAGTCAGCCCTTTCACACGTGTGCATGCACATTCTTCTTTCTGTGTGAGGAAGTTTGTCCTAATATTGTCTAGTTTATGTAACAACCATATATATATTTAAAATAGAAAGTCCTGCTTCACCTTATGCTAGGATTCAAACTATTACATGCTGTCAAATAAGAAAATCACTACAAAATGTTTCCACAAATTCACCTGGAAGTGAAAAGAAATGGGTTCTAATAGTTTTATTATTTCCAAAAATTCTATAATCAGTATACTCCCATTTTAGCTGAGCAAAGTATACATGAGCTTGATGTAAAAGAATCTTTGCACACTATTGTTTGCACATTGAGTCTATTATCTAGCTTTATTCTTTTATGAATATTAGCAATTCGTTTCAAGTTAAACCAAAGATGGTGATGTAGGGCATTTGTATGGTATGGAATGAAAAAGGTCTCTCTGGAAAGCAACATATTTTAAATCATTTTTCTTTATTCTGTAATCCATCAGCATTTTCATGTGACAGCGTGGTACAGCTTGCTACAAAGATACTGTAAGAATTGTAAAACTTGTTCTTGTGGTTTAGTAAGAGCAATGCGGAAATAACACCTCTTTGTTTATTCTTCATGCTTTTTGTTTGCACACACACAAATTCCAAGTGAGTGATCCTAAGCATAATTGCTTTATCATATAAAGACCCCGGATGATATATTTTCATTTTTTTCCAGCATTGGTAATGGAATAGAAATAGTTTCCTTTGCTTGGTTTTTTCCTTCAGTGCTGTAAAGAACTTTGCAGTGTTGCTGCTGTGCAGGATCAGACTGATGGACATGTGTTGATGCTCACAGCACCTCTGACCAGAGCTGCTTTACTAAAACTCACTGGCTTTTCATCAATAACAAAGTTACGAATACAGCCAGTGAAGGAGTTGCGAGTGGTCAGACTGGACGTTAGAAGAGACTCTGGAAGAACCAAAGAGAAAAGGAAAATTAGAGCCAATGACGACAGAAATACCATTTACAACAATTTTAAAGCTGGCTGAAAGCTGCGGAAATGGGTTTCAAAATATTTTGAAGTTATTTCTGTGTCACAGATTTGAAATTGACCCATTTTCTGTTTCCTGAAACATAGACCAGGATATTTTATTTAAAAAAAAAAATCTAAATATTTTCTGAATTTTTTTTTTTTTAACCAAAAACCAAGTTTTCAATAGGACCAGTTCCAGTTTTAGCAAAAATTTCAAAGGACCAAATCCAGCTCTCAGGACACCCAGGCAATGTCAAATATTCTTATTGTGCTGATAGGTTTTTAAAAAAGACATAAAAATCAGTAAAACAGTATTAATACCTACCTTTTGTATAGCTCTTTCAATCAGTATCTCTCAAAGTGGATTATCAAGAAGGATAGAGCATCATTAGCCCCATTTTATAGTTGGGGAAACTAAGGCCTAGAGAGGTGAGGAAACTTGCTCAAATGGCCACTGGCAGAGCTGTGACTAGACACCAGGCCTCCTGAGTTCCAGTGCAGCGTTCTATTCATTAGGCCACCCTATGTGGTGTCTTGGGTGTAGTCAATACAACAAGAAAACTGGAATAAACCTAATTCCACAGCATGATTTTTCATGGGGCTATCAATAAATCATGGTTTGTGAAACTCTGATTTAGTAGTATGATTATTATAGCTGGAGAGAAAGTGAAAAATATTCCCCTCATTTTTAATCAAAATCTGTTTTGATGGAAATTTTCTGACCATCTCTAGCAACTGCAAGAAAAATGATTCTTGAGAGCTAATCATGTTGCTAAAAAACTGAAATGTATTTAATGTACTGACACCACTGGGGCCATCTATTTATGAAAATGTATCTATTTCTCACATTGCTTTGACTTTTCCCCTGCCTTCCCTTTTTGTTTACTTTTTTATCCACCTATTGCATGTTGTGTAAATCTTGGATTGTGACCACTCTGGGGCAGGGTTGTATGGATAGTACCTATCAAAATAGGGTCCTAGTTCATGACCGAGGTCCTTACGCACTACCACAATAGAAATAATAACTACTGCTACTCAAAATACAATACAATGGAGCACTGCCCTTTTTGAATTGGCAAAATATGAGAAAGTTGCTTTTGTGCCACTGAACAGCTGGCATGTATGAAAGTCAATCTGGCATCAGTTCTCTGTTCTGTATGTGACAAGAAACTGCATTTCTTTTTACAATTTGCTACAAAGTACAGCTCTGACCTATATTCTGAAGTCTTTTAAAATGGATTGACCATTGCCAAGTTCCAAAAGGCTATAGAGTAGGTCTGAGGGTTTCTGTCATATCATCTTTATTTATGATCCAATTCCTGATCCCAGATAGCCAAAGTAAAGGCCCAATTTTGTATTTTTGCACACCCAAAACTCCCTTTAGTTAAATGGGAGTTTTGGATGTATAAGGAATATCAGGCTCTAAGACCTGGATCCACAAAGGGACTTAGGTGTTGCAATGCTCAGTGTTGCAACACCTAACTTTCAGGCACCTTGAAAATCACTGGAATCCACAACGCTTAGTTATGTGCTTAGGCTCCCTACGTAATAAATGGGGAGAGACAGGTACCTAAGAATGCGATCTACAATAGCCAGCATGCTAGGCAGGAGCCACCTAAGCTAGCCAATGGGAGATGCTGACAAGAGGGGTGCATGCTAAGGTTCATCCATCTTGCAGAGATAGGTGCCTAAGTCTGGGCTGGAGGGAGGCACCTATCTCTGCATAGTGATCCATGAAAGGGGAACCCATTTCAGGAGTCAGGCTGACTAATTCCACACAAAATGATTGTGGGGAAAGAAACAGCAGTAGTTTCTCTTATAACCTTTAGCCCAGTGGTTCAGGTACTCACCTGGGGTATGGAAGGACTGAATTCAATTCTCCCCTCACCCCTGAAGAGAATGTATTTGAATAGGGATATGTCACCTCTCCGATGAGTCCCCTAGCCACTGGACTTTAGAGCGATTCTCACTCTGGCTCTGGCTCAATTAATATTTAATTACTTAACTAAACTGGAATGGCTTCAACAAGACAGATGGAGACAGACCCAGCTCGGAATATCTCATAGTCCCATGGCCAGGGCACTCAGCTGAGAAGTGGGAAATCTCTATTCCCATCCCTTCTCCTTAGGCAGAAAGGGGAACTGAAGTGGGGTCTCCCAAATCCCAGGTAAGTATCTTAACCACTAGGCTAAAGGTTATAATGGAGGCCTCCTCCTCGTTGCCATTTTATGGTGCATGCGATGGCCTCTAAGGATGCCTACTGGATTGGGCCCTGCAGGTGAGCTAGTCGGCGGAACACCTATCTTCCCTTAGTTTGAGGATTGCACTGTGCATCAGACAGGCACCCAGGCACGTGCCTGAAGCAGCAATGCACATGCCCAAAGGGAGAAACAGACACCTGGGGGGACTTTTAAAGCAACAATGTAGGGTTAGATGGCAGCTGAGCAGGGTTTTTATGGATTGCAGTGGTGTCTAGAACTGGGGTTTAGGCACTTAATTTTGGGCATTGGGTGTCTAAGTCCCTTAGTGGATCAGAGCCTAAATTTGTGATTTCTTGTGATATAACTAATATAACCAAACAAAACAGACACATAAGGATTCATGTGTTATATGTTTACTATATTAACATGGTATTAGTGTTATGCCTTGTTTGTTATAGTGAAGTTCAATACTGGATACTTCTGTTCCAAGGTGATAATAATATCACTGAGTTGATATATAACATCTCTTTAGCATTCTATAACTAATGTACCGTTATAAAGTTCTGTTATCACAGGCCAGAACAGTATGCACGATTACCACATTATATGACACATCAGGGTAGTTTTTGTGGTGATTGCTAAGAAGTTCTAAGAAAATTCCAATTTAGAATTAAAGAGTGAGCAGGCTTGTGCACAAAGCTGTGGTTCCCTTCAGACTCATTCCCACCCTCCTCCCTCCTAGTGTGGGATGAATGAGAGCATCACACTCTTAAACTACTACTCCAAGATAAGGAATATAATAATATATTGTATTGTTAATGCTATTCTTGATTGACATTCATGGCATATAGAAATGTTTCCAATGAGAAATGCAGATTCTACGGAAAGTGATTTAAAAGTCAAATGACATCTTGTTGATTATAGTTTGCATATGAATACTCAACAGAATAACTCAGAATACTGAATAATGGAAATAAATATAATAATCTTGGCCCACACCACACAGATGGTCTGAGTCATAAAGTCACATTAACAGACATCTGTGCATTAGAAATCGACAGTCAGAATAAGAATTTTCGTGTTGTATATTCTACATTTAAGAGAGTAGTTGCTTGGAGGAATTGGAAGCAGCCTAGCAACAGCAAAACCTGGAGATTAAAGTTATGTGGGAACTGGAAATTCTGTCCCATGGAAAATTCCACATTTTCCAAAAACATTTTTAATTCTGAATTGGAATAAAAACATCGGAAATGCAAACAAATTTTTATGGGCCCAGCCAGCCAGCTGCCCAGCTGGCTCCCCAACTATCTCCTCAGTTGCCTAGAATGTTTAGATTCCATGAAATCAGCATTTTCTGATGGAAAACTCTTTCTCCTGAACATTTTCAACCACCGCTCCTTGAGACATCAAATTTTACCTGGACATTAGGTCAGTTCTTCAAAACTTTGGGATTACATGAGGAAAACAGGGAACACAGAGGAATTATGATTTTCACTATCTAGAAGAAAATTACACTTCGATGTTTCTGTTTTAAACTGTGTTGGCATTTGGGAACAAAGTGATAACAACACCGACAAGTCTTACCTGGCACACCTCCAACAAACACAGGCTCCCTGTGGTCAACTGCTTTTGGATTTAGTGGTCCAACTACGTGGTTTACCTCAGAGTCCACATCCAGCTGCACCACATTAGCGTCTCTAATAACTGGAATGCAAAGCAAAATCTTGTCAAAAAGAGCCCTCGTTATAAAATATATCATTTTTGTTTTGTATGGCATACGAAGATGTCTATTTGATCTGCTCTACAGTATTGGCTAGATTGTCTATGGCCCTTGTGTAAGCCTCCCTTGGCTTATGCAGTGCAGACCCCGGGCTCTTCACAGTCCCTGTGCTTGGACTGCTTCTTCCATACAAACTTGCTTTGGGGACTCTTCATCCCAAATGATGTTGAGGAGTTGAAGACATTATCCCTACTCCATCTGTTCTGACCCATGAGAATGGACAGTCATGGAGAGAGGATTAGGCTCCACCACCTTTTACAATGGTAAGATCAGAGATTTACTCACCTGCAATTCTGTGCCACATGCCATCACAGAGACTCTGTTTTGGTGTAACTGAGGTTGAAAAGTCTCTGATTCCATTATTCAGTTTCACTATAACCTGGGGGGAAACCAATGTAATTCACATTGTAAAATCTTTTCTTTAGCCCCCACCATTAACCCTGTTCACCTTGTTGTTGCACTAATGCCAGGTTCCCATTTCAAACATTTATAACTTTAAAAGTGTTCGAACTAATTTCCTTTACACTAAGTCTCAAAGAAATCTTTAAAATGAACCATGTTTCAAGCTTCTAATTTCAGCAGTTTTTGCAACATTTCTATCTGAACATAGGGAAAGTTTATTTGTTTTTGTTTTTTACCCTTGGTTAAAGAAATTAGCTCAACCAATTTCACTCTGATTTTCAGAACTGCTGCCTTCCTGATTATTTTGTATTACATTAGTGCTTAGTACTGTACAAACACTTAGTAAGCAATAGTTCCTGCCCTGAAGAGCCTTCAATCTAAATAGACAAGACAGACAAAGGGTAGGAGAAAAGAAGTATTGTTCTCTCCATTGTATAGATGGGGAATCAGGGCACAGCGAGCTTAAGTGAATTGTCTGAGATCACAAGGGACATTTGTGACAGTGCTAGGAACTGAACCCAATTCTCCTGAGTCCAGTGCCTTAATCACAAGACCATCTTTCCCCATGAAAATAGCTGTTGTGGAGCAGCTGTCCTGTGGCAGAGTGCAAGCATCCTTTTGAGGTCTCAGAACTCCTGTGCATGCAGTGCATTTAGTTGGGCTGTGCAAAGGTCTGGAAACTGGCCCTTAGGGTATGCCTGTGCTGCAAGTGGAGGTATATTTCCAGCTTGGTATATGTGTGTGCTAGCATTGATCAAGCTAGAACACTAAAAATAACAGTATAGCCACGGTGGCATAGGCAGCGGCTCAGGCTAGCTTCCCGAGTACATATCTAGGATCCTGGATGGGACTGTACTTGGGCAGCTAGTGTGAGCAGCCTTGGTTACACGGCTATTGGTAGTGCACTAGCTCAATCAAAGCTAGCACATGGATGGCTGTCTGAGCTGGAAATTACACCTCCACTTGCAGTTTTGCAATTAATATTCACAGATTGGCTACTGAAAATGATTCAACAAAATCACTCAACTTTCACTTTAGAGGAAATGCCAGTGATACTTAGTGAACGTTTTTATTTTTCTCTGTAGGGTACCAATGTATGAAACTGCAATAAACCTCATCTTTTTTTTGCCTATCCATGGCCTTGAACAATGTTTATGGGAATCATGAGCAAAATCAAATACAAATGTTTGGGGAAAGGGGCTATTAGCCTAATAAAGTGGTCAGGTGAGCTGATGCTGGTGCACTAAGATGTTGACTGTTTAAATGTAAATTAAAAGGGCTGGTCATTCTTGTTAATTTCCTCTAGAAGTATCTATCAATAAAGGAAGCAGAAAACAATTTTCACAAAAAATGATCATTGGTTATGTGCTTAAAGAAACTAGAAAAAAAAATCACATTGGACGTATACAGCCATTTGCTAAGGGGGTAATAGGCATGTTTATTTTGGTGAGAATCAGGGGGCTATACTCATCTCTACCTTTCCCTAGCCTACCTCACCTGTGATTCTCATATATATTATATACATAGTAAATATCACACTGGACCAGTCATATATAGATCCATATGTTAACAGTGCCATGACAGTGACACCATATGCAGCTGCAAAAGTCTCAGAGGTAATGTCCCCTGTTATTTTAGAAAGGTCAAAACTTGTTACTGCTCTAACTATCCTTCATACCTCAGTTTCCTATCTGAAAATTAGGAGAAATGATTCTTTCTCCAAACCTTTGTCTGTCAGAGTCTGTCTTATTATGTGTACATATAGCATTTAGTACCATGGAATGCCAGTTTTGGTTGGGGTCTCCAGGTTTTACTGTAATACAAACAACAAACAAAAATCAACTGTTTAGAGACTTAATCTCAAGCCCATTGTTTTCAATTTATAATTTTCCAAAACTCAGGTGGGAGCTCCCTCTCACATATCTACTAAAGCAAGCTGATTACATCTCTTTTAACATGCAGTAAATAAAAATTTATTAATCCACCAAGAAAATGAAATCAAATCACCTTCCTTGTAACTATTATATATTTTTAATGTGTAGATGAAAGAGCAGCACCAAAGTGTCGGTGTTTTTCTTCCCTTTCATCTATCTGTACATTAAATATGAATTGTTGTTGCCAATAAAGCGATTTGATATTGGCTGATAAATAATTATGTCCATTAATAGAAGTATCTGGGTTGTGCTTAACCTCTGCTTGTTTAATGGGGTAATATATTTAGGAGACAAAGAAGATTCAAGTAATAGTGAATTTGTTAGACAAAAACTGCATGTAGCACTGAATCCAAGTATACTGTAGAGGGAACTAATCATAACAGTTAAGAAAATGTGAATTCCTTATACCTGTCCTTGTTTCATGTGCATATTCAGGTACTCTCCATTCACACTGTGACCATGCATTAGGATTCCCGAACTGCTTCTGGGGCGTATTTCAAAAACAACTTCAAATTTCAGGCCTAAACTGAAGGATTCATCTGAGGGGAGAAAAGTGAGCAGCAGTCACACAATATTATTTTTGTACCCCTATTAATTATGAAACTGGACATCTATGAGATTACAGCATACAATTCTAATGCTAACTTCTAGTTTTAAAATTGCTACAAATGTTTTAGTCTTGAAGATACTTTTAGACAGCAAAAGGGAAAGTAGAAAATTTATAGGCATTCCCCGCCCCCCAGGCATTATTCTCTACTCATACAGCCTCCAAGTGTTAAATTTGCTTGGAGTGATATTCTGCAGTTCTAACTCAGGCAGTGGGAGTTTTGCCTGAATAGCGACTGTAGGATTCAACAGCACTAACCCCCTCCTCCAACTCTGCAGCTGCCCATGGAGCAGATCAGAAACAGTGAGTAATCCCTCCTGCTATTCTCTTGAGGTGGTGTGACCCAGCTTCATCCTCTGCTTGGGCCAGTGCCTATTAGCCAAAATTTGTCCATAATACACTTCCCAGAATACTGTTCCATAGGCTTAAATAACTTAAAATATTTTAAGTTTAAGTTTAAATACTGCTAACCCACGTCATGACATACGGAAATCTTTTCATATGCCCTTTAAGTATTATTTTGTTACTTAAAAATTCAGTAGCAGATCCTCAGCTGGTGTGAATTGTCTTAGCTCCATTGACTCCAATGAGTCTTTAAGAATTTACACTTCCCCATAGTGAAAAGAAATTTGACTCTAGTTAACTTGTAAAATGTACTGACATTCTGCACACCAATATCAAGTAAAGGTTATATTGTGTTGTTGAACTGATGTCTCATGATTCCCTGCACAGCAATGATGTAATTAAAAAATTTTTGCAAGTAGACAGTGAGAGAAATATCCAACCCTCTCATCCACATGTGTCACTGTGAAGTACAGTAAACACTCCAGACTTATTATTGGATACATTTGTTCAGTTGCATATTACCAAGGATCACATATCCTCCTTCGGATGAAAAGTATGTTCCTGCTTCTGATGGGCCTTCAAAGCAGGGAGTCACACTGAATGTCTGAGAAGCAGAAGTGATTGGTCTTCCGTTGAGCTGTAAATTGCTGAGGCAACCATTGAAACTGTAGACTGAGCTAATCTGAGGAAACAAAGTGAGTGATTATTAGTTAAAATGCCCCTTTCATCTTTCCCTCTTTGATTCAGAGCTCCAGCAGGGGTTGTCTATGACTTCTAGGCCCCTAATTCTCTGTCGTAACATTTCGGCACTTGAAAGGGGAAAAGGAAGGGTGGAGATAGAGGAAGGGACTTTAAACTACCTTTGTGCTCCTCTTATTCTAGGTCCTGCCCATCCCCTGGCGTCAGTCAGACCAACCTCAGCTAAGTGCTAACTTATGCTCTGCTTCTCATGGCCTTCTCTGAGCCTTGGAAAACAAAGAATAGCTGGAGAATAGCAGCAGGGATCCAGCCACACCTTCTCCCCTTCGGGTGAGGACAGGGCTACACTCTCCATGGATGGCAGAGCTATTATCTTGGCACGTGCACCCAAGGATTCCCCAAGAGGAATCCTGGTTTCTTCAGGTTTTGCTTTGTCAAGTTTTTGCTCTTCAACGCTCTTCAGTGTGTCTCCAATGTGCAGGGCAGAATCTTGGCCTACATGTACCTATGCAAAGCTCTGAGGTATCTGAGACAACTCAAGTAAAAATCACTGCCTGCTTAAAATGTTCACAATTGACATTTATATTGCAGACCTTTTTATTCTTTATTGCTGTGACTAACAGTCAACAAAATGCATGTCTTTGTTTTAGCTTTCCCTTACTAAGGTCTACACCCACCTATTCACCCACCACCTACCATCCATCTTCCTACCCAAATTACTAAAAGAAACAAATACAAAAATCCGCAAAGCCAAGCTATTTTATTATCATCTGAGAAGGAAGAAAGTCATGGAGGGTGTGTTATTGTTATCTCTATTTTTAGAATATAAAGGGAGGCTTTCAGATACAATGATGATGGGGACTATAGAGATTATATTACATTAGATAGAACAGATAGATAATCTGGTTATAATCAGTGACATAATGAAAGGAGTTCTCAGGGTATCACAGCACACTTTGTTCTTTTGCCACTGGAAAGGCTGGGGGGGATGTCCCCATGTCTGTGAATGTCAAGCAGTTTCTGGAATCCAGGAAATCATTCTAGCTAGAGATTACTTGTCACCAAGATTCTTGTTTTCCAAAATTTCCCAAGGGAAGATATGGCTGGCCCACCTAAAATATATATTTGCCCTCCATCACCACTTTAACTCACTCGAATTGAATATTGAACTGTATTATCAATCTGATATTCAGTATGTTTTTCAGGAGCCAAATCTGAAATGCATTTTGGGTAAGCTTTTTTTGCTAGATTGTTCTGTCTGTTCCCTTTATTTGTTTTTGAGGAAGCAGATTTTAATAAATGGTTAAACACAGTTTCCCTAGTCCCTTACTCCTTTTTGCTGAAAGTCTTCGTATTGTACATAGAGTTTTCCACAGGTGAATGGGAATAATTTTTGTGGAAGCCCCTTGTTAAAATTTTAGCAGCACATCCCTGGTGTAATTCTACTATCAAATACGTAGTGCTGCTTTGCAATGTGACTTGTTTAGAAGGAAAACAAATAAATCCTAATCCTTGTCTGTAGAGAAGCATCTTTGAGCCAATCTACAGGTTCAAAGCAGCACTAAAGCCAGTTTAAATAGCCATGTAAGAATCATCCCACGGTAGAGGGATCTTCCAGTGATGCAGAGCTGGCAGAATGATTCCTATGCCTTCCCCTCCTTTCAGCCTGCATAGTGGGCATGGCCAGAGGAAATGGGTGTGACTGCTACTTCTGTGGTCCTCAGTGATCCTTGACTGCCATAATGATCACCTGACTGTTTTAGGTTTTGCTATGGGTCCAACCTGGTACATCACCAACCCAGGATCCAGGAATACAGTGGTGGCTTAAACCTGGCTTTCACCCCGCCCCTGATATGTGCTGCGTGCTCTTCAGCCACACCTGAGGATCGGGGCCAAAATGTACATTAGCAATTTCATATCTAATATATGTCCTTTTTACCTGGATATTTTTTACAGCTTTTCCAGGAGCCACACCCCCTATGTAAAGTGGTCCACTGACTTGCCAGGTATCATCAACAGAAGGAGAACTTTCTTCCAATACTCGGAGACCATCAATTATCAAACGACCAGTATTTTTTTCCCGAACAAATATCACCTTGAAAGGGAGAAAATATATTCAGTGACAATTTTAACTGTTGATGATAACAGATGATAATACCCTGTTAATAATAAACTGTTGAGGAAACATCATTGTATAACAGAAGAAGACGAGCACATTAGATAACAGCAGGGTATTAGAGAAGATTGCCTGACTCAAAATTTACCTACCTGCTGCATACAGTTTTTAAACTGTTAACCTTCTGTGTTGGACAACCCTCTCCTCCCACATATAAAAGGCTGGTAATGAAACTTTTATCTTACCATTTTGTTAAACAAAGCAGAATACTGTATACGGCCAAGATATTTATAGATACAAGGTGGGTAAGGTAATATCTTTCTTTGGACTTCACCCACCCCTTGTCTCTCTAATATTCCAGGATCAGTATTGCTACAACAATGCAAAGAAGAAATGTACACATACATATATATCTTATATTACATACATAGTTCACATTTAAGGTGCCTTCACCACCCTCCCTGCTCCTTTGTCTCAATTACTACTTCAGATCACACAGCCTTCTCTTCCAGCTCTAAGCCTTTCCAAACCTTGCTTGGCTTTTTCTTGGTCTCATTGTTCATCTCACCTCTGCCTCTTCCACTTGGCTGTATGTGTGGGAAACAGCTGTATGCTGTAGCTGATTCACTGACTAAACTCCTTAACCCCTAGTTAATGACTTGGCAAAATGCTCAGATCTACATGGTGGATTTTAAAATGTTAGCAGAAATTTCTCAGCATATAGGCAAGTGTATGTAGTTATGGACAAAGACTGACATCCCCATGGAAATGAATTGTCAAATCAGCAGGTTCTTTACTATGGTTTCCTGAAGCATGCATCAGCATCATATCAATCACGTTCTTCAACTTACATTGTGCCAAAGCCCATCATTGTACTTCTCTTGGCTTTTAATCCTTAGTTTCTGATGACCAACATTAAACATAAAAATCAGCCGGCCATGGGCAACAAAAAGGGTGATGAAGTTGTTTTCCTCTTGATCAGAGACATAGAAGATCATTCCATGGGATGAGTGAGTTTTTAGACTAATGGAGAACTGTGATCTGTCAAATAGAAATGTCATTTTAATAACAGAGCAGATATAAACTGACCAAAGTCACCATGCATAGTGTGTTTTATCAGAAGAAAGTCTGCAAATTGTGTGTTTGGAAAGAGGCTGGTGTGGACGATGCCCTGCCACACATGCCCGTAAGATTAAAGCAGTGTTAAAACTATTTGCCACAGTGCTTAAAATGTCATCTACACTAGGGCTCCCAATACGGCTAACGTCAGTGGAGATTGAATTCATATTAGCAATGTTGGAAGAGTTAGTACAGTGGAGGCCTGAGTGTTCACTGGTCTAGTCCTTTGTGTTATAGCAATGGTGTTGCTGAGTTCCTGCTCTCTTGTACTTCTCATTTAGTCCAGGGTTTAGTTTGGCAGCTCTCAGGATTTTCTGTCATATTTGTTTACACCTGCCCACAAGGAAATATTTTAAACTGTCAAAGTCATGGGTATTTTTTAATCAGCATTAAAAATCATGAAACCTATGACTTCCATGTTAATTTTAATAAATAAAGTAATAAATAAATAAATAAATGCAGCTTTAGTGATGAATAAAATTTGGATTTTCTTTTGTTGCTGTCTGTCTCACATGTACTACATTTTGAACTTCAACATCAAAGTTGCAATAGTTGTTTGTAAATCATTGTATTGAAGTGAAACAAATTCAAGGTTTCATTGTGATTCAGTAAATGGCGTTCTTCCCTCTGAGACACTGCCCCAGTATGTTGGTGGGGGCCACTGTGCAGTTGAATCTGATGGTTTTTGTATAAAACATTAAACTAAGATCCTGATAATTTGTGATCATAGACTATCACATGGCATTTTCTGTGAGAGTATGAGCATATTAAATATCATTGCTATGCAAACTGAACTATATGTAGAAAATTACCTACAATTCCACTACTGTTTGAATAGGACATGGTATCCTTTGCTTCATGTCCTAATCCACTGTGCAGTGTTCCTAGACAACTGCCATGTTTCACCTCAGAGGTGACTGTACTTTAGTGGCTGGGGAAAGGATTGTTATATAAATATGTTCATTTCAGGCCATGCAGTTCTCCCTGATGACATTATTGCTTATGTGTGCAGAGAGAGAGTGTGATATAGCTTGTGCTTGGTAATATGATTTTGGATGAAGTGAATTATTAATATTGAGTCAAATCCTGCATTTCTTACTCAGGCTTGGCTCCTATAGAAGTAAATTGGCATTTTTCTGAGTAATGATTAAGTCAGGACTGTAGGCTTTGGCCCAAATCTTTTTGCATTGTGACATGGGAGGAATGCAGCTTGCTCACTCAGAGGTTTAATACATTATTATTATTATTATTAGCAGCATTATTGCACTAGCATCCACATTGCATTAGGAGCCATGCCAACAGATAGGAAGGCATAATTTCTCAAGACACAAAACAGATGACTCATAGAATCGTAGGACTGAAAGGGATTTCGAGAGGTCATCTAGTCCAATCCCCTGCATTTATGGCAGGACTAAGTATTATATAGACCATCCCTGACAGGTGTTTGTCTAACCTTCTCTTAAAAATCTCCAGTGATGGAGATTCCACAGCCTCCTTAGGCAATTTGTTTCAGTGCTTAACTACCCTGACAGTTAGGAAGTTTTTCCAACCTAAACCGCCCTTGCTGCAATTTAAGCCCTGGCTTCTTGTCCTATCCTCAGAGGTTAAGGAGAACAATTTTTCTCTCTCCTTCTTGTAACAACCTTTTATGTACTTATTATCATGTCCTCTCTTAGTCTTCTCTTCTCCAGACTAAACAAACCCAATTTTTTCAATCTTCCCTCATAGGTCACATTTTCTAGACCTTTAATAATTTTTGTTGCTCTTCTCTGGACTCTCTCCAATTTGTTCACAACTTTCCTGAAATGTTGCATCCAGAACTGGATACAAAACTCTAGCTGAGGCCTAATCAGTGCGGAGTAGAGCTGAAGAATTAATTCTCATGTCTTGCTTACAACACCCTTGCTAATAGATCCCAGAATGATATTTGCTTTTTTCTGCAACATTGTTACAGTGTTGACTAATAATTAGCTTGTGGTCCACTATGACCCATAAATCCCTTTCTGCAGGACTTCTTCCTAGGCAGTCATTTCCCATTTTGTATGTGTGCAGCTGATTGTCCCGTCCTAAGTGGAGTACTCTGCCTTTGTCCTTATTGAATTTCATCCTGTTTACTTCAGACCATTACTTCTCCAGTTTGTCCAGATCATTTTGAATTTTAATCCCATCCACCAAAGCACTTGCAACCCCTCCCAGCTTGGTATAACCACAAACTTTATGTGTACTCTCTTTGCCATTATCTAAATCATTGATGAAGATATTGAACAGAACTGGACCCAGAACTGATCCCTGCAGCACCCCACTCGATATGCCCTTCCTGCTTGAATGGGATAAAGCATAATAATCAAGGTAATGGCTACAAGTACATCTTGTTAGTTCCAAGTCAGGTTTTTTTTTTTTTGTTTCCACTGCACTTTTCTCTGAGAAATAAATTGTTTTTATTTCTTGGGTTACTATGCAACGCTTTACCTGTCACTGAAATCCTTTGGTATGTGGTCAAACTCTTGCCGACTGTTTGCTGTTCCTCCAAACTGATTTGCATGTTCAGTTGCTTTGGGATTCTTGGACAAGTGGCAATGAGGGTCTCTTTGCACACTCATTTCTTGATCTAAGTTTTTGAGGCCAGTTGCCTTTGAGTTTATTTCTTTATCTCTGCCCACCTTCATACAAAGAAAGCCATTAAACAAGTGTTGAGAGTGGGTGTGCATATGATAAGTAGTGACAATACTGTTTACAACTGGCAGGTAATATTTTGTATTGTTTATAAAAATGCCTAGAGTTGTTCCAAATGTAATCAATATATCTGTCCCCAAATAATTCTATTGTATTTAATTTTCAGCTCCATGACCACCACTAATGCAGAAAGATACACAGAATTTCTAACTGCTTAGCCAACATATGGCAATTCAATTCATATGAATTTACCTGTCTGAGCCCATTGTGGGGGTCCTTCACCCCTTTTAAGGACATGAGTTCTGCTGCAGTACAACATGAACATAGTGGGACCTCAATTTCAGAATACTGGACTAAGGTTCACATTCATTTATACTGATGCAAGTTGACTGTACTCAGTGGATGTAGCTGAGAGCAAAAATTAGCTCACTGCCTTCAGACTAAAGAGGAAACACAAGGAGAACCTTTCTGTCATATTTTTAGGAGACCTCAGAGATTTTGTTTTCAATTCTGCTAAGTAGGAAAGAATGGTATGACTGTTTCCTGAAGCTGAGACAAATGCAGCCCTGTAATTGTTCAGATTTAAAAGATTTACGGTGGATAATCCTCTTCTCTTTGTTATAAAATCAAACAAACAAAAAAAGCCCTAGCAAATTCTACAACTAACACCATTCTTGATCTTTGGCTAAAAGATCAAGTGTAGTATCAATTTAGTATCTGGTAAGTTCCTGTTGGAGGAACTTGCAGAGGGTTGCATTTGATATGTTCTTTTCCATCGATAACTGCTATAATACTATGATGCTCCCTGACTTTTACTACATCTTTTTATGTCTCCTTTCCGCAGAAAAGCCTTTGGGCGAGCCATAAAGAAGTAATTTCCATTATCAGGTAAACATATCAGTAGTTGGTAGAGCATTATAAGTCTCCTTTAAAGAATGGGTGAAACTGTAATGAAAAAGTCTTTAACTGATTAATCTTGTAATCTGCAAAATGAGATCATCTGTTTGGAATTATGGAATATTCAAAGGGGCCAAGTCCCATCCTCAGTTATTTTTCGGATCTGTCTTGGAACCACAACAGTCTGGCTAGCCTAGGATCATGAGGCAGTATGTGTGGACTTCGGCAAACTGTAAATTGATTTCAGAATAGTCACAAGTCATTTGATGCTAACCTTTTTGTTACGGCTTCCTTTGGCTTTTGAAGAGTTCTTTCCTTTCTTATGGAGAAGGGCAACTGGAGGGGAGTCAACAGGGCATCCATAAAGAGAAGTTTGGACCTTTTCTGGGTACCGCTGAAAATCTTCCACTTCAACCTCTCGATCCAACCTGTGTTTCAAAGAAGGGATAATATTAATAATAGCTGATTGAGGTGTAGCACAAATAGTTTTTAAAAAATAGTAGAATTGAAACGTAATTAAAATATCCAAATTAAATTAGTGTAAAATATATAGTTAATTTTTTCCATTTCTTATCACCATGACAACCTCAGATATCCTCCTATTACAAGTGTAATTTTAGAGCACTCTGTGACTTCAAATCATGGGAAGAAAGGTGGGCTCACTGTATATATAACATTTTGCCCTGAGTAAGGGGCAGTGCATAGCTGTGCTGACCAGAAGCAGACCCATCTTGCTCAATTGGAGAAGCAATCTGCAAAGGCCTGTATTCTGTTCTGCATGTTCCCTGGGTGTGCTGGATGCATGGGAATGGAGCTAAAGTTCTACCTTTTTCTACCAGTGCAGAAGGAGGAGTAGCTGTACTGTTCTGCTCTCCTCCTTGCACTATGACCTGTGCTGGGTGGCTTGTGTGGGGCATGAGACAATCTTGTTGTAACTGATACACACACCAATCCAATTTCCCAGGATATATCACTGTCTTGATAATCTGATTTTTTGGGGAAAAAATCTGAATATATTTAGGTTCCTAGTTATTAGTGGGTGGGCGCTCACACCACAAAACATTCTCCCAGGTGTTGGTAGTCTTCTTGGCAGTCTCAGAAGAGAGGATGAACAATCCTCTCACCCACACAGATGGTCTTTCTAGGCTAGCACAATGGAGGGACAATGTATGAAGCTTGCACAGCTTCTGCCTGTGTTGTATCTGTGCTATTCATCAACAGAGGATTTTAGTCTTTCAACTAACCTACAGTAATTTAACTTTTCAGAAAAAAAATCTAAACCATTTAGATCAGCACAGCCTAACCGTTTTAACAAGACCAGCTCTGAGGCTTTGTGAGACACTGCCATATCCTTTTATTGCAAAGGCAGAGCTACAAATTACATAAATTTAAATTATGCTGCAAATTATATATTGCGCCAAAGAAATTAGCAGGTATGGTACTAAAGTTGATTTACATCAATAGATATTTCTACTTCAAGTTTCTTACCCTAGAAGGGCAGTTCTGAGGCATTTCATACTAAATAAAAGAAAAAGACGTTTGTACACATTAGCTAAACCCAAAAAATAAGGTAAAATATTTCATTGTGAAAATAATCAGTTCTCTTCAGTACTTATTTTCTATGCTGTCAGACACAGATTGTTTGATGTGTACTATTGTGGATGTTACCTACCTGATGAAGTAGGCATTGCTTATACACCCAGTGAAATTGGCATATTGAGTACTGATGGGAGAGCCGCCAAAGTAGAACTTCTTGGTACTTCCATGTTTTTGCTCTGTTTTGTCTTTAGCTGGATTCTTTTTGCTATGTGTTTTGTCATCTACTATCAGCTCATATCTGCAAAGAAAAATCTTCCTTTTCACAAATTGATTTTGAAAGAGTTTAGAGTAATTATACAGCGTATTATACATGCCAATGTTCCCATAATGCTGAACTCAGTGCATGATTCCTTAAATGGCAATATCAGAAGACAGCCTATTTCTTTCCAGCTATGCAATAAGCAGCAGTGGAATTAACCAGTGAGGTAGCTGAGAGTCCAATTGCCTAAAGCTCCAGTGAGATCCTTGAGATACTCCTGATATTCAGAAAGCCACAGTACACTATGGCTAAGACTAAATAAACTAATCACTAGTGAAAGGATGGAACCACTGCGCGGGAAAGTGAGATATCATACACTCATCATATCATGTTGGTGTTTGAGATGATATTATATTGCTTATATTTGCTTAATCAAATCTCATTCTGCAGCAGGTAAACTAATTGCAGCAGAAGTCAGGAAGGATTTCACCCCTCTAATGCCAGACTGCCTATATCTGAAGCATCAGATTCAGGCTTGGAAGGATTAGATATTTATTGGTAAATGTCAATAATCATCTATTTCACCGTACACAGATAAACCGACTAAAAAGGTTTCCATCTATAATAACTGAAATTTACAGATAGGCAAAGTAAGAAAAATGCTGTTTGAGAACTTCTTAGAGTTTGGCTTAAGGCTTTTTACTTTGTATATTTTGACAGGTGATGTTGACAATTTGTGTTTTAGCGATTATAAAACCGCTTTAGCCGTTTTATAAAACCGGCTAGTGGTTTGAATCTCAATGTCTCAATGTTTGAATCTCAATGTCTGCTATAATGAAATAATTGTTGTCGGAGCCTGCCATGTATGACTCTCCATAATTTGCCACAACTGTGAACATTTAAATTGATAAAAATTAAAAAGTGCTTAAAAATAAACATTGATATTATGTTAAAATTATAAAACAAATTAAAAAAAATAAAATTCTGCCAATCGTAGATATTGGTCAATATCAAAAGAAGAATACTGGATCAAATAGACCCAGTTTCTGATATGGTGTGACAAATCCTAAGGTTAAAATGCTCATTGTAGTATGTCAGCACTCATGATGACTAAGTCAGGGCTAAAGTTTCAAAATGTGACCTGTGGGCACATGCAATTTTGAGAACAATTTTTCTTAAATGCCATTATAAAATAGAGAGGTCACACATGCAAACCTCCATTTATGCATGACAACTGTGCAGGTAAGAGCACACAAAGTACATGTGAAATGATTCCCACTCACATATGCATAAATGAAGACCAGGAAGGAGACTTTTGGATAATCTGGCTTTCAAATTACAAAAGATATTTTTGACTGAAAGTACAATGATGAAATAAAAGCTTCAGACAATATTTATAAAAAAGTGGATTGTAGACTTACTCATTGCTGCCATCATGAACCTAACATATTTTGTCAATGCAGAGAATATGCATGTTTTTCCCCATATATCTATAGAATGACTTTTTGAAGTAAAAATACCTTGGTTAATTTAAGTTTTTGTTTTGTTTTAACTAAGCAAATCAATTAATTACTGAAGAATTAATCACGAGTTTTCAGCTTTTCATTTTTTAAAGTACTTTTACAGGTGAGTACAAAAAAGTCAATAAAAAATCTACAATATTTTTTTCAAAATTGTATTTAAAAAGCCCTTCAATCTCTAGGCCATGATTCAGCCATATGGATTTTGGGCTTGTGTTTTTTAACTAAAAATTTGATCCCTTGTAATAGGGCATTCTGTGAGAAACGCTCCTAAAGTGGGGACTTTGCCCTCTCTACTTTGCAAAAGCAACATCAAAAGACATTATGTACACAGAAGAGCTACATATCATATATTAGATGTGGTGGAATACAAGATGTTGAACAGCTTTACCTTTCTTGTGAGACAGAGGTAATGATAAAATGGGTTTTGCCATCATTGTAGCGTCTCTCTGTTGACCGAACTTCAGTTCCTGTAGCATTTAAAACCACAGCACCATCATTCACAGAGATGGAGAACATATCTGGCTGAAACGCCAAGAAAAACTTGCTTCAGGAGCAGGTATAATACAATACATTTTTAAAATCTCGTGAGTTTGCCTGTAATATTTATTTTCCTTTTTGCTTGTAAGATATATGTATTATTACCATTTCCCCTGGGTTTTAAGTATGAGAAGCGCAGAAAGTGAGATCATTTCTTTTTATATTAATGCCACCCTTTAAACCACAAGGCTCTGAGCTCTGGTATCTGATTATTTCCCCCTTATCTATGGCATAGGCTCCATCATTCAGCAATTTTGTTTACATTCAATTTGTGATTCTGGGTTTATCTTTTATGAAACTATAGAATATCTGATACTTCAGGCTCTTCACTCTGGTCAGTTCAGCATATTTATGTTCCTTTTCCCCCAATCAGACTGCAGATATAAACTTAATTCTTAATTCATAACTGTCTCGAGATATAACTTACTATGGGAGTCAGGCATTTGGGACGGCAGCCCCAAATAGCAGGAATAATGTATTTATTCCACTGAAACAGGCACCTGCACTATTTGGTTTTAAGGATCATGCAGTGTGATCTTGGGAGAAATGAAGTATCTGAACTCCTATTGGAGATGAGGGCACTTGGCAACTCACAAGATTAGGGGCTTAATCCTTTGGGTCAAAATCACAGGTGAGGTGTAAGAAGGTGTTAGTTAGTCTGGTTGATTGTAAGAGAGTCTCTCTTAGACCTACATCTGCTCACTTACCAACCTGTGAGTAAGTTTAAGCCCCTGCTTTCTTCCATTGTACACTGAGAGGGGAGCAGTTAGAGCAGCCTGGCTGCTCATGGCTGCAAGGGGCCATTCCAGCACACCTTCCCCCCTCCCTCCCCCCCGAAGTTCATCCTATGATGAGGGCTGGGATAGGAGACTCTAAACCGGCTGGCTGATTTATGTCACCTGAGGGTGGGTCAATCTGTAGCTCCACCAATTTAAACTCAAGGAGTTCTCTGCTCCATCTTCCCTTCCATGCGTTTTTCCCCAGGAAGGGAATATTACCATTATTATTATTTATATTGTGGGACCACCTAGATGCTGAAATCAGGATTGCAGCCCTATTGTGCTAAATGCAGCCCAAACTCAGACGGAGACACAACTTGCATTTGTATTGTACATAATTGTGTTGAGGATAAATGTATGTATTTCAGTTATCTGCGTAGGGTCAAATCCTGTAGTCTTTAGTTAGGCAAAAATCCCACTGTTAGGATTTTTGCTCAAATAAGCACTAAACATTGTAGGATTTGGTCCACAGGCTGTAGAATATAAAAATTAGTCCACCAACAGGTATTTCTAAATTGTGAATTGCTTTTTGTTTTTAAGAAATGAAGCAGGACATAATCATGAAATTCTCTTTATTGCCAGTACCAAAAAAAAAAAAGTACACTCACTCCTTCAGCATAATAGAATAGCAGCCCGTTGGGCTGCAAAGTCCGGAAGTTGAAGCCACCTTCAAAATCATCAAAGAGTGACATTTTTTGGCTGGATGAAATGTAGCTCTCCCCATTGAAATATGCTCTGCGGGACATCTGCATGCCAAGTCAACAAAGTCACAAGTGTGTTATAGAAAGCATTTTTAACAATAATAAAAATAGTAACAGAAGGATAGATCCTACCTTTTTCTTCAGAGTCATCTGGGCCTATTTTCCTATGAAAATTTCATACTATTCTGCTAAGTTTAAACTAATCTAAACAGAGTGGCATGTTGTGAAAACATTAAGAAAGTAAGAACATAGGAACGGCCATACTGAGTCAGATCAATGATCCATCTAGCTCAGTATCCTGTCTTTCGACAGTGGCCAACACCGTGCTATAGGGAATGAACAGAACAGGCAATCATCTAATGATCCATTCCCTTTCGTCCACTCTCAGCTTCTGGCAGTCAGAGGCTAGAGACACCACAGAGCATGGGGTTGCATCCCTGACCATCTTGGCTAATAGCCATTGATGGACCCATTTTCCATGAAATTATCTAATTATTTTTTGAACCCCATTATAGTTTTGGCCTTCAGAAAATCTGCTAGCAATGAGTTCCACAGGTTGATGTGCGCTGTGTGAAGAAGTACTTCCTTTTGTTTGTTTTAACCCTGCTGCCTATTAATTTCATTGGGTGACCCTGATTCTTGTGTTATGTGAAGGAGTAGATAACACTTCTTTATTCACTTTCTCCACACCTTTCATGATTTTATAGACCTCTATCATATTCCCCCTTAGTTGTCTCTTTTCCAAACTGAAAAGTCCCCATTTTTTTAATCTTTCCTCATATGTAAGCTATTCCATACCCTTAATAATTTTTGTTGGCCTTCTCGGTACCTTTTCCAGTTCTAATATATGTTTTTTGAGATGGGGGACAAGAACTGCATGCAGTATTCATTACATACTCATTAAATACATAATGGGTGAAAAATTGATTTTATATAGTGGCATTATGTTGTTTTCTGTCTTATTATCTATCCCTTTTCTAATGGTTCCTAACATTCTGTTAGCTTTTTAAAAACTGTGTAACTTAAATTGTTCTTTATTTCTTCAGATACTAAGGGCCTCATTCAAAGCCAATTGAACTCAATGAAGCGCAAGACCTAAATTGAATGAATCCCTGAATAAACACAGGGATTCCCTCCCTTGCCTACATTCCCCATCCCATGAGGACTCTATCGATGTTTTTCAGTGAAAATATGAAAATAAATACCCACAAGAGTAACAGAATTATAGATTCCTCTGGCATAGAGTAATATCCACCCTAATTCTGTAATGAGTTGCACAAACACAGATTTCTGCAACTGCACAAAGTCCCATTCATTTCACTGGGGCTCTGCATGGGTGCAGAGGTCCACTTGAAGGATCAATGCCATGTAAATGATCTAGATTTATCAGGTTTCTATTATATTGACCAGAATGATGTAAGATGGAGGGTCATTTGTACAAGTGCAATCCCATTAAGCTTGATGGGGTTGGAGTTGTATTAGTGAAAGCCAGGGGAGAACTGGCCCAGAGACTCCAAGAACAATTTTTTCTCCTTTGGAGTTTTTATGTGGCCTCCTGAGTGATTTTCTGGCCAGAAAATGCCTTGACATTTTTGTCTGTTCTGATTGGTTCTAATGTACAAGTTGAAATGGCTGCCATGTGACATCACACGTTTCAAACTTGGTTGTCAATCTACTTACTGAAACAATCCAAGAAGAAGAAAAGCCACAGAGAGGGAAAACCTCCTTGCCCACAATGGGTTAAAATATGCCCTTTAATTTTTCTGCATGAACAGGATCAGCCTTGAAATATTTGCCCATCTATCAATCTTCCATTGATATGGTACCATTGACGGGTAAGCATTCTATTGTTCTTTTTGATATTTGCTTTCTTTGCTCCTTTGCTAAGCACTCCCTTTACTTCACGAAGCAAAAATGGAGTAAAGAGGGACTATCTGCCCTCAGAATACAGCACATATTGTATTGCACACTGAATCCTGACATCTCAATCTTTGAAATATCTGATAAAATATGACTGTTTTGTACTGCAATTCAGCATACAATTTGGGAAATATTTCAGCATGCAATTAAAAAAATCAAAATCCATTAATTAACTATAGCTCATGGGTTGAAGAGCTCTCCTTCCCATTAATTGTAATTAATGTCAAGTTGATGGTCACATCTACAGCCAAGAGTTTGCCATGGCCCCATGCCTGATGCTATACTTACAAGTGACTCTTCTGGACAGCCATAGCTGATTCCCAGGGTTCCTGGCTCCTCTAACAAGTTGAAATCCTTCTTTTGGAACTGGAATCCCTTCATGCAGCCCTTAAAGCCAGTATTTACTGTGAGGTGTGGGCTAACATTGCTGGAAAACAATATCAAACAGACTGCAATTAGCTAACCCTAATCTTCACAAATGTACTTTTCCCCTTTAGTACAAGGCATTCGGAAAACTTGAAAAACATTAACTTCTTGCCCCAGTAAATCCCAATCCCAACTCTTTAGGTAAAGGAAATACTGCCCTATGTTTTATATCCTGAAAGGTCAAAATACATAAACACTAATAAATGTTAAGGGGGGAAACTGGTGAGTATGCTGAAGAAATCATGCAGAGAAATCTTGAGAAGGTTAAAATACCAATTGAAATTAAAGGATGTGGTATGATTTCTATTATTAAGAATGAAAAAAATACAGGTTTTGATTTTTATCTTCTGAACAAATCTATGAAAGTTATGTTTCAGTTTTTCCTCTATGAACTGCCCCTATAGGCAATTCCATCCTCCTCCCAGGAAACAGACAGGACTCGACCGGCATAACAAATAATACTAACAGAGATAACGAATTTGGGACCAAATTCTGATCTCACTTACACCCATGAGTCTCTAATTAAATGGTTTCAGGATGGTAAATGAGAGCAGAATATGGCTTTCAGTAATAATTTTAGTGTCAGATTTGAGATAGCTGGCATAAGAATATGTACGGACTATTCTCTGGCACACTTATATGTTTTTTGGTTGTGCTCATCATAATAGTACCTAAGCACTTAAAATACATCAATGAATATATATCCTCATAACACCTCTTTGAGATAGAAAAGTATTATTATCCTTATTTGACAGATGGGTAGCTGAGGCACAAAAAAAGTGAGGTGATTTGCTGAAGGTCCCATAGAAAGTCTGTGGAGGAGCCAAAAAATGAAACAGGATCTCGTTAGTCCCAGGCCAGTGCCTTAACCACCTCACTATTGTTTCTCTCTTTATTTGTGGATAAAAGCAGAACTTCAGTTGGTATTTGCATAAAGATGTTAGAAAACGCTCAGTTAGTGGCACATAATAGTGGTATTTCAGAATTACCTCCATCAACTTTCACCAGTTAAACTAAAGACTGACTTGTTCAAATAAATCTCATATGATCTGGAAGTTCAGCCTAACTCAAGTCTGGATGGTTATCAGAAATTACGTGTACTTTCTAAATGATAAACACTAAGTGCCTGATCTAATCTCCACTGACCTAAAGGGAAAGCTCCCATTGTCTTCAGTGGGACTTGGATCAAGTCCTAATAAATAGGTTAATAAGAAGCCTGACTTTTATTCATGTGAGCAGTCCCAGTGATTTGTTACTTCAGATAACTAGTTGTTTAGTTAAATATCCCTAACCAAAAAAAAAAAAAAAAAGTGTGAGAAAAAAATTTATGAATGTGATTCCCAATGCATTCCTTTGAAGACAAGATAACTGTCAGAGGAAACGGCTACTGGAGTGAGTGAAAATACACTGCCTTGGAGGAAAATCAAATTACTTCCTTAAGTCTGTTGGCTAGTTGCAAACTAATGAATTCAGTCAAATGTAAATCTGCCTAGGAAAATCAAGTATATGTCAATGGAAGATAAAGATTTAATTCAGATATTGGCTAGAATAGTTGGTGAATATTTTGTTGGAACATAAGAATTTCTATGCCAATCAGAGCAGTGCTCTATCTAGTCTGCTAGTCTGATGTAAATCAGTGTAGTTCAACTGACTCCACTGGAGCGACATCACTTTACAGCACCTGAGAATCTGGTCCGTTATATTTTTATCTTACATAATATAATTGTGGATGTTCTCATTCTCTGCATAAATATCTAATTATGTTTTAGCACAGCTAGGCTCTTGGCTTCAATAATATCAATATGGCAATGAGTTCCACAGGTTAATTACTCACTGTGTAGATCTGTATTTCATCTGTTTTAAAGTTGTTACTTTTCAGTTTTGTTTGATGTCCCTTTGTTCTTATGTTATGAGAAAAGGTAAATAGAAATGTCCAATATACCTTCTTCCTACCATTCATTGTTTTATTTTACACACACAAAACCTACATTAAAAGAACATTAATAAATTTGCAAAGTCAAGCTCTTAAAAGATAGAAAATGCCACAGTTAATGTTGTCTGTGCAACCTTAATTCAGCCCCTTTGTGTGTATGCATTGCGAGAGAATCTTTAATTACTATTTTTTCCACAGGATTCTGCCTCATTTGATGCACAGAATAGACTGTGCTCACTCAATGAGCAGTTGTTTACTATTTTATTTTTT
Organism: Emydura macquarii macquarii; assembly: GCF_026122565.2. Lineage (NCBI taxonomy): Eukaryota > Metazoa > Chordata > Testudines > Chelidae > Emydura > Emydura macquarii. The sequence goes on from NW_027131283.1 coordinate 9,278,844, forward strand.
CCTCACTGTTTAGTGCAGTGTTTCTCAAATAGTGTTCCGCGGAACCCTGAGTTGAAGGGTTCCGCGAAAAAGGGGAAACGCGCCGCCAAAATTAACAGAAATAGCGCGCCACCGAACAGCTGTCAGTGCGCCACCGAAAAGCCACGAGCGCTCCGCCGAACAGCTGATGGCGCTGCGGAACAGCTGTGATCATGCCGCCGAATAGCTGATGGTGCCACGGAACAGCTGTGATCGTTCCGCGGAAAACAGCTTAGAGAGCGCACCGCCGAAACCAGCCTACACTGCGCCACCGAAAAGGGGAAGATTTCCTGGACTTGTCGGCGGAGGGTATGGCATGGCCGCGCAAGGGTGCTGTGGCAAAATATAATTGAGAAACACTGGTTTAGTGGGTGGCCCCAGTCATTTACTACACATTGTTCACACCATGATCTGAAGGTAAAATTATTAATTTTCACCATTCTATGGTGATCATCACTATCGTATGAGTGTTTCATAAACATTAATTAATTTACTTTACAACACTCCTGTGAGATGATGGATAATATTATCCCTATTTTACAGATGCAGAACTGAGGCACAGAAGATTAAGGATGAAAACATCCACTAAATTTGGGCACCCAATTTGAGACAACTAGGTTTTTCAGAGCATTTAGCCTTATATAGCATTTCATTTATTCAGAGCACAGTTCCCACTGACTTCAATTACAGTGGTCCACACTTCTGCAAGTCAGAATTCAGCGTCCCTGATCACGCACCCAGAGAATGAATATAAATTAATGACTGTCTGCGATAAGTTTGCTTTAAATGACTTGCCCAGCAATTGCCATGGCAATTCTGTGGAAGCAGGGATAGAATCCAATTCTCCAGGGCAGCATTCAACTGCCTTAGCCATGAGACCATCCTTTTCTTTCAGTCTTCTGCCTCATTCACTACACACCTTCCAACTTCTGCAACAAATGAGGCAGGGGTCCTACAGATAACATTTCCCTTTACAACACAGCCCTGATTAATCCCCAGAGCAGGTCCATCCTGTTCACTGAACAAGGCAGGGGTCCTGTCCTTAGCCTCATTCTAGGAAATGGCTGAATCCTTTTTGGCTATAACTAAAAAAAAAAAAAAAAAATCAGTCTGAGGTGGACACCCAATATGGAAAATGTCCACACCGCATGATGAAAGTCTGGTGAAGTTATAAGTAACTGAAAATAGAATCTTATAATGGGAAGTGTAATAATGCAGTTGCAGCGCTGCCACCATTCCAGTGGGCTGTGTACTACTTTATTCATCTAACCAGATCTTCTGGCTGATGCTGAATTAGGAGCAGGAAGTGTTCACGCTCCTATTCCTCCCCATTTTAGAAAGTAGGACCTGTACTCCCTAATGGGATTATGCTTGACTTTTGTCCATGGCTTGAGGGGAAAGAGAAGGCTCCCTGGGCTCTCCTGTCCCATCTCTGCACATTGATACAAGGCCAGCTACATTTGAGCCCACAAATAGAGACTGATATGAACTAAGGTTTATAGTGGAAAAAAATCCCTTTATCTGAAAAAGTGATTGACAGAGAGATATAATGCCTGTATTCATAAGCTAAAGGCATTTTGCTCAAAGAAGAACACTTGTTGAAAGGAAGGGGGATTAACTTTTCCTGTGTACAAAAATGTACATATTTATGTTTTCATACACTCTTTAAACATTTATTTTTAAACATTTTAAAACATTTTAAACATTTTAAACATTTTAAAAATGTACATATTTATGTTTTCATACACTCTTTAAACATTTATTTTTAAACATTCTTTAAACATTTATTCCAACAATCAGATGAGTACTGATAGAACCTGGACTATCAACAAACCTGGACTTCAAGATCTCAGAAGGAGCTCCTCCTATGTAGATATCAGTGAATGGCATTGCTTTCTTTTCATTTTCTACACTTTTTATATGTCGTCTGTCCACCACCAAGATCATTTTCTTAGAATTGTGATATATAACAGAAATCTGAAAGAAAAAATGAACAGTTCAATTCCAACTGTTCAAAAACATTGTCTTTTAGAAGTTATCATGGTGGGTTTGCCAAATTGGCATTTTTAATGAAAGGGAATCTGTAATGATTGTCTATTGTATCTTTAAAATTTAACAATTATTCTAATTCATCTAAAAAGAAACTTGTGAATCAGTGGGGAGCTGACAACAATGACTTGTAGTGAGGTCATTTCTACATAATGATTTCTCTAATGGCCAAAAACAAACAGAAACCTTTCATTTGCTTGTCAAAATAATCAGAGGCCAAATTCGATCACTTCCACTGATTTAGTAGAAAATTTGGATATATGTCTTTAAATCCATTTTTATTGTTGAAATTTAGGCCTTAATTCTGCTGTCACTTACATAAGTTAAATACCACTATACCTCAACTGATATCAGTAATCAGACTCCCAATTTACACCATATAAGTGACAGAAGAATCATGCCTGACAGTTCAGATTTATTACTACCATTTTCACAGCTATGATGACTTGAAGCAAATTCTCTGGTACTCCCAGTGCAGGTGCATACTGTCAGTTTCTGAATTGCTGAAATCCCTAAACAAGTGTCTACAGTTCAAAGACCAATACTGACTTTCATCTGAATAATTAACTTTGTACCAAAATGGGAGATTCAACACTTTGTGATAAAATAGCTGCTAAAACTGGTTGAGTTAAAAGACACATATTTGTGGTTGTAGAGAACCACATTAATGAAGTGCTTTCCTCTGGATATACAATTTTACTTTGACTTTTAATACTTTTTAGCATTAGTATCTTTTTTCTGCTCAACATTCTTTGTTACTTTATGGCAAAACTGACACATTTGGTATTATATAAAACCTGGCCCATCGTCTTTTGGTTCTTCAGTTAGAAGAGGAGCAACCTCAAACTATGCCTTATTGTTCTTGGTGTGGCTAGCTAAATGAAAATACTTCCCACATCAGTTTTACCTCATGGAATTTTGCATCATTTATCTGAGCCTTCTTCATCGAGTCTTCAAGAAGCATGGAGTGAGTGCTGAAGCCAAAGTCATAGCGCAGATACAGAAATCCATTCTGCATTACTAGACTGAAGAACATACTCTGTACAAAACAAACAGCATTAAAGGCAAGTATGTAGACATCACTCTAATGATAGCAATATAGAGATGGATATATAATATGATAAGAGATGGTTAAACTATTCATTATGAACTATTTATTAATTGAAAATGGCCTTTTTAAACTATTTGCAAAATTATCATAATTTTCCTGAATTTATTTTTTATTCATAAATTGATAAATAGCACTGAATTGGAATTTTGGTGAGCTACTGTTTGAAGCAGATATTTATTCAGTATTCTGAATTAGGTTTTCAGGCTGTGTCATTGGTCACTTATGCCACATGGTATGATTTCTATTCTGCGGCTGGATAACCAAAACTTTATAGAGACAAAATGATTGAGGTAATATCTTTTACTGAACCAACTTCTGTTGGTGAGAGAGACAAACTTTTGAGATTACATACAGTGAGCATGAAGGCTTGTTTCTCTCACCAACAGAAGTTGATTCAATAAAAGATATTACCTCACACATCTTGTCTCTCTAATATCCTGGGACCAACACAGCGATACCAACGCTGCATACAAAACTTTGTAAGCAGGAGCAGAACTCAGAGAAATCATTAGGATAGTGAATTTTTCAGGGAAAAAAGCTGGGGAGCACTTAAGGGAGAGAGAAACACCAGGATACAGGAGGACTAGGAAATCAAATTATCCTTGAATTCAAGTTCTGTGGCATAGACTTAGTTTGATAAACTTGTATATAAGTTTAAGGGAGTACAGTGGACCAATTTACAGCAGCTGGGATCTGGCTGGAAGTTTATTTGTATATTTTTCTAACATTAATACTATAGTCTCTAATGGAGACATGAGAGTGCTAAACCTCAGAAAACACTACAAAAGGAACAGGCCAAACTTGTAAATAAAGTAAAAAGAATTACATTTTTTTGCACATTTATGAGCTGTGTTCACATAGAACAGTGATTCCCGACCTGTGGCCCAGGAACCAAAAGTGGCCTGTGGGTGCTTTCAAAGTGGCCCATCACTTCACTCTTGCTGGCTGCAGAAGGAAGCCGCTGACTAAGGACCCAGGCAAAGCACGTTTCCACGAGGCTAAAAGATGGGTGTAGGTTCCTTGCTGCAGCCAAAGGAATGGGAGATCAGTGATCCCTTCCCCCTGGCTGTAGCAGGGAGCATGGCAAAGTGCTCTGCCTGGGTCCATAGGTGCTGGGGTCCCTGCTGGAGCCAGGGGGAGGGGAGCTCAGCACTCCTTTCCCCCTGGCTGCAGAAGGGAGCCACTGCCTAGAGACCCAGGTAGAGCACATGGAGCTACAGGACACATGCAGTTTCCCTGCTGCAGCCAGGGGGAGGGGAGATCAGCATGGAGGCAGCCTTCTCACTGATCTCCTTCCATCTGGCTGCGGGAAGGTGGGGGGCTTGCTGGTGGAGACTGGTGGCCCTTCAGGGTTGTAAAAATGATATCTGTCACCCTTGAGCCAAAAAGATTGGGAATCGTATAAAACGTAACAGTGGTAGCTGGTTTTGAACAATCCAACCAAAAATGTCCATCAACAGAACTGGTCTTATGTTTATGTCTTATAAGACTATCATTTCCATGATATAGTACATACGTACAAAGTATATAGAATTCAGACGCAATTCTGGGAATTTCTGCACAGAAGAAGCCAATTACTGATCCACTACAAAAGAGTTTGTGTGTAGCAACTGCTGCTTAAAGCTGAGGTTAGTGGTGGTGTTCAGATGTGTAGAGCAATTTTAATGAGAGTGGAATGAATTAATTGCAGTGAAATCTGTGCACATACTGTATCAACATACAATTTTACATCCTTCCTGAGCCAATATTGGCATACAGGATGGAATCCAGTCTTTTCCATTACTTTCTGTAATTTGCTGCTGCTTGCATCTGGTTCTCTGATGTTGAGATAGACTGCTCTGCCCTCCCCACTAAGAGTTCTTCTTACGGTTGCCCTTGGGTGCCCTTGTTTCCTCACACCAGCTAGTTTCCACTTGACAGCTTCATGTGGGAGTCTGTGTGTTGGCATCTGGAGTACATGTCCCAAATATGTCCTGCACTTCCTTCTGATTCTAGAGGAAATGGGCTGCTGGTTGGTGATTTCTCAGAACTGTCATTGGTGACAAAATCTTTCCAACTGATGCCCATAATCTTTTGTGGTCACTTATTTTGTAAAACATCTACTTTTCTATCTAACATTTTGGTAGATCTCCAATTCTCACAGCCATATATTAGCACTGAGATAATACCGCTTCTTTCTCGAGATCTCTGTTAGCCAATATGGTTCTGCTCAGGTAGGTGAACTGTTCTACTTTCTTGATATTTTTGCCATATCTACACAATAATTTTTTTTCTGTTGCTTTATTAAATTATTTTAACCCAGACTTGGCTTGAAAGTTTGAGGAAGAGATGCCCCGAGATACAAGTCTGAGTTGATATTCAAAATTTTGTAAAGCTTGAGGATGTTTGGGTGTGGATTTTTTGTTCAGACCATTTTAGAGGTAGGGGCCACTCTTAAACTTCTGAAAATTTGGGGGTGCTTGGATCCACCATTTTGATTTAGGCTAATCTCTAACTCCAAGTTACAATAGTAACTAACTGTATTGGTTCAATTAAAGATATTACCTCACCCACCATGTCTCTTGAATTGTAGAACACAGTTCAGCCATCTACACACCAGAAGACAATATTATAGAACTTCACATCAACTATTATACAGTAACATTTGATAGAACTGACAGTGTATTCAAGTTTAAATAAAAGTAAAAGTACTGGGCCTGATTATCTTCTCACTTTAAGTGGTTTCATGTTACTGTAACTCCATTGAAGTTCTGATTATGACACTATGGGAGCAGAATTAGGTCCAGTTGCAATAAATCAGACATTAGTAGAGGCTTTGTACCCAGTACTTCAGGTCCCTCATGAAATGTGTGCAGAAGGGAACTTTCTCTTCCATAATGAAATTTAAAATCATCACTATTTGGGGTATCGCACAATAACTGTGCAGAATAGGCACAAGAGAAACAGGGGACGGTATGAGAACAGAATTTTATACTCACTCCATTGACCATTAGGAGAATTAGTCCATTGTCTGTTGGTGTTCGAACTTCTATGTCAAAACGAGTCACTTGGCTGAACCTTCCCCTTCTCTCAATGTTCTTTACCAAAGCATAGCCAGAACCATCAAAGAAATAGCTCACAGCTCGGCTTTGAGTGAAGGCCAACTTATTCCTAGCATGGAAAAGAACACAGAAGCAAGCAAAAATCAAAGACCATCTCAGAGCATTCTTAGCATTATGACATTATACTAAAGATCCAGGGGTTGTTCTCATTTTGGCATCAAAGTTTAGGACACTTTCTTGGAATAGTTACCCTAGTTACTTTTATTTATCCCTGGGAGGATGAGACCTTAGGCGTCTGCCTTTTTTTTTACTGTTGCCTGAGAACTTTCCCTGAAAAATTATTTAGGGCTTTGATAATATATCAGTCTCCCTTACCATGAAGTCATGTGTTTGTTTTGTGGCACAGAGTAATAGAAATTTAAGTGTGGAAAGGATGGTGAGAAGTCATCTTATCCAGACCCCCTGCACTGATGTAAGATGAAGTAAACCTAGACTATGCCTGAAAAATGTTTGTTTAACCTGTTCCTAAAAATTTTCAGTGATGAGGATTCCACAACCTCCCTTGGAAACCTATTCCAGATCTTAACTATCCTTACAGTTGGGAAGTTTTTCCTAATATCTAACCTAAAACTCCCTTGCTGCAGATTAAGCCAATTACTACTTATCCTACCTCTAGTGGACATGGAGAACAATTGATCACCAATCCTCTTTATAACAGCCCTTATCATATTTGAAGGGTGTCCCCTACCCTCTTCTTTCTACCAGTCTTCTTCTCAAGACTAAACATGCCCAGTTTTTTTATAGTTGTATGTCATGAGCTGGAAAGTTTTTAGGTTCATTTATGGACAGGTGTTAGGACCACAGACCTTCCTGATTATAGGCAGAGGTTTTCTTTTTAAGGATTATCCAACTCCCGTAGAAGTCAATGGGAATCCTCCATGAACTTTAATTGAAGACAGATTGGGTCCTGAGTTATGCCAGGGATGTACCCTTCATACACTGTTATAGAAATGTGATGAACTGGGCTTTCCACTCACAGCACCTGCTCTCTATAAGAGAGATGGGGGGGGGGGGGAAGAGAGAGGAGGAGGGAAATCCTATACTCTAGTTGCTCTATTCAGTTTTATTAACTCCTGTATTAATTTCCAACAATACCAGAGTTTCTTCCTCTCTGATCTTATAGCTATACATCAAAATGCAACACAAAACTACAGTTCCTGACTACTGCATGAAGAAACCTCCCATAAATATTCATGGTAAATTAACTTTACAGTTTCCCTTTACTTTAAGTGGAACATTTCTCATTCTCTCTGCAAAGGACTTAAGTATCCTTCATCAGAAGAATTTTTACCGAATAATTCAGGAGCATACGGCACAATGGTTCTGTGTTAGAGGAATGAATAAGCTATTTGGGGCAATTTGTGAACATGGAAAACAAAAAAAAATGTACACTCATAGAACAGACCAAAACAGTTGGTGTGAACAACAGTTTAAAGTGGTGAGGTTTATTCAGGAAAGGTCAAGTTAATATTATCCTGAGATTTTTCTCTAAAATGAAGAGACTGAAGTAGCACAAAAACATGTGCTTTCAACCATTCTGTTCCACAAACACTTCAGGCTAATGACATGTCACTGTCACAGTTGAATTTTCCTCTACCTGGCACAAGGTGGCGATGTGGTGGTGTTCATATTGTAAATGTGCTTGAAATTGTATAAACTGATGATATCATCATTCAGAGTGCCCAGTTCCAAGCAGCCAATGAAGCCAGGCAGGTTCAAACTGGGAGGGAGCTGTGCAGGGAAGGAAACAAAGGCCAAAGTCAGGATATGTATTTTATTCAGGGATGCCAAATTCATTTGTTCCTGAGGTCAATTTTATCTTGATGCTCCTAGTGTTAGAAACAAAGTGGATAAGGTAATATCTTTTATTGGACCAGCTTCTGTTGGTGCGAGAGACAAGCTTTCGAGCTTACACAGAACTCTTCTTCAAGTCTGGGAAAGGTACTCATATAAGATGAAACAGATTGTTTAGCATAAGTAGTTAACACATATTTCAAGAGACCATTCAAGGTGAAGTGGCCTGTTAACACCCCTCTTAATGTTAGTGACCCAGATATGGGAAGCGATGTGTCCAAGCCTGGGGATAGGTAGTTATGATGTGGTCTGCAAAGGAGTAATGAATAACTGCTGAAGAGAACAAATGTTTAGATAGGACTACTACAAATGAGAACTTTCATCATAGTTTTTAAAGACAAGGGACAAAAGAAGAGAGTTAGATCTAGATTAGATTGGGTCTTGGCGCTATGTGATGCTATAATGATTTTATGACTAATCCCAGAACTTTCTTAGTCAAATTACACAATTTATTATCCAAAGACCTAAAGAAGAACTCTGTGTAGCTTGAAAGCTTGTCTCTTTCACCAACAGAAGTTGGTCCAATCAAAGATATTACCTCATCCATCTTGTCTCTCTGATAGCCAAAGAACAACATTTTCATAACAATCTGAATGGAAATATCCCCCCCAGTATTTTATGTTCATTTTTTGACATCTCTTTGTGCATTAAAGGCCATTTCATACCACAACAAAGGAAAAGAGAGTATGTGAACTCTAGTAGATTTTCTCATATTCATGGAACTTGTCTTTGCCAGTAGCTAAAGTCCAGCAGAAATTATTTTAAATAACTAACAGGATGGTGTGCTTGTTTCAGCAATGTTCACTGAAAATTGAGTCAAAATTGCCTTGTTAGTGAAAGGGAAAAATCAAGTGATTTAAAAATACAATGAAAGAGTAAAGTTGAAAGAGTTAATGCTGCACTTTTCCAGTATTAAAAAACTCTGCTCTGTAGAATAGGCATAGCAGCAGCAAACATTTCATCAGCACATTATCTTCTTCTAATAGCTGTCATTGTCTGTAACGTTTTCATTGCTTTCATTTTGCTTATAATTTTCTAATGAAAAAAGAAATATAAAGATGTAGACAATATGATGGTTACCTGCAGCAGTAAAACTAAATCAGAACTCTCATCTGTTGCACTGCATCTTTCTGCTTTGCTTTGGAAAGTGATTCTTCTTTGTTTGTTTTCTTTTTATACTATAGTATTCTGGTAAATAGTTTCAAGTATGAAAATTATAATAGCTGAGTAGTAAAATTATAAAAATGCATAATAGGGAAGCAAAACCACTTGACTGCAGGAAATAAGTTGGTAAATTAAACAAATGAAAATAGGAGGTCCTCCATTGCTAAGGGAGAAAAAACCCATCTGTTTAACAAATGATGCTATGAATCTCTTCAGATGATAACATATTTGGACCATTTGCTTTTTTTCAACTCTGCAATTCTATTAAATTCTGATCTTTGGTCTTATTCCTTGACAACTCAGGCTATGTCTTCACTGATGGTGGCAAATTCTCCGCCCTCAGATCGACTTAGCTGGATCAACTGAGTGGTCAGTGACGACCTGCTCAGTCGATCCAGAAATCGACATATTAAGACAACCTCCTCAAGTAGCGCAGCGCATTGAAGAGAACAAAAGCACAGAAGTCGATGGGAGTTACGCAAGTTTTTTGCGTAGTTTGTGAAACTCTGGTCGACTGCCACCGAATCGCCGAGGTAAATGTAGACAAGTGCTCAGATTGGGCCATCTTGATGATCTGCTCACTTCCCTTGGGTCAGTAGTCTAAAATTCAAATGGTTCAGAATATCCTGCAGTCATGCAAAGGAGATTGTTCAGGGCTATAATAATTCACCGTTGACTGCTAGATAGGGTGACTGCTACCAGGATGATTTATATTTACTAACAACTACTAGGGCTTGAATTATTAAGGTATCATTCTTTAACATCTTTATCAGTAAATATTTATTCAAGGATGTAAATCTCTGCAACAGAGATGGCTCAACAGAATTACTAAATCCTAATGAGGACCTAATATGGCTATGGAAAAAACCAAACTGATATGCCAATTAATGCTGATTTTAACGGGTTTTGGAGACATGCCTACCTGTTCACTAGGAACTAGACTGAGGCCATTATTGCATTTCAAATAGACCATCAAACAGCCCTCATAGAGGAAAGTCTCTATGCCCAAACTTGGCACCCTGTAGAACTCATGGTCCAGATGTCCAGATGTTCTTAATATTAACCATAAATTGTTTGCTACCTCTGTGAAAGTTAGTTGGAAAAAACATTTTCTAAACATCAAAGTCTCAGTGCTGACAGAGTATAGCAGAAAGCATGCATTGTTCAGTTGGGCTACTAGGTATCCATCTAGAACAATAACTATTTTTTCTCTAATTACACGTCAGAAACATTTTACTATAGCCAAGATTATTCTGATCAGCTTCCTCTTGTTGGACATGCTATATGGATAATAGCATTGACCTTGGTCAGTGCTGCAGATTCCAGGGAACTTGTTGAAGAATCATAATGTGGTATGTGATTTAATAAGGATGTTTCCAGTAACCAATCCTTTCCATTAATGACAAGTTTGTAAATGAAGTCCTAGTAACATGGGATTGATTTAATTGATTTATTTGATGTATTTATGTTGGAAAATATAAACAATAGTTATTTGAGCTACCTTAAAATTTGGAGGGACTCCACCAACATAGAAGACAGTATTTTTCGGCTCCAAATCCAAAAGGGAGTCAGTACCAGGCACCTCTCCTTTTTTGATGAATTTTTCTTCAGCTGTGCTGCTAGGGCTGGGCACAGTTAGAAATATTTTGCCATGCTTTCCCACCCTGTTGAAGGAATTTGGAGAAAAAGAGGGCTGCATAGTCATATCTTTAGCTTGACGTTTAGATATAAGAAACAGGAAAAGACAATTTTTTTAATAAGTTTTTTTTGGTTGTTTTATTGTAAGTGTTTTCCTCACCAGAAAAGAGTCGCCCATCTGGTGTTCTGGCTAGGACCAAAGAGAGAGAGACACTACAGAGATTGGAGTGGATTCTCCTTCCACTTAAGTTATGAGTCTGCCCCCTTGGAGTCAATGGGAATTTCTACTGACGCCAATGGAAGCAGGATCAGACCCTTAGGCTTGTGTCAATGAGTTGTTCCACTGAAGTTGCACTGGTGGATAAATGGTGAAGAAGAGATTCAGGCCCTGTTGTTTTTTCTGGAGTACTTGGGGCAAATATTTGGATAAGGTGTAGGATCAGAGAGAGCTGAAGAAAAGGCATTAACTGTGGCGGAGACATTTCTGTTTTCTAGTCTTTTTTCACTTTTCCACCAAAAATATATTTCCAGGCTGCCATTTTGTCCACACAAAGCAAGAAAATCTTTTTAAAGTCACTCTAGCCTGAGGTGGGCACCCTACATTATTGTGAGTAACTTCTCTTTTCTCCTGCTATTGATTTAAAAACTCTTCCCAGCCTTTACTGTGTTTTGGTAATCAAATGCAAGGGAGGTATTTAAAGTTTTAACACGAATGATATATAGGAGTGAAAATAATCAAAAAAGGGTTCTTAACTCATGATGTTGTAGTTTTTCAAGAGATCCTTATTCCCATGGAATTCTGAACAAGATTGGCAGGGATGGCTCTCTCATCAGTTTGTTAAAGATTCAACTAATCAGCCTTGTCATCATCCCATAGTTAAGGTTAAATAGTGAACAGCTACTGGTGAGTTTTACTTGTCCACTTGTGAAATTCTCAAACCAAAGTGATTTCATAAGAAATAGAGCAGAACCACATAAACACTTTACCTCTCAACTTTTACGATACTGAAGTAAGCAGGCCAAGAGCTGAGTGGCTTGGAGTCCAGTGGTATTTCCACATCTCGTCCTCCCAGATTATAGATATACACTAGGTTATCATTCTTAATCGCAAGACCCACATAATCTTTTCCCTAAAAGACCAATGAGTTGGGATGTCAAGGCTACTTTATTCACCCTTGATCCAAAAAAGCTAATAAATATTAGATAGTTTTAGACAAAAGAAAATATTCATGTACAATTAATAAACGAAAGCACATAGTCCACTAGTTACACTGTTTCGGCAGACAGTACTGTACAGGACAAAACTTCATGTGTATGACTTCAAATACATTTTGGATGAAGTAATTGCCAGTCAAATATTTCTAAGAAATTTTCTGACTAAAATCTATCAATGCTTTTGCATGTGCCTACTGTTTACTAGGCAGTATCAACATAGGAAATGGCAACAAAGGCTTGTCCAAGGGCATAGATATGATGCACCATAATCAGATCTTCTCTCAGTGGAGAATTTCTTAATTTACATGCACTGTACATAGAAATTCCTTTATAAAATAAAAGATTTAAAAGAAAAGCCCCTGACTTTCTCTTTTCAAACTAGGAGCCGGCCCAGACTGCACATAGTTTGTGAGAGACGTGTGTTTTTTGTTTTTCTCTACCAGTAAAAATTTAATACAGTTGCTTCACAACAGTTTTTGATAATGAGAGTGCAAGCCCTTTTAAATGTTCAAAAGTAGATATGTGGAGGGTATTCAGTAGCAGCAGCACATGCCACAGGCAAAGAAAAATTCTTATCTCTAAGACCTTTGAACTGTGAGACTTGAAATCTACACTGTCAGCAGTACAGTGTTGATTACATGTGACCCACAAAAGCCCGGCAGACAGCAGTAATTGCTTCAGAGCAGTTCAATAGCAGTTGAGTGTGGATGGCAAGTTTAGTTTACAGCAGCGAGTCTCTGTATCACAGTGCACCGGGCAATGTAATTTGTTACTTGGATAGAATACTTTATTGGAGAGAGAGAACAAGTGTAAGGAAAGGATGTCTTGGATTCACTAGTTCACTGCACGTCACTAACCAATGACCAGCATCAGTAAAATATTATTGTGGAAATTACTGATGGTAGAAAATAGAGAAATGTTGCTGAAAAATCCACACACTTATTTCCACTCCCGTCTTTCCCCCTCCCCCCAGAATAAAATTAATTAGATTATTCTCTTACATTTTTGTTTCCAAGATACAGAACAAATCTATCTGGAGATGCTGCCAGCTGTGGGTGGTCTTTTTGAAGTTTCATGTACAAGCTGATGGAGGTAAAAGCCTTTAAGTCACTCAGGCTGGTCTTTGAATTGATTTCCACAGCTGATCTGCCTTCAAACTTCATAGAGACTTGAACCTGAAATGGCAAACGTACAAAGTTAGATATGTTATTTCTGTTCTGAGACACTGCTATGGGGAAATTTGCAAACATATTCCCTCAACCGCTTCTTTGACTAATAATGACAGGAATGGAATTGGCATTGATTGTATGTTTGTTCATAGCAACCTAAATCAATGCAGCACACTGTAAAAAGATAACGGGAAACATAATGATGAAATGGTATCAGTTTTTTCTTCACTTTCATTGAAGGCCCTATTCAGCAATGCACATGATTAACTTTAACTGAGCTTCAATGGGACTTAAGCATATGCTTCAGTGTCTTGTTGAATCCAATATTATACCGTACACAACAAACTTCTTGTATATTTTTTAAAATTCTTTCCCCAAAATTTATTTCTTTGCTTTGGAAATAGACCCAATTCTCCTCTCACTTTCACTGGTTTAAATCAGGAGTAATCCCATTGAAGTCAATGGAATTATACTAGTGTAAAACTGGTATAAATGAGAGGCTAATCAGGCCAACAATGTTCGTTTTAATTTATGTTACCTTTAAACATATTTAAAGCACTGCTTTTAAATTTTGAAGAACAGTATGTTTTAAAACTAAAATATATTTAAGGAACAGTCAAATATTGTATAGGTATCGACTGAGTTTTGTTTTTTTGGACCAAATATATATAGATGGTTCAATGTAGGTGGACAGTGTGACAGCATGTACTAGGCCTCTCTGGTTCCCTGCTGGAGGCCCTACTGTTCCATTTGTAGAGCCAGGATAACCTGACATCAGCTCGAGATGGGCGAAGGCATCATTCCATGTCATCTCTCCTTGATGGGACGAGGGCCTCGCATCCCATTTTTGGTACCATGTTTATGGTGGGTTGCACTTATTTATCTGAGTACACCCTGGTGTCCGGGTGCAGTGCTACCATTTTCTTCAGCTCCCTGCACCACAGTTAGATTCTGTGGGTCTTCTATGGCTTGGCCCTCTGGCCTGGTCACACAGTTCAAACCCCTTCCTGGGTACAACAAACTTAAATAGAAGTTACTTGCCTTCAGAACCAATCATAAATCAGATGGTTTTTTTAATCCTTCTGAGGCTTAATTCCTTCTCCAGAATTAAATCTGCAGGGTTCCTCTCACACACCTTCCCTTGACTGTGGCCAGAAATGGGCCTGGGGCCCTGGCCTGAACTAGTTGCTTTGGCTGTGGCCTAGGGAGCATTCCTGCTCACTTCACTGGCTCCAGCCAGGAATTGTTTTGCTAGCAGCAGACAGCTCCTTTTATTTTAGCCTGATGGGCCTTGATCGGCTGTTGCTGGTCCCCAGCCCTTCTAGCTGCCGGAGGACTAGATCTCAATGGTTACCCAAATGGCTGGCCCTGGTCTAATGGCTGGTCTAATACTCGCTGCTTTTTTACTCTCAGAGAATTGTTTCCTGGGTTAGGTTGCAGCAGAGCAGTGAGGCCACAAAGACCTGATGCACCCTGTCACAGACAGAATATTCCAACACTGTACAGATATATTCTTATACTGACTTCTCAGAGTTCCACCAAATGCAACTGAATATATCATTTTCATTTTCAGCATCACTGTTATAAAGCACTTGACAGCAAAATCTTTACACTTTTGCTGTTGCAATTAATGTTAACATGGTATTAGCAGGGCAAGGATTTTCTTAGGTGAAAAAGACCTTATTTAATAAAAAGAAATATTGTGAACTCACAATGGTAGTCATTGAAATGATCACAGTTGCTGCTGCTTGTAATTAATGTTGGCAGTTGAATAATAAATTAATGGTAAATACCATTTAGCTTTAAATAATTCTGCTACAGTGGCCACCATTATCATGTTGTTTAATTAACATTACCAGCATATTTATGATATTCTACCATTAATATCATGGTGATGTTAATTATTTGCCTGTAGCAACTTCAATATTTTAATTGCTACCACTGTACTGTGCTCCTCCAGTTATTAGGGAGAGATAACATAACATCAAGGTTCAGACCTGGAATGTAGCCCAGGGAAATGGAGTTGTTAGTAAGATGCATTTGATCATTGTCACCAGTAACTGAATGTCTGATCCAAGTGTTTTACCTTGCTTGCTACACTTCTAGTCTGAGCAATTAGCTCCCTGATCCGTTGAATGCTGGCAGAAATGTTGTTTGCTGGCAACTTTCGGTCTACTATACGCAGTTTATCCAGGAGCTGAGGGATGACTTCTGTCAGATTCTTCACTGAAATTAGAAAGGAAACTAAGAGTCCAATTCCCCACTTTGTAACACTGTTTTTGCACCAGTGGAACTCCATTTGCATTCCCTTCTTCTCACTCACTAGTATTTGTTTGCATCACCCAACTATTGCTTCTTCTTTTAAGCAGAGGTCCTGATCCTGCAAGCTGCTCCATGTGGGTGGACCTCTGCTCGTGTATTGAGCCCCATTGACTTCACCGGGCCTCCATGTAGATGCAGGTATCTGTTTGTATGCAACAGCTTGCAGGATCAGTGACTACTATTATAAGATTTTTTGGAGTCTCTAGGTGCTATTCTAATATGAATAACAACAGCAGCTTTGCACTTATGTAATGTCTTCTTTTGGAACCTCTCAAAGTGCTTTACAAACATCAATGAGTTTAACCTCACAAGATACCTATGAGTTAGATAAGTACTACCCCCATTTTTCCCCATAGGGAAACAAACACAGAGAGATTGAGGCCCAGATACTCAAAAGGTATTGAGTTGTCTAGCTTCCATTTATTTCAATGGGAGTTAGGCACCTAAGCACCTTTGAGGATCTGGGCCTAAGTAATTTGCCCAGAATATCACAGGAAGTCTGTGCAGAAACTACTGGGCAGAGCCAGTCAAAGGCTCTGCTGGTAGCCAACACAGAAGCAACTGTGGTAGATACAGTTGGACACTGATGATGACTTTTGAGACTGCTTTCTGCAGTTTTACTCTAGATATTCTCTCCTCTGGCTAAGTGGCTGCTTCTTCTATTTCCCCCCACTTTTCACCTCAGCCTCACTCCATCTATCCTCCCTTTTTCCCTATCCCTCTCCCTTTTACCTCCCTCCCTTCTATGGTCTCTCTCCATTTCTTCTTTTCTTTCTCTTTAGCTGATCCCTTCCCTTTCTAACAGCCCGCTACATCCCCCCCCAAAACTAGGGAACTAACATGATGTTTCCAGTTATCCATCCCATTGATAACTCTCATATACGTTATATCCCTTTCTCCTAGCTTTTGTCTTACTTGTTTATTTAGCCCAGTGGTTCCCAAACTTTTTGACTTGAGGACCACAAATATCATTTTTACAACCCTGAAGGGCCACCAGTCTATCAGCTCATAAAAAATGTATTGACGTATACACCATTAAGGACTGCAAAGCACTACATATTTAAAATAATCATTTTGATGCTGCTGTGCTCATTTTTACATTCAGTATTTTACACCTACAGATTACTCACAGTATGTCACAAACTCGCAGAAAAAGCATTAGTGTAGATGAGTGACTGTCATTACACACTGAAACACATGGCCTGGCAGCTAAGTCACGGCCAAACCGGAAGGCACTGATTTTTAGAGTCCTACCCCTCCTCAAGCATGGTGGGTTCTGGCTGCTCTGCCAGCAGCCCTCCCCTGCCTTGCCCACGAGGAGGCTGCCTCCATGCTGATCTCCCTTCCCCCTGGCTGCAGCAGGGAAAGTGCATGCGTCCTGTAGCCCCATGTGCTCTACCTGGGTCCTGAGGCAGTGGCTCCCTTCTGCAGCCAGGGGGACAGAAGATCAGTGCTCCTCTTCCTCTGGCTCCAGCAGGCACCCCATCACTTAGGGACCCAGACAGAGTATTTTTCTCTCTGCTGGAGCCGGGGGAGGGGAACACTGATCTCTCCTGCCTCTGGCTCCAGCAGGGACCCCAGCACCTATGCCGTGCTCCCTGATACAGCCAGGGGGAATGGAGCGCTGATTTCCTGTCCCCTTGGCTGCAGCAAGGAGCCTGCACCCATCTTATAGCTCTGTGGCAACGCACTCCGCCTGGGTCTTTAGGCAGTGGCTCCCTTCTGCCAGCCACTTTTGGCCCGCGGGCCACAGGTTGGGAACCAATGATTTAGACTGTAATCTTATCAAGGCAGGGACTGTTTCTTCTCTATGTCTGTTGTGCCTAGCACAATGAGGCCCTGTTCATGTTTGACCTCTAAGCACTAAAATAATAGTTATCCACTACCATCACTGCCACCACATCCACCACCATAATAATAATTAGCGATATGTATTTAACAAGTGGTAAAATTTTTGAAAGGGCCTATGTTCCATTGCAACAGTGAATTAGGTCCCTAGGAGCCAAAGGCTCATTGACTTCCAGTGAGACTTAGCCTCTGAAGTGCCTCAGTCATTTTTGAAAATGCTCATGCCCCCAGTAGTCTAAAACATTTTTGAGTAATTTTCAAGTATGTGTTATCCAGGAGTTAGAGCAGGTAGTAACATAACATGTTGTGAAGTCTCAGGGAAAGCAACTCGTGCCATATTCAATGGTGACAATTGTCAATCTACATTTACAGCACAGGGCTTGCAATGAATACCTGCTATAGTAACACCAAGTAACCCTGGGTCTCAGTGCCATGTCACAATACCTGCATCCCCAGCGGAGTCCACAGCACTATCATAAGCAACTGTATCATGCTTAAAGTTCTGAAGGTTCTTGGACCAGTTCTTCAGATTCTTAGCCATTGGGGTAGAAGTCTGGGTTATTGTCAAGGTAGTATTTACAGCCTCTTGCGTAATGAGTTTAGATTGGTCCAAACGCTGCCTAATATTACCTGTAATATGAATAGAGAACGAGCAGTAATAAACACTATTAAAGTACGCTACTTCTGACTAATGCTTCAGAAAATGAAAATAACATTATTGAGAGATTTGCTTCAACCGTGCTGGAGCCTTCCTCACATAGAGGTCAAAAACAAACCTTGGTTTTGCTATTTTTTCAAATTGCATAGAGAATTTGAAAACCTTCACTTGTTTGCTGTTATATTAATGATTAAGATGTACCAGCTGCTCTTGGTAAAGACTGTCACATTTTAAGCTTTTCAATGGAGTTGGGTTTGTAATGGCCGGGATTTCCAAGGCCTTAGGACTAGAATGGATTCAAAAGTATTTTATTTTCTGTGAAATTGTCAAAGAATGTGAATTTTATTTTTTTGGTGAACGTTTTCAGGTTACTGTAGAAAAACAAAAACTGAAAAGATTTTGGGTTTTGACCACTGGCATTCTTTCAGTTTTCTTAAAAAACAAAAACCCTGAAAATATTAACTAAACCAAACATTTTCATATGACAACATACTTCTAGTCAAAAAAATTATTTTTCATTGAAAAAAAAGGTTTAGATGAAAAATTCTTGACCATCTCCACTTGGGACATAAATGGCACTCAGGACACAGTGAAGTATAGATGGAAATACCTAATGGAATGCTCATGACCTCTATTTATTTCAAGAATTAAGGGCGCACATACTTAGTCATAAATTTGTTAGTGGCAACCTATCAAAACATTCAATCTGCCAAATGCAATCTACATTTGAATTAAATTTTGATTATCAGTGCAATAGGTCTACAAATTAATGGATTATCCAATCTGAAATAAAGTCAAGAATAATGTGATGGAGGGCAATCTTTAGTAACCTGGGGCCAAGACAAGTTTTTGCAGCTTCAGATGACAGGATATGTTATCTCATCATGTACACTGAACAATGAGCTGTTGCATTGCTGTTGTTAATAAGGAAGGTCTTCACATTCTTATTTTCTTTAAAAATAATAAACAAAAAAGAAAGAACTAAAATGTCTCACCATGTCAAATTTTATAGCATCATAATTGCAATTTGGGGAGACAAAAAGTGCTCAGCATTCCTTGTGAACAGTTTCTGGCTTTGCCTAAATGACTTGTGACAAAATTTGATAACTAATGAGATGTCATTGAGCGTAGTTATGAGTGTACATTATGTGCTCTGTCACCGTGGCTAAGACCATTCACAGCAGCAATACAGTGTGTCTTACTACAGGTTATCTTGATTTTCTCCCTTCATTGGGAAGTTCCAGGAATCTTTCCTACATTTTGAATAGGTAAAGGCAGACTTGTTTATGAAATCTTAATTTTAAAGATTCAGTCAAATACTGTTTGGGCTAACCAGGGCGGGGATGTCTAGTATAAATTTTATAGTCAGATTGTAAATATAAAGTTGGTATATTTATCTGGCAACCTTGCTCTGTTGATTGAATTTGTTTCATGGCTTTCATCAAACGGCTTTTCAGAGCATCCTTTCTGGCAATCGTTTCAGCAATACGGTGACTAGTGTCTGCAACAGTTAAATCATTACCTGTGAGGACAGAACAGAAGAAAAAATTGAACTCTGTGGTTTCAAAGAGCACTTAAAAATCTTGTTTTTATTGTTACTATTCTGCACAGATATATTGCTGTGCATTTAACAAACACTAGATAATATAGTGTTTACCCTGACCAACTTTAATATAATGCATTCTAATGATGTTGGCTTCAGGTGATCTAAATTGCTAAGCAGTCTTCCAGCTAATGCTTAATATTCTCCTGGAAGAGTCTTCTCAAGAGAATCTGGAAGCTGCTTCTCTATCTTCAACAATGATTAACTCTCAGAAATAATTTTGGTAGCCAGTAACTGCTTGGGACAGGTGATAATATATTACAGTCCAAACTTCAAGGCAAGATTTTATGGAAAACAAAAGGCCTTGAAAAATAAAAGCAGTAATTTCCTTTGTTTTATAGAAATTCCAATATTTTCAGTGAAGAAAATGCCAGAATCTTTTAAATCTTATTTTATTCTTAACTAGATTTGTAATGCCCAATCCTGCATTCACTTATGCATCTGAGTAAAGGAATGTGTTGACCTCAGTGAGATTACTCAGATGAGTAAAGTTACTCAAACGCATAAATGTTTGCAAGATCAGACCCTTAAGCTTTCAATACACCTGTAAATGTGCCCACTGTAAATAAAAGAAAACTCTCAGCAGCTTGGCACCACACTAGCTATTCAAACTATACATTTTCCTTTTCTAACAGTTTGGATTCTAACTTTGATCAATATATTATTCTGTTGCAGCAGCATTTCCTCCTTAATGATATACTTTTCAAATCTCTTTTCATATACAAAGCTATGGTATTACTGACGAAGTAGCAAACCCAGTAGGAAGGATGAATATTTACTAGCATCTGCCATCTCTTGTAGTTCCTTGGCTTGATTGAGGAGCCTTTCACTTTCATCTTTATGGTAAATGATCTGAGTGTCAATTCCAACCACAGCCTACAAATTCATTTAAAAAAGAGAGTCAGAATCTGCTTGATGAAATGTATCTCTTTACTGTGTCTGCTTTTAGATGACATAATATTTCACGCAGGCACAAACTACAAAATTGTTGCTGTTCCATTTTCTCTGCTAAAGTAAAAGGTAAGTGTTTGTATTAGAAATTTGGCTCAAACGCAAATTTTCTATAGGCTGCAACTGAAGTTTAAAGAAATGTATTTCCTCCAGACTGGGGAACTGAACAACAAATTCACAGCATAGCATATAAGTCATTTATATTAGGCAACTCAGATGTGGACTAGCCGATATTCATGCTACTCAGCTTGCAGGACACTATCCCTGAGAAGGAAGAAGCAGCCATCATCAGCTCCCCACTAAAGAGATCATCCCTTGGCAGGGAGGAAGAATGGAGCAAGCTATGAGATAAATAAAAGATGCCTAATATGCTTTCTGGTTCTGGAACTTGCTTTCATCGACGTTGATGACAAAAGTCTCATTGGCTTCAATGGGAGCAAAATTGGGTCAAAAAGAGTGAGGCCTAAAAGGCGAATCTTCTAAGATAAGAAAATGCTTGCTCTTATAAGCAGGGCTTGGGGATCTGCTTCATGATCTGCTTATTCCCTCTCCAAAGTTAGGCTCCCCAGGCATGACACCTATGGTAGTCTCTCCTAGGAGACTCATTGACCAGAGGATGGGGTCCTTGGATGAGAAATAGGTGGTCAGCTTATTGTATTGAAGGATGAATTTGTAAGCTCTTCTGGGCAGGGACAGAGTCCTCCTATATGTTTTGTAAAGCACTGTGCCTATGATGCTGTAAAATACCTATGATGCTGTAAAATAACAATAGTAGCATTACTAAGTCTGATTTCAAATATGGCACAAACATGTATGGCAGCTCAGATGTCAAATCTAATTTTCAGCCAAGTTGTTCTTTTTGTACAGTTTTTCTAGCTGGGCTAAGTGAGGCCCCTGGACTTCCCATTGAAATCATGTACTAGATAGCTCATGGGGCCAATCCAATGTAAAACGTGCATATTAAAAACTATTTTACTTGAGGTAACTGATATTTAATAATGTCTTACAAACTATTTGGGCCAAATTCAGTAGTGCTATGTAAGTTGACGTAAATTATAAAGTAGGGTGAACACTACTTGAATATATGCTTTCTTCTGACTCTCTGGCAGGCAAGTTATACCAACTTAGATTCCTTTTCACATCAGTAAAGCAAGTAAACATTAGTTTAAGAGTGTTTAAGTGACTGTATGAGAATCAATGCTAGGATAATAGGCCCTGATTCAACAAAACACTTTACCCTTGAAGTCAATGGGACATAAGCTCAGGGTTAAGAGCTTTGTTTATAAGGGATGGCACTATGTACATGCTCGACATCCAGCATATGCTTAATCAGCTTTGCCAAACTGGGGTCAGAGTCTAATCAATGCCACCTTCTGTATCACTTCTGATCTATCACTTCAACCACTTCTGAGATACAGCCACTCGGGGAGCAAAACATGGCAGCCATTTAACAGCACATAGCAACACTACACAACAGTTTAGAACGGAAGTGAAAAACATCACTGTAATCCTTTAATAACTACAGGGGAAACTTGGGATAGCAGAAGTAATTAACCAATTTGGAATTGGATTGGGAACATGGGATAAAGCTCTTATTCTTGCAAAAAGTGCTACATTGACAAATGATGATGAGCTAGGTTTTACTTCACACCCAGGAGCTCAAAGTCTTAGAACATCATTCTGGGGCCCTGATTCACTGCAAAATAGACATAAGCATTATGAAAGTTACTTACATCACTGATTCTGTGTGTAGTATTTAATGCTAGTAATGCAGTTTCATTAGCTTCCTCAATATAAGTGGCAATATTTTCATAGACATTTGAGGCATTTAATGCCTTTTGTACCAACCCATTTGTATCAACACTGTGTAAATTCCTGTTAGGAGAACAGAAGAAGAAAAAAAAGGAAAATTAAAACTTAATTTGTTTACATCTCTTACTTGTAAAATCATGATACACAGGCACTTTGGTACAAATACTACTCTCCATATGTATCCACTGACTCCCATCTGATTTCAGTGCATTTGCACGTGGGTGAAGATGGAATTAGGCCGTTTGGCTGGGATTTTCAAAAAACTCTCAGCAATGGCCTAAATCTGCTCCCACTGATGTCAATAGGGATTTTACCATTGACTCCAATGAGAGCATAGGTAGGCCAAGACTGAGTGCTTGTATGAAGACTACTCTTTAGGTGTAGTTTACATATTCCACTGTCATATAATAATTAAGCTAGCTACTAGATATATCTAACACATTAATTAATGACCTTGATCCTTCAGCTATCAACTTTCAATAGGTTTTTACATTTACCGATGAACAAACCTATAAAAATCCAGAGTATATGTTTGGTTCCGAGATGAACTCAAAAGCACTTTATCTTAACTTTCCAGGTTTAGGGCCTAATTCCATAAAGACTTATACACATGATTTTAATGGGACTATTCTCAGTAATAAAATTAAGCATATATGCAAGTATTTGACAGATCGGGGCCTTATTGCATCTTCAGCCTGAGCTCTCTCAAGATTTCTGAAACATCTTGCTGAACGTGTCCAAAGACCAAAATGAAACTATACTAAACAAAACAAAGACAAGCAAAGCAAAATAACAAAACCAAAACATATGATTTGAAAGCAGAATAAATATTTTAAGGGATAAAACTTTCACTATAGGATAATCTTTCCAACAAATATATGAGTGTCACATTTCCATCAGTATGATCCATAAAGTTTTCTATTTGCTTTGTATTAAATTCCTTATGTCATGTACTCGATAAAGCGCTTTCTCTAGGGCTGCAGTTGGAATAAAGCTAGCTATCCATTTCCTCTTGTCATGGGTGCACGCTCTTTCAAATGATTTCAATACCATTAATTAGAAGCTCTTAAACCCAACATACCAGTTTTTGTGGGGGTCTATTCAAGATTATGTAAAATTATAGAATTTAAGGAACAGCTGTTAAAATGTACTTAAATTATATACTTGAGTAGCAGTTAAGGGTTGATATTGCAAACATTTATGCACATGAATACCTTTACTCAATGTTACTGCAAGCAGAATTTCTGAAGGTGCTTTCTGCAAGTTATCACTTACAATAGTAATTTTTTTTGCACATAATCACAATTGTAAATAAAACCATAATTCAGATCTATCTAGAAGTCGCTTTTGTGTATATTGGTTAAAGTCTAAGTATTTATCATATTTCAACAGAACAAAAAGACTTTGGACACCTTTAATGTATGTAACTGGACTAAATCACCTTGACACCGTCCACTTGGTATTTAAATTATTACAGCTATAGTACACTCAGTTTGAGTCAAAATTACCACAGACCCTACCTCTTAGTGTAGCTGTAGAGCAATTTTTTATGTGAACCATCTTATTCACGTGAACCATTTTATTTTTAGGAACTACTTTTGCAATCTCCATTTATATTTGCCAGTATCGTATTATTTTACAGCAATCTACTTTTTTCTATTCCTTTGTTACTTTGGGATTATGAAGCAATGATTAAAATATGCGTGAGGAAAAAATAAAGGGAATTTTTAAAAAATTGACATTTTTTCTTGTTTAAAAAAAAATCCAAATATATATAAAATATATTGATCAGCTCTAGTTAAAAAACTTTTTCACAGACCATGATGTAATCCCTGGCACATATGACTTTCCAGTGATTTGTTTAATATTTATCTATAATCAGTATATATAATGTCACTATCTTTTTGTCTGTTTACCCATGTATCTGTGTGACTATAGTCCTTAAAATTAGCACAGTATAGTCTGCAGTAGTTAAAATTTACCGGTCCAACTTGTCAGCAAGTCTTTGAAGCTCCTGTGCATATTCCATAGCCTGCTGCACCAAATCATCATCAAATCGAGACAAATTGGCTAGTTTTTCTTGTAATTCCTTTTTAGCACCATCTATTTCTGCATAGAACCCCGACACATTCTAAACAAAATATGGAAGAATAGAAAAAAACTGAAAGTAGTAACAAAAATATCCTCTTAATTCTTAACAGTGCAGGGTTTTTTGGTTTATTAAGTAACATATATTTTAATGATGATATATTTTAACAAATGAAAAAAGAGGAAGTTGAAAAGGAGGAAAAATACAGATGAGGTCAAGGTGACTAAATGGGAGGAATGTGAAAAGTGAGAAAAATAAGCCAAAATATCATAACCCCACAGAAGGAGAGTGGATAGATACATGGGACACCAACATATTTAAGAGATGGTCTTCTCTTCCATTATCTTTGCTGATATTAGTTCCATAGTGATTAGCTGAAAGCATCTGAAATTGAGGCTTAACAGGTGGGATAAAAGAGTGAGATCATACCCCACTGATCTGCACTTGGAGGGCAAACCCCATCTGGATCCACAGCACAGAATGAGGAAGGGAGTGGGCTTATGTACTTCTGTGGCACTGTGCACCTCCCCATACAGGATGGAATCTTTACAGCAGACAGTATCCATAAAAGGTAATAGAGCCTCAGGTTTATTATATCTTATGCATTGCCCTTTTGGGGTTCCTGGTTGCAGCGGTAGCCATGGGAAAGTCTCTCTGCTAGTGTAGTTTCTACAGATTGAATCCTTGAGACCTGCTTGGGTTGGGGACAGATCCTGAACCCTATTCTGTGGAGGGATAAACTGTGGCCCATTGATGGGATTATGTGGGAGAATCTTCATGGAGGTTTCTTTGCAAAAAACCCCTTCCTGTGGCTCTTCTTAAAGTAGAAGTTAAAAATCATGGTTATAGAATTTTATCTGCAAAGAAACTTCTTATAGTGACCATCTGATGGGACTACTACTATTGGCTAAGGCAGCATGGATTCAGAAGCCTGGGACTAACCATGGAGTTCATCAGTGATTCTTCATAGTGCCTATGGCTGAGGACAAGTAATGTCTCTTTACCTCAGCCAAAGCTCTTTTGTACAGCCACATAAAATGCTTGTACAGACAGTCAAACATAAGATAGGTCTGCAACCATCGCCTCTGCAGTGTGCAACCCTCCTGCTTACAGAGTTGTAGATCAACAATAAACCATAGGGACCTTGGTATACAAGATACAAGGATGGAACAGAAAGGAGAGTGAGTTAAGAGCCTCTTGTAATAGCTAATGAGCTGCTTGACACTCATTTTCATGCTACTTCCCTTCCTGAAATGTGTTGCATTTATACTTACCAATTAAGAGAGAAAAACAAACTGAGAACACCTGTTGTATGAAACATCTGCCAGATAACTGGTGCACAAATAGAGCCACATGAATATATTGTATCAGCCACCCTCAAAAAGCCTATGTTTTGGGTTTTTGTTGGTGTTGTGATGTGTTGTTGTTATGTGGGGTTCTTTTCGTTAACCAGTTTATCAATTAAACATGACTTTTCAAACAGAATGAAAAAATTCTGTATCAATTTTTTGTTAAAAAAATAAAATAAATTTAACCAAAAGAAAAAAATGCCACCAAAATTTTCATTTTGGTCAAAAATTTCCATTTGTATTAAAAAATGGAAACTCAACTTTTTGGGGTAAATTTCTTCAGTTATCAGAAACTTGTTCTTATTTTGCTTTTGTTTTTTTGTAAAAAAGACCAAAACAAATTCCAGAAAATATTAAAAAAACTACAAACCTCACACAAATAATTGGGATTTTCTGACCACCTCTAGTCTATTTTCAGTGTTGAAGCAAAAAAGGATCAACCTTTTTTACACCATGAAACATTAATCCTCACTTCTTCACTCCACTGCTCCACAAAGTAATTGACTTTTAAGAGGATTTGTAAATGTGGTGTATAAACATGAAATTCCAACAATTGCTTATCTCTATGTTGAGATTTAGGGTCTTTTAACTGTTCCTGCCTTCATCTGCTTGAAATGGACCAGGTGCTTGTGTGGGGCTTTTTTCCTAAACAGACAGAACAATTCTCTGCTCAGTGCATCTTCTGGCCTCTTAACTGGGCCTCCCTTGTGAAGTAATTGACAAAAAGCTTATCTCAAATCTATCCCCAATAAGGTGTTCTTAAAATAACATCATTTTTCCATGGCAGTAAAATTTCATTACGGAAGTTTTGACTGTGGCAGAAATCATTAGGTTTTATTGGAATATTTGTCAGTACTTCAGCAATCCTATATAACAAGAGTTCTCCAAATCTGATGCTTTGAATACATGACTTGTAAAGAAAAAAAAAGGATGGCATTTAATCATACAATCAGGTGCCTACCTTTATCACATCACTTAGTTTTATGTTGAATTGTTGTGGCTCGACTAAAGTATCTATAGCACTTAACAGAATACTGTTCACATCATTGGTTTGCTCCTTCACTTTCTCCTGTAGCTTCTGCAGAAAAAAATAAATCCACATTCAGAAATGTTTTATGCATTGCTAAAATGCAGCATTAACATTCTCTGGTATGTTGTTAATGTGAACTCTACAGTTGTATTTGTGAAATAAATAAAGAGCTACCTCTTTTCCCATATAATTAATGTTAAGATTGAGTTTTGCTCACACTTCTCAAGTTGCATATTATAACGTGACATTTTCAGTTTGGCTTGTCTTCATGGAGGACTAAGGCCTTTATTTAAAAAAAAAAAAATTCATTTTGTATTACCTTTTGAGCAATTATTGGAATGAACTACCCTCACTACGCCATCGGAACAGTTCTCTGGGAGTACAAAGAAAAACAAAATATGGACTTTTCACAGTGGCATGTAGACTAGTTTGGACTGGAAGGTTCTTTTTCTACCTTCAAATTAGAGATCTGTTTTCCATGAAAATTATAAAACCAATGTGAATGTGCTCTTTGGTACAGCATCTGCCTTAATTGTGAAAAATAATGAAACTCAAACAATGGTTAAAAGCAAAGACAATTATGACCACATCCAACATACTTCAGGCTTCACTTCATGAATATGAGATGAGCTGCAGATCTGCTTCTGCATAGTAATTATAAAACAAAAGAAGAGAGGAACAAAAGAGACTCCGTACATGAGGATCCTAAGCTTTTTGTAGAGGAATTAGCGAAAACAAAATGCTTGATTTTATATTTAATTATTAAAAGAAAACACTGGTCCTTAGCAACAAACTATTTGGCAATAATGAAAGACAGAAAGAAAGAATAAAATAATGATCTGATTCACTGCACTGTTGTCCTGGACAGTTGTTTAAAACAAGTACATGTATCTGGTGCTTCTTTTTCCTACATCTCTCAAGTCCATCTGTTTCACTGCATCCCTCTACAACTAAAACCCTTGGATTGGTTTTAGAAATCTCCATTTTAACGGGGGAAACCTTCTCCTTTCTAGGAGTTCCTGAATCTTATCTTCCCCATTCTATTCGATACAAAATGCTGTGGTTTAAAAATCTTCCAATTTGGTTCCTGTGAACACGTTAATCTCTTTGACTATCTTTGTTGGCTTTTTCTTACCTTCCACATCAAATTCAAGTTGCCAGCACTGACAACCCCAAGAGTTCAAAAGCCATAAGTTAGAAAAAAAAAAAAAGTTCATGAGCCTGGCCTAAAAATCATGACATTTAAACCTCACTCACCCCAACAGATCATGTTTTTTGGTTGTTGTCTGGTTTTTAACTCCTCTGTCCACCCCCGGTACATGTACAACAGTTACAGGGTGAAAATTCAATCTTAAGCACACACAAACTATACACATAAATATGTGCAACTTCTCCCTGCCTTGACTGCCTCCCACTGCCCAGAGGCCTTGCTGTTCCCTGTCTCCCCACTGGCAGTTATCTCCTGTTTCCAGACTGCAGCAGAGGGACTATCCTAGGGTTTTTACTTCCAGCTTTCCCCTTTCTGGACAATGTGTATATGTGTGTGTGAAGAGTGGGAGTTTGAGGCTGCTGCTGCCACCAAGATTGGAGGGGGCCAGCAGCACTGGGCCTGCTCTGAGGTGCTGTTGGGCTATGGGGCACCCTGCTACTGCAGACAGCACAATGGCCTGCAGCACATATACCTCTAGTAGTCAAACTCTGAACCTACAGACAGCTCCGGCAAATTCCTGAGCTGCCTGTGTTTTATCGCGAGATTATGAGAGCTGCACCAAAATGGGCCAAAGCCAAAATCATGCACGCTGGTGACACTCATCCCCACATTCTAGGCACCATTCCTGAATGCTTTATTTGCATCCTGCTTCCACACTGTTCTTTGCACCTCTTCGATGCTGCTCTTTACACTTCTGCATGCTCCAAATGGCCTCACTCTATTTATTCAAGTCCCTCTTTAAATAATTTACTATGTACAGAATGTATTTAAAATAATTAAACCCTGACTGCTTGAAATGTGCATGTTAACCTGAACGTGTGTGTGTGTGTGTGTGTACACACCACTGCTTTCTGCTGAATGGAACCAGAACTACTTAGTTTTCTTCTAGGACTTATACTGATAATACTTAAAGGAAATTCTCCTTTACTTACAGTGGAGGGAGGGGGACCAGTGCTTCTGAAACAGGAAGATCTGAGTTGTATCCTGACTACCCCCATTAAATTCAAAGTAGCCATGCTGTGCGCTGCGAAGGGCGAGCCATGAAATCCTTGCCATGGGTTTGTTGCAATGTATCTCAGATATGTTTAAGCTGTCAAGCCTGTGTCTTGTTTAACTCCCTGGGGCTGAGATAGCATGTCTTCATCTTGGCTTGGATAGTAGGCTTGGGTAGCAGCTGACTTTTATTAGCACTTACATAGCTTACATCTAGACTAAGAGTGCCAAATTCATGCTGCAGAATGGACCAATTTACATTTTCACTAGGGCTACGAATTTAGGGTCCTATGAGAAAACAGAAGCACAAAAAGGTAAAGAACTTACCTAAGGTGACACACTTTATCAGCTGCAGAGCTGGGCATAGAATCCAGGAGTCCTGACTCCCATTTCTGTGTGCTAGCCATTAGACATTAATCCCTTTGGTGATGATAACATCAGTACAGAAACTCGCACAGAGGAAAACCTCTACACTCATTTCTGTAGCTACACATTTTTAGAATCCAACGTTTAAAATATCCTTATCAGTGAAAATGTGTTGCTCCCAGACACACCTACAATATACATGCTGCACATTACCTCATTCTCTTGGAGTTTGGCAGTGTTTTCCTTATTTATATCCTTAGTTTCCCTGACATAGTCAAGAGCCTGGTCCAGAGCCTCTTGTAAGTCTGACAGCTTCATATTATAGTCACTGAGCTGGTCCAATACGATGGGAAACAAAGATCTGGTCTCATTATACCTCAGCTGCCACTCTTCAACCTGCCTCAGCACTGAGAGAAGAGTCAAAGGCTATTGATTAATCTTTCTGAATTCCCTTGTCCTCTCCCTTCGCAGCATGAATTACCAGTCTGCCTACATGTGACTTTCTAAAAAGACTAAGATTAAGGTATGCTCTTTCTGTTGGAGTTTACATATACCAGCATTAGAACAACTTTATGACCTGATCTGCTGTCCTTAATCAGGAAGTCAGTAAAATCACATTTGCTAGCAGAGAACTTGGGCACTCACCTATGACACGTAGCTAGATTTTATTTCTAATTATTCTTCTGAATGGGAAAAAAACTTGTCTCATTTTAACTTCCTCCCCTTATCATAAAAACTTCAAATTACAATGATTGATTATAGAAATGGGTGGGACTGGTTTTTGTGTGTATACAGTCTCAACTAATTAGTCCATACTCTTATTCTCTGGATGAAAGAGTACTTATTGATTGTTTTACCCTTCCAGCTGCAATATTCCAAAAATCACAAAGGATCTGTCTATATTGCAGCTGGAGGTATAATTTCCAGTTGTACATATATTGAACTTGATCAAGCTAGTGTAGTAAAAACAGCAGTGTAGCTGTGGTGACATGGGTGGTGGCATGGGTTAGCCATGCTAATACATATATTCTGGGATGGGATTGCATTCATTTTGCTGGCCCATGTTCCTACCCCCCTACCAGGGCAACAATTTTTAACATTCTAGCTTGATCAAAGCTAGTTGTGTGTATGTCCATCTGGGCTGGAAATTATACCTCCAGCTGCAGTCTAGATATATCACTAGTGGAGATTCAGGCCCTGTAAGTCTACATAGTTCTCATTCTGACAGATAATGGCTTACTCTAACTTTCCCAATTTTTTATGTTTGTTTTTCCTTTCTCAGTCAGCAGTCTTGAGAAAGTGGCATGGTGGCATGGCACAATCATCTTTAACCCCTTGTTCAAGCAGTAATTAATTAATCTACTGCAAACCCTAGATGAAAACTTTTAATGGGTTCACAGGTTTCATACGCTTGTCATATCGCATGTATTCTCTTAAGCCACGAGTAATCCAGCTGGCCAACCACTAAAGTCAGCATCTACAAGCAGATTCTCCACATAGGTTCAGCGTTGCTGGTTACCATGATTACTATTGGAACGTTGTTTGCTATACTGTGTCTTTCCACCAGAATAAACACAGAGATAGACGGAGACCTAAAACTCACGCTCTTGTGCTGCATCAGCCTCATCAGTAGCAAGCAGCCTCTGACTGGAGAAAGGCTTGCGATGCTGGATTTCTCTCAGCATCTCCTCCGCCAAGTTCAGCTTCTGAATGATATCCTCAGGGCTCAGCTCGTGTTGGATTCCATAGTATTTCATCTTGCTGCTGATTTCTGAGGACAAAGAAATAGATTGTCACTCCATCATAGTTACAATGAAGTGAACTTTTTGGAACACTTTCATCCCTCGGGCTCTGGTTTGAATCCAGATCAAGTTGATAGCAAGTGAAATGTGGATGACACAGAGTAAAGCTGACACTAATATTTCTGTCCACTAACTTCAGAAACAATGTGTTATGGGTTAGTCTATTTACATCATGTTTTAGAGTATATTTATCAGATTGTCACAAATGTTTCCCAGTGCCTATATATTAATACCCATTTGGTCTTTTCTTTTCTGCTAAACTATCTTTAGCAATCCACAAAGTTCTATCACAGCTTCCCATAATATATCAGAGCCATTTGGGTGTAGAGAGCACAAATGATTCTGGTCAATTGACCAGAACATTTACATGTGCCAGGTCAGCCCTGGCCAAGTCCCTGACATAAGTACATATCAAGCACAGCACCAGGGCATCCTATCTCTGTCAGAGAGGGGGAATAACAAATAATCCGTGGAGGCAGAGGGAAAAGGGAGGCAAACAGGAGAAGGGGAGAAAAAGAGGAGAGAAAAGGAAAGAAAGAAAAGGACAGATGGAAGAGACAGCAAAAGGAGAAAAAAAAAAGAGAAATGGGGAAAGACTCAGAAGGAAAGGGATGGAAGCTGACAGGTATTAAGTGTCCAAGACATATGGAGGGACATGACAAGATAGGCTTGGTAGGGAGGAATGCAGAGACTGTGGTCATGACACTTCTTTGGTACCATATTAAGCCTTGAGTCCTCTAAAGTGAAACACATTAGCTGTTCAACAGTGCAAAATAGTATGACATAATAGGGCAAGAAATGAAAAAGATTAAAGCACATTGGAACTACCCAAGTAATTGAAATAGTAGTTGGCATACCCAAGTAGTTGGTGTTAGGCCAGGGCAATGAAGTTGTACTTAACACCATTTCTTTTCAAAAGGTGCCATGGAACTTCTAAGAGCCACAACTGATCAGGACCTCAGTTTTAGGTCTCATGTGAAAAAAGGCATTTCCTACCTTATAATACCCTCAATATAATACACCCATTAAGTACTGATGTAGAGGGAAAAGTGCCCCTTATTGTATCATCTAAATCACTTCCTATAGCATGGAGATTTTGCATAAATTCCCCCCACCCAAGTATTGATCTATACTGACCCTGACTGGAAAGGGGATGTTCAAAGGTCAGGTCAAA
Organism: Emydura macquarii macquarii; assembly: GCF_026122565.2. NCBI lineage: Eukaryota > Metazoa > Chordata > Testudines > Chelidae > Emydura > Emydura macquarii. Next base: position 9,311,370 of record NW_027131283.1, read on the forward strand.
TCAGTGTTTATATATTGGTATCACATGAAATTTTCATTTTTTGGTCAGTCAGTGGTTGACTAATGTAAATGTGCTGTAAGATAGAGCTGGGGCCTTTATGGCACAGGAAATAGGGAAGCTTTCAAGTGTATTTCATTTGTTTTTTATTGCTTCTTGTAGATACAAAAGGAGAAACTGCAGTTGGTTTAATCTCAGTTTTATGTGTCCATGTGATAGGAAGATGCCATTAATGTTCTGGAATATAGATAATAATCTCTGACTAGAGTATCTTTCTCCAGTGCAATTGTGCTTGGGAAGATGCTCACTGTTGTCATTTGTCCTTATTACTGATAATAAAAACCCTTGAAAATGCAAATAGTCTCTTAGTCCCTAAATTAAAAGGTATTTCTTCATCCGGTAACATATAAATAGCCTATTTTTTAGTTAAAAAGTGTCTATGTTTTGGTATATATGTTGCTGGTGAGAATACTGTTATTTCTACAGTATTACGCAAAGATTGATTTTGGAAATGTAACCTCCATCTCTTGACAGTCAGTGCACAGATGAGTCAGACTCCAAAACAGTAGGCGACAGATTGTCACAACATTTTAATATGAAAAAGTCCCCTCATCTCACTTGGCTACTTTTGGGAGACCTTAAGCTTGTTATGTTCTTTGCCTGCTGTGAAACAGTATCACAGTAACAGTTTATGACACCTTGCAGTGTCAGTGAGTTTACAAAACTGTACTTCCATTCACTGAAGGCAATATTTTCTTTGGAAGAAATAAGAAAGAGAGACAAAAATCTAAGCTCTTTGCAATATCTGTATCCAAACTTAACTGAATACTCCACCGCCTGACGACAGCAACTGGCTTGGAGAGGACACCTCTGTCCATCCCCTTGACTGAGACTGAGAGGAGGGGGTGTAGGTTTGAGAAGCTCTTTACCCTTCAGCACCTCTGCTTAGAGTTTACAGTGTCCTTTTCTCTTTGGAGATTACCCATATAACAGTAATCTTAACAAAAACAAGATTTATTAAAAAATGAGAGAAAATGGAGTTAAACTAAAAGAAACTGTTTGCTTCCTATATCTAGATTTACATTTCTCACCAGCTATGAGACATTCTCCACTTCATTATAGAGAAGAAAAATAAAAGTGAATAGCAGAAAGTAATCCTCTCATCTGACCACTCTGGTCTGCCTGTGAGCCTTGTGCTGATGTCTAGGGCTTGTCTACAATTACCTTTTAGATTCAACGGCAGTTGACCGGAGTTACGCAAACAACTTGCGTAACTCCTGTCGACTTCTGTGCCTCTGTTCTGTGCGCCGTCTTCACTGTATTGCACCGACGAGAACCGCGTTCCCGTCGAAGCAGCACTATGCCACTTGAGAAGATGGTCTTAATACGTCAATTTCTGGATCAACTGAGCAGGTCTTCACTGACTGCTCAGTCGATCAGATAAGTCGATCTGACGGCGGTGAATTTGCTGCTGTCAGTGAATACATAGCCTTAGAGATGAAGAGTCTTTCTCCCTCACTCAACGTCTTTGAGCCTGGGCTTAAAAACCCAGTTTTCCAAAACAATTCTATCCAGCCATGTACACACCCAAAAGGATTTGGGCTCACTGCTTTCTCTAAGAGATGGACCACTGAGGACACAGAGGCTCTTTAACAATGATTAACACCTGCCTTTCAAAGACTCAAAAACCTAGCTTAGATGCCATTTTTCACATACCACCATGGTTGGTTGTATCTAGTTTCAGCTACACCTCTGGTTCAAGTCCTCCAAGGAATTCTTTCTTTTGTCAAGAAATATGACTTGTGGGCATGTACCCAAAGGCTCCATCATAATAGCATTTTGAAAACGAAGAAAAAGACACAAAATAAGCTGAATTCTCTGCTTTGGCCAAGATGAGTTCAAATACAAGACCAGAGGGGATGGTATCAAAGATGATTTTAAGCCACCTTTGTGACTTCCCAGTCCTCAGCTGACTCAGAGCTAGGCCTGTCTCCTGATAGAGTTTACAGCAGAATCTGCACTGGCTGCCAATGGCTTCTAAGAGCTGTCATGGTAACTGAGGATTGCTGGATTGCAATGATGCTTTGGCTATACTCCCTACACTAGGCTCTGAGAGGGGCAAGGGTGTAGGAGCCAATATGGTGGTTCTATATCTGTATCATCTAAGGGCTCTCCTTGGCAGGGTGAATTCCTCCACTGTCTATAGCTGCTATCTTTATGGCAGATTTGCACTGGGTGAAAATTGCAACGTTTCCTTAACAGAACAAAGAATCTGGCCAGTAAAGGTAAATGACTTAACCTAAGGCCACACACTAAGTCAGTGGTACAAGTGGGATTTGAATTTAGGATTTCCAGTTTTGTACTCAATCCACTAGACCATGCTGTCTTCCCAAATCGGAAGCAAAGAACAACCACAACGAAAAAAAAAAAGATTTATAAAATGGGGTGAAATCCTGGCTCCCTTGAAGACAATGACAAAACTCCCACTGCCAGCAGGGATGGGATTTCATCACTGGTTTTAAATATCTTGTTATTTCTAAAAATCACAACAATCTTTCCATATAGAAACTTTGTAGAAAGTTACTTTTAAAATCAAAATTGATTCTAGAGATAGATAGATTCCGCTTTAATGCTGACATGATAGCAGAACTATAATTCTCTGTAATGGGTCAACATGGGAAAGCTTTTGATTGTGTCTCTGTCTACCTAACTACTTACATAGCTTCCGTCTCTATAGTGTTTGGGCACCCACTCCATTTAACCAAGACAAACAAACAAATGAACAAACAAACAAACATAAAGACTGTATACAGGCTGTATAATTTTTTAGTGTTTCACAAAATAATTGATTTCATATGAAATTGACCTGAGATTTAACTTCCTGAGGGAGATGTCAGGAGGGAGAGAAAAGAAAAGCAGCACTCTGTAATGGAGGATATCTGATCATGGGCCACAATAGCTTGTTGAGACAGACAAATTTTCATCCTGGCATTATCTGTTAAAACCTTATGTCTGATGGTTTTATAACAATGCTCCTGGTGCTATGACATTTTCCCAGTGGAGATTTTACTGATATATTTTTGACATTAAGCTGAACCAGAAAAATTCTATTTACCTTGGATGTTGTCTCTCATATTGCCGAGTTGCTGCACAAGTTGAGTAGCGTGGTTAATGGTTGCCATGGTTTCCTTCTCTACCAGTAGGCCTTTGCTTGATGCTTGATTTCCCTATGAATAAACCATGTGAGCACAAGATTACTATTTTTAAAAAAATCCACATGCATGTGTGCGGTTGTGCAGTATAAACATAATTTTTTCTCTTCCTGATGAAAGTGTGGTGTAGGTCCAATCAGCATATAAATGATATTTAAAAAGGAGCTTGAAGTGAAGGGCTGCCTTTATTAGTATTTTGAGAATTGCAGAATCGGAGATTAAAATCTAGCCCATATTTCTCCATCATCTGCTGCAATCAAATTGCCATAAATTATGTACATTTGTAAGACTCCCATCAAACATTCTACTGAGTCTCAAGCTGCTTGCTCCTAAGCACCCACCAACGCTGCCTGATTTTGTCAGATGCTTGTTTCCCAAATAACATAGATGTTTGGACAAAAGACTAGTGTGAGGCTGAAGGTCGATTTTAGGAATCTGTCTCCCATACAGTGTGATTTTGTTTGGGGAGGACTCCCCATCTTCTCAGCCTCTCCTCCCTTCCTCCAAAACTCAGACAGCTAGTGGGCAGCCAATAAGCTCAGGCAGAAGCAGAGTCACAGTATTCTATTACATTTGGGACTGCCCTCTAAATAAGGCCCTCCTGCCACCATTGCAACTTTTTTGTGTCCCCAAAACAGGCTTCACAGTGAAGTATTGGTTTAAGATTGAGAGGAGAGGAGGTGTTAAGATTTACTGTTGAATAATCATCACGTTTCCTAAGAAATGTATTGACTTCAGTTGTCCTTTGATTTTGTTTCCTTAGAGAGTTCTCAGAGGGAGAATAAAAAAACTGGGCTTATTGCTATGTTGACCACTGCTGCTAGGTCTTGCATGCCAACCAACACTGATGATCGATGGTATCAAAGTGTTTGGATTCAGATTTATGCTTTGGCTTATAATTAAGTTAATTCTTACTGGAAAGTTAGGATCGGGGTACAGCTTTAGACTTTGAATCTCCCACCCAATATTTTTGAAGACATGTAGCTCCTGGGAAGTCAGTTTTCCTGGGTAAATGATGCATTTGGTTGAGATAATAACATTCATTTCTCCATCCTGTAGTTATTAATAATTATTATCATATTCTGCAATTCTAGCTGTTTTGTTTGATCAGCTGTGGCTAGTACTTACATAGCCACATATCTTGTAAATAGAGGTTTTCACCTCTGAGAGCACCAGATGGCGCTTTAAACCAGGCAGAAGGCTGAAAATAAGCTTGGAAACAGGTATCAGTTTAGAGTAGACAATAGGATCAAGTCCAGCTTCAGTGGAGCAGAACCAGGAGCAATCCTTGGAAATAGAACAGGAATGCATTTATACCTCAATGAAATAAATAGGTGGGTTCATATCAAGGGTTTTCTTTTCTTTTACATATTATCTAAGATTGCCTTAGAAGGGATAGCACTGTGTGGGTCACTGTATTCATTTATTTCCTTCAGGGTTTCTGGTGGTTAGTTTTTTTTTTTTTTTGGCTTTTAATGGGTGTTTATTTTAAGGCAATAACCATTCATGTTTATCCATAAGCATTTGCATCTAGATATTTTTCCTTTTAACCCCTCCCCACCCCCACACACAAATTCTTATTAGCCAGTTATGGTTTTATATTTGCATACACAAAGAGCTAGAGTGGCACGAGCTGAGACTGCCATCAGAATGAGGCTCTCGGAGATCTCTTTCAGATAGGAAGCAGCATGTCTGAGATCAGTCAATATTACTGTGTAAACCAAGGATGCTATTGCTGAACCCACAAATCCCATTGACTTCAGGAAGACTTTGGCTAGGAGTTTCAAAGAAACCTATATTTTCCAAATTCAGCCAAATTCTTCAGGACAGAGCCTTTAAGATACTTTGCCAGAATTGCATAACATTAGGTCACTATAAACCACATTTATTGTAATGAAACCTCACATATATTTTATGCTTCTGTTCTGTGCGGATGGTTTAAACCAGAAACCCCAGCCATCCCTTAGACATCATGAAGTATCCTTGCAAAACTTTGAATGGAAGACACAGTGCACACTTGCGAAACCCATTAAAACTAACAAAGGCTCCTACCCTGATTTCCTTTTTAGTGCTTTGAAAAGAACAGAAAAATGATGTAGAGGGAGGAATTACTATGCTGCTCCCTCTATTGTGAGAGGCCAGGAACTTGAACTTCCCCCTGCACTAGCAATGACAAGTTCTAACCTAGGGCATTCTTCACAAAGGAGAAGTCACAATGGAGAAAAACTTACAAGTAAATCAAACACTTAAGGACTCAGGGAATGCTGAAATCCAATGATCTCAAAATAAATCCCATGCCAGTGAAGATGATGGGAAATCCTATCATACAGATACAATGAAGATTCCCAGAAAAGCTAACGCCTCCATCATGCTACCTTCAAACCACAGAGAGGAACAGTTAGACTGACTGAGTGATTTCACAGGAATAGGTGGAGGTGAGTTGGTTGAATCAGCTGGTCCTTTTGCAAAGTGCAGAGGAGCACAGGTCATAGGAAGTTTAATCCTGTTGGGTCCTTTCATTAAGTGAGTACTGTTCTTCCACCTCTTCACTCCCTCACTTTCTTCCTCCCTCTGTGCTGTTCTCTGCTTACTTCTGTGCTTGAGTTTTATTCTTAAGTGTAGTTATTTTATTTGCCTGACAGAAAAATTAAGAAGTGAAGCACAAGCTCTGGAACTGTGCCATAAATTCTAACTGTATTCTGCTCTTGGTGAAAATGTGGCAATCCCTGGCTTGATATCTCTCAAATTATGAAGGATGTTGGATGTCTATTTTTTTAAAAAGAGAAAATATTTTGAGCCCCAACTGTTCTCTTAGCAGATTTCATGCGAGCACTCTGTTAGGCTGTAGTGAGTGTACCTCATGAAGTGAAGGAATGTAACACTAATCATATGGTCTTGCAATTGAACATAGATAAAATATGTATGATTATAATTGTGTTAAAACATATCTTGAGTGCTGATCAGGTGCCCTTCTCAGCAGGTATCGGATAAACCATTTTTAACTGGTGGTTTTGAAACATGCTTTGAAGTATCTAATCAGTGCTAATTTAAATTTTATGAGAGCATCCATGTAAAATATATACAGTTCAAATAGTCAGAAAGTACATCTGAATTACTTTAGTCTTGATTACTTTGCTCAATTATAAAACAGAATTTGAAATGGAAATTCAGCCTGTCTACCTCACATCAAATGCAGTACCAATTTAGTAAATGTGGCCCCTGTGAGGGACTATGAGTCAGGCCGAAAGTTTTCTGAATCCAGTGGAATAGTTCTTATTAACTTCAATGGGTTTTGGATCAGGCCCTATATCCTGCATTTTCAGGAAGACAGACTTGACAGGTCATTTCCATTTCCAATTCCTGGAAGCATCTTGTTTTGTTTTCAAAATAAAATAATCTACCAAGCCTCTTTAAAGGTCCTTTCTTGAAACTCTTATGCCATATAGTGGATGGGACAAATTGTAGTCTCACATTAGTTCACCTATTCCATCAGCAGATCATAAAGAGAACTGCAGACAAACCTGTTCTTCAAGTGTCTTTGCCTCTAAGAAGAGATGGGTCATTTCAGTCTCAGCATTATCGATCTGGATCTTCCTGAGTAAAGAATGATTTTCTTTTTCTGATAGTTTCATCTGTATGAAAAGAGATTTTTTTAAAAATAGTGTTAGTTCAATGTAGTTGAAAACAAATTTCTCTATAATAATTATGGTACGAGCAGCACAGGAATTAACAAGGATTGAAATGCTTATGGAGGGAACAGTAATGTGTAGGTTAATACTAAACACAAAAATGAAGCTCATCCAAATGGTGTAGTCTATACCTTGAGGAGGAAAACAGTGGAGTTGAGTTCATTCAACTGTTTGTTAGCAGCAACGCCAGTGGAAATGCTCAGCAAAATTGATTTGCTTTCATCAATAGAGAGACTCGCTAATCGGATGTCATCAGTCAAATCCCAAATGCATTTATCACAACCTGACAATAAAATAAGATATGGTCATTTTTCTTTTAACTTCAGTGTCAGTTAAATGGAAAACATTCTTCTTCTTCTTAAAGTTTACTTTATGTCCTTCACACCACAGGGGATTCTGCTCTTAGTTGTTAATGAAGCCCTTAGGAAAGCCATTTTTCTTCATTTTAATCCACCCACTTTCAAGGTCCCACAGGTTAGTCACCACACTTCCAGCTGAGGATGGCCAGATGGAACTAGTTGGGGAGCCTGTCAAGGCTGCTTGGTAACCAGTGGGAGGGGTAATAAGAGGCATTTCCTGGCTATTCCATAGGGGCTCAGCATGCCTGTGACCCATAGAACAAGAAATCAGGGCCAAAAAGTGAGTTCATACAACTGTTATAACGCAGAAACATGTATTTATTAATGCTTGCAGTTATATGTATTCTTTGTTCAGTGACTGGCAGTCATCGACAGAAGCTGAATTTGATTGACAGGTCAGTTAGGAAGTCAATTCTTAAAGGCACAGTGCTAGCATATCTAAATTATGGTTACCAAGAAGGCCACCCCTGGCCATGCATAACGCTGCTTCTAAGCAATACTATATATTTTCTATTTATATTTATTCCATTACTAAATGCCAAGAACTTTTGATGAATGAAACATTGGTGTTACATTGTTAAAAATAACAAAGCTAGGAAATAGAAAACGTAGGTACCAACAGCAACTTTTTCTTGGCTGTGTTGCACATTCTGTATACAGCAGAAATAGTTATACTGCCATTAACAAGGTCAGCATTTAACCACAGTTACCACACTGTGATACTGGAGACACTAGAGTGTCCCCCTACATTTTGTATGGGAGATATCTGCAATATCTCAGAAACTGCTGTATGGCAACGCTTGCTAAATCCCAACTTTGCAATGGTGACTATTATATACTGATATATGTTTAACTAGAAAATAAGAATTGATATTCAAGGCAGCTGAGGAAATACTGCTGCTGGAACCAAAAGTTTTGCATTTTCCATGTTTTTAGGGGGTAACTTTTAGGACCAGAGGCCCATAGCCTCATATTTAGGCACCTAACTCCCATTGGTTTCAAAGGAAGTTAAGTACCTAACTAATTCTGAGGAACTGGGCCAGAGTACTTATTTTTAGGTATTGCTCTCAGTAGAAGACATTGTGCCTCACAATCACACAATCAGCCTTGTGAGTCATTCATACTGCATCAAGGTCTCTCTCTACGGGCTCAGTCTTGTAAGGTGCTGAACGGTTTCCCCCAGTACAGTAAAACAATTAAGCATGTGTTTAACTTTAAGCACTAGACACCACACATACTTAAAGCTAAGAACAGCTTAAAGAAAAACGTAAGTGTTTTGCTGGATGAGGGCCAGAGTGCTCAGCTCCTTGCAGGATCAAACCCTTAATTTATATTTGCAGAATACTAAATACAGCAAGGTTATTCCATTGTTTTTATTGGATGCCGAACTGTTATTCTTACTGATTGTTGGGCAATCCGTGCCTGTGGGGCCCTCTCCTAGACATTCTCCAGTTCGACTGTCGCAGGGTTCTCCTTTGCAATTGCACTCTGTGGGGAAAAAGGAGGTTTTTAGAACCATTTTCAAAGGGTGCCATATCCACTCCTACACATACCAAATTACTGTTTGTATCACAATAGCACCTAGGGTGTCTCTACACTGCAATTAAAAACCCACAGCTGGCCCATGCCAGCTGACTCGGGCTCATGGGGCTCGGGCTAAGGGGCTGTTTAATTGCAGTGTAGACATTCGGTTTTGGGCTGAATCCCAGGATCTAGGACCCTGAGAGGGTCTATTTCTACTTCTATTTCACTGTAGCCCATACACTGCTTTCTATGATTTAAATAATCCTTATATTTACATCCTATGGTGACTATTCATCATAGGAAAACTTTTGTGGTATACGTTTAGCAGTAAACATGATGGACCACATTTTGCTTTCCCTTACATCAGTGACATTCCAGAGTAACTTCATTAGCAACAGTGGAGTTTTTCTGGTTTTTTACTGCTGTGAAATTAGAATTAGGCCTATTCTATTCTCAGCTGTAACTGTCAGGGGGCTGCAAACAGTGTGACATTTTCAATATCCTGGATGGCCTGTGTTTCCACCAGATACTGGATCTATATTACTTGGATTTTATACTTCCTGAATTAGGGTTAGAGAAGTCCAGGTTGAGAGAGAAGAAGTCCAGACTGAAGGTCTATCATTTAACAGCAACCCTTTCTGTAATAAAATAATGATCTCTGAGGAAGCAATGTCTTCTCCACTTCTATCACAGGATACAGTCTGTTCAAAAAATGACGTAGCACTAGCTGGTCATAAAACTGTAAAGTGTAGATTAGTGACCCCAAACCAATTTTACATCTTCTTTTTAACCTGTTAACTTTAATTTGTGACTCAAATGATTGGAACAAATTCATGTCAAAAGCATCACTGATCTGTTACTTTTCATCCAGTTGCTTAGTAAATGTTTAGTTGCATTGTTAATGGAGCATTCAACCTTTCAATGGCCTTATGTCTTATTATTGCAGAAAGCTTTTAAAATGTACTTAATCTCTGAGGGCAATTTGTTTAAAGCCTTGCAGTGGATATGACACGGCCAATGGACATGTTAAAAAGCAGATGAAAACTTCTATAGACTGCTACAGAGCTTTTCTTTTTTGCTTTCACTTTTATGTAAAAAACATTATCTTGCATGGATATAGCATGTTGCTATTTCCTCTCCTTGCTGATTCTCCCACTTTATCTTTCACAGTTTTCTGCATGTTTCTCTTTTCTGTCATTTTTTGTTCTATGTACCCTTTGCAGTGTTTTATGTAAGCCATGCATGTATACTCCCAGTTTATTTCATTGCCTACTCTCTTTTTCATATTTTTGCATTTCAAGTAAGTTATATGTCTTATTTCATGGGCAATATTTCTCTCCAAAGCAGTAACTGAACTTACAAATAAAAATCTAAACTGCCTTGCTAAATCCAGGGAATATAATATGAATGTTTTGATTTGGAGCAGTCATTTTCAGATTAATTTAAATTGAGTTTATATGTGGCATATAAATCATTTATGGACGGCTTGTCAAAATGTTTGTACAGTGTTTCTGTTCAGGCAGTATGCTTCTATTAGTGAAATATGCCATGGTACAATATTTAGCAATGGTTAAGATAAAGTTAAAGCTGTGAATCTCTCCAAAATGAATGTTCCAAAATCAGAATTTAGTCAAGAGTCAGCTGTAAAATGAACTTTTGTAACCAAGAATAAGCAAACAGATACAGATGAAATAAGACCTGACTCAAACTTTGTTCAAGTGGTATCTGAATTTTTCTTGAGATTTGGGAAAAATGATGAACCATTCTGACATACTGCAAGAGAAGCTGGTCTCACAGGGTGAACCATCTGTAATAAGCCTAACTGATTTTTACGTGCACGAAGTCTGTGCATCATGAAATCCCGCTTAAGCCCTATTTTAACAATTCAAATATTTAAATAATGCTTAGGCCTGTTGTGACCACTTGATAGAGGGGTGAATATCACCCTTCATGCATAGTAACCATTTTTAGAGCTGGTCAAAAATTTTCCAGTAGAACACTTTTCCATTGGAAAACACTGATTCTATACAGTCAAAATGTGCTGCAGGTATGTGTTAATTCCATCAGAAGTTTGGATGGAAATCATGTCTGCCTGCTTGTCTGGTTTCCTGCCAGCCCAGAGCTCTCCTGGCTCATGAGGCAGGATGGGGAGGCTGCTGCTTGGGGAAGGAGGCAATGGACAACCTCAGGAGGCTACTGCTAACGGAGCAGAGCAGCTGGGAGCAAGCTGTAAAATTCCATTTTGTTTTCTGGTTTTTTTTTTAAATGGATTTTTCAGAATTTTTCTTCCCACAAAATTTTGATTTTTTTTTAACTTGTCATCCAAATTCAGGACAATTTTTTTCCAAAAAATCAAAATAATCTTCTGGCCACTGCTAATCATTTCACCCACCACTGAAATTGCAGTCATCTGAAGTATGAAAATATTGTAGTTTCTCTTGAACCAATAAAGTTACACAATAATGTTTATAGTGGAAGGTGAAGAATAAATTATCAGTCTGAAGTTGTAGGGGAAATCTAGGTAGGCACCTGAGGTGGAACATAGCCAGGCCATTAAGGAGAATTCTCTTCTCACAGAAACTGCTACTGGATCTTTAATGACTATAGCATCAGTTTTATGTGGCCCCATTGTGCAGGAGGCAGGATAGACATAGACAAAGGCATAATTCCTGACCCAAAGAGTTTACAATCTAATTTAAAACAAGACAAAACAGGTGAGTTTAACAAACATGGGCAGAAATGAGAAAGGGAAGATGAAAGTAAAAGTAAAAACAACATGCGTGTTTACATAAGCTAGCCATGGGCATGACTAGCTGCATAATATAGCCTATTCAAAGACTACTGTCCATGTTGCTTCTTGCACTGGCTGGTATTACAGACATTGTTCAGAATTAGTGTAGTATCTAGTTGGCCACTGTCCAATGGACTGAGAGGATCACCTCTGGGAGATGCCCAGCCTCAGCCAAGCAGAGAAGAAATGTAAGGTCAATATTGGACTTGGGATTCTTGTGTGGTACGAGACTCGAAGGCAGAACAAGAAAGCTAAACTGCAGCCTGTAATCACAGTGTGACCCTGGAGAAGCTTTGCAAGAAGTTCTGGGTCAGCTGAGTCTGTACACTAAGAAACCACTCCTTTTCTTCTTTTGGTTCCTCCTGCATTGGAAGAAGCAGGCCATTGTGCATTCCTTGTATATAAACAAGATTGCATCAAAGAAAATATCAGAATCAGTTGTAAATTTCAGCTCCCAACAATTTAGAAGGCCCTGAATTTTGACTAGCCAATCAGGTCAAAATAAAAATAGCTAAGACAGTACTACACTGCAAAAAAGTACAGTGAGACATAAGCTTTAGTATACCGATATCTAGTAATCTGCATTTCCAGAGTATACATGTGTACGGTAGAAAGCTGTTTGGGAATGTCTGTTTATATATGTGACACCAGAGGTCTCAAGCACCAGCATTTCATAATAGATTAATGTGGCCACTGTGTATTCAGATTCTGCAAAATCTAAGCTATTATTAAAAAAATATTAACTTTCTAGCCCTCAAGGTAATAAAGAAAACCTTCTAAATGCGATCAAAGTGTAACCAATATAGAATTGTCTTCCTAAGTGTACAAAGTGCTTGAATCAAAGATTCAATAGGTGTAAATTACCTAGATACTCATTAATCTCACTGGACTTTTAACTCTGAAGCCTAATAATGACATTTTAATGACCAATATTATTATGGAATTGCTGATCTTTTTGGTGGATGAAATGGGGAAAGGGACAGGAGTGGAACATTATAGATGTACTAGACTATCCTTTAGACTATATTACTAAGTACAATACAGTACAATACCTGTGCAGTTTTTAGCTATTCTGGCATCTCCATAAAGGCCAGGAGCACATCGTTCACAGTTGAACCCTGTGGTATTGAGCAAGCAGTTGCGGCACTGGCCTGTCACGTCATCACAATCTTCAAAGATTAGGTTAGGATCTGAGTTTCCACTGCAATCACATTTTTTACAAGTGCTTCCAATCAGCAAAGGGTTTCCATAGTAACCTGGAGCACACCTGAGAAGAAATCCAAGCCCCAAAATGATTAATAATGACATTCCCCTATGCAGTGTCATTTTCCTGTCCTTATCGTGCCACCAGGAATGAATGGTAACGTTCTGCAAGTGCTAGTGAACAAAACTCAAATTAGGGCAGATGTTGTTTTGTAATCCAATCTAAATCTATCTAGGGATTTATAGTTTCATTCTCTGTGGAGGAACATCTTCTGTATCCGGAACATTTCTAGTTCTTGATTGCTTCAGTTCATATTTTTTATGTCTGTTTATTTAGCAGTGAAAATGTTTGATGCACAATGCTTTTTGACTGCATCACAGACCACCTTGGCAGAGGATCACTCAGCAATTCTGGTATTTATTTTATTCACTAGCAGCTTCAGACTTCATAAACTATCTTGTGTTTTATGGGAGACTGGCAAAGGAGGTCAGCTTTCATGTTGCAAAAACAAACTGGGGAAGTCCAGATTCAGAGTCCATTTTATCTCATCTATCTAAATTCATAGCAAAAAGGATCTTGGTAAAATGGTTTGGTGTTTGCTAATCTCTGTGATAGGGCAACTGGAGTTTTACAAAACCTCAGGCAGATTTTGATAAAAGCTAAACTAGAGGTTAATCAAATCTATGTTTCATTTTATCTGAATGCTGAAAATTTGGGAGATTTGAGAGGTTCTGGTTTTGGCCTTTCTCAATATTTGTTTTTTTGTGAAAGAAGCAAGTAGTTCTGATTCCCTTGAGCTTCCTCATCAGTGTTTTAACTATATTCATAGGGTGACCTGATAACAAGTGTGAAAAATCCGAACACTTCTTTTTCAGGGGAAAATGGAGTATAATTGTTTATATAAGACAAAGTCCCTAATATTGGGATAGTCCCAATAATATCGGGACGTCTGGTCACCCTATATGCTCACGTCCTAAACTCCCATAATAAAACCTTATATAACATTTAAAGTATTTCCATATCATTCAAACTGACTGTAAAGTATTTGACTGCTTGAATTAATTGTTTTTGTCAGTGAAGTGCATGTCCATTTGTCCAGGTGCATGAACTACCAGGATTATTTGATAATAAGAAAAATGGTCTGTCATTTTGGCAACAGAGAGATAACTAATACAACCATGCTCCATAGTTACGTGCCACCATAGCAGAGATCTGAATTCAGTTATAAGCATATACAGCCTGAATCTCCCATCGTCAACATTAGTGTAGCTCCACTGTTTTCCATGGAGATAATCCCAGTTTACATTGGTGTGAGTACAGAATTTGCCCCACAATCTCTCATACACACGGGCCCCAGTTTGGAGTGAAAATAAAATGTGTTCAGCTTCATGAGTTAGGGACAATATGTGACTTGTTCCACTTCTATACATCAAAGAGTGGCAGTAACAGTTTCCTGAGGGAATTTTGCCATGTCATTACCCTCTCAGTTCAATGTCGCTAGTGGAGCACCATGGCACATACCATTGATAAAGATAGGAATGCATCTATCTAGTCATGTTGAAAGTTTTTAAAGGCTTTTTACACCCTCAGCAATATTTGCTAGTAGAACTAGTCAATATTTTTCAAATTTCAACATTTTGAAGTCTGAATTTGAAATATAAACAGAAAAAAATTTCCCCCCATTTTTGACCATCAATAGAGCTGGTTGAAGTTTTTTGTATTTTCACGTTTTTCCTTTAAAAAAAAAATCATCTAGTTAGAGGTTTTTCATGTGGTCACCCATCTGCTAGGAACTGTTCTGTGACTACCAAATCATTTCACATAGGCCATCGAACACTACTCTGATGGAAATAACTTTTGGTCATTGCTAACCTGGGGATATGTCTACACTGTTGGCGGCAAATCTATTTATCCGAATCAATTGAGCAGAGGCGAAGACCCATTCAATTGATCAGGAAATCAATTTAATAAATTCACCCCTGGAAAAAGAGTAGCTCTGCATCGATGGGAACACATTTCCCATCTGTGCAGCATAGTGCAGATGGCACGCAGAGCAGACTTTAGGAAGTTGACGTAAGATATGTAAGCTACTCTATGTAGCTTGTGTATCTCCTGTCGACTTCTGCCAAATTTGCCGGTAAGTGTAGACCAGGTCTTGAAATAGATTTGAATTAGTGGCCTTAAGGTAAAAGACTGTGTGCCATTACCAAGCCACTGAGCCATCTGGTCCACAGGACGTTCCTTCTAATGAAGATGAGGTGCTCAGTTTTTTCTTCTCTGAAATTTCTTCTCTCTCAGTTCAAGTGCAGCTTTGTATATTACATAAATGTGTAAGGCAGTGCTGTCTCATTCCTACAGATGTCTTTGTGAGCATGGAGGTAACTGTTGTTTTTTATGACTACCTGCCTCACTTCTATTAGTCATAGCTCATCAGCTGGAGTAGCAGTCTAAAACCAATAGAAACTTCCAGAGTTGAAAATGCATGTGTCACTTTCACTTCCCCATGGCACATACTAAAATAGACTTGGATTGCACTCAACTCCTTTGAGTGGTTGGCATTGAATGAGAAAAGCAAGGAAACTTGGACAGAAACACACTTCTCCATCTCCTTATTTTATGTCCCAAGAAAAGCACCATAGAAAAGGCCTTCTCTAGTTCTGTCATGTCCCATAAATGACTCTTCACTGCTAAATAAAAATGTTTCTGTTTCCATGTGATTTTTCAACATTTCTTTGTTGAAATAATGAAGTTAACAAACTATCTCTGTTTTATCCTCTAGGCATTTTTATTTCTTGTAATTATAGGCGGGTAAGATATTAACTTCCCCTCTGCTAGCAGTGCCAATGGAACCTATCCTCTCTGTCCACCATGTATGCCAAGACATGTTTTCTACAGAGAATCTTTTAATGATTAGAACATAACAAAAACTGGATTTCATTTGTTACTGAATCAACGCCTCATTTTTTAAAGCAATGAACAAAAGGATTTCACTTGCCCACAACTCTATGCATGGGGATTGAGAGGTCATCTTTCACAAATCCTAGCAAAAGCCTCCAGGGTTTCCCAGCACTCCATGTTAGCAACTGTACAAGAAACCAGGCAGTTCTGTGTCAAGCTGCCAGAGCAGAACAAGAAAAGCTCTCACACAGAAGCCAGAGGAAGTGAGGCAGCTTGCCTGCCAGTGTGCAGCAAGAGTACACATGCTGTTACATCCCTGGATGTCCTGCAGTTCCAGTCACATTCCTTAGGCCTGTACAGAGGGATGGGAACAAGGCCTGATTCCACCCCAGCCCTTTTGAGCTGCTTGGCAGCCCCCAGGGAACAGGAAAGTAGGCAGAAATCAGTAATTGCACACCTCAGAGAACAGGGACTGGAACTGTCTGTCTGTTACATGGGTCACATAGGTGGGGAGTGGAAATATTTGTGCTCTGCCCCCACTGTACACCACGTGAGGGGCAGGCATGACATGGGCCTAAATTGATATTTACATGTGATCTTGTGGTAATGTAGGGTCAAAAATCTGAAAAGTGCCAGATAAGCAGCCCTTTATCAGTCTTCCACGTCTCTACAAGTGATGGAGTCCAAACAGCCCAAGACTGCCCTGAACATGTATCCCCTCCTCAACATGAAGGATCCCCTATGGCAGTAGTTGCCAAACTTTTCTCTGCCGTGGCACACCTTGATACCTTTGATTATTTGGGGGAACACCATCATATAGTCTCCAAATGAACTCATGAATATTCACGAGCCAATTCAGAACGCTTCAAGCAGTTTTTCACAAGATTTCGTGGCACGCCTGCACCGGCCTGATGGCACACCAGTGTGCCGTAGCACACCAGTTGGGAAACACTGCCCTATGGGACACACAGAGAGAGCAAGTCATTCTCCATGCCAACTGAATTACTAGTCTGACAACTGAGATTACCAGTGTGGAATACTAGCTAGTGCTCAGTGAGAGTATCTTCTAGGCACTGGTTGCACACAATCTCCCATTGAAGTTAATGAACTGAATTCTCTATAATACCAGAGATCTTCACGGGTACAAATGATGGGGTGGGGAGCCAGCTGAGGCTTCCATAGCCTGTGCTATTCAGCCTCATTGTAAATTAGAGCAACTTTAATTTAAATCATCAATGACCGTATGCCAGTGGCAGCATAAAGGAGTTTCCATTGTCTTCAGTGGAATGTCACACATCATTATTCATCATGAATAAGGGTATCAGAAACTGGTCCTTCACAAGATAAACTAGTGATTGTATTATACTATATAGCTCTGTTTGTTTGTATTCATTATAATTCTTGACATGTAGTAGCAGAAATCGTTTGGGTATGTATGGACAATTTGAAAAAATCAAGGTTGCTCAGTTCACTTTTTATTGAAATGCATTCAAAATTTAAATAAGAAACATATATCTGCGTGTTAATAATTTGATCAAATAGTATGATTTCCTGTCTCGTTCTGAAAAAATTCATTGTTAGACCTCCCATTTATTTTTAGGAAAGGGGTTATAGGAGGCATATAGATATTTTTAAATCAGCTGTTGGTTGTATCCAACATACTAACATGCTGTTTCTTTGTAGATGCTGGTTTCATGAAGATAAAATGCAATAACTAGACAAAAAAATACAAAAATGCAGGTCTTTGTCCTGCACTTGTTAAAGTCAGTGGCAAACTTCTATTGGTTTCAGTGCAGAATCATGCTCTTAGGCATACAGCATAATGTAATCCAATGAATGTCCAGCATAGTAAAATTCTCCCCAGTATGTGAAACCTCTCTTAAGGGCTTTGGAATGTTTGTAAACTTGACGAGTCATACATACTTCTAGTCTGCTTACCTTTCACAGTTGGGTCCTGCATAGTTTTCTTTACAGACACAGCGCACCACCCCACTTTTTCTGTGACAGGAGACTGCAAAACTAGAATTGCATATAAAAAAATATCAATCAGGGTAGCCAACACTTCTCAACAGCCTAGGTATATGTGCTGAATTTTGTGAACATTTGTTATTTATATGACCTCTGGGCTGATCCAGCTTGGTGCTGAGTGCCCTCAACTCGCATTGAGATCTATATGACTGAAGACACACTACACCATGCAAGAGATACTCAGCACCTCGTCTTTAGATTTTCACCTATAAAGCACCATGCATACCTATGGCACTATATAAATCATAACAATATACTGATTTCCTTCTTGCTGCCTAGCTCAGACATACTTGCATTCTTCTAAACATATATTATAAATAAGGAACTTGCGTTCTTTTCAGAGTATACAGGTATTGTTATCTTTCCTGTGAACTTGTTTCTTCTATTTTATTTCAGAACATTTAAACTAACATGTCGATTTTGAAATGTGTTGGATCAAGTACTTTGGGAACTGAAATTTTATATCTAACCATAGGACAGGTAGAGTATAGACAGTGCGAGTTTCCTTACACAATCCCAACATAATGTCTCAAAGCCGTCTTGCAGGAATCAGAGTAGATCTTCAGGTGGTGTAAACTGGATTTCCATTGACATCAATAGGAGTTATGCTGATTTGCACCAGTCAAGGATCTACTCTACCTCCTCCAGGAGAGAAAAGGCAGATCAGTTTACAAATCCGATGGCCTCTGCTGAGACGGCCAGCAAGGGTGCCAATTTGTTGTTCTGCTTGTGGTGGGGATTTTGTGCTGGGATTTTTAATGGCACTTTATTCTAACATTATGGCTTCCATTACCCCTGGTAGTCTTTAATTTTCAGAATCAAGTTTCAGTTTCTTAAAATAAACAAATAAATAAATAAATAAATAGCTGCATTGCAACATATGAAACAAAAACCTTTTAAATGTGGGTGGATCCCTAAAAATGACCACAACTTGGTTAGTATAGGCAGGAAAAGTACCAAATCCTACACAATTGAATCATGATGATGTGTCTTAGATACAGTGACAGACAAAAAAAGGCACACAATTTAAAAAACATTCTTAGTTTAGAAAATATGGGGCCAGATTCTCTACTGCGCTGACATCCATTCAGCAGGGAGCAAGGAGGGTTGTCAGGGAACCAATTACAGCTCCATGTTTCAGGCTCATTGGTTCTTGGCCTAACCTTATTCTAATTTATGTCAGCTGGCTATTATCCCTAAAGTACTATATGCTATCTGAGAATTGGCAGAGCAAAGTAGAGCACTACAATGTGTACTTTTCCCAACACACTCCCTATGCCTGGATTAGTGAGTGGTTGGTGTAGGAGTTGGCTCTGCCTGCTTTATGTCAACTGAGAGCTCCCCTGGCACAGTGAAATTCTCAGATTGGCATCTGTAGCCAGATTCCATCTCCTTTGTGTATCTCAGGCACAAAGGGGCCAGAACAGGGGAAAAGAATCTGGTCCATGTCCATTTTTATTCCAGGAACAAGCAACATAAATAATGTATAAATAGTTCCTTCATTGTTTCTGTTTCCATCAGTACTTCTATGCTAATGTTTCCCAGAGTAAAGTAAATGATCTGTTTGCCTTGTTTGGAGACATTTATACAACCAGACAGATTTTAAAATGAGATTCTCTTGATGAAATTCACAAATTATCTTCTGTAACATTTTGATGTGAACATGCCAAGAAAATTATAATACTTTGGCAGTTTCTCCTCTTCCTGTATACAGGCTAATTCCTTAAAACATTTGAAGTTATTACTTTGTGGATTTAAGTTATGAAGTATGACCAAAGTCTTCCTGAGTCTTTATATTTCTTTAGGGTGTTTTTTAAAGGTCATAAAATTCCCTGAGGTTTAAAATTCCATGAGCTAACATCTGCTTGAGTCTGGAGATGCCTCCATTCCATATTTCCAAAGAGATGACATTTCACTTAATAGGAACTATTACAAAAGTTCCCAGGATAGCAGATACAAAAATACTCTGGCCAGACAAAAAAGTAAAGCCACACAAATTAATCCCAAGAACAACAGTGTATCTCATGATTCTGTCAGTTTAGAGATTTGGATGCAGAACTGGTCCGTCTGTCTGAGTGTTATGAATCCATTGGTTATGTTATTTTTAGGGATTAAACTTCTGTTGAAAAATGGAGTAGCAAGCAATATCTTCTGTATATTTTCTCTTTAAAGCCTCTAATATATTTCTTGCATACTAGTGGCTTCTAGAGGCCTCATTTGAGGTCAGGGCCCCAGTGTACTAGGTGCCATATATATAAACAGTCCTTATCCATTGCAGGCAATCAGGATTTAAACACCAACATGTTGCAAAATGAATCATGATATTAAAACTTTGAATTCTGGGTTTCATTCACTCTAGTGGTCTGAAAGAGGAGAGGAGTAGTGGTAATGAGGTACTGCCATGCTAAGACAATAAGATTTTCATCATTATGATAGACAGCAATTTTAGGTTAGTGTCTATAAAATGGAAGTTCTTGTTCTTCACTCCCTAAAAAAGGTAATTTAGGCTCAGATATATTCCTTTTGAGAAGCTAATGTACAATGAACAATAAAGCTGCAGCTGAAAGAAAGGTGTACAGCTAATTAGGAAAAATGTAATATGCTAGTTTAAAGGGGAACAACGGCCAATTATCTGGACACAATAAAAACTAACAGGAGCCAAAGGCTAGATATAACATTCCAGTACACACACAAAGCATTTAAACAGACATTTTGATGTAAGACTGACAGAGATTCCTTTTCTAACTGTATAGTCACTCTTTATTTTGTAAGCATATGGCTTATTTGAGTGGCAACACAGAATCACTAATAATTAGAGCTCGACAGGAATTTTCACTGGAAAATGTCAATTTGTTGAGCCCAAAATTTTTCATGGGAACGTACTGGTTTCAATGGAAAAAATTTCTCAGGTCCAAGGTGGAATTTCAGAGATAGAGAGAGGCCCAAATAGTCTGGTAATAAGGGCCCTTATCTGGGCAGTTAAGTCCTTACTTTGCTTGATCTGGAGAAAGGGTCTTCTATAGCCCAGATGAGCATCCAAACCACTGGGCTATTGGTTATTCTGAGGTGGTGCTCTCTCTCATTTTCTTTGTGAAAATTTTTGAAAGGTCTCCATTTCATTCAATTGGAATGAAAACAAATGGTGAAACCTCATTTTGTGAAAAGGAATTCTTATTTGCTGGCCAGCCCTACTAATAAAAGTCAAGATAATAGGGTATAAACATAACAATTCTGAGAGTAAAGTTTCAGAGCAATTTAAATACTTTTGTAACACTGTAATCAGTTATGCTAAAAAAAACTACTTTTTAATTTTGTAGTTTAGGTTTGAAGTAGATTTAGGGTTTAGGGAGCACTTAGAAAACTTGAGATTTAATTTGGTATAATTTATTAGTGAGTCCCTATCTCATATGGTGTGGAAATAATGTCACAGGTAAAAACAAAAGCAGATTATTATAGTACATTGGCTCCTCCCGTTCCCACTAAAGTCAACGCTAAAACTCCCATTGAGTTCAGTGGAAGCAGGACCAGCTCTTACAGTTATTAGTAATTCTGCACAACTAAGGTAATAAACTTTACTAGCAAGACAGCACCAAAATGGAAGGATACTTACAGACAAAGGGTGAAACCCTGGCTCCATTGAAGTCAATGGAAGCTTTGTCATTGATTTTAATAGGGACAGAGTTTCACGCAAAGAGCTCAAATTAAAGACACAAGACAGTTACTTATGAAGCAGCATAGGGCTAGTCTATACAATGAGTTACTGCTCAACAAGTCATGGTGTGAATCTACAGCACTCTAGCTTGTCACGTAGTAACTTGCTACGTGGATCCTGCTACAATGCAGTTAACATTCTGGAGCAGGGCTTAGCATACTGTTGCTTGAAAGTGTAATATGCCAAGCTGCATTCTTGAACTTCCACTGCACTTTAGCAGTGTCTAGGTGGGTGTTACTGTGGGACAAGCTAGTGCACTGTAAATTCACACCTGGCTTGCTGTGCAGCAACTCGCCATGTAGACAAGCGCCTTAGATGCCAAGATTAATCCCTTTTGCATAGATAATATTTCTGATAACCTCTGTTTCCTGTTTCTGTATTTCTGAGGTAAATATAGGCTATGTCTACACTGATGGCGGCAAAGTCACCGCCATCAGATCGACTTATCTGGATCATCTGAGCGGTCAGTGAAGACCTGCTTAGTCAATCCAGAAGTTGACGTACTAAAACCACCTCCTCAAGTGGCATAGCAGTGCAGTGAAGACGGCGTGCAGAAGAGAAACACAAATGTTGACGGGAGTTACGCAAGTTCTTTGCGTACTTTGCGTAACTCCCGTCGACTGCCACCAAATCGCCGAGGTAAGTGTAGACCAAGCCATAATTTACAACAATGAAAGTAGAGCACCAAATTGGTATGGAATGGAGATAAATTTAAGTTTGAAATAAGGGACTCCCTAGTAAAGAGGAGAAGATTGGGCCAGACCCCAGCTGTAGATCAGTGTAGCTTTGGTGAAGCCAATGGAATTGCACTGATTTACATCAGCTAGTGGCCAGCCCTATGTTTACATGTTCTCCCAGCAATACATCTCTCTTTTATTGTGCCACTGATAAAACATATGCACATGGATAAGGATGTTTTGGTAAAAATTTAGTTACTATCGTGTCCCTCAAAAATCTGGATGTTATTTAAGGGAACTGTGCTCTGCAAGCTGAAATGGCTGTTGTGTGGCAAACAGCCATATAGAAAAAAAATCAATTTTGTTTATTGAACAAAGGAGCTGTCTGACTGTTCTGTTTCTACTTATGTGTTCTTGCTATTGTCTCAGCTACTAAAACATGAATAAATAATACACTTCCTTGTGAACTCATTCACCTGGCTGGCCTTGCATAAATATAGTAAAAGCAGGTGCTCAGACCATTGTGAAGAAAATTGGACATTCTTTCTCCTCTCTCTCTCCTGGGTATTCTTGCTAATTCAGTCAGGGATGTAGTCATAGCTATTCTCCATCTTGCAGTCCTCCTGTGCATATAACTCTTACGAAAGTCAGGAAGTTTTTGGTGGGACAGTGAGCTTTGCCCCAGCTGTGATTTTGAACCCGTGCCTCTGAGCAGCTGAACAAAACACAAATTTGAGGCTGTGCTAAAGAGCAGTATTATAGCAACTGTAAGAAGTACCATGAAATGAAGGGAAAGAAATTCAGTGGAGAAAAGGAGAAAAGCCTGCTGATTGAAAGTGGAATGGGAAACAAAGAGAAAGTTGCTGGCTCACTAAAAAGAATGTCTTTGACCTACAGTGAAATATTTAGAGCTATATCATCCTTTCAGTGTAATAGGATTTTCATAGATATCCATTCAGATAGAATACGGTGATAAGTAATGGAATGCTGATTTCTTTTGCTATGTCGCTGATGTGCTATTAAAGCTCTCTGCCAGAAAGCCACATCTTCTGGTTAATTGGTATCTCTGAAACCACAGGAATAATGACCGCTATAAATGTCCTCTTGCGGCCTGGACCTCTATTTTCTGTCAGGCTTCAGAAATTCATATCCACAAGCAGGCTATGCATTAGGTGAAATTACAGTTACTGTCTGCCACTTGCACTGTTACTGAAGTTGGATGCATTAATTTAAATATCAGATGCTGTGCTTTCATTAACCAGGCCAATCTACCATTTGCTTGGATCTGTGTCATGCTAGGGCTTTTCCTGATCCATTTCTGCTTTCCAAATGTCATGGAGAATTTTATATATAAAGAGGTATGATTTTGCCTTTGAGCTCATTAAAAGTCACTGTTCAGCTGAACTTCCTCTCTCACTTAACAGAGAAACAGCCCAAAGTTGTTCAAATATTTTCTCCCATCTGTATATGCAGGAATCAATGGGATTTAAAAAAAAAATGCTTCCACACCATTTAAATAAAATTCCAGTTGCTGGGTTTAGTATTGGTGGCCTGTGTTATACAGAAGGTCAGACTAGATGATTTGGTGATCCCTGCATGCTTGAAACTCTGTTACTCTAGATGTTATTTTCCTTTTGGTCCTTTTCATTTGGTGATAAGTGTAAACAAGAGAAAATGTTCTTGGTTTTCTATGCTTGAAGGTGCATTGGTCTTTCTCTCACTCCCAGTTTAATAACATTTATTATGCCTGGCTCTGAAAGGTGAACTCAGAGCAGACAGTATAAGGATCAGCACAAATAAAATAGAGCGGAGTCTGTTTTACATACTTGGCAACTAATGGCAATGGGCAAGGGCAAGGCTGGCAGAATGTGGGCACTCCTCTGACGACATCCCCGATATAACCATCCAGACATTTTTCACAGTGCTCTCCGGTTGTGTTTCTCTGGCAGCCCTTCAATAAAGAAGAGTGACAAATGTTAAAGGAAGGCCTCACAGAAATGTCTTTGGCAAGTACTCCGCCAAGCAGAACAAGGACTGGTGCCAGACCTGAACCCTTCAAGATACTGAGGGATTAAACAGAAATGTAAGTGATAGTATATTACAAATGAAGACATTTGGAACAATTACACTGGATTGCCAGGGACTGTTGTCAAAGTGGCATACAGGATAAAGCTATCACTATACGCATTTACGTGGGCAGGCTCCTTGAGCTCTGCATTATATATCGTCAGAGATGTTGCTAGAATTCACATGTCATGGGCTGTCACAGGTCTGTCTGAGCTGAAGGCACTAGAAAGAATGTCAAACTGGCCTGGCACCAAAACAAAGTAAAAACAAAGTAAAAATTGCCCACTGATGTGTATATATAGTGTAATATCTATAATTACCAATAGATTCCAGTACAGATGCCTGCTTGGTGAGACAGAAAGGGGTTATTTCTTGCACTTGATGACTGAAAGTGAGTATCAGGGAAAATTGCAGGTTATCAGTGATTAATAGATTGGTGTTTTTGAATTTTCCCCTGAAATGAAATATGTCTGAATGTTAACAGTTATTTACATTTTCGGATTGATCACTACACATTGCTCCTTAAAGTTGCACAAAACAGACGAAGCAATAATTAGGAGACTGCCATAGTCTTTCTTTCCAAGAAATGAAAAAAAAAAGTTAATGAACCTCCAAGTTATTTTTCTGGTAGCATTTCTATGAAATACAAAGTAATGGGGGCAAAAATTCACTCACATTCTTAAAAAGTGCACCTTCTCCATTGTTCAACACTTCTAAGAAGTAATCTCACCATGCACAATACACAACTATACACTAAACCCCATCTCGTATACATTATCATGGATCAGTTGAAGTCAATACTACAACTTACACAAGCTGAGGATTTACTCCAAAATATTTTATTATAATTATAATACTATGCATTTGTACAACACATTTATCAAAAGATCTCAAAGCACTCTACAGACAATTTTAATTAAGCCCTTCCACACCCTTGTGAGCCAGAGTGAGTATTATTATAGCACTAAGTTTACAGATGGGAAAATTGAGGCACAGAAAGGTTAAGTGAATTTCCTATGACCACATAGCAAGGCAGTGAATTCCACAGGGCCAACAATAGAATGAATGAGTCCAGGCTCTGAGTCCTATGCTTTAACTACAAGACAGTACTTCCATTTCAGAATGGTACCCAGAAGTTATCATCAGAATATTTTTTTTCAGAGAAACATGCTGTACAGTTGAGTTATTTTAAAAGGGATACCCTAAAGAAGATGGGTGCAATTGTCTACTGCTTTATACCTAATGATTTTTTAAATGTGGGTGTGCTCCCAGATCAGAATTCTGCGTACACCATTGGTAGAGCTATACATCTACTTTGCACTGATTTTGTTCAGATGTAAATGAGAAGACAAGGTGCAAGGCAGCGAGGAATCAGCTCCATGATATATACCGTATGGAAAAAAACTACTTTGTGTAGTGAGTTAGTGTACTAGCTTTGTTTCTCTAGAGAACAATGTTCAAAATTGGCATGTGTTAAAGGAAATGATCTTGGTTCCTCAGCATATTCTCCAGTAGACATTCAATCACATCACAAAAAGTACTGTGCAGTTAGTGACGGGAAATCTCTGGAATAAGAGGGAAGTTGCAGGTCAGGTTTCAGGTGCATTAGCAGAGCTGCAAGAGGAATCTTGCGTACTGCCTGCCAGCAGTATATTTGGATTGAGCCAAAGCAATCAACACTTCAGAACAACTTCAGAAACACCAAATTCAGTGTGGATGAGCTTATTCTGTCTGATTTTGAACCCACCCAATGCTGTAGATTTGAAAGTTCACCTTGAACTCATACCTTACCACACTCTTTGTCTAGGAGACTTTGAAAAGAGGAATGAAAGGAGAGAAAATGTCTAATGAAAAAAATACTAGCAGTACCTCAAATTAGACGTTTTCAGCCATGCTTTAGGTCAGATACAGTCCAGTGAACTTTTACTTGTTGTCGTAAACTGATTCTGAGGTCACTGATAGGTGCTACCAGCCTCCTCTGATAGCTATTGTTTATACACCACAGAGAGGCCACCCACTTGTGTAAAGTTACAAATATACCACATATTTGGCTGACCATTTTTCCAGTCAATTCTCAGACGGATGCAGGTTCGGATCAGAGCAATCCAGATAATTGTAGATTCTGTGTGAATCCTGGGACATGGTCTGAGATAATCATTGCACACATTTTGGCCACAATTAGTGATATGCAGCCCAATTATTCCTAGAGCAATTATCATTATTTATTTGTGTTGAGCTATAATTCCACCATGGAGCTTTACAACAGGTAAAATATGCTAAGCAAAAAACAAACAACCCTGCCAAAACAAATAAACAAATCAACAGAACTCCTTCCTGTCCAAAATTCCACATTCCCTGAAGATCTTATACACATGTGGATACCAAAAAGTGCAGTGTAGTGCATTTAGCATTGTAGAGTGGGATACTCTCAATAACTGCATAGGAGGATTTTTCAGAAGTGATATTTGTATAGAAGACTAGGAGTGAGCTTGGTGTACATTAAATGGAAGGTTGTTGTGAGCATAAGGGATGGCATGGAGCAAGAGGAGGGAAGCTTGGTCATACCAGAGAAAGCGGAATGGATATAAGAGAAAACAGCTGAAATATGTGGTTCATGTGGAAGATCTTGGAAGGCTAGTGCAATTTAAAGAAATGGTGGAATTCAGCAATATTCACCAAAGAAAAGTTTTTGATTGACTGGAGGAGAGAGAATGTGAAGTCAAAGTCTACTCTGCAATCAAAGAGGAAGAATGGTCTTGTGGTTAAGGCAGCAGAGTAGGACTCAGATGGTCTGAATTCAATTCTTAGCTTTGCCTGTTTTACTCTCAGCAAGATACTTAGTCGCTCTCTGTCTCAATTCTCCATATATCATATGGGTATTGTAAGGATAAATTCATCGATGTTTTTCAGGTTCTCAGATGCTACAGTGACGAGCACAGAAAGAAAGTAGGGAATTCAGTGTTAATACTCAGATCTGCAGTGTTCCTCCTCTACTGCAAGAGAAATTGTTAGCAGACTCTCCCCTAATAAACCCATTAGTTGAGTGCTTGAGACATTTGAAGTGTGATTCTACTCTGAAAAGTGACTATGTAAAAATGGCATTACCTTGTTCAACAGATCTGAACCCTTTTTGTATTCAGGGTCACATTTTTTACTTTAAAGGCAAAAAAAGAGTCTTTGGGCAAGACAGAATTGTTGACTAAGTTAAATCTGTGAAACCATTGAAGGTAAAGATGACTCTGGGGATCATAACTGACTTTCACAGCCCAAGATGAGTTTACAGTTAGAAAATACATATTTTCTCTTGAAAACTGAGCACACTGGACAGAGAAATAATGGTGAGAGCTGATAAACATGGAGCTCCATAATGGCACTTTTATAAAGTCACTCTTCACAGTAGTGCTGCACTTTAAGCATAGAGGAGAGGAGCACTCCTGGTCTCAGTGCATATACACACATCTTTGCATGCATCCAGATCTGTATCCCAGCACTGGTTGGGTCACAAATTCTACAGGGGGTATTTGGTTACAATCCCTCCAATCCTAAATTCTCTTTCAAATGAACTTTAAAAAAAACATTGAAACATGTCTATTAATGTTGGTGTTTAATTTTTTTCATACAGAAGGAGAAAATGGTTTTCAGTTTTGGTTAAGAAAACAAACGAAAAACGAGAAAGAGAAAAGTAAATTTTCCATGAGACAAGGCGCACCATGTCTCTCTTCTGGACAGCATGCATGAAACTGAAAGCAAAATTGCTGCCTGTCTCTGCAGACAGAAACCTTAGAGATTTATAGGTGCAGTTCATGGAATACAAAAGCTGAACAGTTACACAGGCAAATGCACTGCAATTAAGTTTGGTAAAACATTGGTTTTTAATTTTTTTTAAAATACCGCAAGTTAAAATTCTAAGCCAAATTTTTTGCGTTTAGGCATGTTAATACAGTCTTTTGCTTTTACAAAACCAAAGCCAACCCAGCAGTGTCCCTTAAAGCTTCAGGGAAAAAATATAATAGAAGCCATGGTTCAAAAGGCTTCTAAATGAAGACACCCTTTACCATTTCTAATAATTCATGCACCATTACATTATCAACAGCCAGGCAGATGACAATGTGGCCTGTGTATTTTCCTATGTTAGAAAATTCACTGATTTCAGTCGGACCAAGTGTATGTTGTCAATAAAATTTGGAAGTTGCATCAAGCCACAAGGAATTCAGATGATATCTCAATTTAAAAGAACATTTACAAATGTTGTAATAGGAATAATTTTTCTTGCTAATACAGTCTGGTAGCAATTATGAACACAGATAAATGGCATGTAAACAAATAAATAACCTGGCTGCAGGGAGGCAAGGGCTATGCATGTCTGTATATTCTTTAGATTTACTGATTAAACCATAGAGATGGGCTTGAGCTACAATGTTTGGAGTCAGATCCAAACTTCCCCAAGATTTTGATGTGATTGTGTCCACCTACAATAGAGATAGGGAGTATAGCCAACTCCAAGCATTCAAAAATCAGGGATCAGGCCCAAAATGTCATGAGAGTGGCTTCAAAATTGTGATACTTAATTAATAGGAAGCATTGCTGTGGCCAGCCATAAATATGTTATTACTCCTTCACAGTGAAGAGCAAACTCTCTATGGCCCACATGTCTGAGAGCTGCACTCCTGTGCCTTTGTATAAGGGGAAAAATGTGACCCACACAAAGATATGAGTTTGTGATGATCCTTCATCCCACATCAGATGAAGGACCATGTCTGACTGGTTTACCCCGGCAATCAAAAGAGCCATAGGCAGTCCTCTGAGGCCTCTCACAGATATGTATTACCTTTGTCTCTCTCATTGTTGGACAGATGAAATCCATCTGTGCAGAAGGAAAAAGACCATTTGTAAGCTGCAAGGTTATTCTTCAAGCCAGAAGTATCTATTAAGCTGCAGAACTGTGCCAACTCTCTGTTGCTTTCCTTTATTACTTGATGGATGGATGGAGATCTATTGGCTACTCTCCAAATCTGCCTTGGCTATCATGTGGAATGTATTATCCTCAAAGGCAGAGCTGCCAAATCCCTTCCAATCTTTCCAGTCAGCTGTGAACCCAAACACTTAAAAATACAAATCATTCTAACGACAACGTGCTTTACTGTTAAAGAATCCATGAGAGGGACGAATGGATTCCAGTAACTCTAGCCTCTCCTGCCACGATCCTTTTGTCTTCCTAGTTCCTCCAAGTGCTTTCTGACCTATTCACTAGACACCTCAAATGCATGTGGATCAAATGTACAGCACCTAGAAAAAAACAAAGTGTTGTAATATTTCTAACAACAAAGCAACCCCACCCCCATCAAACTTTATCTCCAGACTCTGCTCCATGTAGCCTATGTTCTGGGTGTAAGATGCGAACCCTAGACTAATGTTTACTCTCCATTATTAAAAGTATCCTCAGAAAGGTCACTGCCAACTCACTCCAAAAATACCTTTGCTCCACACAGCCCTCCTCCACTTCTTAATTCTCCCACCTCGGCTCTATTCTGCTGAAGTCAATGTCAAACTGCGCTACAGGCAGCATTGGCTGGCCTCCTCTTTCAAATGTTTGCACTACTGTGTTTCAGCCTTATGGGAGAGGCCTATTCTGTTGAACAGGAGCTATGAGTCTCCTCCCGAAGTCCACTCACATACTAAGCCAAGAGCAAATTGCTTCTGACAAACTGCAGGTTGACTGCTTCTGATATATTTGCTACTCAGAAAATTTCAGAGCAGATGACCATCCATAACCATCATAAATTCAGGATCAAATGTAAAGTAATTTGAAGAATGGATAGGATCCTTTCATTTTACTATCTGCTTTTGCAAAGTCCGGTCTCTGGAGGAGTTTCTTAAGATTAGGTCAGCTCTAGGTTGAGGGATGGTGGTGAAGGAGATTCACTCCCCCAAATGCCATGTAATTAATCTGCAATAAAGCTCAATTCCTTGAGCTTTATTCTGATGAAATAAGTTTCACCCTGTCTGCAGCTGCACCCTGTCCCACCACTGTCAGCTACTATAAATCCATACATGTAGCAACTGATATGTACATATAGTCAAAACTGAAAGGTACAAAGTACTGCAGAAAGCTGGTCTCCTCTCTCAATCACAATCAAGGAAGTGACATACAAGAAGCCCTTGTCATTTGTTTAGGGCAAAATCCTAAAGTCAGCACTGAGAGTGTGTGTATGTCTCTCTCTCTGGTACTATGTAGATGCATTACCAATGTGTGTGAGACAGGTGATAAATGACTTCTTTGAGATGAGGCATTATTGTGATATCTATACTGCCATATATCATAAATGCAGTTTAGACTATGCTGACTGCTTTCTTTTCTTCTAATTGGGTGCATTTCTATATTAGAAATACATTGAGCAACTGTCCAGTTTTAATTAAAGGATTAAATGATTGATCTATGCACCAATTTTACAGTAACATGTATAAAAGGAATGTTCTAAAAGCAATTATTCCCTGTCCTTGGATACCTAATGAGATTGCTGATTTATTGACTGTGTACATTCAGTTTAGCTTTTAGAAATGCCACAGGATTGATTTATTCTCTATAAATAAGGTTGAAAGGAGAATTAAAAATAGAACCTTAAAATGACATTGTGATATTTGTAGAAATTAAAAATATGAACACTGTATTGTGGGGCATCATTAGTAAGGTTTTAATTTTAGTTGATTTCAGATTCAGAGCTGAAATCAATGCAAATTCCATTTGGTTTCTATGCACTGGTGGCCACAATCAACAAATTGATTTTTCGGATTTGCACAATATGGAACTCCTAAAGCATTTTCATTGAACCTGGTCCTTATAATTCATCCCTTTCTGTGCAACCTTTTTTTTTTTTTTCCATTTTCACAATAGCCCAGACCATTTATTCAGCTTTTATACACTACTTATTATCTCAACTAGAAGACAAACAATTATGTTCTGAGATGATGTAGTAACACATATAGCAACACGACAAGATCATTTCTAGGTTCTTTTACCATTTTTAACACAGTAAAACAAAAATGTATACTTTTCTGCAATTATCTGAAGACTTCTTTTTGGGAGTTGACTTGAAAAATGTAAAAACTTTTTACTACTTTGCTGAATTTTAGTTATATTTCAGACATGCATCTGAGTAAACTTCGTCACATCAGTGACTCATTTTGATTGTACTGTAATACAATTAGAATCCATAAACAATAAAACATAAAACCACTCTCCTTTTATCACTTCTTGGATGCAGGAAGCCACCTGGAACAGTGGCTCCTTTACCTGGTTATAAATGGGAGAACAAGAACAAGAATACAGGCCCAGTTATATACACAGAATCTCTTCTTCTATCAGTTCCTTTCAGACAATTTTTACACTAAGCTATTTGGATGCAGAGGGCCCTGGTTCTTCAAACTCTTACTACCTGGTCTGATGCTTACTAACCTGATTGCCATGGAGTAATCTGCCTACCAACTTGTGAGGAACAAAAACTTATATCCACAATACCAATATCATAATGCCCTGCCACCAGGAGGCTCCCAGAAGTGTAAATTCCCTTTTCCAGTATAGTCTTTGGCCTGATTCCCTCCTGTGCTACTCCAAGTTTGCCAGAAGCTGTCATTAGCAGGTGCTTTTAGGGCCTTGTCTATTATTTAATGGGAATTGGGGCTGTTCATCTCCAAATTTCCTTGTTTCCCATTAGCTTCTTCTGTTTTTTCCCCTCATTGTTGCTTCCTCTCTGACCCCAAATCCATTCATTCTCTCCTTCTTCTTGAAACACTGTCACTGCTCTCCTTCTCCTCAACCCTGTCACTCTCTTCCCTCCTCCCTTTCTTCTACCACTCCACCAAGTCTAACAGACTACCTTAACTCTCTCCTTCAAACCTCCACAGCCTCACTAGTGTCAGTATTCCTATAGCCCCTATCTCGCCTTGACCCCATGTTCTCCCACAAATTCTTTCATTCTCCTCTTTTCATCAATTCCCTTTTCTCTCCCATTTGCTCCTCTTTTTTTTGCCTAAACTTCCCTGGACTCCTCCTGGATCTGCTTGCTGGATTGAAAGATTTGTGGAATCCTTCGGGCCTTAGCTCTTAGTATTTTTCTCTAGAAGTTCAGTGAGTCTAGTTGTCCCATTCACTGAACAACACATGTGGTCTACATGTTCCCATATTACTCTCTGCAGCACATCAACCACTTTATCTGTTTCTTTTTTACCTTCTACATCTGCCATGCTTTTCATAAAGAATAGCAAGTGATAAACCCCTTTAATACCTCCAGGCTTTTGTATTGTTTGCTAGTTGACTATATACTTACCTTCCTCCCCAAAATCTGTTACATTCAGGATGCTCTCTGATAGAGTCACCAGGAGCAGACAAATGCCAAGATCTCCTTCTTATTTTCAAGGTTTTCATCATAATTTCCATCTTCTTTTAATTCCAGTGATTAAAAGTCACGTGCATGGAGGGAGTGAGTACCTATGCATGGAGATGTCTGGCAATATCAAAGATATTTTTCATTTAATTCCTATTAAAATACTAAAACAATCCATGTTAAGTAGAAACAGTGCTGGTGAGTCAATCCAATCCTGAGCATACAACTGAGGCCAAAGACAGAATAAATTATCCTACCTAGGTACTGAACATGGTGTAAAGATCTTCTTCCCTCTAGCTTAAGAAACATGTCCTCCTGAATGTCAGGGTATATAACTGTAAAACCTGCAAACTCGACATAAGTTGCAGTTATATATGAAGGCATCTTTTATTGGTGGACCTCAAAGCACTTTCCAAATATAAATTAAGACCCACCACACCCCTGAAAAGTAGGTTGGTACTATTCTCTCATTTTTACAGATAGACAAGTTGAGGCACACAGGGGTTAAGTGATTTACCAGAAGTAGCACATAAGTCAGTGGCAGAGCCAGAAATAAAATCCAGAAATCCTGACTCACACATCCCTACACTAACTAGTAGATATTGCCAAATGGTTTAGATACAATACCGTATAAAATCTTCCTCCCCTTCTGTTCGTATTTGGTAATTTTACTGTTTTAACTTCCTATAGTTTGTACTGCTTTGATTGTCTATTAGTATGATGGTGGTTGGACTGCTTTGGCTTTTGTTTCCAAGCCTGAAGTGATATTCTACTAATACTAACCCCAGTATTCCATATAAGCCAATAACCAGTGAGACAGAGCATATGGCAGACTATAATGTTACACTGGAATTCAAACACGTTCTTTCCATTGTTTCAAGCTCCTGTCATCATTAGTCAGCAGCAGGAAGCTAGCTTCTGTGAATTGTGAGGTAGACTTGCTAGAGATAACACATGTACATACACACTCAGAGGCCACTTACAATCATAAGCTGTTTGTATGATATACAACACAGTACAGTGAAAGTGAAAGTGAAATAAGCTTATGTTTATATGCTTTTCTCAAGATGGATCCCAAAGCCCTTTCTGTATTGGTAAACTGATTAAAATTCTTTCTCTAGGAGTCACTTCATCTTTGGGATGAAATGTGACAACTGTTTAATGGCTCACCCAAATGCTTCACATCAGTTTCGGGCAGGAAGCGCAGAATACTTTGTGTTTGGAAACTACAGAGATAATTTGGTTTGGCAGAATGTAGGTACCTACAGTGAAATTTGGTCAGGACATTGTGGTTAACAATCCTAGCACCTGGAGGTCTTTAATGATGACAAACGATCATGACCTTTTAAATGTAATTCAGAAGAAAGCACCTCTGGTAATGCAGTATAACTCTATGCTGGTGTACTGGAATTCAGGAGTATTAGAGATAGAAGAGTCTCAGCTTTTGACTTATTAATACGACAACTTGGAGTAGCTTGGGTTTTCCTTAAAACCAGGTGGTGACTCATCCAAGATCAAGAGAGGAGACTCTGCTAAGGTTTTATCTTATCAGTCAAACTATAATTCAGGTTTATGTTGAAATAGAAGGCATCCATGAAATGGGGGACCAGAAGAGAGAGTGGGGTTGGCACCCATGACTTACCACACAGATTCCAGATCCATCAAGGCACTTGTTTGCATTGCCATTACATTTACAAGGCGAACAATCCCCTGAAGCGGTTTGATAAAATCCTTCATGGCATTTCTGCAATGAAAAAAATCAAAATAAAATGTTTTCTACATATATGAATTTTAAGATCAGGTTTGGCTAATATTCAGAGAGGGAAGTATTGCAACAATCAGGTTTCCTCAGAGAACATTACATAACCCCATCAGAATAGACCACACATGCTCTGTTGAACTCAGGTAGGGTTTTACCTCCTTCTCCTTTAATCTTTCTTTCTTGTCCCCGCCTTATTAAAATGACAACATCCATTCCTTTTTCCCCTCTCTAGCACTGCCCTTTCATTCAGATGGCATGTGCTGAAGGCTGAGAAACTTGCAGATTCTCATGGTAAATGTGAGGTGCAGATGGAGAAGATAAGATGACCAAGAATGATTGATTCTAAGGCTTTATGAAAAAAGGTGTATTTTAGGGTTTGGATCAGGTCTATAGAGAAGATAGAAACATAACTATGAAGATTGATGTTCTTCCGAACAAGAGCTAACTGACAACCACGGAGTATTGTTTGTATGGTATTTGGCTACGCACGCCAATATCTATCTACAGCATGCCCCAGCTATACTATATCGTTATTCCAGAAAGTAATAATTCCTGAAACAACAGCACAGTTCTGGACATGCCATAGAGAGATTCTATGTTAAAGTCAAAGGAGTTGTGAAGAAATTAGATGTGCTTTTGTACAGTTTATATGCTGATTTTCCTGTAAACCCTTTAATGTGTGACCATGATTGGCCTACAGCTATATAGGATTTTAGTTTTGGAGAAGTATGTTTATTGAAATCGAACATTGATACATATAACATAATTTTATAGAAAAGAAATCAGTCTCGTATGGCAACACATTTTAAATATTAATTTTAGCAATAAAATAAGATTATCAGTAAAATAAATACTAATGCTAATAACAAAAAACTCTAAAATGATATAAATACGAGTATGAAGTGCACGGGGGCTGTGAGTGGGGAAATCACAATAGAAACGAACCTTGACTCGTTTGGCTCAGGCTTCATTGTGGCCCCTCATTTACCCTTGTGGCAAAGAGCCCCTCTGCACCACCTGTGTGCGGTGCGATGTGTGTGGGGCTGTGTAATTGTGGATCCTGTGGCCCTTTCCCTGGCCTGCCTCCAACAATGTCTTCAGTGGGTCTGTTGTGAAAACCCCTCTCCCCCCAATGGATGCAGAGGTGCCCCTTGAACATTTCCAGCATGGATCTGAAAGACTCTAGTGTTGGCTTTCTGATTAGCTGAAAGAGATACCACGTATGCGTGTGTATAAACAGAGGAATAGGAAATTTGGCCTAAATGTAAAGGAATTTTTCAGTGAGCATAACCAATGTAAGGATATGTATAAGACCTTTTCCTCTTCCCCAGCCTGAGGGATTAGTGTAAATATTGTAGTTCAGGTGGATTGGCATCTCTCCGAAATGACAAATCTTCTTCCACCTGAGTGTTGGATGCACCTAAAGGGCTTGCTGATTTGCCTGCAATTTCTGCCTGTGTCCTGGACTCGTCAGGCAGTGCTGGCATCATCAGATGCTGTGGTGCCTTGCTCCTGTCCTTTTATGTAGCAGCTGTACTCCCGGAACAGGGTTACATGCCTGTGCAAAAGCCTACAGTGCTTATGTGTGGGTCAATTACTCTTTTTTA
Source organism: Emydura macquarii macquarii (assembly GCF_026122565.2). Taxonomy (NCBI): domain Eukaryota; kingdom Metazoa; phylum Chordata; order Testudines; family Chelidae; genus Emydura; species Emydura macquarii. Next base: position 9,347,278 of record NW_027131283.1, read on the forward strand.
ATTTGTAAATTATATACCAATATTTATGGTAAACAGAGTTAATCATAAACCTCCACATCCCCAAAACCCAGAGATCTGTTATTTGCTTAAAAAGACAAATGCATAGAAATAGCTCACTTGTGATGCTGAATCTCTTTACTTGATTATGGACGAGTAGTCCTATTAGCTGCTTTTGGTCTCTTAAGAGAGACTGAAGAAAGAAAACTCAACAATATTCACTTGCCAGCCAGGGATTGGATGTATTAACTGTTGGGTATGGTGGAGAGGCGGAAAGAAAGATTATTTTAAAAAGTAATAAAACTCCCCTGAATATATTTTATTCTTCCATTGTTTGGCTTAGATTTAGAAGGTCTAGATCGGAGATGATTTTCATGGAGTCCAGGATGTGCCCAGTTTTCTTCGAAAATACCATGGGGCTGACTCCCCACTGCCTTGTCACTTTTGTAGGTCATTTACACCTTGTAAAGTGGTTGTAAATTGCTTACAAGTCAGAATGGAGGCATTTCAAACCCACTTTGCACCAATACGAATCACTGCACAAGATGCAAAGCAGTGCAAAATCAGACCTCATTTTTTTTAGTGAATTATGTTGGTTTAGCTTAAAAGTTAGATTTGCTTGACATAGGTCTTCCTTATTTTCCTGGGTTGCTCTGAAATAAGGATCATCTTCTGTTTCCACCTTTGCCTTGCTTTCCATTGTCCTACCCATTGCTCTTCATGTCCATTCCCTCAGATATCTCTCCTTGCCATTACATTAAATGTCCTCAGTGGGTAGTGAGAGACAGGGTCCTAAGAGTTGCCCTTTTCTTCTACTCCACTCTCAAGGACACTCAGTGAAGTCTTTTATTCCATAGTTTCTCAACCTGTGGCATGCGTATCCCTGGGGGTAAGCGAGACACAGGCAGGGAGTACCCAGGGAAAAACAGAGTGAAGGGGAAGTGGGCGGCAGCCCCTGGCTTCTGGGGGAGGCAGGCAGCAGCCCCCGCTTCCCACCCAGTCACAGCTCCCAGCTGGGAGGTGGACGGTAGCTGCCAGCTTCCAGGGGAGGCGCGCGGCAGCTGCCCACTTCCTGCGCGGTCCCAGCTTTTAGCTGGGAGGCGGGCGGCAGCCACCTGCAACTTGCCCAGGTGGCAGCATCCCTCCCTGGCTCAAAGCCCAGTGCCCAGAAAACTTGACAACTATGACATCCCCAGATTTTAACAGTTACCCCCTTTTCCTGTCTCTCTCTCACCCCTGCCTCCTCTCAAATCTATGGCAAAAAGTTTGGCGCGGCGCTTTATGTTCCCCAGCATTGGTATGCCACTCAAAACCTCCTAGCTTTGGCCAACATCACCTCTAGCCCAGGTACATACTTGAGTTGTGCACCCTTGGTGTAAAAGTGGCAACCCTGCCCACACTAAATCTGACATCTGTCATATCACGGCCTTATATACTCAGCCCTTCTTCCAACATATATTTCACATTATTTCTGTAAACATAAAATTCCGTGGAAAATTGAGTACTGAGTATTAAAATTTTCAGAAGTTAGGGAGTACTTGCTACTTAAAATGTTGAGAAACACTGTTTTATTCTATCAAACTAGCTGCTCATTTTAAATTATAATGGTTTCTGACAGTATGTTGGCAATAGGAAGGCAAGATTTAGACCTGAAACACTGGCCTAGCCCTACTCCAGAGTACTGGAGTCGGTTCTTTGGAAGAGATGAACATAAATGGAAAACTAAACTGCCTTTACTGTTTTTATACACACTGTTAATTTAGTTTGCTTTTGGAAATATTTGTTCTCCATAAAAGCTACTGGGAAGGAAAACCCTTCATACCATGGTTACATAGGGACATCATTAATACTAGACATTTGTATTGTTTGTTTCTTTCAGTAGGCAAAGCCTGAGATGGAATTTCAGAATTGGCTCATGACAGACTAAGAATTTCAGCTGGATGATTGTACCACACACCATGGAAGGCAGACTATTAGTTTCTAAATTGAAAACAGATTCTTATTACAATGTGTTTCTTGGCAATAGTTCCCTCCTCCCATATAGAACTAAGGCATGTTCCATTCTCTAGTGTCCTTCAGTTGGTGAGTGGTCTTAACTGATAAATTAGTGCCTGTCTGTGGCAAGGATTTGGGGGCAACCCAGACCAGTAAGGGGTTGTGTCACCGCTTGCCTTGCAACCCTGGATGCCTCACAATGCTTTTGTGCTGTAACTCCTAGCCTGGGATGCTCACAACCAGCCTACAAGCATGCAGGTCGCACTCTGAGTGCTTGTGTGCTAGTGAGCTTGGATTCAGCACCTCTGACTACAACCTGTCTACAGATCCACTCTTGCTTCCACCAGCCTTGGTTACAACTAGCAAAGTGACCCCAACCCACTCCCAGTCCTGAATTTCCCCAAAACCATGTCCTCTGCAATGTCCAGCCCTCTCCTGGACAGTTCAGAGAAATAACATGGTTAATTTCTTCCTCTAAAGACAGAAAAGCACATCACAGCTTATTAATTTAACTGGGGGTAAATACAGTGTTTCATTAAACACAGCACTGAATTGGTTTATAGTAAAAATAAAACAGATGTATTAAATAATAGGCCATAGCTTAAGTGATGCCAAGTAAAAAGAATAATGTTAGAAAAGCTTACAAGCAAATAAAAGTGAAAACACACATCCAAAAATCGAACATTAATCTAGTAAGGTACGGGCTTTGTTTAAGAAGTTTTCTCACCTATATTCAGTTCCTAGAGACGCCAAACCTCTCCCTGACCCATCTTTCTCAGCTTGCAAGAGCTCTGTTCCCTTGGGTCTGTCTAATGATGGACGCCAAAGGTGGCTTCTGTCTTTGCTTATAAATTCAACAATTCAAATTATTTTGTTTCAAGAGGCAGACTGACCTCATGCTGTTCTTCCCTTCGTGTGGGCTTCTATTGCTTTGATTCTACCATGCTTAATTTACAGAGGAGACAGGTAAGTATTTGCCTCTTCTCCTGTCTGAGAGGGAAAGTTTTCCCCTGTTTCGCCATGGACTTTAAAACGTAATACCATTAAGTATCCATATTTCCTCATAGTGTTAATACATACATTTCACAATGATATTAATCACCAGCATGTCAGTAGCTTTCAGAAAAGACCTCTCTATGCACTTTTGTTATACAGTAATGTTGTATACAATCAGTTGATTCAATTGCTTATCACTTGAGATTTAGACCACTGTCTTTATGGACCGCTAAATATTTTAAATGAATTCTTCTGAGGGTTACCTCTCAATTAAAGTAAAGTTTATTCAAGTTGTGAGGAAGATGATATGGAGTCTGGTTGTGAAGGGAGCTCCATGCTCTTTCTTCCCCCATTTATTAGCTTATGGACCTTCATTATCTTTGCCTGAAGATCAGGCTAGTCAGAGAATCAAAATAATTCCTTTGTCTAAGGCAGACCTGTTTACCATCTCCCCCTGACATGCCTGGTATAAACACACTTTAGTGATAATTCAAGCATACATCCCTAATTCTTAATACCCACCATATACATACATTACACAACATTAGTGATCAGCGAGTTACTAGTTTTCACTAATACTCACAAGGCATATTCTGTACAGAGATTATTACAATAGTCTGTAGGCTGTGAATGCAGAGGTACTTAGTGTCACTCTGTCCAATAGTTTTTTTGCTCTTGTGGTATGCAGAATTATTCTGAGGATATAATGATGACCATGCATATTGCTGAAGTGTATATAAAATTGAGAAAGGGAGTCCCACAAACTATTTACAAATCTCCAACAATGTTAATCACCTCTACACTTAGATTAAGTACACACCTTTTATGTCACTGCACAGCACATTGTAAATGACTACCCTACAATATCGTAACAAATCCCCAGCCCGCTAAATTGCCATTATGCTGCAGTGTACACCATGGTCATTCAGAAATGTGCAGCTGCAGAGGTGATAGAACCAAGCTGCTCCTATTCCAAAAGTACAGTCACCTTCCATTTAAATTAAAGGGAACTCTCTCTTATCTGTATAGGGCCTATGAAACACAGTTCAGCCCTTCTGAATCGATCCAGTAGAGGACAGTGATACATGAAGGATGACATTTTCAAATGTACTTAAGTGACTTAGGCACCTAAATCCCATTGACTTTCAGTGTGACTTAAACTCCTCAAGGCCAGATTGAAATCAATGGGAGTTAGGCACCTAACTGCTCTTCTAAATTGCTCTTCTATATCCCACTAGGCACTTATCTGCATCTTTAGGCACCTAAATATCTTTGTAAATCTTTCCCTAAGTGCCTAAGATCAATGTGAGTTAGGCACCTAAATACCTTTAAGGATCTGGGCCTAAGTAATTTGTGAAAATGAGACAAACTCCTAAATCATTTGGGTGGTTTTGAAAATGCTCATTTTGTAAGCGCTGATACTCACCATTTTAAGCACAGTGCATCTGATTCTGCTCTTGCACTGGTTTAAATCAGAAATATGCTATTGCAGTTAGTGGAGTTGCACAATTATGAGCGGAAAATCAGATCCAGATCGTTGCCCTTGGATACAGGCAATTTATCAAGCATTCTCCAAGTATTAATTATTATTATATTTTTACCAGTGACAATGGAATGATCCATTATATGTTCTAATGCATAAAGCCAACATTGTGTTTATAAAAAGATGTGTTGGAATGTTCAGCTAATTGAGTGATCCGATTGGACTAATGTTCACGAGAGCATAAAATAATTGCACACGATGCATAAACAGGTTTGGAACAAAATCAAGTTTGGCCTCCCTGAAGAATGTTAAGTATACTACATGAGTTATGAGGGAAGTGGGTGAGCAACATTTCCACCCGCTGGCCCTTCTTTGAACTTTGGAAATAGCTGGTGGGGCCAGAATGTTGGGTCTGCATTATCCATTATATCTTCAGGATTAGGGCAATAGTAGCTAATGGAGGAGATTTCTTTAGCCCAAGGGACAATATTTTTTTCCAGTACAAGTTGAAAAAATCCAATCTAATATACCTCTTTTACTAAGCCCTTTAAAATCTGTAAGCCCTGCTTGTGTATTTGATATTGATTTTTGCACCTGGGTTTTGTTATCACATTTCTTAAAACCAGCTGTAATGCTGCAATATTAGGGCTCTAGACGGCTCTTCTTGCTGTAGGTTGCTATAGGATATGCAGACAGTGGTGCAGGAGTTACTTCCTTTCCCCTGCTTTGTCTTATTCCCCTCTTCCATCTTTGTTGGTGTGGGAGGAGGATGGGGCTCTGGATAGAGAAGAATGTGGAGACATGAGGCATGATTTTGTTCTGACTTGCACTCGTGTAACTGCACCGAACCACATTGAAATCAGTGCAGTTACTCTGATCTACCCCTGACTGAGAGCAGAGTCAGGCCCATGTTCCCTTTTCTGAAGCCTCATGTTTCCAATGCGAGTAATAGCAGTAGTGATGTCATGGCATGGTAAATAGGTTTGCTGTGAACATGCCTCTTCTGATTTGTTTTCTTTAAAGCGGGAGAGATATGCAGGTAATGTGCACAGTGTGTTCTAGGTGAGTCTGTGACCAGGTGGCATTTTCCTGAGCTGGTATTGAGTATATCTCCCTTAAGGAGATCCTTCTTGCCAACACAGTGTCATATAGAGGCAGATAGCGCCTCTTACAATTAGCTCTTACTACTTATTATTTTTATTTAGGTAGTGCCTAGGGGCCCCAATAATGGATCAGGTGCTAGGTGCTGTACAACCACAGAAAAAGGATCACTGCTCCTAAGAGCTAACAATCCAAGTATAAGATGAGAGACAACAGAAGATGCAACAAATCGCTGTGGATAATACTGACACAGTCATGAATAGTGCGATAAGCAGTGATCACAGCCTGTCAGCTGCTTACCCAGTGGTGAGTTGTATGTAGCTCTGAGACTGAGGAGTACCTGCCAAGCAATCCTGCAGCCACTCTGCAGCTTGGGATAGGGCCAGTGGCGTACTGTGGGTCTCCGGCACCTGGGTGCCAATACTTGCATTTGTGCCCCCTGTTGCCGGTAGCGGCAACGCCCCGTGGTGGGGGTGTGTGTGTGCGGGCCCATTTTCCGCTTTCTCCCACTACCTCCCCTGCTGTAGGAGCGATGAGGGTGGCTGGGAGCAGGAGTAACAGGGGCCAGATGCCTCTGGGCCACCCGGAGGTTGGAGAAGGCGGCATGCCTGAATAAGCTACTCTGCACACAGCATGGGTATTCAGGCACAGACTGAAGATTAGGCTCTAGAGAATTATCTAGTAGATTCTTACTTCAAAGTGCAGTTTAAGGGTCAATTTAACCACAATATCATATATGGTGGAACAGCTCCAATGAAATCAACAGGGTTGAGTTAATTAAACCAGTGTTTTATTTGGCTCCAAGCATCTTAAATATAAATCAGACAATAAAAAATTTCTGTCCTGGGTCCTAAACATCACAATTCTGTATGGTATTGTGATTTGTTACAAATGTTTTGTATGCAAAATGCATAGACACTTCAGTTTCTTGCAATAAACACACATTTTAAATCATATTGAAATTATTCCTTAATATGTTAGCTTTGTTATGGTAAGAACTATCAAGCTGTACATTCCTTAGTGAGTAAGCACGCAGTGTTATTTGGTGACCCTTTTTCTGCTTCTCTTCTTCCCCTGTTTTGTCTGTCTGTGATCCTCACTCTGGGTTGGAATGTCTATTCAAAACTGGCCCTGAGCAGTGCTTAATTTGTAATGAAAGAGGTGCTGGGGCTTAAGCAATGATTTAATTTGGAAGAGTAGCCTACTGAACATACAAGTGTTAAATGCTTACAACTACGTATTTTACCAGGGTCCTAACCAGGGCGAGGCAAGTGGGGCAGCTGAAAAGAGCACAAAATTGGGGAAGGGGCTGGAAAAATGGGGGTTCCCCAAAAAACCCAGTGGGGGTTGGAACGTTGCAGCAGGACTAGGTTCACATGGGTCCTGTTACCATACCATGCCACCCTTACTTCTGCACTGCTGGTGGTGGCGGCTGTGACATTCTCCTCTGCAATCTGGACTGGTATATCACTGTTACCCCAATCCCCCCACTTCTGGGGCCTGTCTTGCACTTGCCCTGCTGTGTGACACGCCACTCCTGGCTCAGCCCAGGCACAGCCACCTGCAAGCAAACAGTCCCTGACCTAGTGACTGAGTGCTCCTGGCCAGCCACTCATGGGATTATGCAATGGTGTGACCCCCAGCCACCATCCCCAGTCCCAGATGCAACCCTAGGAACTGCCATTTTACAGAGTTCAGTGCTACCCACTGGACTTTGCAAGCTTATTGGTTAGTCACTTTATCAAATAAATTGATAAGCACCAGCTGTTACTTTAAACGAGCTCTTTACACATACCCAAACCACATGCACTGCTTTAGATAAAACAAACAATTAAGTTTATTAAGAACAGAAAAATTTTAAATGATTATAAGCCAGAGGAATATAAATCAGATTTGCTCAGGAACGAATAAAAGCAAATTGCATTCTAAACTAAGCTTAACCCTTTCAGTAGCTTCCCAAAGTTAGATAATGCTCACCACGGGCTGGTTGGTTGGCCTCCAACCAGGCTTCCTCCTGCTCCATGGGCAGTTTTGATGTTTTCTTGTAGACGGATTGGAAGAGAGCGCTCCAGAGACCAAAATGTCCTTCCCTTTAACCCTTGTTCCTTCACCAACCCCTGGGGGCAATGTCTGGCATGGTTTTTTTCACTTGAGTCAAATGAGCATCACCTTATCAGATGCTCAGGCCAATCCATTGTTCCTGGAAGAGTTAGATTGTTCTATGCATACCTTTGCAAGGCGTGAACTTTCACTTTGCAGTCAGTTTTTGCCTGGATCTGCTCCAAACAATGTGAGACACACATTTGGGAATATTATATAGCAGAGCTTCATAACCACGCATGTGACATTGCATGAAGCATACTATCATAACAATAATGCTCAGCATGTCATGAGGTGTCCAAAAACACCTTACATGACACACTCTGTGTTAAACAAGGCATAGCTACACTCTAAGGGTGAACATGAATGATACACAATCTCACCATAAGGGTGTCCATGGGGTGCATTGTGTCACAGCGGCACTGCCTTCAAAGCTGGGAGACTGGCTGAAGGCAATGTTGACGTCAGTAGCAGTGCAGAAGTGGGTGGTACGGCATGGTAATGGGACCCAGGGGATCCCAGTCCTGCTTTAAGGCCCTAATCCTCACTGGTTTTTGGGGAACCCCCCATTTTTCCACCCTCATAGCCCTGCCCTCTGGATAGCTGCCCTGCTTGCCCCGCCCTGGTTACTGCCCTGATGGATACAACTGCATTGTGAATTTTAAAAAAATGCACCTCAGAGCAAAAAATAGATTTTTTTTCTTTCATAACAGACGTGGCAAGCCCAGAGGTGCCAAGAGTAAGACCGCCCAAGCCTACAGGTGCCAGGGCTTACCCCTTGAGCATGCCCCGGCACAAATTAAGTGCTGGCCCTGAGCAAGAGACAGCATGTAGCTGCACTACTCAGAAGCAGGGCAGAGACTGAATTGTGACACTGAAGGTCACAATTTGGTCCCTGGTTCTCCTTTTGCTCCAGTGGAGAAGTAAACTGTGCTAGCTCCATACCAGGCCTGGATTACTTTCCTCTCAGTGCCAGCTCCATTGTTGTTGGGGTGCCTAGGTCTGCCTGCTCCCTGCCCACTTGGCTGAGATGGTGATTAGTGGCTCCATGGAGGCTGCTCTCTCTTCACACCATGGTTGGCAGTATGGATAGCCTGTGCAGGGGAGTGAAGAGTTGCCTTCTGCCCTCTTATTCCTCTGCGTAGGTGCACAGAGCAAGCCAGGATCTTGCCATCTAATATCTGACTGTAGATTTTGAGCTGCTCAGGGCAGACATTGAATCTTGTTTCTGTGAAATTCTCACCACACTTTTGGGCTCTGGAAATATTTATTGATCATCATTGTTATTTTCTCAAGAATCTTCAGTATGAACACAGAACTAAATGTCTCCACAAATGCCAGCAAAAATCAAATCACATTAAAAACGGAAGACTTTTCTAAACCACTGGCAGCAGAAATATAAATTTCTGTAAGGTGCAAATTTGTCAATGCTTCCATGCTTTTTAAGCAGTTCTAGAAATGGATTATAAATCTGTAAACAACCATGTACATTTGTGACTCCTATTACTTAGAATGAGAAGTTTTCATGAATTGAGGAGATAATATGTCCCCAAGTAACAAATATGCCCTTATAGATTTTTGATGCATATTCTGATTATTTGTATCTTCATCTTCATTATCAGACCATCTATGTGATGAGTGGTACAGCACCTGCAGGACCTGAAAATGTTTTCCCTCTTCCTTCCTTAAGACAAGGGCTTCTAGTTGAGAGGTGGGAAGCTAGAACCCGGAGGAGCTCCTTCAGGGGCTCAAGGGAAGAAGGCAGTACAGCTATTCCCAGTTGCTAAGGAGCATATAAATCATAATCTAGTAGATAATGGCTTCATAAGAACTAATGGCTGGAAGTTAATGCCAGGCTAATTCATATTAGAAAGGCACAGTTTTTAACAGTGAGTGTGATTAACCTTTGGAACAAACTACCAAGGCAAACAGTGGATTCTCCACCTCCTGATGCTTCCATATCAAAACTGGCTGTCTTTCTGGAAGACATTCTTTCATCACACATATATCACTGTGCCCAGTACAGGAGTAACTGGATGAAATTATCTGACCTGTGTTACACAGGAGGTCAGATTAGATGATCTAGTGTGATGTTGTGGAGAGAGCAACGCTCTCTTCCTTGAAGAGGTTTTCAGAAAATGTAGGTGCTTTGTTTTGTTTGTTTCTGTTGTCTGCCTTGTTTGGAATTAGCAGCCCAAAGATCTGAGGCCCTTTTGTTGATAGTTTACTTTGCTTTGGCTCTCAAGATAAACAAGCTGGCCTCTTTCCCAAAAGCAGGATTTTTCCTTCTTGAGTGTCCTGTTTTTTTATGAAAAGGACTTTAGATTGGGGCTCTGTCATGCCATCATTTATACTCTATACATAATCTGCCGTGAAAGAGGTGCAACCTGGCATCAGCATTTCCTTCAATGCAGAGAAAGACAGTGAGAATTTCCCTACAATTCACTTGATGCTTATTTTAAACCAAGCAAGTTGCTTCAAAGGAGATAGGGCCATATTTTCAAAAGAGCTAGTTTTCCAGTTCCCATTACGGCACCTAAATATGATCCAGTTTTACTGAAGTTTTCAGAACCCAGCAGCTCACCATTGTGACACTTGTGGCTAGGTTTTCAAAAAAGCGATACTACACTTACTACAAATATTGCCCGCCCTGCAGTGTGCTTGAATATCTTTGACTATGGAAATAAATCCTCCCTAGCCCAAGGTTAGGGATTTTTTGGTAAATATTATCCAGAAATTGAACTTTGCCTAAAACTAGAAAGCTCAGGAAGAATTAAAAAAAAATTTCCTGCACATTTGCTATTTGGAAAATCATCTCATTGTTATAAGTAAAACAGCTCAACTTAAGTGTAACATTTACATGCAGATTAGTGACTAAAGTCATAATAAGCAGATAGTCGTAATACTTTGCCCTTCCATTTGGGCTCCTCAAAGCTCTTTGCAATCTTCAATGAATTAAGCCCAAAGTGCTCCTCTGAGAAATAGGGATATTGTCCCAATTTTACAGATGGAGAAAGTGAGGCACAGAGGGCTTAATTCTGCCACTGAGTAACTCCCATTGACTTAGTATCCTGTGGTGGGAGAGTCGTGACCACAGTGTTTGAATGGTTTGCCCACTATAAAGTGGTGGTGATTGTAGTATAAATGTTTCCAGAAATGGTCACTGAGCAAATATATGGCCAAGTGGGGAACAGACCCCAACTCCTAGTACTACCTGCTGGCTCCCAGGCCTGTGCTTTAATTAGCAGACCATCCTTTTTCTCCTGTTCTAGTAACTTACATTTATCAAACTGGAATCACCCTTCTATGCTATGCTGCCTTTTTTTTTTTTTTTTTTTTGAGTGTTGGGTTGTCCTCATCTAACAGTGCACCCGAGTTAAAATCTACACCTGGATATCTGGCAGGCACAAAACATCCAGCTTGTCATGGCAAGAAAGTATTAGCTAACAAAGCATTCACTGTAACATCACACAGATATCGGACCCTTAATCTGTTAATTTCTCTCAAACAGGGAGAAAATACAGGCTGCCCCTTCCCTCCCCACACCTGTTTGGTGGCATAACTAACATCCCATAACTTTCAAACATAGATTTTACAATGTGGGCTCCTGTAGCAGGCTCATGGACACCAGTCTTTCTGCTTCCTGTCAGTGAAGTAACAGCTCTTTCAACTTCCTCAACAGTTAGCCCAATTCAAAGACGTATGTTTCACAAGCACAAAGATTTAGTTCTTCTCAGGACTGATGGGAAACATTCTGCAAATAGCAGGAGCTGTAATAACAGTAGGCCCCACTGTTCTGACCTTCCTGCGTCCTGTGACCTGAATGAGACGCTCTTACTCAGTGCTGAAAAATAAAATCCGACAGATGTAGAATCCACCTCGTATGCAACTGGCTGCTAGCTCAGACACTTGCTGCAAGTGTGACTAGTGACTACAACGGGGGACTTGGTTCCATCAGTCCTAAATTCTAATCCTCCGTGTGCAGCTACAACACTCGCTGTGTGACCTTTGGCAAGATATCGAACCATTCTAGGTGAAATTCTGGCTTATGGGGCTGTAGTTGCAATGTCTGTTATATGGTGATCCAAGGTATTCTGCCTGCATGGGGGGGAAGAAACAGTCACCTCAAAGGGGTGTGTGTGTGGGAGAGGAGTAGGTTTTGGGCACTATCAGGTATGCAGAGCCCAGGCTATGTTGCCAACTAGCTGGTTACTCTCCCTTGGTCCAAGAAACATTACTGGACATGCTAGCCAGTCCCATTGCTCTCAGGGGTCTTGAGCTTCGGCATTTGCCTGATTCTTCTTGCACATGCTGGCTAGGATAAGGAGCCAAAAAGGCTGCCCGTGCAGCCTATCCATTCTAAAGCACCCCTGCAGAAACAGCCAGAATGTAGCCTTCTGTGACTCGGTTTTGCCAAATTGTAAAATGGGGATTTGTGATATTTTTAATGTATACTATGGTTTTCTCTTAGTAAAGTGCATTAATTGTATATGTGAGAGTCTTGAGCACTCTACCCTACTGAGCAGTGTACAGAATACAATACAGATTTAGAAGCACACGCACATTACCTTGGACATCTTTCTACATCAAAAGGGCACTGTAGCTGAGGAACTTATTAATAAATTAACAAATCTTGTTTGGAATGAACTAGATGAGGGGAGAGTAAGACCATGCAATATTTGGCTATCCCTAGAGGACATGGGGGTGAGCAGACATTTTAACAGGAGTCTTGGTAACCTATTGAGGTGTAAGACAGCAGGTGCTACGTCTTTGGTCTCTGGGCTATTTGGTGCAATGCTAGGTGACTGCAAGACTGGCATTGTCAGGAAGTAGGACCAGGAGCTAATAAATCACTGAACCTTGCATCAAGTTTTACTCATGTCATCCTTGAAGAGCTCTGCTCACTCACATCGCACGTTTCAGTACTATTACGTATATGAGCGTTAGAATTTTCACATGATACCTAAGAATGCTAACTATTTCCTCAATCAACTTTAACACTGTACCTGTTACCAGTGCACAGCAGCCCATCCGTTGGGAGGTAGGCTTGAGGCAACGTGTAACTCCTTCAAAAATTGGAGCCATTGAGAACACAAATAACTGCGTTTACATTTTTTGTGCCTTCCGCCCCCAGAGATGGGTGGTGCCACTCAAGCTTGCCAAAAATGGACCCTTTCCATGACTACATCTGGTCTAAGTCTAGTCCAGGGAGGGTAAAGGGTCTGGTCATCATGGATATCAAATCTGTGTGATGTGTTTGACTTGGGTTCAAACTTGTCTAAGCAGTTTGTCTCCATTTTGTTCTTTTGGAGTTAAACTATTTCTAGAATGAGTCCTCACACCCTTTAGATATAAGCACATGATAACTGTTCCTGTGCTTTGCTGGGGTCATTGCTTTTCTTTGTGATATAATGTCTGCTAATTTTTCACTATCTAGTCTGTGTACTTGTTTTATCAGTCGCAGCTAATTTAATTTATTTGTGCATCTGTGTCTTCGAGGTTTCATTTCCCAAAAGTTAGAATGACTTTAAGTTTGCTAAAGAGCGAAACTTCAATAATAGATTAGGGACCAATTCAGTCTAGATTTCCCCAAAAGCTTAGTGACTATGTGAAGGAATAATGGTAATGATGTGGGTTGCGTGTTCTTATAGGCAATTTGTTGTGACAAGCACATTTACGTACGGCGAGCCATTCAGTGAATCTATGTTTCCTCAGGGATCTATTTGTGGCACTCATGCTAGTTTATATTTATAGGTTACCTTTCACTCCTGTCTGTATTACATGTCTCCCTCGTTAATGACCGGGCTTGAATGTCATTTAAGTTTCTTAAACTAAATGCCGACAAGTTGAAATGGTTGTTGATTGGCCCATTTCAGGGGAGGCCTCTGTACTTCTCCTGGGTTGTTTCTATTAATGGCTGTCCTGCTTCACTGGTGTCTGGACATTATGTTGATTGGTTGTTGATCTCCTACTGCCTCTCTCTAACTTCCACAGCCCTTCTGCTGCTGTGTCACTCTCCTTGCTCATTGGATGCCTCACCATCCTTCCTACTGTACCCTATGCTCTTTCCTTCTCCCCTTTCCCATCTCTCCTTTCCTGCCTTATTCCCTTTGGGTCTAGTAACTCACCCACTTCATGACATTCTCTTCATCGCTATCCCTTAATTCCCCACAACAAAAACAAATCATATTAATTTTAAAATGAACATAACAAGGAGTTTCAAGATGCTCACTGAACATATGAGTAAATGCATTAACTTGAATTTGTCTGTTTGTACTCTACTCCGACTACCTACTCCCTTCTGGTTTGCCTTACTTTGTTGGGTCAGGTTCTCCTGTAGGGCACAGTTCTGTACATATGAATGTGGGTGAGGTGAATAATTTTATGCTTGCAGGTAGTCCCATTGAGTTCAGTGAGATTAATTATGTTCATAAGGTTACTCAGATACACTAGCGTTTGCAGGTTTGAGGCCTTACTTTGTAAGTTATTTGGGGAATAAAGACAATAATTTGTATGTCTCATGATGCTACTCTGGGTGCTAAATATGTAGTAACTAAAAATGGCTTAAATTCTTTGGTTCTTAATCAAGCAAATATCAAGCACCACAATAATTGGCCCAATGATTGTATCTTCAGCCCCAAATCATCCTTTGTGCATTGTATCAACTAAACACGTGCTTTGTGGAGGTGGTGTGGCCTTGTGGACAGAGCACAAGACTGAGTCAGGAGACTTGGGTTCTCTTCTTGGCTCTGCCACTTACCTCCTGGGTGACCTTGGGTAAGTCACTTCACCTCTGTGCCTCAGTTTATCCATTGGTAAAGTGGGGAAAATGATATTGACCTCCTTGGTAAAGCACTTCGATATCAAAGTATTATATAAGAGCTAAGTATTATTTATTATGATTTTGTGCCCATAGTGCTTTAGCATCTCTGGAATATCTCATCCTTCAATACACAGATCATATTTAAGAGTCAGAGAGGAATTTTCCTGCTGTTATGCAGCATGGCACAAAATTAGTTTAAATTAGCTACAGTCATAAGAGGTCACAAAAAAAACCATTCGACAAAAACATTAGAAACAAGAGGAAGACCAAGGACAGGGTATGCCCATTACTCAATGAGGGGGGAAAAACAATAACAGAAAATGTGGAAATGGCAGAAGTGCTAAATGACTTTTTTGTTTCAGTTTTCACAAAAAATGTTAGTAGTGATTGGACATCTAACATAGTGAATGCCAATGAAAATGAGGTAGATTCAGAGGCTAAAATAGGGAACGAACAAGTTAAAAATTACTTAGAGAAGTTAGATGTCTTCAAGTCACCAGGGCCTGATGAAATACATCCTAGAATACTGAAGGAGTTGACTGAGGAGATATCTGAGCCATAGCCATTATCTTTGAAAAGTCATGGAAGATAGGAAAGATTCCAGAGGACTGGAAAAGTGCAAATATAGTGCCAATCTATAAAAAGGGGAAAATGGACAACCTGGGGAATTTCAGACCAGTCAGCTTTATTTCAGTACCTGGAAAGATAATGGAGCAAATAATTAAGCAATCAATTTGCAAACACCTAGAAGATAATAAGGTGATAAGTAACAGTCAGCATGGGTTTGTCAAGAACAAATAGTGACAAACCAAACTGATAGCTTTCTCTGTCAGGGTAACAAACCTTGTGGATAAGAGGGAAGTGGTAGATGTGGTATATCTTGACTTTAGTAAGCTTTTGGTATTGTCTCACATGACCTTCTGATAAACAAACTAGGGAAATACAACCTAGATGGAGCTACTATAAGGTGGATACATAATTAGTTGGAAAACTGTTCCCAGAGAGTAATCAGTGGTTCACAATCAAGCTGGAAGGGCATATCAAGTGGGGTCCCACAGGGATCAGTTCTGGGTCCAACTCTGTTCAATATCTTCATCAATGAAAATTTCCAACATAAAGTTTGTAGATGATACCAAGCTGGGAGGGGTTAAAATTTGATGGATAGGATTAAAATTCAAAATGATCTGTACAAACTGTAGAAATGGACTGAAGTAAATAGATTAAATTCAATGAGGACAACGGCAGAGTACTCCACTTAGGACGGGACAATCAGCTGCACTCAGACAAAATGGGAAATGACTGCCTAGGAAGCTGTACTGCAGAAAGGGATTTGGGGGTTATAGTGGATCACAAGTTAAATATGAACCAACAGTGTAACACTGTTGTAAAGAAAGCAAACATCATTTTGGGATGTATTATCAGGAGTGTTGTAAGAATAAGACATGAGAAGTAATTCTTCCGCTTTACTCCGCACTGTTTAGGCCTCAACTGGAGTATTGTGTTCAGTTCTGGGCACACATTTCAGGAAAGTTGTGGACAAATTGGAGAAAGTCCAGAGAAGAGCAACAAAAATGATTAAAGGTCTAGAACCGTGGCTCTCAAACTTTCCAGTCTATTGTACCCCTTTCAGGAGTCTGATTTGTCTTGCATACCTCCAAGTTTCACCTCACTTAAAAACTGCTTGCTTACAAAATCAGACATAAAAATACAAAAGGGTCACAGCACATTATTACTGAAAAATTGCTGACTTTCTGATTGTTACCATATTATTATAAAATAAATCAACTTGAATATAAATATTGTACTTACATTTCAGAGTATAGTATATAGAGCAGTATAAACAAGTCATTGTCTGTATGAAATTTTAGTTTGTACTGACTTTGCTAGTGCTTTCTATGTAGCCTGTTGTAAAACTAGGCAAATATCTAGATGAGTTGATGTACCTCCTGGAAGACCTCTGCATACCCCTAGGGGTACACATACACCTGGTTGAAAACCACTGGTCTAGAAAACATGACCTCTGAGAGAAGACTGAAAAAAATGGCATTTGTTTAGTGTGGAGAAGAGAAGACTGAGAGGGGACATGATAATGATTTTCAAGTATGTAAAATGCTGTTACAAGGAAGAGGGAGAAAAATTGTTCTCCTTAACCTTTGAGGATAGGACAAGAAGCAAAGGGCTTGAATTGCAGCAAGGGCAGTTTAGATTGGCCATTAGAAAAAACTTCCTAAATATCAGGATAGTTAAGTACTGGAATAAATTGCTTAGGGAGGTTGTGGAATTTCCTTCACTGGAGATTTTTAAGAGCAGGTTAGCTAAACACCTGTCAGGGATGGTCTAGATAATATTTAGTCCTGCCATAAGTGCAGCGAACTGGACTAGGTGACCACTCGAGGTCCCTTCCAGTTCTATGCTTCTATGTGGAGCTGGAACTTCCATTATGTGGAGTTTTCTGTTTCCCTGAAATAACGAATTACTTATCTTTGATCCAGACCGGTACATTCTATGGACTTAAGTCTGCATATGCTCTTCTAGCAGAACTTCCATTGACTCAGTGGGAGTCCTACATAAAGAGTGATCACATGATTAGGTCCCATTTTTCTATGTAACCAATGTAATTGAAGGATCCTGACTCGGTCCCAAGACTCTACTCCACAATATCAAAACTTTCCATTTGGGAGTATTTTAATTCATTATAAAGGCAGTTCTGACTAGTTCTTTCCAGTATCTACAGTTAGTATAAAACTTGGCAGCTAAACTGTTCAACAGATCCAGGATCTCCAATCATCTTAATCCAATGCTGAAAGCACTTCACTGGTTTCCAGTTAAAACAGCAGATCAACTTTAAGATTCTTTTGCTTGCTTACGCAGCACTGGTTGGCCTCGCTCCACCTTATGTCTAAATTCTCTTTTCTCCATACTTTCTAAGGAATAAATGATACTGTAGAACTTGAGGGTCTTTTAAAAGTGATCGCCAACCTTTCTGTTACCAAAGTTTGCCAGGCATGTGAATCTAGCACAGGTTTAGTTAAAGAGAATAGAGAGAGAAACAATTAAACAAACACAACATTTTGGTGTTAAATATTTCACTTGAAAACATGGAAATGAGATTGGGGTTTTTCTTTTTAGAATGTTTTGGACCAAATTCTGCTTTCTTCATTCCATAGGAAGCCATGATCGAGGAAGTGAGGGAAATTAGGATATGGAGAAACTCATTCTACACAGAAATCAATTAAGAGAGTAGGCAGCTGGGAACTATAGCTGAAGTATCCACTTTGTATTTTGTTTAGTTCAATACAACATTTAAAAGAACTTATTTTTTTCCCTTGATAAAACAAATGGGGACTGTGAGTTATAAATGAAGAACAATGATCGGTTCCCTGCCTATGCCTCTTAGAACCAGTGTTGTGCTGATACCCTTTCCACTTACCTACCTACCTTCTTCCGTAGATGTCTCATCCCAGCCATAGTCTCCATGCTGAAGGACTTTGTGGTAGATGTTTCAAGGAGACATTGTAACCCTAACCAATTTTTAAGACCTCCTTCCATCACATTGATGGCCTTTTTATTAATTTTCAGACTGTGCTTAAGTTAAATATAATTTCAGTTAAAGAAATCAATGGGATCTAAATTAAGTAGCAGTAGTATTTTCAGGCTTCCTCTGGACCTTATTCTGCAGTCCCAATTAAATAAAACTTCAGTGAGACTTTTTTCTCTCTGGGTACTGCAAAATTTTATCCTGAGGGTATATTAACACTGCAAAAAAGCCTCCCATGGCAGTGAGTCTTTGAGCCCAAGTCAATTAACTTGGGCTCATTAGGCTTGTGTTAAAGGGCAGTGGAGATGTTCCCACTCAGGCTGATGCCTGGGTTCTGAGATCCACCTCCCTTTCCTGTTCTCAGAGCCCAAGTGGGAACATTTACATTGCTATTTTGAGCCCCGTAGTGCAAATCCAAGTCACTGAGACTTGTTGATGCAAGATGCTGATGAGACTTGCTGTTTTTTGGGTTTTTTTTTTTGCAGTGTAGGCATACCCTTAGAAAGCCAGTAACATTCCAGTGTGCTGACTACACATCTAAGCAACATCAAAATAGCTGCAAAGAGCAATGCTAAGGGCCAGAATCTGCACAGTGGAGTTACTGGGTACATGTCACCTCTGGACAGGATGCAGAGATAAAGTTTCTGGTTAAGAGATAGGAAACAAAGGATAGGAATCAACGGTCAGTTTTCAGAATGGAGAAAGGTAACATATTCATAAATGATCTGGAAAAAGAAGTAAACAGTGAGGTGGCAAAATTTGCAGATGATGCAAAACTACTCAAGATAGTTAGGTCCAAAGCTAATTGTGAAGAGTTACAAAGGGAGCTCACAAAACTGGGTGACAAAATGACAGATGAAATCAATGTTGATAAATGCAAAGTAATGCACATTGGAAAACATAATCCAACTATACATATAAAATGATGGGGTCTAAATTAGCTGTTACCACTCAAGAAAAAGATCTTGGAGTCATTATGGATAATTTCTCTGAAAACATCCACTCAATGTACAGCGGCAGTCAAAAAAGCTAACAGAATGTTGGGAATTATTAGGAAAAGGGATAGAAAATATTGTCTTGCCTCTTTATAAATCCATGATATGCCCATATCTTGAATACTGTGTGCAGATCTGTTTCCCCTATCTCAAAAAAGATATATTGGAATTGGAAAAGGTACATAAAAGGGCAAAAAAAATTATTAGAGGATATGGAACAGCTTCCATTTAAGGAAAGATTAATAAGACTGGGACTTTTCAGCTTGGAAAAGAGACAACTAAGGGGGACATGATAGAGGTCTATAAAATCATGACTGGTGTGGAGAAAGTAAATAAGGAAGTGTTATTTCCTCCTTCTCATAACACAAGAACTAGGTGGTCAACCAATGAAATTAATTGGCAGCAGGTTTAAAATGAAGAAAAGGCAGTATTTCTTCCCACAACACACTGTCAACCTGTGGAACTCTTTGTCAGAGGATGTTGTGAAGGCTCAGACTGTAACAGGGTTAAAAAAAAACCTAGATAATTCACGCAGGATAGGTCCATCAATGGATATTAGTCAGGATCGGCAGGGATGGAAAACAATGCTCTGGTGTCCCTTGCCTTTGTTTGCCAGAAGCTGAGAATGGGCAACAACAGATGAATCACTTAATGATTACCTCTTCTGTTCACCCCTCTGAAGCACCTGGCAATGGCCACCGTTGGAAGACAGGATACTGGGCTGGATGAACCAGTATGGCCATTCTTATGTTCTTATATTCATAGTTACACCACTGTGACCAAGAGCAGACATTTGCTCTCCGTGTTTTTATTTCTTTTCCATTGGCTTCAGCTAAATTAATTTGAGCTTCCAAGGCTTACAAACATGGTGAATTAAAAACAATCAAGTTTGCTTACCCATTTCCTGTAGTCTCTATTTATAATTTCTATAAGCCTTTATTACCTCTGTTCTACAGTATCACATTCTTTTGAACTAGAAAGGTCACATTCTAACTATGATTACTGAAGAAATTAATTCTGTATAGACAACATAGTTAGATAGTTAAGTAACCTTGGTAATAAGACAGTACAGCTGTTAGAGAGTAGTCTGTGTGATAAAAACCACTTTATTATAGCCATCATTTTGGTAAATGTTGTTGAACTGAAATTATATGTATGAACTGGTTTAATTTAAAAAATGTGAATATTTCTGGGAAGAACACATTTCCCAGATTTTAGTCTCCAAACCATTATTGATGGTAGAGTTTATTCAAAAAGCACCATATATAGTATCATTACATTACTAAACAGTCTCCCACATTTTGATCTCTTTCTTTGTTCCATTTATGCTGCAAATTAGGAGTGAACAAAAAGATAGCAGTGTTTTTTGTCCAGAAGACTGGTAAACTTTTCTTATCTATTTATCTTGACAGGTAGCTCAATTCTAATGACATTTAATGAGATTGTAAACTAAAGTAATTACACAAATTACATACATAGCAAGTTTCTATTGTGTGTTGCTCAGAGGCATGCACAAGTGGGGGCCAGCAGGGGCACAGACCCTCCTAAATCTCCATGTGTCCCTGCAGCCTGGGGAGAGAGGAAGCAGCAGGGTGGCTGGCTGCTGACTGAGTACCACCTCTCCATGCCCCTAAAGTTGCAGCCTGCTGCTGGAATCCCACATGTTGTGTCTGCCTCCATCCCCTGACTCACCTCAGTGGGCCATCTGCAAAGCAGGCAGCAGTGCTGGGACTCTAGTAACAGGAAACAAGAAGCAGCAGATGTAGATGTAGGGGTGGGGGGAGGAGGAACTCAGCTGGCAGCCAGCCACCCTGCTGCTTCCTCCCTACCTGGGTTGCAGGGACTTGGAGAGTGCCACTACCAGGAGGAGCTGGTGCTTCCTCGTTGCTGGGCATCCCTGCCAGAAGCTTCCTGAGAAATCTGGGGGGGGGGAGGGGAGGTCAGAAGAACTTTTCATTTTTGTGTGTTTAATGTGCCCCTCCAAAAATATTCAAATTGAAATTGCTGCACACGCCTCTGATGTTGCTTAATCTGCA
The DNA here is from genome assembly GCF_026122565.2 of Emydura macquarii macquarii. NCBI lineage: Eukaryota > Metazoa > Chordata > Testudines > Chelidae > Emydura > Emydura macquarii. The sequence continues at coordinate 9,368,342 of NW_027131283.1, forward strand.
GAGGTAAACTCACATTTTTTGCCATCTAAATATTAATCTTGGTAAAAAGAAAGCACTGTCACAGCACAGTTTTCTTCTTTAAACTGAATTCTGATCTAAGATACGGAAATTGAAGGTTCTAATGAATTTGCTGTGGCATCCAAGTAAAGATGTCCAATACTGGGTTTTCCACCTGTGCAATAATATTAAGTGCCCATTTGAAAGGTTAAACACAAGTCCATAGCTTTCATCTTTCTACTGGAAGATTAATTAAAAGTAATCTGCAACCTTTTTGCTTAGCTCAGCAATCTGAAAGTTCATAAATGAAGGACCATTTTCATTGACACCAGCAATATAAAATCCCTTAATCAGAGACAATAAAAAACCAACTCAACTCAAAGCCTTCATTCTACTTTATATATGATGGACTGATCCCTGGACCCACTGAAGCCAATGGAAGTTTTGTTGTTGATTTAAATGCAGGATAGGACTATCATAATACCTGTCATTGGCAAATGGGAAGCTTTCTGTGTCACGTAAGGGGCCCCAAATCATCATGCTCTGCAGAATGTATGCTTTTGGTGGGGCTGAGAGTTTAAAGTAAATTTCTAGCCCTTATATTTGTGTAGAAAACTCAGTCTTCCTGAGTCAGATAATGTCACTGCTGCTCAGAGATTTGCCAAGAGTAAGACTAACAAGACTATGGTCAGTTTTACTGACGCTATTCAGGATCCTATTAGGAAATGGGAAACAGACAAGAATTATCTCAATTTCTCTCTGTTGCTTAACAGAGCTATGAGTAACAGCAGAGGAAGGAAGGGAATAAAGCTATTCACCCATGAATAAGACTGTTGCAGGGTTTCCTCCACTCACTGCTGTGGCACCTCCTTGTGACTCTTCTGGGGATTAGCTCACCACAATTTTGATGCCACTCTTATGGTTTCTCAGCCCCTTTTCCCAATCTCTCACTCTATGGCCTCTCTCATGCTCCACAATCTGCAGCGCTTCCTCTTTGTGGTTTGGCCCTCTGGCCAGGTCACTATAGTTTCAGGGTATCCAAGTCTCTGTAAACGAACTGCCTCAGGCAGTCTTCAAAGTCCACTGCCCCATCTGTGCCACTCCCCCAGTGACTGATAGTGAACCCAGGCCCACCCTCTACATGGGATTCTAGCCTATGACCCTACAGATGAAAGCCTGGGGCTTGAGAGACCTGCATGCTCCACCAGTGACCTCCTGAGTGATCTTGGGCAAATCACTTAGTTTTTCTGACCTAGATCCACAAAGGGACTTTGGCATTTAGAAAATCACAGGAACAACACTCTGATCCACAAAGCCTGAGTTAGATGTCTAGGCTCCATACACTGTGAATGGGGAGATATTTCACCTCAGAATGCTAGGCAAGGAGCTGCCTAAGGTAGCCAATGGGAGATGGTGATGGGAGGGGTACATGGTAAGCCCTGCCTTTCTCTCAGAATTTGGTGCCTAGGTCTGGACTGTAGGGAGGCACCTATCTCTGCTTGTGATTGTAAAGGACCAGGGAGTAGGCAGTCTGGCCTACTAGTCGCAGCAGGGCTTGTGTCCACACATCAAGGATGGTCACAAGATGGTAGTTTGTGAGCAAAGGTTGAAGAAATTGATAGAACTGGTTTCAATAAGCAAGACTGAGAGTCAGGCCAGGGTCAGGGTTGGAGACTGGAGATCAGAGCTAGTACCAGGCTGGAGTCAGGGTCAGAGTCAGGCTGAGGTGCCAGACTGCAGACCAGAAGTCTGTGTAGTTGCCAAACCTAATTCCTGGGCCACCCTCCTGGGTTAAATAATGTGCTTGACCAATCAGAGGACTGCAGGGTACTGTCACTCTGGGCCCTCGGGGCAGTCCTTTCTGCAGAGCCTAATCCCCACAGTGCTCCCAGGATATGGCTCTGCCTGCCCTCCTGGTGGCAATGTCAGTTGTCCTAGGCTCTGCAGACCTGGATTCTAGTCCCAAGATTCATGAACCAGGGGAAGTTATATGTTTGGCCACCTAAGTCACATGCAGGGCCTGATCCTATAGGTGTGCTTAGAGGCAGCCCAACTCCACACCAAACAGAAGTAGGGTGGAGGGGGCACTCGCCTGAGAGGGGGCAGTTCTCTTTTCAGATCCCTTCTCCTCACAGGACTTGAATTGGGAGTCTCCTGCATCTCAGGTCCAAAACCTGGCCCCTGGGCTAAAGATTATAAAGGAGATTCTGCCCACTCCCCAGGTGTTTTGTCGAGTTAGGTGACCTCTGAGAATGCCTACTGGATCAGGACCTGCATATGACTTAGGTGGCACTTACATTCATAAATCACTCTGGGGTTTAAGCTGGACATAGTTGCTTGGACACCTAGAGGGAGGCAGCAGTGCACATGCCCAGAGGCAGAAACATAGGCACACAGGGAACTTTTACTTCAAAAATGTAGGTGCTGAGCAAGTTTAGGTGCCCACAGGGTTAGGTGGCAGCTGAATGGGAGTTTTGTGAATTGCAGTGGTGCCTAAAACAGGATTAAGGCACCAAAGTCCCTTTGTGGATCTGGGCTTCAGCTCCTCGTCTGTAAAATGGGGATAATAACACTTACCTGCCCCATGTGGTGCTGTGAGGTGTTCAGATACTAAGGCGATGGGGACCATACAAATACCTTGGCTAGATAGAAAGATGGAAGTCCTGCACAGTATGAAGGGCCAGAATCATGATAAGAAGTCAAGCGGCACCCTTCCATTTCTCAATAGCCAGGACCTAGCCGGTGCCTTCTCTCCTTACCACCTTCTGGCAAGCAGGTTCAGCTTCTAGCTCGTTGACTGACGTGGAAGTTGCACAGCCGTATCGTGGCTTTTGGCAATTGACTACTATTATGCTAATGTGGCAAATGTTGCCATTTCTTAAGATGGCTGCCAACATAACTAACAACTTTGTTTTCAAATGTGTTTCATAACTTATTTGATCATACCACGAAGCATGATTCCTGCTTTCTTATCAGTCTTTAAATTAGTGGGCTCAGCTGCTCTTTCCTTTCAGCTATGCTTTAACAGCTCAATTTTCCTAAACATTTTACATTCTAATTTATTGAAAATATTGCCTTGTGTTAAAAATCATACATCTATCTACATATATCTATATAGAGTCTATTTGTTTGTTTGGTATTATCAAGTTAGTAAGCCTGTAATTATAAAACAGACCTATGGGACTCAGTAAACCCTGCGGCTCTCTGTCATAATGGTACCAGAATAGTCGTAAGTGCTGTAAAGGGAAATGATTATAAAAAGTAAAATGGTTTGATTTGAAGCAAAAAAATTATCTATCGCTCTGGCCAAATAATTGTATTTAATTTTGAAAATCTCATCCGTTGCAGATGTTTCCAGACTGTTACTCTTTCACGATCCATATGGAAAACAAAATACCATTCAGTAACAGAGTATGATTTAGAGATGGGGTTGGTTCCAATATAAACATGTCTTGGCTAGGTATTCTTTGTAAAAGTGCACAGTCATTTTTTCCATATAAAGTGGGAAACACAAAGCCTTAGCTTAAAAGGCATTCTTTCCCACAAAGGCGAAGAGCTAAAATGTTTTAGCTGGCTGCAAGCTAACTAGAGATCATTTAATACCAAGCCTCAGCACTAATTTATTTTTTCTACAGCTAGTAAGTGTAATAAATATGCTCTGTGGCAAACAGAAATACTGCTAAGTTTGGCAATGCAGATAATCTATTTACCTCTCTTAAAAATATCTATTTTGTTTCCTCCGAATAAGCTACAAGAAAGATGTAAATAATTTTGCATCATTCTCCTCCTAAAAAAGGAAAGATATGAAATGAACACAAACTTTCCTCACATTAGTCTATAGCTCACGCTAGATGCAAAACTACAGTTTATCAACTACTCGCAAATAAAACCCACATATTTCCAGATGTCTAGAACCAACAAAGTAAAACAAAAATATTCAAAGACTAGAATGCCTAAGAGGCATTTGCAGCAGGTATTATTGTATTTACTGGGAGAATATTAGATAATGAGAAGGTAAAAACCAAGGAAGGCCACCACTGGTGACTGAAATTTTGTTTAGCGTTTCCTTCTATAGCCCATCTTGGCTTTTTAGTATTTCATGGTTTGGTTTTGCTGCACTGCACAATTCTGGAATTACACCAACGTGGTGCTGGAGATCCATTTAATTATGTAACTAATAGATAAGATACCTACTGCAAGGCCTGTAAGCAGCAAATGGAAGCCACATTGCAAAACATTAAAGGAAAAACTAGATACACACACAGTCAAAAATTCTAGAGTGAAGGTTACCCCACTAGAGATTCTGCCTACTAACAAAGGAATCAGTTCCTCACTGGCTCAGAGAAAGGGGGAAAGGGAATATCAGGTTAAAAATCAAACAGATAAGGTTAAAAAACAAAGCAAAGCAGCCCCTAACCTGTTTCCCCTCCCCTGAAAAATAAACAAAACAGAAGAAGGCACCCATAGAAATCAGGAATAAACCAGCATGGATTTGCAGCATGCCTTAAAAGTGATTAGCAAAGAGAGTTTAGGGGCCTATAGGGCCCCTACAGAGACCTCTCCCCTCATTATTCCACTAGAGGATGGGTGTTTTCCTTTGTGTAAAAGGCCAAAAAACCCACCCTAAATCTGGTAGATTCTATGGGATCTTCAGGAAGCCAGGTCCATTGCATGAAGCCCCTGTGACTTTGTCTTTCCTTCCTCCCACCTCCCACCTGGCAAGGACTCCCCCAGACTCCATAATTCCCAGGCTGTCTTCTCTTTTCCAGAGAATCTATGTGGTACAGAAGGGGACGATACATCATGGTCCTCCCATTCTGCTTGTTCCTCCCCACAACCCAGACAGTCTTCCCCTGAGCAAACCCCAGACTCCACAGTGAGGTTTACACAGGGCCTGGAGGAGGGGATACATGGTGCTGAGGAGATGCTAGTGCTCCTCTTCTGCATGAAATGGGGCAGATCCATGTATGGATGGTTATCTCTGAGTGGGCAGCTAGATCGTATTGTCTGGGTCTGGGGAAAGAGTTCCACAAGAAAGCATCATTGACTGAAAAAGTTTTTCCTCTGCTCTGGTCATGATTTAACCTGTGGTCTGACCAGCCCCCAGTCATGACTTGCTCACAGCAAAATCAATGAAGAGGAAGTTTTCTGCTCCCCTCTGTTCCTCCAAATCTCTACTAAAAGTGACAGGAATCACAATGGGGGGACAATAAGTGTTCTATGACATGGAATCAAGGTTTGTAATAGGTTGACTCAACCAAAACGGCAAAAGCAATCCAGACACTTTAGCTAAAAATGATCTTTGTTAATGCGTAAAGGTTGATCCCATTTAAAACAAACAAACAAAAAAGTGGCTTCTTGGTGTCTAGAAATACTGAATTAACAATGCAACATCCAGCTGTACATCTTTCGATTCATACCCTCTCTCCTACAGCTTCCCAGCTAGTCCTCCTTAGCTTCTTGCCTCCCAATCCACTGGGTCCTCCCCATCTGCCATTCAATCCAATATGCTACCCTTCTCTTTTGTCTAGGAGCTGCTGCTCTGCCACACATGCACTTGCTGGGTCTACCTGACACCCTCCCATCTGACACCCTGGGGAATACCAGGCGATAGGTCATTCTTGGATAATTAGTGCAAGGGTGAAAGGATTAAGCATAACTCACAGTTTACAAAACTGTAAACATTGTTGGTTTTGATAGAGTTTGTTACAGTAGATTTAGTTTGTTGATTAATTATTGAAATAAACTTAAAACTAATATTTTGTTATGTGAAAAGAATACCATGAGAGTGTTCTTCATCATATAGGAGCCAATCAGAAATTTTCCACTGACTTCCACAAGCTTTGAAGTAAGCCCTTGCAAAATAATGTTTAATCATTGTTGCATATAATACATCGTACGCTTTGAATTGAAATCTGCTCCCATCCTTAAAATGTGTTTTCCTTCGTCATTTGTTGTTGTAAAGGTCGGATTTGGGATCGGAGTAGCTCACAAATGCTGGAACTGTTTTTTTGTTTGTTTTCATAAAAAAGTAGCTCTAGTGTATTTGTTTTGAGAAAAGAAACATCAAACAAATTACTTGGATATTTCAAACAAATACAGACAACAAATACAGATCAAATGTAGTGCATTCTTTCATCAGAAAACAATTCAGATTGCTCAGTATTTACATCCTGATTGCTAGGATAGTTTTTGGCTGTCTTTTGTTGAGGAAGAATCAGGCATCAAGACCAGAGGAATATAAAGGTGGTGGACTGATAAGGTTAGAGCCTGCATTACAATCAGAATGCCAGATCCAAACATTTCTCAATTTGGGTAGTGTTTGTAAATGAACTGGATCCACATTTTTCAATCAAGCCTAATTAAAAGCCAGACTGGAATGTCCTTACATTTAAAATCTGGATGCAGAATAAAATTTGAGACAATCAATATTTAGGCATATTTGTCACAAATCACTCAGATGAAATATAGCGGCCATATTTTTACAGCAGTTGAGCAACAACAATTCCCAGTAGAGTCAATGGCAGCTGTGGCTGCTTAGCACCATTTAAAATCAGGCCATAGCACACGCCCGCACACACTGATCCTTTATTGCTTCCCATGCCCTTTAATAAAACTGAACCTTCAATTCCTTCTCTTCTTTCCCAAGCCCATGAATAAGCGCGGACATAAAACTCCTTCTATTGTTTCTGCGCTCCTGAATATTTTTGGGCACTTTAGTGGTACTTTCCTAAAATTTGGCTCAAACACGCTGCCGTAAAGTTTAGCCCATATTATTTTGATGGTTACATTTTAAGCACAGACTCTCATCTCCTTGACTAAATTCAAAATGCATAACTTTCCCCACTATCCTCTAATTCCATTTGCCTCAGCTTTCCATGATTTAAGGGGTTTAGGGTTGGCTGCTTAACTACTTGCAGCTGATTTTCATTAAAACTTTGATGAGAAACTTAAGTTGGAAATGCAAACATCTGCAGTTAAACTTCCTCATCGTTAATGGACTTTTCTCAGAACATAGCCCTTTCATACCAGGAACACACGGCAGCAAAAAATCCAAAGAATTCATTATGGTCGTTAACCTAACATAACCTTAAGGGTCTGAAATGACACTCATTAAAAGATGCAGATCCTACTAGTTAAAAAAAAAAAAAAAAGATCTTTGCCAGGTTAAAAACTCGTTTGGTCTGTTTCAAAAGGATGCATACCAAAAGCAGGGATCAAAATGTGTTTCTGCCAAAACAGTCCCTTTCTAGCCCGATTTTTATTGCCGGGAATGGCACTTTTGATTATGGTTACTTTGAGGCCTATATTTTCAAGTGACTAGTGATTTTGAGTACCCCCATTTTTGAATGCCTAACCTGAGATGCCTTAAAGGGACCTGATTTTCAGAAGGGTTCAGCTATTTTTGGTCTCCTTTTATAAAAAAAATCAGACTCCTTTAAGGTATCTTTAATTGAGAACCCAAAAATGAAGCATCCAAAATATCACTAGATGCTTTTGAAAATTAAGGCCAAAGGATACTGTTGTAAGTCAGATATGAGAATGAACGGCTGTCAATGACATCATTTTATCACTATTTTAAGGTGCATTCTTCAGTCACCAGGCCAGCTTTTGCACAGAACTTTATAAGAAGTACTTCTCTTCCTATACTGATTGCAGTAATTGGCTCCTTTTACCTTAACTACTGCAAGCTTTTCCTCATAGGACTTCTCTCTCCCATTGCACCTTTCCCCTCTATAGTCTGCCAAAAAAGCTGTTGCTGAAAGTAATCTTCTTTCCCCATCACTCCCACAATATCACCTCTACTCTCCCGAAACCCTTAACTAGCTTTCTCTCCTGAGTTCAGTAACCTTTGTCTGTCCCGCTGAGGCCTACCTAATCTCACTACTCTCTATGTCTCTGTTGTCATGCTTCCTACTCTGCCTCTTACTCTTCTTAGGTTTATCTCTACACTGCTCCACCATCTCCCACTGTCAGCTTCCTACCTTCTTTCCTGCCATTCCCCATGTTTGGCATACATTCTCTCTTTTCGCTTGCTAGGTAGTCCAATAATACTCCTTCAAATCCTTCCTTAGAGCCCCATTCTTCCACTAATCCTTCCTACATTGAGCTCCTCAACAGTGTTGGGCCCCATTCACCATTGCTCTGCACCTTGTACAGTCATTTGTACCAGTGCATGGTAGATGTAAAATGTTATCATTCTGAATTGGCAGCATTTTAGCCTCACATTGCACTGGTGTAAATAGCTACCCCAGGTTCAGGGCAATGCTGAATCAGGTCCTTAGTCTACATTCAGATATCTGAACTATTGTCCAGTGTTTAATGTTTGTCTGTCTTAGATTACAAACAATTCCAGTGTTTTGCAAAGCATGGTTCACATTTACGGGGCGGTATAAATGAAAATGACTGAAAAATACAACCACGGAGTTCAAAAGAAATCTCTTTGGAAGTCTGCAGATCAAATTCTAACATATATTCTACTTATTTTAAAATGGCTTTTTATTACATGTTGGCAACTAACTACCACTTCACAAAGCTTAATCCTGATTTTTCATCTTGTCACAGTTGTTATTAGAATAGAGATGGGTCCACACAACATCCCCAGATCTGGACACCTCAAAATCAGTGTGCGAAATCTGAACTAGACCCAAGTCTGACTTTTACAAATGGCCCCTGATTTTTGCAATTGTCCAAGACATAACCCCAATCATTCTCAAACACTGATGTGTTCAAAACTGGGCTGTTGATTTTGAGGTTTGAGTACTTTGATCCTGTCTCCAAGCAGAACCTTTCCAATAAAATATTTAACATTTTTTATTTTTGGCAAAAATAATTGCTGGCCTAAATCCATTAACTTTCGTATAGTTACACAAAGGATTAATTTGGTCCAGTGCAAAATGCTCTTTCACCACACACCTCTGCCCTCCTGGATTGTGACACTTTTCCCCTCACCTCATTCATGAGTTAGGGAATCAAAAATTCTTGGAAAGTTTGAATAAGCCACTAAAAGTTCTGCTGTTTTTAGTGTGTTTTTCATATCTATCTTCTTAACCTGCCTACCAACTGCAGTGTCCTATGTTCACTCTCACAAATAGAATCTCAGCTACCCTGTTTATACACGTTTACTTTCCTCATGCAAATTCTTTCTACTGATTTTGTTCCTTTCTCTAACTTGATGCCTTTTGTTAAGTTATTCCCTAGCCCCAACTCTGGAAGGAAATCTCCCACCTGTAGTCCTTCCAATTTTAGCCACCTCTCATATTGCTTCCAAAGGACCTATTGATTGGTAGTTCATGACCCACTACCAGGCCAAATCAAAACCATCCAAGAAGGTATTGTGTACTTCAAGAAGGCACCCTGGATCCTGTCCTGTGGAAGGAATAATGGCAGAGCCAGCTGTGCCAGAGGGGAGCAACACGACAGAAGCATCTGAACTATGGAGAAAGAAAGGATCTAGGAAATGGCTGGAAAGCCATGTGTAGGAGGGAAAATCCTGGTTCTCAACCAGGGGTACATGTACTCCTGGGGTTATACAGAGGTCTTTCAGGGGGTACATCAACTTATCTAGATATTTGTCTAGTTTTACAACAGGCTACATAAAAAGCACCAGCGAAGTCAGTACAAACTAAATTTCATACAGAAAATGACTTGTTTATACTACTCTATATACAATACAAATACAATATTTATATTCCAATCAATTTATTTTATAATTATATGGTAAAAATGAGAAAGTAAGCAATTTTTCAGTAATAGTGTGCTCTGGCACTTGTATTTTTATGTCTGATTTTGTAAGTAGTTTTTAAGTGAGGTGGAACTTGGGGGTACACAAGATAAATCAGACTCCTGAAAGCAGTACTGTAGTCTGGAAAGGTTGAGAGCCACTGCATTACGGTTTGAACAACACTGACCAGCATGTTAGGGTACATCTACACTGCAAATTAAGGTGTGATTGTAGCATGGATAGGCATACCCATGCTAGCTTTAAACTAGCTAGTGCAGGTAACAATAGCAGCGAAGAGGCAATGGTGTGAGCTTCAGCATGGGCTAGCAACCCATGCTCCCCATCAGACTTGTAATGGAGTGGCTAGCCCACGCTGAAGTTCATAGCACTGTATCTTCACTGCTATCGTTATCTGTGCTACCTAGATTAACTGGAGCTCCCTAAATCAGGGGTGTCAAACATACGGCCTGCGGGCCGCATCTGGCCCACAAACCTTTTTGATCTGGCCCGCATTCGACCAGCTTAAGTGAGTAGTGCTGCCACCGAAAGTGCCACTTTAAGACATTTCTCGGTGTATGGCATTGCCACTTTAAGAGATTTCTCGGCGGAGGGCATTGCCACTTTAAGAGAGTCTTAAAGCGGAAATACCTTACTCCGTAGAACCCAGCCACCGAAAAGCGGAAGATGCCCTGAATTTTTCGGTGGCAGGTATTGCTCCTAGAAATCCCTTGAATCAGCAGTGCAGCCAGGGCCCCCCTGCGAAATCCCACCACCGAAAAGGGGAAAATGGCCCGAATTTTTTGGCGGAGGGCATTGCATGGCCCCTGTGAAGTGGAGTTTATGTGAATTTGGCCTATCACCATCAGCGAGGTTGACACTGCTGCCCTAAATGACCTGCACGAAGTTCCACTCCTCTTTGAGTGAAGTTGCATGTGTTGGATGGAGCTAGGAAGGGTGCAAAATTGGACAGTTTTTGTAAAAGGACAACAAAGTATAAAGTTAGATGGGGACAGGGTCTCAACGGCCTGTCCAGGGATTCAGTACTCTCACAAGACACGCAGCTATTTAATATTCTTACATCAACTACAAAGAGCTTTGGATTCAAATCAGATACACAGGAAGGCTAAAATTCCAGCAAGTTCTGAATTTTTCTAAAACCAGTTCTTCCATTCACCCTTAGTAACTGGGTTACCTGGAAAAGGAGAAAAGTAATAGGCTAAGGAATATTCACCAGTGTGTTCCCTTGAACCTCATGCTTTCTCCAGCTTTCCTTCAATTATTCAATAGATTTATAGTATCATCGTCTCAGCAGAATTTAAGAACAACACAGCAGTGTAAACTCAGCCAAAAGAGTATGTATTTTTAGAAGCTCAAACCAACTTTATATTTCTAAACCTTCATATTTGCCAATGCATTATTTAAATAAGAATGGTTTGAGGGACAAACTCCGCATAGCATTAATACCACATGATGAAATGTCCTGAATTCTTTGTGGCGACCTGCATTCCGGCTATATCATGGTTTGCTAGCTTTGCGGTTAAGTACAGGCCTTCACTGGCACCACAATTTACCAGGATGCATTCCAATGACTACGTCTGTGGTTCTATAACTTTACCTCACAAACCCACCCTCTGTATAATTTGGGACTGTTCAGCATGAGTAACAGTCTCTGTCTGCTTGGGAGAGTTATAGGCCTGAGCCAATGTTTAGACACTCAAGCAAGGCCATGTAAGGGAGTTTGTACTGCGATTCGTACCGATCTGTGGATAAAGAGCTCAAGCTCACATAATGGCTAGTTTTAAAATCTTCACTTAGGAAGAAGTCCTGTTCCCAGGGCCCAGCCTGAGTGGTTGGGCTGCCCTGTGCTGGGGAAATCTGTGAGGGCTTGAGGGAGGAGTCTTCCCCATTCAGGCTGCAGAGAGAAAAGGAGCTGCTCCATGACCACAGCTCCAGTTCTGAGACAGGAGTAGTCTCCCCAGCCCTAGAAACTAATTCTAACATAGGGGTCAATGGGTGAGGGATCCATGCAGCAGCAGATCTGCCAGCCCTGCCCCTAAAGAATGTCTGTATGTGGCCACACAGGGAGTTGCCATGCAGCTGGGTTCTGATGCACACAGGGCATGGACCTCCAGAATGTAGGGGCTGAGATCCAGCTGCCACTGGAACCTCAGGGGTTCTGCAAGTACGGCTCTTTCCACTACTGGAACAGGTGGTAGAATTCATTGCTTAGGATCTGATCTAGCGCCCACCGAAGTGAGTGAAAAGAATCCCATTGGCTTCAGTGGTCAGGCCCTTAATGCAAATATTAACCATTTAAAATAAAATAGAACAAATGATCCCTTTCTAATATCTTCATCAGTGAATGGGTGGGGTGGGAGGGCGTGTTCTTTCCTAAGCCATGTGCAAAATATCACTCCGCACTTTCCTGGTGTCAAGCCCAATAGATTAAACGAAGCACACGCAGTCTGGCTTTGTGGAGTCATTCAGTGTGATTATACCCATAAAGGCTAAGAGTTTTAGCTGTTAAAAGCTTATGTCCATTATCCTGTGAAACTCAGTTACAAAATCCATTTGTCTCTTAAATCAAGCATTCATTCAGGGACTTTCCATTTTGTAAGCAACAGGTGGAGATACTGTTTCCCAGTGGCTAATTCCAAGCCTGTGGAGAAGAGATGTACTTCCCACATTATGGAATGTATCCAAGCCTAGGCGAGCTCCCCACTGCCTAGATATTAAGCTGAGCAAAGTTTAGGTTCAGCACTTTCTCACATAGGTCACGTTTCACTCCATAGAAGTAGTGGAGTTTCCTGAGATTTCTCAGCTGTTTGGAAGCACTACAGTGTGGCTGAGATTTGTGTAATCAAATTTGGCCTTATACTGAAGCCCTATTGTCCCAGAAGGTTTTTCCAGGATGCTGTATGTTTATTTTCACGGTTATTATCATTAGTAATCAAAGCATGGTAAAAACATTTAGTTTCATGACATAAGATATCAGTGTCATAAGTACAATATCAACACAGCTGTGCTTATCTCTCCTCATTTTCTGATGATATGCTAGAACAATTACTCTTTCCCTTCCCATGACCTTAGGTGACTTAATTTGCCTCCTACTTTGCATCTCCCGCACATGAAACACTGCGGTCTCTCCCTCTCAGTGTGCCCTGAAGTCATTTATTTTGTCTCAGTTTTTTTTTAAATAGTTCAGCTCAGACGCAGCCTTACTGAAATCAGAAGTCTAAAGTAACTCCAAAAAACAAAGATGACAAGAAAACTTACCACAACAAAGTAACTTTAGGATCTTCCTGATTACTTCTGTCACTAGTCCTACTATCACACTTCCTGTAATGTTTAAAATCTTTTCAAGTGTTTTCTTTGCAGGCAGTTTCCTAAATACCATTTGATTTATTAACCTTCCTCTAACCACAAAAGGAATCTCCATTTCCAGAGGTGGAATTTATGTAAAAGACAAAAGCAAAACTTCTATAACATAGATTTTTTGGCAAACTTTTTCTGGAAATCCAAGTGAATTAAAGTTCCAGGGACTATTGTTGTGACAATTAGCACTTGTAAAATAACTCTGTTTTGACAGGCCTAGTTAGTTATGCTGGCAGGAAAATCAGAGACGTGCTAAGCTAGTACCACTTTATACTACAGCTGTCTATTCAAAGCAGGCAGGACATGTGTCTATTTTGAAGTCTGAACTGTCTCTTTTAGCCTCAAATGCAATGTCCAAACCCCCCCCCCCCCCCCAAACTCTTCAGTATCACTGGAAGGTTCAAATGATTAAACTAACGTTATCCAGATGGGAATGTCACTACAAGCACATGAAAGGAGAAAGCTCAGACTCTAGAGATAGAATGGAGTTACTGTACCTCAGCAAAAGGCACCAAACTTCCAGTAGCAACTGACTGCTGCTGCCCTCTGATAACAGTGGATTCTTGATTGCTGACCGCTGAGCTACCTTCAATGTCAAAATGAAAAACGCTGACCTCGCTGGAGGCAGTGCTGGAGAAGAAACATCCCAAGAAGAAGAATATAGGAAAAACAGGGGGCCCGACTGAGATCAAAGCCATTTCCTCCCCTTACATCCAGCAGTGGTCTTCTAGCTTCTTAGTTTAATTATTTACCCGCTTCTGCAATCAGCTCCCTCCCCCCCTTCGTTTAGTGGTGCCTCAGTTATTTTAACTTTCTCTCAGCTTTCAGTTTCCAGATGTGGCACTTCAAGGCAGTCTAACCAGATCCTTATTTGAAAAAAAAAAAAAAAAAAAAAAGAAAAGCTCTTTTGCTTCCTCCCTCACTTGCAGTCTGTGCCTGTGGCTCCTCTTTTTCCCTAGAGGCTTCAGCTGAATAACATACAGATGGGCAGTGCTTAAACAGAGAGTGTCAAACACGGATTGTATTCCAGGAAAGCACCACTAGCTCCCCAGCCACCTTATCTCCACTCTGTCAGGATACAGACTGAGTCTGTATTCAGGGCTCTGGCTTCCTTCACATGCTCACATCATTCCTTTTTACCTTTAGATTTGGGATCCTCCCACTGAAACTTTGCCACTCAGAAACCAAGGTCAGACCTTTACTGCTCCACACAATCTGACTGCTCCAGACTAAAAATCAACTCTCATGATTTTTTTTTAGTACCTCCAGTTTATTTAGCCAAAAACAGAAAGATGCCAGATTTATTGAAAACTCTAGAGGCCCCTACTTGGGAGGGCGGGTGGGGGTAGGGACAGGGGGATCAAGATTCAGAATGCGCTAAGTGTTAATAGGCCCTAGGTGGCTTTTCTGTTGATCAAGATTTCACTTTGTGTGACAAGGGAAGCTATAGGTCTTATTGAAACAGTATAGTCTAATATGCTTAATTGAACTCCCCCGCCCCTTTTTCTTGAGCCACTTCTCATTTTCATGTCTGCTTGTGCAAAAAATACCATTCACTGCAGTTTTGGAAAATGACTTCATTACTCAAATGCATGAACTTTTATTTACAAAGAGCATCTTGTTTTCCTTGTCAAGAGATGCTTTGTGAGTCCCCAGAAACAAGGCATGCAGTGTATGGAAGCACTTCCACAGCTGAGCCCTTATTTTCTGACTATAATCTCATGAGGACGACATCAGACTAAGTAACCTTTTCAGGGTTGTTGGACAAAGGCCGGATATAATTATGCTGCTGTGCACTCCCCTCAGTAAAACGGTCTTTGCCGAATCCATTTGTGACATGCTGGGTCCCTTAAAGAAATATTGGACTTAATATATTTGTGCTGTTCAGGGGAGGGCTGGGCGACACAGGACATATTCTCCTGGGGCAAGATCCAGGACTGGGGGTGTATTGGGGGTCACCCCGCAATATAACGAAGGCTGGAGAGAACCAGGGTTTCACTGGCAGGCTGCAGTTACACACACACTCAGGGTGCAGCTTGTGTGCTGGAAGGTTGTTTGTGAGCCGCCTAGGTGAGAGCTACTTCAGCAAGACATTGTAAGGCACCCAAGGCTGCAGGGCAGGAGTGACACAGCTCCTCTCCTCCACGAGTCTGAACTGTATCCCAGTATGTCACACCATTATACACCCTGGTTTTTCAGTGGTTTATCACATATCTGTCCTAATTCACCTCAGACTGAAATTGGCTGATCCGGTTTCAGTCTGAAAGCAGACTCCTTCCTCCCCCTGTAAATGACTAAATATTATCAACCAAGGAAGCAGTCACTAAAGATGTGGGTGCTTTTGGGATCTGGGAACTTTTGTAAGCACATAAGGAGCAGGAGCAGCACGAAGCACTATGGCTGTCCTGGGCTGCACGGTGGCCATGGGAAGACAGCTCTCACTTGCATCAGGAGCCATACTGGCCTGCAGAGAAGGCAGAATCCAGACAGCCCAGAGAAACCTTTAAGATACCTTTCATAGACTCATCATTTATAAGATGCTAACATAGGCCAAAGAGCTTCCTAGAATAAATTCCTATTTGAGCTAGAGCACGTCTTTTAGAAATACATCCAATCTTGATTTAAAAGTTGTCAGAAGTGGAGAATCCATCTCCTTGGCAAATTGTTCCAATGGTTAATTACCCTGCCTGTTAAAAATGTGTTCCATACTTCTAAACTGAATTTGTCTAGCTTCAGCTTCCAGCCATTGGATTGTTATACCCTTCTCTGCTAGATTGACCAGCCCTCTCTTACAGTTCTATTTCCCATGAAGTCACCCCTTAACCTTCTCTTTGATAAGCTATAGAGATTGAGCTCCTTGAGTCTATCATTATAAGGCATGTTTTCTGAGCCTTTAGTCATTCTTGTGGCTCTTCTCTGAGTTGTCTCCAATATATCAGCTTCCTTCTTGAATTGTGGGCACCAGAACTGGACATTGTATTCCAGTGGTGGTCATGCCAGTGCCAAAAACAGAGGTCAAATAACCTCTCCATCCATACTCAAGATTCACCTGTTTATACAAGCAAGGATCACATTAGCCCTTTTGGCCACAGAGTAACACTGGGAGCTCATGTACAACTGATTATCCACCACCATCCCTCAATCTTTTTCAGAGTCGCTGCTTCCCAGCATATGCTGTCCCCCATATTTAAGTTTGGCCTACATTCTCTGTTCCTAAATGTACAGCTTTACATTTGGCTGTATTAAAACACACATTGTTTGCTTGTGTCCAGCTTAGCTGCTTTGTCCTCCTCCCACCTGGACAGCACATTCTGTGCTGTGTCTCCTGAGACTTGCAGTACAGTCTAATCCCTTGTATTTTGCTTGTGAGACAGGGTGGCTAACAGCTCCTAATTTTCCTGGGAAATGCTTAGAGACTATGGTGATGGGCATTGTAGAAAGAGAGAGAGAGAGAGAGAGAGAGAGAAGGTATATTGTGTTGTTCTTGCTTGCCTGGCTAATTTGGGCCTTAGTCCTGCCGACAGTGACGTGAGTAACTTTCAGCACATGAGTGCTCCAATAGAGTTAAATGCATAAGTGTTTGCAGGATTGTGGCCTTAATTACATAGAGAATGTGATGGTCTTGGCAAGGGTGCACTGAATGAACTGGCTCCAATGCTGCTCAGTCCTTCCATTTAAATAAGTTAGCCATCTCATTTATTGACAATTAAAAACTCCTGTCCTCATTTATCTACATGAGAGAAAACATGGAAGATGCTTAGATTGTAAGCACTTTGGCAGGGACTATCATTTATTACATACATGTATAATACCTAGCAAAATGGGGCCTTGAGTGAGGCCTCTAGGCAGCTACAGCAAAATAATAATAATGTAAAACATCTGGGACTTTTCCAAAAAATCAGAAACTCCATTTCCAAAATTAGTAAAGGTGGCTAAGTGAAAGCCATGTAGTTACTTATCACATCATTTCTCCATTTTACAAATGGAATTAATAACACTTACCTCCTTCATAAACTGCTTTGATATCTACTGAGGGAAAATGCTATATATGCTAAATCTTAGTAGGAAGAAGATGGGTGTTCACCATTTTCTGAACATAGGGGCCTCTTTAAAGTGTCTCAGGCTGGCTACTCAAAAACTGAAGCATCACTAATCACCTTTGAAAAGCTTGGCATCTGAAACTATAAAAGCAAGGAATTAAATAAAGATATCACTCTTAGAACTACTACTACAATAAAGAATTGATTCTTATGAAGCATAAAGAAATGCATTTCACTGCAATACAACAGCCGTAACTCTGACCTGATATAAATATTAATCTTACATAACTAATCTCAAAGTATTAAACACTACACAAGCCCTTTTGGAAAAGAAATACAACATTGACATATGTTCTCATTAATGACACAGATTGATGAGCCTCAAAAGCAAGTTATTGACATACAGAATTTTACTACAGGTTAATATTGTTGTACACTTTCTCTACTGAATTAATTATACATACATTAAAGAAATTGCAATTAGAAGCACTTCACTAGAAAAGTTCTATTAAGTATATTGATTGATAATATTTCTCATTTAACTAGTATCCCTGCAAAGAAAACATGTAGAAGCTAAAATTGAAGTAACAAAAATTATACATAAAACCCCAATATCAATCCATATTTCTGAGTTAAAGTTGTGTTGTGATGAAATAAGCATTTCTTTAACCTTGATAAGAATGATGTGCTTGTGCCGTGGCTAGTAGAAGATTTATGATGTCCTCAGCTAAACTTAAGACAGGCTATTGAAGAGATCCCAAGATGCAATGAGGAAACAATGGCATTCCTTTCTCATTCTCCCCATTATCATCATCTCTCCTTTTCACCCATTTGCGTTCTCCTCCGCCTCACCATTTGGTTTGGATTCAGTGTGGCAAATGCTGGGACGATGACTAAAAATGATCCTGTTGAGTGCTATAAACAGCACTTATATGGGGAGAGCAATAGTTGGGGTAGCGGTGTTAAAGTAATGAGGAACCAAGCAAGCATGTGCACATGCTCTACTTCTTTGCTCTGCTGTTGGAAGGTGTCCGATTGCATTTCCCACATGGAAGTGCTTTAGCTTTGACATGTCTCATCCTTTGTACCATGAATTACTGGCATCAGACCCATCTGGCTTATCCTGGACTGCCTTCAACTAATTTCGTAATGGCTTTTTTCTTTCTTGTTACATTGTGTTACTCTAATTTGTTCCCTCTGTAAAACCTTTGAGTTCAATTAAACATACCCTAGCCTCATGAGCCTGGTGAACTTTTTTATTACTGAAAATAAAAAGAGAAAGCTGATGATTGGGTGAGACATTTTAGGGTCTCTGCTTCAAGTGTGTAATGGGTAGGAAAAAGCAAGAATAATGTGGTTGATGGTGTCTTCGTTCTGAAGGAACTGGAAATGAGATATAGAGACATTTACTACTGGGTCATTCATTTGAAACACCCGATCTATGTCCGCAGTGATTGAAAGGTTATTCAGTAGTAACCTAGGAATTGCCATACTGAATCTGCCCATCAGTAAAATAGCCTGCGTTATGCAACCTGCCTATGGGGTCCAAGAACATTTTGGAAGTCAGGGATTGCTTGACACAAGGATGTGCTGCCTGTGCCCCATTCCTCCCAATGTCCCTTCATGCACAAAGGCTGGGAGAGGTGGCAATGTAGGATGGGCTACTGTAGCCCTATGCCACTGTAGAACTCCCTTAGTTAGGGGGAATTCCCCCTGGCTAGCTGAGGCAGGTTTAAGGCTACTTTGTGCCAGCAATGATAGAAAGCAACCTTAGAAGGGCAGAGGATCTGGCCTAAAGTATATTAGCTGCTATGCTGCAGTGGAAGGCAGAAATGTTCTTTTGAAGTGCCTTTTTCAGTGGACCATAAACACTTGAATATGGAATACCAGGGACCTGGGGCAGCATATTTGTCTCATACATTTCTGTCCATCAAGGTTCTTATGTCCATCACCATGGAATTAGAATGGAATTTCCTTGTGATTTGTGGGTGTTGAACCCTTGATATTCTTTTTAGTGCTGTGTTGTATTTGCATACGTGGAGAGAACTGTGAATTCATTCTGTCTTAGCTTATTGGTCTTGAAAACTAAGACTGCTTCCCCAGAAAGGCCCAGTAAACAAAGCAGGGGAGTATATTTGGACTGTACTATAACATTTCTATTTCTGACAGCTTAATTTGTTAATGTCAAGTCAGTAGGCACCAAATGAATGCTCATGCAATCTTGTTTACGTGATGAAGGTCACAGGCTAGTATGATGAAATTAGTTGAGCTCATAGGTTATGATGGACAGCTGGAGTTCTCGGGGCCTTTTTCTAAAGGGCTTAATCAAAGGCATCAGAATAATGGAAGCTTTCTAAGCAAAAAAGGCAGTGAACTAAGAGTTAATTAGTTTTTAAAATTATGTTTATTATTATTTTCCTTTTAATGTTGACATTTAATGTCAACCACAGATGAATGTATCTGTACTTTAGATTGTACCTTAATGAAATGCTTTTCATTTTGGATAATGAACTGAAATTAACTGTCTGAAACTAAGATCATTAATTCCATAAAACAGTCTCAGTCTCAGTCTCACACTGATCTGTAAAGATTTTACAGCCTGTCTTAACAGCAAAGGTGATTGAAAGTCACTTTCACAGGTGGTGGATACAATTTTTTTATGTTGTATGTTTGTAAACACTAAAAATCAATAGAAAATTACAGCACCTGCATTTGACAGAAGGCACAGTACTGACTAGGGCTGATTTTTCTTGTCTGTTAGCAGCAGGGCTGGCTGAGCAGCTGGCCCACATCTCACTGACAGGAAATGCTGACAACAACAGCTAAAAAATTCATCTGTTAAGCTGATCCACAAGTACATCTCGCTGCCTAACGAACTGTATAAGTGCTACCCAGGTTTTCTTGGAATTGAAGAAAAAGAATAATGTCCTTGGGATTCCAGCTACTAAGAGACCTTACATCATGGAAAGTTTTATTACAAATGCATACTTAATACATCAGCAGTTCATTTTTTTTTCTCTGAAGGAGTAAAAACACACACACACAAATTACACTATTTGGGTAAGCGATTCTTTAGTTAAAATAGAGTGAACAAGAGATCAGGAGACATCATCATCAACACTAAGGAGGTGGCATAAACTACACTACAACAGCAGACGGCGATAACAGGGTGAATGGACAGAAATAGAAGAGCCATCTAAGTGTGAATATATGCTGAAAATTGGCTGATTTAGACGTTGAACTGCATGAACAGATAAACCTCTGTAACCCTCTCATTAGTAAGCTGCAAGCAATGCAGTTAGATAGTTCCAGATTAAGCCGGTCTTCAACTGTTAGATGTTCACTTTCACAGTTGTGCTAGAATCTATGCTGCCCTGTCCATCTTCTTTATTAACATATTAGGTATCTGAATGCTTTCAAAACCATGTGGATGGGCATAGTATAAGAACCTGCATAGAATATCCCTGCTAGGCACATGCAAGAGGTATACAAGCCATATATATGACTGCAGGAAGCCATTTTTGACACAATTATCTTCTCTCACATCTTACGCAAACATTATCTGAAGTTGAAAAACTATTTCACTTTTAATGAGATCCATAAACTTAACTAGGTAGCCTTGGGAGTTAATTTTCTAAGCAATAAGTATAGGGCTCAAATGGAATGATTTTAAATAACAAACTTAATGAAATCTCTGTAAGAATCTCTTGACGAAGACAACTGCACTCTTAGATGCCAATTCATGGTTTACTGGTGCTGAAAATTACAAGCTGTTGCTCTGAGGCCAGACTGTGCCTCTCTACTGCCCCCCAGTATTATGATTTTCAGATTAAGGCCTCCTGGGAAAATTTCACTCTTAGATACCTGATGTCAATTTTCCCATTGACTTCAGAAGACTTTGGATCAAACCCTAAATGCTGTTTTGACTAGCCTGAGTGTATATCTTTGACATGACTACCAACTCCCTCCTCCCCAGTTTCTGAGAGTGAGTCTTGACATGATAAGTTTAAAGGATGAATTTTGCATCCAGGCTTTATTGGACCAGTTGGGGTGCATATGTGGTGGATATATTCAACGATCTATACTTAAGGTGTGACTGTTGCATGGGTAGGCAGACCCATGCTGGCTTCACTCTAGCTGGCGTGTTTAATGAGCAGAGAAGACATGGTGACAGGGGAAAGCTGTCCTAGTATGAGCCCCTCAGGAATGGGAAAGCCTGTGCCTCCACGACTTCACTACTACTATTCCCCACACTAGCAAGATTCACGTAGTGTGAGTACACCAGCCTGCACTACAATTACACCTCAATTTGCAGTGTAGACATACCTCATATTGGGAAGATGAATGGGGCATATTGCCTAATCTTTCTGAAGAGTAACTCTGAAATAGCTTGTAGGACTAATTTAGACTAAAAAACAAAACAAAAACGAAAAATGCCCTATGACCTAAAGCTAAGCATAGGGAATTTTGAGTCAAAATTTTGGGGGAAATTTTAAGGTGAGGGGTCTATCAAACACTGAGCTTGGAACAGAAAGTGTTTTCTCACCTTAATTATTGGGTATTCTTCTGGCTCCATACTATAGTTGAGCTCAGTGGTTGGAACAACATCCCCATTGTCTGCTCATGGGTTGAGTGGTAGATTCCATCCCCAGCTCCCCCACTCAGTCTCCACACAGAGCTCATTTTCCTCAGGCTCTGCAGAGTGAGGCAAAAATTTCAGCCTAAAGCCTGGGAGGAAAAAGATGTGGCAAGGATCAATAGCTTGAAGGAAAATTCTTCACTGAAAAAATCAGTGCCCCAGTTAACTGATGAATGCACGTTAAAATTGTATACTATTTTGAAGTAGACTGTCAAAAATTCATCTATGTATATATGCTTTGGTAAATGGATGCCTGCTGTAGCTATCATATATACTGGGGTTCTATAGCATTGTCTTGTGTTCTGGAGTAGGTGGGGGATCCAAATGAAGCTTACACAGGGTGGTCTTTCTTTATTAACTCCAGCATATGCTGCATGAACCGCAGCCGTTAATACATTCTTGCTTGCCACCAATGTAATGGTTAAAAATAGTGTCATGTCACAACTCTCAGTGCAGTGACAACATTAAAACCTCTTAACATCTTCACTCAAATCCCCCTGTGGTTTCTAAGACGATAAGCTCCTTTTTTTAGTGGCTACCACTAGTTTCCAAACTCAGTAAATTACTGTTAGCTGTCAGGAAGTTCCTCACACGTCACCATCAAGGATTATTCTTACCTAGAGCTGCAAATGTTTTCTTTGGAGTCCTGTTTCCTACATTCCTTGTTACCTAGCTGACAAGCACAAAATTACTGGGGGTGGATTTATATCCTTTCCTGCTGTGACAATCTTTTACTGTAGAATTTCTACAACTCCAGAGCTTGTTAGGGTAAGTGGAAAGTTTGATTTCGATGACTGAGTGGACTTCTACAATTTTTTCTGTGTAATAGCTGAGTCTTCACTGCAGCTACAGAGGCTGCCCGTTTGCAGTATCCATAGCAGCCAACATCACACTAGATTGCATGAAAGGATTAGTTGTTCTGTAAAGCCCATAAAGTTAAATGAGAGAAATTTGCCTTTTTTGCTTGTTTTGCAGAAAGACTTAAAAAATACTATTGTCACAATGCTGCATATTCACTACTAGGGAATGCTTCCTGATATTGGTGAGCAGTTACTCCTACTTGTGGTTGCCATCGAGGCCTTTTACCTCTTTCTAGCCAAATTTTAGGGCTGGTACTCCAGCCTGACCCTTCTTGACCTATCAGCTGTCTTCAACAGTGTTGACCGAACTCCTCTTCTTGAAATCCTGTCATCTCTGGGCTTTTGTGAGTCTGCCCTCTTATCTCTCAGATAACTCCATCTGTGCCTCATTCAGTGGTTTCCCTTTTGTTCCTCCTTCTCTCTTCCTCTTTTGGTGAGGGTCCCACAGGACACTGTCCTCAGCCACCTCCTCTTTCCCCTCTGCCCCCCGTCCTTGTGTGATCTCACTGCAAATCTGTCTTTGACTACCAACTTTATGCTAATGACACACAAATCTCCATTTCTTCTCTTGACTCATCTCCATTCATCCAAACTAAAATCTTGGCCTGTCTTTCTGACATTTTCTTGCGGATGTTAAGCCATCAACTAAAACTTAAAATAGTCTAAAACAAACTTTGGATCCTTCCCTAAACCCTTTCCCTCTCCCCACTTTCTCTATCATGGCGGACAACACAAGCATTTTGTCACGTACACCTGTAATCTTGGCTTTATCTTTCACTTGGCCCTGTCCTTCAACCTGCACATCCAAGCAGTATCTAAATCTGGCTGCTTCCTCCTGCACAACATCCCCAAGATCTGACCTTTCTTCTCTGTCCACACTGACAAAATAGTTGTCTGAGCCTTGATCATCTCACTGCTTGATTACATTTGCCTCCTCCCCTCTGGACTTGATGCCTGCCACCTTGCTTCCCTGAAATATATTCAAAATGTGTCTGATAAAATCATCCACTTGGCTCATAGATGTGATCCCTATCTTTAAGTCTCTCCATTTGCTCATCCTCTTCCAATACATCAAACACAAATGTATTGTCTTAGACTATACACTTTTTGGGACAGGACTATAATTTGTTATGTTTGCACATCACCTAGTTAAAATGTGGCCCAACCCTGGCACTATCAAATATATATATTTAAAGACAATAATCACCACCAATATGAGTAGAGTTTTACCATTCTGCCCCACGGTAACTAACTCCCACTTCAGCTGAAGGTGTTCACAGGCAGAGCTTAGCACTGTGAAGAACTGGGCCCTATCCTCCTGTAATCCTTCTGCCAGTTGGAGTCAGCATCAACAAGAGATGGGTTCAATATCTAGGGGCTCCTTTTCAACCATACAACACAGAACTAGCTTGAGCCCCCACCCAGTAACCTGGAACAATTACACACCACCCCCTGGGCACCTCTAAGAGGCAATACTTCCTCTCTCACAAGCACAGAGTCTGAGTGTAGAAAAGAAACTTTTAATAAAAGAAGGGAAATAATCCAGCATTAATTTGGGAACATGTCGCAAGCAGGATTCATAAACATAAAACCATAAGCAAAACACCCCTCTCAGAGCACATTGGGCAGGGTCCTTTTGCCTCAGATTCTTGAATCCAATAAGCAAATGTTCCTTCCTTCTCCCTTCTCCTTCCATCACACCCCACTCACAGTTGTTGTCCTTGGTCAGTGAAGACCTGGAGTTAAGAAGTGCCTCTGTGTTAGCTCACCTCCCTCTCTAGTGGGGGGAAGGAGCACCTTGCTCGCTCCACTATTCAGCCACTTGCCGCTTCACTGACCGCCGCCCTCTCACTGCTCCCCTGCCTGCCCTGCTGGCTGCTCACCACTCCACTTCACTCTGCATCCTCTGGGATGTCTTGAGGTCCCACCCCTTAACACAGCTGTCACTTATTTTCTGTGATTTCAGTTGTTAGTGGGGAATCTCACTGCTAGGGCAGACTGGACAGTTTCTTGCATCAGAGACACTGTCTCAAAGCAGGTCTAATGCTTGGGTCTGGTTATCAGTGACTTCACCTCTGCTGGTCTGCAACAAGACTCTCAACTGAGTCCTAATCAGCTCTGTTATTACACAGTGGAGAGGGGAAGGGTCAAATGGTATCTATGACCCTTAGGCAGGGCCCACACTACCAGGTATAAGCATCTATTCCCCACCCTCTCTGAATTCCACTGGGAGTTGGCACCCTGTCCCCTGCCTAGCAAGTGCGATTTAGTTGGGAGTGAGTCCCTTAGTCAGTGTATGCCAAGTAGAGTTCTGTTGCCCTTGATTCACACCACAAGGATAAAGGATTACCTCTGCCCCCCGACAACAAAGTGACTTGTGGTCCAACACCAGCCAAAAGTGATGATTTGGGCAAAGCAGCCCCATCATGCTGAGCACCTAGGCAGGGTGGGTGTGCCCATGCAAACAAGGTCAGCTTCTGAAGTCCTTTTCCTCAGCTCATCACTAGTTGTCAGGGGAGAGCTCATTCAGACCCTGCTCACATGCTTAATAGACGTTTCACGAATGTTATGATAAATTAAAAGAAATTTTTGTTTCACAAAAACAATGCATTACTGCTGAGATAAGAAGGAGGAACTGACCATTCTGGAAAAAAAAATTCAGTGTTCTTATTCTGAATCTTAACCCTGGACCGGCAGTGCTAATATAATTCACAATTCTGAGTGTAGTTCACTTAATCAAATCATCCATCACATCACTGGGATAATTTGCTGCCGTAGTACCTCTCGGGCAGATACTAAATACTTTCGTATCTTTAGGTTCTTATATTCAGCAAACTGCGATACTTACTTATAACTAGCTAGGGCATAACTGAGTAAAATCAAATGAAAAATAAATAATTAGCCTTACTTAATGGACCTAGGAACGATCTTACTGCCAGTAAAAACAAAACAAAAACACAAGTTACATTTCCCAATTATGATGATAGCATAGAAGGCAAAATTTAACAAATGTGGCTTGACAGCAGTGAGCTATGAATATTTTCAAGTATGAAGAAATACTAAGTAGCTTTTATGGTACTTTATTTTGCTTGTAAATTCTCATGTAAATTTAGCACTCAGGGAAATTGCTGGATTCATAGCCTTAGAGACTGACGTCCTCTTTCTTTCCATAGAACTGCTAACAAACAGCACAGGGCAGCAGCGGCACAAATTTCCCTTGCTTTGACACTAGTATAGTCCTGGAAGAACCAGTTAATGGCATTTTCCCCAGTAAGACTACAATATGCATATAAACAGAAATCAAATGTATTCATTTGTCTGACATTCCAAAATCTTACTACTTAGCTACTGATTGTTAAATGCCTTATCTTGAAATAAAAAACTTTAAAAAACATATGAGGTGAAATCCTGGCCCCACTGAAGTGCATGGGAGTTTTCTGATTGAAGTCAATGGAGCCAGGATTTCACCCATAAAGGTTTCTTAAGCATAAATCACTCAAGTTTCATTCTCATGGTTTCTACAATGTTCTCAAACCCTTGGTGTGTGTGTGAATATAGAATCACAGAAATGTAGGGCTGGAAGGGACCTTGAGAGGTCATCTAGTCCACCTCGCTATACTGATGCAGGACCAAGTATACTTAGACCATCTCTGACCGTTGTTTTTCTAACCTGTTCTTAAAAACCTCCAATACAGGGATTCCACAGCTTCCCTTGGAACCTATTCCAAAGCTTAACTATCTGTATAGTTGGAAAGCTTTTGCTAATATCTAACCTAAATTTCCCTTGCTGCAGATTAAACTCATTTTTCTTGTCCTACCTTCAGTGAACATGAAGAGCTGATCACTGTCTTCTCTATAAAACAGCCCTTAATATATTTGAAGACTGTTATCAGTCTTTTCTCTAGACTAATCATGCCCAGTTTTTTTAACCTTTCCTCATAGGTCAATCTTTCTAAACTTTTTATCATTTTTCTACCTCTCCTTGGGAGTCTTTCCAATTTGTGCACATCTTTCCTAAAGTGTGGTGCCCAGAACTGTACACAGTACTCCAGCTGAGACCTCACCAGTGCTGAGTAGAACAAGACAATTACCTCTCATGTCTTATATCCAACACTCCTGTTAGTACATCCCAGAATTATATTAGACTTTTTAGCAACTGCATCACATAGTTGGCTCATATTCAAATTGTGATGCACTATAACACCCAGATTCTTTTCTGCATTACTACTGCCTAGCCAGCTATTCCTCATTTTGTATTTGTGCATTTAATTTGTCCTTCAAGTGTATTACTTTGCATTTGTCTTTATTAATTTTCATCTAGTTGATTTCAGACCAATTCTACAATTTATCAAGGCCCTAATCCTGTCCTCCAAAGTGCTAGCAACCGCTCCCAGGTTGGTGTCTTCTGAACATTTTATAACATATTCTCCCCTCCATCATCCAAGTCATTAATGAAAATATTGACTAGTACCAGACCCAGGACAGACCCCTCCAGGACAGGAACCCACTAGATACGTCCTTCCAATTTGACAGTGAGCCATTGATAACTACTCTCTAAGTACAGTTTTTCAACTACTTGTGCATCCACTTTATAGTCATTTTATCTAGACCACTTTCCTTCACTTGCTTGTGTGTGTGCATAAACTTATACTCACAGCTCACAAGTGCATCTTGGATTAAAACCAGAACCAAAGCAATATACCTTACACATAGTAAGAAAGAAAAGCAAACGAGTATGAAAAATAGTGTTGGGAAAGGCTTTGAAATCTTTAGAAATGTCCACATATATTTACCACTGCAACATAAACCCCAATACAGACAATAACACTTGGTAAGACATACACGTTTTTAAAGGCCTTTCTCTTAAACTTTCATAGTACAATACATCAGCACACAAGGATTTAGCATAGGGGTTCCTGTAATTGTGGTACACTGTGAAACATTTAGTCTTCAATAACCTTCCAACTCAAATGTCTACCTGTGTGACAAGGTTCCATGTCAATATAGTGGTTACAATACCATACATGTAGGAAAGGCCCAAAGATTTGCTATTGTTCTTTTCTTATGGTCTTTGTGGTTCTGTTTCATTCTTAATTTCTTTCTTTTTAAGGATCCCCTAGTACATTTAAAGATGTATATGGAGATTATAGGGCAACAGAACAGATATCGGTTCTGATCTTGTTTCCAAGGAAGTCAATGGGAGTTGACTTTGTCTCTCTAATGGGGGTTTTGTCATTCACATCATGGGGGGCTCTTTGTTCAGATGCGTGCATTTATTTTTATTTGAGTAGAAAACACTAGCATTCTCTAGATAAATGCATATAACACTGACTTTTGGGATTCCGGCAGAATTTCATCCAAGCAGAGCTCTGTATGAACAGCAGTGCAAACTGAGACCTGGTCTATACTGGTGATGTAGGTCGACGTAAAGTCAATTACATCGATCTATGCACACCTGCATCTACACTGGCACCACTGTTAATTCAAATTAAGTCGCCTCAAAAATCGACTTAATAAGACCACCTCTGCAAGTGGCATAGAGCCTACATCGAATTTGTTAATTCGATTTAATGTCAGTGTAGACACAACTTCACTTAAATCAAATTTATTGGCCTCCGGGAGGTATCCCACAGTGCCCCATTTTGTCCGCTCTGGACAGTTGCACTGTGCTGCTCTGTGGTCACGCTACCAGGAAATGTCCCCTCCCCTCAAGCCCCGGGAAGATTTGAATTTTCATTTCCTGTGCTGCCAGCGTGGAGAGAGCTTTGTCACTGTTCTCCGCATGGCTACTGCAAAGCCCAAACGCGCTCCAACATGGAGTCGACCAGAGGTCTTAGATCTCATCGGGCTGTGGGGTGAGGAGTCTGTTCTGGCTCAGCTCAGAATCAGCAAAAGGAATCTGGACATTTATGGGAAGATATCCCAGGGCATGCTGGAGAAGGGACACAAGAGGGACGCTCAGCAGTGCCGCGTGAAGATCAAGGAGCTGCGTCAGTCATATCATAAAGCTAGGGAACCTAACAGCCATTTTGGCTCCTCGCCCAAAACATGCCACTTCTATGATGAGGTGCATGCAATTCTCGGTGGCGATCCCACCACGGTGCCGCCCCTCAGCATCGATACCTCTGCCAGGTCACAGTCCATGGACAATGATGAGGACTACGTGGATGAGGTGGAGGAGGAGGCTGAGGAGAGCAGGGTGCAGGAGAGCCTGCTGTCCGTTCTCCCTGAAAATCAGGACATATTCCTGACCCCTGAGCAGTCCAGCAGCACACAGAACAGCACTAATGATCCCGGCGAAGGCACAGCTGGTGAGCTTTTTTTCTTCTTAGCATTTCTGTCCTTTTACATTGGGTGGAGGGGGCACGAAGGGGATTTCAGGTGTTTCAGTGACTGTACTGGGGGGTTACCCAGGGAACAGTTTATTTATGTGATGAGATATGCTCCGATAATCATCAGTTGATATCTCATGGAAACTTTAATTTATGTAATCTGTTATCCTTTGCAACACTTTTCAGGGGAGGACTGCCTTGTTCCTCCCTCCACAGTAGGATACTTCGCTGCAATCTAGGGAGCCTGCATCATGGCAGAACACTGCTGGTACCCTGCTGTGTCCAGCAAATCTTTGTTTTAAGCATAGACTCCCCCCACAACGCTCTCCACAGTTCCTCTCTGTAAGGGTTTAAAATACCAGCAGAGACTCCCGTTCCCCCCCTGCACCATGCTGCTCTCAGATCCTCTCTGTAAGGGCATAGCAAGCAGACCCTTCTGGGACGTCAGGAATGGAATGAGGCTCTGTGTTTGCCCTGTGCATTGCATGGGGATTATTGTCTACAGTGTTGCAGGGGATTATTATCTACATGGTTGCAGCTGTATCATTTTCTTCACTATGCTAACAGTGGCTACCTTGTTATTTTTTTTTTTTCATTCTGTAGACACCTCGGCCTTGGCCCCACCCTCAAGAAATGCTGCGGAAAGACTAGCTCAGATTAGAAAGAGGAAAAAAAAAAAACCCAAGAGATGACATGTTATGCGAGCTCATGATTGCCTCAGTGGCTGCAGAGACAGAGCAAAGAGCATGGAGACTGACCTTGTCCTAGAATAGGGACATGGACAGGGACACTCGCAGAGAAATGCAGGAGCATGATCACAGTACCACGCAGGAGATGCTGCGAATCATGAGGGACCAGGCAGACATGCTGTGGAGGCTTGTGGAGCTTCAGGAGGAGCGGAGGAAGGACAAAGTCACACTGCAGCTCCTCCATAATGCTCCTCAACCAAGGGCTTTGATGCCTGCCCCCTTCCCCTGCCCCCAGCTGGTCTCTGAGCACACTGGCCAGGCTGCAGTATGTGCTCAACTCTACCCCGGTGGAGGCAAGTAGAAAGCAGCGGCAGCTACGCTGACAGCTGGCCAGCAAGCTACCACCCTACCCCTTGAGACAGTGAATGAACACTCTCCCACTTCCCCCGTGACTTGAATGTTCAGAAATAAAGTTAAGCATCATTTCAACACGTTTCTTTATTAAATCATATCTTGTTCTAGAGAGATTTGGCGGATACAGATATCGATGGGGGGGGGGGGTGGTTTCACTAAAGGCAAACAACATACAGGAACAGAAATCAGTCCTGCTTCTCATTGCAGAACCTGGTTTTCAAAGCTTCCTTAATGCAAAGCGCTCCGCGGTTAGCTCTCAGCATACTGCTGGCATCTGGCTGCTCATAAGGGGGGGCCAGTCTTTCTGCCTCCATAGTCAAACCTGGAGGAACCTCTCACCCTTTGCTTCACACACATTATGAAGAACACAACGCGCAGATATCACAGAAGGGAGGTTCTTCTCAGTCATGTCCAGCCTAGTGAGGAGACTTCTCCATCTACCCTTTAAATGTCCAAAGGCACATTCTACAACTATTCTGCAACTGCTTAACCCGTTATTAAATCACTCCTTGTCACTGTCAAGGTGCCCGGTGTATGGCTTCATTAGCCAAGGGAGCAAGGGGTGAGCAGGATCCCCCAGGATCACTATGGGCATTTCCACACCCCCAATTTGAATTTTTTGATCTGGGGAAAAAGTGCCCGCCTGCATATTAAAGAACAGCCCCGAATTATGAAATACGCGCATGTCATGCACCTTCCCAGACCACCCCACATAGATGTCGGTGAAATGACCCCTGTGATCCACAAGCCCCTACAGGACCATGGAAAAGTACCCCTTGCGGTTTATGTACTTGGTTGCTAGGTGGACAGGCGCTAAGATAGGGATGTGTCCCATCAATGGCCCCCCCCTGCAGTTTGGGAACCCCATCATGGCAAACCCCTCCACTATGTCCTGCACATTTCCCAAAGTCACTATTCTTCATAGAAGAAGTCTATTGATGGCCCTGCATACTTGAATCACGGCGATGCCCACTGTAGATTTACCGACTCCGAATTGATTCCCAATCAAGCGGTAACAGTTGGGGGTTGCCAGCTTCCACAGAGAAATGGAGACTCTCTTCTCCACCGTGAGAGCTTGTCTCAAGCGAGTATTCACGTGCTTCAGGGACGGGGCCAGCTCCGAGCACAGTTCCAGGAAAGTTGCTTTTCACATACGAAAGTTTTGCAGCCACTGATCATCATCCCACAGCTGCATAACAATGCAGTCCAACAGTCTGTGCTTGTTTCCCTGCACCAGAACCGGCGCTCCACGGACTGCAGATGACTTGTTACAGCCTGCAGCAATCGGGAATTGTTCTGCTCTATGGCTTGAGCAAGGCAGCCTTGGTGGCATCGATGTTGTATGTGCTTCGGCTTCTTGCTCTGCTTTGAAAATACTTGATGATAAGCCGCGATGTATTTGTAATGCTCACAATAATAGAGCAGAGTTGAGCTGGCTCCATGTCTTCGCAGCAATGGTGATCGCGGGGAGTAAAAAAACAGCACAAAAATACTTTTCTTGTTTGTTTGGGGGGTGGGGAGGGGGGAAGAAGGCAGAGGGAAGCAGCGTTGCATCATGGGATGATGATACTCATCCCAACAGCCACCGTGGCTAGTTGCACTGTGGGATATCTACCCACATTGCACTGCTTTGCAATTCGAATTAAGAGTGCTCAGTGTAAACGCAGGGACCTGGGCAAACAACGTAATATATACACGCTGCTGCGACTTCTAAAAATCGGCTGCTGAAAGTCGATTTAAAGTAAGTCGACTTCCCTCGGCAGTATAGACGTGGCCTGAGAAGAGGGAGAGCCAAAATTGTGAGATATTAGCTGCTCACTATTGAAAGCTAAAGAAAAATGAGGCTAAAGGCAAAAAATGGAGATTGTAGTAAAAAAAAAACCCCAGAAAACCAGACTTTGCAAAGGACTACTGGCTCCATTGAGTGTTGCACATTCTGGGTCTCCGCCCTGGTGTTAATCCACTCCAGAAATCATGCCAGAACGAGACAAGCAGTTTGATCAGGGTGTTTGGCAGCTGTTTTTCTTATACAGTATATTAGAATTACAGTATGTGTGGCTGTGGGATTATATCTTTTCCTCCCTCCACCCATATGAGCTCACTTTCTGTGACCAGCACCATTGCTTAATTCCTGTGGAATGGAGGAGGTGGGAGGGAGAAACGGTCAACACATGAAAATACCCTGGATTTAATGTATACTTGAAAGTAATTTCACACGTCTGTAAGGACAATGGCTCTTTCTGGGCTTGAATTCTCCATGTGTCATGATCACTTAAATGTTTCCCTAACTTTGTGATCAGGCATTTTAAAGGGTAACATGTCAAGCCCTGGAATTTAGACCCAGTTTTATTGCAGGGAGAGCCTCATTGTTACCACCCTTTCGTTGCTTCTCTCTGCTATAGTAACAAGGGCATCAGAGGAACCCAGAGAAAGTAGGTGTTTCATGAACCCAACCTGCCACACATTCAGCGCAAAAACAGGCATAATACAACATGTACAATATTGGTGGGCATCGGCATAGCTTCTTTGAAGTCAGTGGAACTATGCTGATTTACACCAGCTGAGTACCTTGATCATGGTCTGTAGACTAAGAGACATCCCTTTGTACAACTCCAGGGAAAGGACCAGCCACAATCACACTCCCAGCACACAGAATACAGAGATTGCTCCCCCCTCAACATGACGACATCCCAAATCAATGTAGCAGCTGTCCTCACTGTTTAGAGGTGGGAAGGGAAACATGCAGAGCCAACCACAGAGATCCCCTGAATGGCAAGGAGATCTGGAAGGGATTATGCTTTCTAAGGCACAATCATTCCTGAGTTCCCTCGGTGCACTTTTACGCCAACCTCAGTGCAGGCAGTGTGTTAATTCCAATCTGGCCTGTTCTATCGTTACTGGGCAAAGGCCTACCAAGCTTCTTTTTTAAAGACTGACATTGCTGTAGAAACACTCCACCGTAATTAGAGTGAAATGCAGAATGCATTTGAGAAGCATTTCCTTAGCTATTTATTTTGTACACAGGCATGGAAGGGCACCAGTTTTTGAGGGGTGGGTGTTGGGATCCAACAATTCCACTGCTATTCTATCTAATACATTTAAATATTGGTCTGATGTTTTTTAGCAATACAGACACAAATCTTTTTACAATTTGATCAGACAGGTTCGAGCATTTCTTCCCAGAGCTTGTGAAAAGATACCTTTTCTGTTCATGTAAAAATAAAGATAGGGAGCGGGACCGAGTATAGATATTATTCTGCCACAGTAGTTGCATACTGTTTTCATTGTTAGAAAGGGCCAAAGTTAATGCTGCAAAATGATTTCCATTGTGACCTCCACTTTCACACAGAGCCAATTTTCTGTTGAATTCTGCTTGGGGGCAGAATCTTTTCATGCTTGGTCTTTGCCAAAAGGTGTTATTTTGGTTGAGTCTTTGGGACTCGGCAGGTGAAGTCTTCGGATGTAAGAGGGCTATATTCGGTAATTTCAGTTCATCCCTGCAGCTTCTTGATGATGAGACAGGAATATGTGGTGATCAGCAGTCATTTATGCACTATTCTTACAACTCAGTTTAGGATCTCTTTTCTTTGGAGTGATTCATTAGACTGCAAGCTCCTCGTTGCAAGGACCTTCTCTTACTTGTCTGTCTGATATACTTTTGGTGCTATATAAATAATAGTTTATATAATCTTTATTCACTCATACCAGAGTACCATCTGTCTCTGTTCTACCTACCAAAAATATTCTCTCTCTCACTTTCACACACTCTCACCGTCTAGCAGCTGACGTACTCAGCAGAATGACATCTATTCATGCACTGTATCTTACAGATTTTCTGGCAAGTCCAGCTGACAAATGCTTGACACAGCAACATAATACACACATTGAAAGAATGCCTATTTTCCCTGAAAGAGATTAAAAGATATTTAGCTTTGACAGTATGTGCTTATCTTCATATAAACCAATCTTAAACATCTGCAGTGGGTATGAAAAAAGCTTCTGAGAAGATACAAGACTGAGAAATCAGTCAGCAACACTGGAGCTATTGCTATGTTAAAATGGTGATCGTGATGATATAGTTTAATGGGCTGAGAAGTATTTTATATAGCTTTAAAAAAAAGAAACCAAACTGGAATTTATAATTGAACTTTGCTAAACTAATGATTTTGCCTATTCTCAATACTGGATTGCCAACCCTTATTATGGACACAAATTTAAGACTCAATCCTGCTCCCATTGACACCAGAGTATGTTTTACATTGATTTCAATAGCAACAGGATTGGGTTGTTAATAAATAAGTACAAATTCAGCACAATCCCTGAAATTTACTTTAAAAGATAAAACTGGCCAAAGTACAGAGCAGATCTAGGAGGAAGAATAGTCTTGTGGGTAAGGAACTGAACTAGGAGTAACATTTTCAAAAGTGTTTATGAGTGGGAATTAGGCACCTAAGTGCTTTTGTAAATCCCAGAGGTGCTTATCTGCATCTTTAGGCACCTAAATATTTTAACAATCTGACTAAATGATTTAGGAGCTTAAATCCCATTTTCAGAATTGACTTAGGCACATAGGATCCTACATCAATGGGAATTAGGAGCCTAAATTCCTTTGATGATCTAGGTCTGAGTGCCTACATTACTTTTGAATATGCAACTTAGCCTTCTAAGTCACACACGCACTTCTGAAAATGTTATCATAGGATTCAGGAGACCTGCATTGCACATACTTCCTTTGTGACTTCGGGCAAACCACTTGAACTTTTCTTTGCCTCAGTTCCCCATCTGTAACATGGGGATAATCTCTACCTTAGCAGAGTATTGTCAGGATCATTTCATTAATATTTGCAAAATGCTCAGATGCTACAGTGAAGGGAGATATGTAAGTAAGAACTTAGATAGATGGGGGAAAAGTGGAGGTTATGTACTGTAACTGGAGGTTCTTTGATATGTGTGGTCCCTATCTGTATTCCATTACCATCCCCAATGCTTTTGCTCCTATTGGACTTGCACTAAGAAATGGAACTGGAGGGGCATCAACCCCATACTGTCTCTTATACCCTTGACAGGAAGCATGAGGAGAGCTACTACATGTGTGCAGGCCAATGGACACTGCTTTGAAGAATTTCCAGATGCAGGCACATGGCATGCATGCGTGGAATACAGATGGGATCACACATCATCTGTGGGGGTGACCTCAGTCTATAGGATTGCCTCTGGTCTTTCCTCCTGGGGGTTGAAGTATAACTCCCCAGGGAACGCAGAATTAATCTCGAGTCTTTTAGTGAGTGCTGGACTCATCCATTTTCTTATTGAAGAAATTCAACTTGTCAAAAGGGAGTGTGATGGACTGTGTTTTGGATCTCCCTAGAAAACCCTGATGATTGCAGCCAGGAATCCCTCCTCACGAATAGACCAGTGGCCAAACTTCTGGAAGCCGTGTCTGCAGCCTGGAGCGCTGCTTTTGCCACTAGCTTCCCTTTTTCTAAAAGACACTGAAATTGAGCCCTCAGAAGGTTGTCTGTGAAGTCTGCAACCCTGGAAAAGGTATTAAAATGATATTTCACTAACAATGCTTTGTAGTATTTGACAGAAATTGCAGTCCTGAGCTGGAGAAGCCCTTCCTTCCCTGGAGGTCAAGTATCTTTGAGCCTTTATCTGCTAGGGTGGCCCTTTGATAGTGTGACCAAGCCGTTTCAACAGCCACCTATAATCAGTGAGTTGAGGGCAGGGTGGGAGGCTAAGAATTCAGCCTCTTTGGCAGGAACAAAATACCATCTCTCAACCCTTTGAAGTGTAAGGGCACAGGATGCTGGAGTAGGCCATATCACTGGATCTAGTACTTGTGGTTCTAGTATGGCCTCCTTGATGGGCAAGGCCATTTTACTCGGTCCCTGCATCTGCAAGATGTCCAGGAGCTGGTGTTGAGGGTCTTGGACCCCCCTTTAATAGGATCTATAGGTCCCTGGCAATGTTTTGCAACAGCTCCAAGTATGGGCAGTGGTCATCCCTGCCAAGAAGGCAAAGGAGTAACTGCCTCATCCAGGGATGATGAAGAGACAGCCATGAAGACCGTTGGGACCTGTGGATCTGGTTCCATCTTCTCCTCCTCCTTGTACACCGATGGAACTGGCTGACAAGAGAGAGAGGAGCGGTAGGACTCTTGAGAGGGGCACAGACGTCTACCATAAGGATCCTACAGACCCCAATAAAGCAGAAAGAGGGATTTATCATTTGCAGGGGATCCCAATGAAATCAGTACCAGCGGTCCCTGGGAGGATGTACCCAATTGTCTATAGAAGCTCAACGTCTCTGTAGAGATATCAGCATGGCCATCTCCTCTGAGTCTGAGAACTGCTCCATTGATAGCAGTGGTGCCTTGGTACTGGGGCACTCCTGCCAGATGGTTGGAGGTGAGATGGTTCCTGGGACAGTGATGTAGACTCCTCCTCCAGAGTAAGGACATCCCTCACGAGGGGTGGGCCAGAAAGGAATGGAGATTGTGGATAAGAGAGGAATATATCCTTTGATGTTATATAAGTCCTCTGATTTCTGAGGGGCTCCTGAAGTTAAGTCTGATGGAGCCGGTACATCTGGTCTGTAGACGGATGACATGGTACTGATGATGGAGCCACACCAGCACTCATAGACGGAACCAGCGAATGTCTAGGCTTACATTTCTATACTGAGGTGACCAACAGACCCAGCAGATCTTTCTTTTAATGTGTGTTGCCCTCCAGTCTGGGGCTCTTCATTAGAGCTGGAGCCTTAGGCTCTGTATGCAATGTTTCACCTGACCTGGACAGGCTCAGGTAGGAAGTGCGTTTCTTAGGGTCAGTCCTTCACAGGGATCTGTCCTTGTTCCCATGAGAGTGCCCTCTACTCTTGTGGGGAGCCGTGGAATAAAAGACCTGGGGTTTAGGTGTTGAGGGTGCCATTCCAAGGCACATGCTTGGAACAACTCTGCTGGTCAGTTGAGGCCGATGTATGTGGGAGTCTCCCTGGACTGGACTGGAGAAGGGCCTCAAAGCCTTTTCCATCAGGTGCTTCTACAGGCGAAGCTCCCTGTTGTCTCGAGTGCTGGGTGGGAAGGAACAACAGATAAGCACTTTGCAGAGATATGTGCCTTTACCCAGACAATACAGGAAGTGTTGATGATCATAACTGATGGAGAAGGATCGAGAGAAGGCGATGCAATTCTTGAATCCCAGTATTCTGGGTATAGTCCCTGAGCTGGGGTGAGGCTCCCCAAACAGGGAGAAAGAAATACTCTGTGATTAACTACTAATCCCAAAATATAACTATTTACAAATGCTCTTTTTTTTTTTTTTTTTTTATTGGTTATGCACCAAAATGAAAGAGGACACAATTCCAACTCAGGCCATGCAGTGGTAAGAAGGAACAGGAGGGACGTTGACTTACATTATCTCTTATGCCCTCATTTGGGAGCATGAGGAGAGCTACTGCACACGTATGGGCCATCGTAAACAGCTCTGAAGAAGTTTTGGGTGCAGCGCATGGCTCTTGAAGCAGAATGGTCAATTTTGTCTGTCCACTGCTTTTGTGGGGAAAAAAAAAAATCTACTCTGGAGTTTGTTACACAGTACAAAAAGTGAAATGCAACTATATTTACACACCAGCAACCACACAGTATCATTTCCCAGTTTAGGCATGTCTTGAATCTTTTAAAGCCATCATGTAAAGGCACACCACCTACTATTGTAAGTCTGTGCTGCATCCTCTCCTTGTATTATGTACTCCTGTTACAAGGAGGCACCTGGTCAGTGTTCTATCTAGTGGCCCTGTCTTTCTCCAAGTCATCCTCTACAGTCCTCAGATTCTGACCTAACTCCCTGGCAGCAGAACTCTTCCAGTTCCACTGATTCAGGAGAAGTGGAGTGATATGAACTTTAATCAGTAAAGTTATATTAGCTAGTGTAAACAGAGTTCACACATACTCACATCAAGTGTATTGATTGCAAACATGTTGCTAAATTACTACAAAATTGTATTTACACACATGTAGCACCCACAAATAAAACCCATTTTATAATATGTAAATTGCTAGTTTATTGCTATACAAAATGTAAACCTCACTATCATGTGTAAGCCTTCTGCCAGACGTCAGTGGCAACAAGGGCCATGTTTAGTTATCTAGGGGCTCATCTTAAAATTAACAAAAAAACATCAGCTTGAGCCCTTACCCAGAAACCTAGGAAAACGAAATACTTCCTCTGGATGCCCTTAACAGGTAATTCTTTCCCACTTGCAAGCACTGAGGTTGTATAAAACTATATATGATTAAAACACCCGTCACATAGTATATTTGATTGCAGTCCTTTAACTCAATTCCTATCCCCCCAACCTGGCACCGATATGAACATCTAATATGCAAATGTCTCTTGAATCCATCCCTTCCCTCTCTATTACATCACACTCATGGCTTGGTCTCAGTGGGTGGTGTAGTCCCAGAGCCCAGGAGTGCACTCAGACAGATCTGATTCCTGAGACCCTATCATCTAGTTCAGCTATAGCAATTTCCGTTTTATTGCTGGTGGTGGGTCTCTTCCTGGAGTTCATTCAGCACTGATGCTGTGGCTTCACCAAAAAGCTGCCTTAGCACTACCTATTGCTATGAAACTTCTTTGGGGTTACCTCTTTGAAAATTTCTAAGTGGAAGGGGATCAACAGCATATAGTACCCTTGAGCAACATGCTTCCCCAAAAGGTAAGAACTCCTTTCCCCCTCTGTTCTCAATTCAGTCTCACTACTCGGCCAATTTGGTGATCATGCATAGAGTCCTCAGAGTGTCTCTTGGAAGATTTCTGGGTAGAAGTCTTATGCAAATGAACTGTCACTCACCGTCTTTTCCACTGTTCACCAGCAGATGGTAGTAGCGAGCTCAGCTCCCATCCCCCTGGAGCTTCAGGTCACAGGTCTTACACATGGAAGAGGACCTTAAGTTTTGTCTCAGTTGAATAGCAGATTTCAGAACTAAAACTGATTTCTACTCAGCAAAAATCCTGATAGCAGTAAGGAGAAATGGTTTTTATAAGCAGGTTGCTTTTGACTAGAAGTAGGTAAGTTATATCACCTCTGTATTTGGCACCGGTGCGACCACTGCTGGAATGCTATGTGCAATCCGCAATTTAAAAAAGATGTTGATAAACTGAAGAGGGTTCAGAGGAGAGCCACAAGAATGATTAAAGGATTAGAAAAAAATGCCTTATAGTGATAGACTCAAGGAGCTCCATCTATTAAGCTTAACAAAGACAAGGTTAAAGGGTGACTTGATCACAATTTATAACCTAAATGGAGAACAAATATTTAATAATGGGCTCCTCACTCTAGCAAAGAAAGATATGGCACAATCCTATGGCAGGAAGTTGCAGCTTAACAAATTCAGACTGGAAACAAGGTGTACATTTTTGATAGTGTGGGTAAATAACCATTGGAATAAATTACCTAGGGTTGTGGAGGATTCTTAATCATAGGCAATTTTTAATCAAGACTGTGTTTTTCTAAAAGATATGCTCTACTTAAAACAGGAATTAATTCAGGAAAGTCCTGTGGCCTGTGTTATGCAGGAGGTCAGACTATATGATCATTATGGTTTCTTCTGGCCCCATAATCTAAAAGAACAGAAGTGGAAGGAGTGGACGGAGGTCAATCTAAAGTAGGTCAAAGAGTAAACTCTGCTTGTAGGTGTGATATGCCACTAGCTCAGGGGAAAATGCTTCCAGACTGGCTGAAAACTGCCACTTCATTAAGTGTCAGATATTTGAACTCACCCAAGCATAATAGAATTGATGGGGTTGAACTTGCTTCTTATGCAGTTGTTACTTCCTCTGAAAGTCTGAGTATATGTGCAGAATGTCTTATTCCTTGGAGTTCCAAGGCCCTGGGTAGGAGTTGTGCTCCTGAACACCTGGCATAATCCTGCTTTTGCCAAAGGTTAGTGCCACTGTGCCATAGGGTCTCTAAGGCCACTTACACAAAGACCGAGAGTGACAGACCATCTGAGATTCTGGACCAGATCAGGCCATCGTGTAGCTGTGGCTTCCTGCCAGATGTGAAGTGGTCATGCCTTATTCTGGAGCTGTCTCCAGTGTTGCAGTCCCCCAGCTGTGGACAGAGTTTTGGGGGATGGCTGGTCTCCTCTTTTCACGTTGTTTTACCTTTCATCAGGAGGACCCATCAGCTGATGACTTCTAGCAGTGCATGCAGGTCATAAAAACAATGGTTTGCAATAAAATTTTGGTATAAAGCCAGCCAGACATCCATTTGTAAGTAACAAGTAGTGTGATATCTACCAAACATACAGGCATGAATGACTACCTGTGCACCTTCCCTGCATTATGGACCTTTGTCTGCCCAACCCTCTCCCCCGACCTTGTCAGCAGGCCCAGTCCTAATTCTTGAAACTGGTGGCTCAGTCCCAGGCATGTTTTAGCTTATATCTCACCCCAGCATACAGGGCAAATAGCACGCTAGAACCAATTGTTGAATTGGTGCTGGCATGTGTGAAAACTTGGCTACGTATCAGACTACTCTCCTCCAAAGGCTCTAGCCAAATGGTCCATAACATTCCCAAGCAATTTCCTGTGACATTTGCAAATGATGAGTCATAACCGGTTGAAAGGATGATCTTGTGGTTAAGCCAGTGGTGTTGGACTCAGGCAATCTTGGTTCAGATCCTGGCTCTGTCACAGACTTCCTGTGTGACCTTGGGAAATTCACAGGCTGTTTGTGTCTCAGCTCCACATATGTCAAATAGGCATAACACTACTTCCTTTTTCAATCTTGTCTACTGAGACTGTAAGCTCTCCAAGGCAAGAACTTATTCTTATTATGTATAGTATTATGTCTATGCTGCAATGTAACCCCAGGGTTAGTAGAACTCAAGTTAGCAGACCCTGGGTTGTTTACCTAGGGCTCCATTCATCTGTAACCTCAGGTTAGGAATTCTTGAACTCTGGGTCCCAACCTGGGGATCCAGCATCTGCATTGAGTTAGGCAGGCCTGATCCTAGCCACCTATATCCCAGACTGCCTGGAAACCTCCCCAAATGTGGCTGCTCTGGCCCCTTGTGCATGGTGCAATGTGGGACAACTTCACCGGCCAGAGGACAAAGAAAGTCAGCCCATGGGATTGTGGAAGACTTTTGGCAGACTTGCAGAGAATGAGTCCGGTGGGGCTGTGTCTTCATTGAAAAGCAATAGGGTTTGAATGTTGGGTCCCAGCTTGACGCAGGCTCACATTCTCCACTGGCATGGAGTCCTAGGACACGGGGTCCAAGCCCTAGGTTAGCATAATTTGTGTGTAGATGGATGGGGGGGTTAGGGTTGAGCCTGAGTTCAAACCTTGGGCTTACACTGCAGTGTAGACACACCCTTAATGTACAATGCCTAGCACTATGAGGACCTGAGCTTGGTTGGAGCCTTTAAGCGCTACCATAAAATTAATAATAAAATAATCAGTAGCAGTGTTCAGTCACAAGAAGAACTAATGCAAGCATCTTGTAAGACAAGCTCTGAGGGATGCTTTTACCAATTTGCTATTATTCACGTTTTTCCTTCATTTTCTAGTTTCTTATTAAGCCTACAAAAGGGTACTTATTGCATCAGTCTATTAATGAAATACAATATGTTTTGCTTCCCAGTTCCACACACCACATGGTATCAAAGCTGCAGGGAAATGAGAGAATGTTGTTACTCACGCATTGCGTGCACTTGATCTTGAAAGGTTTATTTTGTTTGCTTAGAATTGATATTGCGTATTACATAAAAGTCAACAACTAAAAATAAAAGATTTGAAAAAAGCAAAATCCCCATTAAGCTGTGAACATCACCAGCTGTAGTTTGTCTCTTCATTTTCTTTCCCTTATAGGGACTTGGAAAGAGAAGATGTTTGCAGTTTTTTCTTTCTGGTGGGAAATCAAAGAAGGATGATGGAAGAAAATAATGAAGAGGAAACCCAACAGGCAGAAAGAAAGGTTACCTTCCCACCACCACTTGTGTGACAAAGTCCCCCAGAGATCATGGTCTGGACTCCTCTCGACACAGTCAGACAGGACTCTAGTGCTTCGGAGGGGGTCTGCCACCCTGGGTCTTCCCACATCAGCGCAGTTGTCTCCTCCATCTGGCCTTGAAGGGTTCAGCACTCCTACTCCACCAGGAACTCCCCCTGCGGGATTCCCCCCTCCTTGGAAGGGTCCCAGGAAGTTCCTCCATGCCCAACGGGACAGGCACCCTGCCCTTACAGTCAGAACTGATTCACAGCCAGTGTGGAAGTCAGAAGGGTTTATTAATTCTCAGGATCACAATGTAGAAGGACTTTGCTAGCAGTTTAACTAGGAGTCACTGCAGCGATCACCTGGAGATCCCTCATGGGGGACTGGCCTCTTTCTCCCCCATCCCCTAGACCCTCCCCAGTCCTTTGTCTCCTGACTGGGTTAGGTGGCCACTTCCCCTGGTCTTTACCTGCCCCAACCTGTTGCAACTGGTTGGGCCGGCTCAGGGGGTCCTGGCCACGTCTGCCTACGTGTGGCTGGGGAAGGCCCATCTGCCCTCCAGTGGCCCCTGCAATGATCACACACCCGGGTCCCATCATCAAAATACATGAGTAACACATGGGGGGGAACTGAGGCACACACACAGCACTCAGAGAGAACCCCAAGGATATCTCTACTTTGTCACAGCCTGTCACCCCTTGTCCATGAAGACTGAGGCTCAAACCTGCTTCGGAAAGACATATGGGAGGAGGCTTAAGGGGACTACAGGAGAATGATGTTTCACTGGTTAGGACACTAGCTGGGACTTAGGAGACCCCCATTCAACTCTCTGCCTCACACAGACTGCCTCTGCAATTCTTTGGCAAGTCACTTAGTCTCTCTGTGTTTCACTTCCCCATGTATAATGGGATAATAGCTCTTCCCTACCTCACAGAGGTGGTGTGAGGATAAATATGTTAAATACTGTGAGTTGCTCAGATACCGTAGTGATGGGGGTCATACAAGTACTTAAGATAAATAGAAAACTCTATGAATTTCCCTTTAATCATTCCAGGATAGGAGGTGTTGTGAAAAATAGAAAATAGACCAGTGTTCCTCCATCAAGCCCCATGAATGCCAGGAGGCAAGGACTCTCCACCGAGAAACCTCATGCCTCTGCATTAGTTTGGGGACCCCATAGCACAGGTCTAATGAAGCCTTTCTACCAGGGCTGCCTTTCGCCAATGTTAGAGAGACAAGGTGGGTGAGGTAATATCTTATATTAGACCAACTTCTGTTGGTGAGAGAGAGACAAGATTTCAAGCTATACTGAGCTCATCCCTCCAACCCCCTCTCTGTCTCCCAGTAAAGCACCGTGACTCCATACAGAAAAAGCCCATGTGAAGATTGAGGGGTGGGGAGTGTGATGGGGTCCACTCGTCTCTCGTGAGCACTTCCTATCGAGTGTGCTTGTGCCTGCTCTCTCTGCTTCTCAGTGTTATCTGCCAGCAA
Source organism: Emydura macquarii macquarii (assembly GCF_026122565.2). Classification (NCBI taxonomy): domain Eukaryota; kingdom Metazoa; phylum Chordata; order Testudines; family Chelidae; genus Emydura; species Emydura macquarii. Next base: position 9,411,913 of record NW_027131283.1, read on the forward strand.
TTTATCTCTTTTTTCAGGTGGGTTTTCAGTGACTCAGCCCTCCAGCTGAGTCACACACAATCCATGTGTGAAACAAAATAGACCCCTTCCTGGGTAAGCAGTCCAACAGGGTCTATCACAATACCCTCATTGGTCTTGTGCAGCTCTTCCTGGGCTGATTCTCAAATAGTCCCTGCTCTGGAATGGAGCAGTGGCCCCAGGGCTTCCTCCCTGGAAAGTCTTCATTCTATAGGGAGTCTTGACTGACCCAAACTGAGTCATTTTTTCAGTTCATCCTCCTACCGGCATATTACAGTTCAATACATACTGACCCCTTTAAGGGCTTCAGCCCATTCCCTGGGCCTATGTAATATCCCTTCTCAGGGCTCTCAGCCACTTCCACAGTGGCTGTAGGGGGTGGGACCCGGATCCACCCACAACAACGTGTCCCAACCCAGAGATCCTAGAACTAGCAGCCACCTGCTGCATCCCTTTAATTGACTTGTTCCCTGGGCCACTTCCCCGCAGCCCCAGCACATTCAGCTTCACCCTTACCTCGAGCTGAAGTCTTACTTAAGTCCCAGCAGCCAGCCAGAAGCACATTCCTTGCTTCCCCAGTCCCTGCTGACAACTGCTATGTCCAGGAACTGGAACTGCTGCAGCCAGCCAGGAGCACCATCCTTACTCCTCTAGCCCCTTAAGCAACTGAATCTGCTCAAGCCCAGCAGTTCCTTCTATATAAGCCTGCTGGGTGCTGAATGGCTGCTTCCCTGCAGCCTTTTTAAGCTTCTTGGAGGACTCACCTCCTCTGCTCTTTTCCTGGGACGGGGTGAGGTAGGACCACGAGGCCTCCAGCAGGGGAGCCTTCAGGCTTAGTACGCCCTGCCACAGGGAGGGCAAACTTCCAGCCTGTTGTCTTCCTCTCCCTCACCCTCAGACCTCTTTCTTAATCCCACATAGATCCCAATTCCTGTGGAGAGTCATCCATGGGGTCATGGAAAAATAAGGAGAAGGAGGATGGTGCTGTAGAAACAGTGACTCGCTCAAAAACACAGGGCAGGGGAGATCTCTGGGGTGATCAAAGTCAATATGTAGCCTTTATTTTTGAAGAAGCAGAGGTAGTAGAGCACAGCTAAGGACTGATATTTCTGTAGTCATAGCAGAGACAGTAGCAATAGAGACAGGTGTGGCAATGTCAGGGAAGTGTAATAACAACTGCAGTAAAGGGGTCCTTTTCCTCCCCCTTCCAAACAGGGTCAGCAGGGGCAATAGCTATATTTCTCTCTCATGAACAAAGGTATCTTTACTGTGAAAACCCATTCACTAGCAGTTGACAAGTGGCTTCACTTATTTGTCTCTTGCAGTGTATACAGCTGCTTTGCAGTGAGCACTCAGGTCAGTCTGCCACGGCTGGTTCTCCAGACTGGTAGAAGGGATAGTCATGTGACTATACACAAAGAGAAGCACTTACATTGCAGCCAAACGGTGCCTTCACTTTGGAGGACAATGGTGGTTGTTGCTCAATGCAATGGTGGCTAGAGTTCCCCTTGTGCTAGCCACTTGAAACACAAGCAGAAAAGATAATGTCCGCTCCAGAGAGCTTGTGATTTGTGACAAGAAAAAACAGCTCAAGAAACAGAAAAGCAAGTGGTGAAAGGACAATGAAGCAATGGTCAAGCTAGTCTGTTTTTTACATGATTAACAAAAGGCTCAGCTTTCCACCTATCCAGCATTCTCAAATGCTTTCATTTGCCTCCTGGTAATTCAGTATTGACTTGATTTACTCCTCAAGTGCTGTGGACAATGTTTTGTAAAATGGCAAGTTACATTTGTACAATTTGCAAGCATGTGAAATTTTAGCATCAAGTGATAGCAAATTTGCAAACCGTGGCAACACTACGTACTTTTACAGGTTGCTCATAATTCACAAAATAAAGCAAAATAGTGTCAGTTTGCCACCATAGTTTCCTGAAGTGAAAGCCAGGAGTTTCACTAAAGCCTAGCAAAAACAGAAGTAGTCTGTTCTTTTAAGGTCAGACTCTGATACCTTTAGTCGTATTGAGTAGTACCTTAAGCCCTCGTTCTGCAAACACATATGCATGTGGTCAGCTTCACTACAACTGATTTCAATGGGACTGCTTGATAGTAAAGTTCAATATGTGTTTGTGAGATCAGGGGCTTTCTCTGTAATTGACTCGATTGATTCCAATGGGTCTGCCTAAGGAGAAAAGGTACCACTCAACGTGAATTATCTGACTTTCATTTAACCAGCACTGAGCATTTCAAGAAGTGTACAGTTTGCACATTGGAGTGCTATAATTTGTTTACTTCTCTTAAAAAATACAACTGCAGCAAACTTAATGGCAAAAAATACTGACACTAGAAAAAGTTTACAACTTTGAAATGAGCGCCTCGGCTCCACTTACTGTATTTTACAACACTATTATACAGTCATAGTCCAAAGCACTATCCCTTTAATTAGGCTAACCTGCAGTGCTCTGATAATTAAGAAGTGGGATTATGGTACCAATGTAGAGAAAGTTCTTCTCAAACTTGAGCACGATGGTAGAAGAAATGGGAGATTGTACATACATTTTAGCCATTCAAAATTGGCAAGTGTGTTAAATCAGACATCATCATGAATACAAAGTTCAGACAAAATGCAGATGATGGGGAAAACTGCTTGAGGCAGAATGAAAATAAGCTTGTTAAACAGAGAGCTTGGTATTTTCATAGTGCAATTCAACAAAGAAAAAAAAATCATTTTCACCAAAAGATGAAATTTTGGGAGGCAAAAAAGAAATAAATGACTGCTATTAATGAAAACATTTTTGTTGAACATACAAACAAAATCACATTCCAAAGATTCGATTTCACAGAAAGTAAAAATAAAACTTATTTAAACTGAGCAGTGGCAGTATTACCCATCTGTGCACTTATACCAGCTCCTAATGCAAGGACATGTTCATCAAATACTGGCAGGGGAGTGCAAAAACCTGTAATCCTCAATAAAAAAGCAGCTGGAACTAAAATATCTGAGGCAATTTCTGTCAGTGGCCTGGTCTGAAGGAGGAGGCAGAGCACACCCACATTCCACAGCGGGGAATCCTCGCTGGGGGAGGAGAGCAAAAACAAAAAACCAAAAAAACAACAAAAAAAAAGACAACATGGCTGAGGACTTTTATAAATTAATTCAGATTAATCTAGAAATGTAGTTTGTTGCTAGTGTTGGAAGATTAGCTGAGGCCTTGACTGAAAGTGTGTGGACATCTCTGCTTTAGCTAAACCCCTGCAAAGTAGACTTGTGGTAGGCAGCAGTTTGGGTCTCAGTGTAGCTGCCTATTTGTCAAATTTAAGGGGAGAGGGGAGGTCACCGATCATTCCAATTTAATCTGTCAGAATAAGATAGTTGTCACAGTAGTATAGTGCAGTCTGGTCTGTTCTTCAAAATCAGATTATGGTAAAGCAATATAATAGCAGCTGTGCGACACCATGGATCTTCCTGAGATCAATTGACTGATACAGACTAGTATCCCTGGAGATTTTTCGGGGTGATTGGTAGCATAGCAGGTTTTATCTTAGACAAGAGGGGTCCAGGCAGCTACGAAAGAAAAACCCCTGAGATTTGATTGAGTTTTGAGAGTTTTGGCTGTCCCAGAATAGGGAGAGGGCAAGTCTGTGCCTAGTGGAGCAGAACGATTCCTGGCTTTCTCTTTCAGGTGGAAATCATGCAAGACATAACCATTCTGGCAAAAGTCCACTTGGAGGTCTGAATTTCAAAACCAAACTCATGGCGAAAGATCCCTTGTAAACCAGAAATGAAAACCAATAGAAAGGTTCTCCTAATTCACATGATTCGGAATCGCCATCTTCACCTTGTGAAACTTCTGAGGGCACAAGGGAAAGGGAAACTGGGACTGAGTTTATCTAAAACTAGTGTAACCCTTCTGCCAGACCCAGTCGGCCGCAGCAAGGGCCGGGTTCTATATATAGGGGTCCCTGTAAATGATGCAACACCAACTGGCTCGAGCCCCCACCCAGTCACCTGGGAAATTACACACTATCCCCTGGGCGCCCTCCAAAGGGCAATACTTCCCCTCTCACAAGCACAGAGTCTGAGTGTGGAAAGAAACCTTTTAATAGCAAAACAGAGATAACACCGCACTGGTTTGGGAAACAGTGCGAACAGAGTTCATGAACTCAATGGGCCCAAACCCATCCCAGAGTACAGGGCGTGTCCTTCGCCTATGAACTCAATGGGCCCAAACCCATCCCAGAGTACAGGGCGTGTCCTTCGCCTCTCCCTTCCTTCTTGCCCCTGTACTGACCGTTGTAGTTGCAATATCCACCTCTCAGGTGTGACTCCGCCCCGTCGGCTGCAACGGTCCAACACAGGCCTGTCCAGGCCCCCACTGTCGCTGTCTCCTATCGCCTGTGGGCCTCACCGAGTCCCCCACCGCTGGCAACGACCACGCCGATCTCCCACCGACTGCTGGCTGGGCTGGCACCGACTGTGCCCGGCCCCTCCGCCGATCGCCTTGGGCTGGCACCGACTGTGCCCGGCCCCTCCGCCGACCGCCTTGGGCTGGCACCGACTGTGCCCGGCCCCTCCGCCGACCGCCTTGGGCTGGCACCGACTGTGCCCGGCCCCTCCGCCGACCGCCTTGGGCTGGCACCGACTGTGCCCGGCCCCTCCGCCGACCGCCTTGGGCTGGCACCGACTGTGCCCGGCCCCTCCGCCGACCGCCTTGGGCTGGCACCGACTGTGCCCGGCCCCTCCACCAACCGCTGGCTGCCTTGGGCTGGCATCGACTGTGCCCAGCCCCTCCGCCGCCCACCTTAGGCTGGCACTGACTGTGCCGGCCCCTCCATCAACCACTGGCCGCCCTGGGCTGGCACCAACTGTGCTAGCCTCCCACCAGAGTTGCCTGTTGCCCACTCAGCTCTGTTAGTGGTCAGGCAAAGTTCAGCTCTCAGTGATTTCAGCTCTTAGTGATTTCAGCTCATAGGTAAACCTTCTGCTGTCATACAGAGAATGTTCCTGCTTTCAAGAGACAAAAGACTCCAAGGTGAGTCATTAAGTCTACCTTTTAACAATGGGAGGTGAGAGTCACTCCCTGCCTGGGGCAGCCCTTTCACTTGGCCCCTGCAATCCCAATAGGAGACTCCTCCACCTCCACTTTTCCAGGCTGGAACATCGGCCTGCCACCCTTGTGGAGCTCTGTCTAGTTTGGGGTGAAGTGTTCTATCATAACAGACTAAGCACAGTTTTGCTGACATCTGTTCATACAATTGAAGGACAACATTTCATTACCCCAGCAGTTAACACAAAAGTGGTTTGTAACCCAAACCCAGCCCTGCTAACCATCTCCCATTATGCTCCACACCTAGGTAAATTATGCTAAGTACTTAATTGTACTCATGCAGATACCAAGCCCATGCAAATGATGTGCCCCCCTTTACTCAGACACTCAGACCTTGCTTACACTAGTATCCTTCCTGTACTGCTGATATAAAACCTCATTGCTACCTGTATGTGGAAGGCTTCCTTGATTTCCTTGGCATTCACTTGTTCTGATGGAGTTTGTCACCAACACACACCAGATGTCTCTTTCCTAGAAGTTACTGAATCAAAATGGACTAAATTATTTAGCATTATAATTATGCATCCACTTAGGGCAGCTACTGACACAACCGTAGAATACAGGACATCCCTGCCCCCCACCGGTGTGACCATGATCCCATCCCCACTGGCACTGGCCTGCCCCTGCCTGCGTCGGCCCACTCATGTACGTCTGCCTCCGCCTATGTGGGCCCGTCCCCACCTGCGTGGTTTCACCCTCGTCTGCATCAACCTGCCTGTGTTGGCTGACTCCCACCTGTGTCACTCTGCATGGAGGCATTACAGCTGCCTCTCCACCTCCACGGGCATCCTTCTGAGTCCACAGTCTCCTCTCTCCTCTCATTTACTGGACAAAGCTAAGTCCCTACCAGACAGGCACAAATAGTCTTCCTATATCCTGTATAAACAAAAGCACAGATTGAAATTGAGAAAACAACTGCATATCAATTGGCTAGTAAGTGGTTCTAGATTCTCAGCTATGCGTGATTCCTGAATCTCACTGTTCCTCTTCTGTCAGCAAATATCTGTGAAACCCACTGGCAAAGTTTGTCCTCCATCCCTCTGTAATTCTGGTTCACACAGAGGATAACAATTTACTACTGGTATCAGTTATTCTGTTAGCTCAAATGGCAGAGGTCTGTGCAGTGGACCTGAAGGTTCCAACCCTGCTGACAAACCATGTGGCTGTTAATGTGTTGCTACATGATGAATGCAGTGGGGTCTGGTTTTTTCAGTTTGCTTTTTTAAAAACTGAGGAAACTACACATGAGAAACTATGTGAAACACATTATTAAGTTTGCAAAGTCACATACTCAAAAATTAGGAAATGCCAGAATTCAGGCAGCCTGTGCAAGCCTAATTTGACCCTCCTTATGCTACAGCTTTAATGACATGATCATATACTTTTTTTTTCCATAGGACCCCTGCATCATTTAATGCATAGGATGCTCTAAGGATGAATCACGATGGTGTATTAAAGGAGGTTCTGTCTGAAGAACTCCAGCCTCATTTGCTGCAGAAATTGGAAGACATGTAGTGAATGAGGCAGGGGACTGCAGGAAGAGAAAAGATTGTCTCTTGGTTACAGCAATGAATGCTGAGTAACACAGCTACAACTGAAGTTAATAGGAACTGTGTTTGAACATACAAAGTGCTATGTAATGGTACATACCCTTAACATCAGGTCCTAAACATATCAATGTGGACACCTAAAATTAGTGGTTACTTTTGACCTTAACTCAGGTAACTTTGCCTCAGTTTCCCATTTGTAAAATGGGGAAAATACTACTCCCCTCACATGAGTGTTGTGAAAATAAATGTTTGTGAAGCACTCATAGTGATGAGCACCATGAAAAATCCTATGTGGAAATTAATAAGTCTGTTTTCAGAACGGGGTTTGAATAGTGTGCAATAAGTAAGCAATTGGGAGCCACAGACTGAGCAATGATGAGAAAATAGCTGCCTATTAAGTGAACTCTGTCCACAGTTCTGTTCACTGAACCAGGCAGGGGTCCTGTGGAAAACACAGCATGTGATCATATAATTAAAGACAGTATCATAATGCAATCACACAAGGGGTCAAAGTAAAGTCGCACAGCCAACCTCAATTCTGGAATTTTCTAACTTTTGAATGCTTGATTTTTCAACCTTAAGTTTTTTTTTTAACATTGTTGTTTTGTGTGTGAAACTAAGGACAATGGCTGCATATTCAAAAATATATTGTAATTTTTCTTTAAAACTAATACATATCATAAAGTAAACTTCTGTTTTGAGCAAGGTAGAGCTGCTTTTTTTATAACATATTTTACATTCTCTCACTTGCATGATGGATAATCGACTCCAAATATCATTTCTGTAAATTAGAAACATCATTAAAAGCTACTGTGAACTGGTAGGTCTTATGCACTAAGTATAACTGGAATGCTTATCAGACTCCTCTCAGTAATGAGGAGCAGCTGCAGTTCATCCAACATACTTGTGATGCCAGAAGTATGGATTTAGACTCAACTCTGGTAGATAGAAATATTCTGTGATTTCTTGGTGGCCCATGTTTTGAGAGAACAAGGGGACTCAGATCACCATCTTTGTAAATTGTAAAATCCATCACCAATCTTTGTAAATTGTTCCAATAGTTAATTACACTCTGTAGCCGGGAGGGGTGGTTCCCCTCTGAGAGGGACCCAGAGGGAGAACCAAACCCACCCTGGCTGCTAGAGCCTAGAAGGAGATCACCTGGCTGGAAGCAGGGAGGGAGGGCCAGGCCTTTAGAAGTCAGATGGACACCACCTGACCAGAAGCAGGGAGGCGGGGGCCAGGCCTTTAAAACCCCGGCCTGCAAGCTCAGTCAGGTGGGGATGGCTGAGGGAGAAGGATGCTTATAAAGTGCAATCAAGTCACCCCTTTATCTTCTCTTTATTAATCTCAATAGATTGAGTGCCTTCTACAAGGCATGTTTTCTAATCATTTAATCATTCTTGTGGCTCTTCTCTGAACCCTCTCCAATTTATCAACATCTTTCTTGTATTGTGAACATTGGAACTGGATACGGTGCCAAATATAGAGGTCAAATAACCTTTCTACCCCTTCTTGAGATTCCCTTGTTTATACATCCCAGGATCGATTAGTTCTTTTGGCCACAGCATTGCAGTGGGAGATCATGTTTAGCTGATTTTCCACCATGACCCCCAAATCCTTTTCAGAGTCACTGCTTCCTAGGACAGAATCTCCCATCCTGTAAGCATAGCCTACATTCTTTGTTTCTAAATCTCTAGATTTACATTTAGCTGTATTAAAGCACATGTTGTGTCCAACTTACCAAGTGATCCAGATCGCTCAGTATCAGTGAGCTGTCCTCTTCATTATTTACCACTCCCCTAACTTTTGTGTAACCCTTCTTCCAGTCAGAATCAATAGCACCAAGGGCTGGATTCAATATCTAGGGGTTTATTTTCAACAGTACAACACAAAACTGACTTGAGCCCCTACCTGATAACTTGGGACAATTAATCACCACCCCTTGGGTGCCTGTAGAGGCAATACTTCCCCTCTTGCAAGCACAGAGACTGAGTGTAGAAAAGACACTTTTAAGAAAAGGGGAAAGGTGACCTGGCATTAACTTGGGAAAATGCCACAAGATGATTCACAAGCATAAAACCATGAGCAAAACACCCACCCCAGAGAACATTGGGCAGTTTCCATTTGCCTCAATTTCTTAAGTCCAGCAATCAGAAGTTCCTTTAATGTGCCCCTCCCCTCACTGCACCACATTCACAGTTGTTGTCTTTAGTTAGTGCAGACCCAGACTTCAGAGGTGCAGCTGCAGAGTTCACCTTGTACCCTGGTTGGGGCTGGGGAGGCGGGTGAGGAAGAAGGCCCTTTGCTCACTCCAAACAGTGGAAGGCACAAAGGTAAACAGACAGGTTGGTCATGGATGCCCACACAGCAGTGTGGGACAGCAGTTGGAGAACAGCCAGTATAGTGCCGCAGAACTGTTGTGTGCACATGAACAATGGCCCACACTAACTCAATTCAGAGTGAATGTACTCCACTTTGAAAGGGGAGTACAGAATTCACAGCAAAGAGGGAGTTGGTGTACTTTCAGGATTTGTCTTGTGCACACAGGCATTTTCAATGCACACTATCTTGAATTACTGTGAACTAAACCCACCGGGTAGACAAGCGCTTAGTAGTCCATTCTTCTGTAATACATAATCCCATCTGAATAGTCCAATGTTCTGTAATACATATAGTCTGACTGCACCTTACTGTAAAAAAGATAGTAAACTTACTCATTTAACTCCAGAATGTTAAAAGGGAAGGGAATGAAAAAAAATTCTATTTAACCTAAGAAAATACCAGTTATGCCAAATTATGCTGTAATACAGCATTAGATATAGGGAATGATTGTTCAGTAATATTATCTCATAGACATATGGTACCATTTCCTAAACTTAAAGATGCTCCAAACTTGCTGCTAGAATTGCTGGGGGCCATTTGCATCTAAAATAATGGGTGACAGAGAGCTATTTTCTGATACTAGGTTGGACTAGCAAGTAAACTTTTTTTATTTATTCTCTGGGCACTTCCTGGAGTAGAAGATGTGTTTTATTTAGCTTAGTTTGTATCAGAAAACTGCCACCTCTACAAGACGAGACAGCCTCACCCTCTAGTCAGTGAACCACCGAGTGTGGCATGGTAGTGCTTCTGTGTCAGGCACCTGCTGCCTGTGGCCATTCTCTGGAACCATGGCAATCTATCCCTTCTTGAGACTCAGCCCTCTTGTTGGGTCGGGTCACTCATTGTCTTGCCTTTTCTGGTGTAACCAAAGAAGTTCAAACGGAACCAAATGTCTAATTACTTTAGATTAGGTCTTCAGCTCCAACCTGGAGCTCAATAGTCCTTGCTGGCACCTTTGCACTTGAGGGCTTGCACCACCCCTCCTGAGAGAAGCCCCATCTTCTCCTCCAGGTTCCAACCAAGGAACCCTGTGTTTAAACAGCTAAGGACTGCATCTTAAGATCCTTGGCTGTTTCTCTGGGCTGCTTTCCACCTCTTGCCTGCTTGCAGGTGTTGTTCACTGAGCTATACTCAGTGGCTCTCTTTGGAAGCCTGACTCCTTGGACAGGTTTCTCTTAGTCCACTGCTGGGGAGTTTTAAAGGCAACTCCCAGTCACTCTGGCAGCCACCTTTCTCTGCCTAAGCTATAGCCTTTTATCCCAGCTGTTGCCGACTAACCATTGAGTCACAATTGGAGAGGTAATTGCTCCGTCTATTAGCCATATATTAACCCTTTTGTGGCTGCTACTATGTGGGGTCTATATATCCCATTACAAGGATGCATGGAGGAAAAACTGAAATGGCTTTGGTTTGAATGATAAAATTTTGGTTTGTACTGTCTATCTCAACTGATTATTCCACACCATGACTTCACAACTTACCTCTTTCTCATAGTCTCTGCTAGTCTACTAAGTGTTAAAGGGAGACAGAAGAGAGTGAGAGTGGGAATCAAAGAAGGAGGCAATTTTGCTGGAGAAATTAAAAAATTTAGCCTCTCCATAAAAACAAAACATGACAGACTCCTGGGAGTTTTGCCACTGACTTCAGTGGGGGTAGTATTGAGCCATTACAAAACAGACAGCTGATTCCAAGTTCAGAGAGAGATTCTTCACCAAGCTCGTTGTGGTTTCAAGAATGTAAACTTATCTTCCATAGCAATGATGATCCAGTACACTACAACCTGTGTAAGAGGTATTCGGAAAATAGCAGTTTGCTTTGACTGATCTTAATAGAGTAATACATATTGATATTAAGTGTGAGCATTTCATCTAAATGATTAGAAGGAATTTTAAAGAAATACTACAGAAGCTACAAAGATAGCAAGGATATTTTGGTATGTTTACTAAGGACATTTGTGAATAATTCCTTGGCTCTGAGCTAATTGAAGACAACTTCACATTCCCCTGTCCTTAACATATTCCATCTTTTTTACCTATGTTGACCAATATTGGACATTTTAGAACTAATCTAGTTGTTTAATTTTAAACTTTAGTTGACTTGATTTTAAAATTTCACTCTTTTACGCAAAGGGAAAGCCAAAATACACTCCAAAAGTAGAATTTAACTTTCTTAAATATGTGTACAGGGAATTTTTTATTCCTACCCAAGAAACACTAAAAACACATTCCAACAACAACAAAATTCCAGTATTTTTTGTTTCTAGTTTGTATTCTGATTGCTGTGTGATAAAGAATAAAACTTTAGATAATCATATGAGTGCAGACTTGTTGATTTCCACTTGGGGAGGGTGATTAATTTTTTTTATGTTCAGCTGTTTCCAAAGTTATGGGAGCACATGGTATCCTGCACTCCACCCAAGATAGTAGAAATATTTGAAAACACAGGAAGGCTATGCAGCTGTGAAGGATTAAATTGAGATTTGCTGATTTAATTCAGTTTTGCATAAGCATTAGCCCCAACAATTTTTTTTTAAGAGTGGAGTTATTAGAGAAAATGGTGGTCTTGTTTTCTAATTACTCACTGCCTACTTAACATGATACACATTCTTCTGTGGCTTCCCAGGCTGCCCCAGCTGTCTTCCTGTTCTTTTAAATCACACATTTGATTACATTTTGAGGTTATTAATGTGAAGAAAAGTTACTTATGGGGGAATCTGCCTTTAATTCATACCGCTGGTTTTAATCTATAAAGCCTCAGAAATATTTACTTTAGAGATTGTCTGTTTTCCTACGCACAGCAATGGCAGAAGAGTCAGCTGATGAACTTCTATTGATAGCCCCTCTGTACTTTTGAGGATCACAGACAGGGCACTTGACAGGCCTCCTTTCCTCTGATGGGCTGCAAGAGCCAGAATGTGTTAACCTTCAGAGCAGAATGCCAGGCTTGTTTCTTCTACCAGGCCTTTACTCATAAGGTCTAAAAGCCAATTATTTCTATTAATAATGTTCTGACTCTTTCCTTATTGAATTATGGCTACAGAAATGGTTAGGCTTGCTGCCTATTTGAGGTAGTTAAACGTTCATGTTTGTTTGTGTGATGTGGCAAATAAAATCCCAAATCAGAGTAATTCTGTTTTACCAGCTGCACAACAGTGTTTGTTATATTATATGGACCCTTCTTGTCTTAAGTCACTAGACAAGATAAAGTAGGAGATCCAGAAGCACGGAAGCAGTGCTTGGAAGTAGCCTTGGCCGGAGAATACTGAATGCATTGTGAAAGAGCAAGAAGGTTCATTAAAATCTAATGACTAGATTTCTTGAAGAGTTAGGAATCAGCTATACTTCCTGCATCAGCTTCTATTGAAGAGGCTAAGGAATGATAACAGTAATCTTTGAAGCAGTGAAAAAGATGCTACACATCTTTACCCACAGAAGGGAGATAATGTAGAAACTGGATAAGATGGTGGAATGTGGAGGCATAGAGTTGTCTACCTCTACAAGACAAAACCAAATCTACATCCAAACCAAGAGCTATTCTCAAAGCATTAAGGGGATTTTTGCACAATTGTACTCAATTGGATAAGCTAGACATTTCCAGAAAAATCTCATGTCTAGAGTAGGTCACATGTAGAATCTCAAAATTTGGTATTTTAAGTCCAAGATCATAATTTGTAGTAATTCAAATGACATACACAATGCTTTGAAAAAAAGTAAATCATGGATCACCACCTGTAATAGACTGTTGAGAAAACTGTGACAAGGATTCCGTTGAGACCGGAATGCTACCTACAGTTTGTAGGGCTCCTGAAAGCTGCAGGAAAGAACCTTCCCTAGGGTTTTTGTAAAAAGCATACTCTGCTAGATGAGAGAAACGCGGGAGTTGCTCTGGCAAGGCAGCCAGACTGGAAGCTTTCACACTGCAAAAGCGCTGCTACACTCTCTTGACACGGACCAATGCTACAGCTGGCTTGACTGTGGGCAAAACCTTGATTTTACACATTCAAGCCATCAAGCCTGGACATTACAGCAATGCCTTGGGGCTGCTAATCCCAGAACATTGGCCACCAAAAATCTGGCCAAACTGAGTAGCTTCCAAACTGGTGGAGAACACAAAAGGATGACTTGATAAACATATGAGAAAAGAAGTGTATTAACAACTCTAGCAGACACTTGTACCAATTCCCTGAGGAGAACCTTCCACTGTCAGTATTGAGGAAGTGGAAGAAAGACCTGCCGTGATGAAAAAAGGGAAGTCTGCAGGCCCTGATGGTATTTTCCCAGAATTTCTCCACCATCTCATCCCCATAGGACTCCAATGGCTAGCAACATTGTGCTCTGCTACCTTAAGGACAGTATGGATCCCTGAAATATAGCGTGAGGCAATGGTAATTGCCATTCCAAAGCCTCAGAAGTCTAGTGATGAAACAGGAAGCTATAGGCCGATTTCTCTACTATGCATGATCTATAAACTTCTTGAACATATCATCCTCAAAAGAATACGTCCTTTTACTGAGCCAACTGTCCCTGTCAAACAGGAAGGCTTCCGGCCAAAACATAGCTGCTGTGACCAACTCACATTGAGCCTGGCTATCAGAAAAAACTAAAGACTAGCACAGCTTTTGTCGACCTGTCATCTGTGTATGACACTATATGGATTACGGGCCTGATGCTGAAACTTGCAATAATTATACGTTGGTATCAAACATTAGCCTGCTGTGGACTCTGCTGAGTAATAGATGCCTTCGGGTGTACCTGGGTAATAAGGCCAGCTTACTGCATAGCATAAATAATGAGCTATGAAAAGGATCTGTATTCGCACCAATCCTTTTTAATATTTACATAATTGACATGCCTTCAAATAAATCATGAAAATTTGGAGATGCAGAAGATCTTGCTATGACAATCCAAGCACCAAACTTCCATGACACTAAGGAAGCATTAAGTGAGGATGTTTGAATTATGGAACAATACTTCTGGAAATGGAGGCTCAAACCAAACCCTAGAAAAACAATAGTAAGCACATTCCACCTCGAGTGCTAAAAACACACTGAAAGTAGCTTTTTGTGGTAAAAATGTGTGACATGATTACATTATGATACCCCAACATATCTTGGAGTGAAACTCGACTGCATCCTGATCTTCCATGCCCACCTTGAGAAGGTAGCTGCAAAGATAAAAACAAGAGCAAACATAATTCAAAGCTAATATAATACTGGCAGGTACAACCTGGGGTGCATCAACATCAGTGTTCCGAACATCTGCAGTGGCACTTGTATATCTGTAGCAGAATATTGCACAACGATATAGAGCAGAGGCAGCGACACGTGATTTGTTGACACCCAGCTGAATACATTGATGCAGTGCATCACTGGAACCCTTAAGTCAACTCTAACACCATGACTACCTGTTCTGTTTAACATTGTTCTCCCACTAATACACTGAACTGCTGTGACACTCTGCAAAGTTCAGCAAATCCAGGAAAACAGATGTCTTCCTATCCATCAAGACCTTGACAATGTGCCCCACCTGCAATGCTTTAAGTCCTGCAAGCCTTTCTGGAAATATTTGCTTAGCCTCATGCAATCAAGTTATGATCAGAAGGAGGAAGCAGATTGGGCTAAATAAGATTTAAAAAAATAAGCACCTTGTGCCAGATCTCACACAAAAGGTTCTTGGGTTCGACTTCCCAAGGACATCTTGGTCAACTGTGAATCAAATATGAACCAACAATGGCAGATGTGGACACTTAATGCACATGAAAATCAAGGACTTGAGTGTGGCTCCCCATGACGGATCACCAAACATATCACCACTTATTGCCCAATTTATAAATATGAAGGAGGCATCACTGCAATAAATTCTGTCACTCCTGCTGTACCCATCTGGCTTCACCAACTTCAGCTTAAATTGTAGTTGCTGCTCTACACCAACCATATGAAAGAAGAAAAAGACTTGTAACAGTCACAAGTCAATACAAAGCAAATTAACAGAACATGGGTGATTGTAAGTATGTAAATTGGAACTGTATATGTTAGTTATACGAAGTATGGAATACAAGTTTATTTACTGCATGTGAACGCTCTTTAATTTCCCACTAGAAAACCAAATCATATCTTGAAGCCTTATAAAACATTGATAGAATAGAAATTATTTCTGTATCTTCATTCTGCATTCTGTTTGTTTGGATTTTGAAGTGTTTCTTCTAAACTCAAAGACAGACTTTTTATACTGTAGTATTGCATTTACGTGCTGTCAGACGAGAACTCCAAAGTCTGAGAAACTTTTAAAGAGACATTTCAATAAACAAAACATAGCCACATTAATTTAGTAAAGAGGACACAGCAATAAGAAAAAAATTGAAGAAGTTAGCCAACTCAGTGGAGTGGAAGTCTAGTATTACTACTCCTTTGTTAAATTTATTTACTCAGTAAAGGCATTTGTATTTAAGATGTGCCAAATCATTTTACTTGGATAGGAGAATGAATGCATGAAGCTGACATTTCAGAATTTCAGTTCAACATAACTCCCATCCTGAAGAGCGTTGTGTGTACAAGTATAATTCACCTGATTCCTTAAGAACAATTACACAGTAAACATGGTTGGTTCATATTTGATTCAAAGTTGACCAAGATGTCCTTGGGAAGGACACATAAATACCACATAGTTAACCATAGTTAACTCTATAAGTTATGCAACAGTTTAACTCCTTACATGACACTCCATCATACATATCCAAAGATACACAACTAAATACAAGATCATAGAGCCTTCCTTTATTTCTTTATCAACTGTGTGATGGCACAGAAGGTAACAAAGTGGATTAGTGCACAGGCCCTCTCTCTCTCTCATGAATACCTATGTTCAAATCCTGATCAAAAGTGATATTGTTGTTCTATTGATCCACATTAGAAAGCTACCACAAAATCTGGTATGATTCTCTGCAGTGTTTCAGGTCAAGACGGAGAAGCATCGCTTGCATACATCACAGGCCCCGATCCTGCAACCACATATCCATGTGCTTACTTTCATGCAAGCAGTAGTAATTAGCTAAAATGGGACTACTCGCATAGGTAAAGTGAAGCATATGTATATTTTCAGGATTGGGACAATATTATGGTAAGGGAATTAGATAATAATCAACTTACTAAATTATCGACAAATTCTTGAAAAGGTATATAGAACTTGTGCAAAGATTTTGAGAAATGTAAATTTGATACCAATATTTAAAAATAAAACAAAACAAGTTACCCTGGCAGTAGCCAACTCATATTTGTCTGGTAAAAAAAGATAAAAAATAACATATCTACCAAGAAATAGGATACCAGACCATGTACATTAAATATTAGAGTTATGAAGAACAAGTGTTACCAGTAGGGATGTAAAAGGTTAACCGTTTAAACAGTAATCAGCTGTTTAAATGTTTTAAACAGCTGATTACTGTTTAAACTGGGGGGAAGGGGAGTGGCAGCAGGGCTGGCTCCCCCCAGTAAGAGCAGCTGGGCAGCTCTTGCTGGCAGGGAAACATGTAGCCCAGTGTGGTGGTGGTGGGGGTAATTGTAGCTGGGCTCCGATCCCTGTGAACAAGGGGATGCATGGACCCAGTGCAGGGGTGGAGAGGGACAAGCTACAGCTGGGTTTGGCTCCCTGCACGTGGTGGGCAGGCGTGGAGCCCAGCACAGGGGGGGAGCTGCAGCTGGGCTTGGCTCAGCTTCCCGTGAGTGAGAGCTGTCCATTTACAGCAGCAGAGGGGAGGCGCAGCTAGGCAGCTTCACTTGGCATTGAGGAACCGAACCCAGCACGGCTTCCCACCCCCACCAGCGTTTAACCATTTAAACTTTCTATTTTGAGAAAATTTAACGGATTTTTAATTAAGCTAATTTTTACATCTCTAGTTACCAGATAAACTCAATAGCTTTTAATAACTGAAGGAAAAAGGCATGGATAAAGAGCATGAAGTAGATGTAATTGTAACGCTACCTGCAGTAACTCAAGAGCATGAGTGCCAATCTCCAGGCAGACTGTTAGGAACCAGGGCACAAACTCCAAACTGGCTATGAGTTCTATACTTAGATTTCACCAGCCAAGTATCAAATGTAAATTCCTCAGGCATCATAACATGGAGTCACAGACAGTCTACTTGGGTACTCCAATTTATCTCACCACCCAGGTGAGTGTGCCTTTCTGATAACTGGTCCTTTGCAGCAAGAATCAGCAATATACAAGTTATTCCAAGTCCCAAAGGACCAGTCACTTATCCTAGGTCAATGGCTTCTTAGATCTCACAACAAAGACAATGTTTATAGCCAATCCCGTAATAAACTACACAAAGATGTATTAAATAGGAAAAGGAAACCAGAGAGTAATTTACAAGATTAAAGCAGGTAAACATATATACACACAAATTAGTTACAATCTTATGTTTCAAAAAGTAATAGAAGTGTCATTAATCAGCAAGCACTATATGTCCTTTAGGGCTAACCCAGGCTAAGCACCTAGGGATCTCTTGCTTATGCCTAGAAACAGTTTGATCCCCAGAGGCCAAGCAGCGTAAAGATAAATAGTTCATTTTTGTTAGGGATTTTATTCTCCCCACATGCTTTCAGCTGCAAAGCTCAGCTGATGGGAGAAGTCCCTTGCATTTCTCATCTACATGGGAAAGAGGCGGAAAAACAATAAAAGTCATTTGTCCTTATGTTGATGATACATAAGGAAATTCCAGTCGCAACATCCCGCAATAGTCCAACTAGTACTGATAGACCTTTCCTTTTGAGATGGGCATAATACCTTCTATTGAAGATCAGCCCATCTCACTAATTAATGTCTCTCTCCTGTCTGGCGGTTGACATAGTCACAGAGGCTCACAATACCACTGCTCAGATATTACCTTACAATATGGATTACAGATATTATAAGTGAGATTAATTCATGCAGCAATTCACCAACATTCAATAAAGACTAAACAGCATTACTGTAAACGTAAAACCTATTTTAATGATACTAGCACATAGATGAGCTTGACTGATTCCGGCAATGTCAATGTTCAACTGAGACATGGGGACCTTGGTATGAGCTGGCACCAGGTCTGCTAGTGTCACAGTAATAACTGGATTTTTGTTAGGCATTTGATAGAACCACAAAATCAGTTCAAGTCAACTGGGATATGAATACTGTTATGTGGAATAAAATCTGGCAGCATAGCCATAAAAAAATCAGTGAGGTCAGCAACGTATCAGATTAGAAAAGGTATCTAGTAGAGTAGGGAACTGTAGGGATTAGCTTCTGCTTTATTTAATATCTTCTCTCTTGGCTTGTAAACCAATGAATAACGTTGTTACGGAATTTACAGATGCTTAGGAGGTGTTGTGGATATCCATGAGGAGGACAGAGAAATGATGGACAAGCACCTAGAGAAATAGGAAATATTGACAGAAGATTAAATGAAAATTATCTAAAAAATCCATCACTAATATATGTGAAGTAAAATAACCAAAGATACATTCAGATTTAATAAGAAGGATGGTCTTGTGGTTAAGGTGTTGAATTGGGGTAAAGAAGAGCGAGGTTTAATCTGGAGCTCTGCCACAGATTTCCTGTCTGACCTTGGATAAACATTTAATCTTTCTGCCTCTGTTCTTCACCTACAAAATGGGAGTTGTAATAATCCCTTCTTCTGTACTGTCTGTTTATAGACTATGAGACATGCTCTACCCAAAAGATCTTACAATATATGTGCACAGTGTCCAGCAGAATGAGGCCCTGAACTTACTGTTGTCTTCAAGACATTCGTCACGCTGACTGGATTGGGGGAGGTGGACATTTAGTATATTGTTTGACATCAGTATGTCAGAATCATAATAATTCATGTGAGATATGCCATCTCAGGTACTGTTAGAAAGGCTATAATGTGCTAAGTAAGATAATGTTTATGTGCATGTGTTATATGTGTAATGGAAGTTATGGATATATTTGATATATCTGTATTTTAAATTGTGCTGTCTGAGACACACCCTAGACAGGGTGGCGGCAGAACAATAGCCTGCTTAATGGCCCATCGAGACATTCACAGATGCAAGGGGCCCAGGGGAAAAAGCCAAAGGTATACCTGATGAGTCACCAGGACTTGCTCATGTGTTTCTGAACTCCATTTTGGTTCCTGTAAAATTCCACGAACAGCATGGGAAGGGTCAGAGGGTATATAAGGCAGAGGCCTGGGAATCCATTTTGTTCTTCAGTTGGGATTCAGCTTCAGCTACCAACCTACCTCTGGATCAGCTCATCTATAACAGAATTGAAGCTGTGAAACAAAGGACTGAGATCCATCTAAGTATTGGATGTATACCAGAGGGACAATACAAGACTGCAAACTCCAAGATTCTTCTAGAAACCTGATGTATATTGTGACAGGGGCTACCGGGGGGTAGTAGAAGGATGCTATGTTAGCCCAAGACTGATCAAAGCCCTGTTCCCCTAGCAGCTGCCCAATGTTTCCTTCAAGCTGATCAGGGCCAGCTGAGGCCAAGATCAGCTGAAACCAATTAGGGTCAGCAGAGGGCAGGATCAGCTGAGACCAATTAAGGGCTGCCTGGGAGTAGATAAAAACTCCCTGCCAGCCAGGCAGGGGTCTCCTGGAATCTGGAGAGTTTGGAGGTTTGGGAGAGTTTGAAGAGTGTGGAAAACGGGGTAGGAGAACTGCGAGTGGCAGAAGCCGGAGAAATGCAGGGGGTTTGGCCGTTGGAGTGGCCACTTAGCCCTGATGGAAACCAGGGTAGGGAAGCAGCCCAGAGGGAAGATTTTCACAGTGCATTATAGCAGCAGCCAGATACTGCTGTCAGCCAGGGTCTCTGGGATGGTCTCCGAAGAAGAGGGCGGGCTCGGACACCCCCTACCCCAATCTTAGAACCTAAGGTCCTGAGGGCACTGCTTGGCTTGTGAAGGCCTGAAGGAAGACTGGGTGGAAGCAAGACGGCCGCCATCTTAAGACTGGTGGGAGCCCCGGGAGGCCATTTTGTGCCCAGCACACTGAAAAAGCGCTCGGCCCACAGGAGCACGAAGGCCACCCTAGCACAATATGGACTTTCAAATCATTTGTATGTATCTGATTGCTTTAATCCTTTAACATTTCTCTTACGTGTTGTTTCTTTCTTTTTATAATAAATCTTTAGTTTTAGTTACTAAAGGATTGGCTGGCAGCGTGGTATTTTGGGTAAAATCCAAACTTACATTGATCTGGTACTGTGGCTGACCCTTTGGGGTCAGAGGGAACCTTTTTAGTAAAAAGCATAGAGTTTAAATAACTGGTCTCTTTGCTGGACCTAGTGGCTGATTCTGGGCTGGAGACTGAAATGCAGTAAAGGGGACTGTATGTATTTTGTATTTTGGGCTTCTTGATAACCAGTGTGGGAAATCAGAAGCACTGTTTGTGGCTGGTTGGGAAGTCTGACTTCAGTGTCATCCACCAGCGCTGGGAGAATCTGCTCTCTATTTACAGCCTGCCCTGACCTTGGCATTTACAGGTGGCTGCCCTAGGCACGGAAGGGTCACGACATTATTGTAAGATAAATAATTACACATGAAAAACTACTTTAAATGAATGTTCTGGTTGCAAAGTCAAACACTCAGAAGTTAAGAAATGCCAGAATTAAGGTGGCCTGTGCACCTTTAATTTGGTCACCTTGTGCATATGCATTATGACATAGTCTTTAATTACACGATGACATGCTATTTTTTTCCACAGGATCCCTGTTCCCAGACTGTCACCTTGCCCTGCCAGTTCCAGTCCCCCCAGATTTGTTGTCCTGATCTGCTCTTTTCCTTCCCTCCATTCCCATCTGGCTTTTGTCTCTTCTACATTCTAATCAGACGGTCCCCTCTTGCACACTGCCTGCATGTCATTGGGGGAAGAGAAGGAATCACTGAGAGCACAGGAGAGAGGCTCCCGATTTTCCGTTCCAGTGCTTGACCCCACTCTGGCCCATGGCAGCTGGAAACAGCCATTACAAGGAAAGTCCAGCTTTGCCCCTGTAGTAGGGTTGCCAATCCTCCAGGATCGTCCTGGAGTCTCCCAGAATTAAAGATTAATCTTTAATTAAAGATGATGTCATATGATGAAACCTCCAGGAATATGTCCATCCAAAATTGGCAACCTTACTCTGTAGCCCTGGGCTGGAACATGCTCAGTCAATCTCTGAGGATGGTGAATGTATGGTCTGGTCAGTGCTAGGAGCAGTGAGAGATTTGCACATGCTCATTAAGGACTGAACCTGGAGATTTTAGCAGCTAAAAATCAAATGAGTCTCTACTGAGCATGTGCAAAATATGATTTTTCAGAGATTATAACTTGGCCTAATGTGGGCAGAGTTTCACAGGAATGGATAAAGGCACATCCCTGACACAAACACATGTTCCCGTCAAATTTCATTTTCCTGATCCTAAGCACAGGGGTGCTATAGATTTTCAAAGAAAAAATTGCCAACATATTGTTATCATGAGCAGGACATACTTTGCCCTAGCCTCATTCTCAGAGCGGGCTGAACTGTTTTGGCTGAAGTTTTCCCAAAAATATCGGCTTGAGGCAGACACCCAACATGAAAAATTTCAGCCCAAATAGTTCAAATTTATTGTCAGTTGCTTATAACTTTGTCAGTCTGATAATGGGAAATGTCAGGCAACCTTAATAAGCAGTGCTACCAGCCTCACCGATAAAAATAAACCTGGAAAGCAGAAATCTTGAAAGACACCTAATGGTAATAATGGACCATATCAGATGTGCGTTTCCAATACGTTATGGAAGAGGTGGTATTACAGAGTGTGCCAGGTTCTTTGTGGCTCCCTGCTGGAGGCTTCATGTTCCTACTACACCCTGTCCCAGGAAAGGAGTAGAGAAGGTGGGTCCTCCAGGCCTGCCTAGAGAGGCCTCATGAAAGCAGCCAATCTGAGCCAAGCAGCCTCGGATAAAAGGAGCTGCAGGGCCTTAGTAGGGCAGTTGTTGGCTAAGATAATGAGGGGCAGGGTAAGGTAGGGCATTTCATTTGCTTAACCTGGAAGAGAGAGGAACAGATAACTTAGGCCTAAGATAATAGGTGAAGGTAAAGAGACTAGGTGGGAAGAGGCCCAGGGAAGTAGCAGCAACTAACTGAAGGAAACAATGTGTGGCCAATTTTATAGGTTCCAGGGCTGGAACCTGGAGCAGTGGGTGGGCCTGGGCTCCCGCACTGGGGAAGTAGCCTATGTCCCAAGAGTAGCTGCTGGGTGCAAACAATGAGCATGGAGAAGAACTAAGGGGGATAGAAATACTTGGGAGCAGTATAATATTAAAGGGAAAATCTAGCTGGAATATCTGGAAAAGATTGTTGACAGTGAGCTTTATAGGGTACAGACTTAAATTCCAAGGCAGTCACTTCATTACTTGAAACATTTCCCCTAGACTGGATTATGCACCAGTAAGTGTGGTTTTGGGAACAATCCTGCACTGACTACAGGCTGGATTAAGTGACCTAAATTTCTAGGGTTATCCTACTTGGATAGGGGAATATGTACATCTCCTGCTCTAACCTCATCCTCTTATATATCAGGTTCTTTAAACCCTCTCTTTCATGAGAATGGGGTTAATCAACACTATTTAAATCACATGACAGTGATAGTGCGTAGTATGTTTCACACTGTAATGCGATAATAACACGGCTAACTCTTTTCACTAAAGTTAGTTCAACTGTAATGCTGAGGTCACAGACAGTAAGCTACCTATCTCTTTCTGTTTTTGAAATAAACCTTTTACATTCTTCTTGCACCATTTTCCCTGACTATGCTGCATCTGTGTAGCCCAGCAAGCTGATAGAATTACAGCAGTCACAACTGTCATCTTTGTCCTCTTAAGAGGAACTGTTGCTAAAAAGCCAGTGGACTTTTGACCCCAATTGCAGTTCTATATTAAAAATGTTTGAGACCAAATAACCAAGCTTAGACAATGTATCGTCTAAAGACAAAGAAGTACAATATAGAAAGGAGGAATACATATCACTTCCTCTGGGAAACTGTTAGTTCATGCAGTTCACCTTACACAGAAGGTATGTACCAAAATTTACCCTCCCAAAACTACCATATTTATATTACAGCTGTTTACAAGCTAAAAGCACTATGTATGTTACTCAAGACTAAAGATTATCAGTCAACTTTTTACCTTTTATTTTAGTACCATGGAGTACCTTTCCTTATCTCTATGTTGGATACCACATTCCAAATCAATTGCCAGCGAAGGTACCTCCCAACTTGTACTAGGGCAGAATGTTTATGTATCTAGTGTTTGACAGGTTTCCTATTTTCTGGTGCCAAAGCAGACTTCAGCTTTGCAAAGTGTTATGGGATACTTAGCATAGGTGAACAGAATTGTGGGAAGAGCATAATACTCAGTTAACATAACTTCCCAACACCAATATTTAATATATTAATACCATTAATATATTAATGGTGTGTGTAACATGTTTTGGTGAACAGTCCCCCATTTGGCACTGTGATTTTATTATAAAGGTGACACCTTTGTTAAATGCATATAGGAAACAGAGCATTCATGTGAGATTTATAATGTGTTAGCAAACTGCTTAAATGACAGTATGTAGTCAGTACAATTAAAACTAACATTCACTGAAATATAAGCAAAGCTTTAAACGAGCCTTCTATCCAAGTATAAAAAATTAATATTTTCAGATCAACTTCATGGATAAGATCACTCAAGGCTTGTTTTGCTTTATGAAGGCCATTGGTAATCTGAATAATGTGAGTGTATATTTGACTTAGTAATGTTTTTAAATTTAAGGTAAGTGGATCAATATGTCCTAAAAACTGGCATGTATTTTTCAACTTTATCCTGGTTGGAGCTTATTTTGAATTATGGATTCATTCTGAAAAACTGGAATAGGCACTATAGCATGACCTATAATGCTACCTACATGAGGAGTAAAACAGAAATGTGGAGCAGTGACATTACAGATGAGGTCTTTATATATAAATTTCTTATAATTAGTTATTACCCAGTACTTTCTATCCATCTTATAGGTTATCTGTACCATTGGGCATCAGCACTTGGTAAGCTTTACAGGACAGGAGACAGTAGTGGCTAACTTTCTAGGCTGATGTGGCCATACACTGGAGTTATGATGTCAAAAACATCATATCTACACATATATTGATATCCCTTAATAGAACAGCAAGCCATCTGCAGCACCTCCAGGTTTGCATTGCTGAGTGATACATCAGTAGCTTAAGTAGAGCCAGGTGTTCCTTAAAGACGTTGTCTTACAGGTAATTTACTGAATGGAGAGCAGCCAATTTATTAAAAATTGCAGTGTCAGGATCCAATATTGGTAAAGATACCATAAAATAAATATACATGAAACCTGACACAGAGTATGACTGAATAACATGTGCCTCAGTTAGGATGTGGGGTCACTGACCCCACAATATGAATATGAAACAAAATATGAAATATGAAACATGAAACAAAATATGAAATATGAAACAATATGAATATGAAACACTATGAATTGTTTAGAAGAATTTTTATATGCACTGAGAGCAGTACTATTTAGCTAATAGATCATTGTTAAATTAATCCCTAAAGAACTGTTATGGGAGTTAAGATAACTCCCATAAGTGGTGCAAATAACTTGTTTACCAACACAATTTTCTCTTGCTTTTTTATTTTCTGTGATCAGTTCATTAATCTTTACCTGTTTAAGCAGCTTAACAATGTCATGCAATTTATACACCATTCCTCAGGAGCCAGGCCCTCAATGCCATGGGTCTAGAAACTGTTTCTGCTGCCTGATGCTTAAAATAGCTAACATGCCTTTTTATATCTTTCATAGCTGCCCTGTTTCAAATGGACAACCCAGATCCAAACAAGTTCAGAAATGGAACCAACAACTCCATCTAAGTTTTGGAGTCATCTAGTTCAAAAGATACCAGATTGCAGAAGAGTCTCTTGCCCAGCTCTTGCGTCTCATGGACATTCCTGATATGATGCTAGTATACTTCCTTGTTAGTTAATATAAAACAATGATACACTGGCTGTTACACAATCGCCATATTTCAATGAGGGATTTAAAACAGTATGTTTCTTTGGATTACACAAACAACATCTCTGCTGTCAGGCATAATTGTGAGCTCATGTCCTTTCTCAACTTCAACAGTAGTGGTGTACACCCATAAAAGCATGAACATCAAACTCTGGAGGGGGAAGAACTTACTTCTAAACAGCTTATCCACTTTATTTCCAATAACCTGAATTTTATACACAGATGAGCTCAGTTTATCCACAGTGGTAGGGATCAAGCCATCAGTGGCATAAATTATGCACTGGTACACCATAAGCCAAAAGCATTAACTGGTTTCCCATTTTCCATACTAATCATGAGTTGTGGAATTAGACAATTCAAAAGTTTTCTTAGTTCCATCTATCTATGAATTACAGAGTAAACAAATGTTTTTATTTACTTGTTTGTTTATATATTACATACAAAAATAGGTTTATTTCTAAAAGTCAGTAAGAATATAGTACATGAGACAGGTTCTATGTGAAACCAGTTTCTGAGAAGCCATTTTGTGCAGCATTGGTAAATTCACCTTACACAGAGGGTCTGCCCCCAAAGTTAAACTCCTAAAGCCATCTTTTTATATCCTACTAGTTTACAAGTAAAAGGTACTGTGTGCACCATCTGAAACTAGATTTAACCATTCAGCTTTCTACCTTGTTTTTCTGGTACCATGACGTACTCCTTATTTCTTTGGTCTGAACACATGTAACCCAGACTTCTTCAGTATAACCCGTGTCATCTAGAATGAGCTGGGCTTGGCTGATGTAGGTCTCAGATCCCACTGACTCCCAGCACCTTCTGAGGGGATTGGATACTTGGAGCTGATTGGTGTTACTTTTTTCTTTTCTTCCAGTTACACAACTGATAATTGTAATTCTGTAATTCTG
The DNA here is from genome assembly GCF_026122565.2 of Emydura macquarii macquarii. NCBI lineage: Eukaryota > Metazoa > Chordata > Testudines > Chelidae > Emydura > Emydura macquarii. The sequence continues at coordinate 9,437,945 of NW_027131283.1, forward strand.
TTACACAACTGAAAATGGGTTCCTTTAACAGGAAATGTCAGGAAACCTTAATAGGTAGACCCGCTAACTTCTTTACATGCTTCTAGAAATTCATTTTCACAAGTTTTTCTGTAGTTTATTGCTTATGTTATGCTAGTAATTTAATTGCCTGTTCTATTCCTTTTCATTTTTTTTAAAAAAACAAGTGTAATAAACATTGTGAACACTCAATGTACAGAGGATATATATTTCTTTTTAAAAAATATATTGGATTTATTTATATATACAAAAAGGGCACTTGAATACACTTTTGGCTCACCTAACATAACTTAGGGTATCATTGGCGATATATATTTTTAAGTGCAGCAGTACAATTCAGATATAACCTACCACCTGTAAACCAAATAACCTAAAAATTCCACTCCCCCAACTGTTTCTCATTTATATTCCCCTCATGCCATTTTCAAATGGCTGGGATGGGAGGAAGGGAGAGATGAGCTGTGTAAAGTTCCTGGAAGTCTTAAGATTTGGGCTATTTTGGACCCAGTGGGGGAGTGAATTCCAAAGCCATAAGTCCCTCAGAGGTCCCCACTAGGGAATGCATCCCTGTCCAGGACAGCTGTTAGCCCCTTGCTTAAATTGAAGTCAATTGGACTTAAGCACATACTTAAATTTAAGCACATATTTAAGGGTTTTCCTGAATAGGGATGGATGTAGGCATGTTCCTGAATTGGGGCCAGAGTCTGTTGTGGCACTGTGAGGGCTGTGGACTACTGTACAATGATAACCTATTATTCCACTCAAATCAGAAGGAATTAGTTACAGATGTTATCATCTAAAATGTTTAGAAATTCAGAAAAGCTTTTAAAGCAAGTCTTTTGCTACATTTCTTCATCCTTGAGGTGCTGTAGGGCGTTAAATAGAGACCTCTGGTGTTCATTTAATTTATTACAACATTTACATTTGATGTGATTTTGTGAGCTCTTTTTTTGGTTAAGGTTTCACATGCTTTTATATTCCTTGTGTCTTTAAATGTCCACATTAAGTATCATATAAAAAAATCATAAATCTTGCAATACCAGCCGGCATAGTTAATAAACCCATAATCTTACCCCTGTTGAACTATATCAAAGCCCTGTAACATCTGGTGAGTTTTAATTTCTATATTACAGTGAGGTTTCATTTCCACTACAGAACTTCCAGATATGGTTATGGCTAGAGTTTCTTTATAGCTTTTTTATGCTGCCTAAACTGTGTTTGGTAAATATGAAGAGTGCCAAGATTTCCAGGGCTTTACCCTATCCAATTGGCACTAAAAATAATTGCTAGGAAGTGTATACTTTTCCTTTTTTCTTTTTAGGTCTGATAAGGTTGAAAACAAAGATAAGGATTTGCCATTTCTTTTTAATGTTCTCTTTCCATCTGCTGTACTGCATCTATATTCTCTGTGGATTAGAAGGTATGTAATCTACCTCTGGTGCAGAGGAAAGCTGTACTATTGCAATCAGAAATGTTCAGAGAAAGGCTACACTGTTGTAACTGTTTTTTTATTTCCAGCCTCTGCTCCTCAGACAGGATTTCATTCATATACCCTGCCCCCCTTTTAAAGAACCCTAAATTTAGAATCTAAGCTACTCACATTGCTCCCCTTAATATAACTGAATTTCAACATATCTTTCTTGCAATTTGTGGTGGGCTGGGAAATGGAAAGAAGTCAGAATAAATCCTTGTGACCCACAGAGGTTACATGTATTTTGTATTTAGTAATGTTAGCTCCCTTGTGCTGCCCAGCCACCCATCATTTCGAACAAGAGGGTGTAAATTCAGCATACGTACGTACTGATTGCTGTAGAATGTCAGAGGCTAATACGTCTTCTCTCCACTAGAACTTAATGGAGCATGTGTGTCTTGCATATTAGTTCATTGGAGATAACACCAAGTGATACAATGATCTGTATAGGCACTTTCAGACAAGTCATACCATTAATAAAGCTTCCACAGCATCCCCTCAGCTATATGAAAAAGCACTTTGAAAAGACCAGCTAAAACAAGTAACATTGGTCTTGCTGAACGGATGAGTGATAGGCTGCTGAGGGAGGAGAGAAACAGAATAGAATTCAATCTAGGCATTATTTTGTCACCATCCTTTATCCTTGGTTCAAGGTTACATATCTTCCAGGAACCTGTGAGCTGTCAGGTGGTCACGTCAGCTCGCATTTGAAGCCTGTCAAATATCCTTCCCCTGTCCCCTTGAAATCTCTCTCACTATATTAGTGTGATCAGAAATCTCCCTGAGGGGTAGCAATGGAAGTCCTCTGTTGTCCTATAGCCTCAGAATTTAATAAAAGTAAAGGACCCTTTCATGCTGCTTTGGAAACAATAGATATATTAACTCAGGTGCTGACAGCTGTTGGAATTGCCTGCGGGACCTGCCTGAGCTTATGGTACTATATGGTACACACTGTAGATCTATGAAAATCTTAACTAGATGTTCAAATAGGAGGTTTTGGGGTTAAGGCTGAGGTAGCATAATGTATGCTCAGTGACCACTTGACACTTGCTTGAGGGTTTCCATTAAGGGCAAGAAGCAGTCCAGGTACAATCAGAACTAATTAGAGTTTTCTGAGGTGAATGTAAATTGCCTACAATGGAAACCAGGTCTCATAACTCTTGTCCAGTACCTGTCCACCAGTCCATGTTACCCCTCCATAATCTTTGAATTAGAGTAGTCTGTAAATAAGTTATTTTTAACAATATTACCTTCTTTATTTTTATCCTATCTATTTGGCAAGCACTGATTCCCTCCGCCCCCCCATATTTTATGGAGGAGAAGACAGCACATCTTTTCCTCATTTCCTTGTCAGAATCCTCAATAGGGTCAACAAAGTTTTTCTGTGAAGGACTTCACTGGAGAGGAGTTGTTAATTCAACTGAACTCCCTCTGCTGACACAGAATCTATGCTACACAGAATTGGTCCAGCTATACATAGGGCTAGAAAGTGGGGATATTTCAAGTTAGGGCTAAGTGGAGAGAAGGGAGTAAGATTGCCAGCAGATTGAGGGAAGGGATTATTCCCCCTCTCTTCAGCATTGGTGAGGCCTCATTTGGAGTATTGTGTCCAGTTTTGTCCCCCCCTCCCTGCCCAGTACTAGAAGGATGTGGATAAATTGGAGAGACTCCAGCGGAGGGCAATGAAAATGATTAGGGGGCTGGAGTACAAGACTTATGAGGAGAGGCTGAGGGAACTAGGCTTATTTAGTTTACAGAAGAGAAGAGTGAGAGGGGTTTGTTAGCAGCCTTCAACTACCTGAAGGAGGGGGAGGTTCCAGGGAGGATAGAGGTAGGCTGTTCTCAGTGGTGGCAGATGACAGAACAAGGAGCAATGGGCTCAAGTTGCAGTGAGAGAGGTCTAGTTTGGATATTAGGAAAAACTTTTTCACTAAGAGGATGGTGAAGCACTGGAATGGGTTACCTAAGGAGGTGGTGGAATCTCCATCCTTAGAGGTTTTTAAGGCCTGGCTTGACAAAGCCTTGGCTGGGATGATTTAGTTGGGGTTGGCCCTGCTTTGAGCAGGGGGTTGGACTAGATGATCTCCCGAGGTCCCTTCCAGCCCTAATATTCTATGATTCTATGAACACACATATTTCCCAATCAACATGCAAAATAAGAAAGCCAAGTCATCAATAAATATTAACATACCTAATTAGAGTAAATGATCAACTAGGAGTGCAAACTCCTTAATAATTTAAAACAATTTTTACTTTATGTAAAACTTTTAGTAAATTAATCACCCTTGTTTTTTAGATCTATCATGTCTTATTTTAGACTTTAAATAAACTGTAAATTACAATATTTCTGAAACAGCTGATTAAAGATTTCATTTTAATAAGTCAGATGAAGTTGTTAATAATTAGTATTGTGCAGCTCCCAGTAGCTACTGGGGGTTTTGAATTTGTAAGTTCTTTCTCTCTGTCTTCCTGTGTAGCCATATTGAACTTTAAACTGACACAAAACCACATCTGCCACAGACCTAACATATGATCCTGATACACTATTGTTTGGTTGCTTTATGACATCTATAAAATCTGTTACTCAGAAGGTGCTGAATAGCAGAGGGGCTTGGTAATGAGTTGTGAAGTGTTTTCAAGGTTGTCACTTTGAATCCAACCCAGGTGGCTAGTGACGGAATGTTGTTATCACATAATAGCCGTTTGGTGGCATGTGTGGCTGAGCGTGAAGCCTGAAATGCTCCTTCAGCCTTAAAAGGTCTTTCCTCCAGCTCACTGAGGTGCAGTAGCAGGGCAGGGTGGGGAACCTTGTACACAGTGTAGTTGTTCTGTGGCTAAAAAGAAGCCTTCGTTCTCCAGGGTGGGCAAGATGACAACCGTCAGAAGAAACCTTTTATTTTACATTTAAAAGTGGCCCTTTTAAAGTCTGTGGCACAAATACAGATGTTAATTTCACAGTTCTGGCTATTCATTTTCAGTGTGATATTCATGCACATTATGATATTCATGATGCAAGGCTGCAGCAACAAGGCTTCTATTTTCTTCTGACACAGTAGCAGTGATATTAAAAGGTCAATTCCCAGCACTCTAAAATACTTGTATCTGAGCAGGTATTCAGCTGGTGCAAAATGACCATCGGGTAACAATGCCAATATACACCCATAATCTTTATGAAAATTTCAGAAAACATTATTTAATTTTTGTTGTACCACATCCAGATTGCAAATATTGGGAAATGGGATTAGGGTATGCTATGAAAACAATTTCACAGACAAGTAATGCTGGATCTTAGAGTTGTAACCAGCCAGAACTGAGTCATGCTCCTTTACTTGCAAGTTGAGTTTGAGTTTTAAGTGTTTGCTAATGAATTAAACTTTGATTTGTATATTAGCTACATGGGAAGTTTAATAACAGCAATCTACTGTAATTGTAATCCAGGATGATATTGTGTTATTTTGCGGTGCAGCAGAGCATAGCAATCCAAAAACACACACAAAAAAGAAGCAAGGCAGGCCATTAGGTTGTCAATCAAAAAATGTAATAACATGGAACTGGTTAGGTCAGCAAGAGTCTGAACAAAACATAACAGTCTGAATAGCAGATAAGTAGCAACGCACCCGGAGTAGCGCACACACCAAATGCTCTGTTCATGCATACATAAAGCCTTAAACAGGAACAGGAGCATTGAGTTCAGGGAACAAGAACCAGGAAATGGAACAGGAAGCAGAAAGGCATCATGACTCAGAAGCAATGCAGTTTCAAAGTGACAATTAATCGAACAAAGTCCCTGTACCATGGTATGTGCTGAAAGCATTTGGTCCGACTGTCAGAGCCAAGAGAAAGAAATATAATGCAAACTACTGGTATCTCTTCAGTTTCTACAGAAACTCTACAGTTTCTCTTCACGGCTTCACCCTTCCCCACTAGTGATCTACTGAATGCCCCATAACTCACCATTATTTAAATACAAATGTGGTGCAACATCAAGACACCATTCCTTTTTTTAAATGGTAGTTTCTTCTAGTTGAAAACATAGGGGAGATGATTGGCGGAGGGAGCTTAGTAATGAGGGAATCTGCTGGATTAGCTCAGAAATCATTGGTTTGTTGACATGATATCCTATAAATTCAAATATGAAAAAGTTTTCTAGCTCTACTTTTTGGTGGTTTGTGCTATTTTGTCCTTCCAAGAATTAATCTGCAACCTACCCTGGATATAGAAGTTTATAGGGAAATTGAGGAGCTGTGCAAATTTGTTGGGACTAATAATTTTGAAAGATTAGACCTGCTCTAGACTTTTTATTTATTTTTTAAGAATAGTAATAATAATAATGAGATGTAGCTACTTATCCTATTCATAGATGTTAAGACCAGAAAGGATCATTAGATTGTCGGTATATAACAAGCTATACAATTTTGCCCAGATACTCCTGTACTGGGCACAATACCTTATTTCAACGGAGGCATATCTTCCAGAAAGGCATCCAGTCTTGATTCAAAGAGAGAGAGAAAATCCACCACTTCCCATGGCAGTTTGTTTACAATTTAAAAATTTGTTCCTTATCTAATCTGAATTTGTCTGGTTTAATTTACAGAAATTAATTCTTGTTGTGCCTTTCTTGACTAGACTAAAGAGCCCTTTATTTTAGTACCCTTTATGTAGTGAAGTGGCATGGCCTCTCTCCGAGGCTGACGCCGAAGGGCCAATCATGCCACCTGGTGGGCAGGCCTGGGTTTGGCACAACCCGCCCACCGGAAGCATGGGGACAGGAAGAGGAAGTATAAAAACAAGGCCTTGTAGCTCAGTCAGAGGCAAGGTGCTGGAGGAGAAAGACATCTCCAGCCTGCTGCTGGAGTGGGAGCCTGGTGACAATGCCTGCTGCACCAAGGACTTGCCTGACATGCCAGAGCTGCTCAATAATGCTGACGCTGAGGAGTTACTGGGACTGCCACTGGCAGTGTACTCCGGCGAGGCCAATGAGAACCCTTGGAGGTAGGTACCTTGTAGAAGGGGTGGAGGAAGAAGCCCAAGGTTAACTGATCACAGCCCGGCTGTGCTCATGCCTGAGCATTGGTTGGCACATTGTGGCTGGAGCCCCGCTGACCCAATGGTGGAATGCTCTGCCATTGTTAGGGCCCTGGGCTGGGATGGGGTGGAGTCAGGAGGGCCCGCATCCCCTTCCCCCCTTGGCACCCCACCCTGGGGGTGGCCACCTCACCCTGGCTTGTGAAGCCTCGCTGGTGCTCAACACCTTTGCCTGCAAGCCCTAGACTGTGTTGGTGCTCACCCTTGCCCGAGGGCTGGGGGATATAGGCTGTTTTCTGACCCTCCGTATCCAAGGGCCTGGGCTTATAAACGGCTGGAGGAACTGTCTGGTTACAGATCATCCCCCTAACTGTTGGTTGTCCTGCTCTGCCGGAAGGGCCGGGCACCTAGACTGATGTAAGTCTCCCCCGCCTTTGTCTCTGGAGACTTTCCTTATGTAGATTTTGAGGAGGCGTGCCTCCCTCCAAAGCCAATACTGAGGGTTGACCCCAATCTATTACATTTAATACCTGCTATTTTCTCTCTGTGTTGGTACTTTGACGTTAATCAAGCCACCTCTTGTAACTAGCTAAGAAATGACTCTATTTACCTCTCCAATACTTCTCAAATATTTCCTTAAAGGTTGATTTTGGGTCACTTAGCCTGCTGGTTGTTTAACCCTTGCTGGCTCCATATCACAACTATTCAATGGGCTTTGAATCTGATGATAGCCTCATTCTTCCTTTCTTTTGCTTGGTATCCAGTCCCAGACATGCTCCTGCCTCAAAATTTTATTACAAGAAAATAACCCCGTCTGATTTCAAAATCCTCAAAGCATCTGTAGGTTAATGTTAACCTATGACATCATCTAACTTAATTTTTATTGACAATTCTTACATGCACTCAGTAATATAGTAGTTCTTTCCAGGTGTTTTCAGAGCCTGGACACCCGCTGGGAGAATGAGCTCTAACCATACTTTGGCTACTTTTACACTACAAGCTAGGCGTGTACATTACAAGCTGGGCTTGAGGGAGACAGTGTGTGTAGCACAGCTCACATATACATTTATGAGAGCCAGTGCAAGTATAAATAGTAGTATAGCTGCAGCAGCATGGACAGCAGCAGCATGGCTTAGCCGTGCTGAGTACAAAGCCAGAGTTCAGGTAGGTTTGTACTGGCCTGCCCAAGCCATACTGCCGCTGCCTCTGCTACTGCAACTGCACTACTACTTAAACGCAAGCTAGTGTGAGTATGTGTATGTGAGCTGGGAGTCTCACTCCTAGCTTGCAATGTAGCTGGAGCCTTGGTACTCTGAGGTATTTATTATCAGCAAACATGGCCAGCTAATGTCATCAAGCATGAGCACCTAGTGATCTGTTTTAGAAGGAATCTCCATACCAACCCAACCTACTGTGGATCTTAGGAGTGGTGCAATTTAATATGAATGTGTAGTTTCGATAACAGTAATGACATAAGAGATGCTCATATATTCTGTCCAGATGGAATAAAATGGAAATAAAATTTCCTTCCTCTTCAGAACAATCCTCAATATATTATTTCTCTGTAGGTCTTCTGCTCCATTTAAGTCCATGGCAAAACTCCTACAGATGTCAATGGTGTAGGATTATGCCTTATGATGGAAAAGTGTGGCAGACACTCTGTAATCACAATAAAAGCAGATATCATCCCTGACAAGCCCCATGGTGTTCGGCACTGTAAATAGTTCCTTATACAACTCCTTTAAGAAGGCCCTGATTCCATTCCCATCGAAATTAGCAGTAGTTCTACTACTGATGTCACCAGGTGTACTGCTTAACTCTTATTCTTTAAAGTTAGTTGAACAGAGCTTTGTGTGTCACTTTTCTGTATCATTATAAACTTTTATATAAATACATGCAAGTACTTGAATAAAAAATGTATTTCATATAAATGTTTGTTAATACTATTTCAAAATTTAATTAAGGTTTATTTTGTCAACTTTCCTTAGAACAAGCTTATGCTTTATATTAAAATTACACAATAAAAGCAGAGAATATAAATACATCACTATACTCTTATGGTCATGACCAGCACTACAAATCCTGTGTCACTGTATTATTGAGAATATTCCAACATTCTCACACACTGACTGAAGAATTCTCTGAAGTGTGGCTTCTCATTGTTTTCCCTCGGGATTTATGTATATTTAGACATGAGAATTTCCATACTGGATCAGACCCATGACCCACCTAATCCAATGTCCTGTTTCTGACAATGATCGGATGCTTCAGAGGAACGTGCAAGAAACCCCACAGTAGGCAGATGTGGAATAATCTGCTCTCTAGCCCTTTCATAGCTAGAGATTGGCTTAAACACTGAAGCATGAAGTTTTAAACTTCTATGCCTTGCTAATATAAAAGTACTGATAGCAGTGATTTTGTCACTTTCACCAAGTTTTAAAACTTCTGTTAGAAAATTCTTTAATACACATCTGTTTTTTTTTTATTGAGTTCAGAATGTCTTTAGTGTAGATTTAGTACCTTTTTGACAAATGGTCACCTCCAAACAAAAAACTTGTTTCCCAAAATATATAATCCATTTTCTGGAAATTTGTAGTTTCATTAATTTCTGTGAGGCACTGGATCCAAATTCTACATTAATGCAACAACATTTCCCTTCTCCGGCTCCTGCTTGCTCTCAAAATCTCATGTAATTTAATAGCGAGCGACGTTTAGTAGAAGTGATTTAAAAAAAAAACTTTTGGAGAGAGGAAATTAGAAGAATCTGATAGTTTTAATTTCTCAGTGAAGCAAGTCATGCAACACAGTCCTTGAAAGTGATATAGTTACAGAAGCTTTTCAAATTGCTGTACTACAGCACATGAAACAGAAACCATCTGGGACTCTTTGGGATTATTTCAGTTTACACTTTTTTCCTGAAATCTAACTGCAGTGAGTCACCCTTTTCCCCTCTCACTTAATCCAGTGTCTGTATATCTATCTGCTGACCCATTCCTGCAAGTCCTAACTCATGTGAGCAGCCCTTATTAACATGAATAATCCCATTGATCTCAAATGGACTACTCACATGGATACAGTTTAACTGTGGCCTCGATCCAGCAAAGCATTTAAGCAAGGCTTTAAGTGCTTTCCTGGATTGGCGCCTGAATGGGTAAGGATTTTCAGTATCAATCTAAATATGTTTTGTTTCTTTAATACCATCTTAACTGAAAACTCTGTAGTTTCCCTCAGTCTTTGTAACTTCACATCAAAGTCTTGATTTCTTCAGAAATATACCAAAACAAAGATATTCACTGTGATTTTGATCAAGCCTTTTGTTACAATTAGTCACATAGGAATAACACTTATTGTAAATGGATGACTGAAGATAAGTGCAAGGCACTATCAGGCACCATTAGTCTAGGTATTTATATGGCTCTTATCACCATAGTATGTGAGAGCCTCAAAAACAATAAGAGTAGTGACAAAACAATCTCTCTTCCTTCCCTACCTGGGGAGGTAAATACTTGAATAGTTTGAATTGTTGCATGTGTGAATGAAATTTATTGGGGGGTGGTTGGTGGGGGGAGCTACAGTGAAGAAATGAGGTTGGCATTTAGTTCTGAATGCACTGCTGTGTGGGGCCATTTTCATCTGATGAGGGAGGGCGTTCCATACAGTAGGTCCAACTGCTGTGGAAGTTCTTATCCGGCACTCACGTTTCACGGTTCTACTGGAATGCAGAGGTCATAGGAAGGCATTGTCATGGAAGGGAAGTGATCTCTCAGATATGTAGAGACAACAATAGGGGAGAGTTTTGACTATCAGAACACTTGAATTGGACTCTGGATTCAATGGGGAGCTAGTGCAGAAAGCAGAGAACCAGCATGATTTGCTTGTGGCGACTCATGCCATTTAGCTGACTAGCTGCTGAGTTTTGTAGCTGTTGAGATTTTTCTGGGGTATGTGATTTTATTTCTAGGTATGAAGAGTTGCATTCAGAAAGTCTAAAGATCAGAAAATACATAGATCACCACAGTGAGGTCAATCTGATGGCGTAAGATGCATGCTTCTCACTAACCAAAGATGAAAATAGGCCTTTTTTGCCACCATCTTTGAGTGCCCACATGCAACTAGACAAGAATGTGAGCTGACAATCTGTAGGTAGATTCCTTTGACAGTGAATGTTATGGGAGATAATTCTTCAAACAGCTTTCTTCTTCCCAGTGACATTGCTTTTGTTTGTCTTGGTGCTCCTTCAGCCACACGATGAGAAAGCTGGGAGTTAGTGCTGCTTATATCAGATGTAAGTTAGATGCAGAAAGTCCTATGTGTATTGCTAGCAGCACCTTACAGATCTTTTTCCATGTTTGTTCATTGTAAGCCGAAGTGATGACTGTGTCTATGATTGCCTTTGTACAACTGCATCATTAAAGGGAGAGAGACTGAAGACGGAGGTTAAGTGATAGGTGAGCATTACACAAGGACTGATGGATATTTATGATAAAGAGACAACGTTACATTTTAAAAATTCTATTTGCAAATGTCCTCTGGATTTTTCTTTGTTGCTTTGACTTTTCCCTTCACTCTGAGAGTAGCTTCATAATTTCAGTAGCTTTACAGTATACATCACAATAATTGCAGTGTTTAAAAAAATGAACAATGCTAATAGGTAAGCTATTCAGAAGAAATTTGCTCAGTTTGTTTTTTACACACAAGACTTGATTCATAAGTTGGAAATAATTACATGAGCATTATGTGTCCTTGGCAGTCTTTTATTTCAGCAAGATATACAGCCAAGCTATATGCCCACATAATGGATTTTATGAACAAGGCCATCTGACAGTTCTATGAGCTCCAAGCTTTCAAAGTGTCACATTTCACAATTGAGTCCCCAGCCCTGAATATTGGACTGTGTCAGCAGACCTTTCTGTACTGTCTGTGGAAATCCTATTGGGAATTTGTTGCAAGAGTCCATATGTCCTGAAATTTGCTCTTCATCATAATCCTAAAGGATGCATTCATGCTCTGAATAAAGTGAACATGTACTAGATGGATCTTAATAGTGAACATCTCACAATAAATCTTATTCAAATCCCTCAGAATCCAGAGGCATTATTTGTACTTTCTAAGCCTCTTACTTATGTAACTATGTTTGTTATACTTGAAATTTTCTTTTATATATATTATAAATGAAAGGGCCAAAAAGCAACTTCTGAGGAATGCTGCTGAAATCTTTTTTCAAACATCAGATGTTGTCATAGTTTGTGATCCAGCCTTCTAGGCAGTTTGTTATTTTATTCCATAACTAGATCCTTTAGTATTGGCCCCAAAAATCTATAATAGAAAACCATTTATATAAGAGATTTTGCAAATGGAGGTGAGGGACTAATATCAGCAATACCACTGGAGCACTCCTACAAGAGAATTAAGAGAGGTTGTGAAGGTTATCATGATCCTAACATTGACCAGCACCTGGTTTTGGATATTTTTATAAAGTTAATTTAATTTTTCCCATGTGTTCTTTCCTCTCCCTCAAAAGAAATATTTGCTATTATATAAACCCCACCATATCCACCTGCTTAGTCCTAAGGGGAAACTCTAGTAACAAAGAATTGTGTGCACATAATGTAGGGAAATAAATTGGATATAAGAAACTGATTTGTTTCAAGTTTCCAAAGACAATGATGAAAACCAAACCAAACTCATACTCTTTATCATGGAGAACATCTAGAATGGGGGAGGCCACCACCACATACAAGACCATATCTGCCATTCTTACTCCTGGTGAATAGTCTCTTATTCCTGGAATAATCTCATTGAAACCAATTAGAGGAGTAATGCACTATTTAATATGCATTGTATTCAGTGGTTACAAAGAAACAAAGGAATTTATTTTGTTTTTCACTTCTGCACAGGAGGCCATACATTATTGGAACAGGCAACTACTACTGAATAAGCATTACCTTGTCCTTAATTCATATTTTTTACCAAATATTTTTAAACCAAATCTAACATGAACCCTCTGTTCCATAAATATACAGTAACAAACTTTTATTTAGGGCATGATTCAATGCCCACTGAAGTCAATGGAAAAACTCCCTCCCATAAAGGACATAGAAATTGCTATACTGGATTAGATCACTGGTCCTTCCAGTCTTATATCCTATCTCTAACAGTGGCCAGTAGCTGTTGGCTGGAGGAAGAACCCTGCAGTCAGAAAGCCTTTGACAAGGTCCCTCACTAAAGGCTCTTAAGCAAAATAAGATGTCATGGGATAAGAGGGAAGATCCTCTCCCTTGATCAGTAACTGGTTAAAAGATAGGAAACAAAGGGTAGGAATAAATGGTCCATTTTCTGAATGGAGAGAGGTAAATAGTGGGGACCCCAGGGGTCCGTACTAAGGGATAAACAGCAAGGTGGCAAAATTTTAAGATGATACAAAACTGCTTAAGATAGTTAAGTCCCAGTTAAACTGCAAAGAATTACAAAGGGATCTCACAAAACTTGATGACTGGGCAACAAAATGGCAGATGAAATTCAATGTTGATAAATGCAAAGTAATGCACATTGGAAAGCATAATCCCAGCTATATATATAAAATGATGGGGTTTAAATTAGCTGTTACCACTGAAGAAAGAGATCTTGGAATCATTGTGTATAGTTCTCTGAAAACATCCACTCAATGTGCAGTGGCAATCAAAAAAGCTAACACAATGTTCGGAGTCATTAGGAAAGGGATAGATAATAAGAAAGAAAATATCATATTGTCTTTTCCTAAATCCATGGTATGTCCACATCTTGAATACTGCATGCAGATCCGGTCATCCCATCCCAAAAAAGATATATTGGAATTGGAAAAGGTACAGAAAAGGGCAAAAAAAAAAAAATTAGGCATATGGAACAGATTCCATATGAGGAGAGATTAATAACACTGAGACTTTTCAGCTTGAAAAAGAGATAAGTAAGAGGGGAGATGATAGAGGTCTATAAAATCATGAATGGTGGGGGGTCACCAAATGAAATTAATAGGCAGCACATTTAAAACAAACAGAAGGAAGTATTTCTTCACACAACACACAATCAACCTGTAGAACTCTTTGCCAGGGGATGTTGTGAAGATCAAGACTATAACAGGCTTAAAAAAAAACTAGGTAAGTTCCTGGAGGATAGGTCCATCAATGACTATTAGTCAGGATGGTCAGGGATGCAAAACCATGCTCTGAAGTGTCCCTGGCAAACAGAGGCTAGAAGCTGGGAATGGGTGCCAGAGGATGGATCAATTGATGATTACCTGGTCTGTTCATTCCCTCTGAAGCACCTGGCATTGTCCAATGTCAGGAGACAGGGTGATATGGACCATTGGTTTGACCCAGTATGGCCGTTCTTATATTTGTGTGTTCTAAACCCTGCAGATCTCCCAGTGGTCAAAACCCACACCCACACCCACGCCGAGACTACTGCTCAAATCCTACTGCACAACATGGTCTTGCTCCACAGACTCCCAGACCACATAGTTTCTGACAGGCCCATGATTCACCTCTTACTTCTGGCATGAAGCATTCAGGCTACTGGATGTCTGGCTATCCACCTCCACTGCATAGCACCATCAAACAGATGGACAAACAGAACAGGTGAACCAAATACTGTACTTGAGGTGCTTCACAAATTTTCACCAAGACAACACCAAGATTCTTGACCTATTCAGAGTTTTCTTACAACAATGCTAACTGTGCCACTAAGGATTTCCTCAAGGCTTACCTAGATAAGCTTGGACTGGCACCACCCCAAAGGGGTGAGGGTCATATAAGAAACTTTGGGGCTAGAATATGGGACACTGCGGTTCTGGGTGACTGATGACTCCAGATCACCACAGGAAGCTTAGGCTGGGCTCCAATGGGAGAACCCTGTGAGGCTGGGCTCAGTAGGAAATACCACTCATAAGGACCTGAGTGGCAGATCATCGCAGCCCACTGATTGGCTGGCATCAGTACTTAAGCCAGGCAGCCATGATGGGGAGATGTCTGAGCAACACCACAGACAGACACACACACACTCTCTCTCTCTCTCTCACCCCATGTGTGAGACACCCCAGACTCTGGCTCCTGACACTGCCAGATGCCTGACTCTTACTTTGCCTTCTGGCCTGTCTCAAATTCTGGCTTTCTAGTACCTGACCTGACTCTGACTACTCGGTCTGACTGCCCACGTCTCAGTCATGGCAAGTTTAGATTTTTTTATAGTAGTGGTCCCTTCTGGCCTAAAATCTATCAATCTGAGTCTATGAGCAAGGAGTAAGTCCAGAGATATCTAGTAAACATTGCACTAAAATAATAAACTTAAGACCAGTTGATTTATACAATAGATTTCTTATTATGAATACACTAGAATAAATATAGAACATATTCAGTGTCCTCTTCTAATCCTCTTGGCCTTCACTTTCTCAACACCTAAGCAGTGGATTTGGAACACATATTATGTAGCTGTCCCTGGAAAAAATATTTTTCTTTCCTCACCAGGTAAGGTGGTATCTACACACAGTGTTTGCACCAATTTAACTAAATTTTGTTAAATCAGTGCAAGTCTCCAGTGCGAACACAGCTGTACTAATCTACAGGTGTTTGTACTGCAGTAGCTTCTTTCAATAGATTTAAAAGTCTAAAAAAACTCCTTAGGGTGAAAGTTATTTGAATTGATGATTTTTCTTTTTTTACAGCTTATGAAGCATTATGACATCACATCATTTTAGGTTATGATCTTTGATAACAGGAAAGGTCCCATTTCTGCCCTCAGATCCACTAATGCAAATCCTTTTGAGATCAAGAGGAGTCATTTCCACACATCTCTGGGAAGAATTGGGCCGCATATGGGTCTGAGAATATTCTCTCTGCATTTATATAGCATTTTTTTTTCCAGACTGATGCTCAGCTACTCACTTGAAATGGCCTCAGGCAGCCACTACCAAGGACAAAGTTTTCATTCAGAATGAGGAGCAGCCTTGCTGTCATGGATGATCTTGGAACTAACATGGAAGCCATTGTCTCCTGAATGAGGCCTTAAGAGTTCTATTCAGAATGAAAAAAAAGTCATTTACTAAGTTTTAGCAGTGGACTCCACAGCAAAGGTCTAGCAAATTTGCCAAAATATTTAGGGAAATGATATAACAAAGGAATATTAAGATG
This sequence comes from Emydura macquarii macquarii, assembly GCF_026122565.2. NCBI lineage: Eukaryota > Metazoa > Chordata > Testudines > Chelidae > Emydura > Emydura macquarii. The sequence continues at coordinate 9,453,620 of NW_027131283.1, forward strand.
TTTCGGTGGAAACTGGGAAACTGTGAAGTTTCTACACTAGAAACATGTGAAGGGGTAATTGTTGATTATGTGAGCATCCAACTCTAACCCTTCTCTGGAAAAATGTTCACAGCTAAACAGCAGCAATGATATCCGTAAACACAAGGCTTGAAGATTGGCTGAGTCAAGTGGAGTGTGAAGTGGAATCAGGAACTCATATAATTACAGTAAACTCTACATCTCTCTTATTCATTGTTCAAAAGCCTTCTCATCAAAGAAAAGTTCAAAATACTGACATTGAGCTACATTTATCAGAAGAGGAAGATGATGAATACAGAACCCTTTTCCAAGGGCAGATGGGCAAGGAAGGGAAAAAGGTGTGTGTGGGGGAAAAAAAGAGTCCCGCATTTATAAAGGACATCTAATACAATTCAACTACCATACTGTGTTTTCTCATTCGATAGAAAGCTACTAGCATGTTAAATGGCAGAAGAGTGAAACTAATATCCATGATATTGTCTGTCATACATGGTTGTTGCAGGGCGAGGGAAATTGTGCTGAAATTTAAGTAAAAATGTGCCTGTCAAATCTTTTAAAGACTCACATTTTTGGGGCTAATATGAATTTCCCCAAAGGGCTAATACAATCAAGAAATCTGTATATCGTCTTATTTTGATATACAGGTTCATTCTGGTGCTTATTAAAATGGTGTGTATGCCTAAAATCATTACGTGCAAGTTATATTGAAAATAGAGAGAATGCAGGCATCTTGTTTAATTTCACATTATGGGAACCAGGAAATTTAATTGCCTGCATTTGTCTCATTTGTATTTGTTTGACTATTCACATGTATTTATTCCTCATAGCCTGTTAAACCCCTGTAAAGCAGAATGAGAACAATGGTCATTGATTATTCTGTTGCAGTTTAACTTAAATACCAACTTCTAGACTTCCAGGCTGCAGTTTGGCAGGAGACACAGTAGATGGCAGTATATAACATAAATTACCCATTTATCGGACAGAAACTGACAGAAAACAGCAAGATTACATCAATGGGCATACTCAGTGATTCTTCTTGTCCACTCAGAGGGAAATAGAAAAGGAGAGACTTCTATGAAACAAGACAACTTCAAACATAATTCTTGTTTGGTGGATAAGCAATGCTGAATCAGCAAAGTAAACTGGCACTAATTTAACCAAGATGGAAGCCCTGAGAAACAGAGCATTCAGATTCTCCACACTGCTCTATGTTGAAGATTACGGAATTAGGTTTTCAACGTACGATATTTATGGGATTTTTGTTATTACTACTTTGTCTTCCATTTAAAACAGAATGAAAAAATGTAAATCATCCTTTAAAATCATGTTCTTAATTGTCTTAATACATTCAAAGCTTGCAACTAAAGGCAGTTTGCAAATCAAAATCTTTTTTCTAGTTATGCAAATAGTACTATGTTTATTTAAATTTTATATTTTGGTGCTTCAACATCTGAAATATCAGGTACAAAAATGATCACATATTAAACCTCCAAGTCAGCCAACATGTACCCAGATCATAAGTCCAGCAATCGATCTCTTCCCCAAAGGACCTTTAAAAAAAAAAAGCTTTCTTACATGCCCAGCAGGTTAACACACGCAGGCTCTGGCAAACCAAAGAAGCAAATTCCAAAGTGTTCTTCGTTTAAGAGCCTTTAAATCTGCCATCAGCGCCATCTCATTTAAACAACAGGAAGTCCAGCTCACTTGCATCCATTAGTGGCAGCATCACATGGGCAATGAGATAGCTTAAGTTGTTTGGGAATTTGTTAGATAAGAGTACTATTGGTTAAAGACATCTTGAAATTCACTGGAAATTTGTCAGCAGCCAGTGCATAGTATGAAGCTAATTAATACGTAGGCTAGCTTCCATTTCCAAATGGTCTCAAAGCTCTAAACATGGACTACACATTATTACAGCACTGCTTCATACCATTCTGAGAAAACACCCTGTGCTGGGGGGAACTAGCTCCAGAGGCCCCCTGCTGGAGGCCTCATGTCCCTGCCTCAGCCCACCCCAGAAGAGAGCAGAGGAGAAGTCCTCCAGGCAGCCTGAGGTGGCTGCAGGAGAGCAGCCAGTCAGAGGGGCTGGTGGAGCAACCAATTAGAGGCCAGGAGAGCCATATAAAAGGAAACAGCAGAGCTCCAGAACACTCAATGGCTACCTGGAGCTAGAAGAGGAGGACTGGGTGCCCAGCTGGCTGGAAGAGCCTCTTTTCCTGTCTGCCACTGAGTTGGCATGGTTTAAAAGTAAGGAGTATAGTAAAGACTGATATCATGGTAGGGAAGTGACTATGCTAGAATTTGAGTGACTTCACTAATGCTAGCATAAGCTTCTTAGTATGTCCAGTGAGAACTAGATGTTCCTAGAAGCCTGAGCAGAATAAGAATGAGTAAAGTGTTTGCACAGACAGTAAAAATGCCCCAGCCATCATGACTTCTGAGTGGAGGTGGGCAATTATGGAGGGTGTCTATATCAGAGAATCCATCAACACATGTTGCCTGTTGGTATGTGTGAGCCTGTTTCCGGGAAGCAGTTTCATGCAATGTTGTTAAATCCACCTTAGAAAGAAAGCTCCCAAAGTTACACCTCTAAAGCTATCCTTTTTATACCCATCCTGTTTAGAAGTAAAAAGGTACTGTGTGCGTCATCTGAAACTAGATTTAACCAATCAGCTTTCTTTCTTATTTTTGTGGTACCAGGCAGTACCCTGTATTTCTTTGTTCTGAACACATGCATTCCAGGTACTGTGGGGCATGAATGATTCTCCTAGGTTTGTACCAGGGTAGATCATATATCTTGTCCTTTTTCTGTGGGACATTCCAGTGCTGGCCTGTGGGAGTAACTCCCTGCTGCTGCTATGGTAAAAAATACCCACATGTCCTGATCCTGACAGTTTTCCTATCTGCTTAAGACAAAGCTTACTTCAGCTAATTCAGGGTGTTATGGAATACTTGACATGGGTGAACAGAATTGTGAGGAGAGAATAATACATTCAGTCAGCATAATTTCCCAACATTTATATTAATACTATGTCTAAAATATGTGTTGGCTAGCAACATACAGATAATGTTTTTCTATACCCAATCGTGACCTGGAATTAGTGTTTATACTGCATAGGTAGATTGTAACATATCTTTGCTAAAACAATCCACGGTCATAATTAAATAGTCACTATTAACCAGGGTTATCACAAAGCTATTTAAAAAACTAGTCTGTGGTGGTTGTAATATCGGTTTCGTTGACGGTGACCACTGTACATGTAGAACTAGTAAGCCAAAAATATTTCCACCTAAGGTATTTTCCAATACTATTATTTCAGAAAACTGCTCAAAAGTAAAACTGACAGGAGGCGGTATCATTCCAATGTCAGGCTGAGCACATCTGCAAACAAAAGCATGGAAGTAGGCAATGCAAATTGGAGTAAACCTGTCATTAGTTTTAAGGTTTTTGAGGGAGTGCTTTGACTCTCTTCTTTGCTCTTTATTCATAAAAGATCAAAAACATCACTGAACTTACCAACGCTGCACAATATGCATCTTCACTATAAAAAAGAGAAACCCATCAGTGGGACATAATGGTCTCTAATTTTTCACAGCTCTACCTTCCATTCCTATTTATATTCACCAAAAGCGCTGCTTAGAATGACAAACAAGGGAAATGGGAATTGGTTCCCATAATCTAAACCGTAGTCAGCATCATCAGATGAAAACAAAGTAAGAAAAGCCACACAGCTACAGTTGCTACCTTTCGAAAAAGACACTATATATTTTAAGCAAACACACAATCCACTTGTAGGAATCAGCGAACAGAGTCTGGGAATAGTGGTGATTATTTTTCTCAGTGAATGAGAATGAGCCCAGGATGAACTGTTTTGGATCAGAAGCTATGGAAACGGATTTAATTCATGATCTCCATTACTGTACTTGTGCATCAGACCAGTTCATTTAGGTAGCTTTTTGAAGTCAGATATGTTTTTCAAAAATAGCATTAACATGAAAAGATTCCCCTCCAGAGGGAAGGAAAACCTGCCACTGGGCATACTCCCCACCATCAAAAACCCACCACTGGCCCACCTCAGTAAAAAGGGTTCCAGTGCCAACTATAGCTAATTACTAAATGTGTTCAGAACCATTTTACACACCACAGCAATGTGTATTTTTATGTTGTTTGATCATTTTTCTTACCTTATCCTAACACAGTATTGCAGTCCACACTTCAGGGTGTGAGTTGTAGAGTGCTCTAATGCATCCCAAGTGGGGAAAAAAAAGACGTAATAAATCTTTTAACCAGCAAGATAGTACAAAAACCTGTCAGGTTGGTTAAAAATTGGCCAAGTGGCAACACTATTTTCCCCTTCTCTCCCCCTTCAAAAAAACCCCCATAAAAAACAAACAAAAAAAACCCCTCAGTGATCTTTGAGGGGATCAAGGATTGATAAGTGGGTCACAGAGTCTTTCAACTGGCAGTACACGTAGTGCAAGTCTACCGTGTATGCATTTGGGCATGTCTGTTTCTTTTAGAGTCACTTCAGTGATGGGACTACAGACCCTCTGGCTCTGTAGAACAGACGTTCCTTCTAGCAGCCATGACTTAAGCAAAATCTTTCCCCAGCTGTGAACTTTATATCTTGACTTAAACTATGCTTTTTTGTTGCCTAAACCTGGATCTGCCATGAGTCCTTTTTACTGGTGATGCAACGGTACTAGTTTAGTGACTAAAAGTCAGTACTGTCTGATATTTTGGTTTTTTATATGAAAGGTGTTTTTGTGGCCTCAACTGGTTCCTGGTGGACAGGGTTCTGTGTCACAAAAGCTATCTTTACAGTTGGCACTAACTGGCACCTTTGTTGGCAGTGTCACAGAGGCCAAAAACATAACGGGCATAAAAACTGGATTTTTCTTTTACCCTAACTGTGATTCTTCCAGGTCAGGGCTGAGGGGACAGAAAAATCAGGGCAGTGTGTGGAAGTTTCTACCGCTGTAAATAAAGAGAAGACTTCAGTTTCTAGGACTGAGAAACTGACTGATTTTAGAAGCAATAGCATGGAATTTAATATACATTTTAAATTCTCTATATGGGATTAGATAGGATTTTACTAATGGGTTACATTGGCATGAGTGAAATTTTGCTGAATTCAATGTTTCTGGAGCATGGCTCAAAGAATAATCAGGCTCACTGAGGGACTGAAGAGAACAAATGTAGAACAGCAGCAATAGCACAATGATCTTTCAGAAATGTATCAAATGGCTGCCCTTGTCACAAGCTTTCTGGAGTAGAAAATCACCAGTATTCCCCATGTCTTTAAAAAAAAAAAAAAAAAAAAGGAAGAGAAATCAGCATGAAGCCTTCAAAAAGCCATAGGTGCACCCAATGCAGATTTCTCAGCTTTCATCAAGGTCTGACTTCTTATGACACAGCTTAATGCAGCTGACACAGTTTGTGCGTCTCCAAAGGGTCTGGCATTATTCTGCTAATAAGATAGTGTGCTGCTTTAAAACCAGATTTGAAAATTTGGAACTAAGGCAGGCTGGTGAAAAGACTTTGGGCTGATACTGCTGTGAAACTGAGCATCTTCTCATAGCATGAGGAAAATTGCTAAACTTTGGAAACAGGCATGCAAAGACCTGGCACTTGCAGCGGAGAGAGAGAGGTGGTCCAAAATTTTCCTAATTTCCGCTTGGTTTGCACCAGAACTTTCCTGCATGCTCTCATGTCTTTCCAGGGTATACGTTTTGTTCACATAGGGTTGGTTTGCTTTGCTGACTGCCCTTCATGTCAATTGCTGCACTGCAGCGATATTCTCTTAAAGTGGATGGTCCACTGAAACCACAGCAGAATGCTTTGATATTCCTTGCAAATGGAGAGCAATATAGGTGCAATTTTCCCAATGTTCTTGGCATGTTGAGCAGCAGAGATGCAGTTAAAAATGAGCCATGTAGCATGTGATGTAGAAAACATGCTGCTCATTGTGCATTAATGGGCTGCTCCTGTGCCTAAGCTTAAGCTAGTTACCTCGATAAACAGTCACTCTGGGTACAAGCAAAATAAAATGTGAGGTTCCCTTCTTTATTGGCTAGCTATAAAGCCATAATAATAGATCTATTAGCCTATGACACAATATTTTCCATGGAAGTGTTTAAAGGCCAATTGCTTGGCACGTATAAGACTAGCCTGGACAAAACACTAGTAAAAATACATTAGGGAGCAATCCTGCAGTAGGATTGAGGAGGACTGATCGGCTTCGCTGGTCTTTACCATCTCTAGATTCTATATGGCACATTCCATGCAATGTAAACAGAAGACTTTTCATTTGAGAGATCTCAACTCAGTATTAAGGGTGCATGAAGAGAGACAAATACTGAAAGCAGCAGGCTATAAGGAAGCACTAAGGGAGAAAATCCATCCTCAAAGACACAATACTTCATTGTCTTAAAACTCTCAGGAGCTTTGCACTTTCTGTTGGCAGCTGTGTCTGTGCTTAAACTGGGGGGAAAATAATACTGTTAGGTTCTCCCTGATCCTGGCCTGACTCCAGAGGCTGCAGTGTCCACGCCTGACAGCAGAATTGACCCTCCCCCTCTCTTTTCTGCTTCACTGGTTTGCCAAGCATACCCAATAACTGCAAACACTTCAATATACAATATAACATTTACTTCCACTGAATTTGGGCTTTTTTTGGGTTCACCTTTCTTTCCCTTGCTGCTTATTCCCTGATCTTTTTCTCTTCCATCTCTCAGTGTTAATTTTCATCTCCTAACCATTTTCTTCTTTTTCCTGGACCTTTGTTTTTCCCCCTCACTCTCCATTTTCCCCTACTCTTCTTTTTTCTTCTTCCAGTTTTGTTTTCCTTTAAAGTGTTTTTCTCTCTTCATTTCTTCTTCCCACTTTCAACCCCTCCACACTCCCATTTTCTTGCCTTGACTTCAGTTCCCCAACCTTCCTCATTTCTTCTCCTTCCCTGGTCTCATCTGACTCATGCTAATTTCCATCCATCTCTTCTCCCTCACTCCACTCTCCAATTTACTTTCTCCATCTAGTGTCCTTTGCATTCACCTTCTCCCATTTCAGCCTCCATTTCCTTGTTCTTCGTAACAAGGTCCTTCTCCCCACCAAAAAAGCATCTCATAAGTCTCTATTTTGCCCTGTAGGAAGTAGGAGAGATCTAAGGCTATTTCACCAGCCTGGGAACCCACTATCTGCTTCTTCAATCTTCCTCACTCTCCTTAAAGAAGGAAGTATCCACCACTGCTACTCCAAACATACCAACTCATTCCACATTGCTTTAAGCTGGCTGTCTCCAGATGACTCTGCTGGTGCACACATGTTGCTCCAGAGCGCCTCGCCTGCAAGCAGGAACATTGCCCTCCGCCACCAAACCCTTACAGTGATAGCTTACAATTCTAACACAGACCTCAGATACAACACAGCCAGCACTAAAAGAGCATTGTTAATCTACCTCAGGCCTAGGAGAGGAGACGCGTCTTGAATATTTCTTTAGCTTATAACAGGAGGTGCTCTTCATGTGGGAACTAGTTTGGTTTCCAGCATGACAACTTACATTAACGGCCCATCTCAAGCACTGAGTTGTGTAGAAACTCGCCATGGACAGCTCTTGTGGAGGTTGAAGTTATACAAATCTTGCAAGCTAGATCAAGTTTGTGAACTGTTCCCCATGTAATTAAAATCTATTCTTCCCAGTGTGTCTAGCAAAAGCATTAATATGGTACCATATTCTATACCAAGAAAGATAGTTCTGTTCAAATTGACAGAAATCAGGCTATACTTTCCAAGATAGACTTACCAGTTAGTTATAACTCAATTTTCCTTAAACTGGTGAATAATTTAAAAAAATCAGAAAGTTTTGAATGATACTTTATGTATCACTCAAAAAGCAATTTTATGTTGAAAAAAACTTTGACAAAAAATTTCAGCTGGAGCCTGCTTATATTGTTTTTGACTTGCCTCGGTGTAAATACAGCTATCCAATTACCTTTAAAATCCAGCCACACACTATTGTTTCAATGAACTCCTGCAGCTGTGAATTCCATGTATTTACTGTACAATGTTTTTTATATAGCTAGATGATTGTTGACCTATGAACCAGACTTTTATGAGAAACTATCCATGAGAAACTCGCAGCGTGCTTTGGGAGGCATGATAAGAAAGGGGGAAATAGCTTGCTAAGAATTATCAGGGAAGATCAGAAAACGTTTACAAGGATTGTTAAGCAAGGAATATTATTTTAAGCAATGTACTAAGAGGCAGCAGGAACTTGTTAGCAAAATGTAATGGACTTACTGAAATATATGAATAAATAGCAGATATCCGGTTAGTGAGAAATTTATTAGAAAAAGTGCTAAAATATGATATGTCTGTGAAAAAGAGGATGCACTGAGGATAAAACTGTAAACAACTCCTCTATAAGATTATTGAACTCTCAGCTGAATATAGAATCAAAACCAAAGATCAGTGCAAACTGTTAGTCATCGGGTTGCAAAGGGGATTCTCTGTGTATGTCTCTGTTATGAGTAATTCACAAACAATTATTTAATACAAATTAAGTCAAGCTGGCTGATCTGAATTCTTTAATTACAAAGTTCAAACCTACCCAAAATTGGTAACAATATGCAATTTCAAACACTTACAAACCATTCATTTAAAAGAATGTCCCCTTAATCTCCAATTATGTAACTGCATAATGAGGTCTGACAGATTCACAGTATTCTCTCTTTCTGCACAAATATCAAGTAAAGGGGCTGTGAATGGGAGACCCACAGAGATGCAGAAGGGAATACTCATCACAGCACATCCCTCAGCCAGCCTGCCCAACCTTCCCTCTCCACTGCTGCAAGACATTGCTCCACAGTGAGCCTCATTAAACCACATTTTAATTGCATGCTCTTTCCACAGCCCAGCAGAAGCATGGTAGCTTCATTATACTCTCAAGCACCCATACAGGGGAGAAGGGTGTCAGATTTTAAACCCTTTACTGTTCACTTTATACATTTCAATGAGGTCAACTTTGTCTTTTCCTCTCCAGACTAAATAATCCCAAACTATTTTTTTCATGTGTGTCTGGAGTTTTTCCAATCTCAGCTATATCTCTCTTGAGCAAAGATAGGCAAAATGAAACAGATGTTTCTCCCACAATCACCTTCATTCATAACAGACATTTGGAGATTACTGCTGAAATATTCAGACACATTAAAAACATGAATACTAATGAACAGTAAATTGTACAGTGGTTTGAAACTATGAAACAAGCCTGAACTAGTGTCATGAAGTTCAAGTTAAACAAAGGTGTCTTAGATTCCTAGCCCTAGGGTGAAGGATTCTCTTATAATTGTCTCTTCTGGCTCTGGTTTTCATAGTAAACAGAGAAAAGGGCACTTCAGACTATTACGTTTCTGTGGGCTAAAAGGCTTTGCCAATGTACTCAATATACCTTATGTCAAACAGTACATGAGAGAGTTTATAAATCTCCTCATCACTATTTTTAATACATTCATTTATTCCTAAATGGACAGCTGTGGAATAAGTTTAAAGTTAATTAAATGTTTTTAATGAGAATTTTTTTTAATGATGAAGATTCAAGGACCTGTGCTGCACAGTATCACTAGCATCTAGAACTCATCAGAAAATGTTATTTTTCTATGTGAAAAGTTTCACAATAATTTCTGTTTTGTTGAAAGGCAATTTTTTTTGTTGAAAAATGTTTTTGATTAAAATCTTTTGAGAAGCTTAGCTGGTAGAACACTGCACAATTACATAGTACACAATGTGCAGCGGACATTAAAATTCAAGGAGAAAATAATTGCCAAGTTAGAAATGTAAACTTAATACAGAGACATTCACAGTTTGTAGTGGGCTCAGATTTCACTCCCATAAAAGTTGCTCATGGACTGTAATTAAAAGAAGCCCGCAAGTATGCACTGTCACACACCTATATCTAACAGACAAATATTCTGCACTAGAAAGGCTTGTTCTGGAACTTCTGCCTTCATTTCGTTTGATGTACTCTAGTCATATATTGAGAATGGCTGCATTAAGTAAGCTCACATGTTATAGTCTCAGCTCAGTGAGTAGGGCTCCTTTGTTCCTCATTCCCTCCGTCTGATGAAGGGGCTGCTGCGGTCCAGTGTGCTGAGTACTCCCAAGTACTCCACACTTGTCCAATTTTAGAAAGGTTTTAAATTACAGATTGCATTGGTCAGCATTTTTGCTGCTGGCGTTTAAAAACTTGTTACCATGGAATTTCAGATAACATAAGAATAATGATTTTGTACGATAGAGAGTCGTTACCTGAGACCTGCAATGCCTGAGCAATCTCAGTCCTCATTAAGACAATGACTCTCACAATGTGATAAGAGGCTGAAAACAGTGACATTTCATAAGACTGTGTCACGGGGAAATGTAAACGTATCATAGAGGGGTCAGATACTCAAAACATTGGAAATAATTAAATCCATGGTTTATTACATATGGGTGAATTCAGAAATCCACTCTTACTTATCAGGTTTTGTCAGAGAAATCAATTTAAGATAGAATGAGAAAATAGGAAATTCAAAATGAAAGTGGAAGGTAATATTAAAAGAAAAGGGTAACTGGTGTATTTCTGAGAGCAGTCAGTATTGCAATTTTTAATTGCTATATTGAAGTGTCAAGAACTCTATGATGGGAGGAATATGGATTCAGATGGGATTTTTAGCCACTGGATAAGGCTGGAGGGTGGGCAGGACGGGGAGGGTGGGGGGCTACAAAGCTGCAAAATGACAGATAAAATATTGGCGGGATTGTGCTTGCTGGAGTTCCCAGGAGAACATGCCTGATGGACCATCCCTTAGCACACCTACCTTTGGGTACCCAACCGACTCTTCTGAGTGACCAAAATGGAAGAGGACCTAGTGGTAAGGATCCCAGTATTTCAAGATCCAACAAAGTCCACAGGAAACGGAGAAACAGGAAAGGAGGAAAGAGTGTGCCGCAGCCCGACTCAACAATCCAAATATGCCCCTTCCATTGGGAAATGTTTGCCTCAGTTAAACAGAACCACCCTGACAACTTTTCACCTCAAAAAATAAAAACATACATGAAACGGAGGTTCTCAAAAAATGAAGTGCAATTATTTCTTTATTAGTCTGTACTGAAGTGCCTAAAAGAAAACTAATCTTTTTTATTTTATTACATTTTTAAGACGTCTTGAGCTCCTTTGTTCTCCTCTTACTCCCAGGGACAGATTTTAAATTGATTCAACTGAAGACAGAATTTCAGAAAAAATTGGCAGGCACCACAGGGTACCTGGTAGCCATGGGAAATGGTTAGAAAGGTCACCCACACCTCCATTACATAAAATTATAGCGCTGCATAGCAGATAGCCAATCCTATCCATTTTAAACTAAAAGTGCCACCGACAGACAAGCTGTTGATATAAAATATAGTGCTTTGTCTCATCTATTTCATTAATATCCACAAGAATATGGCTTAAAGGAGCCTGGGTTAAAAAGATAGTCAAGTGACAGAGGAAATATTTTATATAAAAGTATTACCAACAAATTTCTTCATTCAGAAGCATACTAACCTATAGAGCCTGATCCATTGAAATTAACAGGAGTCTATTCACTTCAAATGGCCCTTGGATCAACTCATCAGCCCTGACATACTGGGGTAAATGAGTAGCACATAAAGCTTAATATGCTTTAGAGGAAGGCACTACAAAACGAACCTAGTATTGGATGATTATGGGATAAGCTGCCTTATGGGGTAAATTTCTACTTAATGTACCTTAGTGATTGCTGTATGCCCTGAGCTAACTGTTGGACAGAAATCAAAGCACAGTAGCTGCTGCAGATATCCCTTTTCCACTATAAGAATAGCTTGAATTCAACTTGAGCTTCAAAACTGGATCTGCAAAAACTATTCACAGCAAAGAATTTGTCCAATACAGCCCTTTTGGCAAAAATTTGAAAGCCCAAAACCAAAAATGTCCAACTCTACAGACCAGAAATAAGTACTGCCTTTTAAAAGTATAAACCTTGTTTCTGATTGCTGTGCTTTCACTGCTTACTAAAGGATATAATCATCATTTCTATCAGTACATGACTTTTTCGAAAAATGTTGTTATCCTACATGTTTCTCTCAAGGAAAACAAAATGGAGGAAGTTCTATTTGCCCTGCTTGGTTAAAAGATTGATGATTACTTTTCAAATATTTACCTTTTCATGTCTTTGTCTAAAGGAAATAATAATATATTGGAAAATTGCATTTTATTGCATTTTACATTCATTATTTGATTTCAAATACGTGCAAATTGCACCAGTTACCTGACAAGCTGTTTTGCATTGTTTCTGAGAACCTTATTTACCAAGGACAGTCAGCAAAGGCCCATCCTACTCATAAAAATCAGTTTAAAGTTGTGTATTTTGAAAATCAGAATTTGTAACATAGTTAGGCATAACAAACATACTAACAGGATATGAACTTTATTCTTACAATGATATACTGCCAAGATTTTTACATCCCTGTATTATTGATATGTCTACATTTCAGTATCCTTTTCCTGATATTTCATTGCTTCAATTCTATATTTTAACAGAGGTGCCTTCTATGGAGGAAATTTGTAGAATAAGCTTGATTTCTTTTTTCTGCAGCTCTGAACTCTGTGGGCATGTTTTCCATCTCTGTCACACCTCTTGATGAAATGGATCATCTCCTTGTACTGCCTGTACTTTTCCACAATATCTCTGGAGAGTAAAAAAAGAGAGGTAGTAAGCTAAGCTGCCAAAAAAAAACAAACAAACAGAAAACTCAACTAATTTAAAAGTGAAGGTGCCCTTTAAAAACTACAAACACCTCAGTCTGTACCAAATGAAGATTCTCCATAAGATCTTGGTATGTGCTCATAAATTTATAGTTCAGGCTAGAAGGAAGGGACTATTGTGATCAAGTAGTCTGACCCTCACAGCAGTCTGACCCTCATAGGACAGACCATCAAATTTTACCCAGTAATTCTTGCATTAAGCCCAGTAACTTGTGGTTTCCTTGGACCATATCTTTTAGAAAAGACACACAATCTCAATTTAAAGATTAAATGCACATCCCTCAATAAGTTGTTTCAGTGGTTCACTGCCTTTACTGTTATAGTTCCAAAGTGCAAGACTCTTCTTAGCTGGCATCTTCCTTACTTTCTGGAGATGGGCTTGAAGAATGTGGACTCTTCTTTATCAACCACTTGGAAGCAGCAGCCAGAACTTTTCTGCTCATAGTGGCTCACAGATGAGCTATTAAAGAGCATATTTTTCTGGACCATTTGCAGGAACATGGCTCACCTTATACTTCTTATGGTTTAGGAATGTGCTTTCAGAACATGGTTAGCTGTCTGGTGAACCAACTTATTGGTGTGTGTTCTGATTCTTTCATTCTGGTTCCTCTTCTTCTTGAAGCACATAGGCAGAATGGAGACTAGAGTGGCAATGACAGTGTTAGAATAGGAAGTGTTCTTTACATCGTCAGTTGATTCACTGCTCTGGTTACATGCTTTAGGCAGAACAAGGGTTGATTAAAAGAGAGATGTGGAGCGACTATATAGAGTGATGTAACACCATTGGCATGACTAGAAGTGACAGACCACTACTGTTCCATTTCAAAACAATAACATACCAGGACATTGCTTCACCTCCTTTGAGTCTCATTAGAATCCTGCTTGCATATCCTGCTTGTAGAGTACTGAGATACCCCATTATGGTCTACAATGTGCCATGCTTAGTGCTGCTGCCTCAGTAATCTTTATTAAAAAAACAGCGAGAATCCTGTGGCACCTTAAAGACTAACAAATTTATTTGGGCATAAGCTTTCATGGGCAGAAACCCACTTCGTCGGATGCATGAAGTGGAAACTTCAGTTTGGTAGCTATATATTCACACATTCAAGGATGGGTGAGTAACATCACAGTGAGGAGGGCAGGTGTTAACGAGGTAGATTTAATCAGGGTGGATGAGGCCATTCTCAACAGTTGATGAGAAGGTGTGAATGTCAAAAGAGAGAACATTATTTTTTGTAGTGGGCTAGCCACTCCCAGTCTCTATTCAGACCTAGTCTGATAGTTTCAAGTTTGCATAGGAGTTCCAGCTCTGCAGTTTCGCACTGGAGTTTGTTTCTGAAGTTTTTTTGTTGAAGTATGGCAACTTTCAAGTCTGTTACTGAGTGTCCAGGGAGATTGAAGTGCTCTCCTACTGGCTTTTGAATGTTACCATTCCTAATGTCTGATTTGTGTCCATTTATTCTTTTGCATAGAGACAGTCCGGTTTGGCCAATGTACATGGCAGAGGGGCATTGTTAGCACATGATGGTGTGTATCACATTAGTAGATGTGCAGGTGAACGAGCTCCTGATGGTGTGACTGATGTGGTTACGATCTGTGATGGTGTCACTTGAGTAGATATGCGGGCAGATTTGGCAACGGGGTTTGTTGCAAGGATACGTTCCTGGGTTAAGGTTTCTATTGTATGGTGTGCAGTTACTGGTGAGTAGTTGCTTCAGGTTGGGGGGCTGTCTGTAAGTGAGGACTGGCCTGCCTCCCAGGATTTGTGAGAGTGAAGGATCGTCTTCCAGGATAGGTTGTAGATCCTTGATGATGTGTTTGAGAGGTTTTAGCTGGAGGCTGTAGGTGATGGCTGATGGTTCTGTTGTTTTCCTTGTTGGGTCTGTCCCATAGTAGGTGACTTCTGGGTACCCGTCTGGCTCCGTCAATCTGTTTATTCAAAAAGTGTTTCTTTATTAGTGAACAAGGGGGAAATGATCAATTTGCCTGGCTTTACTCATATTAGGAATGTTACAAAAGCCAATAAATACAGTGAAAGTGCAATAAAAATGATGTTTCTTGCACTTAAAGAGATCATTTTCAGAGGTTACAGATGAGTTCTCAGGCTACAGTACAATTTTTTTCAAGTGATCATGTACATTTCAGTTAATGAAGAAAAGGACTTTCCTCTTTTTTCTTTTTCATAATTTTCTGTCAATATATATCATATATCCTCTTATATGGACATAAGTGTTCATCTAAAAGAATTCAGTGGGAGCGCTATAAATTCTAATTCTTTCTTTTGTAACTAAAAGTAAAATTTTACGGAGGCGGATGTGGAACTATATATCACTTCTTAAATCCATAAAAAAATTGAATATATCAGAGAATTATATTTTTCACTCAGCTGGCTTTCAAATCTGCTCCAGATGCTGGGGACACTAATTTAACATTTCGTTTAAAATTAACATTTTTATACAGCAAGTTTGAAGAATCACTTAGTGAATATATTAAAACAAGATATTTTATTTCCTGTTAAACTGGCAGTGCAATTATTCCTTTTAGATATGTTACAAATGCTTCTTATGAGATTGAATGAAATATTACTTTTCACTTTTAATAAAACTCTAATAAACTTTCAGTGTAGGGCTCAATTCAACACTCCAGTATTTTAGTTCACATCGCAATAAGAGTCTTGTAAGATTAGTTATTCTGAATGCACCTGTACATTGGTAAAATGTCTCAAGGGGGAAAAAGCCGTGCAATAAGTTAGTTTTCCTTTCCTTAAGTAATAGTCTTTATTTATGGCCCCAACTCAGGAACCCAGGCCTAATTAGAACCTCGTTTAAGCTTTTGCTTTACTTTAAGTCAATGGAATTTAAAGTTTGAAAGCTCATAAGGGCTAAGTCACTTTTTAAAATGGGACTTAAGTGCTTTTAAAATGTTACCACTTAATCACATATTTAAAGTTAAACATATGCTCCAGTGCCATCTTGAACAGGGATGGACTTAAGCATATGCTTAAATGATTTCCTGAATTGGGACCTTTAAGATCACTTCAGAATTAAGTTGACATTAAAAAATCTCCAAGCTCACGGTTCAGCCGAGTCCTAAGGTGCTGGCTTCAGAAATCTGCCTTTTTAAAGACAGTCCCTCCTGAATAGCCCCTCTAATAGCCCTTCCCTTGAGAACTCATGCAAAGGGGAAGAGGAACGGAGTTGAAGTTCCCCTTCTACCTCCAGACAAAGCAATTCTTCCTTCATAATATCATGGTATTACATGGTTGTAGTTAACAATCAATGTATGGATCATAAGATTTAAAAGACCTCTAAAATACTGTTGCAGTCTTATAGGAATTAATCCAATATTTTATGACATTCATAATTTTGACTAAATGTTTTGGTGAAATTTCCATGTAAAAAATGGGGGAAACTTTGTGCATAAACTTTATTCCATGTTCTAACTATATGAAATAATGATAGAGAAGTCTCAGAGATTGCTTACCTGAAACTTATCTGAGCTTTTCTGGGGCTGAAAATTTTGAATTTTTTGTTGTGAGATTTTGAACACTTGGTTTTAGCTGGGCTGGAAATACTGAGAGAAAAGTCTTGTGCCATTCCAGCAATTATATGTCCTGCAGCTAGCTGACATCAGGCCTGCAGAAGGATGCAGCCAAAAATGAAAGTGTTTGTGTAGATGGTTAAAGAACTGTTTTGAACAAACAAGATTCCAGTTCATGTAAATATTTTGCGAAGTTTCTGGTGAGTTCTAATTTAACCACACTGTTTCACTCACCCTTGTTTTATGGTAGGATTTTAAAGTTGCATTTTCATTTTCAGAAAAATTTAACAGCAAGTTTGTTTGGTTAGTTGCTGGTAAAAATAAGTTGTTCATGACTGCTTTTCCTGTATTAGAGAAAAAAGGCATTTACCATTCTAGAATCTACCACTCCTACCACTTACACTTTGTAATTTTTTTTCGTATTGTGCTGAGAACTCATTTAGGAAGGAAAGGGCATTGAAAAAGCAGGACAAGGGAGATAACTCTTCATTCAAAGCAAACAGAGAGAAAAATAAAATGTATGTTGGAAGAGCAGAAAATTGATGCAAATATGACTCCAGGGTACACATTTACCTTCCACATTTATAAAATATTTTCTCAAGAGAAGCCAATTCAAAAGGGGGAGTCAGCTGGAGAACTGGTCCATTAACTGCCTTACTACTACCCCCAAAAATGTGATCAATGTATTCTTAAAATGTAATTTATAAGCTTATGTCGTAGAAATTTGGAACAACTAGGGCAATGAACTTCGGGTAAAGTATGGGGAAAAGGAATTTCCGGGAGGGAATAAGAAGCAGAAGAAGCCTGGGCTGGGGTAAGGGATGTTTACAATAAAGTATCCAATAAAGTTCAATTTCTGTTTAACTAACAGTGTCTAAGGCTCACAGTTCTGCAGCAGATCCTACAAACAATACTGTCACTAGAAATAAGACACTTCTACTGACACGTATTGTTCATTATATATATATACTCCCACTGTGGCTCACATTCTCATAGCAATGATTGAGCGTAGAGGACAAGACACCTCTAAACAAGGACAAGGAAGGTCTCAGAGGCCCAAAAGTTTCAGTCAATGATAGCATCCAAAGAGAGTTACAGGCATTTGCCCTCATTTTATCTCTTGGGCTCAGCACTGGTCAGGTCAAGGTGCAGCTATTGGATGGAGAGTGTTATAGGACTTCCTGAAAGCTAGGAGTATTTTTCAGAGTAGAGCACAGCAAAGAAGGATGTATTGTTAAAAGGTAGCAGTGTTCATTCAGTCAAACAGCAACTGAGAAAGCATAGTTCAAAATTAGTGTTGCTCCTATGACTCTGTCTCAGCCAATTGGATTGTATTTGGGTGTAAGTATGTTTTTCAGTATATAGTTTCTAGTATAAAGATATAGATATATCCATATACTAGCAAATTATAGAGACAGTCCTTTTATACTCACACTAAGTATATAGCATTGGAGATGTAGTTGCAAATAATGGTGGCTGAATTTTTTTGAACAAAACTAAAAGAAATCCTGAAAAATGCTGCTACAAAGAAATTGGAATATTTCGTGAAAATGTCAGTTTTTTATGATTTCTGGTTTTTCAACAAAAATTCAATTAAAAAAACTGAATTTTTTCTAAATGTCACCAAACATGTTACTCCGTAATTTACATTTGGATGACTGAGTTTTGTCACAGTGTCACATGGTGTTCTATGACTGGATGTGAGATACTATGTGATCAACTCATTTAACCCACGTGTCATAGAGAATGAACTACTGCTCTGAGATGGGGCTTAAGATTAGTCTGGGATAGCTTGAGTGAGTAGCCTTCTGCTTGTGGGGTTCCCCATAGGGCTTTTGAGACACATTTCCACTCCACACTTTAGGGAGAGAGAATGATGTGGGGTTGGTGTTTGTCTGATCATTATCATTTTGCAGCTCCCTGGCTGGACTTCTTGATACATGGAGGTTCTGGGCATGTGTTACACATTGTGAATCAGATCATCTGCTACTGGAGTTTCTTTGAGGGCTGACAGGCCTTGCTCTCACCCTCCCTTCATATATTTGGTGGGAGGGAATAGGGATTTGGCACTGCTAGTTTTATTACTGAAGACTGCAACCCTTTGGTTGGACTTTTCAATACACGTGGTGGAGGAACAGGACTGGCAGCTCCTTAAGGCTCTTGTAGCACTCTCCCACGTCTGTGTGTGCCATCTCCATCCATGGCTTCATAAGGCCTTGGCTCCTGCCCTCTGCTAATACGTGAGCCCCACTCTCTCACAATAATTCAAGAAAGCCAAATCTGGCTTCCCTACAGCCAAAAAGAAATGTCTCCAGATTGTGGAGCACAGCCTTCTCCCTTTGCTGTACCTGGGCTACTAAGGGAGTGCAGCAGCTTCTCTCTTCCTCCTCCACTCACATCACTCTTCTTTCCCTCACCTCCCTTGCATCAGGGGTTCTTTCTTCTTTCTTTTGGGTTGGTTGGGGGATTTTAAAGTGTGCCTATCAGAGGACAAGTAATGGTCACTTCCAAATGACACACAAATAAACTCATCATGGACACATTTGGACTTCCTCATCCAGGCTGAAATTTGGACAAATACACTCAGAACTATGGGCCTGATCCAATGCCCTTGAAGTCAATAGAAGTCTTTCATTGACTTAAAAGGTCTTTGGCTCAAATCTGACAAGAACATCTGTAAATCAACAGTATTCATCTGTAGAAATCTAATGTGCTAGTTTACTTTAAAGATTTTATTTCCACTATTATTCATAGGTAGTGGCTACAGTTTCAGGATGAGAATAGTCTTTCTAAGTTAAATAACGTTCTGTTACAAGTTCCTTTAATTTTCAGAAAACACATGGAGACATTTTCCATTTTGTACTTGAATGACAAATACAGCAAAAATTCATTTGCCTTGATTAAAAGCTTTCTTAATCATGGTGTCACAACCACCATTAAGATGGTGCTATCTATCTTTAGCACTTGCCGACAATGTGTCTTGACTATGTCTTCCCAACATGCTCAAAGAGCAATTACTCAATGAAATATGTATCCAGGCATCTCCAACAGTGACAAAGATCAAATCCAAATATCTCATTCATAAAAAAGTTTAAGGAATACAAACTGACAGGTAAACCTGTGATTCTAATGGTGCCCCCAACCTAAATTCTGCTCTCAGTTATATTAATGACACCCCTTTATAGTCAATGCTGTACCAAAGTAATGGAACAGAATATAGCCTCCAACTTCTCCCTAAAAACTCAACAATCTGGTATCATATTCTTTAGTAGCAATGGGAAAACCTCAGCTGATACAGTGGTTTGCTTTTGTTCAGCATCCAAAAGTTCAGAAGCTTCTCCATGGGCCAGGTTTACAAAGGTGTTTAGATGCAAAGAGATGCATATACATGCTTTTGGAAATCTAGCTAGGTGCTTAACTCTTAGGTGCCTAACTCCCATTGATGTCTTACCATAAAGACAGCCTCTCCTGTGGAAGGTTAACACTTCTCTGTATGGCCCTTGCTGCAGTGAGGAACTACAAGGCAGCATGAAAAGACTGCACCATCTTTGTGCACTGGGCCAATGCCCTAGGTTGTCTTGTATTTCTTCCCTATGGAAGCTGTGAGTCCTTTTCTCCTATTTATTCTTATCTGCATTGTGTGGGAGTAATGGCATTTTGCATTAGCCCATTCAATAACCTTTGAGGAACTGATGAGAGGCAGCCTACATTGCAAAGCTTATACCAGCACATATAGTATTGACAAGTAATAGCACTGGTGTTGGTGTATATCTGTTAGCTGCTTCTTTTCATTTTTACACCTTTCCCACCAGTGACATTGGACATGACATAGGAAAGGTGGCACATATTCAGTTTGCAATATTTTTTCCCCCTTTCCACTCCATGGGAAATTAAAAGTCTCAGTAAATTGCTCAACCATCAGCCAGATGAGTGTATGAATTACAAAAGTAACATGGCAGGGGATGGAGACAAGTACCTCTGTAAATTTATTGTTGACAGCCTGCCAGATGAAGCTGATGTGAGAGGAGGAAGTTGAGCCCCCTAGGACAGCTGCAGATTTTAGCCAGTAACACAATGGAGACTTTCATCTACTTACCTCCTGTGCTGTGAAGTGAAGTGTTCTGGTGTGGAGGAAACAAACAAAAAACAAGACATAGAAGAAAGTATTTATAAACTGTGCTAACATCTACTCAGCTTTAAGGTAAGGCTAACACAGCTTGGGGATACTGAGGGTCATATTTGTAGTTTGCCAGAAGCCAAAAGTCAGCACCTAATTTCCATGTTTTTACATGAATCTATTAAAACTAAAATCACATAACCACAGCATTTTGTTTGCTGTACTTTATCTTCCTTGACAGATGATGAGAAATATTACATATTCTTTAAGATACACCATAGAATGTGTTCCCCATAGCCTCCATGCAGAGGTATTTGCCTGGCTGGCCAGAAAAGGGGCCCTTAAAGGGACCCTCCACAATAGGGATAGAAAGGGAGGAGGGGGTCGTTTACTGGGATGGACAAGAAGGAGCTGAGGCAGGTCAGGAGAAGGTCACGGCCCTTCCTGTTAACTGGAAGAGTGTGTGTGTGTGTGGGGGGGGGAAGAGTATTTATACCCCTTCTGGTCACAGAGAAAATCTATTTTACTGGGATTGGGCTGACAGCCAAGCATAACTGCTGGCACCTTTTTATGCCAGATGTACAGTGCAGGTACTCATTATGGAATGGATACAGTGATCAGATAAAATGGATTGGAAAATGATTTGAAGGAAAGCATTCCTTAATGGAGCTAAAGAAGGAGGGTCTGTAACAGTGGAAAGCCATCCCCTTTTCTTTTTCCTAGCCCCTTTCACTTTATACGATGAGAGAGTAGTCGGGCCCCACCAATGGGATGCTGTGGATTATGTGAAAATTATTAAAGAAAGCGTGTGAATTGCACTGCACAATTTATTGCAGGCATTCCCAGATATTTTAAGTGAATAAAGTTGCATCCACATCCGTTGGCTCCGGTCTTTCTTTCAGTGTAATCAGACATTGTGATGTCGCTGAATGATTTCCCTGAATGCTGTGAGAGATTCAGTTGGCTTCCCTTATGTGGATAAGAAAACCAGAGTATTATAAAACGTGGATGGTTTGCTTTATCCTAATCTTTTAAGAAAGAGTTCTGTTTTCTTGATGGATATCTTCCTGAAAGAGTCCCACTGTGTAACTGAGTGTTTCCTGTGATGTTTATGGGAGTGGCACTGCTTAGTTTTATGAAGAGGAAGTTATGGAAGGAAAAATGGTCTCGCGGTTAGGGCACTGGCCTAGGACTTGGAGATACAGGCTCGATTCCCTGCTGTGACACAGTCTTCTTGTGTGACCTCAGACAGTCATTTACCCTCTCTGTGCCTTAGTTCCCCAGCTGTAATTTGGGAATAATAGCAATTTCCAACCTCACAGTCATAATGGGAGGATAAATACACTGAACAGTGTGTGGCCCTTGGATACTACAATTATGGAGGCCACATACATGCCTAAAATAGATAAAACCTGACCCAATGCCTGCTGAAGTCAAAAGAAACATGTCCACTGATTTTAATCCGGATTGGATTAGGCCCATCCTGATCAAAATTCATTAATATAAATCATTGTGCCACACATCTCAAACCAGACTTTAAGAGATGCCAGAAATTACAGTCTAATGGCTGTTTGGCATCTAAGAATTTCTCAGTTCCACTTTCTGCTGCACAGGTATCTACATCTCACAAAACATCTTCATACCCGGGACCATCATTGGCTGTCTCAAGTAGTGGGCATGAGAACTGATCTTTCCCCACTATACATGATTCCTACACTTTCAGGTAGAAGCCACTGTCCTGACCAGTTTTGTGGGGAGAGATTTAATTATTTAGATTTAAACAATGATGAAAATGATCTAGCCGGAAAGTGCCCTAACTAGACAGACCATAAGATAAGAATGCTCACTCACCAGCTACCCATATGCAGGTAACACATACACAGGGGAGTCAGCTCTGCTGGGCAAGCAACTGTGGAATGAACTACCTCAAGAAGTAAGGCCAGCACAACTTCACCACTTTCTGCTTCAAGCACAAGGCACACTTGTTTAATTTTGCCTTCTATAAACTTAAACACATAGCAACCAGTATGTTTAGAAAAATCCTACCAAAACAAGACACTCTACTGCAAATGCTTCTCCTTTTGGGGAGAGGATGAGACAACAATCAATATGTGACAGATACATAGTCATGTTGCTTAATGGATTACTGGAAGGTGCTCAGATATTAGTGTGACAAGTGCAGCATAAGAAGCTGTAGAAAATAGCATATTAAGCCAGCATCTTCCAAAAGCACTACATTCATTTAAATTACACAAAGTGACAGACACTGCCTTTACTAGGGGTCTGAAGTTATTTTGTTCTGACTCTTTCCTAAGAGGAGAGTAGGACAGGCTTACCAACCTGATTCATTCTCTCTCCTTCTCTTCCTCAGCAGGCTGTTATATTCACAGCACACACACAGACAGAAGTTAGAGGAGTTGTTTTTTTTTTAAAGTAGTTCCGGAAGATTGCAACATATAGCACTACTTTATTTCTTGGACTCCAGATCTTTAACAAGCAACAACCAAAAACGGAGACACACAAAACAGGCTGCTCCCTAAGGCAGAGAGGTACAACTCAATTCACCTTACTCTAGCCTGGCTCCCAGATCTCACACACTTCCCTACAGAGTACCCTAGTCTGCAGGCAAGGCGAGGCAAGGCAACCCCTTACACTTAAAGTGATAGCTTGCAAGTTAAATACAGGTTTCTACATACCAGAGAGACCTTTTACATTTCGCTGGTCCAGCTCCACTTGAGCTGTCTGCAGAAGGTTTTCAAGATAAAATCACCTCAAACACAAAACCATAAACTTTTGATAGCAAAAGTCTTTTCCACCCAGGCATCTCTATTAGGGTCCAGCCTTCCAGCCTTCCTCCATGACTCGGCGGCTAGGTTTCAACATCTCAGTCCTTTCTTCCTAGGGCTAGGAGAGAAAAGCAGTCCTTCCCCTGCTAGTGACTTCTCCTTTCAGAGTGAGGGGAGGGCGCTTTCTGTGTTCTTTCTCTGCCCTCCACCTATCCTTGGTTTTGTCTTGATTGGTTGGATGATGGATTCATTGGGAGAGAAGGGAGCCTGGCCCTACCCTACACTACAAGGATCCTAGCCCCCGCCTTTAAAAGGCTCACCTCTTTTCCCTGAGACTTGGGTTTCCCCTGGAACTATTCCGCTTTCCCCATATCTGCCTCTGCTGAACCCAGGATCTTCATTTGTTTGAGACTACTTGGAACAGTAGTAGCCTGGACCCCATTGTCACCCCCACCAGTTATGTCTTTTCCTTAAAAGGCCAGCATACTTCATTACAAGAATAAAAATAGCCGTAGGCCCATTTCACAAGAAACGGCATAGTTCATCTTTCCGACTTGCTCAAAAAAGGTGAAAAGCCACAAAAAATGAAGACTGACAATATTCAAAGGGGAGTTTGTTTATATATCAAAAAAGAAAGAAGAAAAAAAACCAAAGAAGAGACGTAAGCTTGAGACTAGGGCCCTGATTAAGCAAGGTACTTAAGCAGATGCTTAACTTAAACACATAGGTAGTTTCACTGCCTATAAGGAAACTACTCACATCCTTAAAATTGAGCACATACTTACATATCTTGCTGAACTAAGGTCTACAGTCGCACAAACATTTAAAACTACAGAAACACACACACACTTGAAATCAGCCTTGGCTAAAGTTCTAATTGCATCACAAAGCAACAGTGGTGTGATCAGAGTTTGTTTGCATCTATAGAAGCCCTGTTGGGAACCCTTGCTCTTTCTCGATTACTAATCAATTTTATCAGTTTCCTGTTTATAGTGTAGTTCAAGGTCAAGCCTAGTTTGTTGGGATAGGTCACATTACATTTATGTTGTGTCCCTGACTAGCCCAGCCCAGTGGACTGAACCCGTTTCTCAGGTAGAGAGGGATCATCTTATTTCAACTCTCTGACCCAGCTGGAGAAGTCAGAATGATTTATTTTCTTTTAGCCCGTGTCTGACTCTCGGGCAGATGCCTAGTACATTATTTATTACCATATTTAAATCCCTCAGTTATTGAGAACTGCCTCCTTAATAATGTATGATATCATGAATCACAATTATTAGTGCCCTATGCTGGATGGAAAATGTGTCTTCCTGCGCAGAGATCTGTTGTTACATCAGTGCTGAGACTAAACCCTGCTTCTCTTTGCTGTGAGCTAATCACCTACTGCAAATGGCCATCAGTCAAAAACCTTGTCTGTGGTTTTGCAAGAAGATTCAACCCTGGGGAAACCTGTTTTGTTGTATGGTACATGAAACTTTCCAATCTTCAGGGCAAGTGAATCTATGTGAACAGGGTCTCACAAAATTTGAGAACTGCTTTTGCCACCCAAATTGGAAGTGTTTGCACAGTTCTGCATGAAGAACAATTCCTCATAGTAATTGGGTTGATCTGTTCAAAGGCCTTGACCTATGCATTTGGTGATGAACCATGCCTGGCCTATCATCCTCACTCACCCGGCCCTGACATTGCATTCAGAATTCTCATTATTCCTTCCTAGAAGCACACCCATAAACCTTATTCTCATATGGGTTGTCACCATGCAAATTCTCATTTGTAGCTATGGGAACTGGGAATCTAAAACACTTAATACTCCACTGACACTCGGTATGAAGTTAAGGTCAGGAAAGCATCTTTAGGGATACTTGAATGACCAGAAATGATGGATAAAGTAACAGTTGGAGATTTTTTTTAAAAAATGAACCATTTCTTTATTTCAAAACCACTTAAATCTTATGGCCTTAGCCAATGATTTATTATCGCCTTTGGGAACCTGTTCCTGATGTTGCTCTTCAATGACTGATTTTATGAACGTAATCCCTGGTTTCTAGGTCATGGAGCTGAGAGGCAGGACGTGATTGGCTATTGCCTCAGATACACATGGAGCAGGGAAGAGGTTGTCATTGATCATTTAGTGTGCAGCAAAGATATCAAATGACAAGACAAACCTAGAGTCTTGCTTTTTATAAATATATCAAGTGTATATAGGTTGTTGGGCCTGAACACAGGACAAGCCAAGACAAAGAAGAATCAATAGTGCTGTTGAAGTATTTGTTTGCCCTAGCACTTCTTTGTTGGACTGCCAGACTTCTTTTTTTCCAATAAAAGCAGTTCAGCAGCAGGCTCAGAACAATAGGAAACCTCAAGACATACACAACTGAGAATTAACACAATCTGCCTCCATTAAAAAATAAAGTATTACGTCAATTTAGGCCCAAACCTATGGTCAATAGAAATGTTTTCATGATTTTGTTTGTTAACTCCAATAAATAAAATTTTTGGTATGAATTTAAAGTTTTCCCTCCAGCATGTGCAACACAAACACTGCAGTTATATGCTAGAACATGAACACCAGACAGTGAAATTATTTTCATTGTCCAAGCTGAGAAAAAGGAGACAAACAAACAGCATTAATGGTAAAAAGTCAAGTAGACTGTTTAAAAATATTCTTAAAATAATTTAAATAAATAGGATTGTGTGAATAATACATTTTGTTTAAATTTAAATAGGAATTTGCTATGGCCTTTTTGTGTTTTCTTCCTCCAAATATTTGTAGGACTGAACTTTACTAACACGAATGATCATTTAAAGCAATTTTCAAGTTCACAGGCTCAAATACTCATGGACAGTGGATTTTAAATTTGCTTTTTGAAAGTCTTCATTTCAGAAACTTAATTATAAAAGTTATGTTCATGGAACCAGTGAACAGAAATAATACTTTGTGGACAATCTTAACAGTACCACAGACTAAATAGTTTGAACTAATGAATATATCTGAGAAAATCATGATTGCTCAGAGATGCTGTGTGAAGAGAAAGAGAAACAAAACTTGTCAGACTAGTTATTCATCAGCTCTAGTGATAAAGTTTGGTAAATAAACTTTGGTAAATAAAACTCTTTATCAAAATAGAATTTTAAATGTAATGATGCCTCTTTAAAGGATGCTTCCTTAATGTCTGTTTCAGCCAAAGAACTGCTTGCACCTATTCTGTCTCCTTGAGCAACTGATGAAGGAAATTTTTGGAAGTACCAGTTGGTACAGAGGCCAAGATTTCCAAAAGTGACTATTTATTTTGGGTGCTTCAGTTTTTGAGTGTCCAGCTGAAGATGCCTAAAGGTGTCTAACTTGTCAGAACATGCTGAGCACCCATCACCTGACAGTCAGACCCCTTTAATGTGTCTAAAGTTGAGCACACAAAATGGTTGAGGATAGAGATGCAGGCTTCACTACCAACTCAGAGCCAGTGGGCCTATGCCTCCCATCTTAACCAGCAGCAGGTCCAAATTTATATTAAGGACCCTTAGAGGTTCGTCCCTAGCAGTATCTATCATCTGCGGACTCGCATTAGGGAACCACAAGCCAAATAAGATGCAACAAATAACAGTTTATTAACAGGGGAAAACACAGACCAGTTACCAAATGGGCCTAAAGCCCAGGGACCCAAACCACACAGTGTCTTTAGACGGAGAAAGAGATAGAAACAATAACAGTTAATATTTCATAACTCCCGCCCTTTGGGCATTCTCGAACAGGGGTGTACAGCACATAGGACAGCAGGTGAACGCAGGACTGGATCCACAGGGAGTGATGACAGGAATGGATAATGAGGACCACAGCAGGCAGCAATGGAGATTGAAATTGATGACAGGAACAGGCATGGATGCACAGGTACAGGAACACACGAGCAGATAAGGCTTCTCGATCTTCTCTCTTGGTCCGATGTGATAGGAAAACACTGGGAGAACAGCACCTTGTTTGGGTTGCTCAAAGTCTTATATACTGACTGTTCATCCAATAAGGTGGCTCTGTTGTACCACTTTGTGCACTCGGCCCTCAAGGTTTGCACCTGGTTCTCTAGCGTGGTGAACACGGTACTATACAATTTGCACACAACACTATACGTTTTGCACTCAGTACTATACATTCATCCATAACTAAAATTTCTACTTAGGGTTTACAGATTTTTCACATCATCAGCCAAGAATATACTATGGCTATGTGTTATGCTTTCTTGAAACCACTAAAATCTACAACAGTATGGCTGTGACTCTGTGTCCCCCGCATAGAGTCTCACTTTGGTGCAGCTGATTTGTGTCTGAGGCTCGCAGTTCTGTAGGAGATTCTATAATGGGGAAAAGAGCATGACAGGTGCATGGAGCAGAAGTGAGCTGCTCTGGAGCTCTCTCTCCTAGGATTCAATTAGCACAACAGTGTTGCCTGAACTGTTTATAGCATGAGACAAGCTGACAGTCCATCTCAATTTTCATTAGTACAAGCAACTACAAAAACAAATAAAAAAAGTCAGAGCACAGCTAAACCCACCCTGAACAGATTTGGTTGAAGGCAGTGAATTGTTCTTCATAGTTACAGAAAAATTCCCAAAATTACTACTCCTATCCCCTGAGAAAGTCTCTTGTTCAGACTGAGCAGTTCTTTTCCAATCCCTTTAATTAACTGAGCTACTCTGCTTGTTGTCATGTTGCTGCTAGTAAGTATTCCAAACCTTAGTAACTAGTGAGGTGCGAAATCTTTAAAGACATCTGAGTTATCCTGAGGGTGAAGCTGGCTGCCTGATGCTGAAAGCTCTTACAGATCATAGTAACTGGAGGACTGTGCTGATTTGACAGAGACGTCATGGCAGGAACAGCCGCATATGTGTGCAGTGTAGAACACCAAGGCATCATTGTTGTAACAGGTTATCGGCTTGATTCACTTCTAGGTTTCCAATGGCAGAAGCTGGACTATAGGTAGCCTGCATGGAGAAGGGTTGCAGCACATCAAGTATCAACACTAGGGGTGCATCTGGGAGACACAACATTTAGGGCACTTGGGAAACTATGTCATTAAAGCTCATATTGCCAGGTGACTCTCCAGGGAAGAGCAATAATGCTCTGTCATTCTCTTGTGAAAGAAGCTTCCCCTACTCATATAGGGGTGAATCAATCCCCATTCCTTTAATTTTACCAGAGACACTTTTGTGTTGAAGTCTGCAGTTGTGATCAATCACAATGACAAGTCAACTAAATCATCATTTTTAACATGTCAACATGCATTTGCTATTATGTGTGGTTTTCATGGCATTCAGATCAAAGGGTAACTTATGAATACAGATTTAGTGAATGGAAATGTATAATAAACAGACACGAGCCTAAACCAAAACCTAGGAGCCAGACAGTCAGACACCTTTGAACTTGGTGGAAATTTAGATCCTGATCCAAACATTGCATCTGGGCCAAACTGCAATCCCAGATCTTCCCCACCCCCAAACTGTGGAAAAGATTATATCTAAATTGGAACTTTGCAGCTCTGCACCGTATCTAAATAGAAGCAAACGTCCTAGTTCTGTATCTTTAGCACTTGGCTCTCCAGAGCAACTGACAGATGCTCCCCCTTTGAATGTATATGCTATATCTCATTGCTTCAATTTGAAGTTTTCCAAAAGATACATAAACTGGTGACCACACCCCTCTATCAGAAAAGGATGACCGCCCAAGTGATGGGAATGGCATGTGGAGAGCTTCATGGAAAAGATCATTAACTCATGTTTTCATTTAAAAAAAAAAAGCAGCTAGATTGTGGAGACAGCAGTATATAGATTTAGTCATAGAAGCATTCCAAATCTCAATATATGCACTGAGGAGCTTAATATACTAGAATGAATCACTATGGCTATGTGTATATTTTTAACCTATGCTGTTACTGCAAATAAAAAAAAATATGCTGCATTGGCTAGCATATTTGCTAGGCTTCACAGAACCTTTTGTTTTTAAAAAAGAGACATTGATATTGGCGAGATCTCACTGCTAATGAATCAGGCAGAGAAAGCAGTGTTCTGCTGATGCTGTTGCTAACGATGTGTGCACAGTATTGGATGTGTCTGTAAGGATGCAGTTGTTGAGATCCTCTTCTGGTATTTGTGACTTTATCCAGGTAGAGGCAGGAAGTTTAGCTGGAAATTTCAAAGGAAATGAAATCAAAATGAAGTACCTAGAGAAAAAGAAGGAGGCAAATGGAACTTACTATTTCTGGGCCAGAGCTTGAAATTCTTGTTATCTGTGCATCGGTATTTGGTTCATAAGGGAATTTAAGTGATGGTAGAGTTGTAGATGCTGCTGCTAATGCACATGACAGAATAATTTAAGTGTAAACATGCTGTTGTTATGTGCAGTAGCTCTGTTTAAAATACATACAGTAAAACACAAGCACCCCAGATGTCTTCAACTTAAATTTTAGAAGACATTCACTGGGCACCCTGTGAATACCCTGGGCATGATTCCCTGCTGCCTGGCCCCTTCTATATTCATTTGTGGGTGCCATTGGTCTGATGCAATTGGTCACTGGCTGGCAAAGATGCAGTAGATCCTGAATCAGAGTTTTCAAGCTATAATGGAAATTCAAAACAAAGTAGAGAATCAATGTCATCAAGTAACATAGCAGCAGTTTCTAGGACCCTACCTAGTGAGAACTCTTTTTAAAGGGTTGAGGGTTTTTTTTTTGCTGTTATGATGGAGAGTACCCCTGGACATCAGGTTGCAATGCTGCGTACTCAATTTTGGCTCTGCCACCACCCTGTCATGATGGAGGAGCCACCGGGCCAAACCTAAGTGGGCACTGGGGCAGTCAGTGCTTCTGCTTCTTGCCACTGCCATGGGGTCAGCTTCTGCACCCAGGCCCTACTTCCAGCACCCTGTTTCCCCTCTGTTCCACCCACAGGACTCACTCAACAACAGGCTCAAGACCTGCTACAAGTATGGGGAGGGCCCTCACTGAGGAGCCATCCAGGAGAGAGGAGGTGGACATGAAGGGGGTTTTGTGCATACCTTGTGAAAAAATTCTGGAAGTGTCCCTGCAAAATCCAACATGGGGGAAAAAGAAGGGATCTTGGGACTCCATGAAATCACCCAAAAGGGACAAGGATACTTATCTAAAACTGAGAGAAGGATCTACCATCTCCTTCTATGGTTTTGCTTGTGGTGGATAGGGCATATGCAAAAATTCTGGCATCTGACAGATGGTAAGGATAGGGACACTTTCTGGTCTTATTGAGGTCACCAGGTCCAGCGCTCTCAGGGGGTTTAATTACTAGACCTAGCAGGTAGAAGGGGACACTATCAGGCATAGTAGGTTCAGGTGGAGGGGTTGGAGAGAGTTCAGTGGAGGGCAACAAAAATGATTAGGGGACTGGAGCACAAGACTTGTGACGAGAGGCTTAGGGAACTAGGCTTGTTTAGTCAGCAAAAGAGAAGAATGAGGGGGGATTTGATAGCAGCCTTTAACTACCTGAAAGGGGGTTCCAAAAAGGATGGAGCTAGGCTGTTCTCAATGGTAGTAGATGACAGAACAAGGAGCAATGGTCTCAAGTTGCAGTGGGGGAGGTCTAGGTTGGATATTAGGAACAAGTTTTTCACTAGGAGGGTGATGAAGCACTGGAATGGGTTACCTAGGGAGGTGGTGGAATCTCCACCTTTAGAGGTTTTTAAGCTGCAGCTTGACAAAGCCCTGGCTGGGATGATTTAGCTGAGGTTAGTCCTGCTTTGAGCAGGGGGTTGGACTAAATGACCTTCTGAGGTCCCGTCCAACCCAATCTTCTATGATTCTATGATTCCAGGATAGACCCTGCCCTCAAAGCATGCCAATTAGAGTGCTAAGTTTGGTTCCAGTTGCTATAGCAATGAGAGCCCAACTCTTCAGAAAATACCCAGTAGAAGCTGGGAAGAGTCAGACCTTTTGAGCTAATCAATAGCCAAAGATTTTTTTCCAAGGGAAAAGAAAATGAAACCAGGAGTTTTGGGAAGTTGGACAAGGAAGTGTGAGAGGAACAGAGGTTTCCGCAAGAGTTCCTAAAATCATCCTCTGTAACCCCCAGTCAGATGTTGTTGGCTGCTGGCAAGGACCTCAGGGAAAACTAACTCAAAGCAGTTTATACATTGCCCTCTGTGGTAATCCAGTGTCTTGTGCACATTACCGGAGTACACTGTGCTTCTCAAGTCCCATCAATCTAATTTCTGATATTGTATGAAAGTTATTCATAGAATCACCCTTCTGTCCTCTATTTTAAGAAAATTTTAAAGGGTATTTAGTAGGGACTGCTGTGTTACTATTTCAAAGTAATGAGGACTGGAGAGGAAAGGAGTGAAACGTAATAGGGGGCTCACCATTTATCAGTGCATGCCTAATGACAGATGGGATTTGGATGAAAGACAGCTTTTGAAAGACTAAAACATTTACTGTGACTCTTGAAAGTGAAATTTGCATTAGGAGAAACTGACAGTTTAACCAACTGTCTGCTGAAAATGTACAGAAATGCACAGTTTGTTATTGTGTGTAACTGGGAACAATACACTAATGTGCACAAAGTGCTAAGCACTTTGCAAACACACAAAAAGGCAAAACACCTGTTGTAAAAAGCTTACATTCATAAGACAAAGAGACAGAGTCTCTTTAGGGGTAAGAGGAAAGAGGTGTAAGAGGTAGGGGAAAGAGGAGCAAAGTATACAAGTAAATGGTGTGATGGCAATTGGCTATGTCCTGAGAAATCAACTGATGGGCGGGGAAGGGAGTAATGCAATGAGAGTGTTTTTTCCTCTGACTTTATCTCATTCTTTTACTCCTCTCCCTACCCTTCCAGTTCCCCACCACACATTTTTTTTTACTTTTTTTGAATTGGAAAAAAGCAAGTGAACATTTTTTCCTCCACTGAAATGATGCAATTTTTTTTGGACATTTTCATTGAATAATGAAACATTTCAGCCAGAATGAAACATTTGTCTGTGAAAATATTTTGTTCTGATTGAAAAGGCAAAAAAACACAAAAGTTTTCCCAGTTAAAATTTTTGACCAGTTCTGTTGCAGAAAAGGTATTCCACACTGGGGAAGACATGGAAGAAAGCAAGCACAGGTATGCTTGTGAGAGAAACAATTGCCTTGAGGATGACAGCATTGCAGAACGGAATGAATGATGGCATAAGATAACTAGGCAGAGGCGTAAGAGGATACTAGTAGCTGTGTTTTGTATGGATTCAAAGGGGATAATGGGGGATGTCCAGGAAACAAGAGATGAGGAAGTTTCCATCAGGAATGGGAATCAGTCGGAACAGAGAAAATCTCTAGCTCCCATTGACTTCACAGCATAGTGTCTATACTGTGCATTTGCCACATCAGGTGAGAAAAGCGTGCATCTGCACAACTTCATCAGGCAAAAATTACACACAGTGGAGCAAGGTTGTGGTTAGCAGCCACATCATTGACTCGTAAGTGTGTGTTTCAGACTTGAAACTCCCTTGTTAGCTGTAGGGCCTTTTGAATCTTTTCCAGTCCAGCCATAGGCCTTATCTTGTCAAGATGTATAAGTCAGAGGATGGACATTGCAAATGCAATGCTGAGCAGCAAGGACACAAAGGTGAGGATTGTGCCATTACTAAATCACCCACCTACACAAGATGAGCCTAAAGGCTGTTGTGAAACTGAGGCAGAAAATCTGTGAGTGTGGCTAGATGGAGAGGCAGTGACATGTAGGTTTTCAGCAGCTCAGTAAAAGGCAGTTAATCGGTTACATGCACAGCTCTTTACATAGGATCATAATCTATTCTATAGCATCACTAAACTGAGCCAGATGGTTTCCTGAAGCCTTGTTTTTGATAATTGGGTCATTTGTTTGTCTCAGACATGATATTATTTAGGAGCCCTTTCAAAAGGGATCCACAGCAAATTACCCTGCATCAGTGCACTGTCGGTGCAGAATCCAGCTTTATCTATTCTCATGTTCCATTCTGACAGTTTTCAGAGAGATTGCCCCTTTCCCGTGGCAGTCCTCAGCTCTCTTGATATTTCACTGAAAATGCCTTGACCTTCTAATGGTAATGGCTTAATTTCACCTATTACATCATGCCCAAGAGCTGAAAAGCAAACATTTGAAGATAGATTATTTCAGCCTCCTGATGCAATAGGGTAGGGCAGCGTAGCAGAAGTATGAAATGTTTAGTAGAGAGAGGTGTATATGTCAACCCCCCTTGATTTTAAAAGCTAGAGTTCTTCTATTGTGGGAATACATGTAGAGCACCTATTCAGTGTTGATCTGTATCATGTAGGGTGGGTAATTTAGATTTCTAAAGCCAAATAATCTGACGGGTAAGCAATACTTGATGTCTACACATGAGTCCCAATGGACCTTTCCAACTGTGATCTCATTAAAGTCGCATTTAGCTTTCATTAAGACTGAAAGCAAATACAGAAATGGGCTGTCACTCCAGGTCTGTTTTACAGTCTTGGGGCCAAATTCTGTTCACCTCCCTTATAAGGAGTAGATCCACTTTAACTAGTGGAGTAATTTTATGAGTAAAATGAGCAGAATGTTGTCGCTGATCAAAGTAAAGTGATCCATTATTGCTTCTAGTTAAGCAGTTCACTACTGAGCACCAGCAAAGCAGTCCAAATGTACGTCAGTCTTCATATCAACTGGGAAATACACACTATTGTTCTTAGCACCATTTAAGAAAATCAAATGGGGAAGTCTAAGGATGATGTCGGGTTCTATTTTTTTTTTAAAGGAGTAGAAAATACTTTCTTAAATCAGACGTTATGACCTTTTCACTCCCATTCTCTCTCCCTGCCTCCCACATCACCACACACTGGAATATACCCTGATGTACAAAAAGTATCTGAACTTCAGTAGTAATAGTTATATGACCTGATGTTCTAGTGAGATGTCACTGCTAAATTGGATATCAGTGGAGTTCATCTATTTTGTATCCAATTTCAATATTGAGGGGAAAAGACCCCCCCCCCCCCACCGACAAAACAAAACAAACTAAAACTCACGGGATCAACAAGGCTTCTAGAGAAAAATGAAGGTTGACAGTTACACATTTTGTGGATAAAAGTAAATAATACAGTAGTGTTGTGCGCAGGTTTTAATGGATCTAAATTTGCTCTTTTGATCTGACCTTCCAAGTGACACATTTTATCTTATATATTTATGAAGGAGAAATCTAGTGATAACTGGAGTGCACATGGAAAATGTTCAGGTCACTCATTATAACAAGTGCAGTATTTTTCTGTTGTTAAAAATAACTCCATGATGTCTAGTTTGTTCAGTATCTGGACTTTATTGTGTTTTATGTTGGGTTCTAATAGTTTACAATCTAAGGATTAGGTCCTGCAGATGCATCTTCCTGATTCCAATTTACATATATCCATGCAGGTCCAAGCTTTCATGCTAGTAGAGCCATTAGAAGGATCTAATCTTAAGACAATATGCAAAAAATGGATGTAATGAACAATCAAAGTGCAGGAGAAAGGACAAAGAAAACAGTAATAAGAACACACATTTACATAGACCAAATAAGAGAAATGTCCTGGGTGAAATTCTGGCTCTACTGAAGTCAATGAAAGTTTTGACATGGATTTCAATGGAGCAGGATTTCACCACAGAAGTCCCATCTATAGTACCTAACCATTTTTAGTGGGAGTTTCTCATTGGCATCATGGCAGAAGTGTGTCTTGAAGAGAGAAGTGAAGTGGCTTTACAGACCTCTTTGTGGAGAGTGTACCATGTATAAAAGGTGACATGAAGGAAAAATACGAATATACTTGCGTTATAAGGATAAATGGACAAAGGTTGATGGAAGTTGACATCATTACTGGAGATGGAGCAGTAAGTGAAAACACAGGGAGGTGCAAAAGCATATAAATAGGTATGACTTCTGGAGGGGGAGTATTAACTTTTTTAAGGTCTAGTCTATATTACGGACTTTTGTTGCCAAAATCAGCTTTTGTCGACAAAACAGTGGAGGTGTACTCACGGAAGTTCTCCTCTCACCAATGTAACTTCCCTGCTATGCCGACATAATAAAGCCATCTTAATGAGAGGTGTAGGACTTATGTCGGTATAATTAGGGTGATGCAGTGTCAGTGTAGACATAGTGTTCCTTACATGGGCTATTGGCTGTTGCATCCATCTGCTGGAGCTGTAAAATTGACAAGAACGCCAGGCAGCTAGAGCCCAGCTGCCCCCCTGGATTTCCTGGATAGCTGAGCAGCTGGAGGAAGCTGGGGTGGCTGGATTCTGGTCCCCTGAGGTGAGAAGCCTTGGACGGCTTCCCACGGCTCCTGGAAGGGAATGGGGAGTTGGGGGAGGGTGGGAGAGGGGCAGGCTGTTGGGGGCAGGGAGTTGCCAGCAGAGCTGCCTCTCTTAGTTTGGTGGAGGCATTCCTGGTGAGGATGCGCACCACTGACTCAAAGAGGATAGTGTGGATATCAACCACAACAGTATTTACTGTGGTAGCTGTAAGTCAACCTAACATAGCTCAACTTATTTTTGTATGTAGACAAGGCCTAATTTAGAATCCTAGCAAAGACAGCTTCAGTCACAATATGGTAAGTGACTTTCTGAGAGAGCTCTTATTGTAAAAACGTCACTTTCTTTGTTGGAATGTAAAAGAAAACTTAGAGAAATTAGAATATAACCATAGCAGTGTGCAAACTCTATGTTAATGCTGCACTGAGTTTTTAAATAGATTTATTTTTATTCACAAAATGCTCCTCTCCTAGGCCCTAGACAAGTGCAGTTTAAAAACAAATACAAACTCTGGCCAAAATTGTGGCCCAACTAGCACGGCAGCCGTGGTGTAAGGAGTTATAAGGCTTTGAAGTGGTGTGATAAAGTCTCATATCACCAGAAGTATATTTTATAATTCTCTGTGCAGGATTCTCCCTCCTGTGTCTTTACTGAACCCACTACCTCTAACTCAAGGTTAAAAAAAACCTTAAAAGTGAAAGAGTCCTGCCAATCATACAGTAAGGAGCGAAGACCTAGGAGTGAAAATCCTGTCAAGTGATATCTCTGGGAAACCAGAACTGCAAGGCAAGTTCACCTCTCTTTTGTTGTTTTTTTCCTTTTTAGAGAGTGATGGGAGGGAAGATATTTTGTGGATGGTTCTGGCTGGGTATGTAGCAGACCTGGGTTCATTTTTCAGCTCTTGCCACAGACTACCTGTGACACAATGAGAGAATCATTTATGTTCTCTCTGGTTTGGTTTCCCATCTGTAAAAGTGGGGATGATACTTCCATACCACACAGAAGAGTTGAGGATAAATTCATTACTCTATGTGAAATGTGCAGATACAGTGATATTTGTACATGTAAAAGCCCATAGAACTTTTTGGGTTTGTGCTTTAGCTATGTTTCTCAACCTGGGCTTAAATTGTAGGGTTGATTTGGGGTGAGAACAGAGGGAAGAATATTGTTCTAAGTTTTTTTAAAATGTTAAGTAGAAAACTTATAATTTAGCATAGAAAAACCTGTGCTAACACGTGTGGCCCTGCATGTTCCCAGAGTACTGGTTCCTAGTCATCAAATGGTGTGTGATCAAAATTGATCTAATTTTTGAATCAGCTACTTGCCTTTAGTGGTTCTGTCATCACGAAGGGAAGAACCGAATGTGATTACACTACTGAATTCTAATGCACATAGTCATTCCAATTGTACAAGGCAAATGGTGTGATGTTTTGGGGTTTAACCCAGACCAGCAAGGGGCCGTGTCACCACTTGCCCTGTAACTCTGGGTGCCTCTGAGCTTTGGCTCAGAGCCCTGATACTAGCATCATGCTCAGAGCACAGCAGCCTCACCCTGGCTTCCACCAGCCTGGTTGCTTCTTGCCGGGTGACACCAACAACCCCTCCAGCCTCAGCTTTCCCAAAACCTCTCTCTTCTGCTGTGTCCAGTCCCTCTTGCTGGAACACTCAAAACCTTAGCAAGTTTTCCATTAAAGAGACTATACACAGCATCAGCCTGTTACTTTGACTGAGGATTTCACTCTTCGCTTTGAAACACTGTTCTGAGATGGCTGTGTAATAAAACAAAAGTGAGTTTATTAACAAGGAACAGATATTGAAGTGCTATCAAGTAGACGAAACTGGGATAGACATGCTTACAAACAAAAGTAAAAATGTGCTTCTAAAATTAAAACCTAACTTAATAAACTAGAGTCTTTTTTTCAAAGTTGTTTTCTCACCAAAGTTGTTCTTCTGACATGACTGCCCAGTCCTTAGTCACAGGGGCAAAAGCAGGAATTTAAATTCCAGTGCTTTTGGAGGAGCCCCGGGAGCTGGAGGAGCTGTCAGCTCCTAGTGGGGCCCCGAGGACCATGCACCCTCCCCGCCAAGGCCCCAAGGGCTGAAGGAGCTCTGTGCCTTTCCGCCAGTATTGGGGAAGGAGGAGGGAGTGCTTCTGCTTCCCCCTGCCCCATGCACGGCCCTGCTTAGTGAGGATTCAACACACAGAGCCCAAAGTTCTGGGGTTCTCTGTCTCCTCAGGTGAAGGATAACTTAGGAGTTCTCTCCCCCTCTCTTTATAGTCCAGTAATCCTTATGTATTCTTCTGACGTGTATCCCCAGATGAAGTTCCTTTCCCCTGCTGGAGGTAGACACCATGCAGTCTGACGTGGACACCATGCTGGCTTCTCCTCTGCTTGTGATTTTTACAATGCAAATGATCTTCCTGCCGTTTCCCATACAAATGAATACTCCCTTGTTTTGGGCACGCATGGCTTGGGGCGCTGGCCCCTTTCCTTTGTGTGGAAAATTCTGTTCATCAGCTGCCCCTGACATGCCTAGTTTAAACACATTTTCAGCACTTCTGTGTAATTCTTTGTCAGTTAACCATACACACATCATGCAAGAATAGGAATGATAAGTGAGTTATTAGTTTTCCAGTGAATATATTACATGACACCTTTTAAATAAACATCATTACAACAGTGTCAGGTGTGTGGAGCTGGTCACAGCCTAAGGCTAAGTCTACATTATGAGCTAGGTGTGTGATTCCCCTGCTCGTGTACACATACTTGTGCTAGCTCTCATTGAATGTACATAGCAGTGTAGCTGTGGTATCATGGGTAGCAGTAGTAGAGGCATGGCTGAACCCTGAGGAATATAAATCTGCCTAGAAACAGTGGTTATGTACTCAGCATGGCTCAGTCAGGCCTCTGCTGCCACGCCCCATGCTACCGAGTCTGCACTGTTATTTATAATCAAGCTAGTGCAAGTGTGTGTATATGAGCAGATTAATTATCCCCTAGCTCGTAGTTTAGACATAGCCTGAAAAGGGTTGGCTTGTTTGGCCTAGCAAAATGAAGGCTGAGAGGAGGTATGATTTCTCTCTATAAAAACATTAGGGTTGGGGTGGGAGAGATGGTTAAACATGAAGGAAGAAGAGTTATTTAAGCTAAAGCACAATGTTGGCACTAGGAGAAATGGGCATAAACTGGCCATGAATAAATTGAGGCTGGAAGTTAGAAGATGGTTTCTAATTGTCAGAGGAGTGAGGTTCTGGAACAGTTTCCCAAAAGAGTCATGGGGGTAAACATCCTAACTGGTTTTAAGATGGAGCTCAATAAGTTTCTGAACTGGATTATAGGACAGGGGTGCATGCAATAGCAGAGGACTGGACTTGATCACCCAGGAAGTTCCTTCCAGGCTTCTGGTCTGGGTTTTTCTGAAGAAAAAGAAGGTGCACCTGGACAGTGAACACTCTGAAAAGGTAACAAAGGAGTTTTCTTCCCAGGCCTGTCCCAAGCTTTTCTATAACTCATCTTCATTTGTTTGAAAATGAATTTTTCTCTGTCTTGTTAGAGGCAATAGTCCTAATGACAGTGGCTCAGGGCATTTTAATTATAAGCCAGTTTTAAGTTATCTGTGCTCTATTTTGCTTTTTTCCAAATCTGAGTTCTCAGAGAAACCTGTAAAAATAAAAGGTTTTATGCTGAAGACTAATTCCTTCCAAAGGTTTAGGCAACTGAATGTAGGGGCTTAGAATGAAAGTGAAAAGATCATCCAACTTTTAAGAATTCGTACATTCCCATAAAGTATTTTGTGTGTGTTAAATTAGTTAATATAGATGAGTCTGCTTTTGAGTGCTGCAGTGCTAGACTTTAATGATGACAGATGCCAATTAAAGCCACATGGATATTTTATCACTACAGATGCAACTGGTGAGAGCAAACAGTAACAGCAGCAGCAGCAAAAACCCACACTCTTGTTCACAAGTGGGGCCACTAAAGGGTGGGGATGGTTTGCCTCATTAGGCTGTTGTCACTAATTTAGGGTGACCAGATGTCCCAATTTTATAGAGACAGTCCTGATATTTGGAGCTTTGTTTCATATAGGTGCCTATTACCCCTGTCCTGATTTTTCACACTTGCTATCTGGTCACCCTATACTAATTTCCATTAAATTGAAAGTTACAGGAAGAAGCAATGGATTATTGCTTGAGGCAAATTTTTAGTTTTTGCTATAAAAATTGTGTCCTCTGGCAGAAAGGCTGGTATTTCTCCTTCATCTGAATGTGACTTTTCAGATAAATCTTTAAAAATAGGCATTTTCTAACTGGCCCTTCTAAGTCTCCAAGAAGAGAAGGGCTGAATCAACAGTGTCCCAGAGAATCAGTCACAATAACTCAGTTTTACATTGCACTAGTAGGGCAGTGTTGCTGCCCATGATACATCCAGCTACCCATAGTGCTTATAAGCAATGAATTTCAGTTTCCAGGAATGTCAGTCTAGCACCTTTCACCAGAAGTAAATTGACATGAAAGAATAAATTGGGAAAAAAAAAAAAAACCTTAATTTTCAAGAGGGAAACTGATAAATTCAAATTCAGCCTGTAATCCAAAACTATAACCTTTATCCAGAGTGTAGTTTTCTTACTCTTTATTGCATAAATGAATCCATCTGATTTTTTTTTCATTACGAGCTCAGATGAGGTTCAGATGTTTTCTTAGCACCAGTCATCTCAAATTTGACCATGAGAAGCAGGAATATAATCTCCTGGAATAAAAAGGATTTTCTTTCATTTCCTTTAGTATTTGAAAAAACACTGTATAGCAAACTGTTCGTAAGGTCTGGGTGTTACTCTTGTCTTACGTTTTTTGTCTACCTTTAAGAATGTTTTATTACTCAAACTTTACAGAAGTTCAGTGAATATCTGATGAAAGCTGAAACTGGTTCATAAAATGTATTGTATGGATCCTGCGTAATGGATCATTTTCTTGATAAGGCAATAATAATGGAATGACAAGCAAATAATTCCTCCTGTAACTCCTTCCACTCCATCATGAAAAATCTATATCTATAACTATATATAAACAGATCCATTAAGGATTCCATCTTGCACGATGTTGAACACACTGGCTCAATCCTGCAAAGCACTGAGGCTTAGATCCGCAAAGGAATTTAGGCACCTATCTCCCAATGAGAGTTAGATACCTAAATATCTTTGAGGATCTGGGCCTGGGCCTAAGCATTTGTATGCTGTCACTGAGATAGTGGCAGCAGTTCCAATTACTTAAACTGGTGCAGAATCAGTTTCCATATTAATAAAAATCTGACAGTGAAATAAACTGGATGAAGAAGAAATTTGCCATACATAGTACTAGAGATTCCTCAGAAGAGAAAATACCCTAGAGACAATTTTAAAAACTTTCTATTGAATGAGCTAAAATATTTTTAAGATCCTGTAACAGAGTAAGTTATATAAATGATTGCAGGTCAATGTTACCATTATTGTACTGCTAAGCTACTACTACATGGGCACATTAGGTAACATAGTTGCTATGTATATCTTTGAGTATTTTCCATATAACCAATATAAACTGGAGAAATCTCTGATTTCCTTCTGAAGCATCTCTCTTCTTGCCCTTTATTCCCTGTTCCTCTTTGTTGTTTGCTGTAAGGGGCTGTAACTGCAGTGCCCTCCCTCCAGATTTGTCAGTCCTGGCAAGTATTGTGGGAAAGGGCCAATGTGAGTTCTTTTCTCGAAGACAGATATTAACCTCTTCCTGCCCTGGCGCAGTGTGGGTTTTGTACACCTACCATGAACTGACATACAAGAGTAATAAATAAACACTAAAGACATTTACTTATATAGCTGAGGCAATGACCTACTTCAAAAAAGGCAAACATATGTTAAAAGTAGATGATAACCCATCCTCATAGTATTAACACTTCCTATGCTCCCCTTGGTGGAAATTCCAATGTGGCAGGTTGTTGAGTTTTGCCGTTTCTGGCAATGTTTCATCAATAGATCATATATCGTGCTGTAAATCCACTGGGCTAGAATGTCCATTCATTGAACATGATGCATAGTGAAAAAATGTATACACATGTGCCGAGTGCTGGGTTTCATCAGGGAAAATTGGATTCAGGAGTTGGAGTTAGAAATAAAACAGGAAATGGATTTATTAGCTATCCCTTTGCTGCTTTGTCATATCAGGGGTTAAACAGCATATCCTATGTGATAGTGTGTGTTCTGCCAATGAAAATGGAAATTGTCTTTCATAGGGATGGGTCTGAGCTGCAAAATTTGAA
This sequence comes from Emydura macquarii macquarii, assembly GCF_026122565.2. Lineage (NCBI taxonomy): Eukaryota > Metazoa > Chordata > Testudines > Chelidae > Emydura > Emydura macquarii. Next base: position 9,495,479 of record NW_027131283.1, read on the forward strand.
TCTGATTTTTTAGGGTGTGGGGTCATCCCAAGTTATTATCCATAGAGCCACAACAAAAACAAATAGAGATAATCCAGTCTAACAGCTCCCAAAAAGGTTACTGGAAAAAGGTTACTGAACAAAAGGGTTACTAATGTTATCATGCTTGGGTTGTTGTTGGCCTTGTCTTGCTCAAATATGGGAAATTTCCTTGTGGGGGGGATGACGTGTTTGGCATTCTCCATTAATATATAAAAAATGAACCGCAAAACAAAACACTCAGAATTGAATGGATGAACTTTGTTCTAAATAATGTATGAACTGATTGAAAACAAATATTGCAATGACTTAGCTTTACTTTGAGCAACTTATCTTCCGGTTCTGCAGTAAGCATCAGATTTTACTTTTCTTTGCTATGTTTTTTCTATGCCATAATTTAATATTGTTCTCGAAGGGTCAAATCCTGCAATCCCCTTCCTTAGTGCATATTTAATGGGAGCTGTGTCTGAGTAAAGACTGACAACCTTCAGTCAAATGACTAATCCTGTTGGGTTTGATATGACAACTCACAGAAGAATGAAGGCTCAGCAATGTCCTTAAGCATGTGCCTATCTTTAACAATGTGAAGAGTGCCACAGGAGCCAATGGGACTAACTCAAAATTTAAAGTTCAGACATGCTTAAGTACCTGGCTGATTAGGGTGCTAATCATGTGAGTGAGCATTTGGTGTATTGCACCAGTAAGGCCTGCAGGGTTTGACTCCAAGACTCAAATGAATGGAATAAATACTGAGCACATTATTTTCCTCAAATTTACCATTTTCTATTAATTTTTCAAATTGAGCACAATTAAAGTTGCAGTGATTGGAAGATTTGGTGTTTCTCTGACAGTTTTCCATTCTTTCTAGTGTCCAGCAGTAGCAGAAATGGTTAGGCTGTTAGTTTCCCAGCAAAATCTTTATGAGTGAAACTGCAAACTGCATAAAATCCATTTGGTTTACTTTTGACATTTTCCACAGCTCCTTTTTTTTTTTTTTTTTTTTTTCCAGTGCCCTCTTAGCTCTGATGTTTTTTTCCCTCACAACTTTTCTGCAGGAGATACATTTTTATGCCCATAATATGTTCATAGTCTCAATTACATCTACATGTGCCAGGGCAACACACTGAGAGGATCTTGGATGGCCTCTGGTGAGTTTTTGCAAAATATTTTCAGTCCCTTGGAATTGTTTAAAACTCCATGTTACTCTGCTTAAACAAGTCCACTTCAGAGGATGCACCAGATCTTTCTGGACTCCCAACATTCCTTAACCAGATGTTTAACAGTAAAATATTTTCTCAGCTGGATTGGGAAAGCAGTGAAAGTGCAGACAGTGGTGGTGGGAATAATCAGCATCAATGAGACACTTATTTTCTGCTTTCACATGGGAGAATGGCATAAAAATCTGAAATATGAATCCCATCTTGCCCCTAATTTACCTTAATAAATTCCAGCTCTAGCATAGCAAATGTAAATTGACAAACACAGACTACACAGGAGTGTAAAAATATGGAACATATTCAGAAGTCATTGCAACTCATTCTACCTCCAATCATATATTTGTTCTATTTCTGTGTAATAAATGAGCATTCTGTGTATGTTTGCTTTGACATTTATGAATATCAGAAATAAATGTTCTGATTTCTTTTTTTTTTTGTGACTGCTAGGAGTTGATGGAACCAAATCACTTCAGACCCAAAATTTGAAAAGCTATTGGGGGAAAAAAAGTCATAGGCACTTAAGAAATTCCTGAACTGTTTCAATTTTTCAAAATTACTACACCCCAAATGAAAAAAAAAGCCTTGTATTTATTTGGAATGCTTTTTACATAGTGTGATTTGCGATAAATCACTGAATTCACTAGCCAAAAACGTCATTACTGCAGAGTTAAGGTTGCTTAGCAGTGCCCCTTGCCTTTCCAGAAAGTGGAAGTTGGCAGCTGAAAACGGAAGCCTCCAAGAAGCAGGAAATACATTGAACAAAAGAGAAAACAAACATTAGAAACCCAGGAAATGTGGAATTCAGGCAATGCCTCACAAACCAGACACCCGCACTCCCCTCATTCTGCCCCCTTCAGAGCACAGAGGCATTCCATAAGCTGGCTCTACAAAACCCGGGCAGGCCTCTGCACAGGGATATTCTTGGTGGAGGTGTGTGGGTGGCATTTCCATTCATTTTATTCTGTGTGACAAAGTGGGTGGCTAGTTCAGGGTACATGGGTCCATCTGTAATGATCTGAAAAGCTCCATAGGAATCCACTGTGGACAGTTCAATTCTCCCCAGAAAAAAGTAAGGAACTCATGGATATGAACCATGCCCTTATGTTCAAAATAAACTGTGCCCTGAAGTTTTACTCAGGTAAAACTCTCAGGAAAGTCAATGACTGACTAAGAACTTCAGTGTTTAGCCTCAGTTATTTGGTATGTCTCTCTAAGGATGACAAACTGTGCTTCTTAAATGAACCCAAACGCAGCTAAGGCTCTACCTCAGATACGTTTTCTGAGCTTTACTTCTAATGTACCAACTCCTTGTTGTAAATACAAACACTGTTAGGAAATGGAAGCAATCGATCACTGGAGGAATGAAAGCACTGATGCTTGTTGGAAGTCACTTTCTCCTTTACTTCTTGCAACAATCAGCAGAAAAGTATTGCCTGCATATATTATCCATCATCACTGGCAGTGCAGCAGCAATTATGAGAGATGACACGTTTATAGATATCATCCATTGGTGGTTAGCTGATGTTCAAAAGCTCACAAAAATGTATTTAATTTTGGAGGTACCATAAGTAGGGGCATATATTGCCATTAAAGCACTTTTTTGTATTACTGAGCATCTGTGTAAAACATCTGGCCAACATTACTGCTATGGGATCTGAGTTTCATGCAATCCTCCTTTGTTTAAAAAAAAAAAAAAAAAAAAAAAAAAAGATAAGGTGAAGAAAATAATTCACCAAAATCATCTTTCCAATTCTTGGTTACAGTTTTGATGTCAGTCTAAAAAAAGGAATGAAAATTAGAACCCTTCTAAATTTCATATCCATAGGCAAACAGTGCTTTATAAAATAGATACTTCTATGTCCAAAAAGAGACATAAGCCAGATACTGAATTGGGTAGAAATGGTATTTTGCTATTTCTAGTATTTAGTATCTGGTACATTGTCTCTCATCTCATTTGTGTCTCCTGCTGTTAACATTGGTAGTATTTATAAGGTGTCTCTGATATGATGACTTTAGTACATATTAATTCCACTTCTACTAGTTCTAAATCTACAAACCCAAACACTTTTTTGTTATTGTTTATAGGGTTCCTATGAAAGTTATTCGTGTCATGCATCTAAAAATCAAAATTAAACAAACACTTTAAGTACAGTAGATAAGAAATCCAACTTTTTGAACATGATAAAACCATTCAACCTTTCCAAATCTGATTTCCTGTGCCTTTGGCTACATTGACAGTACATCTTTTGCTTGTTCCATAGATGTTTGGTTCAGCTTTATGCCGTAATTTAGTCAGATTCTTACTATGTGCTTATTCCTTATGTTTCTTCTTTCTTTGGCACCAACTAATACTGTTCTGGAAAGTCAGGGAGTATAATCTTTTCCAGGGCAGCCCCTTAGCCAGCTGAAATATTCCAATGGTTCCTAAACTGTGCTCTGTGGAGCACTTGCTGTTGGCTGCATGCACAGTTCAGGCTCCCTTCATTGTTTCCAGCTGCTAAATTATAAGTTAAAATACATTAATATTTTCCTAATACTTTTCTTTGTAAGTAATTGCTAGAGTTACCAGAGATGTTATTTGATCACTTATGGGAAACAAGATGGTCAGCACAGTTGCAGATGGAAGAGAAATTGTTCTGTGTGATTGAGAATGGAAAGGGAAGAGGTAGGCAATAAACAGGGAATGGGAGGGGAGGTGGGCCATGAGACAAACTCCCTATTATGATGCAGTCCAGACTACAATATAAGAAAAGGTGAGAACCTCCGAAATATCGCATTGCTAGAAGCCAGTTTTCTTGTCACTCTAGAGCCTGAAGGTAAAATCCTGCCCTAGGCTGCACAGGTGATGTAGGGGAGAAAGGGAGAAGATGGTCTAGGGAAACTTTTTCCTTACAATACAAGCAGCAGTGGATTGTCTTTCCTAGTATTCCAAAAAGTATTAGGAAGAGGGCTCAGCTGTTGTACTGGCCTGTGTATCGCATTCCAGAGGGGACATAATTTGCTGGTTAGGGGTCATGTCTAACCACCCAGTAAACTAGGGTATATACTGCAGCCAGCAACCTGTGTTAAATGGGGAGGGGGAGGTGTCATGCTGCTTCTTTTTAGAGCAGCAGCAAAATCCATGTGACAGGTTTTCTCAGTTCAACGAGGACAAATGCAAACAACTCCACTTAAGAAGGAACAATCAATTGCATACTTGCAAACTGGGAAATGACTACCTAGAAAGGAGTACTGCAGAAAGGGATCTGGGAGTCATAGTGGCTCGCAAGCTAAATATGAGTCAACTGTAGAACGGTGTTGCAAAAAAAAGAAACATCATTCTGGGATGTAGCGGCAGAAGTGTTGTAAGCAAGACAGGAGAAGTACTTCTGCACTACTCCATGCTGATTAGGCCTTAGCTGGAGTACTGTATCCAGTTCTCGGCACCACATTTAAGAAAAGATGTGGACAAACTGGAGAAAGTCCAGAGAAGAGCAATAAAAACGATAAAAGGTCTAGAAAACATGACTTATGAGGAAAGATTGAAAGAAATGGTTTTGTTTAGTCTGCAGAAGAGAAGACTGAGGGGACATAACAGTTTTCAAATACATAAACATTTGTTACAAGGAGGAGGGTGAAAAATTGTTCTCCTTAACCTCTGACGGTAGAACAAGAAGCAATGGGCTTAAACTGCAGCAAGAGTGGTTTAGGTTGGACATTAGGAAAAGCTTCCTAACTGTCAGGGTGGTTAAACACTGAAACAAATTGCCTAGGGAAGAAGTGGAATCTCTGTCATTGGAGATTTTTAAGAACAGGTTAGACAAACACCTGTCAGTAATGTTATTACTTAATCCTGCCTTGAGTGCAGGGGACTGCACTAGATGACTTCTCAAGGTCTCTTCCAGTCCTACAATTCTATGATTCTGCATCCTTCCCAGAGTCATCCTGCAATGCAGCAACAGGGTGGCTTTGGTACTGCATGTGTGGCCAGATTTGCTTTTCTCCTGACATCTACATTCTTGGTACGGATAAGATTTTATTTTGGATGAGTTATCTTTTCAACGAGCCCAGCTTATTCTCATAAGAATACAGATCCACCCTTGCACTTGCATCATCCAATGTTATAATAAAAAACATGCATACGGTGAAATGAGATTTGATCAACAACTGAGAGAAAAAAGGAAATAAAATGACTAGTTAGTTTGAAGCTTACCTTTGGAGCAAGAGCTCTTCAGTCTGAGGAATGATTTGCTAGATTTATTTTAATAGGGGACACTAGACACATATATAAACATGTGAAAAATATTCTCACTATTGGCAGAGGGGAAAAAATCTGTTTCTAATGGATTTTAAAAAATGCAAAAATGTGGTATGGTCACCTCATACTTTTATTATTTTCAGGAATTGGGGGGCGTAGAAAGCTTTGCCCTTCTTCCCCCTTGAGTCCTGTGCCAAGTGCAGTTCAGTTATATCTGAAAATCAAGCCTGAAGTCTGTGGCTAATCTTGGAATTGAAACCAGATCTAATCCTGCTCCAGTAATTTAACTACTTCCTCCTTGCAATCTCTCTGTGCTTGAAACTCCCATAGGTTTCCTGAGGTCCTGTTGACTCTTGCTCATGCATTTTACAAAGGAATTGCATTAATTTGTTTTCTGTTATTTACATTTGGGGACAACATTCCATTCAGATAGTCTGTATTTTTTAAGGGCCAGATTCTGGAACAAAAATACAGACTAAGCATTGGGGCTGTGCAAATGGGATCTCCACAGGGCAGGGGGAAGGAATTACTCCTTCTCAGGCCATAGATAAGCAGAAAAGCCATTCCTTAGCTGTTTTATAGCATCAAGGCAGCCAGATCCACCCTATGTCCAGTGTGCTCCCTTTGTTTGGGGAGGATGGCTGATAGACTTCCCCCTGCATGTATTAGGATAGAGAGCTTCCTAATAGAGGGAGTTTAAATATTCATAGATTCAAAGGCTAGAAGGGACCATTGTGATAATCTAGTCTGACCTCACATTTAACACAGATCATAGCACTTCCCCAAAATAATTCCTAGAGCATATATTTTAGAAAAACATCCAAACTGATTGGAAAATTGTCAGTGTTGACGAATCCACCATGACCCTTGGTAAATTGTTCAATGGTTAATTATTCTCACTGCTAAAAATGTACGCCATATTTCCAGTCTGAATTTGTCTAGCTTCACCTTCCAGCCACTGGATCATGATATACCTTTCTCTGCTCAATTGAAGAGCCCATTATTAAATATTTGTTCCCCGTATAAGTACTTTTGAACTGTGATCAAGTCATCTCTTAAGCTTCTCTTTGTTAAACTAACTAGATTAAGCTCTGAGTCCATCACCATAAGTCATGTTTTCGAATCATTTAGTCATTCTCATGGCTCTTCTCTGACCTCTCCCCAATTTATCAACATCCTTCTTGAATTGTGGACACCAGAACTGGATGCAGAATTACAGCAGCAATCACACCAGAGTCAAATACAGAGGTCAAATAACCTTTCTACTCCTACTCCAGATTTCACTGTTTATGCATTCCAGGATCTGATTAGCTCTTTTAGCCACAGCATCACAATGGGAGCTCATGTTCAGCTGATTTTCCACCATGACCTCCAAATATTTTTTCAAAGTTTTTATGATTGTATGCTAATGGATAGAGTAATGTGTAGGAACGTAGAGAACTCTACTGTCAGGCAGTGCTTCATGGGAGAGAACAGTATATATGGAGGAAGGAATAAATGTCTGAAAGTTGCATTGGCTCAGCTTTCTCTCTCTTTTTCATACTACATGAACTCCCTCTCTGCCCCCAATTCCGGGTTTGCTGTGATTTCGGAAGCTCCCATGTAGCAGAATTCCATGCGGGGGAAGGGGGGGAGACTCCTGTAGTGATCACAGTTCCTGTCCCCTCGTTTCTCTTGTGTAACTGCATTGGTTCCACTGGGTTAGATCCCTCTGCAGCTATAGAGGAGTTGGCAAGATTTGGTCTTAGAAGCTGAATAATGCATTAAAGTTTATCCTTTCAACATACTGCAAAATTCAGACTGTAAAACGCTTACCTCTCTGCATTAACCACATCTTGTGTTTCTCCTACACAGCACTGCATTGACTGTTGCGATTATCATTATAAGGCTCAGCTTTCATTTAAGGTAGTTTTGTGCTGGTAGGCTTAATAGGAAAACAGCTACTCAGTGATATTGAGTGGCATGGATAAAGCTATTATAACGAGACTATGGTCTTGAACCTAAGAAATTCACTACCCTTAATCTTATAATCTCCATACTGTGGAATGTTCCTATCGGCTTAGTTAGAAAAAAAGTCTACCCAACATCTATCTCCTGAGCGCATATCAGTGCTGGACATACTGTCAGATCAAATACTGACTTGTCAGAATACAGGAATGTTTAGACCAGAGAAGAAAAAACATTAGCCTGTTTCCAATAAACTGATTGTTAACAGACCATTAAAACATTATAGAGATGCTACTCCTATTCTCTATAGAAACTAAATGAAGAAGCACCTTTGGCATCAGATGTCTCATATTGCTGATCTCTATATGCTGTGTTTAGTGCTTCAAGGTTGCTTTAACTATGTCATCTGAGTCTGTTGCTTCACTGTCATCATCTCTTTTTTGCTGACCAACAGAAAAATATTTATTGATTTAGGTCTGTTGCTTTTGACCCTCAAGTGTATCCATGGTACATTAGAATTTTGCTCACCGCCTTGGCTGTTTTTCAATGTCTGCTGAACCACTGAGGGTGCAGAAGTGCTTTAACTAAACAGAAAAATATACAAAAAGAATCTTTATATGCTGCATCAATGATCAATTTATTTCAACAGTAACAGCAATGAAACACTGCATTGCTGCACAATGAAATACATGGAGTCCCAGTTGCAATGAGATATTTTATTCATCTAGCTGATCCAATTGCGAACCTCATGATTTTCTCAGCTGATTGCTGAAAAGTGCTTGGGGAGGTACTGAAGAATGTGCCCTAATCTATCACTACATCACCTCAGGCTCTCATAATGCAGTATAGCTAAAAACAATGTTTCCTGAAACTATAGCATGATTTCACATTTGTTTATTTGGAGTGAATATAAATACAACTTTCAAAACAAAAGCCCTCCACATAAATATTGTCATGGAAAAGCAAGGGGAAAAGGGGGGAATAGAGATAGAAAGACAATGGCCATATTTCTACATACTGTACTGGAAATGAACAGATTCTTTTCAGCTGTGCATAGTGTGATATTTTACCCTTAGTAGGGTTGTGGTATGGTGTGTGCAAAACCCAAAGAGACGTCTGAGTGTTATAAGAAAAAAGGCTCCACAGGAACCCTTTACATTCTCCCCAAAAAACCGTTTGTTAAGTGATCCTAACCAAATTAAACTTCTATTGAGAAACTTCCCTGCCACGTAGTAACTCACTTGATTGTGCTATGGCAAATGCACACATTCATGCTCACATAATTCATGGCATTAATGTTCTCATTTTTGTTTGTTTGTTTGTTTAATTTGGTTGCTGGGAGCGAGCCAATCAAAATGGAGGTTTGGTCTTTTTCTCTAGTATATTCCTGAACAGCCTGAGCATATCAACTGCAGCTGGTCACAAACCTCCCGTGGCATTTCAGCCATTCATAGGAAACAGACGTTTCAGATGTCTCACTAGAATTCTCTCAGACATGCTGTTCTCTGGGAGATAACACACTTATCCTAAAATATACCAGATTATAAATATCTCCTGGCTCATGGAGGCATTTTAGACAATACTGGGACAATAATGACTTGATCCCATTGATCCCACTGTTTATAAAGCTGGCCTTCCTTTTCTTCCCTTTCAACTCTATGAGTTTCCTTGAAAGGAAATATTTTTAATCATAGAATCACTGATGACATGAGTGGAAGGAACAAGGTACCTCTGGGATCATCTAAACCAGCCTCTAATATTAACTCAGAAAGGCCTATAACACTATATCCATACACTTATGTAACCTTTCCTGAAAGCTGCCTAGTGACTGTGCTCTAACTACTTAGGCAGTCAAGAAGTTTCACTGACTTTACTGACAAAAAGATTTTCCTAATATCTTAGTGAAATGTACCTATTGTTTATGGTTAGCCTATAGTATTACCCCTTGTGGAATCTAGTGTGAAGAATTATTCTTTGACAGTGGCCAGAGGAAGGTGCAATAAATAGATGTGGGATAATCTACCTCCCACGTAGGTCTTGTCCTGGTTTCTAATTGTTAAAAATATTGGTTTAAGCCCTGAAGCACAAGGTTTAATAACCTTTCCGAAACCTATAGTTAATTATGATAACTGGATAATTATATGGATATGAAGAACATTCAATCCCCTTGTTCCGTGCTATGAGATGGGGAGAACAGGTTTTTATGAAAACATTTGCAAAGTTTCATGAAGTTGTGCTGGAAGATGTAGTTTATCGTTGTTTATTTGTCATCCATCATTCTCCTGTTAAAATTTCAGTCATTCAGCTGGGGACCAGAAAATATATGATGTGACCATTCACACACCAGGAATAATGTTTTTGAAAAATCTTCATTCATTCATAGTACTTGTGATTAGTTGTTGCACCAAGGGTGAATCCATTTTCAGAAATTAGGAATATTTCATGAATGTCTAATGACTTGAAAAAGACCTAAATCCATTGAATTTTCAGTTCTATCAGCTGTGGTATCACACTTCCCCTTAAGAGTTTTTTTTAGGTTAAACAACTTTAATCTGATTTGTGTGTTCTATTTCCATATGTATTTATCTTCTAAAATAAAACACACACACACACATTTAGCCTAACTGAAGTATTTATTGTATCTACAACATTGAATTGTTCATCTAGTTGTTGGAAACATAAATTCCAGTTCCAATATAACAAAACTTGCTGTAATACTATTTTACAAACTTCATCCCATTTGATAACTCCCTTTCTCTCCCCTTTATTTTTTCTAAGAACTGTAGCACATATTTTAGTCTGTAGATCAATTTAAGGAATGTTTTGGAGTGTTACAGGAGTCAAGAAAAAGAGAAGCAACACCTTCCCACATCTCTTGTCACTCATCACCAATAATTACAGCTGGTGGGTCAGAATTGCTGATCTTTCCTCTTACTCTATCTCTTTTGGTTAGTGCTTCTGGAGTTAGAGATCATCTTAAGTAAGCTAGACTAGAGCTGTTGTTCTCTCCTATAGTATTAAACTGTACAATCTTTGAGGCACTGAACACAAGCTGTGTTTTTAAAATGTCACAAATCTATGGCACTGTATCAGTGACTTTGTTAATGGAATAAAATAAGAGCAAAGGTACCTTGAGATCTTCCAACTATATGAATTGTGCACTCTTTTTGGATAATACTTTCTTCATAGCCAACATGATGCACTTGGTTGGGCAATGTAATTATGCATAAATACAGACATGGACATTGGAATCTTGAGGTCTGAGGCAATTTGAAGTGAGTCTTTTTCAGTTAAGATACCTGCCGTACCTTCTTTTCCAATGCAAACTACTTCTGCACAGTCTGATAAGGCTGAAATTCATCTAGAAAGAGTTGCTTTGTAGTCAGATTATGCAAAATCCAAACAGTTATGTCTACTTGTGTGTTGTTAGACCCTGAAGAAATCCCCTGTAACTCCCTCAAACTCTGCCTCACCTCTATATACCTAGTCAAATATCCTCTAGAAATGACTAATTCAACATGGTATCCATTTTAAAGCAGCTAAAATTACTCCCTGCCCGAAAGAACAGAATTAAGGCACATACAAAAATCTCTCCTGGTTTAAGGCAAAAAAAGTGATAGCAAGTCTCTCTGTATTTGAAATTGAAAAATTGAAATTTCCCTCCAAAACATTGGCAGTCATCTTTGGTCTCACTGGGAAGTTTTGACTGCAGGAGAGGAGTGATCAGATGAAATTTTAATAGCAGATGTTGATCCTTCTAAGAAAGGGTTAAATGGGTTTTGGGATCTAGGGTGTGGGCTGAGCAGTCCTAAGATAGGAAACCCAGGAGCAACCAAGCCTGGGAAGAATATTTGAGCTAAACTTTGAGTTCAGAAAGCCGAACTACAGGCAAGGAGTGAGTTTTTGATTCTGGACATTGTGTGGACTTTCTTTGAGATCAGGTGGCAAAGGCACCTATCAGTTTCCAGTCAATATATATATATTATTCCTCCTAGAATAAAGCTAACACTTATTCAAACTAAACATTCTCTTGGGTAACCACTCAAATGTTGATATTCAGTCACAGAGCAGAAGGTTTTCTGGATATATCCAGTATGGATAGATGCCATTTATACAGATACTGCAGTTACTCGTTAAATTGAAGTAGCAGGGGTTTGTGCTTTTGGTGATATACACCCAAATTTGATCCCAGCTGATGATGTTTTACATCCCAGTGTACGCAGCTGTAAAGGCAATATAAACATTTCTGGAATCATACTGTTCAGAAGGATATTTTCACTTTGCTCCTGTAGTGGGAAATAAAAGGAGATTTATATCTAGGATATTTAAAAGGTGGTCAAAATAAGTTGTGTCTGTGCTGGTGAATTGCACTAAAATTCATGTAAGTATTGGAAAGAAAACATGCTGTGGCACAGCTATACAAAGTTCAGTCTCTCTCTCTTTCTCCCCCTGCTCACTCTGACCATAGATGCCATAAGAACTTGCATCCAAACTCAACATGGTCTTAAACCAAACAACCACCTGCTAGCACAGTTTATTGCATTTTATTTGCTCCCACACAAGATTTCAAAACTGTGCAAAAAACATGTTCTCTAAACATTGTTCAGAAATGATTGTCAGCCAGAATTGTGCCAAAACCATGCTTGCCAATCTCACAACTAGCACAAATCTGCCTCCACTGTGGAAATAGCTTTCATGTGTCCTTGTTTCTCTCAGGCTCATCTCTGGGTGCTATACTGACTCCGAATTCTAGTTCATTATAAGATGGAAAAGAAGGTGAAGACCAGGGTTTAAAGTTAAAAGGTGTTAACACATTGTAATTCTATGCAGAAAGACTGTGCTACTCATGTTAGCAGACAACAGAACTTGAAATGGCAGTAGCACCTCCTTACTGGGAAATAATTGTCCCCTTTTCAGACATGAATAATGCACCTGCTTGATGATTTTCAAATTTGAATTAGTCCTTTCCTCTCTACTGCATTATCACAGCAAACACATTAGGAGGCTTATGCCACATAACCACTTGTATCATTTGTTTCATAGCTTTAAACTGTAATGGCCACAAAATAATATAGATGCTCATTTCCAGACCAAGGAACGGAGGATTTTCAATATGAACTAACTTTGGCTTCACAATGCTCTTGTTGTGGGCCCTGTGAGCCTGTTAGGTCTGCACCTGGTGCATTAATGCCCTAACTCTCACATCTAGTACTGCTGTTTTCTTGTGCCCAGTGTATACATTCCTGGCCTAACTGTCCTGTGATTTACATGGCATGCTCCAGCTAGAAGAGGTGTAACCTGTGTACAGATGTGTCATCATTCTTCCACCCCTTCCAAAAGCAGTAAATTGCACAAAGTAGTAGGCATCACTCCTGTGTGTACAGGCATCACCAGTCTGAGTGTGTGTGTGTACGTGTGGTGTGCACATCAACTACAGACAGGAGGAAAAACCAATAAAGGTTGTTGTGCTCATCAAGGAAGTGGGAATCCTGACATGGTGCATAACTATGTGGCAAACTCACTCCATGTTGATGAACATACCATGGGTGGAAACTGGTGTGTAAAATGAAGTGGCCAGTTTTAAATAACTCCATGACAATGCTGAGAAACATGCACAACAAAAGCCAGGTAGAGCTGCTACATAAACCGTATGACCTACCAAAGTCCTTTTTTGATATCATACCACACACCGTACAATAAAAAACTGCTCAATATGTGCAGATGTAACATGTGCTAGCAGGTTGAATCATTGTTCTCCCCAAGCGGTTGGTGGTTGAGGTCAATGAGTTTGCTACAGCTGCGAGCTAGGGGAGCAAGTTCTTTAGGTCAAGCAGCTGTGGTTCATGCTATTAATTCTGTACATCACAAGTTCAAACCCTACTGTCAATCCCAGGGGCATAAAGGGACATTGCCTAGTTACTTGCACAGATCCAGTCCTTGCCCACTGCTGCATAGAATCATAGGGTTAGAAGGAACCAGAAGGGTCAATCTAGTCAGACCCCCTGCCCACATGCAGATTTGTTGTATCTAAACCATCCTAAACAGATGGATATCCAGCCTCCTTTTGAAAACCTCCAGTGAAGAAGATTCCACAACCTCCCTAGGGAGTCTTTTCCATTACAGTTAGGGAGCTTTTCTCGAGACTTAATCTAAATCTGCTCTGCTGTAGTTGGAACCTATTGACTCTTGTCCTGCCCTTGGTGGCAAAAGAGAACAACTTTTCTCCACCTTTTAAATATTTGAAGACCGCTATCATGTCCTCCCCTTAATCTCCTCTTTTGCAAACTAACTATACACAGTTACTTCAGCCTTTGCTCATATGGCCTGCATTTCATCCCTTTGATCAACTTTGTTGCTTGGCTCTGGATTCTTTCCAGTTTCTCTACATCCTTTCTACACGCTAATGACCAAAACTGGACACCATACTCCAGCTGAGGCCTAACCAGTGCCAAGACAGTGGATTTATCACCTCTCATGACTTGTATGCTATGCCTCTGTTAATGCAACCTATAACTGCGTTTACTTTTTTTTGCCACAGTATTGTATTGCTGACTCATGTTGCGGTTGTGATCCACCACAACTCCCAGATCAGTGCTGCTGCCAAGGCAGTTTTCACTCCATTCTGTATTTGTGCATTTCATTTTTCTTCCCTAAGTGTCGCACCTTACATTTGTCTTTGCTGAATTTCATTTTGTTGCCTATAGCCCAGTTCTCCAATTTAACAAGATCCCTCTGAATTTTAGCTCTTTCCTCCAAAGTGCCGACAACCTCCAGCTTTGTGTCATCTGCAGGTTTGATCAGTATGCTCTCTATTCCTAGACTCAGGTAATTAATAAAGATGTTAAATACCAGACCCAGAACAGATCCCTGAGACCTCCCTCCAATCCAACATCATTCCATTAATAGTTACTCTTTGTTTGCGATTGTTTAACCAATTATGGATCCAATTAATGGTAGTTTGACTGTTCTGCCTGGGTTGGAACTGAGATGGGAAAGCAGTGAGTTCTGCAGTTGCCACTACTGAGTATGTATCTCTACAGAAGACACTCTGTGGAGTGTCCTTTCCAGACTGTGGATTTAGCACTTGTCATAGCAGTTGATGACCCTTTCATTGCAAGACAACATTTACAGCACTCTGCCTAGGAATTAGACCAAGAGTTCCAGTTATTCTTTATGGAAGTTGTAGACCTTAATCCTAGGGAACTGCACTGAGAATGTGTCCTTTAGAACGCTATTCTCAGAGGAGCTCATTATGTCACAGTATACGGATGGCTGATTACAGTACAAGAGGCTTGTAGAAGCACTAGAGGCTTGTAAACTACAATGTCATTGTCTGAGGATACAACCATGGAGAGTGTTCATCTTATGGGGTTTTAAGTTAACTAGGAAGCACTGGAGGTTTGTGTCTATTGGGATTGTGTAGATGAAGGAGTAATGCAAATGCTGCACTCTGAAATTAACAGATGAATTTTACTTCTCTCTGAAGCAGTTTTTGTTCAATGGATGAATATATGGCATTGAGGCATGGAAGGAAGACTGTGACGCCTACACTGGCCTACATATGGTACTCCATTGTGCAAAGGTGACATGATTTATTCCCTTTAATATAAGAAAAGATGCTTCTGATTTTAGCTATGGAGACTTGTACCTGATCACTGATGATTATGATGGTTTTACCAATTGGGTCTGATAGACTGAAATCTCCTGCAGTGTTTGTAAGGATCACTGAATTTTTATGTTTAGCTTCTTCTAACAGCAAAGGTGTTTATATATGGAGATTGTGATAACATCAGAAAGTTTCCTATCTCTCCAGGAACTTATGGAAAGATACTTAGCTTAGACGCACATGAAGATGTTGCTCACTATACAACTGCTTTTTAAAATAAAAAAGAAAGGTGGAAACATTGATTGAAAAAAATAATTAAGACAACTCCTTAATATTTCAAAAATGAAAGACGCTCAGCACTTTTGAGATCACATTACTGTATTCATCTATTTCCTGTTATAACCAACAATAAAAAGCCTACCAGCTACTGTAGTTTGATGTGATTTGAGTGGGAAGTGAAGACCAAGACATCAACTGAGATTAGAAATTGAAACCACTTCGGTAGACTCTCAGAATTAGCATCAGGGAAATCTTTTACTGAAACCACTCCCCATTGATGTAATCACATTATATGTATGTACGTGGGAGCTCTGTAGAGAATTTACAAGCAGAGCACACCGACAAGAGACTGAAAAATCAATTATGAACTATAAATCTACATGTCTAATAGCACTCTATAAATAAGGAAATACACGAAATATGTCCATTTCCACAATTTCATTTAAAGGAGTCATTATTCAGGCACTCCAGATACTTTATAGTGTAATTTCATTTTCATGTTACACCCAGCAAATTTGCTTTTGCCTATGTATTAAATGTGAGTTTACATAAATTGCACACAGAATTTTTTTAATGCTTTCTCTCTGCTAAACGAGGAATATGACAAAGAGGCAGGGGAAGAGGATAGATAAGATAGATTGTTTAAGGAATATTGCCAAAGCCTCTTCCTTATCAACATTTAACAGGTCTCTGTGCTTTGCTAACCACCCAGATCTTTACTTTCCAAGCACTATCTGATGAAATATTTCCCCTACTTCTTGTGGCAAGCTACAGAAAAAGAAAGTTTTTGCAAGACCTTGTTTTATGCTATCCAATAGTTTAGCTGGCCTGTGTACATTACACTGACAAACTGAAAGTGACAACTTTATCTAAATGAAACTGTGAACTGTGACCCCAAAATATGAACCCATCAAAACTGAAATGACATGGACAGTTATTACACTGGATGCACTAAGATGAAAAATACCAAATGGAAAACAAGAAAGGGCTCAATTCAATGAAGAAAAATCAGAAGTTTGTAGTTATAAGTCTAAATGAGATTTTAAAAGTTACACCCACGGTAATATAAATCTTTTCATGACCCATGGAAGTAGTGATTTGGAATTAAATTGTGTGCGTGTGAGTGAAAACTGGAGGTATATATACTTTCTTTCATTCTATGGCCTCACCTCTCTCACTGTCATTGTGACTGTTGCACTTAGTTTGCAGGTGGGAGAGCAGGCAGCTTCTGCCAAAAGTGCTGCATCCACATTGGTCGGCTGTTAGCAACAGAGCTAGGAAAAATGCAGCTGTGGATGTGGGGGATGGGAGGATGAAAATATCACCTTTGTGAAGGTGCCAATCCCAGCTGGCATGAAAACTGAGGTGTCCTGAGCCAAATCAGGTTGTGTAGAATTGGAATATTTTGGTTCAGAACAGCTGCAGCATCACTATTTCTATTTAAAGTCAGTATTTGCCATTATAACAAAAATCTCTAAAAACAAACTTTCTGTTCTGTAGTATAAAATTGGCATTATCTTGAATGTTATGGCCCATATTCAGACTTTGTCTAAGAAGACCCAACACTGTTAATCAAGGATTCTTAAATCACGCATTAACTAGTAGGGTTTAGAATGAGACCTTAATGGAAGGCAGATTATCCCACATCTGCCTACTGCTGGGATTCTTACACCTTGCGCAGAAGCATCTGGTTCCAGCGGCTGTCAGAGACGAGATGCTGGACCTTTGGAATGATACAATATGGAATTTCCTATATTTATATCTGCTTCTGCAGGGCAGAAGTTTGCCCTCTGACTGTACATCTATGTCCACTTGTGTTTCTTATGATTGCGTCTGAAAGGGAAAAGTGCTAGATAGTGGGCTGTACACTGGTGAGCTATGCATAGAAAGTATTGCTTCCTTCGTAGCAAGTCACTGTTGCACTACAGAAATGAACATGAAAGTGCAGATGTCTCTATGTAAACAATAATAATAAGTCTTTTTAACATAAGTTTGGAAGATCAACTATTTTGTGTTTCCATCATCTCTAATTTTAATAGGATTGTCTGTAAAAACTGTATAGGGGAATGCTGAACTGCACAAAATATTTCTGAAAGTAGACACCAAGTAGAAGAATGAGATACAGAAGTTTACGTTATCTCATAAATTTTCTTGATCTGTTTTATTTTGGGCTCAGTGCCTAGGTAGTTGTGAACTATTTGCATCATCCATTTGCCTGGAATATCTGCCTGGTTGTGTTGCTGTCCTTTGATCCTTACTGGTCACTGTGACATGTTGCTCTACTCATTGCTAGGATGGTGCCTCCTCCTAGCCATTCTGGGGATTAGCTTCACGAGGTCAATGCCCCTTTCAGCAGTTGCAGACCGTCTCTCTGTCTTTCTCGCTCTGTCTGCATGAGCTGCTGCTGCCTCTTTGTGACTCAACTCTCCATCTAGGTCACTAGACACATTTTCCCCTTTCAGGGTTTCTGTCTTTCCTCCTCAGTCTGATGCTGTCTTCCCATTCACTGCCCCAGAGCACCACTGTAGCCAGCAGTCTAGGTCTGTTCCCGCCTTGATCTTACTGCCTTTCCCTGAGCCCTCTCTTTACCATCTGACACTTTCCCTGCTTCACCACTTCTTCCTCCCAGGGAGTAATTGTAGACTACATATCTCTGCAGCCTCCAAACATGCCTCCCTTCTCCCAGGGAATAGCTGTACACTTTTCCAGCAGCCCCCTCTGCTTCCAATTTTCTGTTTTTATACATCCTGCCCAGCTCCTTCTTCCCCAGCTGGGCTCCCTCCCTGAGTCAGGGGTTGCTTAGCCACCTGATTCCTCAAAGCTGTGGCCTGTCAGGTTAATTAGCCCCCTTCTCAATCTACATCAACCCTTTCAGGTCAAGTGTGGGGTAAACACCCCATCCCAATCACCTTAACTTTCTGTTGTTTTCTGAGTCACTCATTTTCCTCCTGTGCAACTCTTCGCTCCTTAAAGTTCCTTCTCTCTCCATCTTTCTGTATGGTTTTTATCATCTACTCACTTTCTATAAAAGATTATGATTATAGCTGAAATGGTGACCGCATGATTCCAAAATCTACAGATAATTTAGATCTAAAGATATTTCAGTTCCTGCAGATGTTTAGTTTGAAAGAGAGACTCGGGAAGAGAACTAGCATAATAATTTCCTTTCTACCATGTCAATACATGATCAGTTAATAACTTTTATGTTATTCAATAATGTTTCCTAAAAGGAAGACGTGCTACAACAAACTTGCTATGGCCAGAGACTACACAAGGTGGCAGTACTCATATCACATTGCTGCTTTTCTGGGACCTCTGACCAAGAAACCTCCTTACAATTAATTGATTCTTGTCTGAGATGGCAAGCTTGTGAAATATCCATCTGGCAAACAGCTTGATAAATTTCTTTCTAAATAAAGAAGAGCATCCAAGTCTGCCAGGCGCATTGTCTGTTCCAGATCACTGAGAGCCTGGTTTGAATACAGTACAACTCAGTACTGAAAAGTACTCTGAATGCTATTTGAACAAATCCTGTTTGGCTGAATATCTGTATGGAACTAAAACTCTCCAAGACCTGTGCCAGCATGAATCAGGTCTTGTATAAAACCTCGAATGGATTTTGGGGGAGGGGAGACTCTTTACTATGGTGGTTCCAAAGTCCTGATAAGCTGCATGGAGATGTCTTTATAGGACTTAACACCCACTTACCTTACCAATCTATAGGCCACTGGTCTGAGAATCATTTGGGTCCTAGCCCAACTACTGAGAATTGGGGAAGCCACTTCCAGTCTATGTGCATCAGTTTCACCTTCGGTGGAGATGGGAATAGCGATGTGTGCCTAATTCATAAAGTGCTTGGCGATCTATGGATGAAAAGCTCTATAGGAGACCTACACATTGTTGTTATTATTAATAAAATCAGTGGAGAAAAATTAAAAGAAGTGTTGCCTTTGCTATCTCTCTCCCTCCTTTTTCTACAATAGTTTTTGGTGTTTCATTTAAAAAAAATCATTTAAAAGAAAAATCACTTTCTGAGCTGAGATTCCTTTTCATTATTAACAGCAAGCAAGCAAACAAATAAAGCCACTTATGTTCAGTGCATTTGGGGCCCACATACGACTTTAAAATATGAAAATTGTTATATTCTCATATGGAATGTTCTCTGGGTTCCTAATATCTAGTTATTGGTAGACCCACAGAGCTGAGAAAAAAAATCAATCTGTGAATGCTGTTTTTGTGAGACCTACAAAAATATAAATCTTGTGCTTCCCTCGATCAGCATGATAGGAGGACACTCCAGCAGAAGCATCTCCCGGAGAATGGAAGAAAGGGAGCTGCTGGCCCCATGGCATGTTTCCTTCTCCCTAAGGAGGCCCTTTCATACTAGCTCCAAGTGACAGGGCTAACCTGGTATTTCAGGTTGGATCCAGGTGTGGAGGTGGGGAGCACGTAAGGATGTTACCCCACTCTCCCTATAGATATTCAGGGAGCAGATGAAAATGAAAGTCCAAGCAAACAGTATCGCCCTCAGAAGCTACAGAAGGAGTCGGTCAATGGGAACGTGACTCCTGAAGGCAGTGTTAGGGGAAAGGAGAGAAGTGCAGTTGAGCTCAGTCTGGGGCAGAGATTCTATGACTCCAGGACTTAGTGCTGTGTTTCCTTCAGAGCATCTGTATTCCCGCCTCCTTTGCAGCCTATGCTCCTTTTGTGGACACCGGGGCAGCTTTTAACTGTGCGACGCCATTCTCCAAGACATGCTAATATTACCGAATGTGCCAGTGCACAAAGAATTCTTGCCAGGACAGGGCATTATGTGAGCTGAACTCGGTGTCAAACAAAATCCACCTCAGTACGTTATTTTCATCCCCCAGCCAGAAGATGGGAGAAAACACCCTCTTTTCAAAATAGCAAGGGTGACATGTTGATTTTCAGGCTTCTAAGTGGGGGTTGAGAAAACAGAGAGAGCAATTGGACGAGGGTGTGGAGCTTTTCACCTTTTCATTGCTGATTCAAATCCAGCATTGTTGGTGTCTGGAGAGGGGGGAGGGGGAACCTTTAGTGTCCTTTGTGAAATAAGCTTGCTGATCACAATGTCTGTGTCACAATACGCACCAGCACAACTGACATTCCTGTCAGCAGTCTCTGCACAGAGACCTAGGACTGAATAAATATGGGGACTGAACCAGAACTACCCTGTCATGCCAAGGTGTGGTTACGCCCCACCCCCTTTATTTTATTCTGCAGACTCAGTACTAAAGGAAATGATTCCTTCTAGCATTCAGTGTCCTTCTCACAAACAGTTCCACTGAATTATTATAGTACCTTTACGTCCCTGAGTATGGAACCAAAAATGATCAGATTGATAGTAAATGGACATGTTTTCACACACTGCTTATTCTTCGTTTCTGCACAGAATTGTGGCCACAGTATATTTGTAGCCAGGTGGTTTACTGCCAAAAACACTGGCAATCTTTGGGTACAAAGAGAGCTCCAGTATCTCCCTTGCCCCATTCCATCATCCACGCTGAGCAGACAGGTCCATCGTTGTCACCAAAGTGCTCTACGCCATTGACTCTGAGCATTTTCCAACATTCATCTATCACAATTAGAAACACGGGATTCAATTAATAAAACACATATTTCTGAGCAGCTCTTTCCTTAGAAAAATTGTAGATGAGCCAGCTCGAATGTATTATCCTTCCCTTTTCCTTTGTGCTCAACAGCTCATTAATTGGTCACCGCACTACTAACTACAGAAAGGGAACAGTTCCAAAGAAGAATGCAGAGTGAGGTATGATGAGTGTGTGCCTTTAGAGAAACCTGAAATATCTGTCAAACAAAGGGATAATATATGATCCATGCTTTTATTTAATCTTTTCTTGGCTATTCATTCATCCAAGAGGTCCAGTGTTTTAATCAAATTGTCTCCATCAAGAGTATCCTTTTTCTTTGACAGTGGAAGATTCCCTGAGCTTGCAGTTATCGGAGTTTAAAGGAATTCCAAGATCTGGAGAATGAGTGGTTTGGAAGGGAGGGGCATGAAACTATGTCTTTTCTTTCCACTGAAATAGATCTCCCCTTACAGCAGGTTTGGGGCTGGTTTGGATTCTTTCTGAACTAATTAGCTCATCATTAATTGTTTTCTCTAAGCCTGCCAAGGAACAGAGCTGACAAATGCTGTAAATATAAACACCCTCTTTTGCTAATTTAATGACTCATGCACAAATCCGCTTGTTGTTAATCCACAAGTGTCACTGAACTCTTGACTCTAATCCTTGTGGAAAATCCGGGCAGTATTCCAGCAGCTATTCCAGTGCTGACATTAGCATTTCCAGTTGTAAATTGTCAACAGGCACAGAATGTGTTTGCTAATCATGTTATTTAACAGCATATTGATCATTTTAGGGCTTTTGCTCTGCAAAAGTTGCATTTTCTTTTATATCCTTGCACCTTTGTCAGTAAAATAAATTACATTTTGATAATACCAGTAGATTGAGAACATATGATCAGTTTGTGCCATAATATTAGAAACAGCCATTTTGTATTATTATTCTTTTATGACATGTGGCCGGGATGGGCCAGTGACAATATTCTAGGCTCAGCAGTGCAGACTAAGTCACAAAGATGGTAGGTTACAATCATGTGTGACTTATTTGAATCTGTAGCATTTCTTTTTAAATAGTCTAAGGGCCAGATTTTTAAAAGTACTCAGTCAATGGGAGTTAGGCACCCAAATGCCTTTAAAAACCTGGGCCTGAATGTGCAAAAGAAGTTAGGCATTGTGATGCTGTGTGTCACAATGCCTAACTTTTAGGTGCTTAGAAAATCACTGAGGGTATGTCTACACTGATGGTGGCAAAGTCGCCGCTGTCAGATCGACCTATCTGGATTGACTGAGCGGTCAGTGAAGACCCGCTCAGTCGATCCAGAAGTCGACGCAGTAAAACCACCCCTTCAAGTGGTTCCCGTCAGCGCAGTGCAGTGAAGACGCAGTGCAGTGCAGTGAAGCCGCTGTGCAGAAGGAAAGCTTGCGTAACTCCCGTCGACTGCTGCTGAATCGCCTGGTAATGAATAGGGAGAAAGAGGTGCCTATTGTGATTTACAAAAGCCAGTGTGCTAGGCAGGGAGCTGCCTAAGTTAGCCAGTGGGAAATGCTGAGGACATGAATATGTGCTAAACCTACCCCTGTCTTGGAAATAGGTGCCAGCTTATTTCTGCTTGGCATTCCCTGCCACCAACCCTTTCTTGGCAGTAGTTGCTTACACTGTTTTAGTGAACAGGAGAAAGACTTCCCTTGTTATGTTTAGCCCCATGGTTAAGGTACTCATCCAGGAAGTGGGAGACGCCCCACTTCAAATCTACCCCCCACCTGAGGAGAAGGAATTTGAACAGGGCTCAGCCACCTGTCCTGTGAATACTCTAACCTTTGGGCTATGGGATAGTCTGATATGTGTGGGGGAGCTTCCTCAATCTCTCCTGTTAAAGATACACTCTGGATAACTAATTAAAGAGCCATTGGAGTAGCAGGACTAGACCTTAGGTCTCCCACCGCCTAGGTGAGTGTGCTATCCATTAGACTACAATCATTTTCAGGCTTGTGCTGTCTCTCTTTTACTCTCTCTGTGGCCCCAATGACTCTTCATTTGCAGAAGAGCCTCCCCAACCCTTGCGTTAATTGAAAATAGCTGGGCTTGGTTAAAGAATGTACTTCAGAAGAGAAGCACTATCTAAACCGGGACTGTCAGTGATAATAAAGCTGCGTTTTGTCCTCTACTGTAGCCTGAGGATAGCAATTGCATCTGCAGCATTTACACCTCTGTTCTGTAGTGGCCGATAGCCAATAGATCCATCAGACGTGCCCATTGTCTCTATTTACCCTTGCATGACTGAGTGCAGAGTCTTGCCGTGGAGGGTGATTAGGCGTGCACACATCTGCGAAACTGCAGGTGCCATGGAACTACACCTGTTACACGACAGGCCGGGTCCTTCTTTTGCAACAGGGGAACAGTTGCTACAGTTGTCTCATAGACATTTTGAACCAAGTTATGCTATTAATCATATGCAGCAATCATTGACTTCAATGAGAGTTGTGCATGTGCAACTGTGGATAGAATTTTGCTCTTTCCGGGTTCCAATATTGTAGCAGCCAGTTGTTCAGAAGTGTTTCCGATAGTGGCATCAGTACAGTATATCTATTGCTGTTTAGAGTTGATAAGACCCAGGTACAAAAATTCATTACAGCAAACACAACATTGTTTTCCACATGAGAAAATACATTAGTTTATCCTATTTTTACAATGGTCCTTAGTGCATTGCTACCATCTGGGTACCAACTGTGTAAATGCAGTGGAATCAAAATGATATTTTAATAAATGAAGTTAGGTGGGGGAAAGTTCTCCTGTCTTTGAAAATTTGATTTTAATTGAACCTGCCTAGGCAGCACTGGAAGCCTCGCCCTCCTTAGCAACAGTTGCTAAGTGGAATAAGATGTACAAAAATTGCTGCTACTATGGCACAGAGCCCTGTGCTGTCCAGGTGGGGAGTGTCTAAAGCATCCCTCCTCTCAGCTCATGGAGGGAAACTGACTCGCAGTGACACAGAGGAGGAAGTGGCATACTTCCAACTCAGCAATTGTGTTGGAATTGGAGAAGGGAGACTCAAGAAGAGTGGGTTAGGAAATAGGGAGACAGAGGGAGTTAAGCAGTTAGCAACCTTGGCCCCTAGTGAAAACAAACTACGGCATCAGAAGTGATCCGCCTGCAAAGTGATGAATGTGACTCAAAGAACATGCTATGTCTTTTCCACCATCTCCTCTTGAGAACAGTAGGGGATAACCCCATGTCCCATTGAGCTTTCCTCCTCTTAGTAAAGCAGGTTTTAATGTTCAAGGTAGTGCTCCATACACAGGGCCATCAAAGGGAATGAGGTTACAATGGGCACAAGTCAGAGCATATTGTCTGTTCCATTTACTTGTACACACTCTTCTCTTCACGTTGATCAGCAATATTCTTTCATCTTTAGTTTTCTCAGTTTAGATATACAGATGCTATAAATAACTCCAATAATTTATTATCATTAGTTCCTCTTCTTCCTGCTAATCCCAGTTCATAGGTAGTCCTCTACTGGTCTAATCCTTCCAAGATTATTTTGCCTTCAGCGTGAATAAAAGAGAAATGTCACTTTCTCCTTTGGGGGCTCTAAATTTGGTGGGTATATTTACTGTAAGTAATGAACTTTAATTACTTTTTCAATTACAATTTATTTGATTGAATTTTCCACTGACTGCACAAAACATCTGTCTTGCTGGGAAAGTACATATTCTCCGATCTACATATAATACTCTACTAAAATATGGTAACATCTGTAGTCCATTAGTTTATAAAGCAATAGGCAAGCAGAGCTCCTATAGAACCTCAATGAATTTCTATTCTTACATCTCTCTTCTTTTGCCTTTCAGATTGGGAGGGAGGGGGAGGAGTGTGTGTGGGGGGGAGGCTGAGACATAATGTGTTCTGTGTTTTTGCTCACCTAATTTAATGGACTAATAACTAGATGTAAACAATCCACTTACTACTTAACTTGCTTTGTGTTTCCTTCAGAAGCTACATATTGCCAATGCTTCATTCTGAGCAGAGGTTTCCAGGCTGTTGTTTATTGATGCTCTATACAATTATACTTCACTGAAATCATCTTCACTATAACAAGACCTCTATTTAATGCCCGGTTCCTAATGACAATGTTCCAAGGAGGATGCAGCAATTCTTGGAGCTCTGACAATGTTATCTGCTTGCCAATAGGTGAATTAGGGGTAATAATTTATAGCAGTGTGCTATAAAGAGGCTAGGAGCAATGGTTAAAATATGTCCCCCTCACCCCCATACTTATATTGCAGTCCCATGTGAATTTTAGAGGGCATCCCTTGAAAAGACAAGTGTTGTTAAGCAACTATTTTCTAATCACTTAATTGTTTCTTCTCTTCTTATTTCACTGTCTCACACCACACACTGGGCCTCATTCTCCACTCCCACTGGTTTTACACTGTTGTAACTCCACTAACTTCAATGAATTTATATTTACTTTATATGAGTGTAACTGAAAGGAGATTCAGGCACTATATATTCAGATAAGTTACAAGTAAAAATACTATTGTTCTTTTTAATTTAGGGAATGGAGATTTTTTTCTCTCATTAACATGTGGAATTGGAAGTCCTGGCACAGTCAAGGAACTATGACATGATTGGAATAACTGAAACTTGGTGGAGTAACTCACATGACTGGAGCACTGTCATGGATGGGTATAAACTGTTCAGGAAGGACAGGCAGGGGCGAAAGGGTGGAGGAGTTGCACTGTACGTAAGAGAGCACTATGATTGCTCTGAGCTCCAGTATGAAACTGGAGATAAGCCAGTTGAGAGTCTCTGCGTTAAGCTTAGAAGCAAGAACAATAAGGGTGATGTCGTGGTGGGTGTCTGTTATAGACCACCAGACCAGGAGGACGAGGTAGATGAGGCTTTCTTCGGTCAACTAGGGAAAGTTTCCAGTTCACAGGACCTGATTCTCATGGGGGACTTCAATCACCCTGACATCTGCTGGAAGAGCAATACAGCAGAGCACAAACAATCCAGGAAGTTTTTGGAAAGTGTTGCGGACAACTTCCTGGTGCAAGTGCTGGAGCAGCCAACTAAGGGCCGTGCTTCTCTTGACCTGCTGCTCACAAACAGGGAAGATTTGGTAGGGGAAGTAGAAGTGGGTGGCAACCTGGGCAGCAGTGACCATGAGATGGTCGAGTTCAGGATCCTGACAAAAGGAAGAAAGGAGAACAGCAGGAGACAGACCCTGGACTTCAAAAAAGCAGACTTTGACTCCCTCAGGGAGCTGATGGGCAGGATCCCTTGGGAGGCTAATATGAGGGGGAAAGGAATCCAAGAGAGCTGGCTGTATTTTAAAGAAACCTTATTGAGGGCACAGGAACAAACCATCCTGATGTGCAGAAAGAATAGCAAATATGGTAGGCGTTCAGCTCGGCTTAACAAAGAAGTCTCTGGTGAACTTAAACACAAAAAAGAAGCTTACAAGAAGTGGAAGCTTGGTCAGATGACTAGGGAGGATTATAAAAACACTGCTCGAACATGCAGGAATGAAATCAGGGAGGCCAAAGCACAATGAGAGTTGCAGCTAGCAAGGGACGTGAAGGGGAACAAGAAGGGTTTCTACAGGTATGTTACCAACAAGAGGAAGATTAGGGAAAGTGTGGGCCCCTTACAGAATGGGGGAGGCAACCTAGTGACAGAGGATGTGGAGAAAGCTGAGGTACTCAATGCCTTTTTTGCCTCTGTCTTCACAGGCAAGAACAGCTCCCAGACTGCTGCACTGAGCGGCACAGAGTGGAAAGGAGGTGAACATCCCGCAGTGCTAAAGGAACAGGTCCAAGACTATTTAGAAAGATTGGACATACACAAGTCCGTGGGGCCAGATGCAATGCACCCGAGGGTGCTGAGGGAGTTGGCTGAGGTGATTTCAGAACCATTGGCTATTATCTTTGAAAGCTCGTGGCAATTGGGAGAGGTCCCTGATGACTGGAAAAAAGCAAATATAGTGCCCATCTTCAAGAAAGGGAGGAAAGAGGATCCGGGGAACTACAGACTGGTCAGCCTCACCTCAATACCTGGAAAAATCATGGAGCAGTCTTCAAGGAATCCATTTTAAGGCACTTGGAAGAGAGGAAGGTGATCAGGAACAGTCAACACGGATTCACCAAGGGAAAGTCATGCCTGACCAACTTGATTGCTTTCTATGAAGAGGTGACTGGCTCTGTGGATGTGGGGAAAGCGGTGGACATGATATACCTTGACTTTAGCAAAGCTTTTGATACAGTCTCTCACAGTATTCTTATCAGCAAGTTAAGGAAGTATGGGTTGGATGAATGGACTATAAAATGGATAGAGAACTGGCTAGAGCATAGGGATCAACGAGTAGTGATCAATGGTTCCATGTCTAGCTGGCAGCTGGTCACAAGCGGAGTGCCCCAGGGGTTGGTTCTGGGGCTGGTTTTGTTCGACATCTTCATCAATGATCTGGAGGATGGGGTAGATTGCACCCTCAGCAAGTTTGCAGATGACACTAAGCTAGGGGGAGTGGTAGATACCCTGGAAGATAGGGATAGGATACAGAAGGACCTAAACAAACTGGAGGATTGGGCCAAAAGAAATCTGATGAGGTTCAGCAAGGACAAGTGCAGAGTCCTGCACTTAGAACAGAAGAATCCCATGCACAGCTACAGACTGGTGACTGACGAGCTAGGCAGCAGCTCTGCAGAAAAGGACCTGGGGTAACAGTGGATAAGAAGCTGGATATGAGTCAGCAGTATGCCCTGGTTGCCAAGAAGGTTAATAGCATATTGGGCTGCATTGGTAGGAGCATTGCCAGCAGATCACGGGAAGTGATCATTCCCCCTCTATTCGGCATTGGTGAGGCCGCATTTGGAGTATTGTGTCCAATTTTGGGCTCCCCACTACAACAAGGATGTGGAGAAGTTAGAGAGAGTCCAGCGGAGGGCAACAAAAATGATTAGGGGGCTGGAGCACAAGACTCATGAGGAGAGACTGAAGGAACTAGGCTTGTTCAGTCCACAGAAGAGAAGAATGAGGGGGGATTTGATAGCGGCCTTTAACTACCTGAAAGGGGGTTCCAGGGAGGATGGAGCTAGGCTGTTCTCAGTGGTGGCAGATGACAGAACAAGGAGCAATGGTCTCAAGTTGCAGGGGGAGAGGTCTAGGTTGGACATTAGGAAAAGGTTTTTCATTAGGAGGGTGGTGAAGCACTGGAATTGGTTACCTAGGGAGGTAGTAGAATCTCCATCTTTAGAGGTTTTTAAGCTGCAGCTTGACAAAACCCTCGCTGGGATGATTTAGCTGAGGTTAGTCCTGCTCTGAGCAGGGAGTTGGACTAGATGACCTCCTGAGGTCCCTTCCAACTCTATGATTCTATGTGAATATCCAGAGTGTGCCCCTTCTGCCCCAGCAACTGAGAGACAGAGAAAGCAATTTTTATTGCATATAGAGTATCTGGAGCATCAGCATGATCAGACTGTTCTGAAATGTTTTTTCAATATATTTCCCATTCATCTGAGTTCCCTCTGCTCACTCTCCATTGGTAGTTTCTGGAACTCTGTGGCATAGTACTATGACAAAGCTATGAAACTCACATAATACCGGAGGTTGGTAGCCAGGAGAAAGAGATTGCAGACACACAGGGCTGAGTAGTGAACTTGTTCAATGGAATTTTACATGGATTTTCTAGACACCAATCCAGAACAGGCAATTCTCGGCAGCTGATTGGTCTTTGATACACCCAGAAGAGATGGAATCTACTATCCCTCCACCCACAATCTATCTAGGCATCTAATGATCATTGTCAGAAGTTTCAGATAAACATTTTAATTCTGTTGAGGAGTGGATGAGATGAATGATCCCACAAAACACCCTTTCCTATAAAACAGTTTTATAGGCCCCTGATTTATAGTCAAGATTAATTACCTGGAAATGTGTGCTTGCCTTTGCATCTATCTGTATTGCACATGCAATAACCAATATGCTCATGCCAGTTGGGTCTTTGCATGCTCTTATGGTGAGTTGGGTGCCTGACTGGCCACGTGCATTCATAGCTACTTGATTTATTTACACATATCAGGTATCTGCATGAAAAAATAAGGTGCATGCAAATATATGTGCAATGGCATACACCCAACTTTGAAAGTGGCACATTGTGAACAGTGAAGAGGTTATATTATTCTTTCATTCTCCCTGGACTAGGGTGGCGCCTTTTGATTTCTGGTCTGTGTTTAGCAAAGACTTCTCCTATCGGCAGCACATACCTTCTTCATTAATATCGTTTTAAGTGCAGTGGTTTGAAGAGAGAGGGAGAGAGGAAGAGATAATTGTTGATACACTTTTCATACATCAGAAGTGGATCTAAAACATTACAAAATATCTGCAGTATGTTAGTTCCTTGTAGTTGATTAACAGGCTGTGACAGAAAATCCATTTCTGTTCCTGTAGATGCTAAATTCATTACTCTGCCACAGAATTCAGATTCTCCACTTCTCCTTGAACTTCAGCTTGCTGCCATGGCAACCAGTGCCAGAAAATATTTTTTCCTTTCCACTTTTTTCAGCTTTCACAGTCACATATTGCAGCAAAAATAATATCCTTTTGTGATATTAAAAAAGTAATCACTACATTTTATTACTGATGTCCCCCTCATGCTGTGACCTTATCCCATATATTATGTATGCAGCATACATCTGATTAATCACAATATAGACAGTATCTGGCTTTATAAACTAACAGGCCAGACTTTCTTTAAAGATGTGTACAACGAGGATTTTTTTTTCTCCCTCCAAATCTCCCCTTAGCTGGATATTTCAATTTACAGTAAAATGTACTTGAAATGGGTATGTATAATAGTATGCACTTTTCCTCAATAAATAACTGGTCATTCTTTGTCTTAGAGAAGTTCTAAGACAGTTCTACTGACAAGTATTGTTGTCAAAAGCGTTCAGGGATTAGCTTGCCTACGAAAATCCATGCAGTTTTCATCTAACCTCTCTCTGAAGTCCTATTAAAATTCTGAATGGGTTTCTGGGTGGGATGTCTGATCTCAACTTCAAGAAACCAAGGAATGCCAGGGCAAATGGAAATGAAATCATTCTGTCGATAGGTTGTTACTGCTTCACTGGATGAGATGGGAGACTGACAAAATAAGGATTGTTCTCTCACTACTACAAAAATGATGGGCTGGCATAGAGCAGTGCACCACAATATACAGAGTAGGTTGGTTATCAGGTGGGTGGCAACTGAATAGACTAGGACGTGGGAGTTAAAGGGTCAAAATCATTGAGATGGAGAGAAACATGGAGGCAAACAACAGGGGTCTTTAAACAGTAAACTATGTATGGGTTCAATAATAATAAAATAATACAGTAAATGGTATAGTTAGTACTTGTATTATAGGTTAACATATATTAATCAGTGGTGAGTATACATGTATGTGTCTATATCTATATTAGAAGAAGGATGGCTGGGGCTAGGGAACTAGTCTAGGCTATTGTGAACAATACAAAAGTTTTTCTTTCACTTCCATTTGAATAGAAATTAGTCTTTGTGTTTTGGTTATATATCTATAGAAACACACACACACACCCTTACTTTCCCCCCTTTTATTCACTATGTATATCTGAAAATATACAAGGTAGTGGGAGAAGAAAGCAACATAACATTAATATATTTTAGTTGATTTTATTGATTTTCCATATATCCGCATATGGAAAATGAACAAAATAACTTTATATATTGCCTTTTTATATTTTATCATGTCATAACGTCTGTGTGTGTGAGAGAGCAAAAATGTGTTCCTTTCTTCTACTACTCCTTTGCATATTGTTTGTGACACTGTCTGAAATATGAATGACCATTTATAATATTATTAGTATCGATATTTTTTGTTTTGTTTTTATTCTAATCATTCCATGTGTGGCTCCATACACTCTTTAACATGCACATTCCAAACCAGAATGCAGAATTATTAATTTCTGCATGGACTTTTCTATGTTGCGGTCACTATAGTAAATGAATGCTTTACAAATATTAATGAATTTATCTTCACAACACCCCTATGATATGAGGGTGTGTTATTATCCCTGTTTTATATATGGGGAATTGAGGCACAAAGATTAAAGCCAAACTTATGATGTCAGCTAATTTTGGGGGCTCAATTTCAGATGCCAAGGGCCCCATTTTGAAGAGCACTTAATTTTTATAACACTTTATATATTCAGGGAACAGATCGCATTGAACTTAGATACAGGTTGTGGGTGCTCAGCACTTTTGAAAATCAGATCCTAGATGTCTGAAGCTGAGAATCCGGAAGATGAGAAATAAACAATTAGTGGCCCTTTGAAAAATGTTGGTTTACATGATTTATCCAGCATCACATAGGAACTGCATGGTAGAGACAGGGATTAAATCCAATTCTCAGTTGTAAAACCTTCTCTCTTCCTGTAGCTCCAGTCTCATTTGCTACACACCTTCCAAATTTTGCAGCAAATGAGGGAGATGGTCCTAGACCAACAGTCTTATCCACTATACAACCATGATTCATCCCCAGAGCATGGTCCATTCTGTGCACTGAATAAAGCAGGGGTCTTGTGTAAAATATAGTATGTGATTATGTAATTATCTTACTGCATAGGCAAAATGCAGCTGAATTAATATTGGACTGGCAACATTATTTCTGGCATTTCCCAACTGTTGGTGCTTTTTTTCTCCTTTTTACAGATAGATACAAATCTTTTAACACAGTTTTTTTATGTAATTTCTGTTTTAAAAAGCTTAATTGGAAAAACAAAAATTCTGTCATGTGGAACTATACAACCCCCATATTACTCAACATGGCTAATCAGCAGGGCCGAGATCATAGAATCACAGAAATATAGGGCCGAAAGAAACCTTGAGAAGTCATCAAGTCCAGCCCTCTGTGCTGAGGCAGGACCGAGTAAACCTAGACCGTTCCTGACAAGTGTTTGCCTAATCAGTTCTCAAAAGCCTCCAACAATAGAGATTCCACACCCCCCCTTGGAAGATCATTCCAGAGCTTAACTACCCTTATAGGTGGACCGTTTTTCCTAATATCTAGCTTAAATCTTAATTGGCTTACTCTGCAGTATTTCTTTTCCTACCTTTAGTGGACATACAGAACAACTGATCATTGTCCTCTTTGTAACAGCCCTTAACATATTTGAAGACTATTATCAGGTCCCCCCTCAATCTTCTTTTCTTAAGACTAAACATGCCCATTTTTTAACCTTCCTCATAGGTCAGGTTTTCACCTTTTATCACTTTTGTTTCTCTCCTCTGGACTCTCTCCAATTTGCCCACATCTCTCCTGAAGTGTGTTGCCCATAATTGGACACAGTACTTTAGCTGAGACCTCATCACTACCAAAGAGAATGCGGCAACTACCTCCTGTGTCTTATATATGACACTTCTGTTAACACACCCCAGAGTTATATTAGCCTTTTTTGCAACTGCATCACATTTTTTATTCATTCAGTTTGTGACCCACTACAACCCCCTGATTATTTCCAGTAGTACTACTGCCTAGCCTGTTATTCCCCATTTTGTAGTTGATTTTTTTCCTTCCTAAGGTAAGTACTTTGCACTTGTCTTCACTGAATTTCACCTTGTTGATTTCAGCCCAATTCTCCAAATGTTCAAGCTTACTTTGGATTCTAATTCTGTCCTTCAAAGTGCTTGTAATCCCCCTCAGTTTGGTGTCACCCACAAATTTTATAAGCATACTCTCTGCTCCATTTTCCAAGTAATTAATGAAAATATTGAATAGTATCGGACCCAAGAATGACCATTTCGGGACTCCACTAGATACATCTTCCAGTATGACAGTGAATCATTGAGAACTACTTTTTGAGCATGGTCTTTCAACCAGTTGTGTACTCACCTTATAGTAATTTCAACTAGTCCACATTTCCCTAGTTTGCATATGAGATGGGTCTGGGTCAAAAGCCTTACTAAAATCAAGACAGATCATGTCTACTGTTTCCTCCTTATCCACTAGGCAAGTAACCCTGTCCATGATGGAAATTTGGTTGGTTTAATATGATTTATTCTTGATAAATCCATGCTGACTATTCCTTAAGATCCTCTAGGTGCTTACAAATTGA
Source organism: Emydura macquarii macquarii (assembly GCF_026122565.2). Classification (NCBI taxonomy): domain Eukaryota; kingdom Metazoa; phylum Chordata; order Testudines; family Chelidae; genus Emydura; species Emydura macquarii. The sequence continues at coordinate 9,528,520 of NW_027131283.1, forward strand.
TTGTTTAATAATTTGTTCCAGTATCTTTCCAGGTATTGAAGTTAGGCTGACTGGTCTATAGTTCCCTGGATCCTCTTTGTTTGTTCCCAATTGTACAGATAGGTGCTGTGTTTGCCCTTCTCCAGTTCGGTGGGTTCTCACCCATCCTCCATGAGTTCTCAAAGATAATTGCTAACAGTTCCAAGTTTGCTACAGCTAGTTTCATAAATATCCTAGGATGAATTTCACCAGGCCCTACAGTCTTGAATATATCTAACTAACCTAAATATTCTTTAACCTGTCCTTTCCCTACTTTGGCTTTTATTCCTTCCTCCTTGTTCTTAATATTAATTGTCACCATTAACATTTTTAGTGAAGACTGAAGCAGAATAGGCATTAAACCCTTCCCCCTTCTTGATATTTCCTTCCCTGCTAAGTAGAGGACCTACAATTTCCTTTGTCTTTTTCTTACTCATCATGTGTTTAAAGAACATCTTATTTTATTTTATGTCTCTTATTAGGTTTAATTCATTTCGTGCTTTAGCCTTTCTGATTTTGTCCCTAAATGCTAGTGCTATTCCTTTGTACTCCTCCTTAGGTATTCATCCACATTTCCACTTTTTGTAGGATTCCTTTGTGATTTTCAGGTTATTAAAGAACTCCTGATGGAACCATATTGGCCTCCTACTATTCTTCCTATCTTTCCTTTACATCAGGATAGTTGCAGTTTTGCCTTTAATATTATCTCTGCCAGCTCTCCTGAACTACTTTATCCCTTACATTTTCTTCCCATGGGCCCTTAACTACCAGTTCTCTGAGTTTAAGTCTGATTTTTTGAAGTCCATTGTCCTGATACTGACGAGTTCCAGAGGGGTAGCTGTGTTAGTCCGTTTCCAGGAAAACAACGAGAGTTCTGTGGCACCTTAAAGACTAACACATTTATTTGGGCATAAGTTTTCATGGGCAGAAACCCACTTCGCCAGATGAATCAGATGCAAAAGTAGCTTAACTATTTTAGCTGAAACTTCCCAAAGAATTCAGCCTGAGGCAGACACATTGGTTTAAAATTCAATCAGAATGGTTTAAGCTTAGCAAAGTTATAAGCAACTGAAAACAGAGGTTTATAACTGAAAGTATCAGGGAGCCTTAACTATTGGTGTCGCCTATTGTTACAGATAGAATTTTAATTCAGTAACAAGATATGTCAAATAACAAGGCTTAATCAATTTAATTAATCAATTAATGCAACATAATTCAGAAAAGAAGGCCAATACATTACCAACCCATTTGGGAGGCATCAGTCTATCTGGTCAGCTATCTCAAAACCTGAGTTTCACTTTGCCTTTATATATACTAGGGCTGTTTACAACAGATGAGGGATTCACCATCTCTTTGCATTAGTTTAAACCTAACATATCATTCTTATCTATTTTTCTTTGACATGCTTTTGGAAACTTTTTGCTAAGCTAGCACAGACCTTGCAGTAAAAACAATAGTGACTGTAGTTAGTTTATTATCTTGTTTTGACCATAGCATTCCAAAAGTCAGCAAAACTTTAGAGACATCCTGCATCAGTTATAGCCTGGTACAGAGGGCATGTTAGCTAAGCATCAACAAAATCATTTGTCTTGTCCTTTTTTTCTGGAATGTATTTATACCTAACACTGAAACTACAATACTTCACATCTACCATTCATTAATCAGCTTAACATAATTAAAAAGAATTTGGAAGAGCTTAATGTGAATAAAATTCATAGTTATATGAAATATAAGTGATATTATATATAATATTATATATGATATTGGCTAATACTATAAACCTTACAGACTTTTTTTCATCTGGCACTGTACAGTTAGACAAGCATAGCAGAATACCCAAAGGCTGGTGGGTTGCATGTATTTCTTAAGCCTTGCTCTATTTTCCTGAAGCATACATAGCAACAGTCATGCAAAGGTTACAGCACTTACCTACAAATTATCTTGAATATAAAGCATTCTAAATATAATGTATTATACTTATTCCCTATTAGCTACTTTCTTATTCAGGTAACATAACATTTTATTTTTAATCAAACATATCTATAACAACAAACAGATCCCATGATTTGTTTAATATATTTTACTATGAGCTAAATGAATTCTATTTTGGGTAGTTAGCAATGAAGCAATTTACATTCTCGGTTAATAGTTCTCCTTGTGAGAGCTGGTTTACCAATTTATTCTGTTTATAAGAATCAGCTTCGCAAGTCTTGATCAAATGTTCATTCCTTTATCTGATAACTGCTTGGACAGCATTTAGAAATGTAAAAACTTTGCTAACAGTGTGTTTTCCATTCCAATCATGGATAATGATTTCATAAAAAAGGTTTGAATTTCAATAGCTAACCATTTTTGTTCCCCATTTCTGTCTCCTCTTGATTTTACCAAGGGCCAAATCCTTCTTTCCTTATTCCTGTGAAGTGACTGAAACCATTTGTATGTTTGAGGGAGGATTTAGCCCTCCATTCCCATTTATACTGACCTGATGCTTTTTTCTTGGCCCATTTCTTTCTTTGCTTTACAGTCTTTTGGTTTGTTTTCCTGGCATTTGTGTGTGTGAGCGCACATAGAAATGGAAATGGAAAAACCTCTCTCTCTCTTTCTCCAAAAAAACCCCCCACAGCTTCTAAAGTTTTGCCAGTATTTAAACTTTACTATCAGTTCTTGTGGCTCATTTTTATTAAATAGCAGCAACCAACTGAAGCTGAGAGTTGGAGGGTTTGACACTGTGCAAGTAAGTGCCACAGAGAGCGATACACCTGGTTTTGATAACTGTAATGTCCAATATTTGTTTTTATAATGAAGGAGAGAAGCCATGCAACATTACTGGAAAGAGGAGTATTGACAGCGAGAAGGCCATAGAATTAATATAATTCAAAGACAGGCCAAGACTAAGGCCTCAATCCTGCAAGTCTTTATGCACATGAGTAACCATGCATGTGTGTAGTTGCATTCAACTCAGCAGGACTGTTTACAGAAGTCCCTTAGCATTTGCCAGATTGGGGCCTGAGTAGTCATGAACTGGCTGTAGAACAGGAAATATGATTCTGTATTCTCCTTCCTGCCCAGGATTTCACCATTGGGAACATTTCTTTCTTTCTTTTTTTTTTTTTTTTCCAGCCATGTGCATGGGGTTTGAAATAAATCCAGCTGTATACAACCAAAATATTCCATTATTTGGTATTTCCATATCCTTAAAAAAGTCTATTTGTTTTATCTCCGTTTAATCTCAGTTTGAAGTTGGGGCTGACAGGTTTATGAACTATGAATTCTGATTGACTTCATCCCTATAATGCTATGAACTTTCTAGACAAAAGAGAGGTAAGTAATCTCATGGTAATGCATATTCACTGCCACACAGCCTAGAGGTGCTGGCTTGGGGATATGACCTTCGTTTAACCAGCAGGTTTTCTAAAATACTTAAATATGAGGCTTTTCTGTGTTTAACAGGCAAAACAGGCACACATTTTAAGAAAAACACTAAGAAACATGGCTTGTTATACTGTATGGTTTAAGCTGGACTGAATCAAATAGTATAAGACCAAAGCATTGACTGACTATAGATTGCTGCAAACACTCTCTGGATGTGATTTATCAGATGCTATAAATGCAAATCTTTTCAGTCAGTACATAAACCACCTCTATAAACCACTACTGCAAGTAACTTTAACTGCAGAGCATCATGCCATATGGGTTTTTATTAAAATATGAGACACAGTGTTAAACTTGGCTATTGTTGATGCCTATCATTTCATTATAAAGAAACACAGGCTATGTTTGATTTCCCTAGCTGCAGCCAATCTGCCTCTGTTTTATGGTTATTGCTTTCTCAGTATCACATCCACCACATTTCACCTTGCTTTTAATTATCTTTCTTGTATCCTCTTTCTCTCTCTAGATATATATTTATTGTGTATTTTGAATTGTTTTATATGAATTGCAAAACATCTTGCTGAGGATCCATTTATTGAAATATGGTATTTAAGAGCTGATTATAGTGTCGATTATATTATCCTCTGTAAGAAATGCACCAGAGTATTGTAAAAAAGTCTAATTTTGGCAGACAGAAATACTTTACAACTACACTAAGCATCAATCTATGTGCCCATGTGGATTTGGGAGAGGTGGTGGAGTGGTGGTAAGAAAGTTTGTGTCCTTGATTTAGTATCTTTTTGATGACAAAAACCTTTTGTTACTACAAAAGGAAAATGTAGATGTAGAATAATGGTAAAATGTAAATAATAGCTTGAGAGATTACATTATTTTGAACTGTTTAACAAGGAAAATATAGGGGGGAGGAAGTGTCAAGTTCTGTAAAAGAATTAAAAATATTGGGCTAGATTTTGAGCGGGTGTAAATCTACGTCATTCAATAGACATTGACAGAGTTACAGAGATTTACTCCAAAGGATCTGGCCCATTATTATTATTTGTTTTCAGATTTCATTTTCTGTTGTTCATTCTTTCACATAGCACAGAAGTTATTCTTCATGTGAATGCTTAAAGCAAGAAATTACTGGAATTTCTAATGCCATGGTGTTTTTGGAGCAATGCAATTTACTGCTGAATAATGCCAGGCTTCAATGCTTGCTAACTTCAGTAGTATACATTTTATTCCAGAGAATCAGTTTCTAGGTTTTTATTTAAACTTCATCATATATACCTGGAATAGCAAAAATTGTTATGTATTTGGAGCACTGAGCAAAGACTTAGCAAACCCATGGCAAGACAAAGTCAAGAATGAAACCCATTTTCATCACCATTTTAGTCTTTTAGTCACACTACAAAAAGCTTGCTTTGTTTATTTTGCAAGAATCATGCACAAGGGATTAGCCAATAAAAAAGTAAATTAAGGACTTCATTACTATTCAACTATTAAATAGTTTAGAAAATATAAAAAGTAGTGGAATTCAATATTTTAAAGTGTAATTAATCCATCATCTTTCAATGACTGGTGTGAGCCAAGACCTTTTGCAGTATTTGAATGGTGATGTAATACTGGAATATTTCAACATGTACTTCCAAATCTTAGACATGTCATGGTATACTCAGTGTGATCAAGCAGTTAGTACACAGGACTAGCTGTCAGGACCCCTAGGTTGTTCCCAGCTCTGCCATGGTTTAAGGTTAATTAGATGTCATCCCATGACTAAATGCACACTTTAAGGTTTCTTTTTAGGAATTAAGATTTTTAATGAATACATGTGATGATTAATTAACCTAACCATTAAGAAAAAATGCAAATAACAAAATCATCTTTTGTGTCTTAACTCCTCTGACAAAGAAATTGATTGGCTTCCATACTAAACCTGTTTAGATTTTATAAAAAGTACCAGATTCTAATACCCTTACCAAGTTGAGTCATACTTTACTCTACAAGCCGTCCTATTGGGTCTGATTTTCGTTCACCCTAAGGGTATTTTACACTTCTATGGTAGTGCAAAGGGGCCTGAAAGTGGGCATAAGTGTAATGAAGATCCTCTTACACAGCAAGAGCAGCGTAAAGTGGTCTTTGTTTAACTGAGGGTCAGGTCTATTGACTTCAATCTGCTCCACTCATATTGTAAGTAATACTAAAGGGATTAGAATATGGCCCAAAGCAAATGTAAAGTGAACACTGAAGACAAAACACACACAAAAAAACCCTTAAAAGCTTTTGATCCAGATTATGCCCTGACTTTCACCTCTTAGAATCACTTAGAAGTCAGTGGCATTTCAAGGGTTAAATTTCAAAGGTTAAATCAGCATGTGGTCTTTTGTCTGGATTTCAGAAATTATTTGGAGAATTCTCCTCCTTCTTTTTATTTTTTAGTTATAAATAGGAAGCTTGTTGCTTGGAGCGGGAAGGCTGTTTTGAAGTCAGTTCACCAATTTAACATCACATATGCGTAAGGGGTTATATCCACGTTTGGCCTGATCCAGCTTGAGGGAGTGGAACAAGAGAGCAGATATAAGCAATTGGTGGGCTATGTTTGCTGAAATCAAACAGACTGCTCTGTGCTCACGTGATTTCTGACATACTATTGGTAGTTACGGTGATTGGACTCAGTGCTACAACCACTAATGCCTGATATTTTTTCTTATATATTAATGATTTGTGGACCACTGGAGGGCCAGAGGATATCTGCAGTGTGGGAAATGGCAGATATGAATGAGACAAAGGTAACAAAGAGTATTGAACATTTGGGGCCAGATATTCAGCTCAAGTAAATCAGTATGGTTCCATTGAAGTCAGTTGAGCTTTGATGGTTGATCCCAGTTAAAGTTCTATCTCTTTAAGTATTGCTAGTGTATTGCCCTTGTACTTTAGCTTCTACCAGTTATCTCAGAAATTAATAAAAAACCCACACTCATTTTGCATCAGCTTTCCAGAACCTAGAAGTAATTCCTTTGCACTTACAGTTTTGCCATTGCCTTAAACGGGGCAGCATTCCATCCCCAGGGCTTTACACACAATGAATTCATGTGGGCTCAATTAAATAAGAATTTTCAGGATGCATATAATCAGAACCAGAGATTACTGAAACCAAAAGCCCTGATACTCACACAACACATACGGAATAAGGTAGCCAGATGGAAGCTGCTCTTGAAATTGCTTAGATACTTGCCTCTCCCTCAGAACTAGGATTTACCACAGATGTCTAACAAGTGCAGAGTAAGTCCACCAAACAGTCAGCAGCCATGAGGTTGGAAGTCATTTGGCAGTTGCAGCCCTTCCTCACACATCATGTGCTCAACTTTGTGCATGATGAAGAAGAATCTTGTATGTTGCCATTGCAATATATTAAAGGAGATCATACAGCAACTGAGTTTGACCCAGATTATGATTCCTGAGGTACTAGACTGTCACCAATAAAGTGTATCTGCTCTCAGACATAGTAAAAGTGGTAGTGCCATTACTGTAATTGACAATGGCTAGAATCTGTATATAGTGCACCTAGTTAGTTGCCTGAAGGGTTTTATTCCAAATTTCAAACCTCATAGTCTATGGCCATAGGTTTCATTAAGGTAACAGAATCATTCAAACACGAGCAGGACAGAAGATACATGGTGCTTTGTTTTCATTGGTTGCAGCTGGGAAGATGGTAATTTTCTTAAGCTTGACCTATTTCATGCATTATATTTTGGTTTAAAGTTCTAGCCACACTAGGTGATCAGGGAGGTGCTCAGACTATGGAAATGAAACTACATTCCTGATGTTATTTCTGTGCAGTGATCAATTAATTATCCTTGAATTTTTATTATTGAATAGCAGATTCAGTACAGCCAATTAACAATGTCTTTGCATATTTGGATCTATACCTTGTAACACCGACTTTAGAGAAGGGTCAATTCCTAATACTCACCTTCGATCATGTTAAGGGAAATGTGGTTTTGGTTTGACATTTAATTCAGAACAGATCACTGTCCCTCTTGCCTCCTTTCCTTGGCTAAATATTCTTAGTTAACTTTCACCCTATAACATAGATCATTTTGAACCATTCTCCTTATTGCTGTCCATGGAGATGTCATGGTTGTGGAATCTTTTCTGCATATAGGCTTTAAAGGACTATTTGGCCTCAACTACAATTTTAATTCATTCTAACCAATTTTGACAAAAAAATCTGATGGCCTCTGATGCTTCCATTCTAGCTCAGGAGTCAGTGACAGATTTATGATTAAATAAAAAGATACCTTTGCCTCCAGTGACCTCATACCAACATACTGTGTTATTCAGTGGGAGAGTGGGAGGCACTAGCATTCGATTAGTCTGACAAGAAATTCTATGTATTTTTACATAGTGGTCCTTTCAGTCTTTAATGGTACTCAGACACACCAGCTATACTGATTATCTCAGTTGACTGACAAGCTGGAATTATGTAACATTTGCTGTAATGTTACAGCAAAACACTACAGATATTCTGTAGAGAATTAGCTTTCTGCAGAGGAACTCCATCTTAGGTAAATTGGTGCTTCATCAGTTACAATGGAAGAGATGGCCAGCCATGGCAAATTATACGTAATTTGTTTGATGGACAAAGAAAAGTTAGATTGTTGGGCTTGTCATGGGTCATAAAGTCCACATGCTGAATGTTTTGAGAGGCACTAAGTGTAGTTAATGAAGGTCACTTAGATAGGCTCATATTAAAGAACGGGGCAGCAAGAAAGAATATGGTGGCTCTCCATAGCGTGATATGAAGATTTTTTGGAATGAGACAAAGTTAAAGTACAATGAACTACAAGTACAAAGTGGTCTTAATGTAGATACTCTGAGAGTGTTTTAAAGTGACCTTAGTGTTAATGAGAATCAGGGCATAACTGAAAAGGAGTACTATAATAAATCTAGTTCCCCAAACTAAGGTGATTGCCATGATGCTCACCAGTATCCACAAGAACTGTATTCCTATTGGCTGGGGAGGACAATGAACAGAATTTAGTGGCACAGTTGAAGCATTAAACTTCTTTAGCCAATTGAGCCATTCAGTCTATCCATGTAACTGGCTGAATGGAGGAACATACATGTTACATAAGAGATCTCTAGAACACTTGAAACAAAGGATGTATTTTGAATGATATCTACTGGATTCATAGATTTCAAGGCCAGAAGGGATCATTGTGATCACCTTGTCCGATCTCTTGTATTACACAGGTTCATAGAACTTCCTACAAATAATCCCTAGAGCAGATCTTTTAGAAAAAATATCCAATCTCGATTTAAAAGTTATCAGTGATGGAGAATCCGCCATCAACTTGGGTAAATTGTTCCAAAGATTAATTACTCTCACTGTTAAAAGTTTATTTCCAGTCTGAATTTGTCTAGCTTCAACTTCCAGTCATTGCATCATGTTATACCTTTCTTTGCTAGCTGGAGGAGCCCATTATTAAATATATGTTCCCCATGTAGGTACTTGTAGACTGTGATCAAGTCACCATTGAACCTTCTCTTTGTTAAACTAAATAGATTCAGCTCCTGGAGTCTATCACTGTAAAGCAGATTTTTTAATCCTTTCATCATTCTTGTGGCTCTTCTCTCAACTCTCTCCAATTTATCAACATCTTCTGGAGTTGTGGGCACCAGAACTGGACATGGTATTTCGACAGTGGTCACACCAGTGCCAAATACAGAGGTAACATAACCTCTCTACTACTACCTGAGAGATCCTCCTTTTTATTCCTCCATGGCTTGCATTAGCCCATTTGACCGCAGCATCATATTCAGCTGATTATTCTCCCTAACCTCAAAGATTTTCCAGAGTCACTGCTTCTCAGGATAGAGTCTCCTCATCCTATAAGTATGGCCTCCATTCTTTGTTCTTAGATGTATACACTTATATTTAGCTGTATTAAAATGCATAGTTTCCTCGAGCCCACTTTATCAAGTGATCAAGCTTCTTCTGCATCAATGATCTGTCCTCTTCATTATTTACCACTCCCCCAATTTTTGTGTCATCTGCAAACAGTATCAATGAAGATTTTATGTTTTCTTCCAGGTCATTAATAAAATGTTGAATAGCATAGGAATACCTAGGGCCCCACTAAAAACTTACCATTTGGTGATGATTCCCCATTCACATTTACATTTTCTGACCAATCTATTAACCATCTTTTAATCCATTTAATGTGTGTCATGTTAATTTTATATCATTCTAGTTTTTCAATCAAAATGTCAAATGCCTTACAGAAGTCTATTACAACAGCACTGTTACCTTTATCAACCAAACTTGTAGCCTAATAACAATAAAAAAGTTAGTTTCACAGGATCTATTTTCTATAAACCCATGTTTATAGGCATTAATTATATTATCCTCCTTTAATTCTTTAATAATCGAGTCCTGTATCAGCCACTCCATTACCTTGCCCATAATCAATATCAGACTGACAGGCCTATAATTACCCGGGTCATCCTCTTTACTCTTTTGAAATATTGGCACAACATTAGCTTTCTAAACTCTTTTGCTTATTTTATCCTGTCAGAGCAGACCACCATACAAATTTCCTTAGCACAGGATGGGACCTGCCATTAGCTGGTATAGTGCTGTGAAGTTTGAAGAGCAGAAATTAAAATACTAATACGATGCAACTAAGAGGACCAAGTTTGCCTTAGGGAATATGTGCTCAAGAATGCAAGCTAGGATCTAGCAGCTGTGGTTAAAAAGCCAATGCAGATTTGAAAAATATGGATCAGTGACTTTCCAATTCCAGAGAGCATATGAGGCATGTATTTAGATAACAGGATCCAGGAGTATTGGGAGAGTACACAAAATGAACTCAGGAGCATTGGGGATTCTGGGCTGAGAAGCAGATCAGATAAGAAACTGGGACAAGTGGACTGAAGGGTGAACTGCAGAGTACACCAATGATTCACTCAATTTCATGTGATGCTACAAACTTGTTAGAGAGAATAGCAAGAATGATTTTTCTTTCTTTCTTTCTTTCTTTTTCTTTTTTTTTTTTTTTAAGATTAGGGTTTTGGGACAGTTCAGTTAACTAGAGCTAGAGGGCATGTAAGTGTGTATCTGTTCTGAAATACAACAGAGTCTATCCCACCAAGTTAGTAAGATTTCTGAGGTATTACCAAGATTAGTAGAGTTTTCAGTGTTGCAATTTAATATTTTTAGACCTTGTTGGTGCCTGGCGATCCCAATAATGCTGTACCCATTGGGTAGATTGGATTCTTGCACTCTGCAGGTGGCTCTGTCAATTTTGGAAGAATCAAAATTTTATTTGAAAAATTATGATGTTTTTTTGCTTTAGAGCTGCTGAGGAAACGTTCTAAATATGAGCCAGTGCGGTGCTGCTTGAGTGAGTTTTCAGAAAGATGGATGGAAACAGTACATCCGAGATGTGTGACCTGCCATCATCCAGCTCACTAGAATGTTAACACTGAGATCTAATGATGATGAACTATTTCACTGCTGAACATCTTAGCAAAATCCATCTGTTCTGGGATAGTAGAAGGATTTTAAGATTGTGGCTGGAAAATGATCATAGTGGCCCACATACACAAAGGGACTTAAGCATTGCGATTCTTAGTGTCATAATGTCTAATTTTTAGGCATCTAGAAAATCACTGAAACAACAAAACTGAGTGAGGCGCCTAGGTTCCCATGAATGGGGAGAGATAGATACTTAAGAATGCACTCCTACTGGACTGGATCCTTAAGACAAGATGGACAGGGTGAAAATAGGTGTTTGTCTGCTTATCTTGCCTGTGGGGCTTGATCCAGTAGGTGTGCTCAGAAGCTGCCTACCCAATCGAATCCCATTCAAAATCTGTGCCGGTGGTCCATACCTTACAACTTTTAGCCCAGTGGCTGACACATTCACCTGGGACGTGGGAGACACAGGTTCAATTCCCCACTCTGCTTGAGGGATAGAAACAGATTTGAAAAGGATTCTCTCACCTCTCAGGAGAGTGCTTGTGTTGTGCAAAATTAAGCACTCGGAACTTTTTCAAGGGGAAAAGGCAGTATGCCGCATTTATTGACAAAAACTAAAGTAATAACTAACTTAAACCTACACACACACACACACACATACACGCGCCCAAACATACCAGAAAGCGTTCTATAGTTATATATAGCTACCAGTCCTGATTGTGGCTTGAGATCGTAGCTAGGGTCCGTTGCTGGAGTTCGTGGCTCGTGGCAGCTACCTGGCCAGGGAAGCTGGGCACGAGGAGAGCAGGGTCCTTGTCGGGCGCGCACCGACGCTCTTCTTCAAATGATGTGTAGAACGCTGTTTTTCCCCCAAAGCCTTGAAATACCCAGTCTTTTATAGGTTTTTCAGTTCTGCTGTGTCACGTCGCTTCTCTGAGACCGTTGATTGCTGGTACAATAGCAGACGTGACTTTCAGCTTGTTCTTTGATGTCTTTGATTAAGTTTGATTAAGTTTTTCTGGGGTGGATCCTTCTTTGCTTTTTGGGGCTATGTTCACACTCTTCAGCCTAGGATGGACTTCACACTTCATCAGGACAACTTCATCAGGACAAGCTGGCAGTTTGGGGACTCACACACACATACACCCTCCATTCATACCTTGTTCAGATAACTATCTTATTCATCTAAAGGTTTAGAAAGGGTTTGACACAAGATGGAGTACATTCAAAATGATATGTATGACTGAGAGAAGTTCAAATTGATATCAATAATAACCTCAGTCTCTCCTGTTCCACTGTGGATAAACAGTTAAAGAGTTATTAAAGCAGGGGGACTGGATCTGGGTTTCCCAGGTGGGTGCGCTAGCCCAGCTACAGAGTCATTCCCGCTCTCCCTTTGGCCTGATGGCATGCTCAGTATTTATCCACTGATACAGCTTCAGCAGGGGATACGCACATCACACCATCCCACAGCTCAATGCTTAGAGCTCTTTCTTGAGAGGTGTGGGAGACCCCTGTTCAAATCCTCTCCCCTCAGGCTGAAGGGAGAATTGAACCTGGTCTCTCATATCTGAGGGCTAATAATTGGGCTAAGAGTTACAAGGTGGGCATTACTACTGGAATGATTTTAAATCTTGGATCTGATCTGGTAGGCGGCTTCTGAGCATGCCTGCTGGATGAGGCCCCACAGGAAAGAGAGGCAGATTAATACCTATCTTCCCCCTGTTTGTGGATTGATCTGCGGTGTAGTGGGGAGATAGATGTCCAGACGCCTAGAATGAGACTGCAATGTGAATTCCCAGAGGCAGAAGCTTAGGCACTTAGGAAGCTTTAACAATGAAAACGTAGGCATTGAGTGAGTTTAGCCACCTACAGGGTTAAGTAGCAGCTGACAGAGTTTTGTGGATCACAGTGGAGCCTAAAAATGGGACTGAGGTTCTTAAGACTGAGCTAACTTTGTGGATCTGGGCCAGTGTGATTGCATTTTCCCTCCTCTCTGACCCTTGGCCAGTGCTTTCCTTACACAGGGGAGCTTAAAATATCCCTCCTTCTAAAGGCTTCTTCAGGGAAGCCTTTAGTGATGATGTTAGAATTTTTAAAAGCTAAATGATTTAGGTGCCTAATTCTCAATGACTTTCAATGGGACTTAGGTGCTTTTGAAAATCCCACCCTAGGTGAGTAAGGCACCTAGGTCCCATTGAAAGTCACAGATTTAGGTTCCTAAATAATTTAGATGATTTTGAAAATTGAAAGTCAGTGGGACTTAGGTGCCAGCCTATCTCATGTAAGCATTTCGGAAAATCCCATCCTTTGGCTCTGAAATTGCTTGGGTGCTTTAAAAAAAAAAAGTTGCCCAGTCTCTACTAGACATCACTGCTTCTTTAAGATAGCATCAGCAGCCAGTGTCTTATTAGTGTGGTGTATATTGTTTGCACCCAAATTATACTGTGAGTTCCCTCAGTCATGGACCTTGTCTTGTTATACACGTGTATATACAATACAAGCAAATTGTCAGTACTGAATAAATAAGTAGTAATCATTATTAATAACTGTGAAAGAGGTATGATAGCCAAGTTTCCAGAACACAGGGTGGTCTACATTCTACTCCCAGAGCCTCTTCTAATGTGGGGTGGAGGGAGGTTATGTGTCATTTCTGTCCTCACAACTGTTATTCCCAGACATTCATATCCTGCTTCTTTTGGATTGTAGTGGATAGCCCAGTAGCTAATGCACTAAATGCAGTGCTGAATGTAGATCACATCAACTTACAGCAGCCATCCCCTTTGAATAAAAATCCTCTTTCTCACTATGGCCCAAAACATGGCCCCTGCAAAATTTTTAAAATTTCAGCCCCATGTGTGACTGCTAAAACCTTTGAAAATGAAGAACTTTTTTACAAATGTGCCTTACACATAAACCATTTGCCCACCCATTAGTCACACTTTAAAGTTTGAGTTTAACTAAAGCGTTTATTTTTTTTTACTTTTTGGACCTTGGATTTGACTTGTTATAATGACTTTCCTGGTCTGTGCATAATCCTCTATCAGGCTTTAACAATATGATAATCCAACCCCTGTTGAATAAGTTTATAGCAACTAACAATGCACTGAGTGTTCTGGACCAGATGTAAATAAAAATTTGCTGAACAATCTGGATCTCAAGACAAGTGACCTTGATAGCTTGGATTCTAACTGACTGCATGCCACAGGCACGCATTAGTCTGTACACACATGGCTGGCTATACCATAGGCAATGTCCAGCTCTTCTCTCCTTTATCATCATTAATAAAAGTGCTGTAATTGGCCATATTAGAAAACTCACGCTCAGATAACTTACTGTGCTTCAGATCTACTCCTTACTAGCTTCTCATTTTGTTTTTATGGTCGCATCAAAAGTGTGTGTGCGATATGTTTGTGTGTTGCATTGTATTTTATACTCTATGTACGCACATGTATTTAATGCATTTGAAAGAAAGCTTTGTACATAAAAATAAACAAATGCTTGCACATGTGTGTGAATATATATTTATATATACCTACAAACAGGCATATATATGTGATGTGTGTAGGGTGACCAGATGTCCTGATTTTATAGGGACCGTCCAGATATTCGGTGCTTTTTATTATATAGGCACCTATTACCTCCCCTTTCTCTGTCCTGATTTTTCACACTTGCTATCTGGTTACCCTGGATGTGTGCATATATGAGTGTGTATATAAATATATTTTATATATATCTATATGTATATGTATTATGAATAGGCAATGCATATATACACACACATTATTTAGGTAAAGATAGATGTTCAAATATGTCTGAATATTCTTAACTAGCTCTTTGTCATGGATTACATCACAAACAAATGTGAACACACTTATTCAGCAAAAAATATCTCTGTTTTCTCCAAAAGCTGCCATCTTTTTTTTCTCTTCAAACCTTCTGATCTCCCTGGGGAAGGCTATATGCATGTTCAGTATGCTCAAACAACTATTCCTACCAGCACTGTTACCATAGAAACCAACTGATTTTCCCTTGCCTTCACCCGGCAGGGTTTGGACCTAGTGCCAGACTTCTTTTCCGCAAGTAGTAATATTCTTTCAATATTTAGACAGTTCTTTTTCAAAAGGTTTTAACCCTGCTGTTTACATTTGCAAGATACAGTATTTTATTTGAGAATACTATTTTTCAGGTACTAATACCAACCAATTGATTCGTACGCTTAAAGGAGCCAAACAATTCTTCCTTGTGCAGCATTTAGTCTGTGACATTTAACACGGGTTATACCAGTATTTGTTAAGCATGGATTTCAAATCATAATATGAATTAAGGTGTTAGGTTTAACAGGTAAATGTGTTGTGGCTCTGTGTTTTTATGGCTTTAGAATTCCTATTTAAAACATTTCCTTGATATTCACAGAAATGGCTTTGATCATGGATAATTACAAATAGAAAAATATAATTAATTGTTGTATAATTTACAAGTTACTGATTCAAATAATTTGTAGATTAACAACTTCCACCTATAAATGTTTCAGTATTTTGACTCTGACTACATATTATATTGATTTTCTTAATGAATCCACACACATTTAGATAAACGTTATAGATTAATTTTATAAATTGTTCTATCTGAGGTAAACATTTCAATTAACAAGATGTGGAGAATATAAATTATCACTAACCCATCTAATATATTTTTAATAGCTTGGGACCAAAACCAAGTACTCAAATACCTCTAGGTCATGTGTGCATATAGCACATCACATTCTTCTTGGTCATTGATTGCACTATTTGTTCATTCATAAATGCTGAAATATCTGGGGGTGGAATCATATTCATGTGCTTTCCATTCTCCCTCCACTTCTAAAACAACCTATCATATATATATATACTATACATGGAGGAGAGAGGATTAATGTAATTCAAACGTGCATTTTCATCTTGCAACCCCTGAAGAAAAAAAACGTGTAAAATAATTGTGAGGCACTGCTCTTTGTGCTGATGTTACTATTATCACATTTTAGCCATTCAGATTGAAAAGTAATAATAATCATAGAAAATAAAAAATTAATCATAGTGTGCATTTGAAATACGTATTTTTTGGGGAAACAGAAGAGGGAGCAGTTCTTCCTTCTTATTGTGGTGGTCAGACTGGTATTTGCTTTTAATTTTCCCTCTTTCTATGCCACTCTTTCTGAATTCAAACCTGCTTAATCATAATCCTGACACTGCTGGGTTTTTTGATGGGGGGATCGAAGGGGGTAAGGGACCACCCACTTGGTCCTGATGGAACAAAGGTGAAATTCTTTCTGGGTTGCCACTCTTCCTAAGGATATAGTTAAATATCAGGACCGTTTGTTCTCTACTGTATATTTTTATTTGTAACAATGCTTTTTTTTTTTTAACCCGTTTCATCGTTTTACAAAGAAGCAGTGGCATTGTGTAGTCAACTGGAGTGAATATGTACATTAGCCAGGCCTCGTTTTGTGAGACTTTACCCTACCGTTGTTCCCACTCAGAGCTGAGCAGAAACCACGCACATCTGAATAACTGGCCCTTTCTGCCTGTTGTAATCCTGGATTGTTACAGTCTAGAGGCCAGCCATGCTGTCACCGTCACAAATTGATTTAACCATCAATTGCAGCAGTCATTAAAGCTGCTAGAAGTCCCAGCCAAGCTGATGAATTGCTGCTGAATGTGAAATGAGTCTCTAAGTCCGTTTCCCACCATCTCATATCAAAGCCTATTGTGTGCTTCCAAAGTAAAGGGTCGGAGGTTCGTCTAGTGTTTAACAATGGGCTCAGTCAAAAGACCCCATTTGCTCTGGCATTCCCAATTACAGTTTTTTTTCCATACCATATTGTGCAGTATTTGCATCCAACTAATACATTGAATTATTGACATACCCCATGTCAGTGGAGCTATTGAAAGATTTATCCCTGAAATATATGGAATCCTAAGCATCTGGTGGCTACCCAATAATGACAGTGGAATGCTTCCCTGGTTTTCCTCCACTGGCAGTGCTGTAGATGTGAATCTGTTTCTGGAAGTCTTTTTCTTTCAAATGTATTGTTCCCTGGACTTGCCTTGTTACTCAATTGTGTACAGCACTTGAATCTACTAGTCTCTTGCTTGGTCTCTATAAATAAATAAATAAAATAAATAAATAAAATATAAGAAAACACACTTGTGTCTTTTTTCACTGCATTTGCACAGTGATATATCTTACCTGCATTTTCTCTTTGTTAACAAGATGTGTACAGTAAGCTCTGCAGGATGAAACTGTACCCTTTCCATTAGTGAGAGGCATTTATATGCTGAGCACACACAAGATGTTTTCATTTACACCTGCTGCCCTGTCACAAGGTGCAAGAGGCACTGAGACACAGATAACAAAAGAAGACTTTGAGGTAAAATATTGTAGCATGGTTTTATGCACACAAAGTACAGGAGGAATCATGCAGAGCAAACACACACAAAGCAAGGAAAAAAAAGAAGGAAAAAAAAAAAGATTCAGTGGCTAGGTCACAGGTCCAGACAATTCAGATGTATTAATAATGAAGTGTTAGACAGTTCCAGGTCTGTGTTTCCCTAGACTATATTTACTATAGACTGAGTGTCTCCAGCAATTCTGTATGGAAATGCTGTTAGGGAGAAGGACTAACTGTAACTGTTGGCCTAAGGTTCTCAGTGACCCCAAAGGAGGTCATCAGATTCTTGGTTTTGAAAGATCTATTGTTCTACAAACAAAAATATGTGAAAGTTCCTTTAGCTAAAGGTCTGACCCTGCATTGCTTAAGTATTGTGCTTTAGTTGAACTTCTGCATGCCTCTGACCCCTTGACTTCTTTCATTACCACTGTAAATTTAATGGTGATCTTTTACCACGTGAAAAGTAATTCTTCTGCTGGTTTAAGTTTTTGGCATACATGTTCCAATGCAGCATATGAAAAGTCCATCAACACATGCTAACACTTATTCAGATCCAGAAAAAAGTGAATTGAACATGAAGCTCAATTAAACATAGTTTATTGGTCTGTCTGATGGTGTTGCAGTGAATGTGTAATAATGTGTGAAAAAAAAAGACTCAATGCCCGGTGTTCCAGCCGGAGGAATTATTGCCATTATCCTTCATTCTTATGTTTAGAGGTTTTACAGGCCAATATAAGGACATCAGTGAAGTTACCCCATATTTACAGCAGTGTAAGTGAGAGCAGAATTTGGTCCAAGTTCATTGCCTTGAAGTGCTTATCTTGTCCACATGGCGGAAGCTGTCGGTGTTAGAAGCAGGGAAACATAGCACCGAGATATGGGGAAGATGGGCCTGCCTCAGAATGAAATAGTGGGCAATGCTTCTTTCAGTTTTTGCTTTGCAAAGTCATCTGGGCAAAGCCAGGTAGTTTGATAAATTCATAGAGCTAACAACAAGCTTGGGCAGCTGAAATTTTCATGAAAATCCTACAATAATGAGAAAAGTGGTCCTTGAGTGGGAACCCCCTTTAAATAAAAAAAACATTAAAAGACACTTTAAGGAATGTTCTTTATGATTCCCCTCCAATTTCCACTACTCTGCCCCCCTATTTAGTTACCCTTCCATTTGCAGGATTATGTGCTACTGTCTCTATCATATAGTTTTCATGTGCATTTATGTAGGTCTATGGGGCTGCTCACACAAGACTGAATATATTCTCCCAGAGAGAGGAAGAAAAAATTAAAGAAGCACATAAGACACATTCTAGCCATATTGCTCAAAGCACATGTCGAAGATGCTCCGATACTACAGTGATGAGGGCTATATAAGAATCTGAACAAAGTAGAATAAAATTTATCATATTTTCTTTCTATGCAAACTTCTATTGAAAATTATCTGGAAAAGATAGCATAGGTGCATAGGTGCACTAACTTTTAACCTTAGGTGTGTACTTATATTTCAATATGAGTAGATTAAACCCTTAATGTGCTGCTGCGGTATAAATATTAAATGAAAAATGTTGCATCTTCTTCCGACACCAGTGTCCCATTCTGACACCAGCATCACCCTTCTGCTGAGCTGTCACAGATGTCTGGAGTCATGCAGGTCAGTTTCCAAAAGGAGAAGAAATCAGTGATGTGATGTCTGGGTATATTATAATTCTAACTTGCTTAATATACACCACTCCTGAAATGAGATGGTCCAACAGCAGGCAAGGCAGCCCCTTTTTTCAGGAATCTCAGACCATTACCAGAATGCCAACTCCTAGGGAGTAATTCTGAGCAACACACTTCTATTCAGCCTCCCTCCTCCACTTTCAGGTCTTGTTTTGCTTCAGATCTTTAGCTGTGCAAGGTATTTGCCACGCAATGCCACTATTCCTTGTTGTGTTTTGTGTTCTATGTACAATTATATATTATCATATTAATGGTACAGATTAACTTGTAAAGCATTCCCCACTAGCTGAGCACTATACAGAAATAGAGGGAAATTTGCTCCTTCCCAGCAAGAATCATAAATTTAGTTGATTGGATAGCCATCACCGAGATTATAACATGTGCAATATACAACATTTTCACCAAAAACAAAAAGGTGTATTACAAATCTAAGATATAATACAAAATATAATACTGAAGTGTTTTGTATGTTTTTGTAATTATTGTCATACTTGACAGAAAGAGAAAGTTAAATATAAACCAAGTTGAGTTCTGGAAGTATTTTGTAAGAAAACAAAAGCAAAATGTTACATGGCTTATGTTCAATTCAGATGTTCAGGAGTAAGCAATTGCAAATATTTTAATAACTTACTAGTTTCAATAAATGATGGTAATATATATATATAAAACTCCTAGGGAGTAATTCTGCCTCAAGAGTTGACAAATCAGATCGAGTAAAGCAGAGGTCAGACTCTCCAGGGGCTCTGCTAAAGCTGCCCCTGAACAAAACTTACATAACACAAAACTAACAACAACCCAGCATATCTTCCCAGAAGTTAAATATTGCTCACATGCCAAGAAAAAGAACTTGAAAGACTCTATAGCACAGCACCACCTGTTGATGCCTGCCATAACAATTATAATAATTTCTGTGATTGGAAAAGGTGATGATTTCACTTGAAGGAGATGAAATGAAGAAAAACAAATCTTTCACCTAAGTGAGAAACAAAGAGGGTTATCCTATGAAGTGCTGAACACCTTTGCCTTCCATTGAAGAAAATGGCCCTGGTCCTGCAAAGATTTACACACCAAATTAATGTTTGCAAAATCTGGGCAATGGGAGGTGAAGGTTGTCAGGCCCAGATCTTCAAGAGTATTTAACAATGGAAGTTAGGTGTCTAAATCTGGGCCTCAGTGCTTGCAGGTTTGGGACTTATGGGGATTTTGTGTTGGTAATGCAAACTTTGTTTGCACAGTTATAGTACTGCAGGCATCAATAACCCAAAACTACGATGCACAGCGACAAAAAAAATGTCAAGATTCCTTCACAAAATTGTTCTTTGGATACAAAGGGAACCAATAAGATGTATTTATAATTAATAAAAGGTAGAAACATTGAATTGTCAGTATTTTATAATGGAAAATTTCTTTATGGTGATTTTTATTACGTGACACTAAATCAGGTAATTCCAATGTACAGTGCAGTGTTCTCTTCAAGTGTCAATTGGCTTAGTTTCGTTGTGTGCTAAACTGTTTGTGACCAGCACCCACATTACTGTCTAGGGCTCACAGTTAATTGTACTAACGTATATATTGGTACTATTTGTGTAATGCCCAAATACAATGCAAACAATTTAACAATAATCCCTGTGAAAGAGTAAATATATTTTAATAATCCATTTTACAGTACGCAATGATACGTCAGCTAGATGGAATAGAATAAGAACTGATCGGACCCTTCTTTGAAAAATATTGATTAGCTTTAGTTGCCATTTTCACATATTTATGATTTTGAAATACTGCAGGAAAGGCTAGTCTCAAGGTGTTTCTGAGACAGCACTCAGTCAAAAAGTATGGCATCAGAAATGTCACAAGAAAAACTGATCTTGAGGGATTTGTTTATTTTAAGAGGCTAAAATAAGCACTGAAACGTAAATGAACCAAATCTCTGGACCATTTGAGATTCATGCAGGCTAATAAGGCACTACAAATGGCAATTACAGTCCCAGATTTTCATGGTCTGCTATGTCGTTCTGAACATGACCGTAAGCTAGAGCTGCATAAAATATTTGTAGTGAATTTATTGTTGTTTAAGCTTGCCTCTTTGAGTCTCCTGATGAAACCGGAGAAATTTTGACAGCTTTCAGTATATTTTATGTAATCACTATTGTTGTGACTAGAAGGGTCACAAAACTTGATTACAAAACATTCATGTTATTTTTTCAGATTTTGGGTTTGAGTGTCAATGGTCACATAAGATGTATGTTTTTTCTTATTGATTCCTGGTTGGCTGAACAAAACCCATATGGTGGGAGTGGTGTGAGAGCAGGATCGCAGAAGCTATTTTGACTCGTTTTCTCCGTGAGACTGTCTGCATAGTGCTTGCTTTCTCTCAGACAATCGAAAAAGAAACAAACCACCTCAGCTGGGTGCACTGGAATTTCCTAGCAATTGTGCCTGTGCACATGGGATTATGGGGCATGTGTTTACGCTATCGCCTTGTAAGTTAATGGCAACAGAAGGGAGTGGCTCCGTGCTGCTCCTGCTGCCTTGTGTCTGGGACACCTGATTGTGCCGCCAGACCTACACTTAAAAGATCATCCAGGAGCAGAATTCTCCATCAGCCATGACTGGATATACATAATTGTCAGGAGTTTTGAGGGGATGTGGCCCTGTTTGATGCATAATCTTTTGAGGTTCACCTATCACTATATTTATGTGCAGTTTTGTTTTTGTGATGCTGATTTATGGTGTGCTTTTTCAGCTAGTTTTGCTACGGCAAAGCTGGTTTCTGGTGTGTTCTTGAATGTAGTTTAGAATCATGATAATACTGGAGCTCTTTTTTTTTGTTCCACTTGTAGCCATTGAAGCAGAACAAGCACTATTTACAGGGAAAAGGAGATTATCATTCCAGTTTTGGATTCACAAATGAATTAAGAAAAAAATGTTGCCACTGCCAACACACGCGAATGTCCCACCAAACTTGCATATGCTCTTATCCTGCATTTGGTGCAGCACATCACTGTCCATGAATATAGGTCAGATTTAGTAAGGCTTTGGCTACATCTTTACTATATTAAGAAAGCATCCTTGCTGGGGATCAGGCTGCAGGGTTTGTCTAACTCTGCTGCTGCTGCTATCTTTGCCTGAACTAATTATTTTGTTATGCATTTTATGGATTCCCCATCCCTCCCCTCTCACTGTTTTGTGTAAAGTGTATGGGTTATAAGATTCAGTAACACCTATGAGATACTGACAGGAAACATGTTGGATCATCTGCTGCCTCACCATAATATATTTATAAACAACAGGAATAACCACAATGCCCGAGCTGTACACTCACTTCCTTTACACAGATTGCCAAAATTCCCTGGTTCAAATGCTCTTTCTCATATGGCTCTCCAAGCCATGAGAAAGCAGAGGAGGGAATCCTGTGCCCTCCGCCCCCCACTTTTATTGAAATTTGGGAACTCAAAACAACCTCTTGTTTTCAGTTAGTAACATGTTTTGTATAGATGGTGGTTGAATTACAGACAACAAATCTTGTACTTGTTAGTGCTTTATTGTGTAAAAGTATTTCCAAATATATGCTCTTCTTATTGGTCTCATACAAAGCCCACTGAAAGTAATAGTAAGACTCCCAATGATATCCATTGCCTTTGGATCAGGGCCTACGTAATTCATTATATATCAGCCATCACCAGTGTTCATACGCAGTAAGGAGCACCATATGCTGTCAAGGAAATACTGGAATCACTTAACACCTTTTCATTATTCTTTGTATTAAAAAGTGAAATGGTGCAAGTAGGCCAATAGGAACATCGTTGGTTATAAAACTAGGTTGCCCTGGGACAGCAAATGGGATTATTTGTGTTCACTTTTGCTGTGCTAACACCTTCCAGTGCCTGTTTGCAGAAAACATTAGGCTTTAATAATTGAATATTGTCTCGAATTAAAATATACCAGAACCACCTTGTTGCTGAATAGGATACTTGCCTATGGGTAACTTGAACAATACTGTGGTCATCATCAGTCTGTGCTGCCTGTTAACTGAGACTGTTAGTGCTTGACTTCACCATTTTACTTGTGGATGAGGTGCCATCTAGTTCAATTTCAAAAGCCATTGATTGATTTTCAATGGAATTTATGGTCCTAAATCACTTGGGTGCTTTTGGAAAAACTAATCACAGTCTGTGTCTTCATCTATGTTTGGAAAGCATCTAGTCCTGTGTGGAATACATGTAATAATAAAGTACTAATATAGTAATAAAAATAGTCTAGAGTTAGAATAAGCAAGAGCGATGGGGTCAAATTTCAAGCAGGAATTACTCTCCTGATATCAGTGGATATAGACAGGAGATGAATTTGGCCCAGGGTGTTTGTTTACATTACCAAAACAGGAGAGGAGAATGGAACGTAATGGGCACACAATGAACTAATGAAAGATTAATCAAATGCAAAAACAAAGTTCAACCTGATAACACTGAACATAAACTGAAACATACAACAGCTGTACTGAGCTGCTCGACCACACCTAGATCTAAACGGGAAGACAAATATTCTTCATGGCTTTTGTTGATCCAGTCTACAGTTCAGAAAGAAGAGATCCTGTTAAAGAAGATCATCTCAGTTCCTAGCATGCCAAAGCAAGGGCATAAGAGTCAGCATTTTCAGAATGGCTGCTGCTGTTGATAGACTTTACACTCATGGTTCTGCTATCTTCTTACTTTAGCCCTGATTAGAGTGACCAGATAGCAAGTGTGAAAAATTGGAATGGGGGTGGGGGTTAATAGGGCACCTATATAAGAAAAGGTCCTGAATATCGGGACTGTCCCTATAAAATCAGGACATCTGGTCACCTTAGACCTTGTCCAAATATAGTTAGCTCCCTGCTGGAGCTACATTTCTTAGACTTCATGTCATATCTATGGGAAAGCAGAGGTAAGCAGGAATTAAGCCCTTATCCCCTAAAATAACCACTACCAACCTGTCTCAGTATGAGGTGGAAACCTCTCTCTCTCTCAGGCTATGTACACATTGATGGTGGCAAATTTGCTGCCATCAGATTGATTTTTCCTGATCGATTTAGCGGCAATGAGGACATGCTCAGTCGATCCAGAAATTGATCTATTAAAGCCACCTCCAAAAAAAGCATAGCACTGTGTCGACAGGAATGCATTTCCTGTCAGTGCAGCACAGTGGAGATGGCGTGCTAAAGGGAAGTAACTAAGTTAATGGGAGTTATACAAGCTACACTGCGTAGCTTCTGTAACTCCTGTCGACTGCTGCCGAATTTTGCCGGCAGTGTAGACCTGCCCTCAGATAATTTTCCCTTCATTATTTTTCTGCCCCTATTTTCCCCAAAGCTTCCCAAGGATTAATTTGGAATGTAAGTATTTACACAAAGGTATGTAAGCTTCTTAGTGAACAATATACTTGGATCTAGCATTTTGGTTCAGACTAATTTTATATGGAAAGTGAAAATAATGCAGCATAGGGAAAATATAGTATTTCAGAGGCATTCAGTAATCACAACTTCTTTAGCTAGAATTGTGGGTACTTGGCACTTCTGAAAATCTGGCTCATATTCCAAGTTGGGCACCCAAAAAAGCCCAGTGTCCATTTTTGAAAATGTAAAGAAGCAGAAGCTAAATTGAAGGTAATTTCTTTTCCAAGCAATACTGCCCTTAATTTTTCTTGGAAACACCCCCTGGCTTGTGCTTTATGCTCTATAACAGGCTGAAAAATTACTCAGCCAGCTCTAGTGAAAATGATAAAAGTGAACATTTTAAAATGGCTGCTAGTGTTTCCTGGCTATTGTGATTTGAGTTGCTTACATTGGTAAGTGTGGGTGGTTTCCAAACAGTTAGGTGGTAACCCAGCAGGGAGGAGGTTTTTTTCTTTTTCTTTTTCTTTTTTCCCTCCAGATCTGGGGTGTGGAATTAAAGGGCACTTTGGTGAAGCTAGAAGATACGAAGTGTTTCCAAGAAGTGACTGAAGCATATGATAGCGGTTTGTATTCATTTTCCATTCATAAAAATTGAATGCTGTGATTTCATAAATTCTTCTGCGATATGTTGGCTGACAAAAGATGACAAATCATAATAAAGAAGACTGGTGAGACATTTGTTCTGGATAACTGTTCCACATATTCAATGTGCCTGATCTGGCAAGATGTTCACCGCCACTAAATTCTATGGGAGCTGATGACCCACTGCCCCTTGCTGAATCAGGCAACATTGTCTCATTGTCACCTTTTGTCTCTGATCTTTTACTTAGGCCCCAATCCTACAAAGACTCCTGCATGGGCTTAACTTGACTACTCATTATGAATAAAGTTAAACAAGTGCGTAAATCAGGACACGGACCATACCGCAGTGGGGCTATGGCCTCTAACTTCTGCTGCAGCACAAATAATAAACCACAACAAAAAAAGCAGCAATTGCAGTATATGACCAAGAGGTTGCAGTTTCTTTTTAATATCTCCAGAAGTGAAGTAATGTATAATGATGGTGTTGCTAGTCTAAAAGTTTTGCTGAAGGACATTTTTTGCTCAGGCCCTGCCGCATGCTGTACAACAGAAATAATTCACTTCCATAGGGAATAAGAGAAGAGACATGCTATACCGAGAGGCACAGTTTTTAACTAATGTCTTCTGTAAGGTTAGTTTATTTATTTATTTTTTAATATTGGGGTAGTAGTCCATCTACTTTAGTTATTTTAAAATGGATTTTTTTTTAGAAGAAATAGCATTTTGTCTTAAAACAAAAGAGGAAGACTCCCTTAGTGTACTTTCTTTACTAATATTATGTGCAAATAAATGGCTGATTGTGACAATGTGACTTCATTCCTCATTGTGCCCCTATTTCCCCTCCTGTCCATGGCTTGACTTGTGTATTTAGACCCAGTTCTCTAAGGCAGGAACGATCTTTTACTCTAGGGGCTGGAACGCTGACCTAATGCATAGGGTACTGCACTGCACTGCCCTGCACTGGGCCTCAGGAGACTAGAGTTCAATTTCTGGTTCAGCCACATACTTTCTGGGCAAATCACCTAATCCAACTTTTGCCTCAGCTCTGCAGCTATAAAATAGGAATAACTGTTGTGAAGATAAAATCCACTAATGATTTATGAAGTGCTCAGATGCTATGGGCATGAGGGCCTTGTAAGTAGCTAGCTAGCATGAATAATCAGTATTTGTCAACTCTGCTTCAAGGAAACCCTCAAACACCAGGGGAACTCGAGGGAGCAGATCACCCCAACACCACAGATCTGTATATGGAGAGAATCCCTCACTTATGTATCTACACTTTTCTTTATAGAAGGGGACAACCCTATCCGTGACACTGACCCAACCACCCTGTCCACCTACACAATTGCTCGGTGGGATTCTGGGAACCACAATAGGAGGAATGTCACTGCTGGGGCAGGCGGATATCTTGCACCACTCCCACCTGCCAAAAAAACTGAATACCTTTTATTAAGGTGGTATTTATAAATGCCGTAGGCAATATTAACCATGCAGAGTTCTCTCTATAATAAGAACCCCTTTTTAAGGTGGGTTAGAGGGACAACGGATTGCCCACAAAACCCTTCTATTTCTTTCCATCTAATAAGAATATAGATTCTGGGGAGGTAAACTTTTAGAAATATATACTTGTATATTTGATTTTTATATCATTGGAGGAACTTATTGAAAAAGTTAAATTGTCTTTGATTGTTAATGTTTTTATTAATCTAATTTCTTGGACCAAGGTTATATTAATTGAAATGTATTAATTGTACAACAGAATCCTGGTGCAAATAGCAGCAAACATCACCCTGCATGATACACTGTGCACGGTCTTCACGATTCATTCATTTCAGCCCAGTCAGTTCATGCTGATACAGTATTTTAGTTGATGCTACAGAGAGGACTGTATATGGACACAAAAGGCTTGGGAGGGATGAGAATACAGCCATGCTTATTTTTTAAAACAGTGAAGTATGCTCTCTAAAGTCTAAGTAATCAAATTACACAAGCCAGTATCATAAAAGTAAAATTATGCATTTTTATTGCCATCACTGAAGAAAATGTGGTCCTGTGTGTATGCTGGGGTTTGGTTTTTCCCCCCCGTAATCCAGATTCTGCAAACCACCTGCAATGGCAGTTTCTTTTGCAGGCTGAATGGCACTCAGGTTACCATGGCAACAGAAAAAAGGAATAACCCAAATGAAAGAGCTAAATGTTTCAGTCCTACTAGTAACAGGGACTAGAAAGGAGGCCTCATTTACATGCTGGTGCACAAGCCAGCTAAGTGATGTTTCCTGCAAAATGTCTGACTCCCTCAGACAGCAAATTCATTTGGAGTTTTTTTATGAGAGCAAAACTCAAATGTCCCATATCTGATTTTCTAAATAAGTTTGAGGTGGAAAAGGTCGGAGAGAGGGGAACTACTGGGGTGTACAATTAATTGCATCATATGTTCCAAAGAGAAAAATAGATTTTGATTGGTTTGTTTTCTAAAGCATGAGAGTAGATTGGAAAGTTTACTTCCATTCGTGACTCAAAATACATTGCGACAAGGAAACATCTGCCACACTAAGTGACACGTTCTTAAACAAAGAGCATAAGACAGAAATCTAAATAAAAGAGAAGCTACTGTTAGTGTGTTTAAAATTCAGTATAGAGGACTATTTCAGCAAACACATATGGCATAGGATTGTAATTCTTTGGGGTGGGGATTGCCTTTTCATTACATTCAGATTGTGCATACTGTGCCTTGCACAGTGGGGCCTTGATTCCCAAATGGTGCTTCTAGATCCTGCCCTGCTAGAAATAAATAATATGTAAGTTACACTGAAATGAACACATATTGCAAAAGGCTCTTTAGAATCCCCTTTCTGCAGTGATCTAGAGATTTATCTTCTTGTTATAAGGAAAATATCCTAATTTTATTTGTCCCTAACTGGTTTCTGAAAAGCCACCTCTCCCCCCATAAGATACTGCAGACAATCAGCTGATGTGCTCAAATCGACAGTCCCCTGATTTAATTGTGCTGCTGAAGGGGAATTCTCAGTGATAGGCCTTTGGCTCTAAAACTCACTTCTTCTCTTAGTCTGACAGGGCCAGACTGTATTGATTCTGTCAGTACACATGTCAAGACCTGGCTCATGTGATGTCAATTCAGTTTTATCACACATCTCATGATATGTGGTGTTTCAGAGGAAAAGAGGGAGAGGCTTTCATGTGTTACAGATTGTTGTTATAAACCATAAATCTGGTGTCTTTAGGCTAAACAATCTGTCCCACCTTGTGTTTAACTGTCTGTCACAGGGTGCTCTAGTCACCGCTGGAGCACCTCCTTCTGCCTGCATCCGGGATTAGCTCTGCCTGGCTGATGCCCCTTTCTGCCATGGCACTCTGTCACTCTCTGTCTTGCTCTTTCAGGACTCAACTGCTTTCACTTCATGGCTAGGCCCTCCAGCAAGGTCACTGTAGTGCCCCCTTCTGTGGGATTGCATGCATCACAGGAACCACTGTCCCAGGCTGTTTCTCTTTCACTGCCCCTTTAATGGTGCCTCTGCCCAGTGGTAGGGGAACCCAGGCCCACCCTCTATCCTGCATTCCAGCCCAGGGAACAAGCAGTTAAGGTCTGCACAGTCCTATTCTTACTGCTGTATCCCTGGGCTACTTCCTGCCTTGCCTTCTCTCAGCCTAACAGTGACTGCCATTTCTCTCTCTGAAACCCCCTTCTACTCAGCAACAGAGCTTTATACAAGCCCCTCCCGTTCCTGTCCAGCTATGTGCCGTCTCTAGTTAGTCCTTGCTCCTTGGCTCCTCCTCCAGGTACAGCATAGGTGGTTAACTAAGCCAACTGAACCCCTTCAGGCCTTGTGTATGGTGGGTACCCCATCACACTGTGACACACTGAGTATGTTTCCCAGACCCAGCAGAAGTTGGTCAAATAAAAGATATTATCTCACCCACCTTGTCTCTCCAAGATACAAAAGAGAACAGGGAATTGTTTATATTGACCGTTACCTATTATTATGCTTAGTTTTTCTTTTGAGAAGTACTTTAAGTACTTGCAGCCATATCACAACGCTTTCCCTTTCAATGGGCTATTTTTAAAAATCATTTGAATGTGCAGTCTTAGGTTTAGGTGGGCATGTATTCTGTATGCACTGTCTGTGTATTAGAAGTGGTCAGATGTTATTAATCAAATAATATATTTGACAACTAACTGCAATAACAATCAAATAAGGTATTATTTAACCAGCTCTTTTCTCCACCTGTCTGAGAGCATAATGCAAATATTGATTGACTCAATGGGTGACATCAGTAAAATATTTTTCCAAAGCAAAAATTAGTTCCTGAGATTGTGGTATCGAGAAAATCACAGAAGGAATGCCTTCCTTTCCATCTGCATCCCATGGCAATACAATTTCCTACTATTGCCACCAAACCTGGTTTGTAGGGTTAACTTCATTTTTCCAAATGTCTCTAATCCCATTTTTAATAGTTAAAATTTCTTTTAAAACTAAACCAACATTTTAAAATGTTGGGATATATTTCCCCTTTCCTCCTCCTTCATCCTATTGTCTTCAAAGTATGGTATTAGAAGCTAATTCTGCTGGGACTAGTAATGTGCCAGACCTCTGAGCAGCTTCAAATAGCTACTTATTTGTTAAAAACAAGTCAGAGAAATATTTTCTTCTTTCCCCATATGTGTGGGATTTTCCCTCCCAAAACTGCACTGGCCTGAGGCCAAAAATAGGCAATATAAATGCTCGGTTTAAGGTTGGCTATCTTGTGACCCAAAAGTGCTAGAAATGGGGAGATTTTTACCATGGAAATTGGAGATACCTAGACTTCTCATGGGATATACAACTCAGACTTCTAGATCTAGGAGAAGGGTACATCCTGAGATATCAGACATTAAAACCACAGGGCAATTAAGAATACAAAATAAAGCTGAGTGAATAATGGATTTTTTGATTTATTGACAATTAAAAAACAAACAAAACATTTCAGCAAAATCAACACAAGTTTGGAAATGTTTCAGAGTAGCCAAATCTGCATTTTTTGCCCCTTGGGCTAGAGCATGAATGAGCTCAGTGCTCATTCACTCTGTGGGGGTAATGTGCAGTCCCCTTCACGTGTAGGAGCTGGAACATGATCACTAGACAAGATCCTCAGAGAATTTAGATGTCAAACTCTAACAAATCTCTACTTAGCATGTGGAAGCTGAGATTTTCCAGAGGCTTATAAATGGACCATATTATGGTGGTTTTCCACATGGATGACAAAGGTCACTCCCTTTGTCAAATTTCAAGTCCCAGCTCCAAAGTAGGGAGGTGCTAGCGTTTCTCAGTGAAAAGTTGTAACAATTTTTTTAAACGTGTAAAATAATTTATTTTTCCCTAAACTCCACAGATTCCACTGAACCATTGTATTGAAATTTTCCAAATAAAGTCAGCTTGTGGCTGACACCCAGCTCGGAAAACTGTAACCTGAATGGTTAAAGTTTGGCAAATCATAAGCAACTGAAACGAGTGTCTCATAATGGAAAGCATCAGGCAACCTTTACTGTAGGCAGAACCTTTAGTTAACACAGATACATAGTGTACAGTACCAACTTAATCACTTTGATGCAGTATTTATATTAATCTGCATAAAAACAGAAAATGTGATTGTGAAATAAAAGTGAAAATGGCAAAGGAACAGGAGCAAATCTTCTCACCACCACACTCTGATACGTGGAAGAACAATTCTCAGGGAATAATTGTATTATAGATTCTTGAAATACTTAAGCCATCTTCACTGCCAAAGTTTCCGCCCTGTCTCTTGCATTGGTATTTGCTGCATAAGACTGCAGGAGCCGGGATCAGTTGCTAGGAGCCTAAGTAGGTATGGCTAATGTTAAGGCTCCCCTGCCCAATCTCAGTTCCCAGACATGTTCTCAGACAGAAAGCAGCAGGCCAGAGTCCAAAGTGCAGGCAATGTGATGTTTACTGGGGCTAAACAAGCAAGCATAAAACCATCGCCCTTCACACCAGTCAGGCTTCCTTTCCCATAACTGTATCTTTACACACCGGTAGAGTTTCCTTCCTCCCTAACCATAGCTCTATATACCCATAGAGCTCCCTCTTCCTTCACCATAACTCCATATCCCGCTAGAGCTCCCTCTTCACCTCCTTCTTCTTGGTAGGCTTAATTATACCTGTAGTACCCGCCCCTGATACCACCTCTGCCAATTGACGGTCATATTTCATTTTGGAGGGTCTTGAGTTTGGGGGCTTTGGTACCACCTCTTTTGTATCCCTTGGAGGGATAGGGAGTGAGGTTGTATTTTGGCCATGGTCACTTTATGGCCATTTAGTGTTTCTTTCTCACACCTCCCTTTACCCCCTTGCTCCTCCCAAGAGGTTGCTCGACTTTGCTTTGAAGAGGAGTCAGAGCTACCCTTCATTTGTGCATTCATTTATCAAACCCCCTCTACACCTCGAAGGGTTTTAACTACATCCCTAATCTCTTTTCACAGGAATAAAATCCATCTAGTTGTGGGTAGGCAAGAATAACACACAACGTCTTTGTTCTTTGTTCACGTGTATCTTGAAGACCTTAGCTTTCAGGTGCGCAAGCAGGCCCAAAAGCAGGCTCAGAATACCAACTCAGGCAGATACACAGGCCTAAATCCTTATACAAACCTAAATTGTATACCGCTAATCCTAACAGCTAACTTCATGAACAGGGAGCAGATAAAACAAGAAAATAAAATGTCTAGAAGTACAATTAGGTAGACTGCTTGTCCAGTGTTTTGTATCACTAGTAGAGTATTTCAGCAACTTTTCGTGTTCTTTTCTAGCCAGGAAACTACTAAGAATAGCAAAATCGCTGTGTGAAATTGGATTTCAAACATCTTCCCCATTTCTCTTTATGATGTGTGGAGCATACAGTAACCAAATAGTAAAAATTACAAATATAACCTGCATCTCTAATAATATTCAAAGGCCAAGTTCATCCCTGATATAACTTCAACAGACTTACATCAAGGATGAATTTGGCCCTATATATTCATTTAATTTAAGACCTAAGTATTCCTCACATTGCTTTAACAAAGTCTGACTTGCCCTTCGTTAAAACCATTGCAAATCCAATAGCATCTCTGAAATTAAAAGTACCCTGATTTCATAATGTGATGACAGAACATCAGAACAAATTCCAGCTTGAGTTAAAGGTGAGTTTCTGCGGTGCAGCTGCAACACTTCTGCTTGCAGTAAGAAGGTGATGGAAGTTTGCCAGCCACATATAATCCTGTTATGGGATTAGCCAACAAATACCTGCAAGGAGTTTTGTGTTTAATAGTGCTTGGCGTGCTCTTTACATGTA
This sequence comes from Emydura macquarii macquarii, assembly GCF_026122565.2. Classification (NCBI taxonomy): domain Eukaryota; kingdom Metazoa; phylum Chordata; order Testudines; family Chelidae; genus Emydura; species Emydura macquarii. The sequence goes on from NW_027131283.1 coordinate 9,560,896, forward strand.
AATACCCAGAATGCTTTTCTAGGTCATAGCTATAGACAGCCAGCTTGGGGAACAAACTGAAAAGTTAGGCACTTTTTATATTCTCTGAAAGAAAGAATAGTAGCAGGCTTTTCATACTTTTGGGTCTCCCATATTTGTTTTAGGTAAAGATTGTGCTTAATGGTAACGATGCATTCTCCTTGGAATATTAGCTTTTACAGATCCCAAACTGCCAGCAAGGACAGAGGTCGCCATTAAAATGCTGATAGTCATTCTGTTAGTACAGAGCTAGATTCACTTCTACCTTTTGTCTGTTTTGTCAGTTTAGATGGTAAGGAATTCTCTTACTGTGTGTTCGTAAAGCACCTAAATGATCTTAGCACCTGATCGTAAAGCACCTGATCTTAATTGAGGCCACTCACTATAACTCAATTAAATAATAATCTAGGCTTAGTAGTACTCTATGGATTTGTATCCATGGATATTATTATGTAGATATACTGCCACTCTGACAGTTTTAAGTTTGTTATTGAAATAAATAACTATGCACCTAATGTAATATTTTCAATTAAAATTGATTAATATAGACTTAAAAATGAATGCTGTGTGTATAAGCAAACACACGTTTATATAAACACACATAGTATATAAGAAAATAAGCTATTTTTTAAAATGGGTGTGCATTTTGCCTTGCATTGAGCTACACTAGGGGGAACAGCACTACATTCAGCACATCTGTCCTTTAGAAACAAGAAATAAAGGAAACTCTTTCTTTAGAAGTGGGTGACTAGGTATCTCAGAACCCATCACCATCCTGTATTGGGTGTCAGATATTTTCATCATTTGAAGCAGCATTTCCTGTTGTGTAAGAAATATTCTTTGCTGCTTCTTATATTGGCTACATTATTCAGCTGCCTCATCCCTATCTTGTAATTAATGATGAGACAATCATGAAATCGCATTTTAATTCCTTTACGTATGAGCAAAATAGCTTCGTGTGTTACTGCAGAGAACTGCTAACACAAAATGGCTGGGAAGTAGTTTTAAAGTAACTACAGTGGGAAGGAGCTGCCTTGAAAATCAATAGCACTACAGATATGCTGAAGAAGTCTCTTACTGGCTTCGGATATATGAGCAATGGAACTCCCCGATTTTGTTGCCAGTTCTCTTGAAGCACAAAAAATTGAAAGGGGTGGAGAAAAATGTTTTGTTATAACAATATTCTTAGTGGATATACTATCAACAGGATGCAGTGCCAACAATTTAGAAGGGTAACCTTCCACCCTCTGCCCCTGCACAGCAAGAATGCATTTCTCTCCCAGGCTCTGTCCACATACTGATTACAACACAAGGAGCACTCTATAAGTATTCACTAACGATTATACTTTAATGAGCATCACAAGCCTCCTGCAGAGAAAATTTATCAGAGGTGGGTGTGGGAAGACTATGGATGTCACTGTATCTTTGACTTTGTGCTGCGTGCACAGAATGACATTGGACCTATGTTACAGCTTAAACGGATAGCTGTTTAATAGTGGTTATGTCATGGCTGCCTTGCACGTCCTTAAGACAGACATTGCTCACAAGTGCCATGGAGGCCGAGTGCACTCTAACTGAATGCGCTAACAGCTTCTCAGGGGATTTGATACCCTTGGCAGCATCGCACGTAGCAATGCAGCTGGTAATCTGTTTAGAAAGCTGTTGTGCTGTAAGAGAATGACCTCTCACTGGTTCTGCAGTTAAAAATGTATGTCTTATTTCCCATCTAGGTTCACCTTCTAGCCATTGGATGAGGTTATACCTTTCGCTACTAGATTGAAGAACGTTTGTTCCCTCTGTAGGTACTTATAGAGTCTGGCAAGTCATGCTCTAGCCTTCTCTTTGTTAAGCTAAATAGACTGAGCTCTTTGAGTCTATCACTATAAGGTGGTTTTCTAATCCTTTAATCATTTTCATGGCTCTTCTCTGAATCCTCTCCAATTTATCAACATCCTTCTTAAACTGTGGACACCAGAACTGGCCACAGTATTCCAGCAGCAGTCACACCAGTGCCAAATACAGAGTAAAATAACCACATTGCCACATGTGATAGCACTGGTAGAGGGCCTTTGGCCTAAGTCAGCAACAACAGTAGTAACGAAAGGCCCAGCAGGTCTTTTGTGGCTTCTCAGGCCTCGGGTGTTCTTGGCATCAAAAAGAACAGTTGCCCCGCTGTGAGCAGCGATAATGGATCGACTGTCATTACTGATGAAGTAGCCATTCTCGATGGTCCCAGTGTGGCCTCCCGAGTCAATGGCTGGGAGAGCCACTGTGAGCTGGTACCGCTGAGTGGTGAATCAGTTGGCATGCTCTCCCTTTGATACCAGAGTGGCCTACCTCTCTGGTCAGATTCTTAGGCTTTGGGTGACAGGAGTGGTCTGAGCTCTTAAGCTTCCTAGAGGATGGCCCCAGTAAAGGGGATCTACCATGGTGTCTTTATCTGGCAAGGCTGGGGGAAGAATTATAGTGGTTGACAAGCTCCCAAGAGTTGACCAAGCAAGTTCTGATACTGGGTGAAGAGCAGCCTCCATGAGAATTCATCTAATTCATTCTCTGCTTCCTCATTCTTGATTTGAAACTTTGACAGACTGGACATCTGTCTCTAATGTGACTCTCACCAAAGCACTTTAAACAGCAAGAGGGTGCGTCACTAACAGGCACTGGCTTGATCCAGAGGATGTTGTCATAGACTCCCCTAATATTAGGCAAAGCCTGGACAGGCCTGCCAGAACTGAAAGAAAATAATCATTTAATTTTGATCGTATTTTAAAGAGAAAGAAAGGAAAAACATCCAAAGGACATAACAAGTACCATTAGTTAAATTAACTATCAACACTGTTATTCACAGAAGAACAATGCTGTAAAGCACAGACACACTGACCACAGATGGTAAGAAGGAACTAAAGGCTGGATGGGGTAGCTCCACTTTTTAAACACTTGAGTCAGAGTGCATGCAGGGCCATCCTTCTTGGTACCCCTTGGGAAAAATGCTGGCTCTGCTGCATGGGATGTGCATACACCTACAGTACGATGGACATATGAAATCACTTGAAGTTCTCCCTCTGACAGCCTTCTTTCCCACTGCTTTGGTCAGTCACTTTTTGGCTTAGATAGCCTTTAATAGGATCTACTGGCCTGCAGCCAGGCAATCAAAGCAAAGCTCTCTCCCAAATCCATAGTTAAATTAATAGATTCCACTGCCAGAATAGCAGCTGTGGAGGCCCAGCACCTACAGAAGTGAGCCCCCTCCTATTTAGATGGTTCAATATGGATCTGGATGCCTAAACTATTTTGATCCCAAGTGCCCGTTCCTTTCCAGTGCAAAGGTTACTGGAGCTCAAATGTACTGTATGCATATACATTGTTAAAATGCTTTGGGAATAAATATGTACTGTGGTTATAAAATATTCGCTAAAAAAGTAGTAACAATATCATCCAGTGAGGGAGGAGAAGCAATATCCTTGGACACAGAATTAATAAGAATGATAAAAATTGGAATGGGAATTGTTTACTCAGTCAATTTTAAAAAAGGAGTATCGCTGAAATAGTCCTAACAAGAGACATGACTGCAGCATTAAGTGAAATATATGACAAAACCTAGTTTGTATTATTCACCATTTTAAAGACCTGTATAAGGCATTAAATGCTGTTAACATTCCCTGTAAAGGGAATACTCTAAAGGAAGTGATAAGTGGACTGGTCCTATTCCTTTATGAATAATATGAATATATTTGGAACACAGCAAGTAGCTTTATAAAAAGAGTTAATCCAACTAGCAGTAGAACGGGATATATGAGTTTAAGTGAATTACAGAGAAATGGGCAATGAGTATTTAAATAAATGAAGTTAGAATAGTTGCTATCAATGGAATCTTACCTTTGCTTAACTTTCTGAAAAACAAATCTTGAGATCTTTCTTTATCTCTTAACTTTCCATTATTTTCAGTAACTGAACAGTAAGCTTTTGTTAATAACTGGTTTGGTTTTTATGCTAAAAATATTTCAGGCCTTCTAAAATGTTGGCACTTATACCTAATAAAATGTCTTCTGTAGTGCTTATATTCAGAGAGTAATTAAGCAGTAAAATGTAAAGTTTCAGAATGAATGCAGAGAAACTCTATTATCTGCATTACTATTTGACAGTAATAAAAACAACCGTAGGGTGTTTGTTTATCAGTAGTTAAGGCACCATGGAAAACAATTTAGATGCTAGTATTAAACTACTATGACAATCAGTGTGGAAAATAAAGAGATGTAATAATTGAAGAAAAATAGCCACTGCTGGGAAGTTGTCTCACTTAGCAAAATAGTCTGACATTTTCAAACCTGGATGCTTGAAGCCAGCAACCTACATCCGTTTTTAGTTATTTAAATAAAATTTGAGCACTTACAGCTTTTACTACTTGTCATAATAAACATTCTCACTAGTCTTTTAGCAATCTGCTATATGCCACGTTCAGACTTATTTTTACTACTGCACAAAAAATCATTGTGAGGTCTAGGCTAACCTTTAAACTGTAAGGACTTTCAAAGGGTATCTTCAGTCTGTCACAGATTATGAAATTATATGTGCTGTAAGAAACAAGTAGTAATGATAGATCATGGCCCAATTTTAATGTGAAATCAATCACTTAAAAAAAAAGAAATTTCTCTTTATTCAGATTGGATTAGTGCAGGATTGAGAACTCGGTATCCTTTTAAAAAACAGGCTAGGATTAGAAGGGTGTAGGCTCCCCCATTCTTCACTGCTTAGGTGACCAAACCATGTTCTGGAGAGATCATCGCGGGAGATCCAAGGAAGTTCTGTGAAGTACAGAATCATGCTGATGAGTGCCTCGAGTTCAACATTCTGCAGGGTTTTCATTCTCTGGACAGTTTGGGCTTGTCTACACAGAGCTGCAGTGTGAACTAGAGGGGTGTGAATTGTAGAGAACTTTTCCGTGTTGGACTCCAACTGTCCCACATAGACCTGCTAGTGCAAAGTGAAAGATATCTAATTTGCGTGAATGTAGTTCTATTTGCAACATGACTATATCAGCGAGAACAAGGTACCTTTTCGTTTGCGCTAGCAGGGTCTACACTGGGCAGATAGCATGCAATACGTTCAGACCGCTATATAATACACACCAATCTAGTTCACGCCACGGCTCCGTATCAATAAGCCCTTTGTTGAAGCAGAGGCTTCAAAAATAGTCAGCTGTGGCTGAGCAGCCCACAGCAGAAATCAGCAAGTTGGGGGTTGAAAGATAGGTTCAACCACATGTCCTCTACTGATCCTAGAGCCACTATGCACTGGCTGATCTCCCCACAAAAATAGACAGCCCAGAATTCCAAGTAGTCTGCTAATGTTGCAATGCCCAGCCCCTCGGGAGCCTGCCACCCAGTGGAATTTTCAGCCCTGCGTTAGGTGACCAGACTGCCTATAGAGAATGTGGGGATTGCTTAAGAAAGGGATTTTCAAAAGCCAGCCAGCAGAGTGGGGAGTGCCTCAGCTAGCCAAGAGTGAAATGTTGAGGGGAAAAGCAGGGAGAGGAGAGAGGCTTAGGGGTCTAAGCAGCTGATCTGGTACATTTGGCTGACAGACCAGAGGTAGGCACCTCCCTCCACTCAGGATCCTCTGCTGTGAAACCTTTCCTAGAGTTAGGCATCTAAGCCAGGTCAGCTGCTAGCAGAGGAAGCCATCTCTGTCTCCTTCTCACACTCAATAGCTCTCTCACCTTCACCCTACATTTCCCTGTGCCCCATGTATCTTCTGTGAGGGTGCTATGCTTCTTCTCCACCTCTCAGTGGCCTGCCTCTGGCCCTTCTGCACCTGAGACGTGCTCTGAGTATGCCGGGGGGGGGGGGGAGGGTGAGGGGGAATCAGCCCCACTGGTGAGGTTGGTGTCCGTCCACCTAGTTTGAGAATCCCACTTTGGGACTCTGGGGCTTCAGCTTCCTAGGGCTCTGAGCCATTCACTAGCTGTGGCTCAAGCAGCTTCTGCAAATGCCAACTGGCAAAAAGTTAGGCACCTAGGGAGACTTCGGTATCTAAGGAAGTAGGCAGAAGTTAGTGACCATGTCAGTGGCACCTAAATGGTAGACTTAAATGCCTAAAGAGGCAGACGGATACCTAAATGATTTACTTCTTTCCCACGGCAAAGAGGAGGGGGCAGCACACAAAAGTAATTGTGACAGAGTCACAGTGTGTTCTCTAGCCTGCTCCTAAAGCAGTGCAGCTGTGCACTTCCCCTGATGCAGGGAAGATTGTAAAGTTGCAATCTAGCACACAGAGATTTCCCCAGGTTGCCTGAGCTAGGCAGGTAGCATATCAGAACCTTGTTGAAATGGTTACTCTGATGGACTTCTAAATAAGTTGTCTTTAACAGATCAAAGATCTCTTGCTGCAAAGGACTGTAGGTAGGTACCATCTTTACTTTGTAACTGTTAACCACATTTAAAGGGATACTGTCTGGTAACTTACACCCAACTTTTAAGGTTTTAAGTAACAAAAATGGCTCAGTAAATCTATTATGAATCATGGAATCTAAGAAAATTAGGGTTGGAAGGCACCTCAGGAGGTCATCTAGTCCAACAACCTGTTCAAAGCAGCACCAACTCCAACTATATCATCCCACCCAGGACTTTGTCAAGCCATACCTTTAAAACCTCTAAGGATGGAGATTCCACTACCTCCATAGGTAACCCATTCCAGTGCTTCACCACCCTCCTAGTGAAAAACGTTTTCCTAATATCCAACCTAAACTTCCCCCACTGCAACTTGAAACCATTTCTCCTTGTTCTGTCATCTGCTACCACTGATAACAGCCTAGTTCCATCCTCCCTGGAACACCCTTCAGATAGTTGAAGGCTGCTATCTAATCTCCCCTCATTCTTCTCTTCTGAAGACTAAATAAGCTTAGTTCCCTCAGCCTCTTCTCATAAGTCATGTGCTCCAGCCCCCTAATCATTTTTGTTGCTCTCCGCTGGACTCTTTCCAATTTGTCCACATCCTTTCTATAGTGGGGGGCCCAAAGCTGGACACAGTACTCCAAATGAGGCCTCACCAGGACCGAATAAAGGGAAATAATCACTTTCCTCAGTCTGCTGGCAATGCTCCTACTAATGCAGCCCAACATGCCATTAGCCTTCTTGGCAACAAGGGCACAGTGTTGAATCATATCCAGCTTCTTGTCCACTGTAACCCCTGGGTCCTTTTCTGCAGAACTGCTGCGTAGCCAGTCGGTCCCCAGTCTGTAGAAGTGCATGGGATTCTTCCATTCTAAGTGCAGTACTCTGAACTTGTCCTTGTTGAACCTCATCAGATTTCTTTTGGCCCAATCCTCTAGTTACCAGCTGCCAACAAGACATCGAGCCATAGATCACTACCCATTGAGCCTGATGATCTAGCCAGCTTTCTATCTATCTTATAGTCCATTCATCTAACCCATACTTCATTAACTTGCTGATAAGAATATTGTGGGAGACCGTATTACAAAAGCTTTGCTAAAGTCAAGGAATATCATGTCCACCGCTTTCCCCACATCCATCTGGCCTCATGGGCATGTCTAGCCATTCTAAATAGTTCTGAACCTGTTCTTTCAGCTCTTTTCTTTCAGCTTGCCTCCTCCCAATTCTGTGCTGCCCAGTGCAGTAGTCTGGGAGCTGACTTTGTCTGTGAAGATAGAGGCAAAAAAAGCATTGAGTACCTCAGCTTTTTCTACATCCTCTGTCACTAGGTTTCCTCCCCCATTCCGTAAGGGGCACACACTTTCCCTGACCTTCTTCTTGTTACTAACATACCTTGTAGAAACCCTTCTTGTTACCCTTCATGTCCCTTGCTAGCTGCAACTCCAGTTGTGATTGGCCTTCCTGATTTCACCCTTGAATGCTAGAGCAATATTTTTATACTCCTCTCTAGTCATCTGACCAAGCTTCTACTTCTTGTAAGCTTCCTTTTTATGTTTAAGCTCACCGAAGACTTCTTTGTTAAGCTAAGCTGGTTGCCTGCCATAATTGCTATTCCTTCTGCACATTGGAATGGTTTGTTCCTGCATCCTCAATAAGGTTTCTTTAAAATACAGCCAGCTCTCTTAGACTTCTTCTCCCTCATATTAGCCTCCCAGAGAATCCTGCTCATCAGCTCCCTGAGGGAGTCAAAGTCTGCTTTTCTGAAGTCCAGAGTCCGTATCCTGCTGTTCTCCTTTCTTCCTTTTGTCAGGATCCTGAACTCAACCATCTCATGGTCACTGCTACTCAGGTTACCACCCACTTCTACTTCCCCTACCAGTTCTTCCCTGTTTGTGAGCAGTAGGTCAAGAGGCACATGGCCCCAGTAGGTTCCTCCAGCACCAGGAAGTTGTCTGAAACACTCTCAAAAAACTTCCTGGATTATCTGTGCTCTCCTGTATTGCTCTCCCAAGAAATTTATACTTTGTTTCCTCCAAACAAAAACAAATTAAGAGTTTCTGTTTGGGTGTAAACATTCCTGTAGAAGAGTAGACTCACTGTTGGTGTGCCCCCTCTTGGATGGGAGTGGCATAGTGGCTCCTTCCTCTCTAGTGCCCCCTCCTGACAGCAGCCCCGACCTTGTGGTGGGGGCCTCTCTTCTCACAATTCAGCCATCCAGTCACATCACATATTAATTTTACCCAGTGTGAGGTAACAGAAAGTCCAACACTTACATTTGGTTTTTAGCCCCAACTCTCAGCCCCCTGACCCTTACACTTTTCTCTTAGGGCTTTCAATATTTCTTATGTCAGGGAGCTTCATGCCACCTTCTCATTCACTGGTAGGGGAACCCAGGCCCACCCTCTACACTGTGTAACAGGCCAGGGACCCTAGGATGAGCAGCCAAGGTCTGTTCTGTTGGACACCTTGCTGCTACCTCCCTGGATTCCTTCTTACAATTAGCCTTTCTTCAGATTTTCCCCCAGACCCTTTGTAACAATCAGCACCTCCCAGGGCTTCTCTCCAGAGGTCTGGTTCCTATCCTGGTGTTGGACTTGCTCCAATCCTGTGTCTTCCAGGTATCCCCTCCAGCAGGCTTCCTTCTTGCCCTGCTGGAGCCTCCCTGTTTGCTAGAGGTCTCTCCTCTTTCTACTACCAAGAGAACAACTGCAGAGTTCTTACCACTCTCCCTGCAGCCCTTCCCTTAACCTTCAGTTTAATCACACCTTAAGCTTTACCATCACTGTTCTTTGTGCTTTACTGCCTCCAGATTCCTTCTGGCTCAAGACAACCCACCTCTGGCCCTAGGCTTCACTGCTCCCCTGCTCATCCTCCTGGTTCAGGACCATCTGGCTCTGGTTCAGCCTTCTCCCTGCCTTTAGCCCAAGAGAGGAAACTCCCAATTACGTCTCTCCTGTGTCTCCTCCCTGACTTTTTTCCACTACCCTGTTCTCCTTCCTTCCTGAAGATCCAGCTCGTACCCAATTGGGTGTGATCACTAGTTATGCCCAATACACCTCCAGGTGTCACTTAGTAGCCTCAATGGGCTCAGGAGCCTGTTAACCCATAGCTGAGCAATGTCAAATCACCCCCATCACAGTTTCATTGCAGCAGTTTGCAACACAGATATTGTAGCATTGTGCTAGTGCATGAGAACTGGAAAGTGAAATCATTATAAATAAAAATTGCAACTGTCTAGCCATGCTGAGTAAAGTTCATTAAGATAGAAAAGTAAATTCAGTTTAATAAGTTCTCTGCTTTAGTAATTTAAGTGGCTCTAAATATTGTTCATAAGCTTTTTGCACAACAATCTCTGTGCTTTCTTTACACTGCTCATTATGTCTGGAATAGAATGATCTACTGTGTTATTCCATAAGGCCACTACCCTCTCCACTTTTTTATCCCTTCTTCAGACCCACCTCTCTTGTGACATCTCCAAGAAGTCAGCCAACTAATTGTTATGTTTCAGTCAGGGATAGCTGATTGTCATGCTGCACTCACAGCACATGAGGTAGGTCATAAACTCATCAGCACAATTAAACAGAAAAAAGGAGAAAAAAATTATCTCAAACTCTTCAGATTGGTTTAGAGTTCCTTAAACTCAAGCAAACTCCAAGCTAAATTAAAACTCTCAGCCAGAGTAAGACACACATCCTCCCCTGGCTGAAACAGGCTTCTGCTAGACTGAGTTTCCAAACTGAATAAATCCTCGGAAAAGTGTGGGGGAGACTCTATACAAACTTCTGCGAGGCTCAGCTCCCAGACTAGAGTGGACTTCTCACTTATGGATCAGGCTTTACAGTTCCTGATCTCCACCCGAATAGGTTCTGGCCAATCCACTCCTTCCACTTGACTCACAATTAAGTTTTAAACCAAAGAATCTATTTAACCCTTTCAGACATGACTCTTCTGAGCCTCCACACTCTGTGGTGGACCATGGCATCACACTGGTATTTATTTATAAAAACAATAACATTAAGATGATTTGGAGGGATTGCATTAACTTGCACAATTCCAGTCTCATCTTCCCTCTCCCTCTACTCCTTTTGCTTGTCTCAGATATTCGTGACCTGTCTCCAGTTACATTGTAAGGAAGAGGGAGTGTCTCATGTTTGGACAGCCTCTAGCCCAATGGGTCCTATAGGAGCTAAAGCAGTACAGTTTAGCAATGGTAAAATAATAATAATTTCGACCCTGATTTTTGGTACTGACTGCAGAGAAATCCTTTGGTAATTGTACTTATCCAAGTCCATGATGTGATATATGGCAGTTTCATGGGTCACATCCTTCATCCTTGCTTGAAGGGTCATTATATTTGCATACATATTTCTCACAATAGTTATTGTTTATAGTCTATCATTTTGCCAAAAAGAAAGAAAACAAGCAGATACAGTAATTAGTTTAATGTTCTCCAGGGTTAGTTGTATCACTTTGTTCTCAAAGCAATTGCCTATGTGAAAGTTAATTTCTTCCAAAACATCAAGCATCATCTACTGCGTCAAATGTTTCCCATAACCTTTTCACTTGCACATGTGCAAATGCTTTATTTACTCCTTCCTTCAGTAAATAACTTTGTCTTTATGTAGTCTTGGTATACATTAGTTGGTGACCAATTATACCTAACTATCCTGCCTTACATTTTCAAGAAGGTGGCAACCCTAGGAAAAATGGTACAACAGTCAGCAACAGTACAGATACATTTTCATCACTGACGTGTCTTAATAAATCAGTGTATTAGTATGAGCATCAATCACCACATCGCTGGAAGGGAATGTTGTTACTGTAGAATGCTGAGCAGAAGAGAAGAGCAGTTCAAAAGTGGGTTTTTAAGTGCTCATTAAAGATTGAGCGTGCAGGGCATCTGTTTCGCTTTGTAGAGTCATGGTAAGGAGAACGGAAAAGGACCAACATATGAACATTATAAAGCAGAAGGGAGCTTGGGAATAATTTTGTTTGGCCCAGTTACCTAATTAGCAGTTTTACCCACTAACAACTCATAAAAGTCTTCTCTCTTAAGAAAATACTTGAGTTAAAGTGTGGATGTATCAGTTGCTACTGCTACTGCCATTGTTAAGTTGTACAACAAGGCTCATGCTCTGCATGAAAGAGTTCTGCCTACAGCCCCGGTTCTCCTGATATCTCCAAATCCTGGGATTTGACATGAGTTGAAATAGCTTATCTAAAGTTACTCTTATTGTCCATTTTAGCTGTTAGAAAATTTAACTCACATTCCCATTTAATTGTATTTTCTCCTGTGAATGAAATCTTTATTTTTCTGGCCCTTATAATCCATCATACAGCTTTTAGAATTCTTGTTCCTCTTGGTTGGACCCATTTTATTGCTTTCTTATTGTCTGGTACCCAAAATGTGATAGGCCAGGGATAATCTAAACTGTCTGCTAATTCTAACAAAGAATATCTGGATAATTTCTTCAGCATTATGTTCAGCTAACCAAATGTTACATTTTTCCTCTAGGATGTCCGTTGTTCACGGAGGGAAGTTCCTATCATTTTAGTAGGGTTCATTGATTTTGTAATTAAGGGTGTCTGTGACTTTTGCAATCAAGTTTGTGTTCATCTCTAGGTGTTGGCGAAGGGGCTCTGTCCCCTGGACAAAGCATGAAGTAAGGAAAATATATGGTGCTACTAGTCTAGTGTAGCATGGCGGCAGTGAGCTTTCAGTGGAGATTCTTTGTCGGAGTGGTATGTTCAGTGCATGATATAATGGACTCTCTGCAGGAGCGAGAAGAGCTTTTAACACCCCAGCCAGGATGAGAAACTGATTAGTGGGAAAACCATGGGAGAGGTTCAAAAATCTTGTGTGAGAGCCTGGTTTTAGTTTCTTAGGGCTCCCGTTGAAATCATCCTGGTTGACTGCACTGAAGAGCATTTGTGTCTCTTTCACCTCAGGTCTTGTCTGTGAAATGCCAGTGCTGTGATTCCTCTAGGATTCATATACACCATAGTTCTTTCAAGGAACATGTCCCACATGAGCACCAAGGTATGGGTGGATGAAACTGCTGGCCCAGTTGTTCTGGTTCTAATCTGAATGATCTACCAGTCCAGAGTGACAGATGGTTGTGGGAGTTGCATTGTAAGACAAAGCCATTTTGAGAGGTTTATACAAGTTTGAGCATTAGGGATCTATTTCTTAGCACTGTTGCTGTACAGACCATTTGGAAAATGTATGTAGGAATTCTTCAGACTGCCGACAGTGCTGATATGAGATACAAAGGAGTTTGTTTGGGTTATCTTTAACCTCTTCATTAATATAATTTCTGATGAAATAACAAAAGATCAGAGAGATTGCACAGGGAGGGAAACACCTTTACCTTACCTTCAAGCTGAGTTAAAAAGTAAAGATGGTTGAGAAAGTGAGATATATTTATTTTATTTCTTTAGATTTATAAAAGAAGCCCCACAGTTGAACAAATATCCATCCTATGCTCTGGGCACCATTGCTATTCCAATAGTTCAAATTATTCAGTATCTGAGCAATAAACTGCTCATCTTAACATCAAAATCATACTCTTCCCCTCCCTCACTCCAGCCTCATGTGGAGAGAGGAGTTGAACTTGGGTTTCCCACATTGTAGGAAAGTGACCCAGCCACTGGGATATTTGCTGTTTAGCTGTGTGCATCTCTTTTTCTCTTGCACCCCCCCCCCTCCATTGAAGCAATTCCACTTGCATAAATAATTAAGGAATTATTAGAGCAGAGACTTGAACTTTAGTCTCACACAGCCTAGGCAAGTGCTTAGACAATCTTTCTCACACACTTTTCCTGGTCCAATATCTATTCATTTTCATCATGAACCACTATGAGTTGCCATTATGAATGACAAATTTCAAAATCATGGAATTTGCTGCAAAATTGAAATCCTGGTTCCTTCATAGCTCTACAGCTTGATCAAATTTCTTATTGTCTTAGGAAAACGTGTTGATGCAATTGTCAAATCCTAGTTGTCTGTTGCTGTTTTTTGCCAACAAAGATTCATACCAATCTCAGGTAAGGATGTCATCATCTATTTGAGATTTCACTAAAGTCCATCTTTCTCAGTTCTTAAACTTCAGGAAGCACAATGTGCCCATGAATTCCAAGTGCCTGTGAGATTTAAATAGGTCTCAGTGTTGCTGAGCATAACTGCCAGATTCTAATCAATTTCTGAAATGGTTCTGACTTTTCCCATATTCAAATTTAGGGGTGTTCTCTACTGACTTTACATACATGGCCCCTGTTACCCACATCCTTTCTCAACTATCTAAAAATAAACAGTACCACTCACTAGTGAACTTGTTTTTACTAAAGTTCCTCTTTTAATCATGTATCATAATCTTCCAGATGGTCACTAATTCCCCTCTCCCCCTTATATGGACTCCAAGTTTTGTTAATTCCCCTATCTTTTGTTTGGACTACCCCCAGTGGGGGAAAGCATGAGGACTGATTTGTCCCAGGAGAGTAAACCGTACCTCAGAAGGAAGCAGCTGCCACCTGAGAAAGGAAAAGAACTATCCCACAACATGCAGCCTCCAGAAGGTGCCTTGTGGTGAGCAGATACTGTCCCTGGCACCTACACTCAGAGGCCATCTTTGGGACAGTCGCAGGGGAGAGATAGGCAGTGGCCCTGGGATATGGTGACCAAATAGCAGTGTTAAAAATCAGGATGGGTGGGGGTAATAGGCACCTATATTAGACAAAGCCTCAAATATTGCGACTATCCCTATTAAATCAGGACATCTGGTCACCCTACCCAGGGAGGGGCCTGGGTCAGAGCCTAGTGGAGTGGGAGGGCCTGAGTTGCCTTACCAACAATCCCCCTGCAACTCATAGGCCTAAGCCCTGACCACTAGGTGACACTACATTACCAACCAACCCCTGAGCGAGGACCATCACAAGCCTAAATAAACAAAAATCTGTGTGTACAATAGTGATACTTGCCCTGACTCAGGTGACGTGAGTCTTCATATGTGCCTCCCTTCTCAGGTTTGATTTAAGGCATTGCACAACAGCCAGATAGCAATTGTCATGTGAGAGAACAAAGTAATTTAATATAGTAACAGAGATACAGGCTACAGAAACCTACATCCAGTGGATGCATTTAAAAATTCCCCACCCCACATACCTGTAACAATTGCAGTATCTATCTGTATTTGGAGTTGGAGACACTGCAACATCAGCAATTGTGGCAGCATAAAAAATGCAGAGTTCTGAATGATGCTGATTCTACACACAGAGCCCTGGTCTACACTTACCTGGTGATTCAGTGAATCACACCCCCTAGTTTGAAATGTAAACATACCCTTTCTCATGTGAGTGGAACTACTATACTTGAATGACTATGGGTTACAACCGTGAACATGGATCTGACCCTGGGTTTTGTATATGGGTTTTTGAATGATGGGAGTGCATCAAAAACCATCCTGTAAGAGGCAAAGATTCATACACTAAACCATTTTCTATTTATGTAACTTAAATAGTAAACATGGAAAAGGTCTATCATGTGAAGATGACATACAACCCCATATCTGTGTTGTAGCTGTGATTTGTTATAAATATCGACATCTGATTATTAAAAGGAAGGCCTCTAGACATCTACATGAAATTTCATCAAACTCTTCCTCTTCCACCCTGATTTCTGCAGAAATGTTTGGAAAATTTGTACATTTTTAAAAAGTTTACGCAAAACAAAAAAAGGATTATGTAAGCACTAATAAATTGGAGCCAAATCCTGAGCTTCTAACTCATTTTTTACTTAGCCAAACTCTCAGTATCTCCACAGTTACAGTATCAATGATAGTAACATCAGTGGAGGCTAGGGCTTAGGCAATTTTGCCTCCCTGTTAGCCATATGTATTCTGCACAATAATATTTAAAATGTGGTACCTTATGCCTGCGATATTTGCTCCCAAGTGAGACTATTCTCTTTGGTTCAACCATATTAGGATAACATTTCTGCTACAATAAGCAGTAAAACAATTAACCATATCAACCTTAAACTGTCATCATGTGGCTTCAAAATTAAACATTTCTCTTAAGATGAATGGAGAAGTTCAGCCCTCAGAGAGTTATTGTTTCCGTCTGCTGTCAGGCTCAGAAATGCAAAAGATACTGGAGAAGAGTGGACTTATTGCTGGCTTGGCATGGCATAGCAGTTCTTTCCCCTCTAGCGCTCCCTTCCAAAGGTAGCTGCTGGGGTCTGCCTCTTCTCCCAACTTGGCCCTCCACCCAGGTCACGTATTAGTTCCACCCCTTCTGGGGTAACATAATAATAGTCCCAATCCTTATATCTGGTCTTTGGAGTCGCCTCTCAGCCCCCCTGATCCTCACAGCCTTCTCTCAGGGTTTTAAATCATCCTTATGCCAGGGGGCCTCACATTGGTAGGACCAGCCTCTCCACTGGTTTCCAGTCCACAGACCCTAGCATAAGCAGCCTTTGAGGCTGTCTCCCTGGACTCCATCTTACCATTAGCCTTTCTTCAGGTCTTTCCCCCTTCCTGTTCCCTTTTCAAATGCTCAGCACCTTCTAGGGTTTCTCTGCACTCCCAGATTCCCAGTTCCTGCCTTTGTGTCAGGGTCAGCCAGAGAGTCTTGCTCCAATCCTGTGTCTTCCAGGTATCATCTCCCCATGGACTTCCTCCTCTCTCTTCAGGAGTCTTCCTGTTCCCCACAGGTCTCTCCACTCTCTTCTACCAAGAGAGCAACTCAAGAGTTCTTCTCTCTCTCCCTGCAGCCCCTCAAATGTCAGTCCAAACTCCCTGTAGGCTTTGCTGTCACTACCTCTTGGCCTTTGCTTCCTCCTGGCTCAGGACCCTCTGGTTCTGGCTTCTGTCCTCCCAGGCTTCTCTCTTCCGTTAGCCCATGAGCAGAAACTCTCAGCTATTTGTCTCCTCCCTGATCTCTTTTCCCCACTGCCTTGTGCTTATTTCTTTATGAAAACCGGCTCCTTGCCAGCTGGGTTTGATTACCAGGTATGACTAACATGCTTCCAGGTGCCACTCAGTGGCCTAACTGGCTTCAGGTTCCTATTAACCCCTGTGTGGGATTTACATAGCCCATCAACAAATGCTAAAATGAAAGGTTCTGGAAAGAAAAGTCAGACTAACATTTAGGGACCTAGGAAAAATATTAGAGTTGGAGTTCAGTTCAAATTTTGGACTGAGGTTCAGTTTGGTTCTTAAATTATCTGCAATGGTTCACCTGTCTCTGCTCAGAAGAATCACAATTACATTATTACAATATTGCGAACAAAAATCACGATTCAGGTCCCAAAAATCATGAGATTGACTTTAAAATCATGGAATTTTAAAAACAAGATATTTGAAGGTCTTTTTGTTTTCCTTCTGATTTTTGAGCCTTTGAGAGTTCTTGATCTAAAGCTTTTCTCTGAAAACATGAGGGTTAGAAACTCATTTAAAAAAAAATGAAAGGAGAGATTCTCATGTAATCACATGTCTGCAGAAACTGGGGTTTTAGAAAAATACCTACTATCACAAGAGTCATGACAATATTGCAAGAGTTAATAACACTGTGATCAAAACAAAGCAGCTAAAACATGCTCTCTCTTCAGGGCCTGCGTTAAGTTTTGTAGAGCTTCTTCCATCTCCCTATTCACAGATGACTAGGTATTCCATGTCCTGTAGTTGAACCATCAGTGTTTTAATTGGCGGAGAGGCTGGATGATTTGGTGTATGTAGCAGGGGGGCCCTGGTAACTGCACCTACGGCCTCCATTGTCTCTCCTTAAAAAAGCTAAAGCAACAAAGGAAATTAATGTGGGGGAGAATGTAATTTCCCCAAAATATTAAATACTTTAAACATTGAGATTAATCATGTAAATAAGGGCAGCAGTGTTGAAAAAAAAGGACAAACATCATGACACATGCTAATGGTAAAAATGAAGCCAGTTGAGCTGATACCAGGGATTTAATAAAAAAAATTTGCTCAGTACCAGCCAATGAATCTTCTTTATTATTACAATAATTGGTGTCCACAAGCATTTGAGAGAACAGAAACACCCTCATAAAAAGCAGCTCAGAAACACCGAGCATTACCAAATGTCACTTTGAAGTTTGCTTTCAAAGTTCTGCACAAAGTAGTCAAATACATTGCAGCTAATGATGTTAGTGTTTTCTTCTCATAATGGATAACTTACAGCCTCCATGCACACAGCTGATAGTTTAAAAGAACAGTTTCTGTGTTGAATTTGTGCACAAGACATATGGTGAATTAATACAATCCATGTTCAGTCTTTGTGGCTTTCATATCATAGGAAAGGACAGGACCACTGAAAGAGCAAAGGGGGTGGATGGTGAACCTCCCCCCTTTTTTGAAAACAAGTGAAATTATATTATTATAAATGCATGTTGCAAGTAAGGTCTAGAATGCCCATAATCATAGCTCATAAAGGGGCAGTGCATTAGTGTACATCACCAGGAGCATCAGAGGAAAAATTCTTCCACATTCCCCCGACTCCAAGAGCCAGTATTTTTCTACTGTCTTATATCAGCAGCACATTATTAGCCCCCTTTGTGATTGCTCAGATGCTCTAGGTGGCACACTGGGAGCAGAGTCAAGGTTCTGCCCATTTCCTGCCACTATCTACCCATCTGACTCTGGATTGCTTTCAGCTAAGACATTTGGCAGTCATTGCTTCTGGAGTTATGTTGAAGAAGTCCCCCCCAGGAAAAGTAGAGACTGCTGCTTGTCCAGGTTGGAGGCTTGAATGAAGGGCCAAATTTAGATGCTTAAAGATGCAAATAGGTGCCTAATGGGGTTTTCAAATGAGCCTAGGCACCTAGCTCCCACGGAAATCAAAAGGAATTAGGTGCTTAGGCACTTTGAAAATTACTCTAGGTAGGGGCCTAAATACCTTTTAAAATTTGGCCTGAAGCACCATCTTACATGACATTAGAGAGATTTATTGGATGGGATTGTTAACTACATTTGAGAGACCATCAAGGTGGCCGGCAGAAGTATTCCAGAATCTAAAATTGAGTTAAAAATAAAATAATGTATTCTGTGGTAGAACCTAGAGTGTAATGAGCAACTAAAGGAAGAAAATACATTTGCTAATGTTAATCTCACACACTAAATGTTGATGGTGCTGTGGAGTGCACACACAGAGAGAATTGTGAATGCTGGTGCCTATTAAATAATCTCTACTAAAAAAGTAGAGCTGTCTGAATTATTCATTGCAAATAAATTATCTGAGGATTTTTTTTGTTGCTGCAGCATTAACAAATCAACCCCGATTCCTACAAATATATTTCTTATTTGCAAATACTCACCGAATAGTTTTCATGAAAACATTTCACCCTATGTGGTGTTCATGATCTCTTCACTGTGGCTGTTTTACTATTTGTTAATCATGGCGTGTGATTTGTCACTTAAGTCACATGATACTATTTTTGCTTACTGATGGGATGGTGGAAAAATAAGAGACTAATAGTGAAAAACAGAGAGGGCAATTCATTGCTGGGTAGAAACCTGCACGTGACCTTTGCACTATAAGGCCAAGGCTAAAGTGGGTGCTTAAGTGAGGGATAAGTCATATGCAGGCTGTCTGCACAGGAGTGAATTTAGCCATTCCCCAGACATTTGTGTGAACAAAAATACATTTGTGTGAATGACTGTAAATAGGCCTTACCTCTGAAGTTCAGATTCAGAGCCAGATCTGGATGCAGGTTTGAGCTTCCCTAAAATATGATGCGGTTCAAATTTGATGTTCTGGGTCAGGCTATCTCTGTTTGTTATTGTTAGCTCTAGAGATATAGATTGCAGAATTGCCAACTTTTGTAATTTTTCTATGAATCTTGTAATACATGGTGTTTTTCTTAAAACCCTGTCTCCTGAAGTGTTGTGAGTACATGAGCATCTCAGCTTTCAGGTTTCTTGTTTTTTTGTTTTTTAAAGTAAAATACTAGCCCTCATCATTGTGGAGGAAAGCTTCAAAATGTAAATCCTAAAAGTTCAAATAGCAACGAGCAAATAAAGAGAACTCAGAATGTACTATTTTTTATAATCTCCTGTTTTTTGGTGACTTGCCTCATGATTTTTGAATACATTGGTTTGGCAATACTGTAGATATCGGCAGACTGTAGATCATGCACAGTACAAATTAGCCTCATTTTATTTTGCATACCAGGCAAGCATAATATTTTTGTGGTGGAAGAGGGTAATGTAGCACCTTAACCCCCTTCACCTTGATTAAGCATTCAGCCATGCACTAAAAGCCTCAGAGACTTGCACTAGGAGTGCAAACAGTATCTAATGTATAATCCATATTACATAAATCCATAAATAATCCCTGACGTGTAATATATGTGCATTCACCAAGGAAAACCATATACCAAAATGGCAATGAAATGAGGTGGGGTAAATGAAAGCTGCCTTTGGAATAGCATCAAATTATGTCTCAACAAATTAGTCTTACTTTATCCTGAGTCTGATAGTGAAAAATGGAGCCATTATCTAAGTAGCTTGGTGGCACATCACATGGAATATATGCTGACTCTAACCTCTGAGATGCATACATGTTGCAAAAGGTGGCTTTTGCATAAGTGAGGCCCAAGACTGGGAGTACCAGGGTGTTTCAGGACAGCACTGAAATTCAATTGCAGCACTGTCTGGGAACACTTATACAGTGGTTTGTCTATAGAAAACTTGGGCTCTCTCTATTGCTTTTATTCCCTCGATTTCATGAGCACCATGATGATTTAAATGTATTTGATTCTTGAGAGAAGGAGAAGGACAGTGTCTTTATTTGGTGTCTCGACTCTGAGACCTGTGCTCAAGCCACTAGATTACTAATAAAATACTTTTCTATATTATTTTTTGTTAAGGCTCAGAACTCAGTACAAATTTGTAACTAACAGGCACAGATTTTTTAAATAAACTAATGTTCTGGCTGAGGAGTGGTGTCACCCTTTATAATCACATTGCTATGTCTTCAGTGATGTGAATGCTTGCAGCCATTCTTGGGCAGTAGAAAGAGGCGTCCTATCAGCTGATCACAGGCACATTTACAGTGAGTTCTCACACAAACAAATAACTTTTTGTTAGCACAGGCAGGGGGCACTTTTCAGAGGGATGTGAGCCCACCTGGATCACGAAGTGGAACTCCCTTTTAGTCAAGTCCACTTGCTCTTAGGACAGCCCTGACTCCAACCTGGGGCAGAAAGGGTTTTGGCACCGTACTGCGTGTGGTGAGTGGAAGATAAATTTCAGGCTTGTCTACATGGCTCAGCAAAGTGCTGTAGAGGGGTGTGATTTGTAAAGTGCTCTAATGTGCTGCACTCTAACTGTCCGGTGTAGACCCAGCTGGTACACTCTAAAAGGTACCTAGTTCGCATTAATGTAGTCCACTATGTTAACACAAATTAGTTACCTTTCAGAGTGCAATGAGACTAGGTATCTTTTAGTTCATGCCAGCAGGGTCTACACGGGACAGTTAGAGCCCAACACATTAGAGTGCTCTACAGATCATACCTCTCTAGAGCACTTTACTGCGCCTTGTAGACAATCCTTTAGTATGCCTAAACAACAGTGAAATGGTTAACATATTTGTGACAGATTCTTTCCCATATTTAGCTGTCTGTGCAGCTATTTCCCCATCTCCATGCAGCTCTCCTAATAAATGGCAGCAACTGTTATAGAGCTGATGATTTAAATCTTTCAGCATCTCATTACCCGCCTTTTCATTTTAACTGCAGAAGTTATTTCCAATAACATAATTCTTTTTATTAATGAAATCTAGCATTATTGCACTATAAAAACTGAACACATACCATTATGTCTCATTCAATGCAATAGACGTAGTCATTTAAAAAAAAATTACAGGGAATGATGTGAGTTTCAATTATGAAAGCATTGCCCTAAAAATAGATTATGTGGCTAAAAGCAGCTCACTAAGTGATATGAAATGAATGTGATTTAGAAAAAAAAACAATCCTTTCTTTGATATAGAATTTTTCTGACATTCAAATCTGGCTCCAGACTGCGCCTCATGCAATATGTGTAAGTCTTCTATGTCATTCTTTTGATCCACTCCTTCATTCTTTTGATCACTGGCACAGATATACAGTCGATGTCCATGACGTACCCATATACAGCTCTCACAGCCCTTTGTTATCCGCTCAGCTATTACCTTTCTCTAAACATTGTGAACAGAAAACTGAAATAGAATCACAATAAGGCAATCAAAGTTGTGTAAATCTACACATATTTTCTGTATAAATATTGATTTTAACATATCACTAGCATTTATTAAGTAATCAAGATTGCCTTATACTCCTGAGTCTACATGGGGCTGGGGCAGAGGCTCACTCATCCATCAGGGCCTCATAGCATTGTGCCTTAATAAGGGGTCTGAATACCTCCTGGAGCTGCCAGGAGCACAGGGGAATGTCTCAGTCCTTGAAGGAGTGAAGCATATGCTTCTCTTCACTGATGGCTGACCAGTCCTGTTAGCTAGTGCAGGAGTAAGCTATGGTTCTACTGCTTTCCTGCCCTTCTGGGGTTGTGGTTCGGTAATCTCTCAGTGCTTGAGGGGCTTGGAAGATCTTGCTTTATTCTATGTCTGATTCCAACTGGGAACAACAGCTTCATAGCCCACTGTCCACACTGTCTGGGAAGCTCAGCCCTTAAAGGCACAGTCCCCAATATCATAGGAGTGGCTAGCTCAGCTAGCTAGGTGCAGGCCTTGCACTCAGGGGATCACAAACATTGTAACTGTAGCTACCCCTGTAAGACGCACAAAGCTGGCACTCTTTGTGTGCTCCCATTCATGTGTGCTTATGCAGGATTCAGCGACAGTCTGGCCCTCAGCCTCAAATGTGTGTGTCAGACTTTAGCCCCTACAATGAAGCTAACTGGGATTTCCATACAATCCAACATAAATCGTCTTTTGCTTAATTTCATTTCATTAGTCCTACTTATACCCTCTTCTCTCACTCTTACCAATTCTTTCCCCCATCACAATACCTAGGACCAGATTTTGATCTTGGTTTAAATCTCTGCAAATTTCTGTATATAGGCTGAGTTCTGTCATCAGTTATTCTCATGGAACCGCACTGGAGAGTGCAACTAAGATCAGACTTTGGCCCTACATAGAAACTGTGAAATAAACACAAAAATCAGCCTGTCAAAGCCCCATAGATATTCCATGAAATCATCTCACCTTAGCCATGAAGGAATGAGAAAAGAAAATGTAAATACAAAGATCTGCCTCCCTTGAAAAGAACAGCTGGTTATTTCTGGTAATAACAACAAGAACAACAACAATAATCTAAAACCACTGTCTGAATAATATTATAATTCATAGGATAATTTTGACTTCTGTATTTTAATAAAGTAAAAAGAAGAGTTACAGTAGGATGGGACCAAAGAGTCTAAAGGTTATTTTGGAACATTGGACCAATTGGGTAGAACTCTGTAACCCTTTCTTTCTTAATCTTTGCTCCTGTGAGAATTAAAGTTTTTGCATCCAATGAAATGTTAATGGAAAAAAAAGATATATCTTGAAAAAGGCAACTTAACTTTTTAGTTTCTATTTCTTATAAAAGGTTGTATCACCTGCTGAGTATTATTGAATAAATTACCTGCTATATTTCACCACTCCACTTTCCACCTGCAAGGAATCCAAATACTCAGGGTCTATATGAGTAGAGTGAATTTCACCCTCAGACAATTTTTGCTTTATTATTTATGCTGTGTGATTTGGCACTTAAGTCACATGGCATCATTTCTGCTTCCTGATTGGATGACTGAAACTTTTAGAAAAGATTAAAAAATGATGAGTAGCAAACAGTGAACAACAGAATAATGAATAGTCTTCATTTGTGAATATGGGCAGATGAATAAAGAGCACCCATTCTACAACATTTGTGTGAAGAGGATCTTATTCATACTAATATTTGCAACCAGCAAAGAGAAAAGGGACATTATCATGGAATGTCCATTGTAACTTCCCCCCACCCCAATATTCAACCAACTGAACTTTAGACAAGAGCATCAGTGGGATTTCATTTTACTTGGATAATCTAGATTTTTCTCCCAGTTCTAACAGAAGATGGACCATGATGATTTGGGAAGAAAGGTGCATTATTTGACAGCATGTTATGTTACCACTGAATGCAAAGGAAATGGGATAATCCTCTTTCCCAAACCTTCTCAACTGAAAAATAGACTGTCTCATTGGGCCAAATTCTATTCTCAATAGCTCCAGAGAGTACAATTTGACTATTGTTCTTGAGTTTAAAAATAGAGGATAAATCTAAAATTCTGGACAAATGAAGTAAAAAAGGAAACAGAACTGTAGTCAGACACTATGGTAATGAGTGTAATAGTTAGCTAGATAGCTAGCTAAATATATCACAGCCAGAAAGCAGCAATGCTGTATTCTCCCCAGTAATTTAATTGGAAAAAAATAAATAGTCTTGAAACAATCCCCAATTTCTAGCACTTACAGCTTCTGAAAATACTTCTTTAACTATCAAAAAAGTTATTCTTTCCATACTTCCAGCTTACTGGACACCAGGAATTTTTAGCATCTTACAAATCTTGGTCTCACGATTTCCAAACCATAGAGGTTAGAATAACTTCAGATAAGCATCCGAACTTCTGGTTGCTTTTTTCAAACTACTTAACCTTTTGAGGTTCTCACATTACTAATTAGCAATGGGATCATAGCTTTTTCAATGGCAGAATAAATCCAAAGGGGTTCCAGAAGCAATAGGAGAAACCTCATTTCAGCTGCAAACCTGAAGAAAAAGTAAATCTCGTAAAGAATATTGAAAGCCATGAATATTCCCTTATGACCTAGTCTTGCACATAGACCTTAAACAATTTTAAATGTTGCTTGGTCCATAATAGCCAATCAGACTATATTTAAATCTTGTTTAAAAATGGATCCATTAACACAGGTTTATCACCAGTGTAGACAAGTTGTTACAGAGACAGTAGAGAAAATTATATCTGATGGACAGTGAAGGAAATGTTTTCAGGATCTGCCAAAATCTTAGTCTGATGCATGAAAGAAATAACCCTAAGAAAGAAGACGGATGCTAATTTTAAATAAATTAGCATTGCAATTTGCAAGGAACAACTTGGATTTCTTCCAGCCCCACATTCAGACAAAAACAAATGCTCAACAAAGTCAGGCATCTGCAAACAAAAGAAATCATTCCCAACCATTACCAACATACTGTATAGAGAATCCAAAATTATACACACGGGTACTCATAAAAACATGCACTTCAGAGCTAAAATGATCATATTGTCATACATGAATTCATCTGTTAATTATTTTTAATCGAAGGCAGAAAATGCACAGAGAGCCATGACATGAAAACAAATATATACAAGCTGTGAAACACTTCAGCAACAGCTCCATTCCATACTTTTGATCTGTGTGGATGTGAGCACGAGTATGATTCCACTCTCACTTAAATAGTCTCATTGGTGACTATGTAAGCCAGTGGAGTTGTGTCAACAGAAAACCAGCGCGAATGAGAATAGAATCCGACTTTCTGGGGGTGTAAGTACTTTTCTAGCAATTCAGTCATCATGTAATTGGTGCAGATTCTGGGATCTTCTAAATATTGGCATAAGTTACCTGGAATGCCAATATCTGATCTCAGTTACACTCATGTAACTCCATTGATGTGAGTGTTAATTTTACTCCATAGTCATCTGAAATACAATGAATACAGTTAACTGCACTGTACCAACTGCAATGCTGGCTAGGGTGAATCTATACTTGCAATGCAGTTCTTTTGTGAGGAAAACATTCTTTCTAAGAGCTCTGGGCCAGATTCTCTGCTGATGGAAATGATAATAATGAAAACTGATTTACATCAGCAGCCGACTTCATCCATCATGAACTCTGTAACACCAGTGTAAATCCGGAGTAACTGCAATGACTTCTGTGGCATTACTCTAGATTTACTCCAACATCATTGTGACCAGATTTGGTTCACAATTTCGAGTGTTCTCAGATAACTCTTCTTTTGTTGTTCACACAACTGCCTACTGTATATATATTGTTTCAAGTATAAGGTGCTGGGTAATAACGTGAGAGGACTCCATGTTTCTGAATTAAACCGGTTCTTTATTAAGAGCAGGGCATCTTAATAAAGGCAAACTAGACAGCTGCCTAGTGCAGCAGGGGTGGCTGGGCCAAACCTTTCGAATTTGGCCTGACCACCTCTCTGTCTTGATGGAGGGGTGGCTGAGCCAAACCTGAATGAGTGGCTCTGTGACCCGTTGTTTGCCGCCCCCCTTCCTACCATAAGCACTGAACCATCATAAAGCTCACTGTGCATCCTGGCCCGCACCCTGAAAGTCCCCTCCCTGGTTAAGAACCTTTTCTGGGGGGATTGGAGAGGGGGCCAGATTGTCTTGAGCCTCCTCTGATTAAAAGAATGTTTTATAGAGATGCTGCCAATGCAGCTAGCATTTTAGCCATGTGTGTATAGATTAACTTGCTGGTGCCTCCTCCAATCTCTTCCCTCCTTCAATTTGTGCTCCTACCTCCAAAATCCATGCAGGTTCCTACATATCAGTACCTTTTGTCTATTCAGCAAAGCTAAAGGATTTCAGCAAAGAAATGCCAAGAGGTATAGCAGGGAAAAGATTAAAGAAAAAAGAGAAAGGAAATAAATAAAAATCCTTCCAGGTGTTCATAACGACTATGCATCACTGAGCTAAATTCTGTCGAACTCGTCACAAACTCTCTAGTATTTTACAATTATTGCATTCATTTTAGAAACTGGAAACATTCTTACAGCGTCTGAGCCCTCCAACATTTACATATTAGTTTCCATAAAATTATAGAGAGGAGTCAAAGAAGTCATAGTTGATGTTTAAAGACTGATTTTGAAAAAAAAGCCATATTTCTTATAGGTTCTGTAGGTTGTGTTGATAAATGAGTTGCCAAATCCTCCCTCTCTGGACAGGACATGATTTCGCTGTGACCTGAACCGGGAAAATCTACCATGCCTGGATCTGTAAAATGGGGGAGTGTCAGTCACCTGAGGTCTGTTATCCAGCTATAGGGAGTGATGCTGCTGACATGCACATTGCTCCTACCAACTTCATTTCTAGAGACTGCTAAAGGAAAGTGACTAGAGCTAGTGCCTACTGTATATATTTACTACTACTACTATTTAATACTACTGCATATATTTTCCTTTGGGACCCTTATTTCCCTTTTTTCTTTTACAGAGTGTTTCTAATGGTGCACATTTGTTATACAGAAAACTGTGCTGGGGGGGAGTGTGATATGATAATGTGCTTCTAACAATCATTTAGGGGCAAGTCCTGCTCCCTGTACTAAATCTAAGCAGTTCCTAGAATTCCCCACAGTAACCTCCCCACAGGCTGAGGAGTGGTAACAGTACAGCTCTGCAGGTGCTGCTACAGCTTAAGGGCACATTCGTGTCTGCTCACTTGCACTCCTCTTACATTGTGGTGAGGAATGGCAGGTGGATCAGCATAGTCAGGGATCCACTGGCTCCAGATCCAAGCCTGCCTCCCCCCACAGCTGTGCATAGGAGCCTCTGGCAGAGTTCTGCAACGTGGAATAAGTAGTATGGACCCTTGTGCACTTTCTTCCAGCAGAACTGCAACCGTTCCACTATGCCTCAGGGCACTGCACATGAAGAGGTGGCAGAATTTGCACCATGTTCATAGCAGGCAAGCACAAGGCTATGTGCAATTGGGCAGACCCCAAGCTGCCCAAGTGGTTTTTGAACCACTAGAAAAGTTTGGCATATGTCTAGTGAAGTGATATTTGTCACAGAGCAGAGGACTCCAAAGTAGAATTAATTCTCTGCCATGGTGACAGTCAGAAAATGTGTTCTCCTTCCACCCCCTATTGTGTTTTAATAAGGTTTGAGGTTTTCCTTCTATTTTTTTTTAGATAAATAGAAAAACAGGCTGCTAAAGTAACTAGCAACTCCAATTAGTTCCTTGCCCTAGAATTACCGCTACTATCATGAAAAAATAAATGGTTTGATGGTTCATATGTATTGTAATTAAATTGGGTATGTGGGCGACATCAGGTTGTGAAGAAGTTTCCAGCAGTTACCATAGAAACAAAATCTCCAAGAGTAGCACTGTGGAGTGGTGTGATGTTGAGTGGGGAGTTCTAACATTTAATTTTTAAATTAAACTGCAAAGATAACTAGGAGGAAACAGCAAAACGGTGAGTTCAGTGCTAAAATCATCATGGGCTCTGGCTTTTCTGTACAGATTATCATACTGGTATCTCTTCTTCCTTGGAAATTTGACACATGAGCTAGCAGCTAGCATACTATGTCTTCTGAGCTCTCAGCAGTCCATGGTCTGAGGCTTATAATAAAAAAAAATATATAGCTGAGAAATATAATTATAAACCACTCCATCGACGCTAGAGATAACACAATAAGATTCCTTTGTTATAATAATTTCACTTCGCACATTTTGATATGGGCTTGTTTCCACATAAGACAAATGCTTAATATGTTCGTAACCCCCATGTCTTTATTAATTAGCACTAAAATACAAGATAGCCTTTGGTATAAAACATTTCTGAAAGCGATTTTAAGGAATAAGTAATCTGAATGACAATGACTCTGAGCAACTGGGAGCTGCTTATTTGATTACCTTGTTAACTGTCATTAAAATATATACTCAGTCAGAACTATTGGTTTTCTGAAATTTGATGTACCAACCAGTTTGCGAACGCATTGAAAAAATCATTAACTTTCTAAACAAGGCAAGTAAATTAGTAGTTATTTTCAACTCTCCCTGCCAGGATTGAATTTTTACTATGCCAAAAAGATAACTAAAAATAATCCTAGGAATCCTTATCTGGGCTCAGAAATCTCCTACAAGCAGAAAGTAAAGATCATCACAATGATTTTTTTTTTCTCCTGAGTTCCCCTAGCAAGCCATTAGTCACATTAATATTGGATGGGGTTAATAGTGGGTCAGATCATAAGAGAATTACAGCACATGGCCTTCACATGTTCAAGAATTTCTAAATCAAATTTTACAAACAATTTCTTTCCTGTGTTCATAAAAAAAAAAGCCTGTCATTCCAGGAATGAATGGGCCTAAGCCTGCAGCTCTTACTCTTTTGAATAAAGGCCACTGGAGTGGTCAATATTTGATTGTGGCTAGAACTTGAATGGTAACTCTGCAATATGTTCTGGGTAAAGGGCAGCATGTAGTTGTGCTGCCCCAGAAGCAAAGCAAGGGACTTAATTGTGCCTGCTACCTCAGGGTGTGATTGTAGCTCATGTAGACATACCGTAGATAGCTTTACTCCAGCTAGCTCAGGATCCAGGCCATGAAGTAGTGCCAGCCCGGGCTAGTCACTTGAGTAATTACCCAGGGTTCTGAATGAGGTTGTACAGCCTATGCTGCATTAGCCCTGCAATAGCATCGTTGTTTAGTATCTGAGCTAGCTAGGTTAAGCTAGCTGGGATATTCTACATGAGTGGCAATCAGACCCCATGATTGCAGTGTAGACATACCCTGAGAGAGGATCCTGATTTCCTCCTTGCTCCGTTTCCCAGCACAACTTCACTTCTCTACACAAAATCTCCAAGGAGCCTTGGAGTTCAGGATAGTGTAATGCAAAATATTATCAATAGTGAGGATCTCAGTGGGAACAGAATAAGGACCTAAGTGCATAAAGCTGACTGTGGCAGCCAAACTGCTTATGGAGCACAAAAGTGGTGTGCCATAGTAAAAGAGGAACTATCGGTTAAGGTCTAAAGAAATAGAGATGCCTGCCTGAAAATTCTTACTCACACAAGTAGTGCTTCCATGAGTAGTGCAAATGCAGTGAAAGAGACTACTCACAAGAGTAAAGGTTTGCAGCACTGGCCAATTAGTAACTGAATCACTCTCACCACCCATGTACATTTTTTATTGAAAAGTTCCATACATGCCAGTAAAACAATAAAAGTTCTGTGGCACCTTAAAGACTAACCCATTTATTTGGGCATAGGCTTTCGTGGGTAGAAACCCACTTCGTCAGATGCATGAAGTGGAAACTTCAGTTTGGTAGGTATATATACACATGCAAGAATGGGTGAGTTACATCACAGTGAGGAGGGCAAGTGTTAACGAGTAAAGGGTGGATGAGTCCCATTCACAACAGTTGATGAGAAGGTGTGAATAGAGACTGGGCGTGGCTAGCCCACTACAAAAAATAATGGTCCCTCTTTTGGCATTCACAGCTTCTCATCAACTGTTGCGAATGGAACTCATCTACCTGATTGAATTACCTATATCTACCTACCTAACTGAAGTTTCCACTTCACGCATCTGCAGAAGTGAATTTCTGCCCACAAAAGCTTATGCCCAAATAAATTTGTTAGTCTTCAAGGTGCCTCAGAACTCTGAAAACAGACTAACATGGCTACCCCTTTGGAACTCGTTGTACATGCCAGTAGTTATTCCTGCAATCCTTTCTGTTGTAGGCAAATAACATTTTTGTCCATGCCTCTATTTGATTTTTACACGATTGACTATTCACCTTTAAGACATATGCCCACTGACAGTTCATGCTCTCTGTAGAAATCAAACCACTTATGTTGAATTGCACACCTCAGCTCATGCATAATCATTCTGTCCCTTAGAAATCACAGAAAAAAGAGCAACCTGCCTTATTCACTGCAAGCATTTAGCAGCAACCTGGATTTATGCATGTATCACTACTTGAGCTTCCTTTATTGCCTAGGGAATAGGATAAATATAATATTTAACATGGAAACTTTTCGTTTTCAAAGCACTTTACAAACATTAACTAATTAATTCTTCCTTAGAACATCTATGTATGGTAGCTATTATTATTATCCTCAGTTTTACAGGTAAGTAAAACCGAAACAGAAATAATGGAGATAAGTGATTTTCCTTATGCCAGAGGAACTGATCCTGAGAAATGCTGAACACTCACAAGTTCCACTAACTTCAGAGAGAATGGGGGGTTGCTTGGAGCCTCTGCAGATCAGGCACACAGAGAGAATTAGGCTCAGAGCTGGGTTAGAATTTAGGAGTTCCTGGTGCCCAGTTTTGCATATGCAACATTAGTTCATACAATTCAATATTAAAGAGAGGGGATTGAAATTCTTTAAATGTTGATTTAAATTTTCAAAAATTTTGAATTTCTAGAAAGCAAGCAAACAAGAAAGACACTGATTACATTTGCACAGTCCCCCCTCCCCGCCCCCGCCCAGTTATAAGACCAGCTATTGGACTGGTTGTGATTTTAGCAAGTGGGAAAAAACATTTCACAAAAAATCTCATTCTACCCCCATTCCCTCCTGTTTTTCAACCAGATCCAATATTAAATAAAATTGGTATCCTAAGAAAGTGAAGCTTGCTTCACTCTGGTATATACATAGGAAGCAGCCACAAAGCTGAGGTTTGGATTCCAATCCAAACCCAAATCCATCAGTGTTTGAATTAAGATTTTTAATTTGAGCCCACCTCTAATTTTGCTGAATTATAATTGCACCTTTGTCTTTTTTTCACACTAAGAATAAAATTTCTGGTTTGTATTTTTTGAAATGATACTGCTGAGTCAGAGGTCTTTATTTCAACCAGCTATCCCATTTCTCTCACAGGTATCACAATAGGGTATTTGCCCTATAATTTAATTAGTAGCTGTCAAAAGAAATTACACCAACTCAGACAGAATACCAGTTGCACTAGTTGAATGCTCGTTTTCCAAAGCTCTTTTTCCTTTACATTATTCCTCTTTCATTCTAAATTAGGTTTGGGTGAACCAGGTCAGAAGAAATGAGATCCAGCATGAACCTTCTGAAACTAGAATCAGTACCTCTTTCCTTTCCTTTCCCCACACAGATCCCCTCTAGTTCTGGTAATATTCTGCATACTCCATTAGAGGTTTCAGTTGATCTGCCAGTTCCTTCCCTCAGCTATGAGAACAGCTACTCTCCTATCTTTTACTAATTAGGGCCAATCCGGCTTCCATTAAACTCCTTGGGAGTCTTTTAGTTGGCTTTTATGGGAGTCAAAAATATGAAATGTATACTTGAGTGCTTTCAGACCAGGGCAGCTATTCCAGGGCACACCTTTTAATACATCAGCTGGTCCAGCAGAGGCTCTTAGGGCTGTGGAGATGACACAGTAGATTTGCCAAGAGTAGCAAGTTGGGGAGGAGAGAAAAGTACCACATGGGAAAACATTTATTGTTAGATCCATGTGATAGTGGCAGAGAAATAGAGCCAAGAATAATTTAGGAGACCTAGAGGCGAAAGGCTGTGATGGGGGAGGGGAAGGATCAGGGGAAGGATTGGCTTGGCTGGAAAAATCAGAAGGAAATCACTGAGAGGGCCTGATCCAAATCCCTTTGAAATCAATGGACAGACTCCCAATGGCCTTTGATCAGGCCCAGTATGCAAAATGGGGGAAGCAGAACTAAAGCCTCAAAGGATGTCAATAAGCATCCCAATTTTTGCATGCAGTGTTGTTGTAGCCATGCTGGTCCCAGGATACTAGAGAGACAAGTTGGTTCAATAAAAGATACTACCTCACCCACCTTGTTTCTCTAAAGTCCTGACCTTTGGCAGTTTAGCCAAAGTAAACCTCCTGAAGTTTACCTATCAGGGGTTTCTTTGAATAACAGTGAACTTTTTGAGATACAGAAGGTATGTAGAATTGTAAAATGGCATAATACAGTATTACAAATTTTAGGAGGTGAATATGTCATCAATTTAATTTTCCTAAGTCTTTCCAAAGGGTTGTACGAAAAATTCTCATTTGAAGGAAGTTTAACTATGCTACCTATTGCTGCTACAATTGTATTTAATAGCAGAAAGAAAAGTCTCATCTTCTTTGGAGACCCTAGAAGGACTAACGGGGCCTCCTATTCGAATCTGCCATAATACAATTATATCAAATTTATAAGTAATCCAGGGGAAAAAATCCATAAATCTCAGTTCTTGGGCAAAGAACAAAAAACCTCCTCTTAGTAATGTATCAGTAATCCCCATTATGTGCTACAGTAGTTTGAAATGTCATCTTTGTATGAATGGTTCCATTTACATCCAAGAGCTCATCTATTTTTATCATTCAAAACAAATTTTGTACACTTCAAATGGCTTTGTATTTCATCATTCTCTGATATATCTGATTCTACCATTCTTAATCAAAAGTCTAGGTATGGTCACTTTCAATATTCATGTGTTTCAGTCCACAGTGCTCCTCCTTTAAAGCCACTACCATACATAAAGGCATGGCTGTTTGTGATGTCCATCCCCTTTGAACTGTGGGCACTGCTTTCTATGTACTGTATGAATGGCAAATGTGTCCCTGAAGAGCCCATCCTCAAACTGTGTATTATTCCACTCTTATGAGAACAGAAATAATAGTTTTTCAGTATTACTTGGCTCAAACGTATTTGAATTAAGATGGGTACCCCAAAGGTAGATTTATTTTCAATCATCTTCACCATAGAACATCATTACATCCTTTATGGCTACTTTAATTTGCTTCTATCTAATAGTTTAAAACATCTGCTAGAATTTATTATTACTATAAAAATATATCTGAGTCAGTACTGAGCTGCCTGGCCTTCACTATCATATGCTTAAATATGTTGTTTTACTTTAGTGAGCTTTTACAAACATTGTGGTTAAAGCTCATGTGAATTCAGATAAGGTAGTTTGGAGGCCATATTTATCAGTCCAGTTATTCACATAATTAATGGTATTAGAACATTAACAGAGTAGTGAATACTAAAGTTATGCTAAGAGTGGGACTTCTATAATAATCTCCTATTTTCAGAAATGCATAACTATAATTGGGAAAAAACTGCTAAATGTGTTCTGGTAATATTCATTCTGATTTTTAAATGAATTTATTTTGACTCTACTCACAATCCATTTGTGTTTTCTTTCCAAGAATGTTCTAGCAAATGAATTCACTAGCAGGAACAGTAATTGAAATGGTGATTTAAAAGTAAATTTTGCAGAATATTAATGGAAAGAAAATTTTACATTAAAAATTAAAATATTCAGATCAGATGTGATTGTAAGAGTTAAGATCATCAGTCAGGAAACAAACATACAACATGACCTGTGAACCCTTCAATAAGGTTTGATACAAAATTTAAATAGTCACAATTAACTGCTTACAAAAAAGCTAGAGGCAAAGAATTATGTGTAAAATATAGTCAGCAAAAGATTTGAAAAAATAACTACATTTAAGAAAATCATAATTCCTTCATGGACAATTGACAAATAGAAGATGAAGTGAAAGTCACTGATGACTGATTGAATAGGAATTGCTCACCAGATGTTTTTATAACTTTCTCAAAAGTGCAACTTCAGGCTTGACAATTTCTGCTTGGTCTCAGCCCAGAGGTAACTTTTTTGGAAAGCCAAAGCAAGACCCAGTAAATGTAAAAAAAATTATAGACCTCCTTTCTTTCTTAAATAGCAATTTGCATAATGCAAACCGTCATGATAAACAGTCATGATAAGGTACAACCATTCAAAGGAAAGAAAAAACATGGAGATCAGCAATAATGGACCATGGGTATAGAGTAGACTACTAACTAGATCTGAGTTTGAAATACAGTATGACAGCAAAAAGACAATTCAGTTTTTGATCATATACAAAAAGAGAGGTCATGTCATTATTATGTGACTACCGAAATAACATCTGGAATATTATGTTTGTTTCCATGCACGTCATTACTAAATTACAAATATTAAGAAAATAGAGGGAGTCAATGGACAAACGACAAAAATTATTAGGAGAAATGAAAGAGTGGATTGGGAGTAAAAGTATAAAATACTCCAAGAAATGCTATATTTAAACACACACAAATCCCAATGAAGCTGTGGCTGCTCAACACCTTTGAAATCAGGTCACTTTTATTTAGACATATAGATGTGGATTTAGGAGCCATCTATTTTTAGATAGCCAGGCTTGAAAATTTGGTCTATGGTACTTTGAGAATTTGCTATTTGTACACTGTGCTTGATCACTTAAATCACATGCTGTTGATCTGCTCCCACATGGGATGATTCCCAAACAGACAAAGAGCTGTCAAGATGGCCATGCAAATATTTCCTTTGCAAATACTCATGTAGGTTTTTATTTGCACAAGTATTTCAAACACTTTTTTTTTTTAGCCCCAAGTATTCTTCTGAACACTAACTCTCGGACTTGAAAAGTAGACATGGAAAGTGAGCAAAAGGGATCCTGAACACTGTCAAAGCAAACGCCTGACTTTTATTTTAAGGAATGCTTGCAAATACTTTTCTCAGTATTCCCTGTCTCTGTTTCAAAGGAAGCAGCTTCTGCAATGGCTCTTCCCAGTGTCAGCCCTGAGTTGTACAGGTTAACTTAACCGGCAGAATAATTTACTGAAGTATCTTTTAATACAACTCTTCATGGACATTCATGTGCCAGTTAATAGCAAACTTACGTCCAAACTCCATGGATTTTCAAAGTAGAGAATCAAATGCAAGAATGTGAGAAACAAAGTGTGATCTATAAATAATAAACACGTTAATTAAAAATCATGTCTTAGACAGGATTGTCTCAGTGAAAGAGAATGTAATGGCAAATAGAAAGTTGTAAACTTGTTATTGTGAAACCAACCTATATCTGATTTTTTAAAATAATTTTTATGGATAATATCAATGTTTATTTTTAAGTATTTTTAATATTTTTATCAATTTAAATGTTAACGGTGGTGGGAAATTAAGGGTGGAGGGCCATTCCATGGGAGTGTCAGACAATAATTACTTAATGAGAGTAGATGCTGAAATTCAAAAAGTTATAGCTTTACAACCATTAAAACTCAAGTTGTCAGAATCAAAGTAAATATCCTTAAATCAAACTCTAAATTCTCAAGCAACAATTTCCTTACTCTATCTGTACATTTTGATAATTATTGAGGGGAATAATAATATTTGTGTGTATAGGGTGTAATTGTTGTTTATTGACATTTACCAATACAAATCTAATACTTTCAAGCCTAATCATGTTTTCTCAAATAAAAACATGTATGTTCTGGCTCCATTCAGTCCTATCAGACAGAATATAGTGAGTTGTGAGGGGAGACCATGTCTACACAGTCATGTTACATCAATCTAGTTTGTTTGCTCTAAATACAGCAAATTAATTGTAGTGAATTGAAATGTGTCCATGCCACTTTGTTATGCAACTTTCATTGTTAATCACTGCACACCTCTACATTAGTCTGAATTACCCCTCCGCATTCTGGGCCCATATCCCCTGGTGTGCTGTTCTGTTGCTCCATAGGGTGCTCCAAGTTTTTCAGAAGTGGTACATTCTGGGATGAATACTGTAAGCTACAGGAATTCTGGGACTTGGAGTCAAGATAACAAACTCCCATGAGTCTTCTTCTGGCATGCATTCATTTTGCCAGTGCTATTTTCACACTGGTGTCAGGAAGCTCTGAGGGCCCAGTGATAATCATGACAATCATTAATCCGAATAGGATGGTGCTCATGCATTTTGAGTTTCACAGGCAGATGGATTTGGCTCTGCAGTTTCCTACAGCTGGTGCTGCTCTGGCAGTTCAGCTAATGATGGAGCAGGAAGATGAATGTAGAACATTTATCTGGAGCTGCTTTACTCTGTGGAGCACTGTCTTTGGGCTTTGCCAACTACTAGCAACTGGTAGGACAGGGTAGTGATGCAGAATTGGGAAGATTAGCAGTAGCAGAAGAACTTCAGGATGACAAAGGCTATTTTCCTAGAAATCTGTGCAGGGCTCACCCTGTGATCAGGTGTAATCACAGATACTGTGAGTAATTTGTAGGTGTAACTTTGTAACGGTTTTTAACAGTTTAATTTTTTTAATTTGCTTTGCATTAAATATTTACTTTAAATATTCAATGATTTGCAGTCCTTAATGGTGTAAACATCAATACATTTTTTATGAGTTGATGACTGGTGGCCCTTCAGGGTTGTAAAAATGATATTTGTGGCCCTCAGGCCAAAAAAGGATGGGAACCACTGCTGTAGTCATTAATGGAGTTAAGATTCCTCCACAAATTCTGGGAGACTCAACTTACCCTTTCTTCCTAGGTTTATGAAGCCTTATACTGAATGCTTGGAGACATTTAATTTTACCCTGAATAGCAGCAGACTGTCAATGGAGCATGCTTTTGGAAGTCTGAAAGGAAGCTGACAATGTCTTCTGAAACGGCTGTATGCCTCTCATTATTATGTGCCTTGTGTGATAAGTGCCTGCTGTGTTTTGCACAACATCTGTGAGAGCTAGGGAGAAATCCTGGAGGATGGATGGGAGAAGGAACTGCAGAGACTTTCTCAAAATCATGGGCAACCAGATAGGGAGTCCCTGAAAAATGGCTGAAGTAGTCAAAGGAAGGAGGTCAGGGAAACATTGTGCTCATATTTTGATGATCAGTTGTAGAGATGGTTAATGAGGGCTTTGTAAGCAATGAAATGTGTTTTGGTTTGATTTTATTATAAAATAATAGCATGGGATAGTGGGTGTCATGCTCTTTATGGGGTGAGCTGTACCTGTGTTTCAGATAAGATTTTAGAAAATTCATTTCTTGAGTTTGTTTTTTTAAAGGGACAATGACTCATCAATAAAAATAGTTAAACTTAAGAACACTGGTATTGAGGCATGGCCACACTAAGGAGTGCTCACAAACTTCTTTAGATCAGGTGCTCAAAAGGGTTCTCCTCCTGCCCCTAAGGCACTGAATATAGGCAGAGGACCCTATAATTAGGTTGATTGAAATGGTGGCCCCAGAATGGTGTATACAGAACAATGGAATGTTAGAGTGCAGTGCTTGACCCTTGCATCAAAAGACGCTCCAACACAGCTATTTGATTCTGCTGTGTCACATTATCTGTATCATGTCCCTCTCCAGGGCCATACACTCTGTGAGAAAGATAGGATATAAACCAAAACTTAGTTAAGCAACTGCTTAACTAATTACCCGTACCACCTGTCTTAGATTTTATTTTTTAATTTTTATTGCTTAACTAAAGAAAAGGACATGAGATTTGAATTTAGTTTTATAAAGTTTTATTAACTATCCTTAACAACAGCAACTAATAGTATAGGATAAAAGAGGGCAGAAAATGGTATTGGACTATGATTTGGCTAATAAACTAGAAAATTGTTCAGTATAACCATTCAGGTATTCAGAATCAAAACACACAACTGCACTAGGAAATAACCCTTGTATTCAAATACTATCTTGGGAAAGTGACTTTGTTTAGCTTTTTAACTAAAAGTCCCTCAGAATAGGGCCTGTCTTGTGCCAAATGGTTATCAACTCAGGAAGGTCTTCTTCACAATGGATCTATAGTAGTCAACCCTCTTACCCTATTTCCCAATGAATTATATTAGCCCCATGATCTGACTAACACTTCTAACTACCTAAAATAAACTCCTACATTTATTACAGTCTGTATAGCCTGAATGTAGATAAAAAACCTTGTACACCAGGTCTCATTCTCTATACACCTAAAAATGGAAAGGCAGTGTGAAACCATTGACCATGGTAGGCACATGTACAGTGTTCTATAATTCTAGCTAACAACAGTAACTTGTTTAGTTTTAAAGCTACTTTACAACAATCTTGATTGAAACCTGTTACAAAACAAAGACACGTTGTATCTCTGACAATCTTTAAAACACATACATGAAGATGTACACCTCCTTACTAAATAGATTCCTAGTTTCAGGAAGTGGTCAATTGACTGATATGGGTCATCACCCAAGAGAAAATCTGTGTGTTTTTATTACCAGATCTTTGCTCAGCTGTCAGCTTTCAGGTCAGTTATTGTTGACAGTAGGAACTGATGCTGCAAAAACAGGTGGAGCAAAGGATGGACATGACTATAGTTTTTTCCCAATGAGCTAGCAGGCAACCCCAATTGCTGCAAAATAGAAACAGACAATTAAAGGTGCCTTCTGAGGCAGGTACTTGATGTCATCAGTAGAAGTACCACATGGCTGGCTCAGAACATTAGTCTTCTCCCTTCCAGGTATCTTCGGCTTTGGGGGAAGCGATGAGTTGAAGGAAACAGGCCATTTTATCCTTTTTCTGTTGGATGGTCCAACTTGTTTCTTCTTTTTGGAGGTGCTAGTGTGGACCAATCAGAAGATTCAAGCTATCCAACCAAAATGAGAGTCGTCCTCTTTCCCCATCCAATCAGGGAATGAGACATCAGCTTTTGAGTTCCTGAAACTGGGATTAGAATTTTCCTTTGTCTTTGTGCAATACATCCTGTCACACCAACTTGTGTAACACTATTTAGGCCATAACTGTAGGTACAGCCATCTTGAACAATGGCTGGTTTGCTCCAGTTAGCAACTTACTGCCACAAGTTGCTTTCCGTGGGTCACTTATATAGTGCACTTCTTACCAGCTTTGCAGTTATGCTTGCTCATGTTTCAGTTTCTCCATCAATACTCTGTTAGCTACTGAAATGTCCAGTTTAAAGTTCACATAATTTATAC
The DNA here is from genome assembly GCF_026122565.2 of Emydura macquarii macquarii. Lineage (NCBI taxonomy): Eukaryota > Metazoa > Chordata > Testudines > Chelidae > Emydura > Emydura macquarii. The sequence goes on from NW_027131283.1 coordinate 9,599,850, forward strand.
AAAGGGCCTCCATATTCTTTGATATTCTTTAAATTCATTTTAATGTTCCACTATACAATGCAAAGTCACTTCAAGAACTATTGTTCTCCAGCAAGCTGGAACAAGTGCATAAATCTATTTCTGTTCCCCTTGTTTTAACAACAATGCTGGGACCTTGCTATGTATGAATCCGTGCATTATTAATCAAATAGTTACATTGCTGAGTATTCCACTCTGTGGTTGAGTGTCCCTATAAACACATGATGTGATTTCAATTTGTTTTATCTGCTGCCTCTTTCAGAGCAGGTGTATTTCACTAACTGGATAGCATAAGCATGCTTGATTCCAAACATTAGTCTTTGTCACTGAACTAAAAGAAATCAATATGAACACAATCCCTTTCTTTCCTGACAGGATTGCCCATGAGGTAAACCCTGTCATTAATGTTTAAAATATTTTCACCAAAGTTGTATCACTCATAATTTTACACATTTTAATTATAATATTATATTCCATCAAGTCCCCCATTTTACTGCTGTATTGGCACAACATATAATATCAGTGTTTTATATTAATTTAATATTATTTTTAATTAATTTACTTATTCACAGACAGGGAAAATAGCTGTGCCAGCAGTACTCTTGTGAAAGTCTGCAGCAACTCTGAGCATCCTCAGACTACAGAAGAAATACAGATTTTTAGACCTTGGCTTTTTTATTCTCTTTGACATCTGTTCTATCATTTCTAAAAGGTCTTGATGCTTGGAAAATTCTTAAATAGAAAAAACTCATAACTTTGGGTCCTTAGTTACAACTCCCTCCCAAGGGCCATGCACTCCATTTTGATCTTTTGAGAATGCCTCCAAGAAATACTCTATCCACAACTCCACCTTCAAGGCCCTCTGTTGTGATAAATTAAACATTTCCAAGAATAGATCTTCTCTAGTTTCCCCCCCCCCCCGAGATCTGACAGCCTCCCTGTGAGTAATAACTCCCCACTTTGCACAGTTACAGGTGCTAAGGGAAATCAGAAAAAACACAACTACTTACTGTTCCACTCCTCCTAGTGTCCATGGCAACAATGATAAAATGTACCTTTTCCCACAATTTTGGAGTGTCAGTCCCATCTTCTCCTCTACTCTGATGCTAACACTTCCCTTCAAGATAGTAACACATTTCCTAACTTAATTCTCCATACTATGGGGCGTCTGTAGCTTTATGGATGCTTGAAATTTTTGTAAACGTAGTTTGTTTGGGAGCTGTAAGGTGGAAGGTTCAATGCCTCTTTTCTTTGTAGAGTGGCTAGCTGGGATGGAGGGGGAAAAGCGGGGGATAGATTGATAATTGTGTGTGTTCCTCTGCAGGTTCTCGTAGAATCAAAGGATAAAATCCTTAGGTGAATCACCAGAAGACAGAGAAGGGAACTATTCAAAAAGGCAATGGGCAAACTGAGAAGATATATGTGCTATTACCTCAGCCAGTGAACAAGTGAAAGGCAAACTTGTTATATGGAGAGCTCTGAGAGAGATGCTTTAAATATTTGTGCCAAAATTGAGCAGTATCTTTGCCTTCAGTTCTCTTTTATAAATCCTACAGATCAGCATAAAGTGCATTGCAAAATTAATAGAATCCAAATGCATTATAGTGCCTTAAAATCTCTAGGTATTTCAAAATGTCTCTGTAGCCTGACTTGGGGCATTTACCTTATGAACACTAAGCTTCTATAAAAGCTGAGTGCACTAAGGAAACTGTGAGCCAAGGTACCTTTTCTAATGGTTTTGTAATCTTTCTGTTTCCAGCGCTACAAGGTGAATTACATGCATTGCATTTTTTTTTTCAAAAGACAACCTGACATCCCAATGCTCCCATCCTGCACAAAGGATGTTGAGGGCAGGGGAAGTTCATTGGGGCTGGTAGCAGGAGAGAGAGTGAACAAGAAACAGCTTGATATGGGGAGGTGTTCAGATGCAGAAAAAGAGGCAGGTGGTGTGGGATTTGATACTGCAGAGATATAAAAATATAAAGCTTTAAGTGTCTGGCAACAATGCCATGTGCAGCATGCTGCATGGGAGGAAGGTAAGTGCCCAGCAGGTAGAGAGAGACTCCTAGGCCCCACATGTCACTGGACAGCCTGTTCCAGGAAAAAGTCATTTAAATCACCCTATACAGTTGTATTGTAATACAGCACGTAATACTTACTGGCACAGCTCCTCTTGGCAGCAGTTTCAGGCCGGGTGCTGGCAGAGCTTTCTTCCGGAGCGTTTTCCGTACAGCTGTTTGCACAGGATTCTTGTGTGTTGTCCACATCTGCCATATTATACATTTCTTGGCTGTCCTGATAAATCACCTCCTGGTTGGACCCCATGGCATGCATGCAGTCAGGGGAGCAATCATTGGGTTCTTGGGTGCTTGCCATGCTGTCTTGGGTATTTGCCATACTCTCTGCGGCGCTACCCACTACAGCAACTTTAGAGTCGGTGATGGCATCACTTGCACAATTGTGGTCCAATGTCACATAAATAAATAAAGATAGAGATTGACTCTATAGAGCAATGGTTGGGGCACGGGATGTAGGAGATGCAAGTTCAAGTCCCTCCTCCACTGACTAAGTATATTATACAAAGTGGAACAGCTTCAACTGGAGCGACAGAGAGCCCCGCAGCAGACTTTACCATAACCCAGAGGTTAGGGCACTCCTGTGAGAGACCTGGGTTCATGTTGCTACTGCACATCTGCACAAGGAGGGATTTGAATCTGGGTCTCCCACATGCTGGGTGAGTGCCCTGGCTATTGGGCATAAGGAGGGCACCATAGCCACCACCACCTCCTCAGTTTTTAAAGGAAACACATTGACCTGGCTCTGATGCCCAACTCCAGGAGAGGATTCATGGCTGAGAATCCTGCCTAGAGTTAGGCACCGAACTCCCTTTTGTGGGACAGGGCTGAGGCCACCCCCTGCTCCTCAGCATTTCCTTCTGGCTAGATTAGGTGGCTCCCTGCTCAGTGTGCTGGCATCTGGGTGAATCCCTCTTTTAGGCACCTCTCTCTTCCTATGCATTGCGTAGGGAGCTTGGGCACCTGACATGCGGTTGTGAATTCCCCTTGGTGGCAGGGCATCTAGTAGTTAGGTGCTGCAACACTCAGCTGAAATCCCTCTTGTGAATCGAGGCAGAACTAACTTTAGTTAAGGTGATGTAACATTGCTGAGTAACCACCTCTAAAAGTACTTCAGACATTGGGGCTGCAAGAGTGAATATCAGCTATCCATCCTCCATCTTACCCATATATACACCCATGACAGTGTTCAGAGAGCTAGTGAGACAGCGATGGCGTTTAGCTCTATTTTGCCATCTCCTCAGGTGGTTTACATTTTGGGGGAGATTTTGACCAGCTCTACAAGTGGTCAAAATATTTTGATAAACAAAAATTCTGATGAATTTTTCAATCGGAAACAACAATAGAAAAGATTTGAAAAAAAATCTCAGAGAACATTTTTTAACCATCTCCAGTTGTTGGTATTATAGTTTGGATGATTGTGGCAACTTCTCAAGTCTCCCACCCACTGCCATTGTGTTAGACATGGTACAATCCTATAACAGAACAGCAGTCTCTACCCCAGAAACTTACAATCTGGGTAGACGAAAAGAGGCCATCTGTTTGTGGTGACAACAAACAGCTGCAGGAGCTCAAGGTAGCTGTGAGAGGATTAGGATTCATGCGATAACCAGCAGTCACAGCATACCACCTGCCTCACCATCGTTGAGTGTTTAGTAGACATCATGAGTCATGGAGCTGAGATTTAGTAGTTTATTTATTGCTTGAGTAGTTCTCGTAGCTGCTCCTCCAGCGTGGACATAGCTGACTGTAAATAGTAAATGGAAAAGAGCTAATATGCCTCATCATAAATGTTGCTGACATGAGCATTTAATATGCAATAGAAAAGTGTGTGGTAATGAACACCTTATATTATACTGAGTAAGAGGCGAAATCAGCTGATGCTGTCAAAAGTGTTGCATATGCCAATTGACTACAGAAGCTTATCCATTACCTCCAGTTGATCCCTTTAGAGCATGCATTTTGCATCGCTACATGTATCCCTTCAGAAACATTCAATGTCAGAGACTGGTTGGTCATCACTGCTGTTCACTATCTTATTACGACTCCATATTAGTTGGAAACAAAATCAGTGACGGAAACTAGGACAATGATAATAACAAATGGGACAGAGAGAACTATTGCTCCGAACAGTAGCTGGCACAACACTCAGAATAGCTTGCCTATTTTTTTTAATTGTAATAATTAAAAGGGAAAAGTAGTTAAAAATTAATGGTTGGTTAAAAAAATAAATTAAAGAATCACAGTGTGTCACCACTGTGAAATTTAACATTGTGACACCAAGGAGCAGTTACTGGTAGCTTGACTGCAAAAGTATTTGGGCAAAATAGTACAGGCAAGTGATACACTGCATTGTTTACTCAGCTGGTGTGTTATGGCATATGATTTTGCTTATGTGGCAATTTGACCAGATGTGACCACATTACTGTGCACAGATGCGGTTATGTTATCTTACAATAACAATGAAGATAACATGTCATTACATCACCTCTTTTATAAAATCCATATAGATATGCCTGCATAGTGTATTTATGATACATATCCCTGTGTAGTTTTTTTGTGAAAAAACAGAGTCTGGACCGACATAATTTTCTGCAGCATAATCACCAGCCAATATTCCAAAATGAATGGCAGGAGGCCATCAAACAACTCAGCGAAGCGTGCCATCCATCTGCCCACTCACAGTTAGCAGTGCATGCAGATTTCATCTTTAATCATTACAATGTTCTGAAGATATAAAAGTCCAGTGTTTCATTTTCCCAAGTAATGCTAGTGTGGATTTTCTTGTGTTCACTTCTTCATGGAGTAACATTATGTCTGATTTCAATCAGTAAAAATGAATAAAAAAGAAGAATTTTTTAAAAATATATTTTTGCATTTAATTTTTCTCTAAATAATGGCAAGTGTATCCAATGGGAATATATAATCTGGAGCACTTTTCATCAAGTGTTACAAAAAATCTTGGATCAAACACTTTGTTGATTGATTTTGTTTTGCCAGCATTAGAGACAGTAAAGTTGTAGAAGGATCATTTAACAATCTTTTTTGGTAAGAAGAATTTTCATTTTTTTTTTAGAATTCCAGTACAACTAACCACCAGCTCATGATTTGAGGATGCTCACTTGCAAGAAAAGGCTATTTGAAATGCTGGATTTCCTCTACTTTTTCTTTAAAAAAAAATGTGTGTATAATGATATTAAAAACAGAAATACATTTAAAAATATGTCAGCACCTTGTTCAGTAGACTTTGGCTATGCATACACATTAAGATCTGCAGTCTTAGCCACACAAATACAGCTTGCAAATAGTCAGTAAATGTCTCAAGCATTTCATCGCTTGGAGTTAAATCCTGGCCCTTTGAACTGAAGTCAATGGGAGTTTTGATATTGACTTAAATGGGGCCAGGATTTCACACTTGGGCCATCAGTGTGACTTTAAGTGCAGCGTACAGCAGTAGGCAGTGGAAAGTGGACAGATACAGTGAATGCACTGTATCTGAAGTAATCATAGTGTCTCTGGTACTCCAGGCTACTTTTCTGTATCATCCTTTGAAAGGGTGATGATCTCCATGCCATGAGGGGCTCCAGTCCTTTCTTTATGCCTTTGAGAAAGCTATCACCACTGTAGTCACTAGCCTGGACAAGTCCTGGCCCTTCCTAAGAGAACAAGAACTGAGAGTGTACCTAGCCCAGGCAGGATCTCAGGGTCCTTTCTCTCCATCTTCTCCAGTATGCACACGTGCAGGGCTGGAACAACCTGACCCTTGGCCTCCTCTTTCTCATTCTCTGACACCTTTCTTTTCTTGTTTTATTTCACTAGTTTTGGCCCTGTTCTGAGACTGGCCCTAGGTTTTCTGTCACAAAGCAGTCTGTATGGATGGATTTCCCCAAGCCATGTAACACATTGTTAGTATATTGTAAGCTCTTTGGGGCAGGGAATGACTCTTTGTTAGGAGTTTCAGTTCAGTGGGCTCAGTTCAGTGGGGCCTTGATCCATGACTAGAGCTTGTAGGCAATAACCAGTACAACTAAATTAATAATAATACATCAATAATGTTATATTTTCATCTTTATATCTTTATATCATCTTTATAAATAAAACTACAGTACACCCAAAAGTATCAGTCACAGAATCAAAACATCACTGAGAGATAGGCTTGGAAGGCTTAGATTTTTATCAATAAATGACAGTAAAGTTGATTTCGCTATACACACACAAACTGATGAAAAAATATTTCCATCGATAACAACAGAAATTTACAGATAGGCGTAGTAAGAAAAATGCTGCTTGAAAACTTATTAGCATTTGGTCTGAGGATATTTACTTTGTATATTTTGACATGCAATGGTGACAGGGTATATTAAAGATAATAGGGCTATGTAACTTTTTGAATCTCAGTACCTACAGTAATTAAATAATTATTGTCTGACCCTCCGTTGTGTGACCCCTATTACTTCCCACAATTGAAAAAATTTAAATCAATAAAAATTGCAAAAATGCTTGAACCCCATAATTTTGTGCAGCTTTAAAAAGTTTAAATAGATAAAATTTGAAAAAAAAGTGCTTAGAAATAATCATCAATATAATCCATCAAAATTGTAAAAAATAAAACTTGAATTCTGCCAAACCTACCTAGAGAGCTTAGACAGGACAACAGAAGGCCAGTCCTGTTTTTGGTCATAGCACGGAAAATAAGAATTACATTTTCTTCTTCCTTCTTTTTTTATGCCTATATTTAGTTCAGATTTTGCTGCATTTAGAGGTCTATTAGGACGGGAAACTTACTTTCTGGTGTAGGTGTATTAAATGAACCTGATGTGTGGTGTTCAAAAGCAACACACACTGTGTTCCTACAAGATGTATACAGGCATAACTCTCACTGAAGTCTATATAAAATACTGTTGTGCTGAGTGGTACTGGTGATTGCATTGATCACCAATCTCTTTGAGATTAGGTGTGAATGTATCCTTCAATTAACATGACAGCAGGATGAGTTAATCGGAAGCCCCTCTGCCCTTTGACCTAAGACAGAAGGAGAATAGGAACTTTGCCAGGCGTTTGGGCTGAGTGAGTGAAGAACTTTGGCTGATTATTGAGAGAGAGAAGCAAAAAAGCAAGGAAGCCAAGCAGTAGCCAGTGAGCATATTGCAACCCTGGAAAAAGCTAGAGAAAGAGCTTTTGGGTCTGTTGACTAAAGAGGTTTGGAGCTGTAAGCTAAGAAACTGCTCCTTTTGTTCTTGGTTTCTCCTGCATTCAGAGAAACAGGTCTTTGTAGATTCTCCGTAAATAAACAAGATGGTGCCAAAGAAAATACCAGACTCCATCAATTTCTGCTTCTGGCTGGAACATCACCAGACCCCTGAACTTTGACTAGCTGCTTGGGTCAAGAAGGGCCAACAATATAGTTTGATATGGGGTGATGCAATTCTCTGCAATTAGCATGTTACATGTAAAATATATCTTCACCATTTCAGTTGATCTTCGTGAAAGATACATTATGTATTCAAGAGTTGCTTTATTTTCTTAATATACTGTGAAAAGAAAAAGGAAATCTTTTTGGGGGGAGTGGGAGACCAGTGGTCAGTGGAGGAGCTTTTTGCTGTTGTCAGTGGAAAAGAATTTTTATGGGTCATATGCGAGCTGCCAATTCTCAGTTGAATCTGATGTATTATGTGACATATGTGAATGAGATTTGGTTGATAGTCCTGATATGAAAATATTGATCCTCAGCTTCAGAACAACATTGCTGCAAGATCTCTGAATGTACAACCAGTTCTAACAGTGCAGGGAGTCACCTTGTCCTCACAGGCTCACAATGACGATCCACCTTAATTTTTCATTAAATATTTTATGATCAATTGTTTTTTTGATATCCAGTGAAGATGCATTAATTTAGGTTTTATGTTGTACAGAGACACATTGCTCATGAATCATGCATTCCAGGTCAAATAAATCAACAAAGCAAGCAGTGGCTTGGCTTACATTCAATGAGGTAAGCTTTTCTGAGATTTAAAGATTCTTTGTCTTGCTGAACATTTCTCCAAGACAAATCACTTACTGAATTAAATTACTTAAAAGAAGACTACTATTTCCCATGAAGATCACTTTTTAAGTAATGAACTTAATGCTTGGGCAAAACAATCAACTTCATTCAAAGGTGCATTGAGATCAAATCCTACAATTTCATTATCAGAAAAGAAGCTGAGTGATTCCTGTGTACTTACATTCTACAACGTTTGTCATCTTATCTGAAAAAATAAGTTATATTTTCACTTTTTTTCCCCTCTCCGAGAGATCTCAGTTATCAATTCCTGTTACCTGTCAACTAACTGACCTGAATGCATCCTTGAAAAAGGACATAATTTAATTAATTAGCAAAATAATATCGCCTTGAAAAGTTTATAATTTTTAGGTTGAATTTTCAATGTTAGCTGTGCACAACTGTGCACACTTACGCGCCAGGGCATGATAGACCTTTACGATATAGCGGGAAATCCATGGGTCCATACAGCCTCATTCCAGGGGTTTGATTAAATAGAAAGCCCGGTGGGACAAAGGAAACCACTACTGAGGGAGAGGGCAGATGGCAGTCTGTGGTTTGGGAGAGAACCCATCCTGCTGACTGGCTAGGGCCCATGTTTGAAGCCTTGACATGTGGGCTGGCCAGTCAAAGCTCCCCTCTTTTCTCAACAAGAAGAAAACAGGAGATGCAGCCACACAGTTGATGTAGTTCATATACCTCCTTGGGCCCCAAGATGTACTAGTTAGAATATAAGCAGCTCTCTCCCTCATAACAAGAGAAACTGTGGAGTGAGCTATAGCTACTGGTAGCCTCTCCCAGATATAGGGAAACTCCACCTCGTTTGTTTTGAACTTTGGCTGGCAGATATCTATGGAGTGTCTGGATCCCCTCCAGGAACACCAGAGGAAGTAAGAAACCCCAGAACTAGACCTTTGCTCTGTACTTTAACAAGAAGGCTTTCAGTTTCTTTGTCTGAGACTTTGTCACCAGACTCTGGGGTCCACTTTGTTTTAAAACCAGCTCCACTGGTGTGGTCTTTTGTAAACATAATCTGTGCCTTCCCTGCCCTCCTTTGCTCCTCTAACTCATATGTAAATTAACTGTTTACAAATACATGTGTACTACTGCAGCATCTTGCTATGGCAGTCTCACTGAGTGTCTCACCCATATGCATGCACCCATACATACACTTTATATATAGAATAACATCTTTGCACCATCCCCATTCTAGGTAGCTGTACGGCCCAGTGAGATTCCCTGTATAATTCAGACAGCCCTGGGAGCTAAGTTACAGCAGCCAATCCCAGTTTCCGGATGGTGGTAGCACCACTGAGAATCCCTATAGTGCTATGGTTTGCAGCCTGTCTCTTTTACCTCTGACATGACCCTCTCCCCACCACCCTCGGATTCACCCTGAAATGCCCCCAAAACTGAGATTGCAACAGGGGCTAGTAGTGCAGCGTAAGCTGTCTTGTACAAAGCCTGTACCAGCCACTGACCGGCTCTACTGGTCATTTTATGCTATCCCAGCATAAGAAAAGGGCCAGCTGAGGGGTTGAATCTCCCCCCACCCCAACATGTTATATGCTGTGGACTGAGGAGGAAATACATGCTAACAAATACTAAACACAGACGTGCTTAAAGAAGTTCATCAAGTGCTCTTGCACGATGGCCTTTCCTTTTCCTTTTCATTGAAGCCTGATACGGATCTAACTTGAATAATCTCATCACATAGCAAGAAACAGGAGTTTGTAGGAGCTTCTGCATGCTGATTTTTATTGCTGATTGGCACTTCTGTAATATAGGACACTTGGTAAGAATGATGACTCCATTGACGAATGCATGGTTTTCAAGCACATATATCTACAAGTACGATGTAGTAGTTTTGTTCAAGAAATAATGTTGTGTGAGCAGGGCCTGAATGAACTCTCCCTTGTTGAGCTAGCTGGGAGGCAGGGAGAGGGCAAAGGCTTCAGGGCCAGACTGAACTTGCAGGAGCACACCCGCCCCGCTTAGGTGCTCGGCATGATGGGACTACTTTGCCCAAATGATCATTTTGGCTCTTGTTGGGTTACAAATCACGAGTGTTAAATACGGGGATAATGAAATGTTGTTGCCCTTATTGTATGCAGAAATGGCAGCAGAACTGTGCTTAGCCTGTTCTGATGGAAAAGTCGCTCTCATCTGAACAGAACTGGCTAAGCGCTCAGATGCCAGAACCTGGTGAAGGTTGATAGGGGGTGGGGATAGGTATTCCTACCTGGAAGTGTGGACTCTGGCTAAGACCCAAGGCACAGTTTGACCTCCCCCTCCCCTTGTTTAAAGATAGAGCTAATTAAAATTCCATTGGGAGTCTTTTGTTTTGTTAAGAGTTTGCTAGAGCTGACATCCTCTATTGTGGGACAGCGCTCCTGCCTGCTTCAGCACTGAGGTTTCTCCATCACAAACTGAGGATCATTGAGGATCCTGCATTGAGGATCATTGAGAATCTGCTTGCACTGTTTTCCCAAAATAGTGCTGAGTTGTTGCCTTCCTTTTATTAAAAGATCTTCTTCCTACACTCAGATTCTGTGATTGCGAGAGGGGAAGTATTGCTTTTTGGAGGCACCTAGGGGTGGTGTGTAATTTCTCAGGTGACTGGATGGGGGCTCAAGCCGGTTCTGTTGTATTGTTGGAAAGGAACCACGAGGTATTGAACCCAGCACTGATTGCTGCCAACTTCACCTGGAAGAATGGTTACATTTGTGTTAGTTCAAGAAATAACGAAGGTGGAAAAATGGTGAACTGAATACTTGCTAAAGATGTTTTTCTTTAGAAAAATATTTTGATTAATTTATTTGATTAATTAATTTATTTATTTGGCCTTAAAACAGTACTGTATCAAAATTGTTTGGGCTGAATGTCCCTGAGGTTAATCTGAACCATACCTATGTCTTTCAACCTTTTTTCTGAACCTTTATACATGTTCAGTTACTGGCTCTCCCTCTGCCTCTTCAAAGAAACTTCTCCCAACATGTTCCCAACAACATAGCTGACCCAATTCTCAAGTCAGGATCTTCCCTCACAGTCCAATGGGCTGGTTTCATTGTCTTCTTAGGTGAAAGAACAAGAGAGAGATACAGAATACCAAAGATGTTCATGCCCCTTCACTTTTATAGTCCAGTCATCCTTTGAAATGCATTATCCTGAGGATTACCCTTAAAGTTCCTTTCAGCTGTGATGATGGAGACATGGAGTCTCATGGTGAAAGACGTTCCATGTTGTTGTTTTCTAAAATGCAAATTGATCTGTTCCTGCCCTGCTTCACTGCTGAAGAATGGCCCTCGACCACTGATTGCCAATCAACTTTGATGACACCTGGCTAGAAGGTGTCAGCTTGTTCTTTAGGTGGTTTACCCACTCCCTATACTTGTCTGGTAAACATATTTCAGTCATACTTTCAGCTTACATTTATAACTTTATACATAATATTGCTATACACGTTTCACCATGATAATTATTGATCAGTGAGTTATTAGTTTTCAAATGATACCTCACACGGCATAGTTTGTACAAAGCTTATTACAATGGTCTGTAGTGTGTGAATACAGGGGTGCATTCAGTCACAGGTGGGAGACCTGTATTCAAATCCTCTCTCTCCCTCTAGCAGTGGGGAGAATTGAAGCTAGGTCTCCCATATCCCACCGCCTCCTTCTCCTCCCATTTGTGTGTGTAGCAGGTGCCTAACTCATTCTGCCAAGAAACTGCTTAGGCTCTTAAGATGGCTGACTCCAGGAAAGGGTTCCCGGTTGTGGAGCACTAAGCAGAGATAGGTGCCTGCCAGCAGCCCTGGCTTCTGTACCTGTCTCCATGAGGGGGCAGGGCTTAAGACCCCTGGTCTCAGCATCTGCCATTGCCTAGCTTAGGCAGCTCCTTGCCTAGCAGGCTGATTTTGTGGATCTCATTCTCTCCATTCATTCTCTAGGGAGCCTAGGCACCTAATTCAGGCTTTGTGAATCACAGCGTAAAAGAAGAAAAACTGTGTGCAACTGAATGAAGCCTCAGATTCAGAATTAGTTAAGAAGAACATCTAGCCCCATGCTGGCTACTCCAGCCATCGAACTACCAGAGCTTCTGCTGAGTAACTGTGGAATCACTCCCTGACTTGGGATGTGGGGATAGGATTCTCCACCAACCACCCTCTTTACATTTTCATACAACACCTGGACAGATGCAGTGGGTTGGATTAGTCCCTTACTAACACATCACTGTTGTATATTCCATGATTGTTATTTGTGCTATTTTAACACTGGACATTATAGAACTGAGATTGGGTAAAGGTTGGCTGGGGAAAATGGTCCACTGACTTTTCTCATAATTTTATGCTGCTAATGTGATGAAACCCCTTCTGATTCATGATTTGCTTATTCATTTATTTGGCTGTTCTTTTATACACAGCAACATACAGTATGTGATTCTGAGAGTAACTAGAGAGAATATTCCCTACGGGTCTGGAAGCCTTTTGGAAACTTAAAAATCATTACTTTTTGTGTGGGAGCAAAACTGGATTACTTGGGGTTACAGAGCAATAGGGCAGGCTTTAATTAACAGCTGATTAAAATTATTATGCCCTTAGCACCAATACAAGTGCTAATTGAATCTCATTAGTGATCTAGTTATTTGGGGAGAGATTGTGGGGAAAGCATGAAAATGGACCTGCTTTTATAATACTTGTGCTAATGTTCCTATTAAATATTTTTCTTGCTTTCAAGGGTTCTGCAAATTCAATGTTTAAACTTGAAAGTGTCAGAAATACCCATTTAGATTTTCGTCCATAGAAGAGATTCCATCATCCAATTAGCTGAGTAAATTAAATTTAACGTTGCATTTAAAAAAAAGAAAAAAAGAAAATGAATGTAAAATTTTTCTTCAGTACTGTTGTCAACGGAGAAGATGTTAAGGCAGCTCAGAAATATGAACAAATGAATTATGTCACACTTCGCCTATTAGGTTGTTACTTCCATTTTAAGCATGTGGTTTACTAGATTTGAGATGTTTTTATGTAATAAATTGCATTCACTGGGATGGCCATCCTGACTCAGCTGAGAATAATGCAATTAGAATATTTAATATTTCCGATTGGAACTTTCTCCCAAACAAAAATATGAGAAAATACAAGTAAGGTGACTGGGAAATGTAATTTCTTTCCAAAAGGCCTTTCAATCTGGAGACAGTTGTCTTCAGTTATATTCACAATGAAGAGAGACGGATAAAGATATTAATAACAACTTTAACCAGAAAAAGAATTGAGAAAAACCTTGACCAAAGAATATATGTATATACCACTACTGTGTTGCCCCAGGCCTTTTCTTTTTCATGTGTTTTAGTCCTCCCTAGAGTTCTTCTCTCTCCTTTTCTGCCTGTCTCTATGCCTCCTGCCAGGTGTCTTCAAGCGCTTTTTTTCCATTCCATTCCACTCCCCAACCACCCATGTTTAGTCAAAAGCCTCAGTCAAAAGCCCCTAATCCAGGTTTATCTTGCCCTTAGTCTCTCCCAAACAGGTCAAAGCACTTTCTTTATATAGTTCTGCAATCATCAGATCTCAGTCACAACATGTTCCCTGCATTATACTTCCCATCTATCTCTCTAGACTACATCCCCCAGAATACTTTTGTTCTGGGAAGCACTGTGTTTGGGTCCATATCTGGCATATGGATATCCTTAAAAGGCCAATATACACCCAGTTACGCAGACCAAAATACATTTTTCCATGCACCAAAGTTATTATAGGGCCTCACTGCAGTGATCAATGGATAGCTTTACTCTGCCTTATCTTGGTTACAGTCCAACTGTTTTTTGAAGTGTTTCCAAATATTGAGATAAAATTCATATATTGGGGAATTAAAATGAAGCTTTGCTCATAGTCTCTCCAGTAGCCATATCTGCTGATACAGTAGTACTAATGCATTGCTAATTAGCACTAATGTCTGGGGCATCCACTGCAGATTATTGAACTTTGCAAATTAGTAAGAAAACAAACAATTAAAAAAGCAAAGATAATATGTCACAAAATACACTTGGTTCATTTCTTTTGACAAGAATCTTTTCTTAGAACACTGCACAGCACAGAAGCAGTGATACCTCAGTGCCGAACTCTGCTTCTAAATCTTTATTGAGAAGGGAAGAGACTAACATTTTGTTGTGTCCAAAAGATAATGCATGAAAAGTAATGAACTGCAGTTTACCTAGGTTTTACCATCTAGGATTTAAAAGGATTCTGTAATATTTTTCCCAAAATAGACATTAGATTGAAGAAAGCGGTATATTTTTATAGAGTTCAAATGATGCATTTTTTTACTTTAAAAGATCTAGAAACAAATAACTATGTGACATACTTTGGAACAATTCAACATTTCTGGGTATTATGCTGTATGTATTGTGAAGCATCAGGGCTAGGGGGGCAGCCAGAGAATAATAGAAGGGAGATATTACCAGGCAGCTGGTGAGAGGAAGGAAGGCTGGTCAGAGAGTTGGAGGAGTGTGGTGACTGACGAGAAATACAAGAGAACCAGGTGAAGGAGAATGCTGGGAGGGAGGTTTGCCTGCCAAATCCCAGAAGCTGAAAGGACAGGGGAGGAAATTAGCCCAGGGGAAAGTAGCAGCCAGAAGCACTGGTGGCAATGCATAGCCGCTACTATTAGGGCCCCTGGGCTGGAACCCAGAGAAGTTGGTCGACCTGGGTCCCTTCCCCCTCCCCTCTTGCCCCACAGGGCATTACCGGGCTGGCCAACACCTGGAAATAGGGGCCACACAGGGCACCCTGACCCTCCAAGAAAAAGACGTGGGAGGACGTTGTGGAGGCGTACTACCTGGCCTTTGAAAGGACAACCCTACGGGAGTCCTAGCCCTGAGATCAATGGGGCTGGCATCCTTGCCCCGTTCTTGTGCAGGGAGGCTCAGAAGGACTTCTATGATATGGCTGCGGAAGTTGCAATAGACTACCCCCAGCTGAAGGCAAAGATCTTGGCCAGGTCTGGAGTGGTGATATGCGAGGACAAGGCACCATGGTCAAAATTTTGACCTGATCCACCTAACCTGGAAGTGGTTATGCCCTAAGGCCCTCAGTTAGAAGAAAATGATGGAGTTCTTGGTGCTAAACTGGTACATGAGGGGGTTACCACTAGATCTCCGAGCCTGGGTCGGTCAGAATGACCACTACACCTATGACAAATTGGTTGCCCTCGTAGAGAGACAGCTGGCAGCCTGTGAACTGTTCCAGTCCCCCGGGGGGAAGAGATGGCAGGCCCAGAAGCCAAGCCCCACCCCAAGGTCTGGACTATCAGGAACTCCAAAAGGGCTGGAACTGAGAGGAAGGATGCCAAGGAATGGCCTGAGGCCATGAAAGGACCTGGGGAATTGGGGAGAGAAGGCTGGGGGGGCCAGACTGAGTGGCCCGAGGCTGAGGGCGTGTTTGGGGTGAAGTAGCAATGCTATGAGTGTGGAGAATTAGGACACATAGCAGCCCAGTATCCCAACAGGGAGGAGCCCATTCAATGTAATCTGGGGGATCACAGGAAATGTAGCTTAATCAGCCTGGCAGGGATCACAACAACCCTTCGTGAGTACACAAGGCCAATGAAAATGAATGGCATTGAAACCGTGGTGCTGGTAGATTCCGAGAATGCTGTCAGATTGGTCTCCGGGAAATTAGTGGGGCAAGACCAACTGACCCAGGCCAAATGCACAGTGGTAATGTGCATCTGATCCCAGTGTGGATTGAGATTCCGGGGAACACTACCTGGGTGACATCCAGGGTGGTCCCCAAACTCCCCTACTCAGTCTTAATTGGTAGGGACTTCCCAGGGTTCAAGAGCCTGCTCCCTGCAATAGAGCTTGAGGTGGATAGTGACCTCAGGTCTGAGACTCAGACACCCGCAGATAGCCCTGTCCCATTCTTTGCTGAATTTGCCTCAGAACTGTTTTCACCCCCCAGAAAACCCTGGAAGTCCAGGCAAGAAAGAAGGGCAGATAAGAGATTAGGTACCAGGAATTTAGCTGGGAACCAGAAAGCTGCCCTTGTAGGTAGGGGAACCCATTCAAGAGGCCAGGAGGCAGCTCAGACTAGTGAGAACCCTGAGGTGGTTCCCAGCACCAGTGGGAGTGACCCAGGTGGTGATGTTGAGGTTTGCCCTTTGGGGCTTAACCAGATCGGCTCTACACATGAAAATTTTGGGCTAGACCAAATCAATGACCTGCTGTATGCAAATGTGAAGGAGGATGTAGTGAAGGTAAATGGAGTGCCTGTAGAAGGAAGGCCAAAGGCCCAGTGCTCAAACATAATCTGCTGTACAGGGTAGCACAAATATGGGAGGAAGAAGTGCAGCAACACTTGGTGCCACGGAAGTACACAAGGGCCATGTCAGACCTAGCCCACAGCCATCTATTTGGAGGACATCTGGGAGTCACTTCAATCCCTGGAAAAATCATGGAGCAGGTCCTTAAGGAATCCATTTTAAGGCACTTGGAAGAGAGGAAGGTGATCAGGAACAGTCAACACGGATTCACCAAGGGCAAGTCATGCCTGACCAACCTGATTACTTTCTATGATGAGGTGACTGGCTCTGTGGATGTAGGGAAGGTGGTAGATGTGATATACCTTGACTTTAGCAAAGCTTTTGATACTGTCTCTCACAGTATTCTTATCAGCAAGTTAAAGAAGTATGGGTTGGATGAATGGACTATAAAATGGATAGAGAACTGGATAGAGCATAGGTCTCAACGAGTAGTGATCAATGGCTCCATGTCTAGCTGGCAACCGGTCACAAGCGGAATGCCCCAGGGGTCGGTCATGGGGCCGGTTTTGTTCAACATCTTCATTAATGATCTGGAAGATGGGGTAGATTGCACCCTCAGTAAGTTTGCGGATGACACTAAGCTGGGGGGAGTGGTAGCTATCCTGGAAGGTAGGGATAGAATACAGAAGGACCTAAACAAACTGGAGGATTGGGCCAAAAGAAATCTAATGAGGTTCAACAAAGAAAAGTGCAGAGTCCTCCACTTAGGAAGGAAGAATCCCATGCACAGCTATAGACTGGGGACCGACGAGATAGGCAGCAGTTCTGCAGAAAAGGACCTGGGGGTAACAGTGGATAAGAAGCTGGATATGAGTCAGCAGTGTGCCCTGGTTGTCAAGAAGGCTAATAGCATATTGGGCTGCCTTAGGAGGAGCATTGCCAGCAGGTCACGGGAAGTGATTATTCCCCTCTATTCGGCATTTGCGAGGCCGCATTTAGAGTATTGTGTCCAGTTTTGGGCCCCCCACTACAAAAAGGATGTAGACAAGTTGGAGAGAGTCCAGTGGAGGGCAACAAAAATGATTAGGGGGCTGGAGCACAGGACTTATTAGGAGAGACTAAGGAAACTGGGCTTGTTTAGTCTGCAAAAGAGAAGAATGAGAGGGGATTTGATAGCAGCCTTTAACTACCTGAAAGGGGGTTCCAGGGAGGATGGGGCTAGGCTGTTCTCGGTGGTGGAGATGACAGAACAAGGAGCAACGGTCTCAAGTTGCAGTTGGGGAAAGAGTTTTTCACTAGGAGGGTGGTGAAGCACTGGAATGGGTTACCTAGGGAGGTGGTGGAATCTCCATCTTTAGAGGTTTTTAAGCTGAGGCTTGACAAAGCCCTGGCTGGGATGATATAGCTGAGGTTAGTCCTGCTTTGAGCAGGGGGTTGGACTAGATGACCTCTGAGGTCCCTTCCAACTCTAATATTCTATACTTCTATGAGTAGAGAGGACTCTAGATAGAATCCTAAGGAAGCTTTTTTTTGGCTGGGGATACGGGTGGAGATCCAACGCTACTGCACCTTCTGCCCAGAGTGTCAGTTACATAGTCCCCAACCTCACTTATGAGTCCTATTAGTGCCTCTGCCTGTTATTGATATCCCTTTTGAAAGAATAGCAATGGACCTGGGAGGTCCACTAGAAAGGTTGGCATGGGGCCATCGAAGCATACTCGTTATCTTTGACTATGCCACAAGGTATCCAGAAGCCATTTCCCTAAGAAGCCACACGTCGAAGGCAATAGCAAAGGAACTATTTCAATTTTTCCCTGGAGTGGGCATTCCAGAGGAGATCCTAAATGACCAAGGAACTCCCTTTATGTTGAAACTAATGAAGGACCTGTGTACCCTACTTCATGTCCAGACTCTAATGACTTTGGTCTACCACCCTCAAACAGATGGCCTAGTTGAGCGGTTCAATCACACCCTCAGAGGTATGATCCAGAAGGTGGACCTGATGTTCACAATACAAGAGGTCCCCCAGGTGTCCATGGGATTCTCCCCCTTTGAGTTATTATATGGACGACATCCTCGTGGCATATTAGATATCGCCAAGGAGGAGTAGGAGGAACAACCCAAACAAAGAAAGAACATCAATGAGATGTAGATGCGAGAGCGAATAGCCAGAGTGACCCCCATAGAGCGAGAGCATCTTGAAAAAGCATAAGAGGCTTAGCAGACCTATCCCAACTGCCAGGCGAAAGCTTGGAGATTTCAGCCAGGAGAATGAGTAATGGCGCAGGTGCCAACAACAATGAACAAGCTCCTGGCCAGCTGGTAGGGCCATATGAGATAGTGGAAGCTGCTGGGGAGGTGAATTATAAGGTGAAACAACTGGACCATCGAAAGACGTAATAAATCTATCACATGAATTTGTTGAAACCCTGGTGCGACTGGGAGACGTATCTGGTCACCTGGGAAGCACCTCCCAGGCAGATGCCCTGCAGGTGGATGTGAGTATATCCCCGAATTAATGCCAGTACAGAGAGAAGAGGTCATCAATATGAGCCAGAGGAACCAAACCATGTTTTCCACACAGCCAGGTAGCACATCAGAAAAGAGATCATATTCTGCTCTGAGTTAAGTAGAGTTGCATGAAATCAGTCCAGGTTTGAGTTTAGCTTTGGTAGAACATTCCCAATCTCTACCAAAATGGAAAAGGATTGATCTTGATATTTATTTATGTCATAAGCTAACAGAACTTCATCTAATAATTGACTTTTGTGGAAAACCCCACCCCCCATTTTTCTTATAATATAATTTATATAGAATTGAATGAAAATATAGCTGTACACAACCCATACACCTATAAGACCTAGATCATTACATAGTTTTCTATTGGGATATGGAAGGATTATAATCAAAAGACTTTGCTTATGAACATACATAAATCAAGGTTTCTGCCTAGGATAATTATCAGTTCCTACCATCTCCGGTACTAACTTATGGATCCCCAGCTGTTTGGAAAACATATACATATTCATTGACAAACTCTTTCAATATTGCTGCAACTTTGAGCTGATTCTCAATCAGTTTGTAGTGGAAATCACTAGATGAGACTCTGTTTTCATTAATTAACATAAGCAGGTATATATCTTCCCAAGATGACAGAGTATTTTTCTTGTTTGTCAAATTACAAACACATTCTGTGTATAAGCAAATAATGCACATTTTCAGAATAATGAGATAGATATATCAGGTCACTGAAATGTGATGTTCTTTTGCACTCAAAAATTTGTCATTTCTTTACACACACACATTTTATACAAACATTTAGGTACATGTTTAAATGTTTTTGCTTAGAAATTGCAAATGCAACTGATAAAGAATTTGATCAGGTAATTCAACAGCACATTTCTTTCAAATCGTGGGTTCTGGAGTACTCAGTGTACAGATGAGAAGCATCAAATACTCTAACCCATATTGAAGCCTGCATATTTCAAAGGAGGATTTACAAACATCTAACCCAAAGTAGAGATTGCATGAAAGTGAAGGCAGAATACAGGAAAATGAACATAATCCTGAATATCCAATTCCTAAGGGCGTGCACTGGCTCTCTAATCTAGATTTTTATAAATAAATGATGATTTACCTGATTCCAGGGGCAGCACTTGCTTTCCCAGCACAGAAGCAAAAGGGATGTGACAGGGGAGCAATCCACGGGAGGCTCCTGATTTATCAGGTTCAGACAACATAAGAACCATCAACACTTTCTCCCAAATTCCAACGTGAACCAAATCTTTTTTTAGGCTTTAAAAATTCATTTATCTCTAAAAATAAAATGCTTTCCCCTGGTTGGCTTCTTCCTTGCCAGTACTAACATTCCACTACAAAGAGACACTTACTGCAGTATTTTTGGCCCCACCAAAATCTGTAATCTTGCAAGAAAATTTGATTTGGTGAGATTTCCAGCTGAATGTGGACAACAAATTAATGCAGATAAATTTGCATCCAAAGTTTTGATGCTTACCAGGACCAAACTAAGGCTTAGTTCCAAGCTTGTGTCATCTGCAAAGACTGCATTACTTTATGCCAGACATTGGAGCAATTTTCGGCCAGCTCTACCATACCTTTTCCCTACTCAGGGCTCTGCTGAATGCAGCCCATCATCTGGGCCATTAATCTCTGGTTACCCAGACTAAGCAGTGGACACTGCTGTAGGGATTTGGTGGTCATCTTGTCCCCCACTTCTTTCACTCTAGAAGACCTGAGATGGGACTGCTGTGAGCCCAAATACAGGAAACATGGTGTAATGATGGTGATGACATTCTCTCTGACTGCCTACCTATATGGTCAGAGGGTGTTCCCTCATTTAGATCTCTCCACTAGCTAGGTAGATGAGATAGAAACCTCAAAATACTGCAAAAAATGTTGGTCAGTTTTGGACCGAAGTTCTGACTGGTTTTTCAAAATCACGCCATATGTTCTTGTAAAAAAAAAAAATCCAGCTCACAAAATAATGATTGTCATTATCTGATATTCTGAGGGTTTTATCAAGCTCGTTAAGTCCCGTTGACTTCAGTGGACTTTTATCAGGCCCTTACAAATCGCTCTAGGCCGTTGCCACATTTTTTAAAATCTAAAATTGAACAGCACCCCCTGCTGTCCCACTAAACCGAGAATTGTTGATTCAGTGTAATGAACAAAAATCTATTTCTGATGCAGTTCCTCACAAATACATTTAATGACAAAGGGAATTACAACTCAGTGGAGAATTGTTATTTTAATTTACAGCTTGCAATATTTCAGGTTGCTGGATATAAACAGTATATTTCTGTTTGGATTACAGTGGTGTTTTGTAAACCTATTACTTGCTCAACATCTCCTGTACTTTCCTGATTTGCTGCTCTGCAGCACATTGCCTTGGAAACCCAAGAGAGGCTTTTATATCACTATGAAAACAAATCAATATAAATATCTTTACATTTTATTTATAGACAAGGTTGTGCAAAAGGCAAAAGGCACTCTTGATTTGATGCAACATGAAATGTGGTAGAGTTTTCTTTTTAATTTTAATAAATAGAATTATTAGGTGACACTGACATGCACTGCTGCAGGGGTTAAAGAAGCAATTGTCACTTCCTGTCATGTGTTACTGTGATTCAGAGATTTTGCATTCTGCTCTTTAAGGATTATATCTATCCATATGACATTGAACATAAGACGTAACATTGACATTGACTAGAATCTTGTGCTTTAACTGGAGATGTACCATTTCAAAATTATTTGCAATCTGCTTCTATAAGTGGAGTAGGAAGCATGTAATCCAATAGCTACAACCTTCTTTTCTATAGTAGATGTTGAGATATAAAACTTCCAGTTGTTTTTACTATAGATGGCTGAGTCCATTTTGAATTGACTCTGCCTCTTCTCAGACTCCAAAAAGGTATAAATGTAGCACTGAATCTGTTTTACATGAGGAAGGAAGTTCAACAAAGTGGGAATATTAAAATAATGGGCCAGTCTTTACATGTCATGGTGCTGGGTATGTCATTCACCCTCATTTTTCTGTCTAAATCCTGAATAAATAAGACTTGACAATAGACCTATGCTTAAATCAATGCAATTTTAGGGACTGGATGTCTTGGGAGGATTGGTCATGAGCTACAGAGCCTTTTGTCTTTTGTTTTGACTCAGAAGCAGGTTGTCAAAAACTGAAAGTTGTTACCATTCAATGATTCTTCATTGGCCTATGTGAAATGAGTAGGGGTCCATTAAATGTGCTCCCTATCACATGTATCACCACCACAGACAAAATTAATTGGATGTTTATTGACAAGCTCAACACTGGAGGCTGTTTGAAGGGGCATGGAGAATGAACTATTCTCTGCCGTTTGAGAAGTGACCTCTCCTGAAGAGGGGTACTACATACTTGCAGTTGCATCCCATTCTGTTTCTGTTTTAAGGAGGACTTCATTGTCCAGTGCTCTGAACGTAGAAACTTTCACAGCTCAGAGACAGCCTTACAATTTTAAATTAAACAGTAATTTAGGTAATGGAGATGTGATAAATTTAGAAGGCTCTTCAGGACCTCTCAACCTGCAAGTCTTCCATAAGCCACAGACACACATACTCCTTTGCACACTCCATTGTAAGAACTGCTACCAAAATGATTTACCTCCTTGTCTGACACATAAGAGCCATACAAAACCTTTTCTGAGTTTTTAAATCCCTACTGCTACAAAGCTATACTGTGTAGTTAAACAGTACAATAAAAGCAGTACATACATTCCTCAGTCCTGATCTGTACTTATGAAATAAGACTTTAAGACTAGAAAGAAAATAAATCATTGATAATATATCCTTTTCTCCACCTGAGTATAGATGTGTACAGTTATTATATCTGGTTACAATCACGGAACTATTGTACTCAATCGTAACTATGAGTCTGATTCTAATTTACACTACAACCATTGTATACTATTCTGGAAATATAAAGTAGCCTTAAAGTGAGTGTAAATATATTTTATGCCCATTTGATGGTGCTTACAATGCCAGAGTTGTGGAAAGTGGTCTTAATGTAAATGAGACTCAAACCCTATGGCTCTATTTTTGCAATCAGACCTGTGCCGGTGGCTCATGTAGCTGTGTGGAGTCCCATTGACTTGAAGGGGTATGCTTGAAGTCAGGACTCTCTGTGGGCAAGGGTTTGCCCGTAGGACTCTAATTGCAGATTTAGGGCATTTGATTGCATCACAACAATTCTTACTTAACAATTAAGTCTAATTTACATTTGGGTTTTGGTTTAATGAGGCCAGTCTCTCCTTACTATATTCTTGGGAAATTTATTGATTGCTCTCCAGACTGATAATGTAATGGTTTGTCTAAGGCCTTGTTTTCAGTGTTTAAAAAAAAAAGGTGTATTTTTACCTCAAGATAACTAATTAATGCATGTGAACTATCCTAGGGTAAAAACACAGTGAAGCCAAGGAACGTTAGTTTTACTGTGCAGTATACAAGGTGAGGTCAGCACTGCATTCCCTATCTGGGATTGACCTCACCTACTTTATCTCACAATAAAACTAAAGTGTCATATTTTTACCTTGAGATAGCACTATGTCGAGGATATGCATGTGAGGATATGGATGTTCATCCTACTGGAAGTTCAGTGTTAGGAGCATTCAACACAAATAATTTTCCACAAGATGAGTCTAGGGATTTCTATGAGTGAAACTACCATGATGATAGCCATGATGATAGAATAGTTGCATCAATGATGACCTTAGGAATGCTACATATGAGCATGGGCATAGCTTGTAGTGTGTGGCATTTGAGAAAGTTGGCTGCATGGTTACATTCATCTTACCACAGCTCATTAAGCAAAACCTCACTGCTGCAGTGACCAGAGACAATGTCAGATGCCAGGCCAGGCATCAGAGCCGAAGACAGTATCAAGGATAAGGCAAAAGAGCAATGGCCTGGAGTAGGGCAGGATAGCAGGAACTGGAAGTAGGCAAGAGTCTGGGATGGGAGGACAGGAAGCAGGAGCAGGCAGGGAAGCAGGAAACCAGGAACAGGCAAGAATGCAGGGCTCAGGAGTCAGGTAAGCAAGAGAGCTCCATATTAGTAACTAGCCAAGGAATCCTCTCGTTGCTCAGACAACCTCCTACGGTTACTTCCTGGTTTATATAATATACCTTAGCCAATCACGGGTGGTGGGGGGACGAGGCTGGATGTTTCCCCCAATCAGGAGCTTTGGGGGTGGGGTCTCTGTGAGCTAGCCCTTACTTAATTATTCAGGTGAGCTGCTGAGTGACAGTCATAGCCTGAGTGCTGCCTGTTGGCCTGGCTTCAAAAGGCCTGTGATCTCTCTCATCCATCCCTTCCCCAAAGCCTCTGTCTTATAGTATATGCTGTCAGAGTTAGACAATCTTCTTTACTGTACATTTTATAATGGAGATGTTGAAAATTTTGGTCCTTTAATTACATGCACATTGTCTTTTACAAAAGCAGCATACTTCCTCCTTTGAAGGCTCAGTAGCCTCATCTGAGGATCTTAAAGTGGTTTGACAAAGGTTGTCATTATAATTAGCCCTGTTTTACAGAGATCTAAGGCAATGACTTCCTCAAGGTCACAGAGTCAATGAGTGAAAGAACTGGGAGTAGAACCCAGGCCTCCTGAATCACAATCCTGTCCTCTAACCACTAGAACTTAAGAACGGCTGTACTGGGTCAGACCAATGGGCCATCTAGCCTAATATCTTGTCTTCCAACAGTGGCAGTTGCAAGATGCTTCACAGGGAATGAACAGATCAGGGCAATTATCGAGTGATCCATCCCCTGTTGTCCAGTCCCAGCTTCTGGAAGTCAGAGGGACACCTAGAGCATGGGGTTGCATCCCTGACCATCTTGGCTAATAGCCATTGATAGACCAATTCTCTATGAAGGACACAAGACCTCTCTGATATATTCAGAATACATATGGTGTAGCACTTAAGTCACCGCCACATTTTTTTACATTTCATTAAAACACTCATCCTTGGTATGCCTAGAATTTGTTCAGTGGAGGCAAAGGAAAACTCCGTAAAATGAAACACTTCATATTTTTAAAAACCAGGACTTGGTATTTGACTGTACCTTAGGTTGACGGCCATTTGGGTGGGAGGGAGGAGATGACCTTTTAACATATTGAACCCTAGCATGGAGGCAGCAGCAGCCTCAGAACCGGAGTGGTAGTATACCCTAGTAATTTGTTTGCTTGATGAACCAGAAGAACATGAACATTCCAGTCAGGGTGGGACCCAGGGGTATCGCTGTGGTCATTGACTTTCTCTTCAAAAAATGTCCTTCTTTCATATTGTTTGAGATGGAGACCTAGATTTGTTACAGACTAGTAGTTTATGGTCAAAGATTAAATGCCACAGAGATATGCTGTAGAACAAAACAAAGCAAAACAGAACAAACAACCAATAAATAGAGGCCAAATCAATTAAAATATTATGTTTGCGTAGCTTGTTACTGAGATAATAGGATTTCTTTTTTATCTTTACTTTTGTAAATATGCAGCTTTGCTATCAATGAGACTGGTAAGGTTATGGTAGGAAAATGTAAATGATTGCAGCTGTTCCCAATGTGCTTTTTTCAAAACAACAATAGCACAAAGGACGTATTTTGTGTTCTTTCTCTGTGGGATGTGAGCAGCAATTTATGAATGATGTATGAAATAAAAAATCCATACCCACTACCCAGCGACTGTACAAACTGTGCTTTATGATTGCTGCTCTGCTTTTATGTACCCTTCCATTCCACACACACAACGATGAACCACAGCCATAACCAGAAAACCCGCATTAAGTCCAGAAGTCTCAAAAGAAGGGGGGGAGTTGAGGGGAGAACACCAACTCAATTATAAATTGAAATATGTTAAATACTTTAATCTTTTAAATTTGTCTTTCCTTTTTCTTAGATAGAGAGCCTGCCTCACTACAGTCAGAACTTCGACTTTCTCCATATATAGTTGGTGCATTTAGAAATTATAATTCTAGAAATATTACCCATACTAGCAGTGTTTTCCAGTTTAAATACAGGAATATTTCCAAAACCTTTACTATGTTAAAAACCATAATGAACTTTTTAAGTCCACCCACTGTAGAACCTTACTTTCTCCTCTCAATAAAACCTCGTTTAATAAAAATCTGGTTCTTTAATTAAAAAAAAATGTATTGTTACCTTCCCTAAAGTCTGATATAGCTATAAGATTTCCTACCAAAATCGCTTTAATGGAGAAATTTTGCTTATCTTATAGTGTAACAAAAAATGTGTTACCAGTGGAACTAGGACACAGAAAGTTCATGAGACAGTAATCAGTGGCTTTTTTACCCAGGCAGTGTATAGCAGAATGGGACCCTAGGTTGTGACTAACATTACCTCCAGGTATGGACAGTTTTCACACATATGTTCCCCAACTTTTAAATTCTGTGAATTACCGTGTAAGAGAGAGCCCTGTCTTGGACCACCTGTCCTGTCAATACCACAAAACAGTTAGTGGGTTTTTTGTGAGAACCACCAAGAAAAGCTACTCAGTCCATACAGCACAGTTCAAGAACCTTATTTACTTAGAAGGGATAATTTCAGAACTACTTATGGACAACATGATGCTAAATTAAGAAACTTTATGGACTGCTTAAAAAAACCTGAGTGTCATGAGGACACAGCTGTTAAAGCACCTAGCAATACCTAACCTAAAGTATCTGCAAATTAACAGATTAGAGGATACCCACATTACTTGGAAGCAGAAGAACTTTTTGGAAATGGTTCCACCCATTCATAACAATGATCAATTGGTTCATACAAAAAAATTCCAAGCACTCTCAGAAGCTTCCATTTTTTATTTATTCATAACTCAGAACATCCATTGTTATCCCTTGTCTCCTAGTTTGATAACTAAATCTTTATTTTTCATTAGTGTAGACAGAGCATCTGCAACTAAAATAATTTGTGTTTCATCAATATTCATGTATTTTAGTAGTCAGATTCTTGCTCAGTCTATGTACAACACAGGAAGTCTGTAAAGAGAGACTTCCAGGTATGAAGAGTTTAAACTTAAAAAGGGGAACCATTTAGGTGGGATCAGTGCAATACACAACAGCATCCACCCCTCTCACAAATATGTACATCTGAATTTCCTGAGTGAGTGGGACCGCCAGGTAAATCCATTTTTTGTTTTGATAACATTAAAATGACACAGCAGATGAGACAATTCCTTACATTATAATGATTTTCTTTGCAAAGACAAGTTTTGTATTAGGGAAAGTTATAATTGATTCTTTGGCAATATATATATATGCATTTTTTTCCTTTGTCATCTGCCCCACTAATTTAATTCTGATTCTGCTGTTACTTTTAGATTTCAATAGTGTTTTAAAAACGCACCATGACCAAATGA
This sequence comes from Emydura macquarii macquarii, assembly GCF_026122565.2. NCBI lineage: Eukaryota > Metazoa > Chordata > Testudines > Chelidae > Emydura > Emydura macquarii. The sequence goes on from NW_027131283.1 coordinate 9,627,168, forward strand.
CATATTTTCTTTACTGTTACAGTAATCAAATAATGTTTACTAGTGGGAAACCACAAAAGATCTGAGCTGCCCTGGAGGCATCCAGTGCTAATTGTCATACACTAAAAGTAGGCAGGGTTAGACCAGCCTGGAGATGAGCTGTAGTTTTATTTTCAAGACTAGTATGTTCTTGAGCTATTAATCAGACTGCTGAAATTTCAAAATCCAATTATGGGTTGTGTATATCTTGTTTTTCAGTCATCAGAATTCTTCCTCTGCCACTTTCTTTCTCCTTCTTTTTCCACCCCATAAGCTTACCCACAGGGAGAAACTGCATTGGTCACAGGACATATAATCCTGTCAGGGATCATAGGAGAGAATTAAGGCATGAGGGATCCAGAACTATAACTCCCATGAGGCAACATAGTGACTCAGACAGAGATTAACATCAACCTGACCTGAAACAAAATGGTTCCAAAATGGTTCCAAAATTCCTCTCAAAATCTATCTTTTCCCATGGAAAATTTCAGTTTAGATGAAACTCCAATTTTCAGCTGGAAAATGTTTCATTTGAAATGTTTTGACTAGCCCTACTAATTCTCATTGCTAGCATGCAGACTACGCTAACTGATCAGTTATGTACATGACTATATATTTTATTACAAGAATTAGTAGATGGCCAAGCATGACAGGTTGACTTCTTTTGAGTAGTTTTTTATTATTATTATTAGTCTAGCCAAGAAACTGCAATTGAGATCAGGGCCCCACTGTGCTGTATATGTATTAGGAGACAGTTCCTGCCCCCAAAGAATTTATAGTCTAAATAGAAAAAGGAAAGTATTATTATTATCCTAATTTTACAAATGGGGAAATAAGGTACAGAGAAATTGCCAAAGTCCATACCATAGTTCTTTGGAAGAGATGGGAATTAAATATATATCTCTTAAATCCTCAGCCAGTAATTTAGCCACCAGTCTATCTTTCCTCTACTATTAACCACCAAACACAATTCAGAGTATCAAATCGCTTTAGTTTCTCAGATAGTTTTACTGAAGTATTAGAAGATTTTGGGGCCTGATCTTGCACTCATAGAAACCACTGACTTCAGTGTCATTGTCTTCAGTGGGAGCAAGATCATGAGCTCACAGGACATCTGTTGATATATGTGGACAGAACCAGATGGTGATAGTAGATGGAGTTTTTGACCCCACTCCTACAAATACTTATGCACATGCTTAGCTTTTCCTTTTTCTGAAGTCACTGAAATTGCTCACATGGGTAAAGTTAAAAACATATGTAGTGTTTGTAGGACTGGAACTTTAGTTCTTTACTCTAAATTTTCTCTCTTGTGGATTCAGTTGAGATTTATATTGTTCAAAGATCATTTAAAGTCCTGAGTTTTTTTAAAAAACAACTTCAGCAATTACAATAGTCTGCCTTTACAATTAGCCGCCATACATTTTTGTTGCTTTCATGGGGTAGTCTTAGTGTCTGATTTAGAAGATTCAGGCTTTGGTTTGTTTTCTGCATTCCTGTTCTTTACTGTCATGTGAATAGGAACATGATTGTCAAAATATCAGGGGCATACCGAGGGAGGCGGGGGGGACGGCATGTCCCCGGGCATTGGCCGGGCCTTCCTCCTCGGAGCTGCCCCCCACTGTTGCAGGCCAGGGGCCGCTGGGCTTTAACATCCCCAGTGGCTACGTCGACCACAGCTCAGGTCTGCCGGTGGCTGAGGGATCCCGTTGCGGGGGGAACAAGTGTCCTCCTGGCCCCTCCACCCCTGTGCTGGGCACAAGGAGGGTGCCATGGGGACCCTGACCATGCAGGAGCCAGGCAGTCAAAGGCAGGGCTCTGGGACAGAGCCCATCATGTCGCCCCCAACTCCCACCGCCAGGCAGCCCCTCATATTTGCGCTGCCTCTCCATCATCATCGTTGGAAGTGGCAGCAGCACCCCACGGAGGGACGGGGGTGTCTGCGGGCCTGTTTCCTGCTCTCCCTCTCCCTGTCGCCCCCACAGCATGGAGGGGAGTGGAGGAGAGTGGGAAATGGGCCCGCAAACCCCCTCCCCCTGCAGGGTGCTGCCACCACTGCTGCCAACGGGGTGGGGACGCAAATGTAAGTATTGGACCCCGGGCGCCAGAGACCCATGGTACGCCACTGCAAAATATACTCCCACAAGCATTTTTGGCATTATATGGCATGTGTGAATCAGAAGCTGATAGGCAGCACTCTATTCCCAGTGACCATTAAAGACTTCATAAATTACAGTGCAACACTTCTGGAAATCTATGACACATCTACCTGAATACTAAAGGAGTTTCACTAATCTGTGATATTAAAATCAGTCATAGCAGGATGCTTAATGTCATTGACTATTATTAGATAGTCAAAAGGAGACAGGGAAAGAAGCCAGTAATATTTTCATGTGTCTGTTTTCTTATTACTTGATTAGATTTAATTTGGGTTGATTTGCAGCTTTTCTTAGCATGTATGACCATTTGGTCTGTGTAGAGTAGTAAGTTATGTCACTGCTTGGCTTGCTGTGCTTTCCTTTTTCTGAAAGTATTTAGTTTATTTGTTTGTGTATTCTGCGTTTCTCATCTCATGTAGGTGCCTTGAAAAGAACGATTTGACATTTTTGGGTACAAGGTCTTTGATGGCCTGTGTTTGTTCATTGTTAACTATGATTTCTTGCCATCCAAGAATCAAGACAAAAAATGTACAATGTGCCATTGGGGGTGGGGCATGGGCAGCACGCCCGGTCAGTATCCAGCCTAAGCCGGGGAAGTTAATGATCAAACCAACGGATCAAATTCGGTGATGAATCCTGGTCAGGCGCCTCCTCAGGCACATTGCGCACACGCTAAGAAGTGTGCCAATTTCATAACAACCAAGCTTTCCCGGAAGTATTAGTTTCCCTCATTTATCCACAGATGTAATGAAATTTGATAAATCAGACATCAGGTAGAAGAGGCTAGTATAAAGCAAAGAAGGGTGTGATCCAGAACCAAACTTTCCTGAAATGTGTGGATTTTTGCTGGACTCTGATATGCAAGCATGAAAAGCTAATTGATGGATCATTCGCATGCACCTGCAACTTAATAAAAACGACCCATATAATCAACCCTTTAACATTTCATGTGCTAGGTTGGAATATTAATGTTTCTCATTTTTAGGTTTCCTGCAGAGGAGTATACAATGCTAATACAAAGTTCCATCTGCAAGTCTATGGCACTATTTGGTTCTGTCTTTATCATCACTTCATATTAATGCTAGTAAAATGCCAAATGGTTGGGCAAAACAGTGCAGCCATCTAATTTGTTAGTTATCAAACAGGCAATTGGAAAAGGTCCTTTGATACATATCCATAGAAATAACTTCCTTAGGCATGTCATGTGGAAAATGACAATGCTGTCAAAACTATTGTACTTTAGTTTTTTATTGTGGAAACAAAATTGGATCCATCAAATACTTCTACCTTTTGGCCTTTCCTGGGATGGAAGAAAAGCCAAATCAGAGGATGAAGCTGAGTGTGAAATTTTGGTTTTTCTACTACCTTGTTAACAGGACACCTGAAACACACTCTTATGAGGACAAAAGCAGAGGGAACAGAAGGAAGTACATAGATTTTTTGAAAATCAAGACATATTGTTGCCATAGCATTTTTTGTGTGCAAAAATGTACTGGCTATGACTGTGCAACAGAGTTATCTTTTGGGGGCCTAGGGGAAGGGAGGGCTGCAAGTTCTTTAAAAATAGTTATAGTGATATTGTCAACCTGAAGTGCCTTTAAACAAATAATTTTTTTTTAAAATAATTTTTCTGTAAGACCAGTACATGCTGGATTTTTTAAAAATCTTTTAGGTTTTTTGTTCCTATAAGGGGCTTTTGTGGTTGGGCATGATAGCAACCATACCAAACAGGAACAGGCCCAACTGTCCTCTCTCATTTTGCACCCTGCTGCCTTTTCATTTTCAGTTTCCACCTTACTGCTGTGTGTGACAGACATCCTCCCTCTTGCAAAGCTTTGGAAAGACTGGGCACAAGACACATAAAGAAACAAAGCATTATTAAATGCAAAAAGTAAACAAAGTGAAATATAATAGAAATATTGTTTCCTTAAATAGTTCAGTTACATTTAAGAATAGCAGATATAAAACTTTAAGAAGGAAATCTGAAGGTGTCCTTTTAAATAAAACTGCTTTAAAATCATTTTCCAGTCCCTATGTGTTTTACAATGTGAAACAGCCTCACACTGAGTTCTTGCATTAGACCTATTGCCTCAGGTCACCCACTGTATCATCATAACTGATGTGGAGTGACACAATAGGGTTCATTTTCAGCACAGCTTGCAGGGGAATTAAAAAACTTAAATCACTGTTAATGGGAGTTCTGCCCCTACATCCATATGTGTATGCTGAAAGTTTACCTCAGTGTCAGGACACATTTGAAGAACCCACTAAAGTCTTAAAGAAAAGAGCAACAGAGCAAAAGTGTGTCCCCTCCCCTCGCACTTTATATACCAGGGAAACATGGTTGTTTTGTGGATTTTTACCTAAAGTGTTCTAGAAAATCAGGTTTGGATGTGTTAAAATATTGTCCTCCAAAGGTAGATGGGCCTAACCATTTCTGCTTGGGCAATAGGGGTTTTGTGCATGGAGTAAGGACACCTGCATGGAGTAAGTGTATAGCACTTATTTTATAACTTGCACAGTGGCCTCAGTGAAAAATTCACTACAAACTCAGAATTCAGTGATAATATACCCACCAACTGCCATTTGCTGCTCATCCATGCAGAAATGAATTAGCAACAAGAAGCATCTCCATTGCAGCAAGGCACGGTGTAGAATTTAAGAGTCTAGGGACAAATATGAAACATAAAAAGGCATTTAATCATTCCAAAAATACCTTCCAAGGATACATAAGTGGGAAGGCATGCACACCTAGGCCTGGTAACTAAATCAATTGGCTGTCAGAGGGCAGAAAAGCATAAGAGAAGTTTTGGAAGAAATATGCTTGTGTGATAGTGAGCAATAACATCCAGATGAACAATTGAATATTCTAGGGTCAAGAACTGGGTAAAGGGTAAACCAAAACAATTGTGCCTTAGAGGGCTCATCCAAAGAGATCCTGACTTTCTCTGAGAAGAGTGTGAGTGTATTTTTCATTAACCTGAGGCTAAATGATATTTACCATTATATTCACCTTTATCCAATATCTATTAAATAAGAACCGATGAGCATGGTGGAGTGACAGCCTCATAGATCTGCTCCCTATTTGTACTTTCATGGCACAAAAGGAGAGACACAGAAGATTTATCATCTTTAGGTTCTTTCCCTCTTCCCCCCGCATATGATGATTTATCCTGTCTTCCGCAATTCACACTCTGAGCCTGAGAAGTAAAATAAGAGAGTGTATCCATCATCAAGCTGTTTGTTCTCAGCACTAATCATACACGGCTGCTTTGATCATTTCTGCTCCAGTCCCCTGCCAGGACCAGGTGTTGGTATGTGCTCAAGTGGAGGCAGTAGATAAAAGAACACACAGAGATACAAAAGTTTATCAGTGGAAGGGAGGATTCATACATTATCCCCCCTGAGAGCAGACTTCAGATGTCAGGATGTTGCATGGGAAGGTGTGTCAGTGCATCATGTGGAGAGGGTCTAGTAACACTGAAACATTCCTGTAATAGAATTATCAAACGGAACTAATGGTGAATGGTGGCCATTATTTGATGCCAGCATTAGGCTTATAGTCTTTAAATCCTCCTGAATCACTGACAAGTTCGTTGGACTTGAGACATCAATTCTTTTTTTTTAATCACTGAAGTATATTTTCATTCCAGTCTCTATCACGAAAACTCATATTATTCGTATCATGTTAGCTGTAGAGAAATAAGACGTACCTCCTACTAGAGTGGCAGTTTAAGTAGCCATGCGACCGCTGATATTTTTTGGACATACTGTAGTGCCTCCTTCTGCCCATTACCCTAACACAACCTCCTGCAAGCAAGAAATGCGAGACCCATTAGCCTTCCCTGCTGACTTTATTATTACGATTCACCACATGTGAATATACTCTGTTCTAGTATTCATTTCCAGTCCTGTCATGAACTTCAATTAGCCTCCAGAATCCACACAGCATACAAAATCTCCACTGGCAAAAACACACTCAGGTTCAAACCAATAAGGCTATTTAAGGCTGTCATAATTCCCATTTTATCAGACAAATAAATGTTGGGATTGGACATAGGCTGATGTCTTTAGTAGCTTGAAGGTATAATCATAAACTACTAGGTTAAAGACTCTGACTTAAAACCACATAAAATAGGAAAGGTTAAACTCTGCTTTTAACTTTTTGTGCTAGTTATTCCAGTACAAGTTCATTCACTGTTCTGGGACTTTCGCACCCTTCCCCTTTTGCAAATTCCAGCTTTGGGAGCCTGGACAATGAAGTGATATCAGGTCCAACCATGTACTTTCCAACTATTCTAGTTTTCCTGCTGCTCTTCTTCTCTCTCATGTGCTCTGCCACAGTCTCTGAATTTCCCTCCTGGGATTTTGCTCCTTCTAACTCTCTTAGCCAAAATAACACCCCATCCTCATAGTAACTTACCCAGCAATCTGGCTCTTTTTTAATACCTCTTCACAGGATTTCTTGCACTGAACAAAATGGATCTTATACCCCTGACCCTTTTCTCAGTAAGCATTGCTGCAAGACCTACTCCTCCCAGTAGCCCATGAAATCTCAACTCTCAGAATTCCACCTGTCCTTGGCGGAAACCAGCAAGAGGACTGTGCTGGACCTATAGCTTGTCTTAAAGGGCCAGAACAGCCTGTTACACATCATCAACTCATGAGCCATGCTAAACACTTACAATTGTTTTGGCTTGGGTTATTTGTTTTACTCAATTGTCCTACGGTCATATTAGAAAGTGTTATTGTGCATAGCAGGTTCGATTTTGCCATCAGTTAAACTCATGCAACCTGATTGGCTTTTGTGAGGTTGCACAGGTTTAACTGGCAGCACTAATTGGCCCAGCATGAGCGAAATTCTGCCTTTATCTGTGACAGCTGTGCAGGGGATGAAGCTAGTAGGAGGCCAGGCATCTGCCTTTGTCACTCAAGCTGGCACAAAGTGGGGCACCATAATGTGCTACTGGACATTATTTATTACCTCTATAATTTGTTAGTTTGCACGTGCACTAGCCAGCAGGAGTCCTACACATTCTCCTAAACTATTCCCAACAAAACCCCAGATACAAACATTTATACCTGTGATGGATGTATGGCAGACTCCAGGATCCAAACGTATCCACAGGTGCGGGTTCAAAATTCTGATCTGAATCTGAACTTTTCCAAAGTTGGGGGGTATTATAAACACAGGCACAAGTGCAAACAGAAGCTAGGTTTGCATCACAGGATTTGCTTCAGACTCATAAGTAGCCCTTGAGGAAATGTTTTGCAGGCTGTCAAATGTCATAGTAAGAGGACCCATTTCCTCGGGCTCTTTTGAGCACAGTGTAGACATTCTGCTCCCTTCAGACATTCTGCTCCCCTACAGAGGACAGGATTTTACCATTAGCACAAGCTGCATATTAAGGCTAATACATGCTTAATATAGAATAAAACACTTATGAACCCAGAAACTTTCCATCTCCACATGGTTGATCCATTTTATTCATTTTGGAACAAAAGATCTAAAAAGCCACAAAGTCAAATAGGATATGAAATTTATTTTGGAAAGGCTATAACAGGAGGAATAGGAAGAGCTGATACAGAAACTGAAGGTGAGAGGAGCAACTACTTCATAGCAGGGATAAAGTCTACTCAGAAGCATTACATGGTGTTTGTATTTTTAAGTGTTGTCTGTATGTACAATTTGTATTATATTCTTATAATTAACTATAATCTTTGAACCAAAAGAATGTACTTAGAGCTTAGTCCAAAATCCACTGTCAATGGAAATAATAATATTGTCTACAATGGGCATCTGAGCAGGCCCCAAACACCTATCAAAAAGCCTGTAGTCCTGAAATGTATTTATTTCTATACATTTCTACAATTATAAAAAAGGCTACTCTCTAGAACTGTAGGTATCCCTGATGTAAATTACAAAAAGAAAATTAATTGGACATTTACCTACCCACAGAACTGATTCCCTTACAAAACAGAAAACACAAAATATTCCTTCTTCATTCAGCAATGATCTCATCAAACCCCTCCCTCTGCATCATTGCAAAGCATTATGAGATAACATCATGCACTGTATGAGTTAAAATATTGCTCTGCATAAGCTCTGAATACTTACTAACTACAGACTTTGTTCTGTGTCTACAGCATGTACCACAATGGGGCCCAGGGCCAGGACTAGGGCTCCTGAGCATTATGGTAATACAAATAGTAATAATAAAAATAATAATAAATAGTATACAAGGGGGGAAGGCTACACATTCAGCTCATGTCAGTTGTGTCTTAATTAAACATCACAACATCAGTAAGTTAAAAAAGATGTTTGGCTAAATTCTCACTCGGAGTAAATCCTATACCAAATATAAATTTTGTCTATTAATTCTAAAAGTAAATCAATCTCCTTATGAGCTAGTCACACGGTGCATTTAATTATATAAAATGGAGGACTTTTCTTAATGAATGTAATAAGGGCTGAACTCAGAAAACGTTTTCATCATCATCAAACCCAGAGTTGATATCACTGATTTATTTTCAAAGTGTGTTAAGGTTTGCTTTTCACCAGATAAATGTTGGCTTTCATCTTGTCAACATGAAAGCTCTTGGCAGTTGGCGGAAACTGATCTACTTGTACAATAAGCTTAAGCAAAGAACCCTACAGTACACAGCCCAGACTGATTTTATTTTAAATCCAACAGCCCCTACTTACAGGTGTTATGATCACCCATAGCATTGGTGCTGTAGTTATTAGCAGCCAGAGTAATAACCACTCCTACAAATCTTATTGAAATAGGTGTGAAATTTATGCAGGCAAAATTACTTGTAATTGTGAACAAAATGCAAAATATCTCTAATTGAGATAATAATACCTGATAAATGCTTTATGACATTTTACATTAAAACATCATAATAATTTAATTCAATCAAATTAGAATAGAACTGAAAGGTTTTTTGAGCTTATCTGTGTGTCACTAAATACTGAACATATTATCATCACAGCTTGGAGCTGCCTTTATGAATAGTAATAATATAGTTCTTGTTATGTTAATGATATAGTCTCCTGCAAAGGAGATGGTAATTATGACCCCTTCATTTATTTTTTCCCTAACTTTCCAAATGTTTGATGAGCTCAGTACAATGTTACTGTAGTGATAGGAGAACCACTAAAGGCTTAGATCTTACGTGAAATGTTCAAACTCACCCAAATTATTTCCAGGCCATGCAGTAGCAATAAAACCACTAGCTTTGGTATCCTATACACCCATGTTTGGGATATGGGAATGTTGATCAGAGGATATGTATAGTCACTATGAGATTGCTCTATTGACTCATAGATTGATAGATTTTTAAGGCCAGATGGGACTATTATATTATCTAGTATGATCTCCTCTATATGACAGACCATAGAATTTCATCCAGTTACCTCTCTTGAGCTCAATAACTTGTGTTTGGCTAAAGCATATTTTCCAGAAAGGCACCTAGTCTTGATGTGAAGACATCAGGAGATGGAGACCCCATCATTTCCTTTCGTAGTTTGTTCCAAAGGCTAATCGTGGTCATGGTTAAAAGTTTGCATCTTATTTCTAAGTTTTAATTTGTCTGGCTTTAGCTGCATACCATTTGTTCTTGTTATGTCTTTTTCCATTAGAATAAGAGCACTTTAGCAGCTGGTATTTGCTTCCAATGCAAATACTTATACACCGTAATCAAGTTACCTCTTGATCTTCTTTTTGATAAACTAATCAAATCAAGCTCCTTTAGTATACCACCATAAAGCATTTCCAGCCCTTTAATCATTTTTGAGGCTCTTCTGTGTATCCTCTGAAGTTTTTGAACATCTTTTTAAAAATGGGCACACCAGAACTGGATGCAGTATTGTTAGCATAGTATGCGGTGCTGAAAAGGCTTACATTTTATCAAGACGCCAAATTTTTTTAAGATTAAAAACCTTTTTATTTAAAATGTTGTTTCAGACAGTGTTTTGCTTTTCGTTGGCATCAATGGGAAATAACGGGACATTTAAACTATTTATAAGAAACAACATCTGTTTATTCTGGAAGTGAATCTCTGAACAGTTGTGTTTACCTGACAGGGTGGAGTGTCTAGAATAAGGATTAAATCCATTCCAATTTTTTGTCAATTTTGAATTTTAGATTCAGTTTTAAAATAGAATTTTCCTTTAAAATGGTGTGACATAATGTTTCAGTGAAACCCAGGACTAGAGGGAGCTCATGTCAGGTTCCTCAAAATAATAATTTCATCTGAAGATCTTTGTTAGTTAAATATAGCAAACTGGGATTATTTTTAAATTACATTTATTATTGTTACAGCTCATGTGACTATATATTAGAAAATGAGACATAATGGTTATTTACCCACTAAATCTGGGCCAGCAGCCTCCACCATTTGGGCAGCCACTGGTATTTGAACTGTAATCTACAAATGACTGTATTTGGGGATTTATTAGTTTTTTCTTTTTGTCAAGGCTTTTGGCTGATACAGAAACATAGGTTCACTGATGATGCCCTTTTATTTGGCTGAACAGATTGCTGCCTCCTCAAACTGTTAAATAAAATGTGTTGTTTTTAGTATTAATCCATTTCATTTTAACCTGCTAATTAGGTTAATTTGACATTAACATATTTTCTTAGTTTGATTTGCATCATTAATTTAGGAGTAATTTTTGTAATGACACTTTTTTATAGTTTTTATGTGAGGATTAATTGTTCAGAGTTTATTTATTAAAATTTACAAAATTGGAATGCTTTGTCAGATCAGTGTTTTTGCTCTAAGAATGTGACAGCCTAAAAATCACCAGAGAGCTTTTGAGATTCACAGGCACCATTTATTTCACAATTAGCATACAGACCCTAGTTGTCCTCCCACCACTGAACCATTAGCCATTGTGACACTCTGCACCCCCATGTTCAGCCATGCAGTATAATTGTGTATTGTTTAATGCAAAGTATGCTATATAAGATGCCTTTGGTATGCTCATGACGTACTGATCATTATTGTGTATGGTTATGAGGGTTCACTATGTAATATTCCCAAAGATGTGTCCTCATGGCTTGAAATGTGTCCAGGCAAAGCTCTCCAGAAGCAGTGGGGCAGTTCACACCTCATCAAGATGTATATAGGACAAACTCAGCTCAGCCTTCCAGGAACAAAGGACTGGCCTGGGTATCAACAGAGGATCAGTTGGACGCTCAGATGAGTCACCTCCCTTCCCTTCCCTTCCCTTCCCTTGGTCAGCTTGGAACCCTGAGGAGGTAATGTTCACTGACTCAGGACATGGATGAGTCTATATAAGGACACTGTTTGTCACCTGACCCTGAGGGGTAGGGAGTAAAGCCCCTGAGTGGAGAAGGGGAGACATTTGCAAAGCTCTCTCTCTCTTCCACCTCCATCTACACACACCACCAAGCAACTGAAGTGCGGACCAGGGGAGAGAGCCTGGCTGAAGGGAAGTCAGCTAGCCTGTGGTGAGAGTCACCTAAGTTTGTAAGACTGCTGAAGGTGTTAAACTTAGTTTAGAATGTGTTTTGCTTTTATTTCTTTTGACCAAATCTGACTTGTTATGCATTGACATAAAATCCTTCTGTAGTTTATAAATTTGTTTTGTTTGTTTTACCTAAAGCAGCGTGTTTGGTTTGAAGTGTGTTGGAGACTCCACTTGGAATTACAAGGCTGGTGCATGTCAATTTCTTTTTTAAATTGATGAACTTATATGATCTTACATTGTTCAGTGGGCATAACTGAACATTGTAAAATGGAGGTTCCTAGGATTGCATCTGGGACTAGGGATATTAGCTGGGGTCATTCTGTTGTATAATCCAAAGAGTAGCTGGCTAGAAGAACTCACTTAGTTGGAATCATCTTACGTGTTGGAGGTTGTGCATGAACAGTCCAGATTGCACCAGGGGAACATCACAGCCATATCATCCCTAAATAAGACTTCTCACTGTTGTGGATGGAGTCCAGTGGAGCACAGCACCATAGTACTCAGGATCTGCAGAATCCCCTGTATCTTGACCTCTTTCCACCCCCAGTAGAACTTTTTTGCTTTCTCTTTCTCCATCTACCCCCACCCTGGTGGCTCTGACTTCCCCATCCCTGCCAAAACCCCTTCCCTTTCTACGGTGGTGTCTTGGAGCTGCCCTGAGTCCTAACTAGGAGCACTGGAATTAATATAAGTAAAGAAAAACTGAAAATAGAAAAACAAAATCAAAAACAGAACAATCAGGATAAATTTTCTAAGGGCCAGATCTTAATCCATGGAATGGTCTCCCAAGGGAAGCACCACTGTCTTTTTTATTGATATCTTATCCTTTCCACTTCTCCTCCCTTTTTTGTCATATCTACCCACTATCTCTCTCTTCATATATATGCTTCAGTTGTACATAAGAACCTAAGAATGTCCATACTGGGTCAGAGCAATGGTCCATCTAGACCAATATCCTGTCTTCCAACAGTGGCCAATGTCAAGTGCTTCAGAGAGAATGAACAGAACAGGTGATCAGCAAACGATCCCTTCCGTCACCCATGTCCAGTTTTGGCAAACAGCAACTGTATGCTCTTGGAGACAGGAACAGTCTATTATATGTGCATACTATTTCTAGTATATTGGGACCTTGATCTCTGACTGGAGCCTCTAGAAGCCACTGAAATAAAAATAATAATACTCACTGATTGTGTCATTTACCACTGGACTGATCACTATGGAGAGAGTACTAGTGAATGTATGGTATTGTAGGTAACAGCCTCTATTGTGATAGGTATATACACTAAATGATCACCTACACTTTTTTCCCATTCAGTTAAAGAATGGGAACTGTACAATTCCTGAAACACAATGGGTCCCAAAAGTATGACTATGCAGAGACTTCCTTGAATAACAATAATATGAAAGAAGTATATGGTCCTCCTGGCTATCCTTTGGCTTTTGAAGAGGTGTCCTATCCTACACCCATCTAACTTAGGACTAAACTGGTACACATCTTATTACTCCAGTAGGGAAAATATTGAACAACTAAACAATTCTTGACTCACTCCACACTTTTCAGCAGAACTCAGATATATTCATGGTTAGCTATGAAATAGCAGAACTGGGCACCTGACTTCACAGTATTATTATTTCTTTTTTAAACTAAACACTTGTGAGTTAGGGAAGTAGTATCCCCATTTTACAGAAAGGAAACTGAGGCACAGAGAAATTAAGTAACTTGCCCAAAATCTCATAAGAAGGCTATAGCAGAGCTGGGAACCTGGAACCCAGATATCACTGTCTGTTGTTTTAACTACAAGGCCATCCTTTCTCCAAGATGAAGAGTGATTTGAAGTCAATGGAGTTACACTGGTGCAAAAGCAAAGTAAGTGAGAGGAAAATTAGGCCCTTCATGTTTCTGTATGAAAATATGAGTATGTTCACATTAACGCCCCCAAAAACACCCCTTACCTGTGGACCATTAAATATTTATTAGGACACGATCTCTTCACTCAGTTATCAGAGCTCAGAAGAAACTTTTACATTTTCTGTTTGCTGGTGGAAATGGGGAATGTTCCCATCACTTCAGCTGAGCTCCACTTAATTGCCACATATTTTATAAGTTTAATTATTCTGTCAATAAACTTCAGTCTTGGTGTTAATTGAACCCAATGTAATAAAGGCTGTTTTTCTTTCGGAATAATACTCTGCCCCTACCCTTACAAATTTTGTTGCAAAAACATAATTTATTTAAATCTCAAGCATTTTCATAATTCAGTCTTGACTTATGTACAAATCTTAAAGTAAGTTTTAAAGATTATCTGACTTTAGATAACTGACTGTAATGTGTTTAATTTTTAACATTGAACTTCTGAAGTTTAGCATATAATCTTTATACATTCCATCAGCTCTGAAGCTTTAAATAGCCTTATTGGTTTGAACCAGGGTGTGTTTTTGCAATCAGAGATTTTCTATGCTGTGTGGATGCTGGAGGCTAATTGAAGTTCATGACAGGACTGGAAATGAATACTAGAACAGAGTATATTCACATGTGGTGAATCGTAATAATAAAGTCAGCAGGGAAGGCTAATAGGGCTCACATTTCTTGTGTGGTGCTGGTTGAGATAGGGTAATGGGTAGAAGACAGCACTACACTATGTCCAAAAATATCAGTGGTTGCATGGCTACTTAAACTGCCATAGTAGTAGTAGGCATGTGTTGTGTTTTGTTGTCTGGAACCTATTAAAAGAAATAAAAGCAGATATGAAGCCTTTCTTCAACATGTGGGAGCATTTTTCTGTCAACTACATTCCAGTGTAGGAGCTGTCAATTCACAAAGCATTTGTGCATCTCTTTTTATCACAGGCATATCTGTCTTTTAACCCCAGAGGGTATTAAATGACCAATCCCTGTTAGTGAAAGGTTAAGGGTCATCTTTAGTTGTATAAACATCAGGAAATTCAAAGTTAAGACCTTATTGTAACTTTATAATAAAGTCTTTTCATTATAGCCCCAGTTCAGCAAGGTATTTAAGAATGTGACTAACTTTTGGCTTATGTACTTTGCTAAAATGGGACCTGTTATGATCAGTGATCAGTCTGGACAACAACAGTTTGTGTGACATGCATTCATGACAGGACTGATAAAAAAGACTTTGAGAGTTCACCTCTATGGATTGCAGATATTGAAGACCTATTTAGTGTATCTATATAGTACTGATCTGGTGAGATATGTAAATGACAATCATCTCCTAAAGGCTTAAATAGTAAACAGTGAGAAGTGGGCATGTGAGAGCCGCCACATAGAAAACCACCACATATAGTTTGATTATGTGAGTAAGTGTACCACTGAGAGAATTGTGGGGAAAAGGGGGAAAAATCTTAGTGCCAACAAACAATCCGCTTGAGCCAAAGGCAATAAAGCTTGAAATATACACAAAATATAGCAGGAAACTGGATCAGAAGAAATACTAAAACCAAAATGCAAAAAGTTATCTTGCTATTGCTAGTGGAAGAGAATGCTAGATTCCAAAAAGAAAAATGGCCAGCAAACTGACACAATAGCATCTATGCCATCCTCACCACAATCATGTCATTACCAAACTAGCTAAAAAAATGTTTCTCACACACAACACGTCTGTGTGTGTATATATAACATTTTACCTATTTTTTATTAAAAAAGACATTTTCATTTGATCTTGGTGGGAATAATACCACTTCTTCATTTTTCTCCTTTTATCCACTGGAAGAGGGTAGAAAAAGGTAAAAATACTTTGTCCCTTTGGCCTGAGCCACTAGCCAAAGTTTGGGGCCTTGCCAGGTGGTTTTCATTAGGAGGAGAAATTGATAATACTAGTCATATATTTCTTTGGTGCCGATCTGTTCATTTTTAATGACTATCCACAAAGTCCTGCTTACCTAAAAACAGTAGGAATAAAAAAATTGCAGACAGTTTCCTTATCCAGAAATCCTTGTCTGCCTTTCTAATGAGTCTTGTGCCCACAAGAACCTCTGACACTCAACTTAGCTCAACATGGCTTCTATGGCTTTTCTTCATTGCTGCTTTGTTTCTGCCTCTGACGTACCCTCCCCCCAAAACCCACCCACAAACAATAAAATCCTTAGCCCCTGAATTTGCAATCAGTCCCAGGGAAAACCCTTAGTCTACATGGCTTAGCTTCTGATTGGCCTTGTATGTGGCCTAGAGCCTTGGCCAGTGGCTTCCAATATCTCAAGCTATTTTACTCCATAAAGGAACTTAATTGCTTCTTCTATTTAGCCTGAATGAAAGGTAGTTAGCACATCAATTGATTTTAACCAGATATGTGACTGATCTGAGGATCAAAAACATGCTAGATGACCACCATTAAAACCTTTTAACATAATGTGAAAATTAGCTTTTCTCCACTTTCTCTCATTTTTTATACCATATGTTTAGTGGAAAAATATAAAAAATTGAGAGAATGTATTTTCCAGTCACAATTTCAAAACTATAGAATTAAAAAAGTGTAAAATAGTTTTTGGTTTTTGGTCAAAATTTGGGATTTATCAAAAATTAAACAAACGCTAAATATTTTTCCTCCTCATGAAAATTTTTCTTTTATTCTAAACTTTTTTTTTTTTTTTTGTAAAAAATGAACATATTTTCTCCCCAACTTCAATCACAACCACTTGAGTCATTCCTACAACAGGAATGCAATACATCTAAAACAAAAACAAGGAAAGCAGTGGGTCTCTGGCCTGGTCTACACTGGTGACAGGTCGACTTAAGGTCCCTTAATTCGAATTAATTACACCCACATCTACACTGACGCCGCTGTTAATTCGAATTAAGGTGCCTGTAAAATCGACCTAATAAAACCACCTCTGCAAGTGGTGTAGCGCCTAAATTGAATTTGTTAAATCAAATTAGCATCAGTGTAGACACAAACTGTCTTAAATCGAACTAATTAAACTCCGGACTGTATCCCAAAATGCCCCACTGTTACCCCTCCGCACAGTCGTGCTGTGCTGCTCTTTGTTCATGGAAGCAGGAAAAGTCCCCTCCCTTCAAGCCTCGGGAACATTTGAATTTCCATTTCCTGTGCTTGCTGACAGCGTTGGGAGAGCTTTGCCACTGTTCTCAGCATGTCTACTGCAAAGCCCAAACGTGCTCCAGCATGGAGTCAACCAGAGGGCTTAGACCTCATTGGGCTGTGGGGAGAGGAGTCAGTTCTGGCTCAGCTCAGAGCCAGCAAAAGGAATCTGGACATATATGGGAAGATATCACAGGGCATGCTGGAGAAGGGACACTGGAGGGATGCTCAGCAGTGCCGAGTGAAGATCATTCGTATCAGAAAGCCAGGGAAGCTAACAGCCGCTCGGGCTCCTCTCTCAAAACATGCAGGTTCTATGGTGAGGTGCATGCTATTCCCACCACGATGCCTCCCTGCAGCATCGATACCTCCGCTAGTTCACAGTCCATGAACAATGCGGAGGACTCTGTGGACGAGGAGGAGGAAGAGGAGGAGGAGGAAGCTGTGGAGAGCAGGGTGCAGGAGAGCAGGTTTTCTGTTCTCCCACACAGTTAGGACTTATTCCTGACCCCCGAGCAGTCCACCAGCACATAGGAGAGTACAAATGATCCCGGGGAAGGCACATCTGGTGAGTTTTCTTTCTTCTTAGTATTTCTGTTCTTGAATATTGGGTGTGGGGTGAACGAAGGGGATCTCAGGCATTTCGTTATCTGTACTGAGTGGGATCCGGTTTCTTATGTGATGCGAAATGCTACTTTTATCATCAGTTGATATCACATGACAATGTTAATGTATGTAATCTGTTTTCCCTTGAATAATTTTTCAAGGGATTGCTGCCTTGTTCCTCACTCCATGGTAGGATCCTTCTCTGATCTCTCGGTAGCCAGCATCATGGCTTCATGTGTTTTAAGAATATCCTCCCCTCCACCCCCCCAACAAGCCGTCCGCAGTTCCTCTCTGTAAGGGTTTTAAATACAAGCACAGAGAGAAAATCATTAGCTACATTGTATCAAGGCATCATTATTGAGATTGATACATATGTATCCTGTTCTTCACTATGCTAACTATGGCTATCTTGTTATTTTTCTTTCATTCTGGAGACACTTCGGCAGTTGCCTGACCATTAAGCAGTGCTGTGGACAGACTGTCTCAGATTAGAAAAAGGAAAAAAAAAGCAGAGATGACATCTTTTCGGAGCTCATCAATGCCTCGGCAGCTGCAGAGACAGAGCAAAGAGCGTGGAGGCTGACCTTGTCCCAGAACATGGGACAAATGCAGGAACATGATCGCAGCACCACGCAGGAGATGCTGCAACTACTGCGGGACCAGGCAGACTTGTTCCGGCTTATTGTGGACAGAGTCCCGCTGCAGGCCCTCCATAATGCTCCTCGACTGAGTACTATGCCTCACTCCCCCTCCCCTGCCCCAAACAGGTCTCAGAGGATTTTGGCCAGGACGCAGTACTTGCTCTCCTCCCACCGGTGGAGGGGAGCAGAAAGCCGTGGCGGCCACGTTGACTGCCAGCCATCAAGCTACCACCCTACCCCTGGAGACAGTGAATGAACGCTCCGCCCCTTCACCCAAGACTTGAATGCTAAAAAATAAATTTTTGCATCTTTCTAAAATGTTTCTTTATTAAGTCATATCTTGTTCATGAGGGATTTGTCAGGCACAGATATCGAAGGGGGGTGGGGAGATGGGTATTATCAAAGGCAAACAACATACAAGGGGGTGGGGGGGGGTCATAAAAGGCAAGCAGCATACAGGAACAGAAATCACTCCTGCATCTCATTGCAGAACCTGGTTTTCACAGCTTCCCTAATTCAATGCACTCTGTGGTATGCTGTCACCGTAGTGCTGGCATCTGGCTGCTCATAATTGGCAGCCAGTCTTTCTGCCTCCACAGCACAACCCTGGGGGAACCTTTCCCCCTTCGCTTCACACACATTATGAAGAACACAGCATACAGATATCACAGAAGAGAGGTACTTCTCACTCATGTCCAGTTTAGTGAGGAGACTCATCCATCTACCCTTTAAATGCCGAAAGGCACATTCTACAACCATTCTGCAACTGCTTAACCTGTTATTAAAACACTCCTTGTCACTGTCAAGGTGACCAGTGTCTAGCTTATTAGCCAAGGGAGCAAGGGGTAAGCAGGATCCCCCAGGATCACTATGGGCATTTCCACACCCTGATCTGAATTTTTTGGTCATGGAAGAAAGTTTCCACCTGCATCTTACAGAACAGCCCCGAGTTACGAAATACACAAGCATCATGCACCTTCCCAGACCACCCGACACTGATGTCTGTGTAATGACCTCTGTGATCCACAAGCCCCTGCAGGACCATTGAAAAGTACCCCTTGTGGTTTATGTACTCAGTCACCAGGTGTGCAGGTGCTAAGATGGGGATGTGCATCCCATCAATGGCCCCCCACAGTTTGGGAAGCCCATCGCGGAAAACCCCTCCACTATATCCTGCACATTTCCCAAAGTCACTAGCCTTCGTAGCAGAAGTCTATTTATGGCACTGCACACTTGGTGCATGGCTATGTCCACTGTGGGTTTACCGACTCCAAATTGATTCCCAACTGAGCGGTAGTAGTCGGGGTTTGCCAGCTTCCACAGAGCGATGGCCACTCTCTTCTCCACTGTCATAGCTTGTCTCAAGCAGGTATTCACATGCTTCAGGGACGGGGCCAGCTTCGAGCACAGTTTGAGGAAAGTTGCCTTTCGCATCCAAAAGGTTTGCAGCCACTGATCATCATCCCACAGCTGCATAACGATGGAGTCCCACCAGTCTGTGCTTGTTTCCCTGCACCAGAACCTGCATTCCACAGAATACAGGTGACACGTTACAGCCTGCAGCAATTGGGAATTGTTCTGCTGGATGTCTTGTATCAGGGCAGGGTGGCATAGGTGTAGTATTTGCTTTACCTTCTTGCTCTATTTCTAAAGTACTCCATGATAAGCCGCAATGTATTTGTCATGCTCACAATTATAGTGCAGAGCTGAGCTGGATTCATGTCTCTGCATCAATGGCGATCACAGGGAGTAAAAAAAAAGGCACAAAAATCCTTTTCCTGTTTGTCTGGGGGGGAGGGAAAGGGGTGGGGGAAGCAGCGCTGCATCCTGGGACAATGACACTCGTCCCAACAGCCACTGTGGCTAGTTGCACTGTGGGATAGCTACCACATTGCACTGCTTTCTAATTCAACTTAAGGCTGGCCACTGAGAACTCAAGAGACTAGCGCAAATGGCGTAGTGTGTACAGTCTGCTGCGATTTACATAAATCTGCTGCTGAAAGTCGAATTAAGCTAATTCGAATTAACGCTACAGTGTAGACATGGCCAGATCTGTTTCTTGAGACATCCAGACATGGCTTGTTGGGAAAGTATGTTGTGAGAAGTAACATATCTACCCAATCAGACAATGAAAAACATCGGAAGCACTATATACAGATTGGCCACCCTGACTTCTATCTTAGATGACTCCATCTGCTTGTTTTATTAATGGATGGTATTAATAGCTGTATTTGGTTGGCATTATGTTTCCAATTAATTTGATTTCCAAAAGGGAAGATAACACAATAGCCCATGTGACAGGAGGGTATTAATCTTTTGAGTCACTGCAGGCAGCTTTACAGTTACAAGAGCATGAGTACCAACCTCAGGGCAGACTGTTAGGAAGCAAGGCACAAACCACAAGTTGGTTGTGAGTTCTGTATTTTGATTTCACCAACCAGTTATCAAGTGTAAACTCTTCTGGCACTATAGCACTTTACCCTAGGTCAATTGCCCCTTACATCAAAGACAACACTTGTAGACAATCCTATAATAAGCTATCTAAGTAGGAAAAGGAAACAAGAGTTATTTATAAGGTTAAAGCAGGTAAAAGTGTATATACATAAAAAAATAACAAACTAATGATTTTAAAAAAAAGAAGCTTCTATATTAAGCAATTTCTGTATGTCCTTTGGGGCTAACCCAGGCCAAGCTCTGGGGATTTCTTGCTTATGCCTAGTAAACCTTGCTCCCCAGAGTCCAAGCAGCATGGAGATACAATTCTTTCTTGTTAGGGGTTTTTGTCCCCCCTCCTCCTTTGTGCTCTGAGCTGCCAGCTCAGCTGACAGGAGAAATGCACTTGCATGACTTTTCTTCATGGGGGTTGTGAGGGGAATGGCAAAACAACAAGCATCTTTTGACCTCTTTATCATCCCACAATAGTCCATCCAGTATTGATAGACCTTTCTTGCTGGGTGTGCTCCGCCGAGATGAAGGGTTCGTAATTTGAGATCTTGGTGTTGAGAAAAGAGCAGCCGGACGAGGAAGTGCCCACACAAGTGGTTTATTCAAGCAGCACTTTAAGCTATGAGAGTTGAGAGTTACAAATCATAAACTATTGCAAGCTGTTTACAGTTAGGAATCAGGCGCTTACCACAAAGAGGGTGGGGAGGTGCATTCTCCACCCTATGAAGCGAGTTGCAACCAGGGAACCGATGCACGCGGGCATTCGCTAGCGCTTCGCTGGATCCACGGAGATCCTCAGGCAGGGCGGCGCCCAGGGGTCCCTAATATACCCCTTCCCCTAATTCTAGCAATAAGCTTATTGGGTACATCTCAATCCCTTTGGGGATTGGGCCTTAACACTTGGTTTCTGTTATTATATTGGCAGTTAGCTAGGGACCAATCCACAATAAGCTGACGTTAGTTGTTTATTGCTAAAGCTGACCTTTAGCGCTGATCTTGTGGTCAGCCTACTTCTGTTTTCGTCCCAAGAGTCTTCCCAGGCCCAGGAAATAGTTCCTCTTATCCTCTAGGGACTTTCTAGAGGGTATTTCCAGGCCTGGCCCTTGATAGGCCTATTATTGCTCATAAAGCCGGCAGCTGATTTTAGGGTCTGGTCTTGCCATGCTAAGCTGTCCTCGTGTTATAATTACCTTGCGCACCCTACACTGGGGCAGGATGTAACACCTTCTGTTGGAGATCATCCCTTCACACTAGTTAATGTCTCTCTCCTGTCTGGTGACCAACACAGTCACTGAGGCTTACAATATAACCACGCAAGTATTACCTTACAATATGGGATACAGATGTTCTAAATGAGATTAATGCATGCAGCTACTCACAAGCATTCCATAACATCTAAAAACTAAACATATTCTTATAACTATAAAACCTATTTTAAAAATACTAACACTCGGATGAGCCACACTGATTCCAGCTATGTATTTGTCAGGGTTCACTGAAACATGGGGACCTTGGCATGACTTGGCATCTGGTCTGCCAGTGTCAAAGTAACCCTGATCTGTGCCAGACCGAGGCCTCAAATTTAAGACCAGTTTCTTACCACAACCTCTGCATATTACATCATTTCTACACATAAAATCCTGAGGTGTTGACTGCAAAATATTTTGTTTCATTATTAAAACAAATGACATTTTCACTTTTACAAATAACTCATTAATTGTGTGGGGGGAAGCTGAACTCCTCAGAAGCACTGCTGCTCATGGAGCTCAGTGGATAGATCAATTGAATGCCAGTGGCAGTTTTCTTTGATCTATGTGTTTTCCCAAGCTGTGGCTGCAACAGCTTCTCTGCAATTATTTGTCTGTGTGCACTTCTGAAGGCTGCTTAAGGACAGGGAAGATGTGGTTTTCCAAGGAGAGAATCAGCAGGTATGTGACTCTTCAGTTTGCAGGCAAATAAACATGCCTATTTGAGGAGTTATTTCATTTTATGTGTGTTCTTCTCACCATGTAGTTAGCTGAATTAAGTCTTTAGAAAGAAACCGCTAGTTTTGGTAAGTCTACACTACACACTCCTTTCAACAGCAGGCAGAGTACATATGCTACATATCCCCGTACCAGGAGTATAAATAGCTATGTAAACTGTGAGACACTTATTAGGTGAGTAAAGACACATCTGAGTTCTGTGCATATATACACCATACTCTTTACTCCAATGGTTCTCAACCTGGGGTTAATGCCCCCCTTGGGGGGTCCAAAGATTACAGGGGGCCCATGAGGCTTCAGTAATATTGAGGTCATTTAGGCCATCGAGCCCCATGCTGGCCAGAGTGGGGGAGCAGCCCCCACCCCGAGCCATCTGGATCAGAGAAGCAGCTCCCCAGCCCCAAGCTAGCCAGGAACTATCCAGAGTGGAATAGCCCTGCGCTGTGGGGATCTGGAGCAGCCGTGGCCAGCCTGCCGACATCTGCCTCCATTACCCTCAGTCTGTGAGGGATGGAAAGAGATGGGGCATGCAGTGGCGGCTGCGCCAGGGAAGGCATAGCTTCTTACTCAGGTAAGAGTAATTTATTATTATGTATTTATGTAACTTAGTGTTATTATGATTATCATTATATGTGTTTGTTTATAGCTGGTGAGGGGTGCAGGTTGGGACGGGGGGGCCTGTGTTTTATCTAGTGTTAACTAGTAGGGCTTTCACTCAGAAAGGTTGGGAACTACTGCTCTACTCATCCAAGCAGTGTCTCTTCTGTCTACACTGCTATTTTTGGTAGTGAAGTGTCCTACTGCCTTCCTACTGCTGAAGTCTTTTCCCCACTTCAGAGACAGGCTCCAGCAGTGGGGAAAGGCTCTGGCAGTTCTGTGCTGCTGGAACTTTCCCCGCTGCCTCCTCCTGTCAGAGCCTTTCACTGACATATGTAGCCACACACTGCAGGGTGGAGACAGCCTGCTTTTCACGGATGCATGTAGCTACACAAAGCCTACAAGCCACCTCAAGTGGTGTGCAGTGTAGACTTGGCCTATACAGTCAGGTTGTAACAAAGGAAGCTAGAAAAAACAAAGCCTGAGGCTGATGTGAATTGAAGCCAATATATACTCCTGTGCTGGAGGGGTCCATGGAATGACAAAGAGCTGTGTATGTTTCATTATAGGAAAGAGAGTACACTTGGGGGCGGGGGAGGTATGTGTGGAGATGCACAGATTTCTCAGAGAATAATACGGAGGATGCCCACTCTAGGAAACAGATGTGAATGAAGATAAGCTTCAAATAATTTAAAAATACCAGTACCAGTCTTTGACCTTTATAACTTGTTAGTTAAGCTTTGAGAGTACAAGCTTCTCATGGATGAATCCACTCAAGAATCAGAGTCAACGACTTCCTTTGTTAATGACTTCCTTCAGTTTCCTGAAAACATCCACTCAATGTGCAGTGGCAGTCAATAAATAAATAAATAAGCTGACAATGTTAGAAACCATTAGAAATGGATAGTTAATAAGACAGAGAATATCACAATTCCGCTATATAATTGTACATAATGTATAATTGTATATAATGGTACGCCCACACCTTGAATTCTCTAAAAAGAGATATGTTATTAGTAGAAAAGGTGCGGAGAAGGGCGTGGAACAGCTGCCGTATAAGGAGAAGTTAAAAAGACTGGGACTGACGCTTAGAAGAGAGATGATGAAGAGGGGATATGACAATGGTCTATACAATCATGAATAGTGTGGGCAAAGTGAATAGGGAGGTATTATTTACCCCTTCACATAACATAAAAACCAACAAAATGAATAGGCAGCAGATTTAAAAAAAACCCAAAAAGAAGTACTTCTGCACACAGTGCCATCAACCTGTGGCACTTGTTGCCGTAGGCTATTGTGAAGGCTAAAAATATACCTCTGTTCAAAAGAGAATTAGATAAGTTCATGGAGGCTAGGTCCATCAACGGCTATTAGCCAAGATGGTCAGGGATGCAGACCCATGCTCTGGGTGTCCCTAAACCTCCAACTGCCAGAACCTGGGACTGGATGACAGGGAATGGATCATTCAATAATTTCCATATTCTGTTCCTTCCTTCTGCAGCATCTGGCACTGGCCACAGTCAGAGATGGGATATTGGGCTAGCTAGACCATTGGTCTGACCTCATAGGGCAGTTCTCACGTTTGTTTATATCTACTTTTCCTCCATTTAAAAAAATAAAAAGAAAGTTATCTCTTCCATACGAGACCACTGGGGTGGGGGTGGGGGGTGCGGAAAGAAAGGGAGAAGAGAGATGTCTTGTGCTCCACTGCCAACAGTGCCCCAGTTATGACCATTCTGCATTCTATATCTCATTCTCCACTGAGGGAAACCGCCAACACTGAGATATCAGAACATAATGTGAGATCAGCTCCTGGATGAAGAAAAGATGACTCAAACTCACCGCAGGCAAGACCCTCAGTGATGCAGGTCTTTAAAGAACTAGATCTCCACACTTCTCCTTCCACTAAAGGCATATAGCCCCCAATTTGCCAAACTGGTGTGACAAATCTGGGCCCACGCTGAATCATCAGTGAACTTCAATGACCAATACAGCAGTGACTAAAACACCTCTCTCTTTCAGTTTGTTAAGACTCTGGCCCTTCCTCCTCGA
Source organism: Emydura macquarii macquarii (assembly GCF_026122565.2). NCBI lineage: Eukaryota > Metazoa > Chordata > Testudines > Chelidae > Emydura > Emydura macquarii. Next base: position 9,652,226 of record NW_027131283.1, read on the forward strand.
TGAGGAGCTGACCCTAGTTATCCATGAAGTTGTCACCTCCAGACTATAATTAATTGTATCTGAAACTGAATGTGAAAACAGTGCAAAGGCTCCAGCTGGTGCAAGGTGTGGCTGCCTGCCTCCTCTGCGGTGTAGGCTGCTGGGAGCACATCTGCCCTGTGCTTCTGTCCCTTCATCCCTCCACTGGCTCCCATTCATCTTGAATTGCCAGTCGAAGGCCTTGGTCCTACTCTTCAAAGTGATTAATAGATCAGGTCCCATTAGAGACCATATTTCCATCTATGAAACAGCAAGACAGTTGCAGTCCTCTGAGACATACAGCCCAGTAGAAAATGTTTGAGAACTGCAGACAACACATTCTACAGGTGGATCCCATCAGTTGAGAATGAATTTCTCATGAAAATAGATGAAGCTAGAATCTGACCACCTTTAAAAAATGTTTCAAAACCTTGCTAGTTTTCTCCCCCACCATATCCAGGATGACATTCACCACATAGCCAACTCCTCCCTCCTTCCCCTTCCCTCACAAAGAAATACAAAAAACAAACAAATGAAAAAAAGCTACCTCACATGAAATTTGAATAACTTGAAAAGAAGAAGAACCAGAGTTCCATGAAATCTAGCTGGGAACTTTGCTAATTTACCTGGAGGGTGCTCCAAGTACAGTAGCAAACCCAAAGATAGGACATTTAAATGCAACTGTTGAGTGTGGTTCATAAGCATTGTAAATTGCTACAATTTACTTTTACTACACAGAACAGAGGGGCTAAGAAATCCATCCTGAACTTGAATTGCAATTATTAGTGACTGCGGAGGGAAGGTGTGCTGAAGTTGAAAGATTTGAGAATGTCTCTCAACCCAATGGACCAGAGAATATCCAGAGAATATTCTGGGTGTGATGAAACATTGATTGAAATAAATGCCTATTCCTTTCACAATCTCTAAAATAAAAAATAGTCTCGATTAATAATTTGGGAGAGAAAAAAATAGATAGGTTTGCTGACTACTGATCTGTCTGAGCTAATAGTTTTAAACACTCAAACTTCTATTTGCCCTCTTGTTAATATTAGACTTTGAGACTGAGCCTGCAGATGACCATCAAGATAAACAGAGCTAATCTGATTATTACTAAAAGTTCTAGAGTTCATCTTAATAAAGTGGAGGGCAGTAGGTTTCACCTACTTCTAATGAGATGTGAAATTTGCCATCATGATTATTTTTAGTAATCTTCTTGCAAAAGGGAACCTGGCTATCTGAAAACTGAAGGTTAGAAAGGTGGATTTCCAAAGGATAAGATTTTTTATTTTCAGATGTTCCAAAACCTTTTCTCTTACATTGCTGAAGTTTCACACAGCTGAAGAAAGACTTTCTACCCTGGTATATTGGAGGTCCATATGCTCAAAAAAAAAATTTTTTTTTTTTTGCTTTGATAAGACAGGCAATTGTTTGATGTGCATGTCACAAGGAACACCCATCATCAGGAACAGAGGACTTTTTCTTCTCAACTTGATATGCAGCAAAGTGTATCAAATCCATTGAAAATTTTGCAAACTGCTGAGCGGAATAACACATTTTTCACCAGCTTGAATGCTTGTTGCTCTCAGAACTCCATGACACTTCTACAAGTGCATTCAGTTTACATCAGTATGTCTATGTGAATGGACTGATCTTTTTCATGTGAGGGAATATACAGTAAAACTGAGGTCTGCGTTTTTCTTTTTTTTTCCACGCCCTCAGTGCTTGTTTTATATGAATATCAATGCTTTTTTAGAATAGCTTTGGCCATAAAAAATATCATCATTTCTCTTACATTGGACTAGCTAGCAAGATCTCTTTAAATTGCTTCAATTTTATGAACATCCCCCTTACTCACACTTTAAAAAGTGGATTAAGCCAGTTGATCAAACCTTTGGGCTGAGCGAGAGGCAGCATGCTTCAGTAGATAGGGCAATGAACAAGGAGTTCTGGGGGCTCAGTTCTATTCCCAACTCCACCACCGACCTGCCGTGTAACCTTGGGCATGCATAACACTTTACTCCCCTCTGCCTCTTTTTTCCTTTCACCTTGTTTGTCTTGTCTGTTCAGATTGTAAAGTCTTTGGGACAGGGCCTGTCCCTTATTCTGTGTTTCTAAAGTACCTAGCACAAGGTGATATCAGTTCTTGCCTCTTGGTCAGTGGTTCTCAATCTATTTACCATTGTGGGTTGCACATGTGGCCCACAATATGTTAAGTGGGCTGCATCCAATACTCCCTGTATGACTCTGAGGATGTCACATGGGCCGCTGCTGTGTACTGATTGAGCCACAAGCGGCCCGCAGGCTGAGAACCACTGCTCTAGGTGAGATCAGAAAAGAAATTATAGTTAGTTAGAATTTCAACACAAAATGATTTTTTGAGGAGACAACTCTTTCAGCTGTATTATCTCCATGAAGTATATGTACATACATGTACGTGGTTAGGAAGGAGAGAGAACTGTAAATATTTATGGTTAGGTAAATGTAGGTAATTTTGAAATATGATTTTATTACCTACTTTGATGGGACATTAGGAAAAGAATAATGGGGAGAAAGGATTTATAGCAAAGATTTAATTCAGACAAGGGTTTTTAATAAAGTAAAAAAATCGGTGCTATGTATGGCATAAGCAGAATCCTCCTGGTTTTAATAATCAATCCCTTTGTACAAATGTTATATTCTGTCATATGTGGAAATTTACTATATGAACGGCTGCATACGATATTGTGTGAGCATGGAGGAATTGACTATAAAGCTTCAACTCACTGGGAAAGGTCTGGTGATACTATAGAGCATAAGAGGGTTGAGTATCTATATTAAATTATCTGAACCTTAGAAAATGATCTACCACTTCAGCATTCCATCACTCCCTCTTCCATTTATTCTACTCCCACAGGCCTGGTATGGACTAGATGACCTAATAGATCTTTTATCTCACAGGCTTTTGTATGATGTTTATAGTTTAGAATATAGCTTGCAGCCATCTTTTTCCAAAAATGTTTTAAGTGATGCTAGAGAGAGAACATTACATTAATCATTATTGTTTTAAGGTGGAAAGTTTGTAATATGCTTAGTATTATGTTGAATTTTACATTTATTTGAAAAAATACAATAAGTTTGAATGTTCTGTAACAGACACTTCACGTGTTTTGGAAAGAGATTGGCCCAAAATCTGGTGCTGATTTTTTTGCTTAAAATAAATCTCTAGTTTCGAAGCTATTGATAAATTATATTCAGTAGTGTATGGTTATTATAGTTTACGGTAGTCTATTTTGCCTTCTCTTCAGGGCTCCCTTTAACACTAAATGGTTATTATGTGCTCCTTTCTCCTGTGTATTTAGAGAAAACTGGATCCTTGATTATGTGCTAATCAAATGACAACTATTGGTATACCTCTCCTACATTACATATAAAGGGATGAGTTTCAGAAGAGACCTCCAATTATGTGAGTGTACTTTTGCACCCATGCTTGCAGTTTTGTGGGCACACATCTGCTGGTGCATTTTTTAGCACATAGATATTCAACTAAGTGATTTGCAAGTGCAAACGGATACTTAGATTTCTATTGATACAAAGCGTGCCAGCCGTTATGTGTGGGCACAAAATTCGGGTCTTTGAAAAATCAGGGGCAAAGGCTTAAGATCTTAAATGCAATAACTTTCTCCTCATTAGGCAGCTGTCCAGATCACCAAATCCTTAGGCTAAGCCTGCCTTTAGTAGCTAACATGAAGTGACTGGAGAGCTCCATAAGGAATCACAGTTGTGCACAGCCCCAAACGTCTCTCAATGTTCTGAAGAGTCTGCACAGTGAAACACAAATTCTGCATATTCCATTCATTATGTTGTAAACAATCTGTCTCTATCAGCATTTCATGTCCTCATGTGTTAACATATGTTGAGGAAACCATTCTCCTTCTACAGCTCATGTGCAGTCACCATTCCAAGAGTCTCAATCCAATGAAGCTTTGATACTTGCCCCTGAGAGTCTAGTCTGAAACCACAAAATACCTTTAATTTAGGTGGTTATTTCTAGTTGGAAAACATGATTGAAATGCTTCATTTTCTACAAACCATGAGCATTAAAAGATTGATCATGAATTCCTATGTTGTACCTTAATCTTTCAAATCTTATGCAGCCATTCGTAGTGGCCAAATTGCTCAAGTAAAAGTGCAACATTTTAGTCAATCATGAAATGATATATTCTTTCCAACACAACTGTGATGAGAGCCTTATCCCTCTGGCTTACTTGTCCAAGATCTGTTACAAATGAGAAAATTCTGCCATAGGTTGACCTCTAACAGAGGAAGACATTCATATTTTGATCGCTTTCCTGTTTAGAATTCTTTTCTTGACCTCTGATTAAGAGGAGCACTCCCTTATGTACAAAGATATAAGTCCCACAGTTCTTGAGTTTAGACCTTGCTTATCCCATAAGGGTGGAGTTTTTCTAACTATAACAATACAAAGGTGCCTGTGGTGTCGGGGCCAATGTTGCCTTTGCATACAGAAGGTTATTGTAGTTTGAAAACATCAGTGGCTTCTCTGACTGAATAATATGGTTTTGGTTCACATCATTTGCAGAGCACTCTTTAATTCAAAGAAAGATGTCTGGTTGGTTTTTGTTTTTTAACTTCACACAGACACCACCAAATATTGTCAAGGAAATGTAATTAAATAGCAGCATGATTACTGATAGTCACACCTCAAAAGCTTCAGAGCTGAGAAACAATGAAAGGTTGGGTGGGACTTATCTGACACTTCCTTTATGCATACCTTTTGAACCCACAATAGAAAACATGAAAGAAGAGGTTTTCTTGTAAGATTTCTGGTACTTTCTAAGGCCAATCAGGCTGTAAATACAGCAAAAGCAGCCTCTTGTATGATTCCAGCCAGAACTTGGAAGTACAAAGAAGACACAAAAATATGATTTTATATGGATTTATCTATACATTAAAAAAGGCTTGACTTGACATTTTGTTTGAAAAGATGCCTCTCTCTTATCTGAACTTGTTTGCCCATCCTTGTTGTATATGTAATAGGCAGTTATTTATACTGGAAAAGGAAAAGTTGAAATCATCAAATTGAAAAGATCTGTGAAAAGAAGACGACATATCTAACAATGTTCTTGCAATCCCTTGCAAAAGAGTATCATGAGTTAGTGTTTATATTTGTAATCAATTGGCTAGTGTGCATACTGGAACCCTGTACTTATTGACTGGAAACAGAGCTCATCTGCTCAGCTGTGTGTCATAGGCAGTTTACTATTGAACAATCCTGCATTGTGGGAGGAGCTAATGCTTCAGGGAAGGAGCCCAGTTCTAGTCCTGCTGTCACTGTGAAGTTCCTAGTGGCAATGTAACACAATACAAAGACAACCAGGAAGTCCTATATCCAAACAGATTTGTAACAGAATTATGATGTAGTCTTTAATATTAGTTTAACCACCACCATTAGGTAAATGCCAGAGTGGGACAGAAAGCTGAGATTAATTGACCACATTTAAATTTGATCACTGAATATGATACCCTTGTGTTTTCATTAGTTAAACTAATATGTCTTTATGAACAGTGCAGGAGACTTTAACAACAGATGTTGCCTCACTGCTTAATGTAGAGTCAGCAGCTGATACATCCTGGGAGTCATCGCTCAGATTAACATCTTCCAAAGTAACCTTGGAATAGCAAATCTGAGCAGTAATTATTTACTTCATTCAAATGATGTACAGAACCAGAGGCTTAAATATGCCTCCAGTATTCTTACTTGGTATTTCAAAATAAAATGGCCAGTGGCCCTGATTTTCCTAGAAAAGACTTAAACCAACCTTTCAGCCTCATGGAATGAATTGCCATTGTTTGGTCTGCTGCATTAATGGCTGTTAGATGGAGAAGATTTGCCTGATTGTGTCACTGCTGGTATGGCTGATACTTCAGCGGTGCCAATTGTTTGTAAATCTTTCCTGTGATTAAATGAATTTTCATTGCCCAGTCACTTTGCACAGCATATGTGCTTAAAACAGTGAGCAAACTATTTTGGCATGTTTGACTTTCAGTCAAGAAGCAGTTTCCTAGAAAGACCAGAACATGTTGTTCGTTCTTCAAGTTCAAAGATGACCCTGACATCACCGATTGGTTTGGTTTCTGTGAACACATGGGTGGCTGATCAGGCCAATTTGAACTTTGAACTGTTTGGGGCAGACTGAACAAGAGATGCTGCTATGGTTTACTTGATTAACAGCAAATATGCTGCTGTTATGAGATTTATGCTGCTGGTGTGTCTGCTCTGTCTCAGTAGTTCTCCTCTGTTCATAGACTGTGGCTCCAGTATGGATGAGACTTTGCCAGGTAGAACAATCCTGAGCAAGATCTTCTCAAAACTCTGGGTCAATGTTGAAATGCCTCAAGGATATCTTGAGGTTGTCTTTGAAATGTTTCTTCTGGCCTCCCTGAGAATGCTTTCCCTACTTTAGCATACCATAAAAGATCTTCTTTGGCAGTCACTCATCTGACATTCTGGTGACATGTCCCACCCTTCTCATCTGTGATTTCATCAACAGAGTATGAATGCTTGGAATACCTGCCTATATGAGAACCTCAGTATCTGGAACCTTGTCTTGCCATCTTATCCTCATCAGTTTCCTCAGGCAGCCCATATGAAAGTGATTCAGCTTCGTAACATGGCGTCTGTACACTGCCCAGATTTCACATTCATACATCAAAGTTGGCAACACAGTGGTTATGTAGACCTTCAGTTTTGTTTGTTGACTAATGCCACGGTGCTCCCACACATTTGCATGTAGTCTGCAAAAGACCACACCTGCTTTGGCAATTCTGGCAGTGGTTTCATCATCAATATGAACTGCATGTGACCGTGTACTGCCGAGGTAAGTGAACTTGTCCACTGCTTGGAGAATTTGGCCATTCACTGTGGTAGTAGGCTTTACTTAAGGTTTCCCTGATGCAGGCAGGTACATCACTTCTGTCTTCTTCATGTTGATTGTGAGACCAAAATTGTCACAAGCTGAAGAGAAATAGTCCATAATCCATTGCATGTCAGATTCAGATCTGGCATTCAGGGAACAGTCATCAGCAAACAGAAGTTCATGAACAGTTACTTCCTGAACCTTGGTCTTTGCCCGTAATCTTCTCAGACTGAAAATCTTGCCATCAGTCCAATATGTGATGCCAATCCCGGTGTCATAGTCACGAAAGGTATGTGTGAGCATGGCAGAAAACATTGTACTGAAGAGGTTGGGGCCAGCATACAGCCCTGCTTGACTCCATTGGTGACTGGGGATTGTTCGGATGACTCAGTCATCCATAATGTCAACGAGCATGCCATCATGGAATTGCCAATCCATTGAGATGAATTTCTCCAGGCAACTGAATTTTGCCATGATCTTCCAAAGGCCCTCCAGACTGACTGTATCAAGTGCTTTTGCCAGGTCAATGAAAGTCATGTACTGGTTGGAATTCTGTTCCAGGCATTTCCCCTGAAGTTGAGCTGCAAACACCATATCTATGGTCCCATGACCTTTCCTGAAGTCATCCTGACTCTCAGGCGAGGGCCTTTGTTCAATATATAGCACAAGGTGATTCAGCAGAATTCTGGTGAGAATTTTGCCTGCTGTTGACAACAAGGAGATGCCCCAATAGTTAATGCAGGATTGTTTGTTATCTTTCTGCTTCTACAAATGAACGATGTATACATCCAGTCGATCAATTGCCTCCTCGCTAATAGATGATTGTGGATTGAGGATGTTGTTAAAGTGTTCTGCACTCCTTTGCAGTATCTTTTCTTTGTCAGTGAGCAATGTGGTGACATCAGCACTCAGTATTGGAGATGTTCCTGATGACAATGGCCCATAGATTGTCCTCAGAGTATCATACAAGTTGTTCATATCATTCCTGTCTGCATAGGACTGAATCTCATCTGCTTTGTTGCTCAGTCATATTTTTCATCTCTCTAAGTTGGCGTTGGAGAGTCTTCTTGAAGTAATTGAAGGCTGCCATCTTAGTTGATGAAGTGCTGTCTCCTAAACAGACCTTATGGAGCCAATGTTTCTCATTCAATACTCTCCCTATATCAGTATCATTTTCATCAAACCAATCTTGATGTTTACATGTGATGGAACTGAGGGTATTGGATGCAGCTGAATACACAGTCTCTAAAGAATGCCCAATTTTCATTGACATTATTGGAGTTTGCATCAGTTGCACAGTTGGTTGCATAGTTCTTCAGCAAAAGCCTGTTTCACATCCTCCTATTTCAATGTGGAGATATTAAGCTTTGTGGGTGTTTTTAAAAAAAATTGTGGTTGTCTACTAGGCTGTCTCTGGAGATTCAGTTTGGAAACAATAAGCCTGTGATCAGACCAGCCCTCTCACGGCCTTTGTCACTCTAACATCCTGTCCGTCTCTTCTCCTGATGATGACATAGTCATAAGATGCCAGTGCTTGCAGTGTGGATTCATCCAAAATGTCTTGTTATGGTTTGACAGGTGGAAGATTGTATTGGTGATGAGGAGGTCATATTCAGCGCATTTCCTCAGCAGTAGGAACCCATTGCTGTTGCATTTCCCGAGGCCATTTTTTCTGATCACACCTGGCCATGCCTTGTAATCTGCGCCAACTTTAGCATTGAAGTAACCAAAGATGATGACCTGCTTTCGGCACTTCTGCGACAAAGAACCTCAGGTCTTCATAAAATTTGTCCTTCCACCGGAGAAGACTTTCAAGAAGGAGCCAGGTATAGCTGTCCCCTCTGGTCAACAGTCACAGGTAGTACTGTCCTCTCCTTGTACTTTGTTGTGATGTGTGTCCCAATGACCCTCAGAACTACGTCATCTGGAATCTTCTACTCCTGATATGACTATCCTTGGAAAACAGGTCTGAGATGAGGTTCCAGACAAAGCATGGTCCAAATTTCTCAAGACAGGTCAGGCTACGCCTGCTACTGTAAGTAACAGTAGATGGACCAGAAAAAATAGATCAGTTCGCACCCCGACAAAACAGAGAGAAATCAAGCATAATGTAGATATTCCATTGTTGCACCAATTTTCAACTCATTAAATAGCCACCCTGGTCACCTAACCCTAAAACCAGCCATTTCTTTGGTAGCTAACATACGAAAAGGTTCGAGGAAGGATCAGGTTGATGGGTCAATGAATAGCCTTGTTCCTGTGCTGATTCAGAAATGAGAAAAGGTGGTTGCCCAAACTGAATACTCTGTGTAAACCCCAGTGATCTCATCTCAAATATTTTTTTAAAAAAACATCCAAGCACCAATAGATACTGAAGCCATTGCTTATAACTGGGATTAGGAGAACTGGGAAAGTTGCAGGTTGTGGCAGTAAGATGGATGACACCCCTGTCTCCTCCTCATATAATTTCCATGCTTTTCCCACCAATGTCAAGGGACCCTACCCTTTAGAAATCCTTTATTACCACAAAAGAGGATTTCACTTGGTACTTGCCTTTTTGCCTCACACTCCAGAATACAATTTGTGTCTGCTGGTGGGTGGGAAAATTTTGAATAGGACTCTGGGACTAAGACGATGGAGAGTACAGGCTCCCTTAATAGGAAAGGGGAGAAGGAGTCAGCTGAATGCAGCGGGTCACTACTCTTGGTTTAGGGAAGGCTGAGCATAGTTACCTGACCATCACAAATGTGTGGGGAACATCACAAATGAATGGGGAGAGGTAAAACCTCTACTTCTCTTCTATTCAGGAGCCCAAGACTTTCCAACTCCCACCAGGTGGAACTTGTGCTCCACTTGTGGAAGGGAACTGAGTCCTCTCAGGATTAGTGTTGCAGTTAGTGAGCAGGCTTGGCTAAATTCGCTTGCCTTCTAATCATGGCCATGTGGATCCTTGCCAGCCACACCCTCTTCTTTAGTTTTGGATTTCGACCCAGACACCAGGTTCTGCTTCTGGGAAATCAAGCAGCAACCCATTGCAGGCACTGAGTACTGCCAGTGCTGACTTTCCACACCAGCTATGCTTAGAACCTGCTGAAATAGACAAGTGTTTTGCAATAGTTTGTAAAACACTTTGGCATCCTTGAGTGGGAATGGTGCTGTTGACATGGAAAATGATATACAATATTTATATAACTATCTGTGTACCATTAATTCAAAAAATACTTGATAACGTGATAGAAGATTACATGGTTTATGATTGCACTTGGCTCAAACTAAGAGTATCTGCTAGAGAGTACTGAAAATAAAGCACCAGGAAGAACTTTTCCACTGGGTTTAATTAGTTGAATCCCATCAAAAATATCTTATTCCAACACTGACAGGGAAATCCAGTATTAGAATTCTATTAATTTTTTTTTAGCCTAGATTTGACATTATTATCTAACCCAGCGTAAGCAGATTTGTCACTGCATTGCCCAGGAGCAGCCTGGGAGGGAAATCGTCACCCCAGGAGTCAGAATCATAGTCTCTCTCTCAATCTCGTCTCTGCTTTAGGTAAGCAAAATGCAAGTCTATAGCTAGTGCAGTATATGTTCCTCAATATGCCAGTGTAGCTATATTGCTAGATGCATGTTGAGGGTGGGAGGAAAGCAATGCTCCACCCTGCCCTGGCCCCTTGACAGCCACCTGCATAAGGTGGCACAGGAAGCAGAAGCTCTGCCGATCCCCACATACTGCAAGGGGTGATTCGGCACACCAGCCCAAGGGAGCCAGGACCATGATGTCCCCCTGCATAACTGAGATTCCTTAGTCCCCTAACTACAATGTATCATTTTCTGACATTCCTTATCAGGTTAGAAAAGGAATTTCCTGGAAATGCTACTAAGCAAAAATGTTTAACGCTGCAGAGAAGATAACAGTAGTATTTTAAAACAGTAAAAGTTTATTGGGGCCCAGCCCACTAGTTTCATCAATGCCACAGACACATTGCTCTGATAAAATAATGAATGCTATGTACTGTTTCTAAGAAATGCTATGTGGTCTGAGTGGCAGAATTGTTTTCTAATCAAGGAAGGAGTATGAGCAGCGAGGGAAGTTAAAGAAAACAGGAAAAAAACCCAAACCCCACACTTATTTTGCATTTTATTGAAAAATATATGCAAAATATAGTGTCTTAACCCTCTGAACCCTAACTTCTTAGAGCTAGATTATAACTTTATAAGCACCCTTCTGATCCCAGGTTGGTATATGCCACTTCCTGCTCCCACAGGTTTGACCAAAAACTTCTACATCAGAAGGCAGCCCACTTCCCGTACAAGCCCTCATGGCCTTCGGGAAGCCTCACAAGCAGCCCCTGCCTCAGTTTCCTGATTCAAAGGACTTCTCCAATAATTCATAAACCAGTTCAATCCCCTTTTAAGGTACTGATTAATTAAATTAAGCATTCAAAATTAAGTTCTCAAGCCCATTCATTTACTTCCTTTTTAGGTTACTTCCAGGCCTTTCCTGCAGGTAGTCTCATGTCCAAAGTTTCTCAGCTGGAGCTTACTTACTCCCAGCAGTCTCTGTACTCTTTTCAGGTCTCCTCAAGTATCCTCCCTTTCTGGGGGGTTTGATTTCTCTTTATAGGGGAATCAGCTGATCCCCACTCAGGGGTATCTCCTTGTTAACTGGGGTTTGCTGAGCCCTAGGGCTCTGGCACTTAAATGGACAAGCCGCCCTGTTACATTCTGCAAGGGACATTCTACAGACTTTTATGGGGTTTGCAAAAGAATGGGGCTCCCCCCCCTTGCAGGGTTTTAAAACACTTTTCGGGCTGGTGCAAAAATATGACATTTTTTCATTGAAACATTTTAAGCATAAAAAAATCACCATTATAAAAAAAACTATAAAGATTGTTGAAATGTTAGGAGGCTTTTGTGAAATTGTTGAGACAAATTTTAAGCAAATTTTTCTGTAAAGTTTTATCAAACAATTCATTGATAATGTTATGGAAATGGACACTGAAAAACTGAAATTCAGTTTTCAACAGATGAAAAAAATCACGATATATATTTTAATAATATGTTTGAGAAAACAGTTCTCAGTAAATGAAATTATTGCAATAACCATTTTGATCATTTTCTGTTAAACATTTGCTAAAAATACTGATAAAACAAAAACAGGTTAATTATGGACCCTTTGAAATGAAAACAACTTTGAAATTTCAAAATTGGTCCAGAAACCTCATTTTCATTTTTCAAGCAACTCTACATTCACTTTTAAAAACTGCTGGAAATTCAATGACTTTTTTTTATCATACAGCCTTATTGCTCTAATAGGTGGAGAAACCTGGGTTTGACTTCCAGATCTGGTGGATTTTTCACCTAAGCTGAAGGGTTGGGAAATGATGCAAAGACAAAATAAAATACTTAGCTTCTGGTGGGAGGGATTGCCTATCACTCAGTCAGCAAGTGCCCTGGCTAATTAAGCACTGACAAGCTCCTAAAAGCCTTCCTTAGCTAAATGGATGGTGGCCTTGACTCTGGTTCCTCAAGAGTCAGGGGTTAAAGCATGGAAAAATGAGATCATCCTTAGGGATGTGAAAAACACACTGGAATAAAGAAAATAAAATGAGCTGAGACTCAGCTTCTTACATGTTCCTTTTTCCTTTTGATAGAGCATTTACTGCATGAAAGATTACGTGTGTGTGTTAATTTCACTGATTAGAAGAGGGTAAATTCCTCATTTCATGTGCACCTCTGGAACCTAATACCAAGAATGGCAAATTACTTACAGGAAAGAGAAAAGATTTCTCAGACCATTTACTGGAATATAACAGCTAGCACTTGTCTGGTTCACTAATCACATATCTTGTACAAAGAAATATTGTAGGAAAGAAACTAAAGAAATAATGTTAGAGGAAAACATTATCTCATTTGTAGAGTGGGCATAGAAGTAAATGACATTTCAGGCCCCTAGTGTAGCTTGATTTTTCACATATTGGCTTGAGCATTATTTATGTACTTAGTAACATGTGGAATAGTTACTGAGTGGGGCAGATGGGTCATATTCCTGTGGGACAGTGTGCATGCGAAGAGTGCACTCTTTCAGATAATTTTAAACTGTAACAGAAAAATATCTATATTTGAAAAGGTTTGTCATGTCAAGTGAGTTTTGCCTGGCTGGTTTTGTGTATGAGAATACATCTTCATATTAGCTTGTTCTTATTCTATATTTGGGATAGACAACAGTTGATACATGACATGCATATATATTTTAAATAGGCCAGATCCTCAACTGTGCTAAGTTTAAGAGCTATGCTGATTTACACTGACTGAAGATGTAACTTCCTGTATCTTTATTTCTGTACATAACTTTATTGGCTATTCTGTGTTTTAAGTCTTTGGGTATGTCTACACTACAATGTAAGCCTAGGGTTAATAGAACTCAAGTTAGCAGACCCGGGTTTTGTTAACTGGGGGCTGGAGCATCTACACTTATTTATAACCCCAAGTTAGGAATTGTTGAACCCTGGGTCTTCAGCATCAGGCCTGCATTATGCTAACCACCCATAACCCAGAGTCTGTGGTTCTCAACCAGGGGTATATATACCCCTGGGGTTACACAGAGGTCTTCCAGGGGGAACATCAACTCATCTTGGTATTTGCCTAGTTTTACAACAGGCTACATAAAAAGCACTAGCAAAATCAGTACAAACATTTCATACAGACAATGACTTGTTTATACTGCTCTATATACTATACACTGAAATGTAAGTAAATATAATTACTGGAATATAAATATTGTATTTTTAAATTATATGGTAAAAATGAGAAAGCGAGCAATTTTTCAGTAATAATGTACTGTGACACTTTTGTATTTTATGTCTGATTTTGTAAGCAAGTAATTTTTAAGTGAGGTGAAATTTGGGGTATACAAGACAAATCAGGCTTCTGAAAGGGGTACAGTAGTCTGGAAAGGTTGAGAGACACTGTTCCAGACTTCTTAGAACCCTCCCAAAATGTGATGGCTCTAGCCTTTTGTTTGTGGTGCAATGTGGGAAACTTGTCTGTCTGCCAAACTTGACTGCCTAAAGGACTAAGAAAGTCACTCTGTGGGATTGTGAGATACATCTGACTCCCAGAGCATGAATCCAGCAGGGCTGCATCTACACTGCAAAGCAATAAGGCTTGAACCCTGGGTCTTAGCTTGACTCAGGTTTAGACCCTCCATCCCCATGGGGTCCTGGGTGTCATCGGTCTGAGCCTTGGTTAGTGCAATTTGTGTGTAGATGGGAGGGGTGTTTGGCTTGAGCCTGGGGTTACACTGCAATGTAGACATACTTTTCATTTTTTCATTAAATCTTGTTGTTTTTAAACTAAAAGGGAAATTGAGACAAAGACATCTGCTATAGGAAAATTTGGTCACGCAGAAAGGGCTCAAGTGTTTTTCCAGCTGTGCCAAGAAAACCTGTTCAGAGATAAGCAAGAGATTATTTATAATAACAACGATTACCTATGTTGCACCTCTTACCTAGCTAGAAAACATTTGCATACACCATACATCATGGAAATCCATGCACCTTTAGGGTGAACTCAAGAGCTGCTTAAGGGCACACAAGCAACACTACACAATATCTAGCAGTGTAGAAATTTAGAAGAATGCTGCTTCTGATTGAAATTGCTGGAGCAATTCATGTTGGCAAAATATAATTATCTAAATTGTAATTGGCTAGGACAGAGGAATGAACAGCTCTAGTCTTTCCAAAAGTGTCAAGCTTCACGTGGTCTTTATTGACTAAGTGGTCAGCACCTTCAATTTACATCATGATCAAAAGAACATCTACTGCAGCACACTGCCCCTGGTCATTTCATAGATTCATATTCAGAGATTCCGAGGACAGAAGTGACCATTGTGACAATTTAATCTGATTTCCTGTATAATGTAGGTCATAGAACATACCCAAAATTATTCCCCGAGCATATCTTTTAGAAAAACTCCCAGTCTTGATGTTTCTGATTCTGTATGGTTGGACTACTGCATCAGCACAGTGTCAGTTTTTTGTTCAATTCTGATTAATAGGAAAAAAAATCATCTCCCTAATCAGCAGCACTTGGTGCTTAGATATCTATGATAAGTGTATTATCTGGTGAGTTAATGTTTCTTTGATAGGAGTCTAGTACATGTTATGATAAAACAGTAAGAACCCAGATTTTTAAAATTGGGTGCCTAATGGGGGGCTCCTAAATCAATATTTAGGCACCTAAATAAGCAGCCTGATTTCCAAAAGTGCTGATGTCTCAGCAGCTCCCACACAATCAATGGACACTTCTGGGTACTCAGAATGTCAGAAAAATCTATGTTTAAGGATGGATTTAGGAGCATTCACTTTTGAAAATCTGAGTTCTTCCTATTTTATCACAAGTGCTGGGATCCTATCAAACAAACAAACTCACCCTCCTGGTTATTCAAAGGTCAATAGTTTGCGCCTATGGGTGTTCAGACAACTGTTCAAATCCTGCTAGCAACTTACTATGTGATTATTCTGACAATCTCTGTGGAAATTATTTTGGATGAAAGTTTGGTTCTTACAATTCCAAAGCTCATGTTTTCTGAGAACAAAGCTATAGTTGACTTGTTCCACCAATTTCTTTCCTATGTAAATTTTATATTTTACAATGATAAAATCATTCTAGAATTACAATAAAAAGAAAACATTAAAAGCATAAGTAACAAGATAATTCCTTCTACCGAGGACCAAATCTTGGCAGTTGCATGGATTGCTGTTTTCCTTATTTAAAAAAAAATATATATATTTTTTTTTAAAATGAAGCAGGTCAACTGATCAAAGTCATCTTTGGCTCCTGGGCTTTTTTAAAGCTTGCAGCTGATCATCTTCCAGGACAGCAGTCCTCCCAGGCAGAACCAGTTGCTGAATCAGGGCCTATAGTTGAAGACTACAACACTGGAAGGCTTATTTGCAAATCTTTCCAAAGTTATTTCATTTTGATGCAAAAAAAAAAAATGTATACAGTGTTGACATATTTTTAATATTAAGGAAAGCAGAGTTCTGTGTCTAGCCTGTATTCCAATACTTTCAAGAGTTTCACATGAATTCTGAATATTGCAGCTCTTATAAAATATGTATTAACGTTACATTTGAACAGTGAAAGTCACAGCTTGTGAATTTCTTTGGTTAAAATTGGATTAAAATTCTAAGAACTGATGTTTCATGGCCATATCCTTTTTAGGGAATAGATTGCCTTAGTGTATATATAATAAAATCAACAGACTGTGACTATTATCACTGATCAGCTAGCACAAAATGACTAGTATCTACTCATCAGACATTAAATAATGAGTTTAAGAGGTTCTATAGTATTTGTTTGTAGTGCCACATTTTGTTTCATTACATAATTTCACAATCATGTTTTATCCCCATTTAATTACATCTGTAGCAAAATCCTTTAATGAGGCTAGTGCATTTTTAAACTAATTTATTTTGTAATGGAAGTCTTGTTCCTGTCAAGGGATGCAGTCACTACTCCGTGATATTCCTTTATTATCTCAAATATTCTCTACTCACAATTATTACAATTTTAAGGCAGGACCCCATTGTTTTATCACTCTTATTATGCAGAGGTTGCATGACAAAATCAAGCATTGATGAGTGAACTGGTTCAATTAAAATAAGAACTGACCTGAACTCCATTTGCAGCTCATCTGTACTGAGCCATGACCTTTATAGAGTTTAGAAAAATTCAATTAGCTTACACATATTTTAAACTGAATTTGGTGCTCAAGAAAGTTGCTGGATTGACAGCCCTGAAGAAGAAAGTCTTCAATTTATAATAGAGAAAAAAAAATCATAGCATGGGAAGCTGCAGTGTAAGCTTTCCCACACTACCCTGCTAACGTGCCTCACCCCTGACTCAGAGGAACTAATGCTAGGGATGAGAGGATGGTTCCATCTTCATGCCCATCCAATCCATGTGTCTACTGAGCAAATCAGTCAATTAGTATGTCCACTAAGATCATTAGCTGCCAAACAACCAACAAATGATCATTATTGTGTACGGGTTGGATTAATTCGTGATCAAAGGGATCAAATTTTCTTTTTAATTTCTCATATTACTGCACTTCCTGATGTCATCTAGGATGAGAACTAGAAATATAAAACACCAAAAGATAGGCAGGCAGCTCTTACAATTTTTCTCACTCTCAGAAATCCACATAGAATTGAAAGCCTTGAGAGGATTTGTCTTCTGGTATTTCAAACAGCATCCAAAGGTTTTGGTTAAGCTTTTGATAACAGTATTAGAAGATTTTCCATAAAGCAGTCAAAATGAGAACTGGTTGTAAAATTTTCCGTTGCAACTTCTTTTGATGGAAAACTGGGTTTTTGACAGAATGAATTTTTTTTTGCTAGAGGTATCTGCTTTCTGTGGAAAATTTGGATTTTTTTGGTCCAAAATAAAAAGAACAACCAAACACTAAAATGTTTTTGAGGTTTTGTCTGAAAGCTGAAATATTTTGGCCATAAAATGAAAAGTATTCCAATTCAGATACACTACCAAGGTACCTCGTGAGAGTTGTTGTTCATTCCCCTCAGATTTTGCAATTATAAAATGTAGGCACAGATCTTTCAGGCTCAATTTCTATCTGTTAAAGTACTTGGATATGCACCTGCAATCCATTTTTCTCCATGCAAACACTGTGAACACAATCTGAAGTCATGAGAAAGGAAAGACAGCCCTCGGCTTTTAGAAAGTTTGCCCTTTTAGAAAATCTGGCACCAACTACTAAGGGTATAAAAACCAGTTCTGTTGATTATCCAATAGAGTATTTAGTGCAAGCACATATGCAACTGTTAGCATGCTGGTTGTGTGGAACAGAAATCAATATGTTTCTAGATAGCAATGCAGCTACTCACTTTAGAACAACCTATATATTCGGTGAAGGATAAATCTAATATGACCTTTATGTATAGAACTGATATTGGCTGTCTGTGAGTGAGAGAGTTCACATTGGTAGAATAAGTTTTGACGTAAGTTGTTTATGTTAACTGTATTGCTTGATGACAGATCATCTATGAGTTACACTTTTAAATATCCATTTATCAGTATTGTTTGTATCTTGTGGTCTGTGTATTAACTATGTTACAGCATATTTGACAGTTCTGAGCAAATCGGATATCAGGACACAACCTTTTTAGTGTTTGATGAGTCCTTGGGGGTACATTTTCAATGCATACCTACATAACTCCCATGACCCATATCAGTGTGAGTCATGTGGTTAAGTTTTATATACCACATTTTCAAAATGAACTTCTAATTGATTAAAATTTACATTTACTTTTTGTATTATATTTTAATGGGGGATTTTTAATTTTGTTTTTCTTTATCAGAATTAAAGGCTCAATTTACAAGAGATTTAAAGACTTTTGGTTGAAGATGTCTGCCACAAACCTTTGCAACCACCAGCTAACTACCTCAATCAAAGGTCTCTATTCTCTCCCTCATGCCATCCTCAGAGTTCTCAGATCTTATGATTTTATCCCGAGTGTCACACTATATTTGGTGCTTTTGTTAGACATGTGATTAGGTAATGATCTCAGCTTTTATTTAAAAAATAAAATAAGTTTCTAAATACTTTAAAAGATGATCTAAATATACCCTGAAGGCTCTAAAACAGAATGCAAATACAAGCACTTAAAATGAATAACTTCTTTTAAAATCTTATGATTTTGGAGGGGCATGACTCTTGCTTTTTGAGTGCTTAATGTGCTCCTTTTAAGTTTTAAAATCACTTTACAAAAATCCAAAGTCAGTATCATTATCCTTTTGCAGATTCATCCTCAAGTCTCACCTGTACCATGATGCTTTTATATAACAATTTACTTGCCTTACTTACTGTCTGCTCTTTGTGAGCTCTTTGGAGCAGGTACTGTCTTTTTACAGCATGTCTGTACAGTTCCTAGCACCTTAATTGGTGTCCATAAAGGCTAATGTAATACAAGTGAGTAATAATAAATGTGAGATTTACTTGATAGAATGTTTACATAAGGAGACCTCATCCAATGGTATCAATGGATCACAGTTTTTAGCAGGCTATAAACTCATTTGCTTAACTTTTGAATATCCTCCATAGCTGCACCCTAGGTTATTTATGTCTATCAACAAATTCAGTCATGTGAATTTTCAGAGGGGATTTTTTGAGAATGGCATGTTTCCCCCTTTGACTTTGGTCACTGCTTTACATTATGTTTGGCAGTAGCTCTCCTTTAGTTTTTCCCCATAACTCTCATTAGTCAGGGACTATGGGCCTGATTCTCATTTACTCTAAGGCCTCTTTATCTAGGACTGGGAGTATAAAGGGGACTTAAATTGAGTGCCAATGTAGTTTACTTCCAACTTTAAGATATCTTGACGTTGCCAAAGTGATGTAAAGGAGTCTTTGGGGGGGAATGATACTGACTTTGTAAAACTCTTTGAGACAGAAGAACTAGGTATTATTATTTTTTAATTATTATTATTAGTTGAATTGAGAATCAGGCTGTATCTCTTTTGGGGGTGGAATATGTATTCATAGAGTTTAAGGCCAAAAGGCACCATTAGATCATCCAACCTGACCTCCTGTCTAACACAGGCCATTAAATATCACCTAGTTACCTCGCTAGTGAGCCCAATAAGTTGGGTTAGACTAAGGGCATGTCTACACAGCCCACGGCAGTGAGGCACTGAACCCAGGTTGACATATTCAGACTTGTGCTACCTGACTAAAAATAGTTGTGCAGACACTGTGGCTCAGGCTTTGAAGCCCACCCTCTCCCTAGGTGCCAGAGTGGGAGCTCCAGGCTGAGCCGCACTGTCTACATAGCTACTATTATCACAGTACAACAACCGCAAGTCTGTTGACTTGGGCTCAAAATCTCCCTGCCACAGGCTGCCACTCACTGTGTAGACATGTCCTGTACAATTCCAGTCCTGAGAAAACTAAACTGTTGTGTACCACAGGCAGAGAATAGGAGAGACTGAGGTGCCACTAATGCCCATATTGTATTTGGTAAGGATTTTTTTTCTTTAGTTTTGTAGAGCCTAGTTCTCGGTCACACCGCACCTTGTATAGTCATTTGCAAAAATAGCTGTAAAATGTTAATTTGTGGGTGTAAATGACTTCACAAGTTGCAGGGCAACCAGGAAACGTTGACTGAATGTTGCAGTCCTGACTTTAGCTGCCTTGTGATAAGCACCATGTAAATAATACTTAATTATAATTATGTAGCCTACTGTATATTTCATTAAAGTTTGCCTTATTGTAACAGATACAGTCAAATAACAGGCACATCACAACAGTTCAGTAAACATTCCTCATCTCTAATGGTCATAGTTAGATCTCAGAATGGAGTTTTGTGCCTTCCTCAAAGATTCTGGTTACATTCCTGATTTTTGGAAGTAATTTCTGAGTTGGTCTCATTCCAGCATTTGTTCTGTAATCAGCATTGCTAGACTCCGTTCCAAATAGGAACAAAATTCGGAGGTTACACCTATAAATAATTACATTCTACTACTTAAATTCTCCCTGCTGTTGTTGTTGGATACAGTGTCCTTCACTTCCTGTCCCAAAATATGATATTGTGGTGGTGATTGATGGATGACTCCCTGCTCTGGCCATGTATTTCAGGCAATGTGGAGAACACTGGTAATCTGTCAGGATTAAGGGAGTGGTGAAGCCTCCCTGTTTGGAGCAAAATTAAGCTCCACACTTTCCCCCCGACTCAGATACACAGGAATTTTGAGAGAAAAGAATCAAATAATTTCTTATGGTGTTTGGGCTCGTGTTTAAACTCACCCTGAGTAGGAAAGTGTTAAAATGCAATATCTTGGCAAAGACTGAAAACTCTGTTTTTCTTTTTAAGTATAAAGCTGCATATATTTCTGTAATGGAAAGGCTGTGAAGACAGAAAACTATATGGCACAACATGCTGCAGAGGACTTCATGTGTGTCTGTCTCTCCCTCCCCTTCTCGCTACTGTAGCTACAGGCAAATGAACTGAAGCTAATTTGGATCTGTGATACTGATGTGACAACAAGCCAGAAGAAAACTGCAGCATCTTGAAATAAGCAGACAGTGACTTAGCTGGCCATGCAGTATTATAGAAAGGCATGTTATTTTGTTGTAATTCAGGTGGTTAGTAAAGGTGGAGAATTACATCTTCAGGACTGAAGGTGAAGTCAATGGATAGAGGAACTGGAGCAGGGAGAAATGTGGCTTAGAAACAAGTAGTAGAAATGATTCCATTTCCTGAAGAGACTAGTCAGATTTCTGGTCCTCACTACGTGAAGGACTTTGACAGTGTATCAGCATGACTGTTCAGAGTGATGTGTGCTGTCATTTGGGACGTGACAGGAGTTACGCTATTAGCAGAGCTGCAAAGTGACTGAGGCATTGTGGTAATAGATACAGATCTCAGTTGTACTCAGGATCAAATGGAAGATAAATGAGTTTCTGTTATGCTTAACCCATTTTCCAGGAAGCACCCTCTGCTCGAGTTTGACCTGCTCTCTCTGATGAAAAGAAGGCTGTGTTTCTTCCTCACAATATGCCTGTACGCACCATATGTCTGCCTCAGACTCCCAAGGAGAAGAAAACATTTAATACAATTCTGCCAGGCAGTCCAGACCCAGTGTTCCCAAAGGGGATTTACAATGTATTAGCGTTGCACTTTCTGAAGGGCTGACAGCAGAGTCGTGTCTTCTATAAATATGCTTTATGGGGGCACCTATAAACAGCCAACAGTGATGTTAACATTTAATAGCTTGTACAAGAAATCCATTATTTCTTAGTACCAAAGCTGAGTTGTTAATTTTATAATTAGGGTGAACAAATGGTCTAAAGTTGATCCAGTCCTGTGCATCAGCAGAATAGTATGAATAAAAGATGTTCCTGTAAAAAGAGACCTTTCCTTCCCTTGCAGTGTTTATCTACCTATTTTACAATCATGTACTATATCTGAAGTTAGTTCTTTGAAACTTTGTCAACATGCATTATTGGGGCAGCAAACCAGACTTTCTTCCCATAGAAATGTTTGGATTATTCACAGGAATCAGAACAATAATAAGGTCACATACTCCAAGCATTCAAACCCTATGAATTATATGGAGGATGTTACATCAAGCCAATAATATTAAAATGAAAGCACACAGAGAGAAACTGTCTAAGACTATTCAGTAAGGTATGTCCCCTTTGCCCAGCCTAGCACTTCAAAGAACAATAAAACGTTTTCAGAAATATCACAGAATTTCCTTGTGCCTTCCTCCAAAGCACAAAATGAATTCCCCAAAAGGCTGCTAAAAATGAGGCAGACTCTTGCATGCTGGGCAGACAGAAAGTTCAGCTCATAAAACTATTCTGCATAATTTACATGGTTGTTCTGCTGAGCTTACTTGGGAATAGCAGAGAAGAAAAATTAATTACACATTTTTAAAATATGCATTAAACCTTTCCTCCCCTGCGTGAGAGTTGTTAGTATTACATTCTATTACATACTTGAGTATTACATTCCTAAAGATTATATAAACAACACCACAAGAATAATCTGTCAATAGAACAGGAAAATAAAGCATCCCTGTCTCCAAACCCTCCCAGCTCCAGCTTTGATCTATGCAAGGCAGGAGAGAAGTGCAGCATGTCCTACCTATTCACCCAAACACATACATCACAGTAGCTGGGACTAGTACTGGAAGGTACCCTTGCTGACACTTTTATCTCTCTGGAGGGAATAGGGGATCCCAGCAGTTCCCAGGGGAAGGGGTGTATGCCATTGCTCCTGCCTCTCTGGAAAGGGAGATGAACCCTTGTCACTGCCATACCAAGAATGGGGTAGCACTACAGAGATCCCATGTTGCTGTGTGTCTAGGGCTTTGGATTGCTTTAATCCAGTTCTGTGTCAGCCAAGTGGAAGATCTCTGCCTTTTCTATTTATCTGTGTAGAAAGGTATATCAGGGTTTGTTCCAAATAAAGAACATTACCAACCACTATATGGAGTAAAATCTGATCTAAGGTAATTTGTAAACATACCACATACATGAGTCTCTCTCTCTCTGTTCACTGATATCTGAATAATAAAGGAAACACCTACCATTGTAACTGCTATATCAAATGATTCACTGGTGATTTAGGCACTGATCCTACTAACACTTGCACATTTGCATGGCTTTATTCATATGAATAGTTCCATGGATTTCAATTCTTGAAATTCTATATCAAGGGTGGTAGTTGGGGGGGAAAATATTTTAACGAGAAGAAAGAAAGAGACTGCCACAAGGAAGGACTTCTCATTTAGGTGATTGGAAGGATGCTCTTGTACTCAGCAGTTCAAGGTTGAGTTTCTGCCACAAGCTTCCCTTCTAACATTATATAAGTCACTTAATCTTTTTGTGTCTCACTTCCCCATCTGCAAATGGAGATAATAATCCTGCCTTTCTCCACCTTGTCTATTCAGACTGAAAACTCTTTAAAATAATGAGTGCTTTACTATGTGCCAGATATTAATTTGTGCTAAATTTACATTCAACATGGCTGAGGAGAGCCAAAGAAAAAGATAGTTTAGATTTAGCTCTAAGCAAATATCAGATTTTTTGCATTTTCAACTTTTTTTATCCTGAATTGGGATAAAAGTTGAAAAATCAAAATTTTTGGCAGCACCAAAAGTTAAAAAAAAGTTTTGTTTCTGAAATTGCTAAGTATTTTGTTTCAAATTAGTTCAGCATTAAAATATATTTCCCCACTGGCCACATTGCAGTAGCGATGCCAGTTGCCCATTTTCCCCTATGACCCAGGCTTCCTGGCCAGACTACAAGACACCTGCAGTTATGTGACTCCCGTGACTCACCATGAGAGTCAGTCCAAGGAAACATTGCGTTGCATCATGTGAGATGTAGTCCATCCCTCAGGAAAGAGCTGAAGCCAGAGAGATACCTGAAATATAATTCCCATGAGGAAATACAACACCATGGGGCCCACCCATTGAAGAATGATGATGATCAAAATACCAAATCAGTCCTCATTCAGTGAGCATTGTGCATCCTGTCTACAGAATGAGGCCGGGGCAAGTGGTGGTACTGTGGAAAATATACTAATATACATGAAAGTATAAAATCATAGTGGTTCAAATGGTTCAAAATTACTCCAGATCACACCAAAGAGAAGAAAAAGTCTGCTGGCCATCAAAACCAAACAAAAGTCATTTTTGCACTCTACATTAATTCATTCACATAGAACCTGATCCAACATCGATCAAAATGAGTAAAAGTTTTCACTAACTTCAGTGGGAGATGAATCAGGTCCATATACAAACCATATAGAGTCAGACTCCCAAAATCATGGCAACATTGCCAAGCATAAGCCTTGGGAGGAGTGAAGCTATTGTACAGCAGTTCCCTGGCCCCCACCCCACACACACAGAAGGGGCATGCAGTGATGTTATAAAGACTAGAATTTTCAAGGTTCCATGTTTCCTCCTGGCCATGTGATCTTAGCATAGCAGAGGATTTGACCTACATTATCTACACAGCTGCTTAGGGGTTCTCAAACCTCACAAGCCAATATTAAATAACTGGCTTATTTTCTAAGGATCTCCTGGTCAAGGAGTGCGTCAGCAAATGACATTAAACAAGACAACAGAATATTGAGCACAGTAGTTATTAGGTATGGGTTAAATAGTCCAACATTCCCTCCATAAAAGTAACAAATCTTGTGTTTGGAAACTGTGCTATAATACAAATCCTATGCTAGTTTGATGTGAATATTTCTATCATAGGGGATCATACCACATAAGCTCTTTTGAGATAGGGATCATATTTTGGCTATGTGCAGGTATAGCACCAAGCAAATGGGGCTCGGATCCTGGTTGGAGCATCTAGTTTTCATGCAATACACATGATTAATAATAGTATATTTGCATTTTTTCTTGTTATTGATCAAACAATACGTAAGTCAATGTTAAAAAATTCAGAGTACTTCTCATGGAGTGTCTTCAGTTACAGACTTGGATTCCTTAAATTATAACCCTAGAGTACTCTAGTAGATCAGCTTAGTTAGTTAAAAAAACCAGATTGCTAATACCTTTTCTGAACAGAACTTTCCAGGCAGAGATTAAAGACTGAAACAATTTATCCAGTTGCTAAGTATTCATCAGAAGTAATTCACCCACTGAATTTAGTAGCAAATGTGAATCCACCACTTTCCTGCAGTTGCATAGGTAGGATATTTTCTGTTCTTTATCTCTACTAGCAGAGAATAGAAATGACCTTGAAAGATGCAAGGATAAATACTGAGACTAAGCAGTCTACTGTGGGAACTCAGACTCTGAGGGAAACAGTGTTGTGGGATTTCATGGAACAAGTAAAGTGGCTACAGGAAAAGTGAGTAGCTGCAGAGTAGGCCTTGCAAGTAGCTGTACAGGACCATGAATTTCAGTGGGAGTGGTATTGGAAGGCCATGGAGAAGAAGGGCAGACTGCTTCATTCAGTGAGTGACCAGGAGAAGGCGTGAAATGATCTGCGGGCTCAATTCCGGGGCAGAAGTCACAAGCTCTGAGCAGGCTAATGTGGGCCAGAATGAGAATTAACTTTATATGCCACACCTGGAGGGGAGCCTGGTATGGGTAAGGCCTAACTACAGGAGAGGAGCTAAGATTGGATTATGCAACCAAGGAGTGCAGTTAACAGTGGGCTGCAGGGAAGGGGCTGCAATCCTTCTGGAGAGGGAAAGGGAGTTGGTCAGGGACAAGGAGGAAGTCCAGGGGGAGAGCAAGGTCCTGGCTTATACTAGAGAGTGTGGCAAGAAACAGAGGGGTAAAGTAGCCAAATGGAGCAGAGGAAGCTTCAGTGGCATACCCAGAGAGAGACCAATATTATAAAGGCTCCACTTGCTTCAGGTGCATCTTGTGGTTGGGTCGAAGATCAGCTTTTGCCCCGTATGGTGCCCCCTGTCATTGTTTGCTTTGCACTGTGGTCCCACCTTCTTTGTGAGTTGAAGTGATCTCTCTGGACAGGTCACCATACCACCCACCCCCTTCTAGGCTATCAGAATCCAGCCAGACAAACAGTCCAGAGGCCACCTTAGATGGTCATCTTTTCTACCCCTTGGTCCTGTACAACTTCCCAGTGGCTGGTAAGGACACGTGGGCCTGCCTGCAACTGTGGGTTCCAGCCCAGGGAACCTATGACTAGCAATCCAGGTCTGCTCAGTCTCAGTTCCTGTTTCTCTGGGTTCCTTCCTACCCCACCACTGGTGAAGCTGCTTCTTCTCCCCATGGCTTCATTTCCCTTGGTCTCTTGCTGACTTCCTAGTCTTGGATGGTATCCCAGGGTTTACTTTTCCTCTGGATTTCCTCCTTGTCTCTGACCACCTTCCTTTCCCTCTCTAGAGGGACTGCAGGCCCCTTCCCTGCAGCCTTCTCCTACTCTGATATGCCTAGCCCAGCTCCTCCAGCAGCTGGGCTTTATATGCAATTAGGCCTTATCTGGCCCTAGCTCTCCCTCCAGGTGAAGCACAGAAGATTAATTAGCTCCTTCTGGCCCACATCAACCTTCTCAGGGCTTGTGTGGGGGTGAACACCACATTGCAATCCCATTTAGCTTTTGGCAATTACTGGGGGTCTGGGTATTATATCCAAACAGTTTTGCCCATCTCTATTAAGTAACAAATGTTTCTCAAAGGCTAAAATTTCCTTACAGGCCTTTCTCACAATAGCTAGGAAAGGCGATCCAGCATTGCTGTAACATAGTACATAGTTACTATAGTAGAATATTACAAGCCCAAAAGGAAAGTTTATGGAAGAGCAGCATTTAGGGTCCACAGAACTATGGTTTGTTTTTGTTTGAATTTAAAAAAAAACAAAACTTTAAATGGCTTAAAATATAAATTGTCAACATACAGAAAAAGTTGTGACTAGGAGTACAGTAAGAATGAGAAATTCAATAAATACAGCAAACATATACAAACTATTGGAAATGGAAAAGAAAAAGTGATTCTCTTAGCAAACAATCTGATCTAAAGAAAACCACTAAACAGTCCATTCTATTCACTTCTTTCCAGATGGGTAAATCAATGGAGCTATTGCCGATTTGTTCCAGATGAAGATCTGGCCCACTAACTCTTGAGTGAGATCATTATTGACAGATCAGAGCAAGGAACACAGTTGTTTGGAAAAAGGAATCAGATGAAGAAAAACTGTCAGATGACTTCAGAGAAACCACATGTTTTGACGTTCTCCTGGAGTGTTGATTTCATGTTTTGAAAATGCTTTATGTAGAAAACAAAAACATCATGGTATATGAAGCAATCCAATTAACACAAAAGGCTTTTGTGACTTGTGCTATGTGAAATGGTGATTAGTTTCAAGTGCAGCTGGAATACGTGCATGAAATATGTCTGGGCATGGGAGACAGCCTGTGCTTTCATTTAAGACTTCTGTATAGGTAGATCAAGTTAAAGGCTTATTCAGACAGATTCTGAAATTGATACTTGAAAGGTATAAACCTCCCAAATTAGGTGAGCAATACGTAAGAGAGTGTGAGTAAGGCATCCAAGACAGCATATCAGCAGCTGAGTAAGTGTGGCAACACCAAACAGCCCGTAGTACCTGCCAAAAGCACTCGTGCTGCTTAAGAAAATATATTGTTGACCAGGCAAATGGACTTTTTCCAAAGATACATGAACAAGATAATTTAAAATGGTGCCTAGTTAGCTCCCAATTCCCTAATTAAATGCCTAAATAAGTGGCTTAATTTTCAAAAGTGTTTAGCACTGGGCAACTCAGGTGGGTACAGACACATACATCCAGCATAATAGGGCCACAATCCTGATTGAGGCTTTTGGCTGATACCACAATGAAAAAAATAAACTGTATTTTGCCAGCTCAGGCAATGTTGCTAATCATTATCAGTGTTGACCATCTTTCATGTTCTTGGAACACATCTTTAGTGAAGCTGCTGTCACTGCTATTGGTAAGAGTGTTAAACTCTTTTCTCTCTCTTTTAATGAAGGATCTATATATTATCTGATTCCGTACCTTACTCCTCCAATTTGCACCACAAAGGATGATGATAATCTGTAGACATTTATTAATGTCAAAATCCATCTGTTTCTGGGTAGCTTGCAATTTCTGTGTAAAAATGTGTGTGCTGCTGGTGATCTGTCTGCAAAATATTTCATATGGGAAACATCACAATTATTTGACATAGTAATATGCATAGGAAATTAAGATGGAAAGAACCAGTTATCAAACTAGTCATGAACTGGGAGATATCCATTAGAGTAAGTCACTGAAGGGGAGGGAGTGAGGATAATTCTTATGAATGTAAATGGTAAGAAATGAAAGGAAATGCTTTTAAGCTTTGCAGAATTAATCTGTTGAACTCACTGATGGCAAATTAGTAGCTATGGAGAAATGACAGGGGTTATCGGTCTTCATGCTTCAGGGCAAAAACTGAGCAACAGATGATGTCAGAAAGGAACCTCTCCTATCTAACCCCGGTAAGTCACAGTTGGTGACGTGCATTACTGCCTTCCCCTGAACCAATCTTCGCAGGTCACTATAGAATACTAGACTACATGATCCATTGGTCTATTTTTTGTGATGGCTTTTCTGTTCCCATATTCCAGTTAGAAAATGTTTAATTTGCTATTTTTATATTTCTGATTTTTCTCTCCTCCATGCTATGACAGCAGAACTGATGATACAGGGCCAGATTCTCCAGTACAATACAGCCCTTTGTGGTGCACGAGTAGCACAGAGGAGCTGGTACCTGGTTATAAATGGACAGTAGAGGATTTCCTGCTTGTGGAGGGGAACACTCTGCTGTCATAAACCTGCTGATGGCAGCGCTGATGCTAGTACCCCACCTCACCCCAGGTTAAGAGGCTAGGCTGTCTGGGTCATGGTTGAGAAGAATTCTGCAATATAGATGTTCCATTGACATAATCAGGTATGTAAATTAGAGCATTCTTTAGTCTGATTTAATTTATGTTGGAGTCTGGCAGATGCAGGTTCAGCCTGGTGTAACTGACTCCATGATGCTCCCACTTCCTCTCCCTATGCCAATTCGTATTTAGGTAGTGTCCACAGTTACCATCAGTAAATCAAGAATTTCAGTAACTATCCATATTTAAAATCTCTCTTGTCAGTACACAAAAGAAAAAACATTTCCTGATTACTACCCATAGTGTGAATAAAATATTTTGTGCATGATTCAGACCTCAAGAACTGCAGTTCAGTTTGGACCTCTAAGGGTATGTCTACACTGCACTGTAAGCCTGAGTTCAGACTCAGGCTCAAGTCCAAACTGCCCTTCTGTCTACACACAATTCTTTCTGACACAGGCCAGAAAACTCTCTGGGCTTGGTGCCCATGACCCCAAAGGGAATGGATGCAAGCCTGAGTCTGGTGGGTCCAAACTCCATTGTTTTGCAGTGTGGATGCAGTTCAGGCCCAAGTCCTCCATACAGGGCCTGAGAGTCCGCCAACACATAACTTTGATGCTCACACCGGTTCGCAAGGGGGATTTGCCGCTGAAGCAGCTGCAGCATGTCCTGGATGCATCCTCAGAGGAGCTATTTGATGACCCCTCTCCCCCGCACCCTCCCAGAAGAGCAGCCTGCCATGAAATGGCAGCAGAAACAGAAGAGGGAGAAGTAGCACAGAGACTAAGTTTCTGGCTCCATATTATTTGTTATTTATGTATGGATGGGGAGGGATTTCCGGTGTATGACCCAATGCAAAAATTATTACAAGATCAGGCAGCAGCACGTATCTGCTAATGGCAGACTATACACCAGTGCTATGGTGTCAACCCCATGCCCTCTGCTACCATCACTGTGTGGAATTCTAAATGGAAACCGGGACGCACAGTGAAGCAAGCATTTAAAATTACTTTTTTATTAGAAACTCACATATCCTTACAAAGGTGTGCCAGCATATAAGTAAGTCTTATATTGCCTTCCCTTTTAGTATGCCCCATGCCACAGTATAATGAGCTGCCTGTAAATAGCAAATTGTACTTCGTGAGGGAGGTTAAATGTGGTGCATAAATAACAAAATCAATGTCTGAAGTACAGCTGGGGGTTTGTATGTAGTCTAGAAATGTACCAGGGAAAGAGGGGTGATGGCTGTGTAATTCTTTGTGAGTCTGTATTGTTGCATGTGTTTGCATGTAGTCCGTGGGAATTCAGAACAGGCTTCATCAGAAGCCATAGGGAGGCAGTAATCCACAGGGAATATAAAGCAGCATCCTTTTGATTCCTGCATGAATTTTGCCCCAGACCTGGATGTTGATAGCTGCATAATTTTCCTATAGTAAGTAATCAAATTTCAGGGAAGGGCATATTTTCCAGGCCCACCTCTGTAAGTCACCAGCCCACTCCACTTTTACATATGCTGCTCAGTCACCAGAAGTTTGAAAACTTCTGTGGCACACATGGCTGGCTACCAGCTGGCAGCTTGGAATAAAATGTTGCTTTACCATTCAGGAATCTCCAGAATTATGTCCTCCATCATGTGGAGTGCCTGAAAGGATAGAGAAGGCTTGGGTAGTAACCTGCATGCACTCTTGCTGTCCTCAAAAGCCAAGGTGGTCTGTAATTTTTAAACAAAAGCAATTGTAAATTTTAACATACCGCTGTTTGTGCACACTTTTCATTATGATTAATTCAGTTGTGTCCATGGAGCTTCTGGGAATTGAAGCATTGCCAACACAATATATTGAAGTTCAATTTTATATAGTATCACTTTTTGGCCTTGAGGTTCCACATCACACTTTTTCTCTGTAAATGCACTGGACTTGTTTTGAAGCACTGAGACAATAATGCACTGTTTGATGTATGTGTTTAGCTCCTTCACCTTCTGCTTTGTCCTTTTATCTCAACAGCATGGCCCCCCTGAAGCAGGACCCTGGGATTCAGAACTGTAATGGATCAGTCCAAGCAGAAGCGTCCTGAACATATAGTGGATATTCTGCTCGTTGGCCGCGTCCAGATGAAATACCACAGAGAGAAGGCTTCATGGCAGAGACAGGGCTACATAGTGGAGGACAGAATTGCAAAGCACAAAGTGAGACTTGCAGCACAGTTTCTGGAGCAGGAGCGTTGGCTGAGGAAAGAAGATAGAGCACAGCAGAAAGACGTGTTTGACAGGCTGCTTGTGCTTATGACTGCAAAAGTACAAGTTCCTGAGTCCTTTCCATGGCACCATGTGCTGCAGAACAAGCACATTTTGGACTATTGAATGGTTGGCTAGCCCATGCAACTGGGGCTTAACAGTAATTGGACAGGACAAACTGTACCCCCTGCTGGCTTTCATCCTCCTGCAGTGGCATGAGGTGCACACTAAACGTGCAAGAAAGGGAAAGAAGAAGGGGACCCAAGGGACACGTAACATTATGGGATTTATTTGTTGGCACTGGTTTCACTGTTTGCACTATTCTGTGTTTGGTTTATGCACTTTGTTTTATTCATGGTTTTGATTTATTACTGGTGTTTCGGTGTTCTAATGGCAGCTGGCCTGCCTGGCAATGCTTTAATATTTATATAATTATATATGTAATTTAATTGTAATACATTAATGTTCCAAATAAAGGCTTGTATTTTATTAAGAAAAATTATTACCATCACTGCTTTACATCATATAGTGGGTATTTCAAATAATAAAGATAAATACGTAAGGGACAACTGGGAAGCTGTATCCAAACACAATTTCTCAAGATATTTATCTAAATCAATCCATAATGTAAATCCACTGTTCTTGCCAGCGTGGATGTTAGTGTGCTGGGGATTCATCAGCATGGCTGTGAGATTTGAGTCCAAAAACTGGAAACCCAGGTGTACAGTGCAGTGTAGCTACTAAAGCATGGGATTGGAAACACCAGGTCCAGAAGCCCAGGTCCCACAGACATGACTTTATAATGCAATGTAGACATACTCGAACAGTGAACCTTTCATATATGACATTTAGTCTAGTTCAGAAATGTTTTATATGTCCTTATATTATTGGAAATAATAGCTTAAGGCTTTCAACTAAAAGTACTGTCTTAGTAATACACACATTTTAGTACACTCAGGCAGGATCTGTAATGTAGTCATGACCTTAGTCCGGGATAATAACTTTACAGTTCAGCCAGATGGGTAGCAGTTATCAGCTAATAGGCATGTACCGTTTCCCTATGTATTTAGAATGAACAGAGGGTGCACAGTCCAGTGGCTTCACCAACATGTTAGCTTCATGATTATGGTTGTTTCACCTTTACGTGAGTGAGATTTGTGAAAAATTCAAAGATCTCTGCATGCTCCCAGGAATATTAATTTGTGCAACTGGACCTTAACCAATTAAAATGAATGTCATGAGCTGTCAGCTGTCAGTACTGAATCCTCCTTGATCCATGGTGCTGGAGCAATTTTTATAGTGGGGGCGCTGAAGGTGGAAACCATGTCTTTGTGTTGTTAATACTACTTCAAGCTGGGGGCGTAGCAGCACCCTTAGTACTCTTAGGCCTGGTCTACACTTACATTCAAATATGGCGGCAGTTGACGGGAGTTACAGAGTAGCTGCGTAATTCCCGTTGACTTTGTAACTCCTTTTCTACGCAGCATCTTCACTGCACTGTGCCACTTGAGGGGGTGGTTTTAAAGCGTCGACTTCTGGATTGATTGAGCGGGTCTTCACTGACCGCTCAATCAATCTGGATATGTCGATCTGACGGCGGTGAATTTGCCACCGTCAGGTGCTGGAACTAAGGGCACATCTTTCACTATGTCCTTGATGCAGCAAAATGCAGCAGTGGCAATGGAACGACCACCCAGTTTTCCAGTGAAGCAATATGTTGTCCAACAAAATCAAAATCTTCACAGATTAAGTGCACGTGGCCATGGGGTCTGTAAGCAAATCATGTGTTTTTATAGGGGAGCCCCTTTGTCTGCAGACAATTCATCTATATGCTGGTGTTTCTCTCTTTTTAAACATGCTTATTCTATACACATCAGACAGTAACTTTGTAGTACAGAAATATAGTAGTGGTCTGGTAACACTGGTTTTATTAAAACTAAAATCTGTACCCAAAAGCCAATAAAAATGTGGATGGAGTAGCCCAACTTCTGAAAAAGCATTAATTGAATGGGATTGTGGTAAATCCACTTATTTCAGTATTAATAGTGGTACTGAAAGCATACTTACGCCCAGATGTTCCTAATGGCTAGTATTTATTGCACACTGGGCAACATTTAAAGAAGTAAATATTTACTACTGTGGAAGCTACATTTACCACAGAAAATTCTCTGTTTTAATTATAGGGGATAAAACAAATATTGCATTGAGGTCAAAGACTTCAAAATATCTTTGTCCTAAATTTGTTGTCACTTCAGCACTGTGCTCCAGTAGATCTCTTTTATTTTAAGCCTTTCTCAACCAATATAGCTGTGTGGCAGGATCTGTCAGGCCTTCTCTGTCCCCTACTAGACACATGAAAACCCTGACACTCGCCACCCAAGGAAAATCCACTCAGCCCAAATGCCCAACAATACAGGGCTCCAGAGGCTTAGACAGGCCAAAAGGAAATACTGACCAATTAAGCAGCAGCAGGCTAGTTAAGAAGGCTTGCCTGGTTTTTCTCAGGGATATAGCTGGGTCATAGTGGAACAGCAGAGGAGTGACTCAGAACCCAGGCTCAGGCCAAGGCCTTTGCCCTAATCACCGCAACAAAGTGCTTACACTTTGAAGAGGTTTTGCCCCTCTTTGTTTAAAGATACAGACAGCTGAATCCTCAGTTCATCCTTTGTTACTTGATTATTTAGAGACTGACATCAAGTTTACAGCACAGACTACCCTGCCCCAAGCAGTTAGTCAATCCTTGCAGACTAGGGTGAGAAGTGGCTGCAGTGCCACATCTGGTCCTGAAGGGGGCACTGCAGAGCAACCCTGCTTATCACAAGTCTGTCACTGTGGACACCAAAGGGTACTGATTAGCTAGCCTGCAACTAGGGTTGCCAGCCCTCCAGGATTGTCCTGAAGCCTCCAGAAATTAAAGATTAATCTTTAATGAAAGATTATGTCATGTGACGAAACCTCCAGGAAATGTCCAACCAAAACTGGCAATCCTAATGGCAACAATGAAAATTATTTTACAGTATGCACACCTGTGTCATCCAGTGGATCATTTGGCAATTTCAGCAGATAATAAAATCTGATTTCTGTAATGTCATCTATATATTACTAATTGTACTATGATAGGGATTGTAACTGAGATGAGGGCCGATTTTGCTAGGTGCTGTTTATACATTCAGTATAAAACAATCCCTGTTCTATAGGGATTACAATCTAAAAAAACCAAAGGAATAATTATTGTGTTAATTTTACAGATGGGGCACTGAGGTAAAGCATTTAAACTACTTACTGAAGCGCACACAAGAAGTCTGTAGCAGAGTTGGGAGTTGATCCCAGAGCTCCTGAGTCCATTTCTACTAACTTAATCACATGGCCGTCTTTTTTGTTTACATTAGGGAGGTTACACTGTCCCCATCCACGGAACTCTGGACCTAAACTCTTTTGCAAAGCTTCAAACATCTCCTCTTTCAAATCTGTCTAAAGACCCACTTATTCTGTGGTGCCTTGAACTAATTAGCCAACTATTTTATTTTCTTACATTAATTAAAAATTCTCCCACGTATATATTTCCCCCATCTCCCCTACACTATACTGTTTTGTTACTTCCCACTGTAACCCACTGCTTTATTGCATCTTGCCTGGCATTATCCTGAAAGCACTTCAGTTATGAGATCATGACTTCTTACCTTTATTATCAGGTGCCTAGCACATACTTGGACAATATCCAACGATAAATAAGATTAAAAATATGCATGTGCATCTTATGTACTCTGGGTGTAAGCCTTTAACTTGAACCTTGAGGACAAAATATATTTACCCTCCTTGGGGTTTAGAGAGCATGGCCTAGGGTTACCAATTTTCGCTGGATGTATTCCTAGTGGTTTCATCACATCACATAATCTTTAATTAAAGATTAGTCTTTAATTCCTGGAGATGCCTGGCAACCCTAGCATGGCTCCTTTAAAACCTTGTCCTGAGGCAGAGGAAGTACTGATGGTCCCAGGAAGAGGAATGCTGGTTGTCCAAAGAGCATGGAGAGAGGGAGAGCGACAGGGTGGTGTCTGTAGCTCCAGACAAGAGGGCCTACAGCGAGCAGGTCCTCACATAGTGAAGCAGCTGAGAATTTGCCAGAAGCTTGGTAGGGACAGAATGGCTTGTGACCTTGCAATGGGAAGAAGGAGGGAGGCTGTAGCTAGCTACATGGGAAGGTTTTCACCGTGTGTGGGTTTGCAGAGAGCAGCAGAAGGGGGCGCCAGAGGGATTTGTTGGGGAAAGTTCACGGGTGCCATAGATGACCAGGAGCACCTAAGAGTCACTGCCAGACTTAACGCTCCCCATGATTCCTGAATTCTGAGTGCAGATGCATTGCTCAGTGTCTGCCCTTTCAGATTGTGGTACCCCTAGGCCTGGGGTTTGGAACAGGTGCCCCTGGGGTGGAAGGGAGCTTCCCTGCTGCGCTCCTGCACCCACCTGCAGAGCTGACTCCATCTTGGCCATGAGGATGCTAGAGTTACATATAACTTACATGAAAACTGTAGGGAAATGGCCCCTGAGTATTGCTACTTTCCTTCAACCTTGTTACAGCACTGAATTTCACAGGAGACAGGATCTTGCAGTTTTCTCTAGGATTTGTCTAACTTTCTTTTCAGAGCAGCACTGTGATGATAACATCAGTTAAAACATGGTGTTTCCCCCTCCCCCCACAAGTTCAAATGGCTTAGAGAGTCAGCATTAGTGAATGTGGTCAATGAGGTACTAAAAGGCACTTTCATTGTACATAATGTTAAAACCTCAGGGACTGGAGGAAATGAAAGGCAGCTGCCTCTGATGGCGATACAGATCTGTGGGCCCCTGATGACCAGCTGGTTAGAAATGCAGTCTGTGCTTAGAGGCAGTGTGTGCTGCTGCCAGCCCATCTCTGTCATGTCCCCAAGAGACACCACTAAGCTGAAACGGTCGGGACATCCATCATTGAAAAGCAGGGCATGATGCCTTGGCATGCCTTTTATAATGCTAGAGAAATAGGGAAGAGGAGCATCAAATTTCACAAAGGCAAGGGCTGTGTCAGTGGAGATTTAATCAGATGGCAAGCTTTCCTGATTATATATTCCAATGTCAGCTCTGAGGTGCAGACAAGCCAATATTCCAGTCTCTCCCTGAGGTTAGACTGGAGTCACTAAAAACATAAAATATGAATACAGAAAGCTGTAATCTTTATTTGCCAGATGAGAAACATTTAAGATCACATACCCTGCATGAATTGTCTTTGTATGGAACATGACGCCATCTATTCCTTGTGTTCGCAGAAGTCACTTACTTCTGAATTTCTTTTGTACACACATGTAATCAAACATATTTCTATGTCAGAATTCAGCAAAGTGTGATGCTCCCTGTGATTATTTATAATAATTAGACAAATAACAATAAGAGGGATAAACCCTTATGTAAAATAGATGTAATATAGTGAAGCAGTAAAGCATAGCCTCTTTTAGAAACTCCAGGAGACTTGCTATTAAATGAAATCGTAGGATGTGTATGAAATAAATTAACTCTACTGATTCATGAAACAACTCCCACATGGAAAATCCTTCACCAACATATTTAAGGGACAAGGACTGAAATTCTGGTCCTTTATATGCCTCAGGTCCCAAATGTGCCAATCTATACTGTACTGAGAAAGGCTGGTATGAAATAAAAGTTACAATGACAGAAATAAAACTGAATTGAAATAACGTTGGTTTTTTTTTAATTTCCCCATTGAATTCTGTGCTCTGTTGGGCCTGATTCTTATCTCATTTGCTCCAGTGTTAATCAGGAGCGGCTCCATGAAATCAATGGAATTACATCACAGTGAAACCAGTGTGAGATAAGAATCAGGCCGAATGTGTGATGATGTCATTACTGAGGCAGAAGAAACTTCAATCCTTGCTCTTCTTTCCTGCAGCACTCCTTTCCGTTGAAGTCTGCCCACACAGAGTAATGAAATGGGGAATCAGAGGCATGGTATTTCTGTGAATGACATAGCATTTTTGTTTACATTGGTGATTCATATCCATAAAATAATCTGAACTAATTTAATCCTTATCTATGAGTTTTCACATGCAACAGTCCATTCATTATATGATACACAGTGTGGAAAACACTATTTGAACCATCATATAATATATGCAAACTTCATGGACTTAAAAAATACAAAGCACAGCAACATTAACAAAGACCATGTATTGTACTGTCAGAGGTAGTTAAGTAAAAGCTTCGTGAAAAACTGCAATCCTCAGTCCCAATACAGCAATTGATAGTTCTTAGACAGAGCCCCATTGACAGTTGCAAAATCAAAGCCTGTGTCTATAGTAACGTATCGGTGCTCTTGTTTATGGAATGTGTATAAATCACCAGAAATAAAATATATTTTTAAAAAAGTATCCCTAACCTCTTTCATGTATGTTGTGTGACAGGGCCAGCCCTGACGGCTACAGGAGGGTGCTGGAAGGCATATATATCAGCCCCAGGCTTAGCAAATCTTTTTTCCCTGGGTGATCCAGCTGCGGCCACTCCAGGGCAATTAGGCCAATTAGGCCAATCAGGCCAGCTGGGGCCAATCAAGGAACTTGCCCCAGCAGTTAAAAGCCTCCCAGCCAGGCAGATGGGGGCAGCTGAGAGGGAGTTGAGTAGAGCTGCTACAAGGTGTGGAGTCAGTAGAGGAGCGGAGTGGCTGCAAGGTGTGTAGCTGGTGGAGGAGCTAGTGTGGGTGTGGTGAGAGCACCCAGCTACGGGAGGTAAGAAGGAGCCTGTGCAACCAAGACCAGAGGATGCTGACCCCAAAGAGCCTGAAGGAGAGCCACAAGCCGGGGGGGGGGGGCTATAGAAGAGCAACCCAGGGAAGGTAGTAGCCCCTTGGACTAAGCTGTTTGAGGCTACTCCTTGCAGTGTCCCTGAGTTGGGGCCCGGGGTAGAGAGTGGGACTGGGCCCCTCCCCCCTGCTCCCACCCAGCCACACCACTGGCATAGCTGTGAGGAGCGCAGACCCACTGGGCAAAACAGCCCCACCTTGCCACAGTTGAAAAACACAGTCAAAGCACACACTAATTGCACAGTTTCCATATGATTTGTCATATGATTTCTTGTGAAATTTGGTGATATGTTGTAATAATTCTCTTTTAATCAAAATGTTGACAGAAACTGCAATTACTATGTGTTTCCATTATATGTAGAAGTAAAGATACACACACACACACACACACGATATTGTGTTATAATTAGACACCCCATGTATATTTTTGCTACAAAGTGGTAGCTAGCAATTTTCTCCAATTAAAAAACTCACTTTTTGAAAGGTAATTTTCATTTGTTTTTAACACCATCTTGAAAACAAAATTGATTTCTCAACCAGTTATGTATTCCAGTAACAATCTTGAAGCTTACCTCACATGTCCTTAGAAATATCTTTACCCATTTTATGATACATGTGCTTCCCAATATTATTGATTTATCCCAGTTTGGAGTCCCTCCATAATATCTTCTTTTATTATTTTGTAATTGTATTGTGGTCGTACCTAGAGACCTCAACCCCATTGGGCTAAGCACTGTACACACTCATAAGAAAACAGTTTACATTCTAGGGGTGGAAAGGGACTTAGATGTGTTGGCCAAAATCTTGTTTTTGAAATATATGTAAGAACAGAGCCACAAACCCGCCCCACTTCCTACCAAAAGGCACATCAGTCTGAATCAAAAGCTAAAACCTCAAACTGACTCTTACTGTTCTACCCTTTTAAATGTTAATTCAAGTCTGTCTCCACTTTGTATAATTTTAAGATTGTTTCTTTGTAAATGTCTGTACTATGTCCACTGGCCAGTTTATCTGTTAATTTTACCTGCTTCCAATATATTTGTAAAAATCCTATTCTAAGTACAAAAGCCACACTGTGCAATGTAATGTATCTATCTAATTGTGAAAGACACTGTCAAAAATGAAATAAGGTTTGCTCTAAAAATAACATGTAAGTTCTTCAGCTGGGAGTTGGCCCTGAGTGATTGAAGTGTGAATGGCTGAGCAATTGAATTGGGTGTAGACAAAAAGAGTGATTGAACAATTGGTCTGAGTAAGGGATATTGAAACAGACTTGAAGAAGACACCAGCCTCACCTAAAACGCTTGAGGGAAGAAGAAAGAAGCAAAGATGATCAAATGGCCGAAGAGGAACCCACCCTGATAACTTTGGAGCCAGCCCATTTTCAAAGGACAAAATCTGATCAGGCTTGCAACAATGTGGGTGATTAAGGATCACACCAAGAATGCAGTTGCAGCATGACAATGCAAAACCCATAGACTGACATGGGTTCCTTTCCCTATAAAATGGGACAAGAAGATGAAGGCTGGAGGTTCGGGTCTACAACATCACATCAGCCAGGAGTACCGATGCGCATCGGCAGAACCTTGCTCCTCATCCTCATGCTCTAGTCACTGGCCAGGTGACTAATCATGAGCACCAAGAAGCTGGTAACTATGACATCTGGAAGATCCCTATGTATGTATCTCTGTCCGTCTCCCTGTCTGTGTATGCTTGTCAGTCTGTGTGAGTGTGAATGAAAGCATCAATTGAAACATGTCTCTGTAATTGTAGTATTGATATAATGTTAATACTGTTTTCCTAGTGTTTACATTATTATTAATACTATTTCACTAAGTAAAGCACAATATTAATGTTGTTACAGTGTTGATACTTTTCTTTTCTTTAATACTATTTACCAAGTTTCTGTGTTCACAATAAACGTGGCTTGTTGCCTTATCCCCTAATAAGATCCTGTAATATTTGTTGTTTGGGTTACAGATGTTGCAATACTGAGCATCACGACACCTAACTTTTAGGCACCTGGAAAACCATAGGAACAAAACTGAGATCCACAAAGCCTGAGATAGGGCTTCTAGGCTCACTATACAATGAATGGGGAGAGAGAGGTGTCTAAGGCTACACCTACACTATGACCTAGGAGTGTGATTCCCCAGCTCATGTACACATACTCCCAGTAGCTCAATGAGAGCTAACATAAGTATAACTTGTAGTGTATCCCTGGTAGCATAGGCAGCTGCAGCATGGCTTACCCATGGTAAGTTCAAACTGATCGGATACCAATGAGTACATACTTAGTTCAACTAAGCTGTGCCACCACTGCCATATAACAACATAAGAACGGCCATACTGGGTCAGACCAATGATCCATCTAGCTCATATCCTGTCTTCCAACAGTGGACAATGCCACATGCTTCAGAGGGAATGAACAGAGCAGGTAATCCTCAAGTGATCCATCCCCTGTTACCCATTCCCAGCTGCTGGCAAACAGCAATCCCTGCCCATTCTGGCTAATAGCCATCGATGGACCTATCCTCGATGAACTTATCTAGTTCTTTTTTGAACCCCATTATAGTCTTGACCTTCACAACATCCTCTGGCAAGGGGTTCCACAGGTTGATTGTGCATTGTGTGAAGAAATATTTCCTTTTATTCATTTTAAACCTGCTGCCTATTAATTTCATTTGGTGACCCCTAGTTCTTGTGTTATGAGAAGTAAATAACACTTCCTTATTTACTTTCTCTAGACCAATCGTGATTTTATAGATCTCTATCTTATCCTCCCTTT
The DNA here is from genome assembly GCF_026122565.2 of Emydura macquarii macquarii. Taxonomy (NCBI): domain Eukaryota; kingdom Metazoa; phylum Chordata; order Testudines; family Chelidae; genus Emydura; species Emydura macquarii. The sequence goes on from NW_027131283.1 coordinate 9,692,936, forward strand.
TCCAAGCTGAAAATTCCCAGTCTTATTAATCTCTCCTCATATGAAAGCTTCTCCATATCCTTAATTTTTGTTGACCTTTTCTGTACCTTTTCTAGTTCCAATACATCTTTTTTGAGATGGGATGACCAGAACTGCATGCAGTATTCAAGATGTGGGTGTATCATGGATTTATAAAGAGGCAATATTATATATTTTTTTCTTATTATCTATCCCTTTCCTAATGATTTCCAACATTCAGTTAGTTTTCTGAAAACATCCACTCAATGTGCAGCATCAGTCAAAAAAGCTATCCACAATGACTCCAAGATCTTTCTTGAGTGATGACAGCTAATTTAGACCCCATCATTCTACACGTGTAGTTGGGATTATATTTTCCAATATGTATTACTTTGCATTTATCAACAATGAATTTCATCTGTCATTTTGTTGCCCAGTCACCCAGTTTTGTGAGGTCCCTTTGTAACTCTTTGCCATCTGTTTTGGACTTAACTATCTTGAGTAGTTTTGTATCATCTGCAAATTTTGCCACTCACTGTTTATCCCTTTTTCCAGGTCATTTATGACTATGTTGAACAGTACTGGTCCCAGTACAGAGTCCTGGGGTACACCACTATTTACCTCTCTCCATGCTGAAAACTGACCATTTGTTCCTACCTTTTGTTTCTTATCTTTTAACCAGTTGCTGATCCATGAGAGGACCTTCCCTCTTATCCCATGACCGCTTACTTTGCTTAAGATCCTTTAGTGAGGGACCTTGTCAAATGCTTTCTGAAATCTAAGTACACTATATCCACTGCATCGCCCTTGTCCATATGCTTATTTACCCACTCAAAGAATTCTAATAGTGTGGCGAGGCATGATTTCCTTTTACAAAAACCATGTTGACTCTTTCCCAACTAACTGTATTCTCTATGTGTCTGATAATTCTGTTCTTTACTGTAGTTTCAACCAATTTTCTTGTTACTGAAGTTATCCTTACCAGTCTGTAATTGTGGGGATCACCTCTGGCTCCTTTTTTAAAAATTGGGGTCACATTAGCTGTCCTCCAGTCATCTGGTACAGAAGCTGATATAAATGATAGGTCACATACCACAGCTACTGCCCATGCTACTGCAGATACACTACTATTTATTTAGCATGAATACGCTAGCTCTCATCGAGCTACCGGGAGTATGTGTACGTGAGCTTGGGAATCACAACTCTCACACATACAAGAGATGTAGCCTAAGAATGTGACCCACAAAAGTTAGCTTCCTAGGCAGTTCCCCATCTGAGCTAACTAATGTGGTGAAGTGCTAAGCCCTGCCCTTTTCTCAGAGATAGGCACCTAAGTCCAGGCTGCAGAGAGGCACCTGGCTCTACTAATGATCCATTAACAGTAATGCCTCTTCTGCTGAGGCACTTACCTAGTTTCTTGTGGGAATGAGTTCGGTGGAAGGGGTGGAAGGTACCACCCACCTTCTAATTTTTAGCCCAGGGGTGAGAGCACTCACCTGAAACATCACAGCTCCAGGTTCAATTCCCCCTTCCCTGGCAGAGGGGGGATAGGATTTGAACAGAGGTTTCCCTGGTCTCAGGAGAGTGCTCTGACCACTAGGCTATAGGATATTCTAATGGGGGGAGGCCCACTGTGGATAAATACTTAAACAGTTCTTGGGGCAGGATACCCTGTATTTAGTCCCCTATGTCACTCTTTCTTTACTTATCCAAAGTGGGACAGCTTCAACAGGAGAGTCTGAGGGAGCCTCACACTGGAATATCTCCTAGCTCAGTGGTCAGCACGCCGCAAACTCCTGAGGTAGGAGGTTCTTATTCAAATCCTCCCCTCTGCCAGGGAGCGGGAAATTGAACCTGGGTCTCCCACATCTTAGGTGATTTACTCTAACCAGTGGGCTAAAAGTCATAAGATGGGCACCAACAAGATGATGAAGAAACTATGTAGAAACCCAAGCCAAGAGAACACAAGCGGAGGTAGGCTTCTTCCTTTAGCCTGATTTTAAGCACCTGTCTCTGAGAAACCGGGGGGGAGGAGGGGTGCTCAGCACATTGGCCTCTCCCATTGGCTAGCATAAGAGGGGAGCCATAACATTCTGGCTTTTGTGAATCACATTCTTAGGCACCCATCTCTCCCCTCTCATCGTACAGGGAGCCTAGATGCCTGTCTTTGCTTTGTCAACAGCAGTGTTCTTCCTGTGATTCTTTTTGGCTGCCTGAAAGTTAGGTGCTGTGATGCTCAGCATTTAATTCCTGGAGATGCCTGGCAACCCTAGCATAGCTCCTTTAAAACCTTGTCCTGAGGCACTCCACCCTAGATGCCTAAATACCTCTGAGGACCTGGGCCTAAACTACCAACTTCTGTGTATCAGGGACCAGAGTGTAGGATAGCTGCGTCCTTTTGGTATTTTCAGAATGCCTGCATCTGGTGTTTCAGGTGCACCACCGCATTAGGCATTGAAATGGCACTACATACATACTTACATAAATAGTAAATATTGATAAACTTCTCTTCCCCCACAAACGAAAAGGGGCATAAATCCAAGGAGAGTTTAGGAACTAGTCTGGCATTACTTTGTATCTCTACAGCAGCTGAGCTGCAGAAGCTTAGTGATACCTCCACCATAATATATAGGGGGTTCAGCTGGGGCTTTAGCTGCAGCCCTGAGTAGGGAGCCATGTGGACCTACACTACCTCAGGAAAAACACTGGGAGGGATTATGCTTATAGAAGACACAGTCCTTCAAAGTGTACAGAAGGAGTTACAATTTCAGTGCTAATCTTTAAGAAGATGCAGCCTGCATCCCCCCGGACACTTGACAAACACTGCTGGCTGCAGAAGGGGATGTTTAGGTCTTGCTTCATCCCGCTTCTTTTGGATGCTTAGTATCCCAGGAGACGCAAGAGCAGAGCATTTATCAGAGCGCATGGGGCTACAATTGTTCTCTGGCTCCGGCAAGGAGAGTGCAAGGGAGAAAGACTCACTGGACCTCACTGGACTTTCCCTTTCTGTGCACTCACCCAAAGGCCAGTCACAATCTGAACTTGTGTGCAATATAAATTAAAACCATCTGCAGAGAAAAATGTTTTCACTTCTAAAATACTGCTAACTGATATTTATGCAGAGCATCATCATATACTAATTATTAGCATGTTCACTTACAGTGTGGAAAACCAGCCACTTCCACTGCCACCAGCTAAAGAAGAGTTTTCTGTAGACTATAGAAAACATTTCATTGGTCCATGCAAATGAAAGCTACAATGCATTATTTTCTACTAGTTTCTACTATGCCCTAGTTATTAGCCACAGATGTCCACTAATGATTGCTCTTTGTTTACTAGATTGACTTTTTCTCCCCGGAGGGAGAAGGAAAAAGCAATTCAGTTAAAGAAGGTCCATCGCTCAACTTCTTGTTTCCCTTAATGAGAAAAAAATCCTCTTCAAATATTGAGTAAGATAATTGCAGCAACGGTTGCCTCTTTTTCAGTTAATCAGCTCTGACCTCACCAATAGATATCACCATTGTCACTGGAAGTAATCATTGAAGGCATAGGAGAGTATGCAAGTTAGCTAGCCAAGTCACAAATGAAGTTGTGCCTCCTTTAGTTGAGCAGACGGTATTATTGTGATAAAAAACTGCTTACAACAGTCTGTTTAATAGAGTGAAATAGGATTTGTGCATTTTAGAAAATGGAAGAATATGAAAATGAAAAGGGAGATAGGCTTGAAAGATAGACACATTAAAACTTACATCAACATATATGGAGAAAATCTTTTGAATCTCTTTTGCAGTGAAAAAAGTCTTATTTGGAATGAGATTTTATTTTAGACTGGACCAATATTATGAAAGAATATTCTATCTTACTCAGAATACATTGCCATTGAGGCATCCATTACTAAATAAAAAGGAAGCAATAAAATAAAATCCCTGCCTACTAAAAAAAAAGAAAAAGCTACTAGCACAATCTATAAATATTTCACTACTTAACACATACCAGAAATTAAAATTCAAAACACTTAGGAGTGTGCTCTTACAGATCCAGAGCTGTTCCTATAACAGTAACACCACCTGCGGATTCTATTTCACATAGTCACATTTTTTTTTCTGAGCATAAGATTTGATGACAAATAGCAATACTGGGATAGATCCTCAGCAAGTGAAAATCAGCATAGTTCTATTGTCTCATTGCCTTTTAAAAAAAATTCCTTTATGGTGTTTCATTCTCCAGCAAACAAAGGGCCTGATTCACCTCTCTGCTACTCCAGTTTCCTGCCAGTGTAACGCGACTGAAATTAACAGAGTTACACTGATGTAAAACTGGAATAACATGTCTGTTCCAAAGAAGATGTGTCAGTTACAAATCTGTGCAGCATTTGGCTCTCAAACTCTAGCCCCTGGTGTTTTTAGCTCTGTAGGTCTCTGGTTCAATCTGCAGTGTTGGTTAAAATGGCAGCTGTCACAACATTATGCTATTTAGTAAAATTTAAAAAAGGGTCAATTTGTTTAAACAGATACAACCGTATACATGCAAGGGCAAAAAGAACAGAAAAACAAACATGCCCTCATATTACAGGTCTTTTGTGCAATAAAACAAAGACAAAGATGGCTAATCTCTGCAGACTATCCTGGAGATTTAACAATTGCTAGTTAATCTGGCCTCTGCTCATAGTGGACAGGAAGCTGCCCTTTACCAATGTCATGCAGAGAGAAACATGGTTAATGCAAGTGAACAGACAACAATCTAAAATATCACTTTGCACAATTTAATGGGCACTAAAGAAAGTTAGGGCATTAGTAAAAGCACTTATACCATTGAGTCAGTGTATTCCATTGCAATAGTATACAAAAACCATTCTGGCTAGGAGATATTTAATAGCAGGAAGAAAGTAAAATAGAAATCCTCTAAATCCTCAAGAACTAAAGCAAAGTCATTTACTATAAACCAATAAACTTGGATCAGTAACCTAAACTATTTAGTTAAAGAGACATCAGTGCTAATGAAATATCTTGGAGTCTTACAATCTAGGATATCTGAAGCTAAATCCATTGATGCTGAGATCAAAGAAAAAGCTGTTATGCAAAAATGGTGTCATAGGCAGGTATCTGAAGCCTGGCTTTTTGTTGTTACAGCTTTTTAAAGTAGTTTGGTCTTGGAAGATGTGTCCCCAAAAGAATTAAAGCTTCCTTCTGCTGTGTTACCCACAACTTCCAGGACTGCATGTCTGCCAGCTCTGCTTGACTGTTTGTGTGACTGGGCTAACATCAAGAAAGAAAATGTTTTTTTTGCCTCTCATTGAGAATGTCATATTTGTGTCTGGCACCTTTCAGAATGAAGTCTTTGGGATAGAATCTGATTTCAATTACAAAGGTAGTGTGTATGTGAGAGGGAGAGAGAAACTGTATGGATAGCAATGGAACTATTCCCTATTTATACCCATGTAACGGAGAACAGAATCTGGTTTCTAATATCTAAAAAAGGGAAATATACAGAAAGATTCAAAAACTGGGCTGAGTGGAATTTGATGGGAATCAATAAATTTTTCAATTATTAAAAGCTAATCTTCTTTCCCTTGGCCAAACTGACTGGGATACCAACCAAAACAATTTTATTTGGATCCAGGCCTTGCCCTCACCTCCAGAATCTGATTGTTCGTTTCCTGGCCTGAAAGTGCAAATCCTCCATTTGCCATTTAAGGGACGCTGTCATTGATTACTACTCTGTGATTTCCTTTTTGGACCTACAGCTTTTCTTAAGCTTTTTGAAGAACTGACCTATGAGGAAAGGTTATAAAAATTAAAGATCAGATTCTCCACTCTGTTCACCAGTTTTATGTCAGGTAAAACTCCATTGGTTTCAGTAAACCTGCTGTATCAAAATGGATTATCAGACTCTAGGTATCAATAGCTTGTCTAAAAGATGACTAAGGGTAGCATGATTCATATTTACAATTATTTGAAGAATGCTAGATTAAAGTGGAGGGGAAGTATGGTTTAGGAAGGAATAATAATTCAAAGTAATAGGATTAAACTGAATGAGGGGAAAAAGAGATTGGAGGAAGATGGACTGTTTTATCCTTGATCTGTGGTTTTATGCCTGTGTATATTCATTCATCTGCTTTCATAAATATTATGATAAATTATACTTTCATTGTTTATGAAGACATTTCGCTAACCTTGTATCCTTGGAGATACAGAAACTTTAGGAATACCTATACTCTTTAAAATAGAACATTTTGTACCTTCAATGAACTTTAACTCAGTTAAACCCAGGCTAAAACTGTACTCATAGCAATACAAAAAGGTGATGCTTAATTAGCCTGAACAATGTCTGAAAACCAGTGCATTATACCTATTTAGAGACTGGGACTAGTACAGGCTGGCAGCGGGTCAGGACGGGGAGCGGACTGTGCAGTGCGGCTGGGTGGCAGACCAGCCCCGCCGCTAACCCTTACCCTGCCCAGGGAGAAGTCCTGAGAGCCCGTGTCTCCCAGCACCTGCACCATGCACAGCCCCACCAGCTCCTCCCGCTCTCCAACAGCATGGCGCCTGTCCCCCAGATCCATGGCCACGCAAGCTCCTCTGTCCCCACTCACCCGCTGACCGACCCCAGCTGCCGGCTGCCTACCCATATCCCTGTGCCACCAGATACTGCTGCTGCTGCCACCTCCAGCCGCCACTCAGCAGTGGCGGACTGACTGGCATGAGCGGGCCATAGCCCCAGGCGCCTGCCTGGGGAGGGCAGGGCCACCAGTGGGCCGGGGCAAGTGAAGGAGGGGCTGAGCTGAGAGAGAACTGGGAAGCAGCAGCCACCCAGAGCCCGGCTCTGAGTTCTGCTCCCAGTCCCAGCTCAGTGCCCAGCTGGTGCAGGGAAGGACTGGGACCGAAGGGCAGACAGAGCCCTCTGCAACAGTGCCTGGGGGAGGTGAGAACTGATTGAGCCAAGCTCTGGGGCACTGTCCAGTCCTGTGGATGTTGGACCGGCCGGCTGCCAGCTAGCGAGACCCAGCTCAGGTATGCCCCGGCTGACCAGGCGACTAGGAGCGGATTCGGGTCAGACGTGGGATGGAGCCTCCCCCGTGGTGGCTGCTGGTGCTGCTGCATGCAGCGAGCCTGGCTGAGCGCCAGCAGGGCGCAGTGACAGTCCCACAGGGTAAGATGTTATTGTTTATGGTGTTTTCAGTAATGTCAGTAAAAAGTTTACCAGGTCAGTTAAAAAAAACTTCAGATCTTCATGTCAGTACAAACTCAAATGCATGGCTGGCAACCCAGAAGACTGCCCTCCCCAGAACTAGGAGGCAGTCTGTCTGAATGATCAGCTTCAGGCCACGTACCTCCATGCTGCTCTCGGCCATCATGGCAGTACATCTCCCATGCTGCCCCAACTGCCACTGCCCCTTCAAGTCCTTGTTTGAGGATAGGTAGGCTTCACTGAGTAGTGAAGGAAGAAGAATAAGATAATAGTCAATTCAGAAATGGTCATTGTTAATACACCTGATGTCCCAGTGGTGAAGAAACCATGCCATTGACACCTACTGTCTCCCTCAGTCACAGGCACACAATGCTTCGCTGGGAGATGGGGAGGAAAGTTGAGCATGGGGATCTCTCATAGCTCTCTGTCCCAGGAAAGTGGCAAATATGGGAAAGTTTGAATAATCTCCCTCCTCCCATGATGAAGAGAAAGTCACAGGGCACAAAGCAAAAGAAGAAATCCTATACCTTAGAAAAGGAAAAGGGAGCTGCTGTTGATGATATCTGCTGTAGAAGTGGAGACAGACCTACTATTGCCCCAGACATACCCTGCCCTTACTTCCGAGAGAAGACAAACACAGGTAGAGAACAACATATTGCTGAGAAAAGGGTATTTGTATTCTTTTATTTGGGAACAAAGGATAATTGGACCCTGTTGGGATTGAAGGGCTCTAGTCTCAGAGAAGTTTCCAAACCCCAAACCTTGTAAGTCCCTATATTATCTTTAAAAAACCCCAAGAGTCCTGTAGCACTTTAAAGACTAGCAACTTCGAAGTGGGTTATAGCCCACGAAAGCTTATGCGTGCAGAAATTAAATCTGTTAGTCTTTAAAGTGCTACAGGACTCTCGTTGTTTTTGCTGTATACAGACTAACATGGCTACCCCTCTGGAACTTATATTATCTTAGTATAGCAACCTAGAATTCCCAAGAATAGGTGACAACTCCTCGTTGCTGGGAATGGCTACCCCTCATCCCCCAAGAGAGAGCAGTCCTTGGAATGTTTTTGTAATGATGTCAACTCTGAGGAACTCTGTGGCTGAACTGGGCATGGAACCTGATTTCCTGAATCTTAGACTCGAGCCTTTGATATTCTGGTTCTTTACTTTTGCTTCTACATTGACATTAAAGCAGGCCTGTCTGAAAACTAGTACAGGAAATAATTTTCAGGTTAGTCATACCTATTAGCAAATTAACAAAATGAGGCAAAATACTGCTGTTACACTGGTGTAGATCCAGAGTAATTCCAATTACGCTAACTGAGTTTCTCCCAGTTTACACTGGTATAAATAAAACCAGAATTTGCCTTGTAGCTGAACTATTCTGCTCGATGACACTAGAAGTTAGTCTGAATATACAGTGGTAAAGTAATTGTAGACATAAAAGAGAAAAGTATGTGCAATTTGGAACACGTATCTAAATCCAGTTTGTATTATGGCTGGAAAGGAATAAAACATAAATCTTTCTACTATTCTAGACCACAACATATTTAGCATCAGTGGTTGTTGAGTGCAGTAAGATTGCTCCATATAATGTGTTTTTGTCCTTAGATGACCTCATGTTTGATCAGAAAGTTACTTGCACCCTGTGAAAAGTCTATCCATAGCGTGAGGAAGGATGTGTCACCTGCTTTGGAAACTTCCTTTTCTTTTCCCCACAAGAAAGCAGGAAGCCAGATTACTGCCATTTTTTCTGAGCCCATTATAAGTGATAAATGGAAACACATATGCGTCTTCTCATTCTCTTCCATTTGGCCCCACATATCTTATTTTGTCTTTTTTCTTCCTTACTTTGAATGAATATACTAGGATTTATCTGTGGGCAGGATGCTTGTGGATTTACTTGCTATCAGTAGCAGATGGTTTACAAAGGAATCATGGTGTTTGATTAATTTGTGTGAGATGGTTGAGGAGTAGATTTAGTGCCATTTTGCAAGAAATGGGAATTTTGGAAAATAAATTATGAAGACTGAGATGAGTTATGTACTTAAGAGTAATTGCACCTCACCAGTTCTTATACAGTGCACTTAACTATTCACTCTTGGTAGCTTTTTATTGTAGTATTTAAACATGTGACTGCAGGACAATAGAGCAAATGCATGACCACAGATGAAAACAAGAGTGTGAGATGACATGACACAGATGGCAATGCATGCTTGCCATGAGTAAAAGTTGTGACTAGTTTATATAAATTGATAATGACCTCTGGAAAGATGCCCATTCACACAGCCTCACTGTCTCATTTAACCATGTGCTAAACAAAAATGATTTCTTCTATTTCAAGCAGAGATCTAGGCAATCTTACTTTTTGGTAACATTAAGATAAATGACAAGTTTGGCTTGGTGTTATTGATCTTGCTATGCTCACTCTAGAACATTCACTCACATTGCAAATATATTTTAGAAATCACTATAGTTGTACCAGGAGACCATCTGATCTGCCAGATACTCAATCTCATATTGTAGCTTCCAAATCCTCTCTTCTTTCCAGTAATGTTGTGTATTTTGAAAAAAATCAAAAGTTCCCATGTTTATCCTTTTGTCCTAGTCATTTGGTACTAAATTTTTGCTGCTGCAATACACATTTACCTTTCTTATGTTCTCTTCTATGGAAAACAAGCCTTATGATTCTTTTCCAGTTTGTACTAACACATAATTAATAGGCCTTAGGCCTTTTCTTCACTACAGAATTGAACCATTGCTGACTAAGGTGATAACTATGGTTACAGCTGAAGCTATGCTGAACAAAGTACATCTCTAAGTAGACATAGACAGATCATATTCAGCAATGTTTTAGCTAACTGCTGTTAACCTCAGATTTGAATAGGGTGACCAGATTGCAACAGTAAAATATTGGGATACATTGGGGTCTATGTGTGTGATATACCATATCATAGATAAACGTGTCAAAAAACTTTGGTATTAATAGTAATGGTATAAACGTAACCTCAACAATTACAGTATAATATCGTTAACACAATATACTGTAGACATAAATTAATAATTAACCTAAATATTATTTTAGTTTCCTTACGTTTCCCTTAGTGTAATAATTTTTTTTTAATGTTGAACAAAGTCAATTTTTTAAATTTAGTTGTGAATGTTTTGCAGAAAACATGTAGTATTTTCAGCCATCTGTAGTGCTGAATGAGGGGTGGGGAGGAGCCAAAGCACAACCTCCCAGAGTTTTCTCCTGGAGATGAACTGTCTCACTTGGGGAGAGTAGAAACTGTAGAGGCTTTGGAAAGTTGTGAAATCTCCACAGTCATGCAGCAACCCTAATGCCTTGATGGCCTAAAGACAAATTTAGGCTGAATGTCAGGAAAATTTTCTTAAACGTGAGAGCTCCTGGCATGTGTGATAATTCTCCAAGGGAAGTGGTGGAATTCCATCCCCTAAAACATTTAAAATCAGGCTGTATGAAATACTAGAAAATATGGTGTAAGCCATTACAGCCCTGCACTTTCAGAGGTGGGTAGACTGGATGACCTAAGTAAGCAATAAGACATGAGAGGGTGAGCAATATGGTCTCATAATATCATATCTGAGTGACTGTTTAGTGTGAGACTGAAGGCACAGAACTGTTAAACACTGAGGGGTTTCATCACGAGGCCTTACAACCCTTTTGTGCTCTTTGACTGTGATTATAAAATATTAATTTATAAAGGGACTTCCTCTTGAATATTAATAAATATAGAAATAATTTCTTTAATTGGGTGTAAATTTACATTAGGGGAAACAGTCAAGGATTATTATTAATTCTTAATGATGATTCACACTGGTTGTATTTTGCAATGTTTAGATTAACAATGTGAATTTAAAGCTGAACTTGGAATTAACATGGGAGAAGGGCTAAGCTGGAGAATGGTGTTCATTCCTGTCTCTGACAGCATCCCATTAAACTGGTATAAAGAACTGGGGAAGCATTATAAAGAAGATGGTTTCTTTTATAAACTGAGAAATGGATTTCTGCTTAAAACTCACTATTTTCTTAATGACTTTCAGGGGTTGTTTGTTTATATTTTTACTCTTTAGTGCTCTCCTCACCAATGCCATGTTAGGTCTGTTAGCTGTTTGAAACAGGCAATTGCAGAAAGCACAGAGGTGGATGTGGGGAGCACTACAATATAAAAATAAAAGCACTGCATAGTGATAGAAGTAGTGATTCCTAATATCAGTTCCATAGTGCTTACATTTTCAAAGTGCTATACAAATATTCATTACCAGTTCTACACTTGGACCCAATCTTAGTCACATAAAAACCAAGGACAAAACTTCCATTGACTTGCCTGGACACAGGAACATGCTCATTATTACTAGGTTTCCCTCTCAGAAATGACAAATTAATATAAACAGGAAAAGCAAAATAAAGTAATTGTGTTTTAACTAAAAGTTCCAGTTTATAGGAGTGAACAAACCAGTTACAACTGTATTATAAACTGGTATTAGGATTGAGGGACATTCCACTGTTTTCATTGGAACATAAATGTGCCAAGTAAATGATGTAGTTGGAAATTCCCAATGAAATACACCCAGCTCACACATAAGGACTTATTTGCATAGAGTTGAGGAGCTTCTGTTTTTCGTACAAAATCCAAATTAAACCTGAAGGACTGAGATCCTAAACCAGCTCTGCAGCTCTTAAATGGCATTTCTCTGCTTTTTGTAGAACTTATTGCTCAAGAAGATCCATAGTTTACAATCATCTGCTTTGACGCTATCAAGTCTGAACTTGATATATAATATACAAAGAAACAGGGCCAAAGAGGAGCTCACTCTTAGATCTTAATCCAAAGTTAGTAGAAAGACTTGCATTAACTTCAGTCACTGTGCCAGGCAACAGGTCAGATTATAAATTTCCTTCATAATCAGTCCCATGTGGTGTCTTGCACATACTTGTATAAAAGTGTTCATAATTCTTCTTATGTATTGATAGAATGTAAGATGGATGTGAAATCCATTTTGCTAGATGTGACATATAACTGAAACAATACACAGGATTTTATACTGTAAGCTTTGTAGAGCAGTGACTGTCTTCCTATGTGTTGAACTCTTGGTAGTAAAAATGAGCACGGATACATCTCTTACATGTCACAAATCTACCATACTGTTTGCAAGTTTAACAGGCTCTTCTCAGGAGAGGCCCAAGATTGGAGTAGCAAAAGTTATCATAGGCCGTAGTATAAATCCTAGTATTGCTTCAATACTTTGGCCAAAGTGAAGGAACAAAGAGAATGAGAAAGGGGTCCTTCTTGCAGCCTTTCGTTTCAAGTTCTCCTAACTTAGAAAAACTTTTCACAGTCAGACACGAGGGGTATGTCTACACTGCAATAAAATACCTTTGGCTGGCCCATGTTAGCTGACTCAGGCTCACAAGGCTCAGGCTGCAGGGTTATAACATTGCAGTGTAGACTTTTGGATCGAGCTGGAGCCTGGGCTCTGAGATCCCATGAGGGTTTGAGCCCATGCATATACACTGCAATTTTATTGCCCTGCAGCCTGAGCCCTTATCAACCCAAGTCAGCTGATACAGCTCAACCATGGGTGGTTTTACTTTTTTTCTGCAGTGTAGACATATACTAAAAGCCATATCCTGAGCTGGTGTAAATGAGTGTATCTCCACTGAAGTTAGTAGGGCTATGCTTATTTATACCAACTGAGGATCTGGCACCAAAGTCCCAAGCCTACAAACACATATGCACATGAATAACTGCATGGGAGTAATCCTGTTGAAGTCAGTACAGTTCCTTGAGTACAGAAGGTGAGTTAAGCATGTGTGTGTGTATGTGTTTGCAGGATCGAGACCTCATTCTCAAATGTGTTTTCATTTTTCAGTATGTTTAATGGCCTAGAGGCCAGTATGAAAAAATTCTACACCTCTTGAGGTCTATTGTTTGGGGTAAAAGCTGCCACAAGTATCTACACAGCAAATATAAATCCATTAGCCTCAATGGCTATATTATGAGTAACTCATTTCTAAGGTAACAGAAAATTGAGATGGACAACAGCCAAAGGTTTTACTAAATCAAAACTGAAACTGCTTTCTTAAAAGATGAAGAAGTAGATGAGGCCGAGAGGAAGTGTTTGTCAGACTCAAACATCCTCTTGGCCATTTAGTTCACATTTAGTTCAGACTGTAAATCTAGAGCAGAATCCTATTTTCATTAGCAGTGATTTTATCTACCATCATAGATAATTTGAGATTTGTGTATCCTGCTGAAGCTCATGCAGGTTGCCCATCAACGCAATAAACCATGTTTCCTTTAAGAGAGAATTACCTGAAGATGACTGACAACTCTTATCTGTTCCAAGATAGTCTTTATTATTAGCCTGTTTAACCTTCTGCTGGTTTTCATTACAACTTGTACACTTTCCCAGAAACTAACCAAGCCTTGTACAATTTCTAATAAAATAGAAGCCTGTGATCAATATTGGAAATCATTCTGAAGGGGAAAAAATTGCAAACTTGTTTGGTTCATATTTTGAAGGTGGACATCCAGAAAATATAAACCACAACTCTTTTTCTGGACGAATTCAATAAGCTCTGAAGCTTTTGTGAAGAGGTATGTTAAAAGACTGAAACCAACTCTCAGACAGAAGGACAGAAATAGGTATTGTTATTTCTATTTTTAAACACTTGAGAGGTGCTGAGATACTGCATTGATGGTGGCCATATGAATGCTTAGATAAATGGAGATGGAAAGGAAAGGTCCTGAGGTCTTTTACTTAAAGCGGTATATTCTGCACTGTCATTGAGGATCCCCATAAATAATGTAAAGCAAAAAGATCATTGGCCATGGAAAAATGTTATTTTTAAAGGATTTTTTCCCTGGTAAGTGTTTATAGAATATACATAATTATGGGCTAGATCAAGTAAGGGCTGGCATGTACCTATGATGTTGCAGGAACAGACCAGACAACCAAATGTGATGCTGAGAATCACAATTCTCATCTTTCTCTGACATGAGGAACAACCTATTCCCCCCCACCTGGCTAGTCTGGCTAGTGAATGGCAGGGGTTCAGATATTGTAGATATTGTGATATTGTAGTCCCCTGTGATTATTTAAATTGCATGAATAAATAGACTCAGACCCTTTTATCTCCATCTAGGAAATTTTAGACTTGAGTTCCAGGATTTAACTGTCCATGTAGAATTTGAGTCCTCTGCTACCTATACTAAGACTAAATCTGTTGTGTCCAAAGTAGTTTTATAGAGACCAAACATGAAGAGCCATTAAAAGACACAAGGTGAAAGTTCATCTAAACTTACAAGGTCAACATTTCTGACTGTTGTTCTCACATGTTCTATATAATAAGAATTCTCTATTCCTACAATAGACAAAGACAACACAGATGGTTACAGAGCATAAATCTCAACTCTGATGAATGTTCAGATAAAAAAGAAACATGGAACTAGAAACAAAAAAGAAAAAAAATGAAAGAAGTAATAAAAATCCAAAACCACTAAAAGGAAAGTGATACATTCAAGCTTATCTGCTAATTTTTTACCTCTGTACTCAACCTTTATCCAATTATCCATTCAGCTTATGGAGACATATCTACTGTGACTGTGAATTCAGAGGCATATATCTACCCTGTCTAGCCACAAAGGGGATGGGAGAATGCAAGAATCTATCTCCCTTTCACCACACCATAGTGCTGTGGTCCTCAAACTCCCCTAAGAGCAAGAAATGCTTCTGGCTAGGGTTGTTAGCAGCATAGCCACCCTAAAAGTGGTAGGGGCAGGTTGGCTGTGTTGGGGAGCATATAAACCGTATGCTCTAACCTTATAGGTGTAACAACATATATAACAGCTACCTAAGGCACAGTGGCTTCTGGAGTTCAAGATGAGGCAGTGGGGCTCTGCAGAGCCCCTAATATATATGGACAAATGCCTACAAGGCATAATTGAGTCTTCAGTGATGGCTTGAATGGTGGTGCACATCAAAGCACATTCTGCTTTGTTTCCTTTTTATTTCCACTGGTATAATATCACGGAAGTGTTTGGTCTTCCTTTGCATTACACCGATGTAAATTAAAGTAGAGTTTAGCCTGTAGGTCTTAGAAAAGCACCATTGGAATGGTGTAAATGGTTACACATACAAAGTCAATCAGCACCTTGTGAATTTTCATGAAATGGGAATACAATGAATATTTTTAACCTAGACTTGAAAGTTTTGGAGTAAGTATAAGGTAGTCTTTTTTTTTTCTGTAAAAGTCATGACTGCAAAATAAGCTTGACCAAAAGCAGCGCACTGTCTTATTACATATAAAAAAAAAATAATTAAATGGGAAAAAAGTTATTGCAATGCAATGGTTATTCATACACACAGGTAAAAGTAAAGAAATGTAGAGATCATGGCTTTCACATCAACTGTAAGAGCCTCCTCGCAACATCTGTGGCATTTTAATTGTTGTATGTGGTGATATTACTTGTTAGCTTTATATGTATGTATATAAAATTCACTGGCAGTGAGCAAATATGCTTGGTATGCTTTTTTCATTAGTTTACAACTTGATTTCTCAACCATTTTTTTAAAAGTCAGCAAAGTGTATGTGTGCCACATTGGAATTTGTAAAACTCCACTGCATTTGAGTTATTCAAGCACTCATAAGGGCCTGAAAAATATATTCAGATATGAAATACCTTCAGCCCGATGTGTAATTTTTCAGGAAGGTTTGTAAGTACCTGTGCATACACAGGGTTAAAGAGATAATTCCTTGCCAGTCATAAGTTTAATGACACAATGGAAACATTACATGAGTAAAAGGAAACTTTCAACTTATTTAGCTTTCTGTTTTCGAGAACCTGTAGTGAGTAACTTGCTGACCTTCTGCCTCTGGAGCTGATCTAATGCTATAATACTCCCTTGCCTATTTTAAAACAGTCTGCCAAAGACAGAATGTGAACAACAATGTTGGAAACATCTTCTATAAAACTTTATGGCCCCTGTGTGCAATTTACCCATCATTTTACTCTGTTTTTCCTTTTTGTTCAGGATACCAAAAAGGGTGGCATACCTACTAATGTATCTTATTGCTGATAATAAAGTCAGCTAAAGAGAGAGAGAGAAAAAAAAAAGCTATCCATTTAGAAAGTCCATTAGAATGTAATTTAAATTTTCTCCATACTAGCCTAATTTTACATTCTTTTACCGCTCTGTATTAGTGAGTCTACTCCCACGTGATTTTGGTTGCTATTCAATATTCTGAAAATGCTTCTCTATTTTATCTTCTAAAGACCTACTTATACTGAGTACTTCTCCATAACAGGCTGGTCGTTCCTCCTCTCAACACTGCCAGCAAAAGAATTCAATGCATAAAGAATGTGAAAAGTAATACAGCAGATGTATAGTGATAAGGTTGGAGAGACAGCATTAAAATCCTGAGGGAAGTGGGGGAAATCCCAAGCACATTGGATCATTTAAAATATGCTAGACAAAGTACTAAATAAAAGTTTAAGGAACATCCTTACAAGCCTGCATTGGCACAGGGATGAACTACGTGACTTGACATAAGAAGTCTTTTCTAATCCCTGGTGTCTAAACCATTATGTTGTAATGAGCTTGATAGTTTGTAGAATGCCCTCTTGTATATGATATCAGAACTGTTCAATTGTGTGTCAGAGGCCCTGTATCATATTTTCTTCGACTAAGGTGGGAAGAACCTGTGATTTTATAGCAAAAATATCAGTTCCTAGAGGGTTATGGCTTTGTTACAATGTGATTCTATGAAGGTGTAGCTTTTTCTGTTGTGGAAGATTTTAGAAAATGATATACCTGTGGTGCAGTTCAAATAGTTTGTCATGAATGAGTGAATCCAAGGAACTTACCCCAGATGAGACAAACACAAACAAGGGACTAAATCCTGTTCATAGTTTCACTGATATAAATCTGGAATAGCCTCAAATAGAATTGCTGGGTTCTGGTAGGGTGACCTGATGTCCTGATTTTATAGGGAAAGTCCTAATATTCGGGGCTTTGTATTGTATATAAGACCCTGCCCCCTGTCCCGATTTTCACACTTGCTATCTGGTCACCCTAGGTTCTGTGGACATAGCATCCTTAGGTTCAGACACATTATATGAACATACAGAGGGCAACCAGTTTCAGAAGGGGCTGTCATCATGTGAAGGTCCTTAGTTTTCAACTAATCCTAAAATTTGATAGAAGGGAGCCCTATCAGGAGCCTGGCCCACTTAGCAGTCAGCTCCATGCTCACTACTGTTTAGCAACACTTCCTACTTCACCACAATACTTTCTGCTTCCATCTTACTACTTAGAACTCAAGGAGAAACACAGGTTTCCCCCACTTAAAAAGACAGTTTGCAACAAGCTATTATTAAAGCATCTGCCTTCATTTAAAAAAAAAAAAAGGAGGCTTGGGTGAATATCTGTTCTTAGTAAAGCTGTGCAAAACTTATCAATAATTTTCTTACACTGTGTTTCATAAACAGTTTCACTTTTCCAGATGGTTTAGTGCATCTTAAATTTTGATTTTCCACAAATAAATGAGAAAATGTTACAAAGATGAAAGTTTTGTGAATGTTTGAACTGCACATGTACAGAGGGTTGAATTTCATATTTTAGTTTCAAAGTCCCTTTTCATTCAGGATAGTCCAATTTATTCTTAGAAATGGGATCATGTTCCCTGGAAAAAGATTAATTGCTAACCAGAAACATCACAAAACATTATATGCTTTTTTTTTTCGTAATTGCTTCATTTTTTAGCACATAATAAAATAAGAAAACCCATTCATATTATAATTATTTTTGTCATCCTTTCTGACTATTTCCTCCTCCTCTAATGCTATGGAAACTGAAGTGCAAATCTTTCATTAAAGATATAAAAAAAGATGTAATGGTAGAAATGTCCCACACTGTTTTATGCCCATGGCATTAAAATGGAGGTCTCTGCTAATTCACCTGCAGGTGAGAGGTGATTGTTTGCTTGCTAGATCCTCCACGTCTCCTGAAAAACAGAGTTTGATGCATACCTCATGGGTCAAATTAATCCCCAGTGTTATCCCACTGAAATCAATGGAGTTATACCAGAGATGCAGTTTTTTGCTATATGATGTTTATATTGGTTAGCAAGCCTCTCTTCCTTTACTTGGGGGTGTATCTGGGATTAATTAACCTTTTGGACCAACTTCTATACAAAACATTCTGTTCATTTTAAAGGCAGATTTAATTTAATATTCTTTACAGCAAACAAAGCAATACTTCAGTTTAGAGGAAATCTCAGGTCAGTTCAGAGCGAATCACTTACAGGGGGTTAACCAGCAAATGGCAAAGGAAAAAAAAATAGAGCTAAACCGAGATATCAGAAAATGCCTTTGAATGTTAAGGAAAGGAGCAGATTAATTAAGCCAGTCAAGGTGATAAAGGTGAAACCATTGGCCTGATTCACCATTATTACACAGTTTTACTCCAGTGTGACTCCAATGACTTGGGTGGAGTCACATTGGAATACAGTAAGTGTGTCAGAGTAGAGAATAAGACCCAATGGTTCCATTGGTGGGAGAACCATAATGATATTCTATAGTCTGCAGAACAGTCAGTAAGGCCCAGACCCTCAAGTGTATATAAATGCCTTAATTCCCACTGAAATCAGTGGGAGATAGGCACCTAGGTATCTTTGTGGATCTGGGCTTCACTATGAAATGGAAGCTATTTTTCTTCATGATTTGAAGTGATATGCAAAACTATGTTTGTTTTTCTAAGAAAGACACTTCTGAAATATGAACTGTTTTGAACGTTTCTTACTCTGTATAAACCCAATACAAACAAAGCTCCTTGGTTTTGGTTTTGAATGGGCTGTGCTGTCACAAAGAATAGAATAATTTAATAACACAGTGTCTGGGACAATAGCTGAACTCTCTGTGAGCTATATTGCCACAAATTGGTTTAGATCATTTTCAATGTATTGGTTGGTAGCTATATTACATAGATTTATAGATTTAAAACAATGTTAAGCTGAAGTTATGGTTGAGTCCATATTGATAGATGAAGGATAAAAACACTGCAGGGATGTTGTAATTATCCCACAAAACAAGCATTACAAAACCAGGAAATTTTGAGTTAGGGTTCAATTTAAAAGAAATCTCAATATGGTAAGGTATGGAAATACTCATTTAAAACACACAAATAACCTTAACTCTGCCCTGCAGTTATGCCATACATTAATTATACATTTGTGATGAGTGCATAATGTCTTTTGTAGTCCCAGGTTTAATTAAACTGATTTTTAAAGCCTCAGGATTGTTTCCCACTCATGGTGTCATGTGAGTGCACGCAAAACAGTCTTCCTCATAACTTTTAGCCCAGTGGTTAGGTACTTATCTGTGGAAGACCCCCAGTTTAAGTGCCCCCTTTACCTAAGTGAGAAGGGATTTGAATGGGGCTCTGTCACCTCTTGAGTAAGTGCACTAACCATAGAGCTATGGGATGTTACAATATAGGGATCCCTCAAACTCTCCTGTGGCGGCTGTTCCGTTGTAGGTAAATAGTTAAAGAGTCCTTTGGACTAGAGAGAGAGAGAGAGAGAGCATAAGCACAAGAGTCACTCTATGGCCTCGTGTTTAAAGCACTTACCTAAGATGTGGGAGACTCAGGATCCACTTCCTCTGCTCGAATGTCTATTTAAAATGATTGATTCACAATGGGATAGCTTGAACAGGAGAGACTGTGGGAGCTTTGCATCAAACTATCCCATAGGCCAAAGGTAAGAGTACTCACTTCAGAGGTGACAGATTCCAATTCAAATCCCTTCTTCCCTGAGGAAGAGGAGAGACTTGACATGGAGATCTCCCATATCCCAGTAAGTACTGTGACTGCTGGGCTAAGAGTTATGAGGGGGCTCCTCCCCTGCCCCAGCCTCTTGCAAAAACGGCACAGCTGCCCAACTCCAAAGAGGGTTTCCAGTTGAGAATTGCTTGCAGAGATAGGCACTCCCTGCAGCCCAGATTTAAATGCCTACCTCTAAGAGATATGGGGGGCTTAGCTTTGGCTAGCTTAGGTGACTCCCTGCTTCCCATGCTGGCTTAAATGAATTAAAGTCTAAGTTGCCTGTATCTTCCCCTTCACTATATAGGGAGTCTAAGCACCTAATTCAGAGTTTGTGAATCACATTGTATACCCGTGATTTTCTAGGCACCTAAAAGTTAGATACTGTGATGCTCAGCATCACAACAGCTAAGTACCTTTACGCATCCATGCCTTAGAAACTAAAAGAAAATCTAAGATAAAGTGACAGCTCTTGTCACAGGTCAAGACAATTGCACCTGTATTTTCCCCCATATGGTTCAGTAATGGCACCCACTCTAGGGTTACAGCTTCTCGGCTGTCACCACTCTTGAATGGAGACATGTATCTCTCTACCTCCTGAGCAGGGTTTTTTCAGGCTTCACAGTTCCCTACCTACACTGTGAGTTCCCCAGCAAGTCAGACTGCCTAAGACAGACTACTGTATTAATTTAGATAGACTATATGTGCTAAAGGTGTTATCACTGTTAATCCAGATTCAGGGTTTGGTATACAGAGCCTCAGCCTGCTTTAGTACCATGGAAAACACAACATTAAAAATCCTTTCAACCATTTATTAGAGATACAGAAAAGAAGGAAAAATCATTAAAGCATTTGCGTTAACACAAAACAGTGACGTATTAAAGTGAAGTATTAAATAAGGCTTTTATTTTAACAACATTTCTTATTCCTTTTCCCTTTAGGTGGAGAGAGTTTTAGAAGGAAACCCCTCTTTCTTTGACAGTTTTTTATATGGTATTAAAGATGACAATTGCTGTCCTTTTAGGGAAAAGGGAAGAAATTAGTTGAGATGGGTTGGAGCTGTTTTTGCTGCTAAAGACTGTTCTCCTTTCTTCTAAGGTGGTGGTTGGGATTCAGTGGGAACTTGTAGGGGTGGCAGTGTCATCTAGATCCCTTTCTCTGATCCAGTATGGTCAAGATATCTCTCGGGATTAGGAGGAAGAAGCTTCAGTGTCCCAGGAGACAGTGGGGTGTCAGCCATGATGGCGATGGTTGCTCCAGTAGCCTCAGTCTGTTTTTCTATGATTTTCCTTCAAAGTCTTTTTCTTCGTGGATTTAAAAAGGGCATCACGACTGGTGGAATAGTCCATGCCTTCATTATTTTGTCTACCAGTTAGGCCTAGTATCTGACACACCAGTTTTGTGTCACAGATTTTTGGATCCACATTTTCTTGCTTACCAAACCTGATCTTAATATAGTCATTGAGTTATATTAGTAGGCTTTTGTGGTTGAACTTATTCAGTTTTTGTCTCTCTTTTGTACTTTTTCCCATTAACATTTGTTATTATAAGTTATTGTGAAAGTTCATAAGATGTCACATACTTTTTGCAGCTGAGCCTACAATTACAGTACATTTGTAGGCCCAATTATCACAACAAGCCTGCTTTGCTTTATTCTCAGAGGCTATAAACAGCATAATTGTCCACAAGTATAAGATATCACACAGCCCTTCCTAAGCAAACACATTTATTCTTAAGGTGAAAGCATTAAAAAAACCCTAAAACAATGGAAGAACCTACATGCATGCTAATAAACTTACCAGAAATCACCCACAACAAGGGCTCTGGCAGATGATCAAAACCCACCAAGAGGTTTTTCTTTGGTTACCAGTTCATAACAGCTGCTTAGCTCTGAAAAGCACCCCCCTGAATGAATCTGTGGGTCACTCCTTTGTACCTTTTGGGTCTTTAATCTTGGAACTCTGGGAACAGCAGACAATCACTCTCTCCTTAGGACATAGCTTCATAAGTGTGGGTTTTTGTAAAAGGTATGGGGGAAGGAGGGATTTGCATTCACCCCTCGCCCCAGATATTTCCCAGGAAATCCATTTCACAAGTGTTGTCCCAAAAATTCATTCTTGTCTGCCACATAGTCTTTCGATCATCCAGGCCCAAAATAACACCTAACCTTTGCATAGAATAATGGACTCTAAAGATACTTAAACGTAATTCAATAAGATCTCCCAAAGATAGTGCAGGAAATTGCCATGTCTGTCACAGTACTGGCCACCCAAATGAATGGGGAGCTATCATCCTGCTTTCCCCAGTACCTCCAGCCAGTTTTGTAGACATGTATGTGAGGTGGTACAGGGGTACATGGCCTCATCTCTCCCACTCCTTTTAGGGCATTTGTGCCTTTAGGTGTACTGGGGAAGCAGAACTCGTGCTTCTCTGATGGCAGGGATCTCTATTGTGTGGAAGTGCGAGGGGAAGACACTCCTTGAAACATCCTTTCCCCATACACCCATGTAATAACCAGTCACAAACAGACGCGTAGCATACATTTCAATAAATGATTGTGAATACCTACAAGTGTTGGGTGCTTTGGGATGGGTTTGCATCTTCACAGCCATGTGAGAAAGAATCCAGTTCACTGAAAACTGGTTCAGGAATAAATGATGAACGTAAAAATCAAACAACAGCACTTGCCAAAAATAACACTATGTGAATAAATTTCAATCGCAAAGATAATTTTCATGTTAAATGTATGCCTGTGGATAATTGATGTGTTTAATAACTGACCCAGTATGTATGAGATTTTATCCCATTTATGATATTTATGACATGTCAGTAAATGTCTTTTTCAGGTGATTACTTGCTTTGATATTAACAATCCATGCATTGTTAATACACAGATATATAAAGAGAGAAATCCATCTGCAAGGTACTTTTAAAACTAAATATTGACTATTAAAACATTCATTCATTACTAAAGAGTTGTCAACTACATGATTGATAAATGTCAATAAATATATTTTAATAATCAACTAGTACTTAAACAACAAGCCAATTCTGTCTGATTAAACACAAACTAAATCCATGCTTGAGACACTGAATTTAAATTCAGCCCTGTTTATACTCCAAAGAATTCTAGCAAGGATTTCTCAAGATACATTCCATCTCTCTCTTTCTCTCCCTCCAGTAATGGGGATTCAAAAACACAGCCATTGATTGCAGAATGCATCAACTGCTTATAGCAAGATCCAAAATGCTAGAATAATAAGTTTTGTTTTCCTTTTCTCAGCTGTTACTCTGGAGGTCCATATAATATGCTAGAGGGAATTTTGCAATGAGAAAAACATTCCCAGTAATCAACTAGCAATTTCATGTAAGAATTAGTATTCATATGGAATCTAGAGACTTGAGCTGTTCCTGGATGCTAAATAAGAAATACATTTTTCATTTGGTTTTAGCTGCATTGACAGAGAGAGGTAATGCAGTAAGTGTATTCTACTGTTATCAGCTGTGACCTCAGCGGAGAGAGAGAAAATGGGTTTTTGCTGTCAGTTTCTTGTCCTGTTACAGATTTGAGTTTTACTCCAGAATTACTTCCAGCCTAATTGCATTTGACCCAGCACTCTTGCTGTGCTAGTGTCAGTCAGCGTAACTAGACGCCCATTGACGGTTAGTGTTTACAGAGTAAATATAATTGCTTGCTAAGCTCTAAAAGCATCAGCCTTATGTGCTTCCTCATTTTGATTAAAATATTGGTTTCTTTCAACTTGCCAACAGAGGCAACACAGACCTGAGTATTTACGCGTCCTCTGCGTAAGCCGCCTGCAGGGAGAAAAACTGCTAGGAAAGTAAATGAGCTCTGCTTTATTCAACACAATTTTAAATGGAAAACAGCAATTTCTGGCTAGGTATAAACACCAGTGCTTAGATTTAATAGAAGAATACTAATATATAACTAATACCATCATGATTACAACCTGAAATTGCAATGTTGTTTATATGTTTGCAAAGCCTAGAGAATGATCCCCTTTTAATTCCCTCTACCTTTGATGGAGACAAGTAGAATGCTCCAAATATGAAGCAGAGTTTTAGTGTAATTGTAAACCAAGATGTATAGATCAACTTGTTTGCACTTGCACACTAAGATTTTCCTAAGCTCTGCTTTGATTCGAGAAAGAACCCAAACTCTTAATATGAAATCCAGACAAAGCACTTGAGCTTTACTGGTTTGGGGTGAACACCAAGCAAATTTGCTGAGTGCTACCTGAAACTATATGTAGGCCTAGGTTATGAGAAAGTTGTTTTGTAATGAAGTAGGTTTGGGCGGGGGGGGGAAGTTTATTATTCAAATGTCAGATGCGTAAAAACCCAATATAAAATGAACATGTGATATCCATATGCCTATCCTGATGTCTTCAGTAAATTCCAACACTAGTAATTATAGGCCCAATCCTATAAGGTGCTGAGTGCCCTCTGAGGGATGCTCAGCAGTCTCAGCTTGCACTGGAATTTCAACAGAAGCTGAAAGTGATCAGCACCTTTCAGGGTCAGGCCCTGCATTTTGCCTATTTGCTACCCTCCCAAAAAGTGAAGAATGGTTGTGTGGTTAAAGCACATGAGTTTGAGGAAGGTGACCTGGGTTCCCTGTTACCAGGTTTTTCTTATAGGACTGGCCAAACCAAAGGTGGCTTCAGTTTTGCAAAATATTTTATTTTTGCAAAGCAAAGCAAAGCAAACAAACAGCAAAGCATCAGTGGTTCAGATTTCGATCCCATTTTTTTCAAATATCCCAAAGTCAGAGGATTCAGGTAAAGGTATTCTCTCGTCTCTATTTCAAATGAAGTGGAGTCTAAAAGGGAGGTGTTTTGGTTTTGTAGAAATTTGTCATTCATGATTTTATTTTGCAAAATCTGGTGTGGATCAGGCCAGGATCTTGTTTAGCTGAAATTCCATCCCCGCATAAAGGCATAGTGAGAAATTTGGATAAATGAGTATGGACCTATTGTTAACACTGCCCACTCCTTTTTTAGACAGGGTAAACCCTGGCTGTCCAAGAGATACACAGCCCGACTTATATGTTGAGACAAAAGATTTTATTGGTTAACAGAATTTCACATGCAAGTTAAAAAACACAAGTCAAGGCTTATTCCCTTCTCTGGGTTTTCAGTATGTCAGGTCTTTTCTTTGTCTTTGAGATTTGTAAGTATTTGAGGCAATTATTTAGCTTCACTTTTGGTTTTGGTGTTACTGCTTACTCATTAACAAATCATAAACAATATTCATAAAACCATATTTCAAATTAAGCCCCTATAGTGTACACAGTGCCTTACACTTCTGCAAACTGGATTCTTAAAGACAAATGCTGCCCCCTCCTCTGTGAGTTTGGATGGCTTTGCCTGCAGTGGAAGCCGTGTGGTTCTACTGTAAAGATAGGATGAGGTAGGGGCATTTTTTGAGGAGCCTCAAATATCAGCAACCTCAAATGTTGTGGCGTCCAGATGTGTAGGCAGGGCCAGATTTAGGGACAGGTGAACCAAGCAACTGCCTGGCTTGGTGCCGGGCTTGGGGGGCACCAGGCTCGGGGTGCTGTTTTTGTTGTTAGGAATAAAAGGGAAAATAGAATGTCTGAAGTAAAATGTTTCAGGTATTCCATACATGGATTCATTTTTCACTAAGAAAATTTAAAAGTTTCTATAAGCTTAGAGGAAACAATTTTTATTTGCTTATGTATGGCAACAATAAATACAGATTTCCAGATCCTAGCATGCAAATGTATTGTCTTATATAACAGAAAAATCATACATGCAAATCGTGCATCAAAATCATGAAATGGGCTATAAATGCAATAAAAAATAAGGTCTTCAAAAGTTTAACAAATGGAGATGGGGGGGGCAAGATGCTCCTCGATCTAAGGTCGGCCTTGTGTGTAGGGTACCCCACCCCATACCAACGTGGGGTATGAATAGGGACCCTTGTTTTCTGTTTTTATTTTGTTTAAAATTTCCTGGGAATATATCAGTGTTTATCATAAAAATTAAAAAATAGGTGAAAAAAATTAACTTCACAGTTTTCTGGATAATATTGGAGTAAATATCACTCTACTGTTTGTTTTTTTAAAACTTTTTTAAAAATCTCATGTTCTCAAATGTAGTCGGCTACATAGAATGACAGAATCATAGGATATTAGAGTTGGAAAGGACCTCAGGAGGTCATCTAGTCCAACCCCCTGCTCAAAGCAGGGCTAACCAGCTACATCATCCCAGCCAAGGCTTTGTCAAGCCGCAGTTTAAAAACATCTAAAGTTGGAGATTCCACCACCTCCCTAGGTAACCCATTCCAGTGCTTCACCACCCTCCTATTGAAAAACATTTTCCTAATATCCAACCTAGACCTCCCCCACTGCAACTTGAGACCATTGCTCCTTGTTCTGTCATCTACTACCATTGAGAAAAGCCTAGCTTCATCCTCCCTGGAAACCCCTTTCAGGTAGTTAAAGGCTAATATCAAATCCTCCCTCATTCTTCTCTTTTGTATAATAAACAAACCTAGTTCCCTCAGTCTCTCCTCATAAGTCTTGTGCTCCAGCCTCCTAAGCATTTTTGTTGCCCTCCGCTGGACTCTCTCCAACTTGTCCACATCCTTTTTGTAGTGGGGGGCCCATAACTGGACACAATACTCCAAATGTGGCCTCACCAATGCTGAATAGAGGGGAATAATCACTTCCCATAACCTGTTGGCAATGCTCCTACTAATGCAGCCCAATATGCTATTAGCCTTCTTGGCAACACTGCTGACTCATATCCAGCTTCTAATCCACTGTAACCCCCAGGTCCTTTTCTGCAGAACTGCTGCCTAGCTCATCGGTCCCCAGTCTGGAGCAGTGCATGGAATTCTTCCGTCCTAAGTGGAGGACTCTGCACTTGTCCTTGTTGAACCTCATCAGATTTCTTTTGGCCCAATCCTCCAATTTATCTTGGTCACTCTGTATCCTATCGCTTCCTTCCAGGGTATCTACCACTCCCCCCAGCTTAGTGTCATCTGCAAACTTGCTGAGGGTGCAATCTACCCCATCTTCCAGATCATTAATGAAGATGTTGAACAAAAGCAGCCCCAGGACCGACCCCTAGGGCACTCCACTTGTGACCGGTTGCCAGCTAGACATGGAGCCATTGATCACTACCTGTTGAGCCCCATGATCTAGGCAGCTCTCTATCCATTTTATAGTCCATTCACCCAACCTGTACTTCTTTAACTTGTTGATAAGAATACTGTGGGAGACTGTATCAAAAACTTTGCTAAAGTCAAGGTATATCACGTCCACCATTTTCCCCACATCCACAAAGCCAGTCACCTCTTCATAGAAGGCAATCAGGTTGGTCAGGCATGACTTGCCCTTGGTGAATCCATGTTGATTGTTCCTGATCACCTTCCTCTCTTCCAAGTGCCTTAAAATGGATTCTTTGAGGACCTGCTCCATGATTTTTCCAGGGATTGGGGTGAGGCTGACCCGTCTGTAGTTCCCTGGATGCTCTTTCTTCTCTTTCTTGAAGATGGGCACTATATTTGCCTTTTTCCAATCATCGGGAACCTCCTCCAATTGCCACGAGCTTTCAAAGATAATAGCCAATGGCTCTGAAATCACACCAGCCAACTCCCTCAGCATCCTTGGATGCATTGCATCTGGCCCCATGAACTTGTGTATGTCCAATCTTTCTAAGTAGTCCTGAACCTATTCCTTCAGCACTGCGGGGTGTTCACCTCCTCCCCATTCTGTGCTGCCCAGTGCAATAATCTGGGAGCTGACCTTGTCCGTGAAGACAGAGGCAAAAAAGGCATTGAGTACCTCAGCTTTCTCCACATCCTCTGTCACTAGGTTGCCTCCCCCACTCTGTAAAGGGCCCACATTTTCCACTTTTATGTTTTCAAACCAGTTTGGTACGAAATGTAGTTCGCTACTTTTTTTTACTTTGAATGCTGATGAATATCCACAGTATCTCTAAAGCCGTTAGCTTGTATGTGCCGTGCATGGGACTGACAACAATAAGTACATCACTGCTGAAGTCATACCAATACTTCTGACTCAGCTCCCCACTCCAGAGGTTACTGCCCATGTAGCCGAGCTGCCATACTGACCACTGCAGAGCAGGGCCATGGCTGCCCATGCTACTGCAATAGAATTCATGGAGGGACTACAGTACAATTCTGCAGCATGGAGAGGGAAGATTCCTTTCCCTCAACCCTAGATTCTTGTGCTTAGTGCACAGGAGAGAGTAGGATTTCCTCCTTAGCTCATAAACACCATTCTTCCTCCATATAGCAGAGTGGAAACAGCACAATGTCAGCTGAATGTCAGTATTTTGTTCATCATCTTAGACCATCTATGAATCATGAATGCCATGAAAGCCTGTAGTTTTACATTTTTAATATGCATCACATCTGTATATCTCTGAGTTATCTATCTATATGAACAACAGCTGAAATGCCTCATTCTGTACTGCTGCCAGTGGTCTCTTATGCACATTGCATTAGTCAACACAGAAGGAACCAATTATTTTTGTAAGGAAAATGTCACCAAATCCTTTTTTCAAATACTTAAGATATTTTCGGCTAATCACATTTTCATAATCCTAATACAGCTGTTTGATACTGAGGCAAAACATAATCGCATATGATGAATGTCCCAGAATCTCGCCTCTGATTTTATTAGCTCCTTTGCACAGACAGCTGAGGCCTAGTAAAAGTAAACTGCTACAAATATAAACCCAGATTTTGGTCTATAGCGAGGGCGCTTTTGCATCATACTGCCAGCATAAGCACCCCTAAAAGTTGTATAGCCTGCCAGGGGAGGATCACCACAGTGAATGGCATAGCAATTCACTCATCACCCCTGTGATGCTGGCAGACCAGGTGCCAGCTCATATCAAGGCCATTGGGCCTCACTGAACACTGACAAATGCATGACTGGAAACCAGTCTGGCTCCCCTGTGTGTTAGTATTGTTTAAATAGATATTAGTGTTATAAGAATGTGTTTGGACTTTATGAAATGCTTGTAGGATGTTGCATATATTAATCTTACTTATAATATCTATATCCCATGTTATAAGGGAATATTTAAGTTTTGCTCTGTAACTATACAGACTGTAAGCTGCCATAGTTAGGGGATGAGCATTACCAAGCATGAAATACTAGTTTAACATAATAGGTGTTATCTCCTGCCAATTAAAGAAGGCATATAGACACCAGAGAGGCCATTGTAGAACATCAGTGGACGAAAGACTTTGTGGATTGATTACTCCACACCCATGATGAGGGGATGTGCACAAATCCTCGCCCCACCACAGCTTGTGGAAGGGAATGAAAATCTTTATTGAGGAAAAATTGTTATCCATATGCTGCTTGAACTCCTAGGGGTGAAGATTTCTAAGAGCTTGTCTATACTATCACTTACATCGGTATAAAGTACATCACTCAGGGGGTGTGAATAATCCACACCCTTGCATGATGTAAATTACACCGATGTAAGCACTGACATAGCTACTTTCCCCACCAACATAGCTACTACCTCTCATGGAGATGGAGTAATTAAGTCAACAGGCGAGCTCTCTCCCGTCAGCTTAGAGCATCTTTGTCAGATGTGCTACAGTAGCGCAGCTGTAATGCTTCTAGTGTAGACTAGCCCTAAGCATAAGCAAGAAGTCCCCAGCTGTTTAGCTTTAGTTAGCCCTAAAGGATATATAAAGCTTGCATATTATAGCGACTACTATCAATCATCTTTTGGGACCTAAGACCATATCTCATTTGTGTGTGTATGTTTACCTGCTTTAAGCTTGTAAAAAGCTCTTATTTATTTTTCCTAGTTAATTAATCTTTAGTTAGTTTATTATAGGATTGGCTACAAGTATTGGCTTTGGTGAGAGATCTCGGATTTAATTCACCTGGGATAATCAACTGGTCCTTTGGGACTGTGAGTAAACTGAATATTGTTGTGATTTTTGGTGTGACAGACCATCTATCACAAAAGCAAGCTTCCTGGGTGGCAAGAGAGGCTGGAGTGCCCAAGAGGACTGTCTGTAACTCCATGTTAAGGCTGTTATAGTGCTTGAGGAGTTCACACTTGATACTTGGTTGGTGAAATCTAAGTATAGAACACAACCAGTTTGGGGTTGGTGCCCTGTTCCTTGACAGTCTGACCTGAGGTTAGCACTCACGGTCGTGAGCAATCTAGACAGTTTGATAACTCCTTTAAGTGCACCAGGTAAAAAAAAGGGACATGGCTAAGAAGAAGATGTGTAGCCAGGCCTTCCCTACATCTTGCTAATCCCTGGCTGCTGTTGGTGTAAATTAGAACAACCCTTGGCCTGCGCTAAATTATGATAGTGGATTGGCTCAGTACACAATCAACACTGGATTAAGGGGGCAATACGTAGTTTAAAGCTACCTTTGCAGATGCACTTTTTGAATTGCGTTGTACACTCCTAGGCCCAAAGTGAAGATCTGGACCAAAGTATGTATCTAAACCAGTGTTTCTCAATTAAATTTGGCCACGGAACCCTTTTGAACTCCATAAATAATTGCAGAACCCCCCAAACTCTTAACAGTCTTCAAATGTCGAAATAAGCAAAGGTCAGCATTTCTCACTTAAATTACACTTACACTGGATACCCTCCGCTGGAAAATCCGGGACATCTTCCCTTTTTCGGCAGCGCGGACAACAGCTGCTCTTGGCGGCGGAGAACGGCTGATCAGCGGCGCGGAGAATAGCTGCTCTCGGTGGTGGAGAACAGCTGATCGGCGGCGCCGAGAACAGTGCTCGCGGAACCCTAACAGTGTTCCTGCAGAACTCCAGGGTTCCGCAGAACACCAATTGAGAAACACTAACATAGCCTTACTCTAAAAAATACATGGAGGACTCAATCTATAATGTCTGTATAGTTGAAAATTAAAGATGGTCAAAGCTCATAAGGCCTTATTCTGGATATATAAATGCCGTTTTTCACCTCTCCTGCTGTGTCAAGGGCACCTTAGAGATAGAGTGATGTAAAGGGACCTTAGTGTAAAGGAGAATCATGCCCAAAGATTCTGAGGTTTTGTAAATCATATCATGGGCTATGCTGTCAATTTGTTTATCTTTTCCCCCCTGTAATTTGGGTTCTTTCCCTGTGGTGATTCAATTTTACAGATATTTTTATTGAGAAAGTGAAACCTTTATTATTAGAAGGAGATAAATGAACATTGCCACCTTTTGCCCCATCTCCCAAAAAAGCTAGGCATACACCACAGATTGTGTGAGTACAGTGTATATATTGAAATACTGTAGCCATTTTTCATTTGAATTTTTCTTTTCTCACTTTTGTTCCCTTTTATTACATCCTGGGTCAAATTCTGTTCTTAGTTATACTCACTTTAAATGGAGAGTAACTCCATTGTAATCAGCGGAGTTACACCAGATTTACCCCAGTGTGATGGCAGAATCTGGCTCTCACCTGATTTATTGATCCATTTTCACTCTATTTTTTTCCTATCTCGCCCTTTCTTACTCCTCTATTGTCAGTTGGCCGTAGGCAGGATTAATGCATAATAACATCCCAGTTCAAGCAGGAACTAGCCTTAGCTCTTTACCAAGGTTAAAAAATATGCCAGCTATCCTAGCCACTGATTTAACTATTCTCTGCACCTTAATATTTGGGAGGAGGTTTGCCCCTGTTCCACAATGAAGTCTCTCCAGTTAAAAAAAAATTATGTTAAGGGAAGTTCATTTATACATTTCCTTGATCGTTATGTTTGCCCATATTTGTGAGTTGGTAGCAGTAAAGGATTATCTGTGCTTTGAAACCAATATATTTACTATGTGAATACACTGAACACTGCTTATTGCTTTCTGTGTCCTTCCAGCTCAGTAAATCCAGAACCTGGCAACCGAGAGACACTATTTTTAATGTTTCATTTAAACAGCAATTTCACAGTAGTTCTGAAAAATATTTGTCTTGAATACAGAAAACAAAATACACTATCACATTTATTTTATAAACTATACTGAAAACCTCTTTGTTTAAAAAAATATTCGCACCAGCCAGATTTTTCATTAAAAGGGTTACTGCTAATCAACAATGTGCTTAAAACAGTTTCTTTTTGTGCCCAGGCCTTAATCCAGCTGTGAATTTTAATCATTTTAAGGGACCCAGTCAACAGGATGTATGCATTGATTTGGAAAAGAAGTTTGTAGAATGTTCAACAAAATAATCAAGTCGATAGTGGGGACATAACATATACGTAATGGTGTATGCAAATTCCACTCTGGGCAATAAGAGGTTATGGAACTGCTCTAGGCTCAGCCAGCTCTGTCCTGCCACGTGTGTAGGAAATGCACCAACTGGAGGAGAAGTTCAAAGGAAGGGGAGCAGCTCATATAGTGGCAGAGCAGGGAAGAGAGCAGACTAAAAGATGTTTGCACCTTTTAGTTTCAGGCATCCCTAGTAACGGAACTGTGTGTTTTTCCAAGTGAATGAGTGTAGAGAGACCGATGCTTTGGGAAGCTACACCACCTGCCTCCAAGTTCATGGTCCCAGGCACCATGTAGGAATAAAATTGTAATTGTAACCCTGTAGCTTAATTCATAGCTTTTAATTGTAATTGTAACCCTGTAGATTAATTCATATCTTTTAATTCATACCCTTATTTGTGTCAACCTCTATATGGTTATTATTGAAATCATGTAACATTTGAACTTCTCTCAGTCATACTCCATATTGTGAATGTAAAACCCCATTTTGACCTATGTACTCCATCTTGTGTAAAAACCCCATTTTGACCCTATGTACTCCATCTTGTGTCAAACCCTTTCTAAACCTTTAGATGAATAAGATAGTTATCTGAACAAGGTATGAATGGAGGGTGTATGTGTGTGTGAGTCAGACCCAAACTGCCAGCTTGTCCTGATGAAGTTGTCCTGATGAAGTGTGAAGTCCATCCTAGGCTGAAGAGTGTGAACATAGCCCCAAAAAGCAAAGAAGGATCCACCCCAGAAAAACTTAATCAAACTTAATCAAAGACATCAAAGAACAAGCTGAAAGTCACGTCTGCTATTGTACCAGCAATCAAGGGTCACAGAGAAGCGATGTGACACAGCAGAACTGAAAAACCTATAAAAGACTGGGTGAGATTTCAAGGCTTTGGGGGAAAAACAGCGTTCTACACATCATCTAAAGAAGAGTGTCGGTGCGCGCCCGACAACGACCCTGCTCTCCTCGTGCCCAGCTTCCCTGGCCAGGTAGCTGCCACGAGCCACGAACTCCAGCAACGAACCCTAGCTACGATCTCAAGCCACAATCAGGACTGGTAGCTATATATAACTATAGAACGCTTTCTGGTATGTTTGGGCGCGTGTATGTGTGTGTATGTGTAGGTTTAAGTTAGTTATTACTTTAGTTTCTGTCAATAAATGCGGCATACTGCCTTTTCCCCTTGAAAAAGTCCCAAGTGCTTAATTTTGCACAACAACCGGAAGGGACAGCCACTTCCTGCAGAGGGATTGGTTACACTCCTCTCATCCCCATTTCCTAGGTGATGAAACTGAGGCAGAGAACTATGTCCCAGTCATACAATCCAGTAGAAAACCCCATGGGAAGGAGCTCTGGGAAAGGAACTAGCTGTAAGGATCTCCTTGCAGAGCTCCCGCTATACTGTTCTGTGACAGGCATGATTTGCCCTTTCTCAACACAATATACTGTGGGGCCCACCTTCAGAACCAACACAACCCTGTGGAGGCTGTTGTACCTCCATGCTGACTTTGGCCTCTGAGGCTCCAAATCCCAATCCCCCAGACTGCAGCAACCCCCTTTTTGGGCTGTTTTATCTTTTCAACTTAATCCCCATCAGTGAGAAGCAGATGAAATGTGTATCCCTTCTCTGACCTGTGCACTCCTTTTTCTCCCCTGCATGGATCCCAGACTAGAGGAGAGGCACTGGATGATATAGAGGAAGTGAGAGGATGTTGAAGCCCCTCTTCTGCATGGGAGCACAAACATCCATTCATTATGAAATTGCTGTTTAAATGAAGTGTATTTATCTTTCTCCCTCACAAAGGGACCTTTTTCATTTAGGACACAGTGCATGAGGAATCATCTCTTAAGCATTTAATACTTTAGTACTGAACATTCAATCCGGGTTCTGTTTTTTTCCTGATTAGTGAAATTTCTAAATAAAATTAGAGAGAATAGAGAGACAAGGTGGGTGAGATGATATCTTTTATTGGAGCAACTTTTTATTGGACCAACAAAAAGATCTTCACCCACCTTGTTGCTCTAATATCCTGGGACAAACACAGCTGCAGCAATATTGCAAAATTTATAGAGACTATTCCTTTTCTTACAGTCCATGGACTGGCCTAAGCCTGCCCTGGAAAAAGGATGGGGAGGCCTGCCAGTTTATTTGATATACACTACTGTAGACTAACCTGATCTCGTCATTCAAATCTCTATTCCATTTCAGAAAACTGAGACTTCTGTAAAAGTTCCCTTAACTTCGGTATGAACAGCGCTAATCCAGTGCTATCTATCGTACATATACAGCTCCCATTACTGTAGTATCTGAGCACCTCACAATTTTTTAGTGCATTTTGTCTCACAACACCCCTACAAAGTAGGGGAATGCTATTATTCCCATTTTACAGACAGGGAATTGAGGCACAGGAGATTAAGAATCACAGAGGCAGTGCAGAGAACTGAAGCTGTGTTTTCTCAGTCCCAGCCTTGCTCCCCTAATGTCTACCATCCTTCCCATTCAAACACTAACTGCTTTGGAGAAACTTACTTTAATGTTCCATTAAAATGTAAAAATAATAATTAATACATAAACTAAACTATTTATAATACTATAAAACTACACATTTGTTTCATTTTACCATGATGTGGCCAAGTACCACTTTGAACTTCTATTATGATATGTTGTACCTCTTCTCCCTACTCTTTATCTGTTTTCAGAGTGTGAATTTTCTGAAGGAAAACTCTGTTCTGTTCTGTCTGGAAAGTACCTAACATATTACTGGCTTTACCTAATAAATAAAATAATAATAATGATAATAGTTAATAATGCTCTGCTCCTGTTAAATGTGCAATTGAAGTGGAGCCAGAAATAAAAAATTCCATTTAAAGAAAAAATGTGAGGTTTTGACCTTTGGTTTCACTGCACATCAGAATAAAACAAAGCCTTTTTGAAATTTTTAGAGTGAGAGAGAGATCTTTCCCAGACTTGCCAATAGCCCAGTGGCAAGGGCACTCCCCTAGGTTATATGACATCTACACTTAACTCCCTGCTATGAATCAAGCACAGGAGGGACTTGAACATGGCTGTCTCATATCCCGGGGGTGTGCCTCTAATCATCATGCTACTGGATTTTCGGGGTTAGGGTGTCTTTTTCTCTGGTTTTGATTAGAAATGCTTTCCTGGCACTGAGATTGCTTCATCAAAACCAATATGTTTTTGCAAAAGAAACAGCAACCCCAAAACCCCACAACACTGGTTTCAGGGAATCAACATTTTCCACTGAAAAATTCTAATCAGTTCTAAATTGAAGCTTATCTCAGAAATTAAGTGTGCAGGATCCTAATGTTTGTTTATTTTCATTCTAAAATATACAGTTGTATTGCCACATACTACACTTTTCGATATGGAACTTACAAAATATTGATATAAACCAGCGTTCCAACAATCAGGCTGTTGTGTAATATGTCACTGCCTTCCTCCCACTCACTCCTTGCCAGCCTCACTGCTGGAGTTCATCTCATGCTGGAGCTGTATTGAAAACGTACTTAGGATTTCAAAGAATTCTTGAATGTATAATGAAGTATATTCAAAATTGCTTATATTTAAGAAAACAATGTATTTTGTTGCTGTGCATACTCTCCAACAAGCTGTGATGTCAGATGAGGTTTAACGTTGATGTTAACATGATTATTAGAGCTGCATTTTCATAATCCTACAAATGAGGGGCCACATTATGCAATTGCTAGATGGGCGGGAGCAGCAGAAAGAGGATTCAAAGAAACTTTCCCTTCAATTGGTAAGGGGATCAGCACAGTGTAGGGTTTCCACGTTTGAAATGCAAAATAAATGGCACCCCATCCCACAAGACAAGCCCACCGCAAACCTAACCCCAAGGCAACTCCTCAATCCTCCCCCTTCAATAGCCACTTATAATGACTCAAACCTTCTCTCACACTTGTGTGGTGTGCTAGCGGGTTGCTGGGCAGACAGCTGCTGTATTTTCAACAGTTTTGATCAGTTATTGCTTAAACTGCAGAAGTGGGAATGCTGCAGCATCTTTAGCGGGACACAGGAATTTTTAACATTAGATATCCCAGTGTATTGCAATAATAATGCAAATCTTTAGACCCAGGGAAAAAAACCCAGCAGATACAACTATTTTTCTGGCAACCGCCAACTCCATAAAAATCCCACCCAGCCCAGGCAAATACTGGCCAGGTGATAACCCTAACACAGTGTGTGCAGGGAACACTGACAGCTTTTCCATAGGAGGACAGAAAAAAGAAGGTATGGACTATGGGCCCATCACACTGGCCAATGGAGCTGGCCACATATGAAAGAAGACACACACTGCACCTTGCCAAAAGACAGTCAACTTTCTGCTTTAGCATGCACTCTCCTGGAGGCCCAGAATGAATTCTGTCTGGCAGCCAGAATTCCTCCTAGAACTTTCACCGCAACATCACTCTTCCCTGCTGCAGGGATGTCTCTTAACAATGTAATCTAGCTCTAGAGATTGAATAGACCTATTCGGTCATCTAATCCATCTCCTTGCCAATGCAAGACTGTTTCCTACAATATATATTTTCCAGTGCTTTGGCCAGTTCTGTTTGAAATGACTCACTCTTCTACTTTCTTTGGGACGCTATTCCCCAATAGATGTCACTGTTTAGTAAATGTCATAGCTAAGAAATAGTTTAATAGATGCCACTGTTAAGAAAGAAATTTTGTATTTCTATAGCCTCTATTCTGAATTGGGGGAAATGGAGAGAGAAATTCCCCTGAGGGATGTGAAAGAATTTTCTTTCATCAGCTTTAGATTTTGTGTGCACCATATGTATATCCTGGGCATCATAAAAAAGGTTTTTGGATTCAGTTCTGAATCTTTGAGTTGATCAATTCCCCTGCAGATTAATCTGGTAATTTACAGCATTAGTTCAGTAGAGAATGTGTTTGCTTCAGAATCCATTATGCATAGTCTAACAATCCTGATACATATGTGCAGATGGAAGACCATGGTGCCCATTAGGGGTTATTAATAACATTTATTCCACATTTCAACAAAACATCTTCGCCAACATTTCACCTCTAATCCCATTTTCTGGGTCTAGCATGAAATGGATTAATACTTTACCCAGCCCTTCTTAAGAAACGTTGCAGCTTCTATCTCACATTGCCCCAGGCTTATCTTCAGTCTTGTGTGTTTGAGGTTGAGAAAAAGCTCAGCAATAGAGATCTGAATATTGAAGAATTGTCGTTATAAATATGGTTTGCCTCACATGGGACTGGGCTGTAAATTCAGATCTAGATGTCATACACTCCAAAATTTGGAGGCTTGGTGGAGAATTGGATCTGGGTGTTTTTTTCAAAACAATAAAATGACAGGAATTGTTTATGACATTTGGGTCCAGATGTGTATTTGGATTTCTGAGATCACCCAAATTCAAGGGTGTTTGTATCTGAGGTTTTGGTTTGGGCCCATCTCCAGTTTTAACTTTTTCCTGTTTTGTTTCTTGTTAAAGGACAGAAATCAGTGCACAGTGGGGCAAATTCTACCCTGTAGGGCTGTCTCTTACAGCAGACCTAGTGTGTTTCTTGTTGGTTTGTGGTGGTGGTGGTAAAAGGGGAAGGATTTAGGAAACATGCATGTTGGTGCACTACATCTGTTCACTGTGTTGTCCATCTCCACAGGGACTCCCTGTGTTTAAGTGTGAAAACTAATTTAGGAACAGTGCCAGCAGATTTGAGACTTTGTGGATTCAATGGCCATGCCCCTATTCTGAATTGGGGGGCACAAGCAGTCCTTCCACCATCTCCCCTAAGGCCCGGGAAAACTCTTCACTGTGCAGCCTGGTTGGCTGGGCTATGTGATGAAGCCAGGATTTGGGGCAAAAACTATTTCCTCGGTGGTGTAGATATTTTTAGATATACTCTGAGCATAGCCCATCATATATACAGTGTGGGAGGAATACAGCCATCCAGAATGGGAGAATGAGTTGATATCTACCAGTATAACATTCCATATATCCCATGGAGGGTTTGATCATTACTGTTTATCTTAAACAGTATACATTTCTGTTGTCTGCAATGGATAGAGAGTGTAACCCTGGGGAGTTAATAAATCACATACTGAGAAGCTTTAGCGTAGAGGAAGGCATAAGGATGAAATTAATTTTTAATACATTTTTAAGAAGCACTTTTTTGGCTCAAAACTGTCATGCCTAGTATGTTTATAAAGGCACACGTAGCATGCTCTAGTTAAGAGTCTGTCAGTGTTTCCACTGTAAACCTTTATTTTCAGAGGTTTATATTATAATTCCAACATAAAAATGCAAGCCAGGCAAAAGATTTGGCATAAATCTTGGCCTGAGGGAGACATTTTCTTTAATGACTTTTTTTAAATTTGGCATTACTCATATTGAGATATAATAGTAATTAATAAGTATACTTTTATTTGTAAAATAAGGTACACAAAGTACAAATTTGCTTTCTGACCATGTTTTGCTCTTAAATTAACTTAAAAACATTTTTAAAGCTTAAGCTTGCAAACCACTAATCCATATTATGTAACGGGACTTTTCAGTATTTAAGAACAAATATTTTCCAAAGCTTTAATATTAAAGGCTGACTGCTTTTCAGACTGACTTACTATCCCCATAGAATTTTTACTAGCCATTTTGCATTTCAGACCTATGCTGTTACTGAACATCCATAATAGTGTGCTGTTGATTGTGAATGCATATTGGGTGAAATTAAATTCACCAGCATGAAGTCTGATTAATTGATATTCTTCGGGTGAGAGTTCATTATATGTATGAAAAAAGTACTCTCTCCATCTCTCTTTAAAACAAACAAACAAACAAACAAGTAAATTAAACAGGTTAAAAATATGTTCCCAATTTTTAATTTGTTTAATATATTCGTTGTAAACCAAACACTAAGTAACTAACTAAAGTTAAAGTTCAAAGTCTACACACAAAAGCTGAGAAATTCAGCAGTAAGTCTGAAAGTCCATCATTAGCCTATTGGCTTTTTTTTGCCCAGAGGCTTTGTAAGAGTCACCAAGCACTGGGTAATGTTACAAGCCATATGTGCTGCCTGCAATATCTCAGCACAACAGGGCACATTAAGGCCCGAGTTTCCGCCTACCCTTTGAAGATTTATATCAGACCTTTTAACCTGATGTGAAAACAGTTTAGTGATTTAATTATTTTTATGATACTCAACAGCTTTTATATTTCCACACACACTGTGTAACCGTCGTGCTGTAAATAGTTGTACATTCAACCAGACTACTTCTATATTAAAGCAAGGGATAAGTGAAAGCAATGGAGTTCAAGGGTTTGTAAATCTTTTCAGCTACTTTTTGGGTTCACACAACTTGTTTGAGTTCATAAACATTTTCCCCTCTCATATTTGTTTCCAATGGAGACAAACAAATAAATAGGTTTTTCTTGCTAAATGGAAACATATGCTCTGTATTATGAATGGCAGATCATGCCGCCAAACTAGGCTGGCACCCATATTGTAAAATATCTGTGGTCCATCAGAACTTCACAGCTGTCACTATGATGTACCTTATGACCATTCGTGACCACAGTGGTAATAGAATTCAGACCCTCCTGCTTCAATAGACAATCACACCAGCAGGGCCCACATGGGGCGGTTATAGTGCAACACTGTAGAGTGCCTCTACAAATCACATCCCTGTCTCTGGACTGCAGTGCCATGTAGACAAGCCCTAACTACTTCTCTGTCCCCTTATTGCTGTAACCAGTGTGCACCTCACAAACATCAATAAATGCATTGCAATCTACACCAGTGTGAAGTATTATATGCATTTACAGATGGTGGACAGAGTCACAGACTTACCTAGGAAATCTTTGACAGAGCCAGGAACTAAACCCAGGTTTCCTGTGTCCCAGATTAGTGTTTTAATCATTGCTATGACTATTTGGTATTATAGTTGTGCCTAAGGATCCTGGGCCTGCATTGTGTATGCACGTGTATATATACATATAGTAAGAGAGGGTCCACCCCTAAAAAGTTGCAATCTAAATAGAGAAGGCAGAAAAATGATGGGAGAAAGGAATTATTATCTCCATTTTACACATGGGAAGCTGAAGCACAGAGCTGTTAATATGACTTGCTCAAAGTCACACAGGAAATCAGTGGCAAAGCCAGGAGCTTAACCTGGATCTCCTGAGTCCCACTCCAGTGCCCTAAGCCCAAGATGTTCCTCCCTAGCTAGTTCTAGTGTATATTAGGTTATTTTGTGGATTTTTTCTTCCTTTCTTATACTATTTTTTCATAACACCCAAAATTACATAACCTATTAGCATTTGAATGGAATTTTTGAGCCTTTGATATTTGTGTGGTTTCTACATCAAGCAAAATGAGTTTCCCCATCAATAATTAAAATCATTCTGCCTGTATATTTTAGCAGCCTCCACATGGTTAACGTCAAACTGTTGTGTTAACCCAAAAATCAGCTTCTATAAAATGTGTTAAGCCTTTAACTGTACAAAATGAGGAGCTGGGCAGCGCCTTTCAAAAAATGAATGAGGGTAGCTACAGGCGTCTTTGTGCGCACTTCCCCTGGTCATTATTTTGAACTAAAAGCTGACCTCTTTGGCCTCTCAAAGACCATTATGCTTAATGGCCTGAGTTAATTTGCTATACTTCAGGGTTGGCTGATCTTTATTCTAATCTGCTGCACCTTCTTTTCTTCCTTGTGGTGAAAGCAACTGCTCTGATATAATCCAGTTGGCACAACATTGCCTAAGGGAGCGAACAGGCATGCTGCTATGAGACAGGACTGTACAGTAATTCACTGAGTCTTGACTTTCCAGGAAAGGAAAGAGTCACAGACACAAACAGAGAGAGAGAGAGAATAAGAGGGGAAGCTGGGTGGCAAGGGAGGGGTGTGTGGAAGGGGAGGGAAGTGAAATAAGAAAAACAGACACTCTCTCAAGCAAAAACCTTGTTTTCCTTCCTTTAAACCATGTTGGAAGAATAGTGTTCAAACAATTTACTGCAGGGAAATTGAAGTAGTTTTCCTAGTAGCTCTCTTTAGAAAATCAAATAAATATTTGAAAGTTGAAATTCATTTGCCAGCCAGGAGTGCCTGTGTCTCTTCCAATATTACTGAAGAGGC
Source organism: Emydura macquarii macquarii (assembly GCF_026122565.2). Lineage (NCBI taxonomy): Eukaryota > Metazoa > Chordata > Testudines > Chelidae > Emydura > Emydura macquarii. The sequence continues at coordinate 9,734,379 of NW_027131283.1, forward strand.
CATGCTGAATGATGGTTTTAAACATCAGTTAGCAAACAAGCCAAAAAAGGCATGTACAGAGAGAGCCACATTTTCACCAGTCTTCTGGCTGAAGCAGGGTCTGCCAGCTCTTGTAAACGGTGCCCAAGTAGCCTACAGGCGGATGTCTTTTCCATCCCTAAACCCTCCTCTAAGATACCAGCCTGGGCAACAGAGGAGAGTAAGGATAAGATGAGGAGGGAGCCCTGAAAAACTGTTTGAGAAAAAGGGAAACAGTCTCTAATGCCCTTAGCAGCCTAGCTTCTGCTCCACCTGGCAGCTGCTTACAAAGGCTTGTATTTCCATCTCTGGCTTCTCTGCCCAGTGCCAGCTCTTTACTGTCTGCCTTACTGCTTTCCACTCCTTGTACATGTCCCTGTTCCAAGAACAGGGGTGGTAAGGTGAAGAGAGCATGAACCCACTGGGCAGAGAAGCCCATTCTATTAAGCTGAAGCTGCCACAGGTCAGGGAGGGCTGAAGAGCCAAGCTGCTTAGATTTGCTTCACACACATATATATATATGTGTGCATGTATGTGTGTCATACCAAGGTACAGTCCAGACCAGTGGATGCCTTACAGTGCCTTGTTGAAGTAGCCTGCACCTGGGCTGATCACATACAGCCGTCCAACATGCAAACCACACCCTGAGTGTCACCGTACGTATACAGTCAGGCATTCATGGAAACCTTTTTCCAGAAATGTGTGTGGCATATTTAAATGCTGTAAACGGCATGACCTCATTTCTATACTCCTCATCCTTCCTTTTTCCACTCACTCCCCATCGTTTGTTGTTCTCACTGCTGTCTTATTTAAAATGTAGTCTGTAAGCTCTTCCAGGCAGCGACAGTGTCTCTTTTTCATTTGTATTACGAGATGCCAGGCACACTTTTTGGAAGCTGCGTACATTTATGGAAGTAACCAGAATTTGGAGCCAGACATCAGTGATTTCCTCCACACTGCTCCATGGCTGTTAGCAGCGACTCCCACTCGCAGTCTCAGTCCCCTGTTGATTCCCCCACTCCTCCGCCCTTTCCCCCTTCATTTTTTCTTCTTGTGTCCCGTGCTGGAGACTTAGAGAATTGAAGTGCAAGTTGGATGGGGCCTCTTTCTTAAAATCTGAGTGCTAACAGAGAGTGGAGTCCTAGCTCAGCCTCCTTTCAAGTCAAAGGAAACCCTTCATTGGACTTCAGGAGCTGGATCAGGCCCTGCGATGCCAGCTCTTAATGATTTCACTGCTGTTCTGAGTTTTGTCTAATTATTATTATTAGAAGTAGTAATTATATTATGGTAGTGCCTAGATATCCCAGCTAAGATCAGGGCCCATTATGCTAGGCACTATACAAACAGCTAGTAAGAGAAAGTACCTGTTCCAAAGATCTTAGTATCTTAATATTATCTGGCCAGAAGTTGAGACAGGGTCTTATATTATTATTTAATCAGAAATACTATTTATTTTGTTGTTTTTTGGTGTGCTCATGTGCACAGCAATGTATAAGACACAAAACAAAGACAGTCCTTCCCCCAAGAGTTTACACTCTGTAGATGCTTAATAGAACTTATTTAAAAATGAGGGGGAAAGAAATGGGGCTTTAAGTACATATGCTTAAGCATGTCGGAGTTACACTCCTTGCATTTGAGGTAAAGGGGGGATATGGGCTAATTTGTTCTAAAGTGAAGTAGCCTTAAAGCATTAAGTCTAGGTATACTTGGTCCTGCCTCAGCACAGGGGCTGGAATAGATGACCTCTAAAGGTCCCTTCCAGACCTTCATTTCTATGATTCTATAGGTAATTTTTTGTCCCAGTCCTAGGGGTATCTCAGTACTGCTCTGACTGGTGCTGATGGAAATGGCTGCCAAGGATGCTGTATTATCATCTCAGTCTCGTCAGAGCATGGTGTGTTTCAGCTATACTCCCTTCCACCTCCAACATACACAGGAATGCTTATGTGTTGCGGGACCAGAAGCAGTGGTGTAGAATTGGCTATCTTGGCTCTCTGCCTCCTGGGAATTTCTCTATGCATAGAATCCTCAGCTACCATTTTCAGGCAGCTTTTCATCCACCATGTGATGCCAGAAGCGCCAAGGCCCAAGATCTTTAACGTTCTACAACATCTGTCACAATTCAGATATGCCAAACCCTACACTTGCTAAGACATCTCTAAATATTTTTCCCATTTCTGGTTTCTTGATGTAAAAATTTGTGGTATTCTCCTTCATTTTTCAATCAGTAACATTAAAGACTGATATATCCCACTAAAATGGGCTTCCCGTACAAAGCTGCTCAGAAGAATATATTTAATGAATAGCCTAGGAACAAACTGTCCTTCTGCAATACCACAGATTTTGCATGTTTTGCCTTGTGTACTGTATGGCTGAAAGTGGCTCTCTGTATTTTAATTTTGTCACTATTTATATTCCCTGCTTGCCTCTAATGCATTGCCTTATAATGTTTTGCTAAAGGCTTGCATAGGCACCCATATAGTGGTATCTTAACAAACCAAAAGGTGCCGCTATGCTGCAAGTATTTATAATTAAAACAGTGACCAAAGTGCCTCCATTATGGCTTTTCTTCACATTTATTAATATCCTTAAAACAAATGGAAAGCTATATGAGAGACTAGCTCATTATAAGCAGCAGAGATCTAACTGACTTCAGAGAAAGAGATCAGTGTAAGAATCTTGGAAATCTAATCACTGCCACAATACTGCAACTCCACTTGCTCACTATGGCTTATATTTAGTTACATATTAAGCATCATTTTCATTTCCCTTTACCCACCATGAAAAATATGGGCCTTATTCTCTATTGTCCTGCACCTTGTGCAGTCACACCAGTGCAAAGTCAGTGCAAAATGGGCATAAAATGCTACCCATCCAACTGGGTAGAATTATATATCCACATTGCACTATAGTGCATGACCACACAAGGTACAAGGCAATAGTTAATCAGGCTCTATGTTCTTTTACGCACTATGGAGATGTTTGGTAAATTCTGAAATTGAGTTTAATATGGATTTCATTTTTGTTACCGTTGTGATATTTTGCTTTGATTCTATTAAAATTCTGCATTTATAGAGCTTTTTATTTAGTGTCATTGTAGAGGGCTCTGGCGATTTATACTATGGTTTAATTTTTTTAAGTTAAAGATACACTTTAGTGCTATTGAATGCCCCTTCACACACAACCAAATCAACATGCTAGGTTGTAACAAAATTAATCAATCGAAATGGTCAAAAGATTTTATTATAAATGTTTTTTTCTGATGAAAAATGGCCTTTTTAGAATAATTTTTTTTAAATTATTTTTAATTTTCCCCTTCTTTTCTCCCCCTTTCCTCCTCCCCAGCTCTTTTCCTCTTTTCTCACCTCATATTTTTTTCTCTCCATTTTGCCACTGGTACATTGGAAAGGAATAGAAAGTAAAGAACAAGGAAAAGGGAGAGTATATCAAAACTTGAACAGACAAAAATTGAAAATTTGTCATTTTTGGTTTAAAAAAACAAACAAACAAACAAACAAAACGAACAATCAAAAAAACAAAAATCAGTTTTTTCATTCTTTTCGCTTTCAAATTTTCAGATTTTTGTTGAAAAAGTGGAAAATGTCTCATAAAATTTTTTGAGAATATTTAAAAAAAAAAATTTCATTAAACACGCCATTTTTACCACATTTATTAACCAGTCACAAAACTATCACAATCCAGTTACCTTCTATGTGAAATTGTCTGCCATGATATTTCATTTTTCCCCCCTGCTTTCTTTTGTTAGAGGAAAGAAACCGATAAACTCTCAACTCGGAAATTAAATGAATGTTGAATCATAATGTTGGACCAGCCCTGCCATAAGAAACACTTTGAATTTAATTTAAAATTATGCAATGAATACAATTAAAAATGTATGGGATGTGGCTAATGACCACATTTGACTTTACTTCAGTCCCCTGCTTCCATTTGATTTCACATTCGGCCTCTCTGAGAAGTGCTGTGACTGAAATATCATAAGCAGACAGCAGGGAGGGATGCTGTTCTAGAAGATAGAAGCTTTTTGTCTGTCTCTCTCTTTTTTGTTTTGTGTGTCTGTCAGTGTGTTGTTTTCTCCATCATTATTTCTATTAAAGCCAATACAGGAATACTCATGTAGCTTCTTTATTCTCTCCAGCACAACTTCATTGTTTCCCAGTGTATCTGGCGTAAGCAAAGAGAGCAGGCTCTCAGAAGCAATACTTTTTGATGAGACAGAGAAAGTTGGCTGTTGTAAACAGGAAGTCTAATGGGGGCTGATGATTGAGTTGCAGGGATATTGTGGGATAAACACCAGTTTTATTGTACTGCATAAATTTATGGATACTTCATTTATTTAATGCTTTATTATAATTAGCATTTTATATTTTTTCAGTAGCTGAAAAACCAATTGTATGGCATAATGATGACTTTTAAAATTATAGTTTTTAAACCGCACAAAACTGTTCAGATTGCAAAACAGCCATGTCTTCTTGAAAGATTATGAGATTTTAAATGAGCATGGAAAACATTATTTGACATGTCTCTGAAAAGATCCTGCACTTCGGGTAAAGTTCATAATCATAGTAGAAATAAGTGAGAATGGAAAAGTCCAGTATCTGTGTATGCCTGTAAATATCTTATTTCCCCATCGGCACAATGTATTACACTGGAGGTTAAACTAACAGTACAGATTTCTGGGGACAATGTATAAATGTGGTGGCTCTGAAATGCTCTACTATCTGTAAGGTTTGGGGAAGATCTTTAGTGTTTCAGGTATTTATTTGTATTCATATGTAATTTATGTATGTTATTCATAGCTTTTTAAACACATCAGAGGGCTCCCCTGAAATAATGCAGGCTCCAGACCTGCCAACTCTAGGGGATTCTCGTGTACATTTCAAATCTGCAGAGAAAACCCAAAGTCAATGAGGAGAACACTTCTGATTGATTGACTTCTTCATTCTCCTGTCTCTTGGGGGAAGAGAGCCATTCAGAGATGCTGAATATGCTCAGTGATTGCCTGATCTCCCAGTACAAGTTGCAGGCAGAGTTATTCCCCTCTTTTTCCCCAAGCTAAAGGTCTGGGAGTATATCTGTGAACTGAGAGCTGACTGGGGAGTAGAGTCATCGTTTCAACAATTCCTGGCAGCCTTCTACATAGTGCGGGAGGGTGTTCAGAGCGTGGCCAGAGGAAATGAGATGTGGCCCAAGTGTTGTTGTGGCCTGATATCTATCTAATGGATTGGCCTCTTGAGGACAGTTATAGTCATGAATAACACTAAGGTACCATGAGGGTAGTCTAAATTATGCTTGGCAGAATGGAGGCTGTGGGCTGTAAAGATGGTGGACATCCACCTTTGTGCCCCTCCCTCCTTCGTTCCTGCACTCAGTGTAGCACCAACACAGGTGAGAATTTATTCTAGTGTCTTTCTTCGATGAGTTGTTACTAGGTGTTGGGAACAATTGCAAGTGTATTGGTTTCCTGGATGACAGCAGCTTTCTTGGTCGGTGTCAGTATTTCTCCGGCTGAAAATTTTTCTCCTTTATACGGTTCACTCATATTTTCTCCTCTGCCTTATCCCACTCTCCCTCACACAACGCTAGGTTAAGAGGGTATATTTCTTCTTTGCTGCAACTTCTATGTGGCAAGCTTACTTGTGGCTTGGCTTTTTCTCGCTGGTATTATATGCTTACTTCCAATCAATGACATGAACTGGGAGCTAAGTAGGTTTTGCTTACCACTGAAAGCAGAATAATCCAGTCTGGACTCATCGGGCTCCATTCTTCTCTGCTTTCACCTTGTGTTGCTATTTAGGGGGCACAAAAGGAGGAGTTGGACACCTAGCTCCCCTTTAGGTCTTTAGAATTCTCCCCCTTAGACTTATGCAAAATGAATGCAAAGTAAGGTAAAATACCACCATTCTTATTTGGTTGTATTTTGTATCCACTCTATAGGGGGGCTAAATAACCATACAGAGTGCAAGTCAATGGAGAACTGGGACCATCAGGTTGTAATGGTGTGGTAATTAATCATTATTTCTGCAGTAAGCTACCTGAAACTTTAAAGGGATGTGGTCTATTTTTATAAAATACAGGCACTTTCTACTCTCATTATAATCATGCAATTTTGAATTTTTCAGTGGAGTTTTACAACCATCAGAGCTAAATTGGGCCCAGTCCTGCAAATACTCACTATCATGCAAAAAATTCAGCAATATGGATAGTGCCATTTAATTCAGTGAGACTATTTGCATGATCTAACGATTTCAGCTTCAGGCACTTATTTTAGACACCTGCATTTTGTTAATACACATCCTATGGTGCTTTAATGAGTTTCTGAATAAGCATATGAAGAGTACAGCTTTCTTTAAACAAGGAAACAAAACAACTATTTAAAAACTCTACACAGATATTGCACCTTGTAACACAAAAAACAGAGTAAAAATATTTCCCGTTGTGTAACTAATAAACTAGAAACTTTTTGGGAAAACTCCAAACACTGAAAACATTGCATTTATCAGCTCCTCTAAGTGAAAACAAAATTGGCATATGTGAGATATAGAATCTGCATTTCACAGTAATAGAGCATGATTCACACAGTAGGTCATAGGTGCTGGATCTAGGGGTGCAGAGGTTCTGCCACACCCCCTGGCTTGAAGTGGATTCCATTATATACAGGGTTGGTTCATTGATTCTCAGCACCCCCACTATAAAATTGTTCCAGCACTGCTGCAGTAGGCAGAATCCCAGAGTCCTTAACTCAGACAAAATTCTTATGGAAATTTAAGGGAGTTTTGCCAGAATAAGTTGGAGAAAAACACTGGGTAGTAAATAAGGTATTCTCAACCAGAGAACTGAGGTTTCACAATATATCCAAGTATTGAAACATCTCTCCAAGATCACGAGTCTGGCTTAAAAGTCATTATATTTTCAAAAATAATAACTGTTGGATGTTTTCCATTTGCCTTCTGTTTTTTGGGTTTTTTGTTTTTTTTTTGAGTTTTTATGGTTTATGTTTTCAAGCTTTCTCTTGCAACCATGAGGGCTAGAAACATACTTTTAAAAAAAATGTAAGCAGAGATTTGCATGTAATCATATGACTCTGAGAGTTAGAGTTTTAAGAAAAATACATATCATCACAATAAAATCACAAGAGCTGGCAACTAACCACCTGTCTCCCTTTCCTTTCGACTGGAGGGGGGTATTTTTTTGATCTGTTGTAAGAGCAAACATGGATTTGTCAAGAATAAATCATGCCAGACCAACCTAGTTTCCTTCTTTGACAGGGTTATTGGCCTACTAGAGGGAGGGTGGGGGGAAGCAGTAGATATGATAGATCTTGATTTTAGTAAAGCTTTTGGCACAGTACAACATGACATTCTCATAAGCAAACAAGGGAAATGTGGCCCAGACAATATTACTGTAAGGTGGGTGCACAACTGGCTGAAGAATTGTGCTCAAAGAATAATTATCAAGGGCTCGCTGTCACATTGGAGGATGTATCTAGTGGGGTCCCACAGAGGTCAGTCTTGGGTACGGTACTATTCAATATTTTCAGTAATGACTTGAATAGTGGAGTAGAGAGTATGCTTATGATATTTGTGGATGACAGCAAGCTGGGATGACAGGATTAGAATTCAAAAGCACCTTGATAAATTGGAGAATTGATCTGAAATCAACAAGATGAAATTCATATAAAAATAAATGCAAAATACTTCACTCAGGAAGGAAAAAAAATCAAAAGCACAAATAAAAAATGGGGAATAAATGGGTAGACAGTAGTACTGCTGAAGAGGATCTGAGGTTTATAGTGGATCACAAATTGAATATGAGCCAACAATGTGATGCAGTTACAAAAGAGGCGAATATCATTCTAGGATGTATTAGCAAGAGTACCAAAAGGGAGACATGGAAGGTAATTGTTCCACTCTACTCAGCCCTGGTTAAGCCTCAGATGGAGTACTGTGTCCAGTTTTGGGCGGCACACTTTAAGAACTATATGGACAAATTGGAGAGAGTCCAGAGAAGTGCAATCAAAATGATAAAAGGTTTAGAAAACCTGACCTATGAGGAAAGATTACAAAAACTGGGCCTGTTTAACTGTGAGAAAAGAAGACTGAGGGGGAACATGGTAATAATCTTGAAGTATGTTCAGGCTTGTTATAAAGAGAATGGTGATCAGTTGTTCTCCATGTCCACTGAAGGTAGGATAAAAAGAAGGGGCTTAATCTGCAGTAAGGGAGATTTACATTAAATATTAGGAAAAACTTCCTAACTCTAAAGGATAGTTACATTCTGGAATACATTTCAAAGCGAAGTTGTGGAATTCCCATTATTGGAGGTTTTTAGGAGCAGGTTGGACAAAGACCTGTTAGGGATGGTCCTACCTCAGTGTGAGGACTAGATGTCTTCTTGAGCTCCCTTCCAACCCTATATTTTTATGATTCTATGAGGTCACAGTATGGAAAATGTGGAGAACCATTGAAGTAAATATACTATCATTTTACTCAATAAGTCAGAATATTTGAATATAAAATAAATTCTAGTTTGTATTTTATATTGTGTTATTTGAGAAATAATATACATTATATTAATATAAAATCTTATTTATAACTATTATTTATTACTGTCATCTTAAATGTACATAGAGAGATAATATTCTAAAGCATATGCATAGGCATCAGAGGTAAGGTGAAGACTAATTATTATTATTATTTATTTTTTGTATTATGGTAGTGCCAAGGGCCTTAGTCAACTATAAGAAACCTACTATGCTAGGCACTGTACAAACAAGTTCAAAGATTGTCCCTACGTGAAAGAGCTTGCAATCTAGGTTTATGATAAGATATTTAAAGAGTGATTCTTTTTAAATTAATGTTTTTACTTTTTAGCAATGATCGTCAGGATATTTGTGAACAAAATGAAATGGGCCCATAAATTATAACAAACTAATCTCCGTTCCTTTGTTTGTGAAACAAACTATTTAACCAAAGCTAACATAAATTAAATATTTAATGCAACATATCTGGGGGACTTGGGATAGGCAATTAAATTATGTATACATAGTTAGTTACTGCATTTCTCCCTATTACTAACCTTTGAAAACTAGCAAATCCCTCCGCATATATATATCTATATATATATATGTCAGTGTCATGTATCTGTCATCACAGAACTGTTGTGAAGGCTAATTACATATTTTCTGTAAAGCACTTGAACAGATTATTACTATCATTTCTTTGTAGCAGAGTAATACTCTCATGAAATACAATCTCAGCTTTCATCTTTCTTTGTATATTTGGATTGTGGAGTAAACTTTCTTCTCCTTAACCTGACAGATAAGTGAATGAACTCAAGTATCGTTAAATAATGAGAAATGGTCAGGCTGTCTGCTTGGAGAACCTAGTCTAGGACACAGTTACATTTCTAGAGCTCAATATTCAGTGGTTGTAACTCTCCTAAATGGGAATCTATAATGCTGAAGTGACTGATAATCACTTAAAACCAGCAAAAACAAGATGTTTATTGAGATTCAAAGAGAACCCTAGGCTTTTTGTATATGCTGTAGATTTCCCTTGGACTTGTACTCTGTCAACATGAAACTGAAGCAGCTAAGTTGGACAAGCCATTTCTGTACTAGTACTGTACTTAAGTAAGAACTGGATGTATATTTTAAGGTAATTATAAGGCATAGTTTGGGAGGAAGCAGAATCCATTTTTCCATTAGAAACTAACATCGTTTTTAAGAAATTAATCCTGTTCATATAAATCCTCAATACCTGGTTAATATGATACGCAAAAAACTATGGATCAAATCCTTAGGCCTTTACTCATGGCAAGATTGCCACTTCCATGGTAAAACTCACAGTAGGCTGCTAAGGACAGCAGATCTCAGTCAGGATCCTCTCATGGAGTTTCCTTCAGATTGTTCCATTAAGGTCATGAAGTTTCTCCCATTGCACCTATGGAATAAGATGCTGTGCCCATCCCCCAACCAGGAGCCCAAGGCCCCTAGTGATCCCTGGTCCCTGACCTCATGTCTTTCATAGCACTAGAGAACCAAGAACTCCCCGGCTGTGACTGATCTGGGGACTTCTCAGAATGATGGATCCACACATGGAAGGGGCTTATAGCACCAGGCTATAGTATCTTTTCCAGGAGGACTACAGACATTCCCCTGCCTTACCCCTATCCACCATGCTCACGGCCCACACCTAGCCTGCATATATCCTATGAAGAGTATTCCAATGAGTCCTAGGAAGAAAGGGAGGATTTTGAAGACATAATCTGGTACAGAAAATTTATTCTGCCCTTAGCTAGGGAAACTCCCAGTCCCTTCAGTTTTGACCTTTCAGTGGTGACTATATGGTGTCAGAGCAGAACGGTTCTGCTGGGAGCTGGAGATATGGATAAGCAGGGAAAAACTTGAGCTGGGGTCTGTAGGAATAATGGGAAACCATGTCAGAGAAGTCCAATTGCAAGTTGCTCTCAGCAGCAGCCCAGAACTAGTGTCTTGTCTTGTCCTATATGGAATAAAAATTTCAAAAAGTTTGCATTTTGTTCATGATTTTGGACCCACAATTACAAGTGATTGGAAAACTTGTAGGTTGGAAACAGTGAAGAGTGTGAAAGTATATGAAAGTAATATATCTTCAGAACCAGCATATTTCACTGGGAAACATTTTTTGCTGGGAACATTTTTCAGGCTTAAAATTCCAACCTACTCTACTCTCCACAGTGTTCAAATGAGCTCATAGTTAGACAAAACAGATTTATAAATCCCCAAATTTAAAATCTTCAGTAAACTAGAATGGAGGGTAATTAGTATAGGAGGTAAATATTTAAGAGAGATGCATACATGAGACCTTCTGTTATGGAACGATTCATCACAGTATATAGCAGACTTGCAGAGGCTGCAACTATAGCAGAATGCTATGTACAATACTATATGCAATGTTGTACGGTATTGTTTTGTGTATAATATTACACAGCCCCAAGACTAGAATGACACAGTTAAATTGAGGGGAATTCAGAAAACAGAAACCCCCATTATTAAGTCAGAGGGAAAGACTCAGGAAATACTAAATATCTGTAGCTTGGCTAAACATTGCCTACTTGAAGGACATGCCTGACTTCAGGTATTTGAGAGGTGTAAATAAACTTTAAAAGTATAAAGGAATTGTCCAAAATGATCCATATTTACTTAACTGGTCAAAGAGCAGAAAACAGTGGTAGCTGAATAAGCTATTCTATTAAACACAGTGGAGCTTGCAGAATATCATATTCACTCCATACCTTCAGTCATTTCTAAGAAATGTAAATGGATTAAAATTGGCTGCAAGAATATTTAGGATGAATATCAGGATATTTTTCCAATGGTGAGGACTGTGGTATAGTCTCCCTAGGGATACGTGAAAAACCCATCTCATCAGTCGTTTCAAGGATAACTAGATGAAGTACCTGAAAATATACAGTACCAAAGAAAGTGATTATGGATTGGCATTGGCATGGAATATATAATCCAGAACCAGAGGTATTTTCATGAGTCTGTGAATGTACAGTTTGCATGCAATTTTCTCATTCTTTCAGAATCTTTCCTCCTGCTGGGAAGATCTGGGAGTAGCGGTGGATCAACCTCAAGATCAGTCAACAATGTGACGCTGTTGCAAAGAAACCAAATGCGATTTTGAATTGCATTAACAGAGGCATAGCATGCAAGTCACAGGAAGTGATATTACCACTCTTCTGGGCACTGGTTAGGCCTCAGCTAGAGTACTGTGTCCAATTTTGGTCATCAATGAACAAAAAGGAGAAACTGGAAAGGATCCAGAGGCGAGTGATGACGATGATCAAAAGGAAGGAATGCAGGCCATATAAGCAAAGGCTGAAGGAGCTGGGAATGTTTAGTTTGGAAAAGAGGAGATTAAAAGGGGACATGATAGTGGTCTTCAAATACTTGAAAGGCTCCTGTAAAAAAGATGGATAAAAGTTGTTCTCTCTTGCCACAGAGGGCAGGACAAGAGGCAATGGGTTCAAACTACAGCATAACAGGTTCATATTAAATCTTAGGAAAAACTTGCTAACTGTAAGAACAGTAGAACAATGGAACAAAATGCCAGAGAAGTCATGGAAGCTCCTTCACTGGAGGTTTTCAAAAAGGCTGGGATAGCCATCTGTCTTGGATGGTTTAGACACCAACAAATCCTGCATCTTGACAAGGGGATAGACTAAATTGACCCTTGTGAACCCTTCTAAACCTCTGATTCTAAATATGATCTTTCCAGATCATTACATCTATATCTTGCATTTCACTAATGTGATATCTCTACAAAACTCCTATCATGATTCTAATCTTAAATTCAGACTTGCCCATTTTATTCTGCATCTAAGCTATTGAGATCAGATGCAAAGCCCACTGAAGTCAATGGAAATTCTTCTGTTGATTTCATTTGTCTTTGGATCAGGTCCTCAATGTATTCCTGAAAGGCTGTAAATACATTATTAGTGATTTTCATACACATATTAGTTTGACTGTCACTTTTATCTCACAAATTGGCATTTTACTAAATTCCGTATAAATGTTACTATAACATGTACCAATAGCCATACCACGTTATAAGAAGAATAGATACATATTACCATAAATGTATACTTATATAAACATTATTGTTCTAATGTCAGCACCAAACAGTGAACATGGTTCCTAACAAACATAAAGATTGCTCTTAGCAGAGTGAAATATACAACTGCATAGTCTTGAGGGGGAAAATAAATTATTTACTTGCATTGTTCACTTAACCCTTTACTCTTGCTCTTTTGGCATGTTAAATTGCCCTCTCCTAATGCACAAAGAAAGTGTCTTTCTTGCTGTGATCTGAAGATGTTTTTTCATATCTCAACTCTTTTGATCTAAGAATACAATATTTAGGTAGATGGCTTAAGCATGTCTGTCCTAACTATCAAGAAACAACTTTGTTTTGCAGGTTGAGAGATACAATATTCCAAATGTGTGACAGAGATGATGTGGATTTTATTCTTCATTTCACACAGAAAATGTGGCATTTAAATAAACAATTCATCAGGGGAAAAGGTAACTCCAGGGCCTATTGCCCTTTGCATCTAGATCTGGTTAGGAAATTGTTTTCCCATCATGAGAGAGTTTAAGATTTCAATTTTTTTCCATCCCAAATCAAGATTAAGAAGTAAAATATCTGATTTTTAAAATATTTTTGAATGCATTAAAAGAAATATTTCATTTTGATCATTTTAAAACATTTTGTTTCAATTTCAACCTTTAAAAATGTTTAAACGTTTTTTGTAGGAATTAACTAAAATTTCAAAACAAAAAGTCCTTGTGAATTAAAAACAAAACTTGGTTTAAAAAATGTTGCAATATTTCCTTTTGACAATTTTAAAACTTGATTTCAATATTTTTTTAAATCTGGAGATTTTTCTGATGAAAAAACATTGTGTCAAAAAATTCCTGACCAGCTCTGTTTGTATCTTGAATATATGTGAAATGGGAAGCAGGAAAACCCCACCATTTTAAAAATGAAAATATACTTATGCATATTTCCATATTAACCAAAATATGATTAATTAATATAAAAACAACGATCAGAAGGTGAAATCAAAGCAAAATAGTGTGACAGCAGGCCTTATTTACTTCTTTGAGCAGCTAATTTGACTGTTGAAAGTGATGCTTCTGTAGTTTGTATTGTATCTGTATTTCTTTTTACATTAAAAGCCAAAGTCATTGTTAAAATATCTTTCATTAAAGAAACAGTCACACAGCATTATAAGGAGAATAGATATATGTTACCATAAACGTGTACAGTATAGTCTTAAAAATTAAGACTGGTAGTAATAAAAAAATCAGTTTCAATCCTTCAATACTTGAAATTCTAGCGCACAAGGACAACTGCATTTTTTAGAATCATTTACCCATAGTTCCTTTACAGTAGTGTGTAGTCATTGCTGATGGCTTCATAATATTCTGGAGTGAAGATGGACAGAACCAGGTCAGAAAAATGTGGCTCAAAGGTCTGAATGTAGGGAAAGTATTTTAAAGGTAACTTTAAACTTTTTACAGTAAAACTGCAGTTGATGAACACATGTTACAAGGAGTTCTGCCATATCTGAGAGGGATAAGTGGACATTATAAGAGATAAATTATGTTATTAGGGCTGGTCAAAAATTTTAATATGAAATTTTTTTGATGGAAAATTGTTTTTTTAACTAAACAAATATTTTTGTGAAAAGAGTCTGCTTTCCACAGAAAAATTTGACTTTTAGTTGAAAACCTGAACACACAAAAACTGAAAGCTGAAAAGAATTGAGAACCCAAACCAAAACCTTTTCAGGGGCGTTTCTGACCTGGCTGTAATGTGGTTTTATTACTCAGGAATGAAGCACTTGCCATTCCATTAAACACAAAAATAACACAGGAAATTGATATTTGGCGTAATTCTCGCATTTGAATTTATTAACCTGAAATTCAAAACAGAACTACAGTCAAAATATAGTTTAGGGCTCATATTTCTCATACTCATATTGAAGAGCTCTGCATTTGTTCTAGAGGTCCATCGCTACTGTTTTCTCACAAATAAATGAAAGGTTGCAAACATGCACTGCTATACTGGAAACAGAAAAAATAATGTTGAGAGGTTTGAAAAACAAATGAAAGTGGTCAAACAATGACAACAACCATTAAAAAAGAAAAATCTCCCATTCTTAGAACAGATATTTAATACCACTTTCCCCTACTAGCTCCTGTGCTGCTATTTAGAGCTATTGGATAGATGTTTCACAGAAACAACAGTTGCATTAAGGGGTGAGAAAATCCTCTCTGCACCTGAACCTGTTTTGCTAATGTTGTCTGAAGTGAAAGACACTTTCCCCTGATTAAGTATGCTTGTCACTTAAAAAAAAGGAAAACTGTGCATAGCATCCCAGCAAAAGTCAATTGAAGGTCAAAGCAGAATTTAACTTCTCTGTGAAGGTGTCAAAATGGAAGAACGCATTAGGGATGAGCAACTAATTGGGATAAAATCACTTCCTTACTAAGCATCTGCCAAAATGCAAAGCAAATATAAGTGAAACCTTTTATGAGGCAGGAAGAGTTTGGTTTTCTTTAGGGTTGTCCTTAGTTTTCTTTTTCTGTTCCTTTCATTCCTCTGTGCTTCTGGGTTCTACCCATGACCTGAAAAGGAAATGATTCAATGTCCTGAGAAAAAACAAGAGTCCTGTAGCACCTTAAAGACTAACAAATTTCTGTGTGCATAAGCTTTCGTGGGCTGCAACCCACTTTGTCAGATGCAGCCCATGGAAACTTATGCTCGCAGAAATTTGTTAGTCTTTAAGGTGCTACAGGACTCTTGTTGTTTTGCTGTATACAGACTAACACGGCTACCCCTCTGAAAATGTCCTGAGAGAAAATGTTTATGAATTATTTCTGGTTTGACCTTAAACAGGAATTATCTGAAGTCGCAGAAGAAACTCTTCACAAGATTTCCCACCCACTTTTGCAAACTCAAGCCATTCAGAAGCTTTGGGTAATTATTAAATAGCTTTCTGGATGCTTATGAGAAGCCATCTGAATAATTTGAGGTTTGCCCTCCATTAATTCAATTACAAAAAGTAGATATAAGTGTCTGTAAACAATGAAGGGGCAATCTCATTATCTCAAACACAGTGATGAGCTTCCAGTCTAGTGATTAGCATATAGGAGTGTACAGTCATCGGGGAAGAATGATACTATGGAATATGGTGCTGCGCACTTAGAAGTGCTGACTCTGAATGTGTGGTGCTACTGTGGTGGACAAAGACTAAAGATATCAGGCTGAAGGTAAATGTGTGAAAGTCTATTTTCTGGTAATGTAACTTATTTACACTGGGTTTCAAATGGACCTCTTGAGATCTGTTTAAGGCAATGTTTCCCAGCAGCCACACTTACACTGATCCCGCTTTATGTAAAGGGAATTATTATTTGTCAGCCCTTCCAGAAACAACCCCCCTCCCCACTTCAGCGCTCATCCTTGCCTTTCTCATACTCTTCATTGTTATTTAGTATGGGTGTTAAGGTCATACTCACAGTGTACTAGTCACTGCACACACCAAGGCAAACTCATTGCTCCAAAGCTCCTTGCTTCCAAAAAAATCAGAAAATATTCAGTTGGGTTCTGAACATTTCTGGAGCTTGTCGGCAAAGTGGAAATGTCTATTTTGGGTTGTACAAAATGTAGCTTCAGAAAAATGTCAGCGAGCGAAAGGGTGCTCTCAAATGAATACACACAGAAAAATAAGACAAAAACACCTTATCACCTGTGGGCGAACACGTTTCACATAAGCGATCACTCCATATCTGACCTCTCAGTCCTCAGCCTCAAGGAAACCCACAGAACACCTTCAAAAGATGATCTTGGGAACTTAAATTCATAACTCTGCTAGACAACAAAATTCATGGTTTCAGGGCACGTCTACACTTAAAATACTGCACTGGCGCAACTGCACTGCTGTAGCACTTTAATGAAGGTGCTCTAAACCAACGGAAGAGAGCTCTCCTGTTGGTTTAGTTAATCCGGCTCCCTGAGAGATGGTAGCTATGTTGGTGGGAGAAGCTGTTCGGCTGACACAGTGGGTTAGGTTGGTATAACTACATCGCTCAGGGTTGCGGATTTTTCATGCCCCTGAGCAGCATAGCTGTAGAAGTTGTTGGTTGCATGTGTGTATTCTCTGTCTGTCCTGTCCCAGCTCTGCGCAGATAGCTGATGCAGCCGACTCCTGTCAAACTGCCCAATAAAACCACAGACTTGGTTCCATAGCGAAGTCCTCGGCCTGGTTTATTGTCAATGAAGCACAGTCCTAATGCTCTGGCTCAATGGTTATAGGTACACCAACACATGTATGCTTGCTGTAATGGACTCGGCTCAGTGAATGCTGGGACTTTCCATTCCCCCTCTGGGCTGGAAAAAGACACTCCCTCTGTGACCCTTCTTTTATACACTGATATAAACAAGTTACGTATTGCCCGTCTGACATACAGGGCCAGATTAATTCTCCTGTGGGCCCAGGGCTATTAATTTTGGGGGTCCCTTACATTGGTACTCTAGGAGCTGGGAGCATTTGGGCCAGCCAGGGGCAGACCAGCCAGACTGGGGGCAAGGCGGGCCAGCGCTGTGGTGTGGTGCAGGCCACATAGTCCTATGACTGCAAAGGTGTTAATTGCCCACTTCATTTTCAGTGGTTTCTTGCAACTTGCGTGAATCCCTTATGTTTAACAATCTGTCCCACCTTATATTTAGCTGTGACACTCTTGTTACCTTTTCCAGACCTGACGATCTGAGTACTGATCTACATTGAAAACTTACATCCACACCCCAGAGAGATTTAGCTATAACAACCTACTCCCCGGAGTAGACAGTGCTAGGTTGACGGAAGAATTCTTCCATTGACCTGTCTACTGCTCTCAGGGATGTGGCCCCTCCTGCCACTGTACTGAGCCTCTACACAAAGCTGTACCACTGTAGCGTTTTAAATATAGACACACCCTGAAGCTCAAAAGCTTGTTTCTTTCCCCAACAGAAAATGGTTCAATAAAAGATATGACCTCACCCAATCTGACTCTTTGTGTTCCTTATAACCTGTAGGGGTTAGAACGTTTGTCTGGGATGAAAGACTCATGTTTAAATTCCCACTCTGGAGCAGGGACAAGGACTTGAACTCTCAAATGAGCAGCCTAACCACTGGACTATAGGCTATTCTGTGGTGGACCACTGTGTTGCCTTTTGAAGCTGTGCCTTTGGCTGACGCTACAGTTGATTGGAAAACCTGTGCTGTTTTCCTAAAAACATTTTAATTAAAAATTGAGATTCAAAACTCATTACAAATGTTTTGATTTCTGCCTCCCCCGAAAAACTTCATTTCGTTTTCATTTGAAATTTGCTTTGACTTAGTTTTCAAAAACTGAAAATTTTCAAATTTTTAAAATGTCAGATTCTCCCCTTTTTTTTCTTAGCCACTGACTGCAGTAGAATGACTGAAACCTAGACTGATTATTTCCTTCCTACATTTCCCTCTTTCCTCCCCCATCCCTCCTTGTTCCACTCTAACTTTTTTAAACTTATCAAAGTTCAGAAAAGTTAGACTGGAAAAAGAAAAATTGAAATGCTAACTTAACCTTTTTTTTTCTTTTACAAATATTTGGGGTAGGGGGAGTGTCATGCTGGTTGGATGATGTGTGTGTGGGGGGGCATTTGTTATATGGTTTGACATCAATATGTCAAAATCATAATAATCCATGTTGGATATGCCATGTCAGGTACTGCTAGAAAACCTTACAAGGAAAAGGTCTGTTTTAACTAGACATGATTTTGCTGTTATTGTTTATGCCAAATGTTAAGTCTTGTAGTTAATTTGTTGTTAATGCAAGAATTGTAAAAATGTACCTTGTGCCTGATATTTTGTAAAACCCTTGAAACATGTTAGAAACTGTGTTAATAGAAAAGCAAAAATGAAAAGTTTCTATGATGCATTCAGCAGTGTTTAGGGACACTCCTTTCTGCATCAATTTTGCATGGGGGTGTCACCTGGCTGGATCGGGGGGGCCCTTGAGGTGTATTCAGAAGCTCTGATTACTCCCTTCTACACCAGTCTCGCGTTGGGGGTGTCATGCTGGTTGGATGATGGCGGTGGGGGGGGGGAGCATTTGTTATATGGTTTGACATCAATATGTCAAAATCATAATAATCCATGTGGGATATGCCATGTCAGGTACTGTTAGAAAGGCTATAATGTGCTAAGTAAGATGATGATTATGTTCATGTGTTATACGTAAGATGGAAGTTATGGATATGGTTGAAATATCTGTATTTCAAATTGTGCTGGCTGGGTAACACCCCAGACAGGATGGATGCAGAACAATAGCCTGCTTAATGGCCCATTAGGACATTCCCAGGTGCAAGGGGCGCAGGGAAAGAAGCCAGCATCACCTAATGAATCACCAGGATTTGCCCATGTGACTCTGGACTCCATTTTGATTCTGTAAAACTCCACAAACAGCATGGCCAGGGCCAGAAGGTATATAAGGCAGTGGCCTGGGAAACCATTTTTTCTTTTGTTCCTGTTCAGCTACAGACACATACCTGCCTCTGGATCAATTCACTTGCAACTGAACAGAAGGACTAAGACCTAGTGGCTGATTTGGGAGCCAGAGACTGGAATGCGGTAAGGGGGGCTGTGTGTATTTGTGTACTGGCTTCTTGATAACCAGTGTGGGTGAGTCAGAAGCACAGTTTGTGGCTGGTTAGGAAGTCTGACTTCAGTGTCATCCACCGGCGCTGGGAGAATCTGCTCTCCTGTAACAGCCTGCCCTGACCTTGACATTCTCAGGTGGCTGCCCTAGGCAAGGAAGTGTCACAGGGAGAAATCAGGGGAAACAAACCTGCCTATTATTTGTTTTATTTCATTCTCTAGAGAGAAAAGGAAATTAAGGAGGTAAAACAAAAATTAAAATGAAATAAAAATCTTTGTTTTGTTTGGTGCCTTCCTGTTGAGATTGAAAATGATGTTTTGACAAAACCCCATTTTTTAGGAGGAAAATTCTTTTGGTGAAAAATTTCAACCAGTTTCAGCTGACATCATATTTTCCCCAACATATCCTATTTCTAGTTCAGACCAGGCCTACAATTAAGAAGGTGTTGCCTTTGAGAAAGCTGTTGCTGATCTGAAGAGCTGGATCTTCCCCTAGACTTAGCACATGTCTCTGAAATCCACTAACCTTCCCTCCACCCCCATCACCTTGTAACCTTAATTCACCATTGAAGTATTTTGAGCTCTTGCTTCCTCCTGAAACTCTTCATTTTTAATTTATTGTTTTCGTTTCAGCTGTTGCGATAACTGTATCCTACAGTCTGGGTGCAGACACATTGATTCTTTTTTTTTTCAGGGAAGACACTTTCTACTGAGAGTGGGAGCTTTTTCATTCCTTTGTGTTTTTTGTTAACAGGCTCTTTAGTCTGACAACATGTTGGGTAGGCAGAGTTGGAGAGGCATGCCAGAGTGAGGGCAACTGAATGAATGCTTTTGATGGAAGTGTACAGACACATTGTATTAGAAGTCACTCCACAGCTCTATTAAGATAGAATCTTGAAGCAGCCACCCACTGGGTGAAACTGTGGCCTCATGTATGCCCAGCTTTCACTGAAATAAAGGAGCTGAGTATGTATATCTGAAGGTGGAATTTGGGCCAGTGATTTCAGCACTTGACTAGGCATTTATTTCTTTGAGAAAATGACATTCCTAAAAATGACAATCCATTTATCTACATTTGCTGGGGTCCATGAACCATCTAGTAGGAAAAAAAGGGAATAACAACACACAAACACTATAAATAAGGCTAGTTTTTGAAAAATAACAGCCTAAAGTTAGTCTCATAGGTCCATATTTAGGCATCTACTTAAGTAGCCTAATTTTCAAAAGTGCTGACCACTCATTGACTTCAAGAGCAGCTGCTGTGGGCTCAGCACATTTGCACATCAGGCCACTTGTTATGGAGCCTAAAATGAATTTAGCCCTAAGTCAGACAATGGATTTTGCCTAAAGTCAGCCTTCTATTTTGAAAATCTTGGCCTATGTCTTTTTTTTTTTTTTTTAATTGTGCCATACCTCTGAAGGAGTCTCTTCAACAAATGATGGCTGAAATCTCTAACTGTTAGTGTGTTTCTCTTTCCAACAGAAACTTTCTTGCTCCTTCATTTGACAGTGTTCTATCTTCTAGTCAATGAAACTGATTTTTTTTAAACAGATGTACTAAGTCAAATCCAGCACTGGTATACATCCCACATTTAAATAAATGAATGTATGCTGAATAATTCAGCAATGAACTTTTCCTACTGTTTCATCTTCCAAGCAATGCCCTTGATTAGAGAAAAGTAAGTTCCATTTACCATGCCAAGCAAGGCAATTAAAAATCAAAATATCTTTGTGGAGAAATTTTGTCTGCTAGTTGTTCCATGTAACTTTGCCTTCCACAGAAACTGAAATTCACTTTAGAAAATGGTATGATTTTTTTCCTTCTGCTTTAGCAGTACCATATATTTGTATAGCTTTACATTTTGCCACATAAGTCATCTTATATCTAATAACACACTTATGTAAGAATTAGTTTTCCAACTCTGCATAGTTTATACAAGATTTAATCTGTTGTGAGGTATATTGACCATCATCCAAGAAAGTTATTTGGGATTTATCCAGCTAATCATACCACATGTTGTGGGAATAAAGACTGAAGACATGCAATCTCTCTTCTGGTCTGTGAGGAATAGCTCATTATATGAATCTTAATTCCTAATTGTATATGTGTTGGATCTGGTATGAAACTATTTTTCACTTGTGCACATTTGCATGGGTTATACCTTTGTTTATCCTCCATAGATAGCCATATATCTAATTTTGGGGTCTGGGGCATTTCCTCCAACTTTCAGCTGTTGGACATGTTTTATTAATTTAGGTGGAATATATAGCTAAAGATGTTAACTTAGTTACTCTCCAATATAAAACAGTGTTAAACAAGGTTTGGGGTTCAGTATAAAGAGACTTCTGCTTGCTTAGTTCCTTGGCAAATACATTATTGAAAAACTTTAACCTTTTATTAAAGAAAAGGAAAATTAGTTAAAGCATTTGAAAAGTAAAGTATTACATAGGCTTTTATTTTAACATCCCTTGTTCCCTTTATCTGTCATAGGAGAGAATTTTTAAAAGGAAACAAACCCCTTGTTTGAGAGATGATATTAAAGATGGCAATAGTGGCCCTTTTAAGGACAAGAGAAGTTAGTTGAAACAGGCTAGAGATGTTGTTGCTGTTGTTAGTCTGATCCCATTTCATCCCAGGTGGTGTTTGGGATTCAGCTGGAGCCAGTAGATGTGGTGATGTCATCTAGGTCCCGCTCTCTGCCCCAGTCTGGTCAGGACATCTCTCAGGATCAGGATGATGAAGACCCCAGGTCTCAAGAGATAGTTGGGGTGGCAGCCATGATGGTGAAGCTCATGCCAGTAGCCAGTTTTTCCCCTCAGAGTCTGTCTTTAAAGACCCACAAAGGGAGGATGGGTGAAATAGCCCATCCCTTCTTTATTGTCCACCAGTTAGGCCTAGTAGTCAACATACACGTTTTTGGTTCACTGATTTCTGGTTTCACACTCTTGTTTACCAAGCATGGTCTTAACACAGTCCTTGAGTTATATCAGTAGGCCTTTTTGTTTGGACTGATTCAGTTTTTCTGTCTCCCTTTCATATCTTTCCTCATCAACATTTATTGTTATAGGTTATTGTGACATCTTATTAAGTTACACACTTTACAATTGAACTCATAATTAGGGTACATTTGTAGGCACAATTATTACAACATAATGTAACATTTCTTTCCTCTTTCACCCCAAATTTCAGCCCAGCAGCACTAGCACTCTCTGAATCCCCAAACTGAGAGTCACCTACCAGCTGCTGAGCAGGAATATTAGCTCTGCTCAAGAGTACAATTTGGAGTCAGCATTAGATGCCAGTGTGAAGGAGCTTCCTTGTGCCAATGAGATGCTAGTCAATAAGGCTACACTATGTTAGGTAATGAAGGGGAAGGGTGTGTGTACAAGACAGACACTTCTCTTGCCCACTGCCACCCCAAGAATGGAAGGCAGAAAAGGTATCTTTGTAAAGGAAAAAATGTCTTTGACTGAGGAGGATAGAGGGATGGAGACCTCCTGGTGTAATGAAATGCTAAATTGTATTATACTGTTCTGCTACTAGGTTCCACTGTATATAAAATACCTTATTTAAAGGTAACCTGAGCACACCTGATAGAGCATTAAAGGATCATATGTTTATCTGCTGTGTATATGCAAGCACCGTAGTCAGTCCCTGTCAGGTATGGAAGTATCAGGTATGACAGCTAGTAAGTGGGGGAAAACAGGGTGACACAGAATAGGGGAGGGATGTAAGGGGGTTGACAGAACTTCTTGTATAGGGTGAGGAAGGAGTGACACAGTACTTCTGACATGTGGTGGACAAATATTTGATTATATGATTTCTTTTATAAAACACATTATTACTCATAGACACAATTTCAACCTATTGGTCTGCAGATGTAAGTTTCAGGTATATGTTGCAGGGTCTCAGGCAGCCTATTGAGAGGGAGGGGCTAAGCTTGTCTCCTGAGCCAGCTTGTTACTTCTCCCCCTCCTCAATGTTTGGGTTTTTTAAAAAAAACCTCTCTCTAGTGTTTTATCTCACACCACCACCTTGTGCAGGCCTACTGCATGGCTTCCAACTAGTGTGGAATGAAGCAGGACAGCTGCTGCTGCCTGGATGGAGAAGCACTGATCAAGTTACATGCAACCTGCATTCTCTATACTGGTTTACATTTTTATATTACCCATATGATCAAACACAAATCCTCATCAATGGGGTTGAAGTGAACACTGCTAATCTTATTTTCCCTCCTGTGCATGTACTCTATAATTTTATCCCATTCACTGTAAAAGTTATCCAAAATTTTAATAAAAATCGTTTTCCCCCTGTTGGTTGATCCTCTGTTACAAAATTTAACCAGATTGGGTGGATAGGGAGAACATTTCAGTTTCCCAGACCAAAAGTATGCTCTTCTGTGTCAGAGTCAACAGGAAAAGAATTATAGCTTCCAGCTGACTTAGTTTCATAGTCTTAATTTCTCTGATGCCTGAACAACAGGACAGCAGCAGAACCAAACTGTTTCATAAATTTCTTCCTGGGTGGTACAGGCACCAATGCAGGATGTTCAGATCTTTGGCTAGTCCCTGCAGAAATATCACAATGCTGGAATATCTTGTGAATATACTGTAAGGGACCATCCTGCATTGGAATGAAGCTGGACTAGATGTCCTAGAAAGCCTTTATACCTCTTATCTCTATTTTATTAACTGATTAATCAATTATTATTATTAACCAATTATTACGTAGGACCACTGGTCCCAAAGGTAGTGATTTGATTTCCTCCTCCAGCATTCCCATTGTCCCAAGGGACGTACTGAGGTGCTCACTCTCTCCCATTTTTTTCAGTGTGATAATAATAACTGACTCTAATGAAGACTATACAAATTTCTGATGAGAAAGGGGCTGATGGCTAGAGCTGGAGAGCATCATCTGGTCCTATGTTCCAGCTGGCTTGTTCATCTTTGTAACAGTGCCATAAATTTGAGTTCCACTTTTGATGGAGGTTATAGAGAAATATAGCATAGATTCTTGGTTTAGGTTAAATGGTGCATAACATTCCTGAAACCACAGAATTTCTCTCTTTCTCCTTTGCAGATGGAAGCAGAATGTAAATACCTGGTGAATACTCAGTGACTTAGCTTGATTTAATATCCTAAATAGATTGTTCCTTATTATTAAAAATTGTGTTACACTAGGGTCCAGAGGCACTAACCATAATAAGGTCCCATTGTATTTGGCATTGTACAAGTACATAATAAAGACAGTTCCAGCCCAGAAACACTTACAGTATAAGCTGACAAAAGATGGAGAGGAAACCAAGGGGAAGTGACTTGCCCAAAGTCACACAACAGGTCAGAGATAAGATGCTGGAATAGCATCCAAGCTTCTTGACTCCCAGTCCAGTTCTCTATCTGCTGGGGCACACTGCCTTGCTCGGATTATTTTGTGCTGGAACACGATTTCTTTTGAACTGAAGAGATGGTGTGGCTTACTTTATTTTCCTGTTGGAGCAGGCTGTATTTGTCAAGGTGAACATACTCCTCTGTTTGCACACTCTCGGTCTCAAAAGTATCCATATGTTTTTGAGGAGCACTTTCTTTCAATACAAATAACACCTAAATTGACTTTGGCTGGCAAGAAAAACAACTTTGTTTTGAAATTCTCCAGCAAACAATATTTTTGTGAGGACGACTAAAGTTCCAACATTTAAAATGTTCTGGGCAATCTAGTTGGAGATCTTTGGTCTATTAAATCAGTGTATCTACTGATTGCACCTGGGTACTGAGGGATACTTTTCTAACTAGTCTCCTTATAACCATGTACAATTGCAAGCAGGAACCTTACAGCCCAAAGCAATTTCTATCTCTGTATTACTTCTGTCCTATTAAAAAGGCTGTCCTGCAGATAGGGCTACTTTATATTTGTGGAAATATACCATACTGAAATAGGCCCTGTGCTGCAATTGGCTGTGTACAGAGAACTCTTGCAGAAGGCCTGAACCCTACTGAGAACTTTTGTGTCCAAGGGCATCTCATTGAAGGATTGGGGCCTAAAGCTGTCACCACTGGACAATTCTTTTCTGTGTCCTTTGGCCTAAATGAGATCAACAGTAGAGCTGCTGAAAAAAAATTCAATCATTTTTCCCCTTTTTTTGTTTTTGGAACTTGAGGTTTCAACAAAAATTAATTTTGGGGGGGGAGCAGAGAGGGGCAAAAAGCATCCGCTTTCAATGGAAAATTTCAAAATGTCTTTAAAAAAAGAAAAATCCTAACCAGTCAGTCCCCCTCACAAGCACATCTTAAGTGATCCATTAAGTTGGGAAAACCATTTTGTTATATTTTGAGGAAATCACGGTTTGTATGATGGCTGATATTCCGGGTTCGTTGGGTCTTGACTCAGCAGCCTCAAGCCTGGAGGCTGCAGCCTTGGTCGATGAGTGGGCAAAGGCACTAGGGCAAGCATTGGAAAAGGTTGTGCTGTCCCATTCTACATCAAGTTCCTACTGTAAGTTAAGGCTATTTGCTGGGGGTCCCATCCCAAGACCTGGGGAAGAGGAGTTTGGACCTGGTTGGAACACACCACTGAAGTACTGCAGGAGCGGGTGGCACCAGAGGCAGAGAAGCGAAAATGTCTAGTAGAGAGCCTCCGGGGCCCCACATTAGATGTGATTCGCACTCTGAAGCTCACTAATCATGGGTTCAGTGTGAAGGACTGCTTACAGGCCCTCAATCACACCAGCGGGAGCATAGAGGGCCTTGAGGACATTTATTGTGAGTTCCTTAATTCCCATCAGCAAAGGGGAGAGAAGGTCTCTGCTTATATATGGAGGCTGGAGAAACTGCTTCAGAGAGCTGTGAGGAACCCAGTATTAGAACCTGATTCTATTTCATCTGTGGTTAAGGGGATGATAGGAAAGTCCCCCGAGTTACCCCCAGATAAGAGGTCAGAGAGGAGGCAGAAAGGCAGGTCACCAGTGAGTTGTGAGAAGCCCAACCATCTAAGGCAGCAGCAAAGCACTCCAGCTGCAAACAGCCAGTGTGCTGATCGTGAGCACCAGAGAGGAACTTGCCCAGCAAGTGCAGGTCCTGACGGAACAGATAGCTGAGCTATGTAGTACCATTGACCAAGCTAAGACTTCTAGGCACAAGGAACCTCTGGCTGTGATGATGGACCAGTCAGCATTTAGAGCTACCATCCCACCCAAGCGAAGGGGGAAGGGACAATCCTTCTGCTACTGCTATGGCCAGGCTGGACACGGTGCTGCCAAGTGTTGTAATGAAGAAAATCCCTCTTAGTGTAAAGAAATCCGAGGACCAGCTGGGAGGACTCAAGGAATTGCCAACAGGGCTTGGGAAGGGAGCCACCCATACCACAGGACTTGAAGGATCCCTTGGAAAAGACTGTCCAGCTGCTATCCCACCAGGACTGATGGGGCCTCGAGCAGAGGTCACTGTGAGGATCGAAGGGGCAGAATGTAAAGCCGTGCTTGACACTGGGTCTCAAGTGACTATTCTATTTCAGTCCATTTTACCAATGGATGCTTAGGCACCTGTCTATACAGCCACTGACAGGGCTTGGCCTGTGTGGTCTCAGCATGGATGAATGCCCCCCACCAGGGGTATGTCATAGTGCACCTGGAATTTCCAGAGGAGATTGCTGAGGTGAGACAAGAGGTGGACACTGCTGCCTTAATATGCCTTGACCCTAAAGGAACCTCTGATGTGTCTGTGCTGATGGGGATCAGCTCCAGTCTCTTCAAGGTACACGCTGATTACTGCAGACAGCGACCAAGGGACCAATATAGCCTCTAGAAACACCCAAGGGGTGGTGTGTAATTGTCCCAGGTTACTGGGTGTGGGCTCGAGCCAGCTTTTTGTTTTGTATTGTCAGAAAGAACCCCTAGATATTGAACCCAGCCCTTGTGGCTGCTGACTCTGACTGGCAAAAGAGCTACACTAGCAGTGGATATTGTTATGACAACTGTTTACCGTCATAAGACAAATTACCCCAAAATAGCTTACTTTAAAAAGTTCATGGACAAGACTGTGGCTGATTTGTAGCCCTTCCATGATAAAAATTGTAGGGAATCTGTGTGTTCCATAAGTATTAGAAGTCAGCAAACATAACAATATAGCAGTGTCACAGGTGGCAGGCACCCCGTAAGTCAATTGATGTCCCATGCAAGATGTTCCTTAGGCTTTACATTCCACAAAGTAACACAAAAAGAATCTTTTGCTGACTCAATCATAAAGGTGAAGTCAGAGTTAGGCCTCCTGCACAAGCTAGGCTTATTGAATTTCCACAGGGGAGAGCCTTTCTCCCCTGTCCTAGCTTCACCCACAACTAGAGGAGGAAGCAGCCAGCCCTGTTTATCTTGTCTGCTGGGCCCTAACTGGCTTTTGTGTTCTCCCAGCTCTGAAGGACCAATTCTCATTGGTTCTGCCAGAGGCTGATCCTGGACGGCCTCTCTAGGCAACTCTTCGAGGTTTAAATTTGTTGATCATTTTGCCCCCCAAAAGGACACCTCATTGGTCAGGGTGTGGAAGGTAGTGGAACCTCCAGAAGGGGGCACCAGGCACACCTGCTCACAAGCAGTCAGCACACACTGACGTTGGATTGTTCCAGTCAATTTAGTGGTCATCAGATTCACAAAATAATATTTACAATTCTATAGTTATAACTAATCAGTTTTGTTATTTCTCTAGAGCTTCTGTTTTAAAAAAACCAACCGTGTATTTAATTATGATGGAGACCTAAATTCTTACACTTCCCATCCAACCTATTTCTAAGGATGTTAAATGGCATTTGTTTTCCACTACAGTACTTGAGCAATCTCTAGCATGTAATGATCTAGCAAACAGATGCTTGGCAATTGTACTGGTAGCCAGAAGCATTCAGATTGCAAGGATTTTTCTCATAATGTTAGCATAATTACAAGAAAATAGTCCATTGAGTGCCTGGATAAAACATCACCAACATGATGAAATTTCAACTACCTTCCAGTAGCTAACAATAATTCATAAGAGGTGACCTGCAAATTCATCACAGTATTTTTAAATATGGCAAATAAAGTATTAAAATTCTTTAAAAGTAAAACACAAAATAAACACACACAGAAACAACAAATAAACAAAACAAAACGAAAACACTTTCTGGGCCCAATTCAGCAGTTCTTAAGCAGGTGCTTAAAGTTAAGGA
Organism: Emydura macquarii macquarii; assembly: GCF_026122565.2. NCBI lineage: Eukaryota > Metazoa > Chordata > Testudines > Chelidae > Emydura > Emydura macquarii. The sequence continues at coordinate 9,762,832 of NW_027131283.1, forward strand.
CCTAAGCAGGCCAATTTACTTCAATGGGACTACTTGTTAAACTTGTTGAATTGGGGCCTCCATGCTTAGAGCTTAGTGAAGTCAACAAAACAAGTCATCAATATTCCCACATTTAAATATATTTACTTCTACTGTGTTTTACCCTTGTTTGATTTCTGTAAATATTCTAGTGAATGATTGTACTGTGGTGCTTATGAAAACATTGAATTTTAGGTAACTTAGTAGAAAATAATTTTTGAATTTGCTAATGCTAGCTTTTATAATGGTATCTGGATTTTAAGAGCTGTGCTCATCCATTTAAGGAGCAAAAGACAATACTGTGTGATCTCTGTGTTCAGTCAAAGCCAACAAACTGCTCAGATTTAAAATATTTGCAATCAATTGCTTGAGAATAATCTACAGACCAAAAAATATTTACAGAAACTAGTCAGTAAATTTTCAGTAACTAATAAATGAGTTTCTAACTGCTTGTTGACAATTGGCAAACAGAAACAGAGGGGACACTTGTTAGATATTATAATTAATAATCTATTTGCCCATCTCTACTGCTTCACCTGTGAAGGGCAACTGTGGGTTGCAACTAATCCAGATGAATTAGACTCTGTCACTGTGCTGCAATGTACAGCACCCAGCACAACTGGGTCCTGATCTAGCCTAGGATCTACCTTAATACCAATAATAACTGCTGTCATAGAAGAGAGAGAGGGTTTTTGAGAGCCATTTTTACATGGTCACCCATTTTAACTTATTTCACAGGCTGCGAGGCTTAATTGTCATTCTTCATTTGAGGATCCCAATGAAATGTATCACATAGATATAGGATATTGATATTTTATTGTAGTTAGCTTTTGCATCTCACTGCACATACAGATTATTGGTTCTCTGAAGATCCAGTGGACCCTGAATAGCCAATAAGTCTTCTCAACATTCTCCTGATGCAAAGAATGTGGATTTTTTGAGTAATTTGAGAACCAATATTCAGACTTTTTGGCATTCCAAAGCTTTGCATGTTGGCAGTTTGGATGAACCACCAGAAGACAGATGGGTTAGCCCTGGTGCTTTCCCATGAGAATTGCCATATGAGTCTTTACACTTTGTTACACTTTTCATACATTCCAAATTCTGTGATGAATGTTTTTCTCATTTTACAGGTATGCCAAATATTTTGAGCCATTTCCAGGCATTTAGCACACTGGAAAGAATTATAGCGTTAAGTACTTTGTCAGATACTCTATAAAGTCATATAGTGCAAGGAACTCGCTCCCATTTGAAGAGAATTCTTTTATTTTAAAATTATGAGGCAGGGGTTGTCCTGGGGTAACATTCTAATGATGTTTTATATTTTACTGAGTTCTGAAAATGGAAGGAAGTGCCTCTTATGAAGGAGAAAGTTCTCTATCATCTCAAAGTCAAAGACACACAGCTAAAGTACAAGTCAGAATTGATTTTGTGAGAATAACCACAGAGGATTTCTTTAACTATTGTTACATGATTTTATCAGCTTTTAATATTTTAGGATTGAATTGCTCTCAGCTTAAAACAATTTTTTGTTCTCTTGTTCAGATTGCATATTATCCCAATGCAGAGTCATTCTTTTAAAACATGGTCATAGTGCTTTGCAAGGAGGAAAGCAGCTTAACCCATTGGATACATCTCATTTTTCACCCTGAATGCATGAATTAGTCATCTTTCTACCTTCCAGACCCTGGCATTTTGAGTTCAGCCTTCAGGAAAGTAGCCAGTGCAAACTAATCATTGGCAATGGGATGCACAATTTTTGTTACAGCATGTAACAAAACTAGACTTGTCAGTATTAAGACCTTTGTCCAGTAGTTTCTAAAATTTACATGATTTTGGAAACCTAAGGCCAGATTTTCAAAAAATTGTGCATATATATGCATGATTTTAGTCATACAAGATGTTCTAATTTCTGCACAAAATTACTGCAACTATGAATACAGTCATAGTAACTGAATACAAAAATTACTAGCTGGATATTTATCTGATAACGTTCATAAAAAATTATCTGTACAGTTTTGTGAATATCTGGCCTTACTCTTTTTTTGAGGCCATATTCTTACAGGCTGTGACTCACGAGTGACTTACGAGTCAGCTCACTTACTCATGGCTGGGCACAGCATTGCAAGACCTTCTGCTCAGTTACCTTTGTCTGAAAGTAATTCAGGCCCCGTGGTGGTCTGGTTCTTCTTGTGACTCAGCCCTCTAGCTAGGTCACATACAGTCTCATCCTTTCCAGAGCATCAATATTCCATATAAACAGAATCCAGCACGATATTGACCATCACTACACTATATTCTGCTCCTCCTGGACTCTACTTCAATCCCACTCTTCCATCAGAGTTGCAGGATTCCAGGCTTCTCCCTGGTATCCCCCAGCAGAACTCAAACAAAACCAAATATAACTGATGCCACTTCTACCTACCCCATGGTTCAGGTTGTAGTCCTTCTAGGGTCTCACCAGCTCCCTATTTATCTTCTGTAACACCCATAGGGCTGCCTTTCTGGAGCCATACCGACATTTCAGCATCCAGCACAGGGCTAGCTCTGCTCCTGTAGATACCCCATGGCTCTTTTCAAAAAGAGCAGCTATTCTAGGCCCTTTCCTTTTGAATGTCTCCCCTCACTTCTCTAAACTCATAGAATCATAGGGCTGGATGGGACCTCGAGAGGTCATCTAGTCCAGTCCCCTGCACTCACGGCAGGACTATGTAATATCTAGATCATCCCTGACAGGTGTTTGTCTAACCTGCTCTTAAAAATCTCCAGTGATGGAGATTCTACAACCTCCTTAGGTAATTTATTCCAGTGATTAACCACCCTGACAGTTAGGAAGTTTTTTCTAATATCCAACCTAAACCTCCCTTGCTGCAGTTTAAGCTCATTGCTTCTTGTCCTGTCCTCAGAAGTTAAGAAGAACAATTTTTATCCCTCCTCCTTGTAGCAACCTTTTATGTACTTGAAAGCTGTTATCATGTCCCCTCTCAGTCTTCTTTTCTTCAGACTAAACTAACCCAGTTCTTTCAGTCTTGCCTCGTAGGTCATGTTTTCTAGACCTTTAATCATTTTTGTTGCTCTTTTTTGGACTATCTCCAATTTGTCCACATCTTTCCTGAAATGTGGCACCCAGAACTGGACACAATACTCCAGTTGAGCCCTAATCAGCGTGGAAGAGGGCAGAAGAATTACTACTTCTGTCTTACTTACAACACTCCTGCTAATACATCCCAGAATCATCCCTTTATGAATAAAACCTAGCTCCTCTCCAGGTGGGTCTGATAAAAAATTGAATCTGGCACACCATCCAGCTGTAACCAGGTGAGCTAATTGGGCCCTCAGGTTTCTGTTAACCCTCTGTCTACCAGTGTGGGGTTTCTACACCCCATCACAGGCTGATTTGGACATTTGTAAGGGTTTTGTTAAAGATGGACCCACAATGAAAATTCTGAAATTCACTAAAGTTTGAAGGTGTTCAGATCTAGGGCTTTGGTTTGGACAGGAGTCCCACAGCTATTACATTAGCTTAATCACAATAGCATCTCATTTACATAATGCAGAAAAATATACTAAAATCTTTCCCACCTTCTCTTTCTTAAGATTCTTTACAGTAGCTAAGTACTGTTATGCTGGTGGTTGGTTGAAACCTCACTGAAGCTGGTGTGTGTAACATCCTTCCTTCATTCAGGATAAATGTAAAAATCATGTAAGCTCCTTTTATGCCTTAGATAGCTGAAACAATGTGAGCCACTGCCTAAAACACAGGCCACATGCAAGGAATCTGAGCTATGTGGGCAGAATGGTTTGACTGAGGTGGTTTGAGGGATGGGTTTGTGAGAGAGGACAAGGGGCAAAAACCGCTCAGAAATACACAGAGAAGGCAGTAAGGAAGCCCTAGAGATAGCCAGAGAAGGACTTGTAGTTTGACCCTGAGAAAAAAGTAAGAGAAAAGAAGAAGGCATTTGAGTAGAAGCTAGAAAGAAGCTTGGAACTGTATGTTGACTACGACTTAATTCCTACTGTGTTCAGGGAAATGAGACTTTGTACGCAGTCATTGTAAATAAACAGGATTGCATCAAAGAAATACTTGGCGCCATCAATTTCTCTTCCTAACCTAAACCTACAAGACTCCACATATTGGCTAATTGCTTGGATCAAAAGGGGTGACAATACTACAGCCTAAAATGTTCTCTTTGCCTCCTCAGGAAATATTTTAGGCAATATTGGAAAAGATTTTAAAGATTCTAGCAATTCCTCCTCAAGAACAGGACAAAGAGCTGAGAAGAGCAGAGTCCAAAAGGCCGATATTTTTGCATTGAATGTCAAAATCAAATTGTGTCTACTTTATTTCCTCACAGTTCATTAGCTGGCATCAAATCAGAGTGATTACATCAGCAAACCCAATAGAGCTTCTAAGCAAATATAAATATTTTATTCTGTATGACAGGAAAAAGTGAATTATGTGGCCTTGCTGAAAATGGAGCGCGCAGTGGCCTCCCTGGGAAAGGACATGATTATTCCAACAGTATTCATATTTTTTGCTCATAGAGCTCACTGAAGAAATTTTGACTCTTTTTTCAGGAGGAATTACAAAGGGCCTGCAGCTGTATTGCTTCGGTGTTCAAAGTTCTATCTCTTTATAAGCTTTTAATACAAAAAAAAAAAAACCCATTTGAAAAGATCTGTGCCTATGCCAAACCCCAATAAAAACACCCTGGAACATCGATGGGGCTGAGATCCATATCCAAAGAAACACGATGAGGAAGGGAGCTTCAAAGAGTCCTGTTTCTTGAATGGTCACACCTAATCCAATTGGCCATCACAGGTCCATGTGATCTTCAGTTCTTTCAGTCAACTATTAGCCTAGTGAATAGTTTATAAATATTTTAAATCACATAACAACTTTGCATCCAGTTGTTCTGTGTTTGTCAAGCTAAGGCTTTGTGCAGACAAGCATGTAGACAGATAGGAAACCATGGAAGATCCACTTTGTTCTGAAGCAGTTGAATTAAATGATAATGGTTTACAGATTACACAGTAAGAACCAACATGTTCAAGATCTTATCACACAGGTTTCAAGACTGACCTTACTGATGGTCTTGTTCCTGGTGTTGATAATTGTTTTCATTCTGAGGATCAGAAAGGGATTATGTCAGATGAATCCCACTTCCACAGCTGTTGATATAGGTGAGCTAGGGCTTATCTGACACCTTCATTCTTACATCTTGGTTAATGTCTATAGCATAATGCATGTCATAATAACATACCTTAAGGCCAGATTCTGCCTCCCTTACTCACACTGAGGGTGTCTTACTTCTGGAATAGTCCCCATGACACAAGATGTCAGAATCTAGCCCTAAAATTTTACCTGAATGTGTTTGTTCTTACATGATGTATTCTCACAGGCCAGACGTGTGGTTATACTTGATTGTATATACTGTATACTTCAGTGGCAAATATGCAGTGGGCCCTTATAAAATATATCACAGTATTTTACAGCAATCACTACAGTAATCTGCAGTAACACTATAGTAAACTGTAGTATTTCAGTCGATTAATGTAAAATACTGTAGTATTTTTAGAGGGGTTAGGCACATAAATAAATTAGAAAAGGAGAAATCTTTTAAAAAATATGAATACCAGCATGTTGTAATCTGAATGGGCTATTACTATAAAGTGCTCTTTAAATATAATTCTTTGGACTAGATTCTGATCTCAGTTATACCAACATGAATCTGGAGTTACTTCATTTACATCAGTGGCATTATTTCATATTGAGTGAATAGGATTAGAACCTGGCCTTTTACATTTGGGATTTTTACTTATTGATTTTTAAAATGAACCAATTTCAGAGTGTCTGGAAGCATTTAAAATCATTAAAATAATACACAGGGAATATGTTAGTTGAAAGGTTGAAATGTAATTCTGTAAACATGTTTTTTTCTGAGGAGGATTATGATGACATGTATTTGCATTTCAGTTGTATAATTCTCCTTGTTAAGAATCTTATCACACAATAATACTTGGCCACATTCGTCATTAAAAAAACTCCCGTTCCATTGACCAAGCTGAAGGCCAGAGTCTAGTGCTTTTATTCATGTTGCTTAGTACCTTGCTCCATGAATGGTTTTACTGATTAAATTTGGGGAAAGTTATCAGAATCTGGGCCGGAATTTCTACACCCAAATCATTCTGAAGTACACAGAGGGCATCCACCTGTAATGTCAATAGCTAGAACTTTTTCAGACCAGTGTGGGAAGGAAATCAAAGAATCAAGGTTCCTCAGTGAGGAATATGTGTTACCAGCCTCAGGTGGGAGCAGGAGTATACCAGCTAATCTGGACTGTCATGGCAACACAGGTTAACCTCTCAGGTTGGCAGGACTCGGGTCAGATGGGGTTTTATAAGCTAATGTGAACATCTTTCATTGCCTTCAAAGTCTATAGGAAGTTAGTAAAGTTTCTAGAGAAGATCAGTGTCATCCCTGCAGCTAACATTCCCAAATGAGCAAGAATTCACAAGCCAGCGGAATATGTTTTCTTTGTTAAATACATGTTAACAAAGACAAACAAAGCCAATATTTTAAAAGTCTGACGATCACACGCTACTGTTCAGCTTTGTCTTTTGTGATATAAGAATTTCACTGTTTTTCCCCATTTGTAGGTCAGATTTGAGTGTGCTGCATTTTAAATTGCACTGCTTAAAGGGGAGCAGAGAGAGCTTTCCATAGTACTACCAAATCCCCGGGGAGTGAAAGCAGATGATAAGTATAGGTGTCAGGCAAACTTAACAGATTTGTATCCAGATATAATGGAATTAAAGTAACTAAAACCATTACACATCATGCAGCATTGGGATCAGGCATGGAAGCATATTCATGTGTATTAAAACTGGTGAGGGGATAATGCTATTGAGAATTTCTAATGCATTAGCCCCACATTGAGGACATGTGGGTGCACAGTGGGGGCAGGGATGTGGCCTTCTAACCATGCTCCTGCCCAAAATGACACAGATTCATGGTTCTTTTGACAATCCTTGAAGAAAACTAGGCATTCTCTTCTGCTTATCCTCCACTCAGCATAATGGCTTATTTGCACTCTCTGGTTCCATTGTTATTGTGTGTAGTTTGCATGCAAAACCTGGTGAAACACGGCAGTTTCAAGAGAGGTTGGCTTACACGTTCAGGATTTATTTTAGCTCAGAATGAAGACTGGAAGTCAAGAGCTGTGAACCCATGCAGTTCAAACCAAATGGAAGTGTCCAAATGAACTGATGACCTTCCTATAGCATTGGGTGGGAGGGCAGAGGTTAAACTGAAGTTGGACGGATACTCGAACTCCACTCAAAATAACTGGATCTGTCTGTACAACTGTTCAAGAGAAAAAACAGTTAATAATATGTGCATCTCCTGTGCCATTATTAGGCCACAGGATTAACAACACATCACTACCATGAATGGAGCAGTTCATATCACTCAAAGTTATGTTCCTTTCTATGTGTACACTCAGTAAGACAGCCTGACATCATTTCTCATTTGGAAGGGTTTCTTTGCAAACATAAAGAAAAACACAAAAGTTGAATGGGATTTTCAAAAGTGCTTAGCTTTGACCTTGCTCTGCAGTTGACTTCAGTGTAAACACAGATAGGTTAGCCCTGAGCTCTTCTGAAAATCCTTTAATTTTTTAAATAACAAAAGGTTGAATTCTGTGGACAGTGATGGATGAGCAGAGAAGTATTGTTATGGCAGGGAAGCAAGTATTGCCTTAGCCTTACTCCTGTCTGTTCATCCTGTTATTGAAATCATTGTTAAAATGGTTGTCCTGGTAGTAACCTACTAATGTCAAAAAATGGGGTAACTTTTTGCCAGAGAGAGTTTTAATGGAAGCCTTGGGGCTTAATAAATTAACCTCTCCATACACAACTGTCTATCTTTTTTATATGGTTCTTTGTCGTGCTCACTTAGCTGAGAATTGGTTGAAAAGGAAGAGTAGTTTTGGTGTGCATGGCACATCGTGGAAGATTGCATTTTTGTATGTTTTATTATGTGTGATTAAGTATTATAAATACATTTTAAAAAATACAACACAATTGTTCTCAAATGAATACATGTATCTCCTATAGATACAGTCCTTTTCCTGCCTCTGTGATTAATATGTTAACAAGTCAGGTGTAGCAAATAGTAATCAATAGAACTGGGTGAATAATGCATTTCTTGTTTACTACTTATGTTCAATCACATTTTAAAATTAATTGTCTTTGTCCATGTTCTTGCAACTTTTACATTCTCATTCTATAGACAGTCCACGGCCCATTGCCCTTGCACAAATATTTGTAAAAAAGTGAATTCAAAGCATGTGTCCATGCTGACTCTTGTAAGGTCATCCACATAACATAATATTATTTTTCTATCCTGTTACTTATCTGACCCATCACAGCTATGATATTAATACTTTTTATTTAGCACTTTTCATCAACAGCTCCCATAGCATTTTACAAAGGGGGAATAAGTAGGAAGATTATCTCCATTAAACAGATGGGAAAACTGACGTACAGAGAGATTAAGACTGAGATATTCAAAGGAATCTCAGGGAGTTAGGTGCACATCTCCAATTGAAATGCCAGCCTAAGTGACAGACCCAAAGACCTAGAGAGACAGTGGCAGAACAAACAACAGAGACTATATCTTCTGACTCCAAGTCCTGTGCCCTAATCAGTGGACTCCTCCTTAAAATAAGAAACTCAGTTTGAATTTGAATATTTGTGGGATCCTAATTCTTTGCAGACAATAGCCAAACAGAATCCTTGAAGCCATGAGAATGACCATTATTAGGTGCTCTTTTCTGTAGTGAAAATAAACACAATACACGTCAGCATCATTAGTTTTGAATTCCCACAACTTTATTTCAAATAAAAACATTTCAAATATGTCCATGTCTTAGTCCTCATTCAGTACTACCTACACACGTGCACAGCATGGTTTGTCACTAAATCACAGGGCTGGCACTCAGGAGATCCAGGTACTGAATTGTATAGACATTTTACAATACTTCCTGCTAAGGACAAAAAGCAAATAAAATTATTTGTTTTCCTATTAAAAAGAATAAAAAATTATTTTGAAAATAAAATTCAGAAGGAAAAGAATATTTCTCCCTCATTAGAACTGTCTTGGCTCCAAGTTTAAAATTCCAGCCTGTTTGGAATTTGGAAGGTTTCCATTGATAATCTTATTCTGTTTTGGAGTCTGCTCTATATGCCCAGGGCTGTCTCATTTATTGCAGTCAGTCAGTATGGCTAGCTAAAACCAGTTTAGCTTGCAGCTGGAGAATAGTAACAGGAGACTAGCATAACTCCTGAACAAACCAGTGGGAGCCCATCAAGAAGCTCTTTCCGGATAAGCAAGAGAGCCGTCCTACAGAGAGAGAGCCTGTCTCTATTGTACATCTGGAGATACACTGCTTTAATGAACATGCTTCAAGCTGTTGAAAACACTTAAAGGAACAGCTTTGGTGTTTATGACTGTTGTAAATTTCACTGTTCCTGGAAAAAAAGGGGAGTTTGGTTTCCACTGGATTTTTTTTTATTCAACCTTTATGTTTGCCATGTGCATATACTGTATATGGCAGCTTTTTTTTGGTGTTTCTCTGGGGATAAATGAAGCTTTTAGAACAGAAACTTTGTAGAAAATGTGGGGAAAACACTGCTTTAGGCATGGATGTAACTTTGGCACATCATAGTTTGCAACTTGTGTTTTGGAAATTAAAAATAGACTCTCACCCTTAGTTGGCTGGATGGGCCTGAAAGGGCTGCCATCTTTGGAGCTCCCCTTTAACCTAGACTTTGTCATATCACTGCTTTGAAGACATCTACTCTCTGTGCTCAGGTATCCAAGTTACTGTTTGCCTTCAGGTTCCCACCTCTCACTTCCCTAGTTCCTCTTTCCATTTTCAGTTTCTTCAGAAAGGGCCGTATCTGTCTGTTTCTTTCCATGTCAAATGTGCATTCCCTTGTTCTCTCCTGTGCTAGACTCTGTGGATCTGTGCGTCTAGTAACCTTAATGCTGTCCTCTCCTGCCTGTATCAAAGCAGTGCTTAACACATGTCTAGGCTGAATGTTCTCATGAACTTTGCTTTCTTCCTGAGTACTAGTTTATCAGCTGCGTTGATCAACTCTGTGCCATAAGTCGCTAAGACTGTCATGTGCATATATTGTTCCTGAATGTGCTCAGTCCACATAGTGCTATTTCAGGTATTACGTCAGAAGCCTTACTAAGAGAGATGAAACAGTTCAGCCTAGGATATTATTCCTGGTCTCATGTTGTTTTGGGGCCATTGCAGAACTCGTCAGGGTTAGATGTTTCATTTACTAAAGTGTAGTAGAGCTACTGTTTGTTGTTCTGTAACGGCTGATCTATTCTGCTATTCCCTGGTGTGAGCTATCAAGTTTAAAATGTACAAATCTCGCAGGAAGCAGTGATGCAGAGGATAGGATAACTAATCCTTCCAGTGCCACTTCTCTGGATTTTTGAGGTGGTGGTCATCTTGATGTATCAGTGTACCATTTTAAGCCTGCCACCAATGGCAGATTAACATATCCTCATGCTTGGAGCGAAGGATGAGGAACCGGAAGGAAATGGTTCCTATGTCCCAGCCCTCTCAGGATGGTGTTAGCTGCTGACTGCTTTGTACACTGTTTGTTTTATTTTGGGTGTTCAGTGGATACATGGATTTGTCTGCATCTCCTGGGATGAGCAATCTGTAGTACGATGTCGGCTCCAGTCCAACTCGTCAGCTCTCTTCTCCATCTCGCACACAGTGCCAGACAAGTAGTAGTTTGAATTGCAAGCTGAACTTCGCAAAAACTAACTGAGGTTCACCTGATTTGTAGTTTGGTTTCAAACCTGGATTCAGGCCCAGTTCATGCAAAAGCATGCCAAGTTGTAAGTAATTCTGGGCTCCGTTTTAAGCCAATGAGCCAGAACTTGGCTTGAGATATGACCCCTTTGTGCTGTTTGGGTAAGGAAAAGGGATATAAAATTGTCTTAACAGAATAGCTGTGGGTTCCCTGGCAAGAAGAGCACATAATGAGCATATTGGGAACATTTGCACTCCAGCAACCACCAGCCAGGCAGAATGGCTCCTTAGAAATTGTTACAGAGCAGCCTTGAGGATTGGGGACTGAATGACTTAAATTGGTTGGTGTTAGCAGCTGATTGTAGTTCTAGTATATGTCTGTGGGAAATGAATTATTCTCTGTCAAACTCTCACTAGACTAGTGAGTCAATCATAAACCTTCACCGCCACAATAGTTGCTAGTTGAAAAACAGGGAGCTATCTTTTCAGCCTTGGAAGAGTGGCTTTCCTACTCAAGATTAAGGTACAGCTGTGGAAAAGTATAGTAAAAGTGCATTGCACCTTCCTTTGCTCTTCCTTTTGTGTGGCTAGAGAGGGCTTTGTTCTCCAGAGCTGTCAATCCAGCATCTTTCATGGGCACTACATTCGGTGTAGAACTGTGAAACAAAAAATCCAAACTTGTTTTAAAAAGGTTATTGCCTACTGCAGCATGTGCAGACAGCTCCTGAGCATGGAACTGAAAACGAGGACACTCACCAATAGGATAAACAGGATAAGGATATACAGATTTTTAGCCCACTTAAACTATGGGGGGGAAATGCTCTACATAAGAGAAAAACAGATGACACGTAAAACTGTATAGAAATCAATGGCATCTGCTGCAAAGGCAACCAGTGCATTGTGGAAATAGTGTCATGTAAGGCCTAGTAACTGCATTACTTTTGATCCAGGTCATACTGTGCAGAGGCCTTTATCTTGTAAAGTGAAATCCTTCCTTGTTATTACTGTAAAAAGTCCTCTCTAAACTTCATGGAACTGGAAACAGATATGAACTCAGCAAAACAGTTTGACTTAATATAGTGAAACTGTAATGGTTCCACAAAAGAGAAAACAACTTTTGTAAATAATTACTGTATACACTATTCAAAACCAAAGTGGCTAATTAATGTACAAAAATAAAGGTTGTGTCAATAGGTCAATAAGAATGTATCAAGCTTACTGTCCACACAGGATCCTGAACTTTTAAACATTCTTGAAATAAGTCAGACTAGGTGGAAAACAATGTCAAGCAAATACTGTAACTTTAAAATTTGAGTGAAAGTTGAACCCATGACAGCCATATAATTTTAATACATTACTCATATAAAAATATTTAAAATGTGCAGCATTTACATATTTACCATAATATTTTTTAAAACACTAGCCACTATATCCACCACTATGTAATTATAATTAATTGTATATTTTTTATTTTGTTATTTTGAATACTTTCCTCATTGTCAAGTCAACAAGCCATACCTAAAAAGCTATGAAGGAAAATCTAGAATCCTACCTCAGATATAGTGTTCTTCCTATACATCTGTTATCTAACATTCGGTGTCTGTCATGACTAAGATGTGAGTGGTTTTACCCAGTGGTCAGAGCAAGAGTTGGAAGTCAAGCCAGGTCAGGAAGTCAGAGTCTGAGGGTACATCTACACTGACAGTGGAAAAGTTGCTGCCATCAGATCAACCTATCTGGATCAATTGAGTGGTCAGTGAAGACCCGCTCAATAGATCCAGAAGTCAACGCAGTGCAGTGCAGTGAAGACAGCACGCAGAAGGGAAGCGCAGCAGTTGAAGGGAGTTACGCAAGCTACTCAGAGCAGTAGCAGTAGCAGAGCAGTAGCAGTAGCTCTTGAGTAGCTTGCGTAACTCTCATCGACTGCAGCCGAATCGCCGGGTAAGTGTAGACCAAGTCTGAGACAGGTCGGGGGGCAAAGTGAGGTTACCAGTAGCAGCACTGGAAGGGAGCAATCAGAAGCAAGGAGAACCCAATTGCATGGACAACTTCCTGTTCCTCTTCTGGGTTTATAAAGATGTTGTGAACCAATTGGACCCCCAGCATTCTGCCACTTGGATTCCAGGACTGGAGTCCTCTGTCAGGGTTTAGCTTGTATTCTGGCAACTGTTAGCAGAGCTTTGGGTGGCAGGTTGGAATTTACTGCCTCCTACGAGGCCTGCGGTTCAAGACCTCTAATTTGTGACAGTATCTATTTAATATATTACACACAATATATTACACAGTGTCTATTTAATATGTTACACACAAAAAAACTATGTTGTAAGAAAACTATTAAGGTTGATTAGAAAGACAAGACCAACTTCTGCTGCAGAGAGAGACAAGCTTTCAACCTCACACAGAGTTCTTCTTCAGGTCTGGGAAAGTGACTCAGGCCAGATCTACATTACAGACCTATTTTGATATAACTACATTGCTCAACCATGTGAAAAATCTACACCCCTGAGCAATGTAGTTATACTAACCTGTGTAGACAGTACTTCTCCCGTCGACATAGCTACTGCCTCTCAGGGAGATGGATTAACTACACTGATGGGAGAATTTCTCCCAATGGCATATGAGCGTCTTCATTTAAGTGTTACAGTGGCACAGCTGCATCGGTGCAGCTGCATGGTTGCAATGTTTTAAGTGTAGACATGCCCTCAAAGTGTCACTGCTAAACACAAGATTTGAATAGATTGTTTAGCATAAGTAGTTAACACATATTTCGAGCAACCATTCACAGTGAAGTGACCCATTAACACTGCTTCAGTGACAGGGAGGAAAGTGGGGGAGGGAAGCAATGGGGGGAATTTGACCCTGCTTCAATAGAGAAATAAAAACCGCTTTGACTGCACAGATGTCACCCACAACCCACCACTGGAACCCTTATGGGGTATCATTAAACAACTACAACTCATGCTCGATGTTGACCCCATCCAGAAAGAAATATTTTCTAAACCCCCTCTTCTGGCCTTCAAAGAACCTCCTAACCTCTCCAAGCTCATCATCAGAAGCAAGCTCCCTGCAGACCAGTACACACCAACACAAAGCAGCACCAGACTCTACCAGAACAACAAATGCAAAACCTGCAGCCTATCTCCATTGTATCGCCCCTGCTACAATGATCAGCACCACCCACAACACACCTTTCAAGATCCATGGGTTCTACACATGCCTATCACAGCACTGGGTGTATCTTATCCAGTGCACTAAATGCACCAACAGCAACTATGTTGCGTGAAACCAGACAATCACTATGCTCTTGAATGAACTCACAAAGGAAAACGATAAATGACAAAAATGCTCTATCCATCTGTGGGTGATATATATCTATATATCTGACCTCTCCGTCCTCATCTTCAAAGGAAACCTGTACAACACTTTCAAAAGGTGAGCCTGGGACCTTAAATTCGTAACTTTGCTAGACACTAAAAGTCATGAACTGAATAGAGACATTGGATATATGGTTTATTACAACAATCTGTAATCCACTAACAACCCCCACATCCCCAACTGCTTCCCATCCTTCCTCTAATGCTTAATTTGTGCCAGGGCTTGCTAGGGCTGAGCTCCAGCCCCTCTAGGCTTGGCAGTTCATAGCTCTGGCACCACTGGGCTTGCTGCATCAGTTATGAATGTAAAAAAATTTGCTTGAGCTCCAGCACTTCTTTCTTTACAAATTCAGCACTGCTTTCCTCCCTATGACTGGAGGGGTGTTAACAGGTCACTTGACCTTGAATGGTCCCTTGAAATATATGTTAACTACTTATGCTAAACAATCTTTTAAATTCTTGTCTTCAGAAGTGACACTTTGAGATAAGGCAGGTCTGCACTTAAAATGTGGCACTGATGTAGTGCTTTAGTGAAGACACTCCTATGCTGACAGGAGAGCTTCTCCCATTGGTGTAGTTAATCCACCTCCTCGAGAGATAGTTGTGATGGTGACAGGAGAAGCCCTCCCATCGATATAGTGCTGTCAATGTGTGTGTGGAGAGGAGGGTGACTTAGGCCAGTACAACTACGTCACTGGGGGGAGGGGGTGGGATTTTTCACAACCCTGAGCAATGTAGTTTTTCTATAGTGTAGGTCTGTCATGTGGATCTGGTGTTAGGTTCCCAGACCAGAAGAAGAGCTTTGTGTAAACTTGAAAGCTTGTCTCTCTCACCGAGAGAAGTTGGTCCAATAAAAGATATTACCTCACCCACTTTGTCTCTCTAATATGTTGGAACCCAACATGGCTACAACAACAGTGCGTACTATTAAGGTTGTAAAGTCAAGCTCTCAGAAGTAAGGAAATGTACAACCTTTTAATCCATGTGTGCTTATGCATTATAAAGTCTTTAATTACATGATTACATACTATTTTTTTCCATAGGACCCCTGCCTCAGCTCTAACCCTGGATCTGCACCTAGCACAGTACAGACCATCCAAGAATTAAAATTACAGGGAAAGTCCTGTTCTGCTCCCTGCAGCCCCAGGCTGGAATTGCTGATGGAATCTTTCGGAAATTAAGTTGCAAATCTCCACTGAGCATGTGCAAACTGCAATTTTTCAGACTTATAACTTGGCTAAATTAGGCAAGGGATGGCAAAAAGCACACTTCAGGCACAAAAGCACAGCTCCAAAACATGGGTGTACAAGAGCTTCTCAAGGAAAAGGTCACCAGAATTGTTGAACATGGGCAAAACAACATATTTTCCACTAGTCTTGTGCTCAGGAATGGCTGAACTGTTTGGGTAAAATACCCCCTTCTCCCCCCATCCCCCAAAATCACCTTGAGGCAGACACCTGGCATGGAGAAAATCAGACCAAATGATTACATTTTTGCAAGGTTATAAACAACTGAAAACTAAGGGGTCGGGCAACTGTAATCATCAACAGCGCTACTTGCGCTCCTTCTCTGGCACTCTCTTTCTCTCTCTCTCTCTCTCTCACTCACACACACACACACACACAAAGCTGTGTATCTCCATTGACTTTACTGGAACAAAGCTAAGTTTTACACATTAGCTAATAAGATGACACATAAGCCTAGTCACAAAACTACTTAGGCACTTGAGTCCCACTTTTAGGCTCCACTGCCTTGGACAAAACTGCTGAACCTCACAGGTGCCTAGACTTGCTTCACACCTACCTTTTTGCTGTAAAAGTTCCCTATGTGCCTATGTTTCTGCCTTTGGGCATGGACACTGCAGCCTCCCTCTAAGTGTCCAGACACCTATCTCTCACCTAAGTCCAAGACCGATTCACACACCAGGTGAAGCTAGGCATTCGGTCCCCCCAAGTCATAGAATTGTAGGACTGGAAGGGACCTTGTGAGGTCATCTAGTCCAGTCCTCTGCACTTATGGCAGGATCAAGCATTATCTGGACCATCCCTGACATGTATTTGTCTAACCTGCTCTTAAACAACTCCCATGATGGAGATTCCACAAACGTCTCTAGGCAATTTATTCCAGTGCAGGCCTGATCCAGTAGGCACCCTCTGAGCAAGCCTACCGGATTGGGCCTTTCAGGTGAGTTCACACAAAACAGCTGGGAGCAAGTGAGTACCTCCCTTGTAACTTTTAACCCAGTGATTAGGGTACTCACCTGGGTTGTGGGAGACCCCTAGTTCGAATCCCCACTTTGCCTAAGAGAGAGCCAATATCTGCCACATCTCAAGTAAGTGCTCTAACCATTGGGCTATGGGATATTCTGATGCAGGGCTCCCTTAATCTCTCCTGTTGAAGCACTTCCACTGTGAATAAGTAATTGAGAGTCATTTGGACCAGAGAGAAAGGGAGAGCACAAGAGAAGCATGAGAATCACTCTATACCCTGGTGGCTAGAGCATTCCCCTGGAGGCAGGAGATTCAGGATTCATTTCCCCCTGCTCCAAAAACTTTTGGAAATTATTTATTCATGGTGGAATAGCTTCAACAAGAGAGACTGAGGGAGGCCTACATCAAAATATCCCATAGCCCAGTGTCTAAAAGACTCATCTTGGAGATGACAGATGCCAGTTCAAATTCCTTATCCCCTGATGAAAAGAGGGAAGGCGAACTGGGGGGTCTCCCACATGGTAGGTAAATACTCTAACTACTGATCTAAGAATTAGCACTGCAGTCCTACAGCATCTTGCAAAAACAGCATAGGCACCTACTCCAAAGAAAGTTCCCAGCCATGACTTGCTAGCAGGGATAAGCACCTCACTGGAGCCTGGAATTAAGTCCCTACCTCTGAGAGAGGGGCAGGCTTAGCACCCCATCCTTCTCCTTTACATCTCCCATTGGCTAGCTTAGATGACTCTCTTCCTAGCATGCAAGATTTTGTGAATTGCATATTTAAGTCATTATCTAAATTTTAAATGTAGACTGACATACCTACAGTAACTCAAGGGTTTGAAAAATTCATCCCCGCCCAAGTGCAGTAGCTATGCTGACCTAACTCCCAGTGTGGACGCAGCTAGGTCAATAAGAGAACGTTTCCATCAACCCAGCTACCGTCATATAGGGAGGTGGTGTTCCCACACTGACAGACCCACCCCCATCGCTGTCGGCTGCATCTACACTACATGGTTCTGCCGGCATAGCTGCAGTGCCATAGCTATGCTTCTAGAATCCCTAGTGTAGACATTGCACTGGCCTCGCCCTATGAATTGGCTAGGTGTCTAACTCAGGCTTTGGGAATCAAAGTGGTTTTCTAGTGCCTAAAAGTTAGGTGTTGTGACACTGAGCATCACAACACCTAACTCCTTTTGTGTGTCCAGGCCATAGTCTTTAAATACACTCACAGTGTAAATACAATGTGTGTGTATATATATATATGCATACACATGTGAACATACATAGAATCATACGTTCACCAAACATGAAGTAATTGGTCTACCTTATTTTCCGTGAAATGCACACAGAAGTGAAGGGTCTGCACAGAGTGCTCATCACCTCCAAAGTCCTGCTTTAAAGTGAGGCAGACTGGGAAGTGAAGGAATGAGGCCATAACAGCTGCATGTGTGGTGTGGGGGAAATATTTGCACTCTATGCACGCTTCAGAGATGCTCTCTGCAACAGCCCTAAGTAGGACACTTGTCCATCCCCAGGATAGGGGCATATCAACAGCTACTCCAGCCCACAGATGAAAACTGTCACAGAGCAACTGTATGAAAGCCCTACCAGTTGGGACAGGAAAGGTGGATTTCGTCTTCACCCCTTCTTAGTTTTCACAAAAGAAATGTATATGGGCGTGGGCTGGAAATTAAAAGGGGCCTGATGAAGGAACATTTGCTTGGGAGGAAAAAAGAATGTGTGAATTTCAAGAGAAAAACCTTTTTGGAATCACTCAGAATCAGAAAAATGGCTATTTCAAGACTTTAGCAGCTGTAGCAGGTACTTTGATCTGCAAAAATGGCCTCATAATGGTTACAATTGCATTATTATCTCCAGTATATTTCAGTTCAGCTGTAAGGAAATCATTACACAGATGATGATCTAGGCTTGTCTATGAAATTAAATGTAAAACTCTATCTTGCCCAAAATGTGATAGCATTATGCTTTACATGAAGTGACAATTCCAGTCAGTGCACAGAATATGTGAGTGCATGTGCTTATTTAACACTTACCATGGTACACATTGCATTTGATGTGCAAGGACCTTCTCAGGGTAAAACGATGCCACACTGGGTATGTAGTAACTGTCTTGATACATTATATCTTTCTCTCAGAGCGAAAGCTATAGAGAGGGCTACTGTGAGATTTCTGTTATAATCCAATATTAACAAATATTCTTAACATTCTTAAATATTCTCAGAAAAAAGGTTCCATTGTTATTCACAGATGGATTGTTTAGAAAATTGGAGCATATTCCATCCACCCATTTTTGAGACGGAGGAAAAAAGCCTATTTTCCATAGCTCTGATATGAATCTTCCCATCTGAGATCCTTAGTCTCATGTGATTCCTTGAACAAGGGACGAAATGCTATGCAGGCAAATTTTTTAAAATTTCATTGAAAAAAAAATTATTGATGCTTTCTGTCAAGTAAATTTTTCTTACATCTTGCACATCACAAAGGTATTTTGAGAGATAATGAGTTAATGTTTGTAGTTTGTAATTAAATTACTTAATTGGTAGTTAATGTAATGTTTGTAAATTGCTATAAAGATGAAAAGTAACATAAAGGCTAATTATTATTATCTTTATCTCTATAAACATCTCAGAGATAAACTGATTGTTTATTTTTAAGAACCTGAGAAAATGCACCGATCAAGAATCTCTAGACACATGTACATAAAGAAAAAAAATCACCCAATTTAAGTAAATAAATGGGCATCTTAACAAAAATATCCCTCCCCAGTAAACTCAATCCTTTTACTTAAAAAAAGAAAAGAAAAAAAATCAACCACTTCTCCAGATTTTCCTTAGGCAAATCACTCCCTTATTGAAGGGGGTGGGAACCCTTAAACCCTTAATAAATAGGCCTTAATGTCAGCAAACATGTGTTGAAGTAACAGGGAAAGCAAATTCCAGACATGGGACCTCCTCTGACAACACTCAGCCTCCAGAGCTGTGATGTAGGAATCTGTGGATTGTCAGCCTAAGCACTACAGTTGATCTCAGCTATCAATATAAAACTTAAGGCGAAAAGTGAGATAACTTCTGAGATAACCAGGCCTCAATCCATAGAGGGCTCTGTAGGTTATGAATGAAACCTTGAATTACACTTGGAAAAGAGACCAGTGCAATCGATGGAGCACATATTATGTGCAAGAAGCACTGGTCAATATTATTAGAATATGGCAACCATATTCTGCAAAAACTGGCATTTCCAAGCGTTGTTCACACCTATCTCATGCAGAGCACAATCCTGAGGTGACAAAGGTAGGGATAACTGTGGCGTGGTATGCACCTGAGAAGAAAGGCACAACAAACTCCTATTCAGATACAGATTAAAAAAAAATGCACTCTAAGGCAGCTGCTTGTGAATCACTGAGCAGCAGGAGCAGAGTGGAAGCTAGGGTAAGTTAGCACCCTGGAATGGAACCAGAGCCCTGATGATGGATGTCTGTATTACAGCACAGCCCTGTGGAATCCCTGTCCCAAGGAAAGATGAGATTTGAGCCCAGGAACTGGGGCTAGGAAGTGGCTAGAGGGGAGGTCTCTCCAGAGAGGCCCATGGTCCACTATGAGAAGTATGGCTGGTGGTTTAATTAAGCTTGCCACAATTTAAGCACAGTCCCAGACAAGATGGCTGTAGCCACACTGTTCCAAGGGGAGAAGGAATTGGAGCCCATGGTTGGGGAAAGGAGTTTCAGAGAGCCCCAGGGTCCACATGTCACCATAGTCCCAGGAAAGAGGGTTGTCATCCTGTTTCAAGGGGAAACTGAGGGAAGCCAGCCAGAAATGAAGCATAGTCTCAGGAAGGAGGGCTATGGTCATCCTGTCCCCAGGAAGAAGTTTGACCCCAGGATCGAAGGCAAGGGAGAGACCTGGAAGAGACTCTAGAGAAGGAGTAACAAGGAGGACTTCTGAGAGGGAGAGCCAATCAGAGAGGGACTCCAGGGGGAGGAGCCCCTGAAGCTGGTGCTCTATAAAAAAACAAGAGGGAAGCCAGGAAATCTCATAATATAGGGAGAGGCCCTAAGAAGGAGAAGCAGTACAAATTGTGGTTACATAGACAGACAGCCCAATTATTTAGGGGATCCGATGGGAAACCCGTAGTAGAGGGTGGACATGGGTTCCCCTTATACTGCCATCTTGTGAGGAGGTCTCCTACATACAAGGGAAAGTCTGGACTGGCAGAATGAGCTCAGGAGAAGGGCTGAACACAAAAGAAGAGAAGACAGACCCTCAGAAACGAAGGGCTGTGCATGGTGAGACTGGGGCAGAAGTCTGGTTTGTTTTGCTTGGACTTTGATACCCTGGAAGGGGTGAACATTTGTGATTTGGCCAGAGGGCTAAATTACCTCCCCAGCTGAACCATGCTAAAGGCCGAGAGAATTACTGGATGAACCAGGAAGGAATCTGAAGCAGGGTGACTTCAGTGCCATGCCACTCTGGGAGTGGGCATGCTTCAGCACTGCACCTTCCAACACCTAGTAACTGACAAAGGTGCAGAGCATGAAGGTTGACAAAACGGAACCCTTTGGAGAATCTTTTTAATACAGATGAACAATGTCCCTAACTACCCTTTGGCCAGTTGTGTCAACTGACTGCTGACAGATCTAAGGGAATCATCATGGACGCCTGACCATGACTGATCAACAAAAAGAGATTTTCAGGCACTGACAGTGGCTTAGCCTGACTATGAACAGACTAAAGAAATCTGAAAGCTCCAGATATTGCCAAAGTGCTTCAGCGTGAACTCTGAAAAAGGAACAATAGACAGTATGAAATTGACAAGATTGCCAGTGCTAAGAGATTTTCCTTGAGAAAGAACTTATTAATCACAGATAGGAGGAGTGCAGGTATCTTGCCCTCCTAAATGAAGACACTGACACTATCTAATAACAACAGACGTGCTCAGACATGAGAGGTCTGGGCCCTCTTTGCAGATCACAGCCCATGCGTTTCCAACATAGCCAGAACCTCAGTGAGTGAGACTGTCTGAAATTCAAGCACAAAAGAAATTATATTTGTAAAACAAGGTATAAATTATTTTGTCATTTGAAAAGGAAAAAAATAAATGCCTATTACAAGCTCCTGTAGTGGGCCTGAAAGCCTTCAGCAGTTTGCATTTCCTCCACCTCTTCATTCTTTCAGCTCTGCCAATTGCTATGTAAAGACAATGTCAGTTAAACAACAGTGGGACAAAAAGACATGCAAGGGTTATGTATTTTCTCAGTGTACAAATCAGTTGGTGACATGTTTGTAAAATGGTATGTGGAATTGTAGACAGAAAACAGTAGTGCTAATTCATATCATCTTGATTCTAAGTGACTTCCTTAGAGTGATAAGGAAGGCAGCATGCAACCTGTTTCCTTACTATTCCTCTCTGACATAGACCATGACTTCCTGTCCCATTTGCTATGCAACCCAGCCGGCTTCTGGTGAGAATTCCATTCCAAGCCCTTTCTGTAGCAAAAGCTCTTATTAGGGGCCAAATCACAGCCCAGCACAGGAAGTGCTGTTATGTACTCATCTAAGCATTTCAGGCAGCATGAGGAATGTGGAATGTCCCATGTGGCACTGCTTTTATACAAGGCACGGAGCGGGTCAATTTTCTTTAATAGTTCACTTTAAAGGTATCTTGTAATTTAAAATATAAAACTCATGTTCTCTTTGTTTTCTGTCCGTTATTTGCCCCCTCTCTTTCAGTGTAGGACTCTTCCGCCCCCCGCCTTTTTAGTTGTCTTATTGTGATGTCAGGTGCAAAGCCTCCTGCTCAGCTATGAAGAGTTATTTTAACTGACTCACTTTGATATTGGGTCCTGTTACTGTCCCACCAGGACTAAAAGAGGATTTGTCATATTTCCGTCTAGTATATGCAGATGGGGGAGGGACAGAAGGTCCTGCAGGGAAAACTATAGTAATAGCCAAGTTCAGGGAAAACCTCAGGCTGACATTTCTATTACTTTGTTATTGTTTATATTAACAAGGCAAACCCCAAGAGGGGGGTAAATTTACATAATATGAAGTATGTGTGGCTTCTGATTGGAGCAGGATGGGAATACCACCTGCTTAGACTCTAATATTTGCATCCATTTTCCATGCAAAGCTGCACACTCAGCATGGCCTTGCAGCCACACTGGTATATTAACCCCTTCCTACATTTTTTGTCCTATGAATGAGGATTAAAATGCACAGGTTGTCACTGGACAGTGCAATTTCCAGGTGTCCCTTCCATAAGCATGAACCTTTAGCTTTTTCACTGAGAAGATTTTTAAATAAATACCATCTGAGGACAAATTCTAATTGCAATTAGACTAGTGTAAATTGGGAGTCATTCCATTAATTTTAATATAGTCTCTTCATTATAAGTGGGGTCGGCATTTAATCCCAGATCGCTACAGAAACATATCACCATCACTAGGGACAAAAAATTAGTTCTGAGCTTGCTGATTACAAAATCTTACATGAACAAACATCCACCATGTCTTGCTAGGCCATCTGTTGGGAAATGAATCACTCCCATCCCTAAGCAAATTAGGATATCAGAAATGACATCTGACCCATTGAGAATATTATCCAAGAGCAAAGGAAGAGTTATGAAATTTAGATTATCAGCCAAGAGCACATGACCTACATTCACAGGGTTGATGTTACCAGTACAGCTCTACTGTCCAAATGAAAGTACAATTGTGACCTATGGTTTGTGTTCACACAGAGGAGTAAGGGAGTATAAAACATCCCCTTGCTCCCCTACCAGGGGTTAGAGTGTGGGAAAGGGAGAATATCCTCAGTGGATGGATGCCTCTCTGCTCTCTCCAGCAGAAGACATGGGCCAGGGCGAGAAGTAGACAGAGCCTTGAATCTGCCTCCTTAACACAACGGAGCTGTTATGGATTTGGAAGTGACTTGCATCAGGTACAGGATTAGTACACTTTACTGTAAGGCTAATTTAACTGACCTGAGCAGGCTCAAATTAAGCCAAGCCAAGCCAAGCCTGAACAAGTAACTGCTGAACAAATAATTGCTGAAACAAATAGCTATTGTGGGTATGTTTATAGTAAACAAAGTAAGCAGTAACAAACAAAGTGACCCTGAACTGATAAGCTTGCCTTATGCAATCTGCAAAGCGATCGGTCCTTACATGCAAGAATTATTGCCTTTCGTAGCTAGGAAAGATGTATAAAACTATGTAGTGTGTGACATGAATTGGAATTGTGGTTATCATCCAGTACCTAACTCCCCTGTGTCTGGGGCCTGGCCAGTGTGGGTAAAGAGCTGATACATGTCTAAAGTGATGACCTGGAGTCAAAGTGAGTTTTTTGGATCTCTGAGAAGTGGCTGACTTGTTCTTCCAGAACTGGACATAGTGTTCTCAATAAGCCAGGCAGAAAGGTCTCAGAGAGAAGCACAACATTTATTTCCTACCTGGAGTAAAGGGCAACATCAGGAAAGAGATTATGACTCTAAGTGAGCACCACAAACCACCAGAGACATCAATTTGGTTTTCAGGGAAATTCCATAAGTCATCATTCCTTGTCAATATTCTTTTCCTGCTCCTAAATCTGCCTTTGAAATTGGAATAAAAAGCACTTAAATACTTTACATAGTATACAACAGATTCAGAGCACATGGTGTGACTGGATTTGGCAACTAGGAGGATCATTCTTTAAAATAATGGCACTATCTTCAATTCAACTTGTCCCACTCATTTAGTCTCAGCCATACTCTCTTTTAATTGCAGTTCACAGACTACAATTAAAGGTTGTATGTAAAGCCATCTACAGTCTACAAAAATGCTTGAATTGTATAGAAACTCTGACTCATTATTAATTATTATAAAATCTTAAAGATATTTCATAGTGAGGAAATCTTCCAAATATATTATCCAGGTGATTTTGTCCTTGTGTGTGAACCTGCTGTGAATTCATAAAGCCAAATGCTGTGTGCACTTGTGGGCTCCATTCATTTTTGTTAGTAAATAGTAGTCATGCATGTACATACAGGAGACAAGTTTGACCTGAAATGTTGCTTTTGACCTTATAATCAACCTTTTTCTCACATTTATTGCAATGTGAAAGTTTCCCCTATGATAAAAAAATTTAAATACTGTGTGGGTGTGTGTGTATTTATAATAGAAATATGTGCCACCCCAAACCTGAGAGGCTGAACTTTCCAAACTTTAGAGCTATTCAAATATGGACTTAGATTTGAATTGGTTGTTGCAAAATAGCCTCTGTCTTTATACTGGGCTGGTTCAGACACTCCCAAACTTGGGAGTCCAAAATTTAGATCCAAAATTTGGGGCGAGGCATATGTCGCTCTTAAAAAAAGAAAATTAAAAAAAAAAAAAGTCTGGCCACTAAAAAGTTCTGACTACATCATCAATGAGTGAAGATTCCCGAGGAGACAAAATGGGCATTAACAAAATAAAAAGCCACAAATTAAGGAAACAGTAGAAATAATATACCATATTAAAACCAAATAGTGCAATTAGTCATTGATAATCAGTAATTTAGATGGCTTTGAAGGTTTGCTGACCATTAGTTCTTTGTCTCTGAAACTTAGGCTTGTGCGAATGTATCAGTGTTTGGCTTGCATACTCTGGCTGGTGAGGGGTTAGTCATTCGAAGCATTTCATGTAGTATTTCCACAGTATGAGTGGAATTTTATTGTCTTGATTGATTCGACTAATATGGTTGAAGGGTTGTTTTGAACAAAATATGTATGGAAAGTAACCACTGTGACCCAACAGCCCCTCAAAGTCCACTGGCAAAGGGTTCACGGGCATGTAACAGCAACTTCTATCAAGCCTAACAAACTCACTACATAGATGTGAAAAGTTAACACAGACTGAAAGGGCAGAAATTCTGGCTGAGCTGCAAAGCCGCAGCAGGTATTCTCTAGCATGCCAGGGATAACTCTTGAGACGGTCCACAGGATCTGTACTGTGGGACCCCAGCCTGCACCTAGCAGGGCATACTGAATCACTGGCAAAGTACAGGAACAAATACTCAAAGAAATACAGAGTATGCTGGCTATGGGGTTAAATAAAGTATCTGACAGTTCTTGGGCCTCATCTGCTGTGTTGGTTCCTAAAAGAGATAAAACTGTAAGGTTTTGTGTTGGTTACAGAAAATGTAATGCCGTCACAGTTCTTGATGCATATCCTATGGCTAGAATTGATGACGTGTTAGATAGTTGGGGCAAAGCAAAATACCTGAGCATGATAGACCTGGCTAAAGGTTATTGTCAGATTTCTTTAGACAATGATGCATAGAAAATAAATCTGCTTTCATTACTGATATCAGATTGTGAGATCAAGATGTGTTACCGTTTGAATTGATTAATACAGGAACCCTTTTTCAGAGGCTCATCAGTCAAGTGTTAAATGAATTACAAGACTTTGCATGAACTTATATTGACGATATAGCAATATATAGTAAGTCATAGTTAGATCACAAGAAATATTTGGAGATTGTATTAACAAAACTCAGAGATGCAGTTCTTTCTGTACAGGCATCCAAATGTAAAATAGGAACAGTCAAGGTTCCTTATTTGGGACATTGGGTGAAGAAGGACCACATTTCTCCTGATCCCTTGAAAGTAGAAGCTATTATTAATTGACCTATACCTCCGACCGAAAAGCAGGTCTAGTCTTTCATAGGCATGATTAACTATTATTGCTGATTTGTGCATGGATTCAGTAATGTTGTGCCTATAATCATAGACTCCTGCAAAAACACAACGCCAAACAAACTCCTGTGTACAAAAGCTTCTCAAGAGGGTGTTGATAAGGTAAAGAAGACCTTGTCAGAAAAAGCCAGTTCAGATTTTGACAAAGTGTTTGAACTATATACTGCTGCCTCAGACATTGGTTTAGTGCAGTATACATACAGTCAAGGGAAAAAAACAAAAAACATGCCATTGCTTTCTTAAGTAAAAATCTCACAGTCACTGAACAGAATTACTCTGTTATAGAAAAATAGTTATGTCATTGTGTGGGCAATCACACAGTTAAAGCCCTCTCTCTTTAACAGAAAATTCAGGGTTCTAACTGACCATTAATTTGTTTACACAGAACCAAAGGCGCCAGTTCTAAACTGCTGTGATGGAGCATGATGCTCCAATAATATGATATGGAAATTGTGTATACTGAGGTGAAAGAAAATCTAGTAGCAGATGCTTTGTCCAGGAAAGCCTATGGCTGCTGGTGGCTGAATATCTTGCATCCTGCATCATTGTAAGAGGGAAACCTATGAGCAATGATCCACAAATGCCAAATTGTGCCCTTGGTCATAAGCAGCTGGGTCAAGTTAGAGCAGCCTTCATGCTGCTGTAACTTGCTCTTAGGGAATCTGTCAAGCAGACAATGGCCCTAGAACTGAGGATGTGCAGAGATTAAAAAAAAAGCTACATTTTACACATACCCCTACTCTTCTGTCATAAACACTTCTCAGCCACAGAGGAGGATCCAGCCCATAGACTATATACACTGTTCTGGATAGAAAACATATTATGTTAAAAAGCCAAGTTAAAAAAACAAAGAAAAGAAAAGAAAAGAAAAGAAAAGAAAACAAAAGAAAAGAAAAGAAAAGAAAAACGCTACAGCCATATAAAGACGACAGCTGTAAAACAGCCGCTGTAGAAAAGCTCTTCAAGTGTTTAATTTAAACAAGAAACAATTAAGAATAAGTTAGTCCTCTCCTGAGGATCATAAACCTACAAATGGAAGCTAGACCCAGAGAGGGGGGCCCAATTAGCTGTAACTATGGCTTGTTTGACTATCTGAACAATTAAAATTTTTCTAATGTAGCTGTTTTTATAGTTATCATATCTTTATCTGGAAAGACTCTTCTAAGTTGGCTTATTTTACATGGGAAAAATTTTAGCTTGGATATAATCTTTCTTTCTTTCTTTCTTTCAGAAATGTTGTACATTCCTTATTTAATACCATGATCAAAATTTACACGTATGCAAAATTTCATGAAAATCAGACGTAATGTACTGGTTCTTGTTTTTTCAACTAAAATGTGAGGACATAGAGTAAGGCAACATTTCCTACGTTTTAGCTGTGTAGTTCTACATAAATTAGGCACTTATCAAAATGGATTTTGTCTGTGATGTTAGAATGGTCAGAGCTATGTTAAAAGGGAAAGGACTGTATTATGCTTTAACATCTAGTTATGTGTAAAGGGAAATACATAGCTTCACTGCCTAAGGAACAGCACACAAGAAAATATTCCTAAGAGGCACAATTGCATCACTACTTCCCTCTCGCTTTTGGGAAACAGTAATCAGCTACTCATCTCTCTCAGCAACAGTTTGCTACCACTCTTGTGTTGGCCAGCATAAGGTTGAGCCAAGGCTCTGCCCAGGCCTTGCCCCCTTTGTCCTCTTGTGTCGGGGGTGAGGATGGGAATACTGGGCACTCAGCTTCTTTCTTTCTTCCTGCCTCTGCAGCAGATGTGCAGGGAGGCCACCCAGGAGAGTGTGTGCGTGTAGTTCTTACTTTCCGTGATGTCCCTGGGCAGCTGTCTAGGAATGGACCACGACATGACCCAAAAGACATAAGTTGCAGTGCTTGGTATTGCCAGCATAATAGCTCAAATTTTATGCATGTGTCAAAATTCCCAGATGCCCAACCTAATCCATTGTAATTGCTTTTTCTGCATGTGGGGTGCTGGTTCAAAAAGCTCAGTGGCAGGCAATGTGTTTGAGGCAATTCTGTATTATCGCCTTCTCTGCTGTTAATAAGGACATTAGCCTTCTGTCTGAGTAATTACAAAGGGATCATTTTCCATTTAGTTCCTACCTATTATGTAGCTGAACCCTATATGTAACTGAAACCATCATGCCTTTTGGTAATTAAAATATAAAGCATTTTTTCCTTGTGTGTGTTTTTTTAGCATAGTATATATTTCAAACTATTATAGCAGAACTTCTTTTTTGCATCTTATGTAATATCAAGCCTATATTACTGCCTTTTTGTTTGCTTTTATTCTCAAAAATGGGATATTTTTCTTTCTGTTACTTATAATTGCTTTGAATACATATTACATGAGGAACCAGAAAAAGGGGGAAAATCTCTTTGCAATTATAAGATAAAAGACTAATTTTCATATCAACAAAGTCATGATATAATTGCTCCATTTCCATAGTTCATAAGTTACACGCCAAAGAAATCCTGATATTATAATAGCTTAAATACATAATATATCACCATAGATGAATTTGTCTTTTCCACTCTTAATTGAAAAAAAGTCCCTCCATATAATTAGGAATGGATTTCTTCCTCCTTTTCCTTGTTTGTCTAATTAGACCATATAGAAGAATATATTGGTGCAAAAGCAAAAAACAATAAGGAAGTCCTGTATTCTTATTATCACGTGGAGAGGTTCCCCTAATATGTCCTAAATTGAATACCCATTACTTGAGATATCCAAAATCACTAGTCACCTTTGCAAACTGTGGCCAGAATGTTATAGCATAATCAAAGACTTTATTGCAGTTAGATCTGGCAGAATTATTTTATTCAAAATATTTTGACTCTTTTACTAAAGCAGAAATTGTCATGGGAAATGTCTGTTTTGAAAATATATTGCATATAAAGAAAAAACATAAATCCTGTATTAGCCATCTCCTGGCAGAAACCCATTACTTCCATCACCAGAAATAAAATTGAATGGCTGCCAATTAAAAAACGTCAAGTCCTTTTGCTAACGAGGCAGCACAATTACCAATGACACCAGTATTGATAAAGAGCTTTCAGCATGCTTAAAGTCAACTGCCTCAGCTTTCGGTTGTCTACAAAAAGGTTTTGGACAAAATGGTGGATCAAAGTGTCCACAAAATGCCAAGTTTACAGAGCTGTTGTGCTCCCTCATTTTTTATACTTGCCTTTTTATCATTGCCATATCCAAACACTTAATTGCCTGCAACTATGCCAACTATACAGCATAATAGGAATCAAATAGTCTGACAAAATCACCAACAATGAAGTACAAAGTCTGGCAGCCATGCTAAGTGTGGAAGCCGTGCTACTGTGGAAGCAAATGACCTGAGTCGGCCACATCATACGTATAGATAACAACCGACTGCTCAAGAAAGTTCTGTACAATGAATTTAAAAAAAGCGATAGGAAGGTTGGCCATCTCAAACTCCACTATATGGATTGCATCAAGTGGCACATACAGTCTGCCGGACTGGACTTAATGACCTGGGAGGATATGGCCCATGACAGGCAAGCTTGGTACTCTGCTATGAAGGAAGTAGAACATGCAATAGAATATTGTCATGCCACCTTGGCCAACAGTAGGAGGGAACATAGACACCAACGTGCCCTGACACGTCTCCTGAACCCTACATGCGGAAACTGATTTCCAGTCGTAGTCATACTCGAATATGAGTGACAGTCATATATATATATACAATAAAAATGAGTTTTCACTGAAGAACTGGACAGCTGAAAACTTTATTTTGTTTTTAGGCCAATATTTTTTGATTTCCAGGTTTTTGATATTTTAACAAAAATCACAAGACTTTTGAAGACAAAAATAAACTTTTTCCTTTTCAGTGGCATTTTTTGTGGAAACAAAAAAACATTTCCATGCCAACTGTAATTGCAATTTATAATCCCAAAGAGACACAGCATATAAATTTGCATATGTATGCATAAATTCTGCCCACCTTCACAACTGCAGAAATCCTAAAGTGCATCATACCAGGGCTCCTTCCATAGCATTGAAATCTACAGTATCCATCTCTGTCCACTACGCATTAGAACCTGACAGTCAGAGTGGTTCTAACTTTCTTTCTTTGTACCTTTTTGAATATTGTCTCCCAGTGCTAGCATTCTAGTGCGAGAACCATCACTACAGTTGAGTCAACGGAGCATCACTTATATGGCCTCCATTACAATAGTATCTGAGTACCTCACAATCTTTAATGTATTTATCTTTACAACACTTCTCTGTAGTAGGGAAGTGCTATTATGCTCTTTTACAGGTGAAGAACAGAGAAACTGAATGACTCACCAAGAGTCACAGATGAAGTCAATGACAGAATAGGGAATTGAACTTCCAATGTGAAGACCAGTGCATTTTCCCTCTCCAGACCACGTGTGATTTTGGTTCTTTCATCTATCCCTGGCTTCAGGCTGAACACCCAGCAACTAATCACCCTGTTATTGCTTCCTTATTGTAAAATATTGTTCGGTGTGGAACAATACTTGTCTCAATCTGAACACCAGAAGTACTGTAAGCTATGGAACAACCTATAGATGCTAATTCTCTTTGTGTCTGTGTTTTTGTCTGTGCTATGTATGATAAATGTGGATGTGAAACACTTTGTTTGGTGGTCTCTCTCTCTCTTTCTTTAATCCACAGCCAAAATTGCCAGAAATGACTGCCAATTATAACTGCACAAAATAGAGAACATAAAATTCCAAGCTAAAAATGGCTTTTTCACAAATTCTGAGGAAAACAGGGCAAAACAAATTGACAAACAATGGCTGGTCATATTTCGAAAACTGTTTCACTGTTAGTCTTCGGCTCCCAGATATTAAGACATTCCATTGTTCAGTTCCAGCACTGCTATTAGTAATCAAATGGTTAAGAGAACTCTAGATAAGTAAAAGAGTGTCAGTTACACCCTTCGTTAATAAAATTATTGTATGTGACAGTCTGGTTCCTGCCCCTGTCCTAATAGCTAAATATGCGTCTGCCTGGGAGTACTGTAGCTGGAAAACTACTTATTGAGTTGCTGTGTTTAAGTATCACATTCCTGCCATAATCACTCAACTTCCGAAGACTGAGGCTCCCTGCCCTTTTCTTTCCGCACTAAATCCAAAGATTATTTCTCTTATCACTTTGCCCTTTTTTTCAGCTGTTCTTAGCAAGCAGCAAACATCACTTTCATGCCCACCTGAGAACAGATAATAAGCGGGAGGGACAGAGGATCACTTCACAGAGCCAAGGGACAGTACTGTGGTTCAGGAAAAACCTCTAGGCACTTTCTTCTGGTTCAATACAACTTGTGGGGAAGGGATTTATCTTCTCTTATAGATTCATAGACTCACAGACTTGAAGGTCAGAAAGGACCATTATGATCATCTAGTCTGACCGCCTGCACAACACAGGCCACAGAACTTCACCCATCCACTCCCGTAATAGACCCCTAACCTATGACTGAGTTATTGAACCCGCCCCTTCCAACTGGCTACAGATGATGCCTGCATGATTTAAGGTATGTTGAAATACCACATGTTAAACACATAGAGTCAATTCATTTGTGCATACATAAAGTCAATGTGGTTACACTGAGGATGATTTTGGATCATTTTTCCTCTGTTATACTATTCAAAATAGCCAAAAATCCATCACTCACTAGTGCTACTTCAGTTCTCTAAACTTGTTGCTTTTCTGTTGATATCTCAGGAGGGATTTTTTTCCAAGCTGAATGAAGCATAGTGGGTTGTATATTTTAACAGCATAACATAGAAGTGATGCTTAGCATGAATGGGATACAAGGTACAAAAGCCGTATATCAAGAGTAGAGATAGGTCAAAGTACAATACTTGGGAGTAATTCAAATATTCAACTACAGATTGTTTTCAATTTAATTTCTGTAGGTACTGCATTTTTTTTCCACTGAAATCTCTTGGAGGAACTCAGATGTGCAATATCAGCCAAACCAGATCTCTACAAGTAGTGTGTGTGTGTGCCCAGCAATGCAGCTTGGATACTTCTTTTAAAAAGCATGAACTACATTAGAGCTGGAGAAGGACTGAAACATGGTGTCCAGTCTTTTTTCCTGCCATAGCTAATGGTTACAAAAAAAAAAAAAAAAAGTCACCAATGGTAGGTACAAGAGATCAGGATGTAATATTAAAAACAATTCAGACTTCAAATGTCCAATTTATAGGATTAAAAAAGAAACAATTTTATAAAATAGGTTACAGTTTTAAAAATTTCAACAGAGTTTAAGGTGTGTGTGTGTGTGTGTGTGTGTGTGTGTGTGAGGGGGGGGGATTGCATAAGCCAGATTTTCTCTTCTTTTTGTTTTGTTGAGACCAGTACATTGTTCTTCTGTCAAATAGGAAGGTGCCTAAAATAAGTGGTTGGCTGTAGTTATGTACCAAAGGTACCTTAGGGTGGGTACCAAGGATTCCTTGTTCCATTCCTATGGACCTGTTGCCTTCTACACTTCCTACCTTACCTCCTGTAGTCTGTCTGAGTTTTCAAAGTGAAAAAAATGGGATGACTGTTAAAGGAGAGAGGCCATGGGAAAGGGCCATTGGAAAGATAAGGCAGCAGGAGGAGAGAAATAGAGAAGGTATCTATTCATCTCCCTCTCCCCATCTCCTCCAAGCTATCCAGTTTTCCCCCTCCTTGAATGAAAAATATGAGAGACATGACAGCAAATGGTGGGGTGGGAGAAAATAGTATTTTTCCTCACACCCCCTAAGATCTCATCCATCTACAATCACTGACATACTTAGCCATTCTCCCGATCATCCCCCCTTCACCACTCACCTGCGCTGTCTCTCCCACCCATCCATTCGCTCACTCTTCCTCTGTCCCACCCACCACCTACCTCCGGCCCCTACTCCCAATCCATCTTTCCTCCTGCTCCCCAGCTTGAGGGTCTATTCACTTTTCTGAGTATTGTCCATTTATCGCCTGGGGGGAAACAATGTGAATAGTGCAACCATCCTCTTCCCTTTCCATCCTGCATGTATCTGCAACAGAGGGCCGTGTGTAGAAAAATGGCACTTCCCACTCCCCTTCTACATGGTAGCAACCTCCAAGTAGAGAGTACTAAGGAGATGATCTGGTAATATTATTATTTATTATTTGTTAACTTCTTGAAATGTACATGGCACTGAAGGACACCAGATCCAAGGACCTTAGAATATAAATAAACATATATTCAGGGTCTTTTCAGATCTCCAAGTTAAACATGTTATAGGTGTATTATCTATCTAGAACAGAGCATCTGGCATAAGGAGATCTGGTTTAGGGCTCCATGAAAAGTGGAACTTTTAGGCTGTAAGCACTTTGGGACAAGGGCTTTCATTTTCTAAATGTTTGCACAGCACCTAGCACAATGGCAACCTGACATGATTGAGGACTTCAGGTGCTACTGTAATATTAGTAAAAATAATCTTCATGGTGAGTACGTTCACACTTCATTGCTCAAGTCCATTTAAGTTTTGTGGACATGGACTGATGCAATTCACATGGATTTTACCATCCTCCACATATCCATGGCCTGAACCTAAACTCCCAAGTGAACCTGTCTGCCCTCTGTCCCTGGAAAAAACAACAACAAATATTTATATGTGATAGATCTCTCCCAGAAAAATAAAATGAAAGAATGGGTTTCAAGGAGTTCCATTCCTTATTAATGATTACTGCATGCCTTAGATATTAATGATTCAGGACCAATATCTGTTTCTATAATAGAAGATGCAAGCTTTTTTTCCCCTCTACCTCCAATAATGGTTTAACATACAGTTATGTTCTAAGACAAATTTAATTACCAGTGACATAAGTCTAGTGAAATATTGTTGAGGACAGCATAACAGGTCTACTGTTATACTGTCAAGGCCAATTAAATAGCGGGCCTTTTTGCCTGAAAATCCCCACTGGAAGAAAAGAAGAATTAACTTAATCTGACAACCTATAGTAACTACTGGGAATGGTTACATGGTGTTGTTTGTAATTATAGTCAAATTGGGAACAACTTGGAAACAAAATGTGGTGTGTTTCACCCTGCAGGTTGTAAATTTAAAAAGAGATAGTATAAATCACCTCTTTGAGCTAGCAAATGAGATCAGCTTTATTAAGCTGCAAAAGGCATGTTTCATAGACATTAGAAAGATACTGACCTTCTGAAGTGGTAGGAGTATTTAAGAGAAAAATACAAGATAACAAAAGATATGAGTCCCATCTGCACAGTGCCAGTGTCATCTGGGTATGGGAGGGTTAAACACAGTTAATGTTTGCACAGCACATTGAAGATGAAGGCCTAGATTGCCTAGGTTGTGTGTCAGTGCAGTCCACTCCCTTCTGCAGTTCATGTTAGGATTACCTTGATCATGGCTCTACTGTTCAAAGGAGCTGTGGGCCAAATGGTATCCACTGCAGTGGATAGGTAGGGAAGGGAAAGGAGCAGGCAGAGCCATGAACCTGTCAGTGGAGCTGACTGTATGCGTAGGGGGGAATAAGTTGAACTCTATAAGAAGTGTCTCAAATTACTTTCCTGGGGGCAACCAGGGAGGTGCTATGGTCTCTTTGAGATAAGGGGCTTCCATAGGCAGTGCCCTTACTTTAGGTTATGAGCAAATAGGACAGTCTAGTCCTTCATGCTAAGTATTAATCCTTATTCGTAACTTTATACAATGTCTGAATAAGACTCACTAAAATATGCACTTCAGGGATTAAATATGACAAACATTACATTATGGAGATATTTATGGGCTCTGATTTGCTCCCAGTGAAATCAACAGGAGTTTTCCATTGGCTTCAAGGACAGCAGGACTGGAGGCCATAATGTTGTGAGTCTTGACTACAACATTTAAAACATTTGCTAGAGGATATGTTTTATATTTAAGATATAGTTCATATAAACCTTTGTATATGATTCAATGCTTGTCGTCTGAAGGCCAGAGAAACATGTATTAAGCAATCACTACAGGGATCAATGAAAAGTGGTCTCTTACTTGAGTATCTTTTACCAGAGAAAGTTGACAATTTTACTGGAAAAATTGGAAAGGAACCAATAAAAGAATAAATCATTGCACATAAGTTTCTGTCAATATACACTAGAGAAATTTGAATCTAAGGACATTCTCAAATGGTTGCTGATCACTTGGAGGATGTCACTAACAGATACAAGCCCACATTTCTTGCAAACCAACAACTTCCATGTCCTTAGTATGGAATCCCAAGGAATTCAGGACTGGAGATATATATATAGAACATTTTTTTTTTTTTCAAAAACACTTTACGGAATCAGGAGCACAAGTCCTATTAACTTTCAATGGGATTTAAATTCCTAATTCTTTCAAATGATTTTGAAAAGCCCAACTATATTAGATGCATTTTAGGCATCTGTATACTATTGGGCATATCTTTGCACTTGACTTCAGCCAAATAAATTATTACTTCCAGTTGATATGTATTTGCAATTACATTTCTTTTTGGTTGATATTAAATGGATAGATACAACGACCTATAGGAACAGGAACTTAAGAATAATATAATCATAGAAATGTGGGGCTGAAAAGGACCTTGCAAGGTCATCTAGTTCTTCCTCCCTTGATGAAGTAGGACCAAATATGCTTAGGCCATCCCTGACAGGCGTTTGTCTAACCTGTTCCTAAAATCCTCCAGTGATGGGGATTGCACAACCTTCGTTGGAAGCCTATTCCACCACTTAACTATCCTTATAGTTAGAAAGCTTTTTCCTGATATCTAACCTAAATCACCCTTGTTTCAGGTTAAACCCATTAGTTCTTGTCTTACCTTCAGTGAGATCAATTGATCACCATCCTATTTATAATAGCCTTTGATGTATTTGAAGAGTGTTACTAGCATCGTGATCAGTCTTCTTTTCTAAAGACTAAATATACACAGGGTTTTTTTAACCTTTCCTCATAGGTCAGGTTTTCTAAACCTTTTATCATTTTTGTTGCTCTCCTCTAGACTCTCTCCAAATCTGTCCGTATCTTTATTAAAGTGGTGCCCAAAACTGGGCAAAGTACTCCAGCTGAGCCTCCACAGTGCTGATTAGAGTGAGACATTTATCTCCTGTGTTTTAGATACAACACTTCTGTTAATA
Source organism: Emydura macquarii macquarii (assembly GCF_026122565.2). Taxonomy (NCBI): domain Eukaryota; kingdom Metazoa; phylum Chordata; order Testudines; family Chelidae; genus Emydura; species Emydura macquarii. The sequence continues at coordinate 9,799,170 of NW_027131283.1, forward strand.
CACCTCAGAATGATATTAGTCTGCTTTGCAATTATATCACATTTTTGGCTCATATTCAATTTGTGGTTTACTATTAACTCCAGATTCTTTTCAGCAGTACTACTGCCTACCCAGTTATTCCCCATTTTGTATTTGTGCTTTTGATCATTCCTAAGTGAAGTACTTTTCACATGTCTTTATTGAATTTCATCTTGTTGATTTCAGACCCATTCTCCAATTTATCAAGGTTTATTTTGCAATATAATCCTGTCCTCCAAAATGCTAGCAACCCCTGCCAACTTGGTGTCATGCACAAATTTGATAAGAATTATCCATTCCATTATTCAAGGCATTAATGAAAATATTGAATAGTTTCTAAATCCATTTGCAGTAAGCTTGTGTGAATTAATGAGAACACCCACCTTGCCACCCCTGCACCCTCTGCACTCCCAATTAATGTGGAATCCAAATATTTAAGAATACACCCAATAAAGAAAGACACAGGAAGACCAACATTTCTTTAACACAATCTCTGACTTAAGCTTGTAAATATGTATTAACTATTATATCATTTGTCATCTATGGAATGTAGATTCTGCTGTCCTTTATTAGGCCTTGGCTGCTTAATATTTACACAATTTTAATGACAATCACTGGAGAAAGGATCAGAGCATTTATAAGGCTTTGCAGTGTGTGTTTCTAGGCTAATATTTTCTAAATAACTTGATTTATTGCATTGTAAAATAAATATAAATGCATACATTTCTGTTTATTTCACTGCACATTACTATTTGTTTTTTTCACTTCCCTACTTGTCTGTAGTTCTGGAAGATTAATTTAAGACTTATTGATTCAGATGTAATTAATACTATCTGCCTTGGGGAAAATGTTGACGGCAGGTAAAAGCCTTTTAATAGCCATGCATTTTCCCCTCCTAACAAGAGTATATAAAATATAATATTTTATATTCACCAGGTCTATACTAATGTAATAAATAATGTATCTAGTTCAACATCCCCTCAAGTAATCTTAATCTTTTTAAAACTAATTGTACCCTAAAGAATATCTGTTTATTTGCTCAATTCATAAAAGTACATTATAAGCACTGTAACTATTGGTAACTTTTAAGAGTAATAGGCAGCCAGGTATTCAAACTTAGGATAATCTGAATGGTACCAACAAAGTCACCCAATTTTTCAAATTTTAGATGGGAAGAATCAAGAAGCATCGGGGGGAAGCGGGGGGAGGGAGGTAAAGGAGGGGAAAGTAGATAGAGTTCTTATAGTAATTTGACATTTTAAACTGGACAAACTGGACTTCTGTCCTTTGAAATGCCAAGTGAAATCTGCTACATGAGCCAGATACAGACCTACAAAATATGAAATAGAGCAGTGTTTCTCACCTTTTTTATACCAGGGACTGACTTGCTTCCTTCCTAAACTGTGTCAGGGAGATCTAAGGGACCGGCATCGATCCACAGACTGGTTGTTGAGAAACATTGAAATAGAGAATTAAAATTTCATTTAGGAGCTTACTGTTACTTTCAGAGACAGTTCGGTTGTTTTCCTAACCATATCACTAGCAATCAGCTTACCAGAGGACAACTACCTCAAGATCTTACCATTAAAAGCAAGGTGAGCATCATTTGCTGTTTGAGTTTGAAAAAGTCACCTGATCTTGCTTTCATATCTGAAGAAATTTTATCAATACTATATAGGTCATCTACTCCTCAGGGTAACTAATACTATACAAATAAATATGGGTTCTAGAAAAAGACAAAGAAAAAGAAATAAGAGGTGGAACAGCAGTCCTGTTCTCCTCCAACCTCAGAAGCAGAAAATACCTCATCCTAGAAATCTAAACCTTGTAATGCACTTTTGACCTGTAACAGTAAGGGCAAAAGAAAACTAGAAATTAGTGGGTCTGCAAACTAGAACTGGTCAAAAACAGGGGCGCAAAAATCACAAAGTTTAAAATTTTTGACATTATTTTCCGTGCATTTGTTTTTCAAATGGACCAGTTTTTCATTTTTGTGAAACATTTTATTGTTGGGTTTTTAAAAAAAAATTCAAGCCAAATAATTTTAAAAAAGTAAAATGTTTCTATATTGAAAAAAATCACATGAGGAAGTTGATCAGTCAAAACCAGCAACGCCCTGCCAGCCAAAAGTGATGCCTGAGCTGTTTGGTGTTTTTTTTTTTTTTGAAAAAATATTTTTTGTCAGAAAATGGCTGTGTGTGTGTGTGTGTGTGCGCAATGCCATCCAAACACCTGTTCTCACTTTCAGGTGACATTGCAAGTAAGAAGTGGGCAGCATTATCTCCTGTAAATGTAAACAAAATTATTTATCTTAGCGATTGACTGAAAAAGAAGAAGGACGGAGTGGACTTGTAGGCTCTAAAATTTTACATTGTTTTGTTTTTTGTGCAGTTATGTAATAAAAAGATTCTACATTTCTAAGTTGCACTTTCATGATAAAGAGATTGCATTAGAGTACTTGTATGAGGTGAACTGAAAAATACTATTTATTTTCTTTATCTTTTCACAGTGCAAATATTTGTAATAAAAATAATAATATAAAGTGAGCACTGTACACTTTGTATTCTGTGTTGTAATTGAAATCAATCTATTTGAAAATGTTGAAAAACATCCAAAATATTTATAATACATTTAAATTGATATTCTATTATTGTTTAACAATGCGATTAAAACTGCGATTAATCATGACTATTTTTTAAAATCAAGTTAATTTGTTTTTCATTAATCACTTACGTTAACTGCGATTAATTGACAGCCCTAACAGATAGCGATATTACCAATACATTAGATGTTCATGTTACCAATACATTAGATGTTCAACATTTAGTTGAGATTGTTCAGTCATATCATCTAGCAAGAAATGAATGCTGAAGAAAATTACAAAGCATTCAAAACTTTATATTCCCTCAGGCTTTTTTCTTTTAAGTAATTTTAGTTTAACTTGTTTTTCTATTCCATATGGTTCACTGAACAGGTTGACTTAATTGTACAACCAACTAGAACTCCATTAGTAGATGTTGGTTGGTTTAATTTTATTCTTGCATGACTTGGATCTTTCTTTCACTTCTGCATTTCATCTTGTGACATGAAAATAAGAACATCAAGGTAGTCAGCATTATTTTGGCTTCATCTCATTTGATAATCTGCTGTAGCACTTAATTAAATTATTGCTCTTTTTGGGTTTTCCACTTCTTTTTGTTTCCTTTTCTATATTTTGTTATGACTATTGAACAGCAATTGTTATTTTCAGACACTACTTCTGTGCTAGTATGTTAACTAGTTATGCTAGTATGTTTATCTTTTTATGATTAAATTTCCCTTTATTTTTTGGTGTGTGTGTGTAAATTTTTGCAAATTGAAATCCCTTTGGAGAGGTCATGGGACCCTATGGGTGAATTGTTTGCAGTTGTGAATCATATTTTCCACAGACTTTATGAGTTCCCTCACACCCAAAGTAGAATCTCCTGAAATCAGGAGACAGAAGAAGACACCATGAAGTCAACTAGGAATCTCAATATGCTAATATAATTAACCTGGACATTTTTTAGGCCCAGATCCTCAAAATTAACTGAAATCAATAGGAATTAGGCACCTAAATACTTTTGATGATCTGGGCCTTAGATACCACAGTGATGGGCATCTTAGATAGCTCTAAGATAGACAGAAGAATAGCAATAACCTATTAAGCTATTAGATTTTTCTAAAGGTCTGTTGGAGCTTGTCCCAATATTGAATAATATGGTATATAGTTCCAGCATATAAAATAAGACATAATGAATTAATTAATTATCATCTACTATTTTAGTACTGTGCAGATTTAAGTAACACTAAACCAGAATTTATTATAAATATGTAATATATGCAGTACACGTAATTGACATGTTTAGTATACCAATGTCAATATGTTGTGTTCCTCTGGACAATTAAGTTACCTTCAAGACTTCAGCAGAGACTTTATGGCACATTTTCTGCAAGCAGCAGCCCTCACAGTGTCATTGTTTCTAAGGATATACAAGTACTTATTTCCTCTGACATTCTTTCCAGTGCACTTAGAATAAGAATATTTTTGCTCTGTCATTCTTGGATGAGGTGACAGGGTGACTTGCTTTCTTGAATTTCTTGCCCTTCCATTAATCCATCATGAAGTTTAAATGCTAAGCAAAAATTGTTCCTTCAAACACCACCAACAAAAAATGAAAGGGTGATTTAATTCCATTAAAACATGAAGAAAGACCAAAAGCATGATTTTTAACAGGATTCTATCTATGGTAAATCATCCCCCTCTCTATCTCCTTACATTGACTAATGCAGTGACTACATTTTAGCAAGGCAAATGGTTCCTGACATTTCACACCTTGATCGTCACCCTTCTTATACCCATTTGAAAGCTTTTTATAGCTTCTTCATTGAAAAGAACTGGAGCAGCAGAAGCAGAGCCATGGTCACTGAACATGACCATATATTCAGCATTTGCATTTGCAAACAAGTATGTGTTTGTGAAATCAGTTAATCTCTTTAAAAAAACCCAGCATCTACTATAAAGTGTTCTTAGTGTCAGCCTGCACTGTGTACAGTGCATAATTACCACCAGTTTTACTGAGGAGGTCCCATTCATCAATCTGTTTAAATCAGCAGTGCCAACTGTGTCGTGTAAAACAGTCAGCAGCTTGCATTGGTGCCAGTATCTCAGCATGCAGCCAAAATATTCTAATACCAATTACATCTCTGCTCACAGACCACTCTCTCCATCTCAGAGTTATTCCCTTTCTCTCTTTTCTTTTTCTTTTTCACACCAGCCCTGTCGTTCCCTTACTCTTCCCTTTTACTCAGGGCAATTACACATGCAGAGATAGCATTTCATTTTCTGTTACAATCAATTAAGTTCATGAACAATTTGGAAAGAGTTCATAGGAGAACTAAAGAGGGCTTTACAGAATAAACAAACACTTTATTTGGAAACAGTCAGACAGACGACATGCTCTGGGTTTATTAAATGAGGATGGATCAGAAAGGCAATTCCAACTAGGACCTAGACCAGGGTAGTTTTGGATGTATTCCACAGGAAATAAAATAAATTTAAAACCCCAACTTTAGGGAATGCAGATTAGAGATTGGTTGGTGAGCCACGGCTGTGATTTCACTGGAAACATTATCTCTTTGACTCAAAAATTGGAGAGAGGCAATGGGAACAACAGAAAGCAGGTGGGAGTAAGAAGTAGTTATTTGTTGTCGTTTATCTTTATTTCCCAAAATGTACAGATGACTTCTAATTTTAACATACAAAATCATTGCACTTTTACATATCTTTATACTTTTCAGGATTTCTGCTGAAAATGTCTAACCCTGAAGGCCTTACTCATTCCCTGGTTACTAAGGGCCAGATTTGTGATCCCCTAACACTGAGAAGTACCTTGCTCGACCTATTGTGACCTGACCATTGACTTTAGTGGGCCTACTGGGTGGAGTAAGGTCCTATTCAACATGAGACAAGGCAACAGATTATGACCCTAAATCCTCAAGCATGCAGAACTCCTATTGACATAGATGGAAATTTTTCCCTGAATAAAAACTGAGTAAAACCTTCAAAATAGGCCCAATATTTTTTATTTTGTCTTCCAATTATATTTGAAAATAGCACTGCTACTTTAGCATTGATGTCTGGTGTTGGGGACAGTGACCGAAGAACATCCCTGTAACAATAAAGACAATATTCAGAAAAGGAAACAGGAGACCTCTTCGAAACTTAGCAGATTTGATTCATCTCCTGTGTAATTACAATGAATACTTATGTTTGGTGGTAGCCACAGGACAGGATTTTTATGATGCTTTCGATTTTGAGGCTGCTGTTGTATGACAGATGATTAAATATGATTCACAACTTACTGATAAACACTTCTCATCACTGTTGTTTTGTACCACAGACAAATTAAACTTTTTGATGTTTGAAAATGTTAAGACAATAGTAAGGGGCATCATTTGCTATGGGACACAGGGGGGCAGATGTGTTCCCAAACTTTTCATAGGTTTATGTGCTCCACCTTCCCCCTTCTCCCCAGACTTTGCAGGATATAATATAATCATATATAAAGTTCTATATGATGACACAACTTCCCCTTCGCCCACTCAATTTTTTCTGAAATGACACCCCTGTCAATAGTGGTTGTTTTCTGAACTTTCTGAGGATTAATGTCATGTGTAGCCTGAATGTTCTCATTGCTCATAGGATTTACCTCCAAATATCCACTTTCATATAAGTGCATTCACACATGGGTGCATATGAAATGCATGCATGGATGTGTGATAGAGATAGAGATCTGTGGATGGAAACTGAGATCCTGGTCTATAATGCAGCAGTCATCCCCACTCTTCTTTATGGGTGCAAGACATAGGTGACGTATCAAAGTCATCTGAAGTAGTACCAACAGTGCTGCTTTAGGTGGATTCTCCGTAACAAATGGGAAGACCATCGCACCAATGCCAAACATTCTCTCTGCACCTAAGAGACCAGTGTTGAGGCAAAGATTATGAAGCATCAGCTTAGCTGGGCTGGTCATTGTGTGCAGATGGCTGATACTCATCTTCCGAAGCAAGTCCTCTTTTTTCAACTTAGTCATGGTAAGAAGATCCTGCAGGAAACTCTATTATCCAGAGGAAACTCTATTATCCCGGCCAGCAGTTGTGCTCTCTCCATCTATCACATATGTGGAAAAATCTGGAGAGCACGAATTGGACTCCTCAGCCATCTTACGCCTCATCAATGACTTTCTTACTGAAAAACTTCATTCTCCTATCAAGGGATAGCATCCGCTGCTGATGGAATGGGTGCATGCAAATGGATGAGGAACCAGACTATGCACCATATCTTGCATTTGTATCCACTGGAGTTCTGAGGGAATAAAGAATGCATGACCCAAGGCCATATTATCATTACATGTAGTGCAGCATATTTTAAAATCATCAGTTTCAATACAAAAATCAAGCTAATGTGAGTAAGACAACAACAAAAACAAAGCAAATTTGATTTTACAAAACAAATTGATTGCCCGTCTCCACTCCCAACTGCTACTTTGAGACTCTCACACAGCTTATGACATCATCCCAGCTACTCTCAGTTTTGTCTTCTCAAACTGGTTCCCTAGCAGCTAGCTATTTTGTTCACAAATCATCTTTTGTTAATGTTGTGTACTGTAAAGGTGGAAGTATAACTTGCACTGCACACTAATTATTTGCCAAATTTAATTTGTTATTATTTTCTTAGGGGAAAAGAGCTCTGAAACTGTGATTTTGTTTAGTTTTTATTCTTTGCCACAGGTGCAATTTAAAAGCAATTTGTAATTTTTTTTGAGTGGGGGAGGGATATACTTGGTTTTTAAAGCAGTTAATGATAAATTCCATCACAGAGCAAATTTTTACAGAAAATATGGCTTTATAATGAAAACTACAACTCTGCCTTAACTTCAGTGGTGCAAACGCACAGCAATAAATACAGTATGGATATTGTGACTTACATGCTCCTGACAGGTCTTGAAGCCTGTTGCCATGGTATTAGCTTGGATTCTAGGCCAGCACTGAACTGCAGATTGTAACTCTCACTGCATCCAGCTGCCACTGTGCTGCAAAATATTTTCCGTTGACACCAAATCATTGAGGTTTTAAATAAAATTCTACACTTCTGGCAAAGCAGGGGTGGGGGATGTAAGCAAATATATTTCACAAAATATTTGTATATCTTTCCTGTAATTTTAGCATATATTCAAAGAAGTGGCAATCCAGTGTTATAGAAATGACTTGGGCCAGTAAAGCTGTATGATTTATATTTGTTAAACTCTAGCAAACACCTTCTCTTTCTTATCCCATCCCAACTACAGCTAGATTTTTCTCAAAGACACTCAGCGCATCCTGACACATGGAACAAAATATCATTCGGTATATGTACAGTCATGGAGTTAAAAAGCTACAATCTTTCCCCATTAAGTAGAAAGAGCACAATGCCCATGCTACTAGAAACAGTCATCAATTCTAAATTAAAAACAGAGGATACTGCATACTCTCTTTACATAGACCCACATAATATATAATAATAGTAATACTTGCACTTGCAAAGTAACTTTCAGCAGATCTCTTATATTAATTAAAGCCTCACAACACCCCTTTCAGTTAAATATTATATTATTTGGTGACAAGGTAAAGAGGCAGGTTAAGGGGCTAAATGTCAGCCTTGCAATACAAGGTCCCTAAAGCCAGAATCCCACTAGGGCTGTCTCATTCTTAAAATAAATATATTGAGTTCTATGAAGTTCACTGTGTGGATCTTTGGAATAAAATATGGAGTCATACAGATATTAAAGTTCCTATAGCACTTTCATAAGAGTAGGTCTTTTTCTGAGGTCAGGATTTCCCCTTCCCTTCCAGTTATGCAGTATGCTGTAGGCTGGGTGTCTGGCTGCTGCTCTCAACTGTATACATTTCACTAATGGCATTTATCATTTGCAAAGCACTTCAGAGTGAAAGATGGTATCTAGAGGCAAACTTCTGTTATTATTTTACAAGTTGTAAACTGAGGCACAAAGAGGTTATAAGACAATAGTATACTCATGAAAAGAAGTCAGGACTCCTGAATCCCAATCTCCTGCTCTAATCACTAGACCACAACCAAAAACAAAACAATCCGTTCTGGCACTGAACAATGAATTGTGCTGACAAGTTATATAAATCTCATGCTTTTTGAATTCATTAAAGCCTAAGCTAATGGCTTCCTTGAGCTTTGTTATCCTCCTCAGGGGTGTATGCACAAGCCAGAAAGGAGGGAGTGGAGATGGCTATAAATATTTGGCTCCAACATGTGCATTACATCTGTTCACAAGGGAAACAGTGAAAAATGCTTGAAAAATGCAAGTATGCAATTAATTCTGGCCAAAGGTAAAGTAACATTTTCAAAATCTTCTTTAGTAATACTTTACCATGGGATCTCTCACCGCATGGAACAGACGCCATTTAAAGTGCCCAGGCAGTACGAACAGAGAATAAATGGAAAAAAGAAAATATGAACAACATGGGTCAGACTGAGTGCTGGCGGTAGCTCTACTACAGCCTGTGGAGTTAGGCCAGGGATCAATGTGACTCCCATAAGTTTACAGAAACGTGGAACCAATGTGTGAAGATCGATTTGGGAAACATAATAATGGTCTCCTTATGTTCCAGAAGTAAAATATTTGGAGGGCAGGGGCAGTCCCCTGTGAGGGGAAGGGAAAAAACGAGGCCAATTATGCGGCTGCAATGCTAAAATCTTACACTTGTCCCAACAATGCACACTTGGCCTAGGTCATGGTTCCGGGCTCCCAACAAGGCTACTTCGTAGGGCAAAGCCACAGAAGATGTCAGTGTAGGGGCAGCTGTGTAGTGGCTGAATGGTGTCCCAATCCTTACCAGCCTAAAAGGAGGCAAATGCCTGCCATTTGCAAAAAAACAATGTATCCAGGGGTAATGTGCACACAGAGACTGTGTGGATTCTAAAACAGGACTAATCTTTTACTTTCTGCCAGCTGAACTCCTCTTGGAATCAGCTACTTGGCTTGAGAGGCAGGGTTGTTACCAACTGTAAAAATGCCCGCCATCTTTTAGACACCTGTACATGGCGAACCTTTGTTTGAAGAACTGATACAGCCCATCTCTACATTGTTATTTACTAAGCACTACTTTATATTACGTTGCTGTAGTATTAATTTGTTTCTTAAAAGATCATAAAATATTGGCCTTTCTGGTGTGATGCTTTCTAGAAGGACATTTGTTACTGCTTACCCAAGTATGGTTTGTTTTTAAGAGAAGCAGCTGGACTTAGCAAAATCTCCTCAGTGCAATATTTAGCTGGTGACTTGCAGCAGCCAAACTAGTGTACCCCATCTGGCCCAGCCAGTCACCTTTCAATGGGTTTAACCACAGGAGTAGGCAATATGGAAACAGACTAACTCAAATGATATAATTTCATGCTTGCACATAACACCTATTCTGACTTTTAATTGAGGGAAGATATCTGGTAAGGTATCTAAGGAAGCAAGGAGGACTATGGCAGAGGAAAATAGCTGGGTCTCATTTTCAGGGTGCAGGGGAAAGGGTATGTTCTGAGGGCTATTTTGTGTCTTGTAAACTAAGACCTGCACAGTGGAGAAGTAGAAGAGCCATGCTGCAGCAAGACACTCATCCAGAATCTCCCTGGTTGCTCTCCTCCAAACCTATGCAGCTGTTTGGTCAATGTGAAGAGATAGACAAGGCCATGGCTTCACCTTTCAGACTGAATTTAAGCTCCTCTTCACAGCACTGATTAGTGCCCAAACTGATGCAATGCACTGGTACCTAACAATCTTCTTGATGCAGGCAGAGGAATCCATGTTCCTATTTCTCCTTCATTCTGTGGTATAGGAACCTACATAGATAAAGAGATACTTAAGTTGGTTTCCAAGTTGAGTGCCTGCAAAATGTAAAGAACAACAAAAAGTAAACAACAAAGGTGCTGATGGATAAGACTACATGGAAATGTCAATATAATGGCATGCATGATGCTATTGTGTGGGACATTGCAATGCCGTGGCCAGCTCTACACTTACCTGGAAATTCAGTGACAGTTGATGGAAGTTATGCAAGCTATACAGAGTAAAATATGGTGAAAGGGTGCTTTTAATGCATCGACTTCCAGATCAATTGAGTGGGTCTTTACTGACTGCTCAATCGATCCAGAGAGATCACTCTGACAGTGGTAAATTTGCCGCCATCAGTGAAGACATACCCTGTATCTCCATGAAATGTACATGGTGCCTTCAGGTAATGTAAAAATTGTGAGAAAAGCACTGGATTTAAACTCAGCGAAAGTAGAAAGCGCATCCCCTCTCTCTTCCTTTCAAAGAATCAGAGAAGATTAGGATTGAAAGGGATCTCAGGAGGTCATCTAGTCCAACCCCCTGCACAAAGCAGGACCAACCCCAACTAAATCATCCCAGCCAGGACTTTGTCAAGCCACACCTTAAAAACTTCTAAGGATGGAGATTCCACCACCTGCCATTCCAGGTAACCCATTCCAGTGATTCACCACTCTCCTGGTGAAAAAGTTTTTCATAATATTCAACCTAGACCTCCCCCACCACAACATGAGACCATTGTTCCCAGTTCTATCATCTACTACTACTGAGAACAGCCTAGCTCCATCCTCTCTGGAAATCCCCTTTCAGGTATTTAAAGGCTGCTGTCAACCATCCCCCCCGACCCATTCTTCTTTTCTGCAGTCTAAACAAGCCTAGTTCCCTCAGCCTCTCCTCATAAGTCATGTGCTCCAGCCCCCTAATAATTTTTATTTCCCTCCTCTGGACTCTCTCCAATTTGTTCACATCCTTTCTGTAGTGGGGGGCCCAAAACTGGACATAATACTCCAAATGTGGCCTCACCAATGCCGAATAGAGGGGAATAATCACTTCCCTCAATCTGCTGGCAATGCTCCTACTAATGAAGCCTGTAGCCAGGAGGGGTGGTCCCCCTCAGAGAAGGACCCAGAGGGGGAGTCAAACCCACCCTGGCTGGTAAAGCCCAGAAGGAAAACCCTGGTTCAGAAGCAGGAGGGTGGGCCCAGGCCTTTAGAAGACCAGGGAACACCACCTGACCAGAAGCAGGAGCCAGGCCTTTAAAACCCCGGCCTGCGGGCTCAGTCAGGTGGGGATGGCTGAGGGAGAAGGATGCTTCTTCCCTGAGGCTTCCAGCTAGAACCAGGCCAGAGGCCCATGCTGAGGGGGAGCAGCCAGTCTTACCCCCAGCCTGAGGACTGGCAGAGAGCCTACCTGAGCTTCTGCTGCCTGGGAGCCAGAGGAGGGCCCTCCTGAGTTACCCACTGCCTGGGAGCTGTAGGAGGGACTATCCGAGCCACCTGCTGCCTGGGAGCTGGAGGAGGACAGACCCGAGCAATACAGAGCCTGGGACCCGGAGAACCTACTGGCCCTACCCGTGGCCTGGGGGCCAGAGGACCTGGAAGAACTGCCCTCAGTGGAGGAACCCATGGAGTTGCTGGAGCTGCTGCCGGTGGACAAAGAGGGTCTTGTGGGACTACCACACCCCAGTGACCTGGAAGAGGCAGGTACCTGGGGATACGGGGAGGAAGCAGCCCAGGGACAGCCATTGACAGTGGCTGAGTCTGGGGCAACCCTGTCAGCATGTTGCGGCGGGAGCCCTGCTGACTCAGTGGCCAATGCTTTGCCACTGATAGGGCCCTGGGCTGGGATGCAGTGGAGATGGGTGGGCCTGCGTTCCCCTCTCCCCTTCCCTAGCCACCCTGAGAGAGAGAGAGAGAGACCCCCTCCTTACCGCTCCAGGGAGCCGACCTGCTGGCTCACCCACCCTGCCTAAGGACCAGGACACTAGACTGCTGACTCGCCCGGGTAAAGGGCTTGAGGCTGCTTCCCGGCAGGGGACAGCCGGGGGGGGTGGTCCCCCTCGGAGAAGGACCCAGAGGGAGAACCCCAGATGCTGCCCCCCCTTCACAGGGGCACATCCACAAAGCCCAATATGCCTTTAGCCTTCTTGGCAATAAGGGCACACTGTTGACTCATATCCAGCTTCTTGTCCTCTGTAACCCTCAGGTCCTTTTCTGAAGAACTGCTGCCTAGCCAGTCGGTCCCCAGTCTGTAGCTGTGCATGGGATTCTTTCTCTGCACTTTTCCTTGTTGAACCTCATCAGATTTGTTTTGGCCCTATCCTCCAATTTGTTTAGGTCACTCTGTATCCTATCCCTATCCTCCAGCGTATCTACCACTCCCCCCCAGTTTAGTGTCATCTGTAAACTTGCTGAGGGTTCAATCCACCCCATCCTCCAGATCATTAATGAAGATGTTGAACAAAACTGGCCCCAGCTACGACCCCTGGGGCGCTCCTCTTGTGACCGACTGCCAGCTAGACATGGAGCTAGACATCACTACCCATTGAAACCGATGATCTATCCATTTTATAGTCCATTCATACAATCCAGATTTTAACTTGCTGATAAGAATACTGTGGGAGACTGTATCAAAAGCTTTGCTAAAGTCAAGAAAGATCATATCCACTGCTTTCCCCATATCCACAGAGCTAGTCATCTCATCACAGAAGCCAATCAGTTTCGTCAGACATGACTTGCCCTTGGTGAATCCAGGCTGACTGTTCCTGATCACCTTCCTCTCTTCCAAGTGCCTCAGAATGGATTCCTTGAGGACCTGCTACATGATTTTTCTGGGGACTGAGGTTAGGCTGACCGGTCTGTAGCTCCCCAGTTCTTCCTTTTTCCCTTTTTTGAAGATGGGAACCAGATTTGCCTTTTTCCAATCATCCGGGACCTCCCACAGTCGCCATGAGTTTTCAAAGATAATGGTCAATGGTTCTGCAATCACATCATGGATTTGTGTATGTCCAGCCTTTCTAAATGGTCCTGAACCTGTTCTTTCACCACTGAGGACTGCTAACTTCCTTCCCATTCTGTGTTGCACAGTGCAGTTGTCTGGGAGCTGACCTTGTCTGTGAAGACAGAGGGAAAAAAAGCATTGAGTACTTCAGCTTTTTCTACATCACTTGTCACCGGGTTGCCTCCCCCATTCACTACCTAGGATGTCAATTCCTTGACATTCCCACCTTCTGCCCACCTAGGCAGGGACAAAGGACCAAGAACTTCATCCTTTGAAAAAACTTGAAGAAAATGTAAGGTGGGAGGTTCTCAGGATCTGGAGAGGGGTCCTAGGTTGCCAGGCATCTGGTTCTCAACCCAAAAGTCCAGTCAAAAAGGGAATCTGTCAGTGTTTGGTCAGATGTACTGAGTGGATAGCAAAAGTCTGGTTAGTGTGGGGGGAGGCGGAGGCGGTGCTGGGTCATCAACACGGACAAGCCCCTGCTCAGCCAGGGCCGCCTCCTACCTGTGTCTAATGGGGAGACAGGTTCCGCGTCAAGCTGCAGCTCCAGTCCCAGCCCCAGAGCAAAGGGAGCCCAGGTAGGGGTGGGGAGGGAGGTGGAGATGATTGAGTGACGAGGAAGGGAGAAGGAAGAGAACAGAGTGATTGGGGGGGGGGGGGGGAGTGAGTGGGGGCAGGGCCTCGGGGAGGAAGAGGCAGGGCAGTGTGGGTCTAGTTTTCAGAAATTAGAAAGTTGGCTACTCTAGAGGGGTCCTAGGCATACACCTCCGTACAAACACCAACCCTCCCTCTAGTGGGGTTAGAGTTAACTCTGGAACAAGCACCACACTTGATAACAGAACAACACTTTTCTCTAACCCAGACACACACAGGGAGTAGACTAGGACAGGATCTCTAGCAGGGGTATACAAACTCCCTTGCCCCTGATACCGCATATAGCACAAAGGCACCAAAGGCCTGGCTAGACACGCAGACTCACTGCCCCCCATCCGTGCAATCCCCCCCAACTTGACCATGCTCTGTGACACTGCCTGAGTGTGAGCTCAGAATGGTGTATCACTTACATGGTCTCAGCTGTTCTTTCAGCTCCAGGCTGGGAGTTTACAAGTATCCCCTTTTGAAAGCATCTGGTTGGCTCTCCTTCAAGGAGTTCCTAGTTCAGTCGCTCTCTCTCTGTCCTAGCTGAGGGCTCTTTTTTCTTCTTTTACATGCTTCTCCCTTTGTTACCTCTGCAAATTTCTCAGGGTGGTGCCCCATCTCTCTCCCCATCTCCTCATTGGCTCAAACCCCCTCAGGGGTCAGATCTAATTCCGTGTCCATGTTTGGAGTGGCACTCCCTCACAGCCAATCAGTTTTGTCCAGAGAAACAGGGAGTGCGAAGAAAGGAAGGGGAAGGAACTTTCTGCCCAGCCCCACAAAACTAAAACAAAACAAACATTTTTACATGTGTGAGCATAGGCTTCAGGTTATATCAATAATATTCCACATGGAACTATGATAGTTCAGCATATAGGACTCAGCTCAACGTGTCAAATAAAAAAAATGCATGGGTAGATGAGGGGGCCAGGAAAATGCAGTATTTTCCAAAACATGAATGCTTTAACCTAGAGTTTCTTGTAAGAATCCTGGCACACTTCACATAGTGTTTGTAGGCAGAATGCATGTTTAACTGGTTTCTGCATAAAAGTGGACTGTAAGGATTGGTTTCATCAGCTTATTTCCTCACCAGCCAGCATACAAAATGCATTGAGCTGTGGTACGTTAGGAGTTGTTTTTAGTTTGTTTCTTGAAGAATCTACTGTCGTCATCAACAAAATGTTTAGGTGTAGAAATTAGATATTGGAGCTACAATAGCTGTGCTCTGTATGATAGCTGTACTCTTATGAAAGCGTAATTGTGTGGCTGGCTGAATGCAGAGAACTGCTTAGAATTATCCAGCTGGTTCTAAAGGGTCAGTCAAATCTGGCTAACATTGGGACACTGCAGAAAGTATTAGAATTTTCCCTATAAAACAACATCCCCTCTTCCCATGACATTATCATTACTGTCCTGTTTGCTGGTGACGGTTCTGTTGTATCAATTTTGATTAAATATATGGGCCCAAAGAGTCAAAGGTGTTAACTTGACCTTGTCACTGTCCAATAATAAATACCTTTAAACAAGGTTCAAGGGTTGGTATACAGAGAACTCAGCCTGCTTAGTACCATGGCAAACACACCATTAAAAATCGTTTCAGCCTTTTTTTAAAGACACAGAAAAGAAGGAAAAACAGTTGAAATATTTAAAATGTAAAATATTAAGTAAGGCTTCCATTTTAACATGCCTTGTTTCTTTTCCCTTTAGCTTGAGAGGTTTTTTAGAAAGAAACCCCTGGACTGAGAGATTTTTAATGGTATTAAAGATGGTAATAACTTTTGGGGAAAAGAGAAGAAGTTACTTGAGATGGGCTGGAACTGTTGTTAAAGTCCAATCCCATTTCCGAGAAGACAAAACAAGATAAACTCACACAAGAGGGGAGAGAAAAGAATAGCAAAGACAGAAAATGCAGCTTCTGTTTCTAGTGTTGACTTTCACTTGCAGTCTCACTACTGGAGAAGCACAGATATGTCACACGGACTTATTAGCCACTCTGAGACTTGGCAAACTTGTACTATCACTGGGCTATTTAGGGCATTGCTTTTATCTGCCTTTCTGGCCACAGGCTCAAAGCAGTGTTGAAAAATAGGCAGTATCAGTTGACTAAGCAAGAGTTTTATGAAACAGAAGGCTAAAGTAGATGGATAGGAAAGAGAAGAAATAAGGTAGGGAAAGAAAAGGGTACATGATCAGGGGAGGTTGACAAAGTCTCACATCCCAGGTGATGTTCAGAAAATAGCCAAAGCCAGTGGAAGTGATGAGGTCATCTAGGCCTGTCTCTCTGGGCTGGGCTGGGCTGGCCAGGAAATCTCTCAGGATCAAGATGATGAAGGCCCAGTGATGTTATGGTGAATCCTGGGTTGCCAGGGGAAAGTGAGGATGGCAGCCAGGATGGTAAGCTCATTCCTTCCTGTGAGTGCTTTCAGTCAGCCAGCATTCTTGGTTTTCCCCCAAAGTTTTTTCTTTTAATGACCTCAAAAGGGAATGATGGGTGCAATAGCCCATCCCCTCATTATTTTATCCACTAGTTAGGCCTAATTTTTGACACATCAATTTTGGTCCACTGATTTCTGGTCCCATATGTCACCTTTTTACCAGGCATGATTTTAACAGTCCTTGAATTATATCCGTGGGCCTTTTTTGTTTGGACTAATTCAGTCTTTCTATCTCCCTTTCGTACCTTTTCCCATCAACATTTGTGATTATAGATTAGGTGACATTTTATGAATTTTCATTCTCTTTTCACAGTTGAGCTCACAATTAGTGTAAAGCTGTATGCCCAGTTGTCACAATGGTTCCTCTTCTCTGACTTGTTCAGTGTATGGCTCTGATTCAGATGTTAGAGAATAGGGAGAAAGGTTGATGAATGCTGAACTTAAGTTTAAAAGGTTTATAACAAATCATGGGGAAGGCATCATTTTGTCAGGACCGTGTAATACTGCTAGGTCCCATTCCCCATGACTAAACACCAACAACACTATAATAATAAGATTTTTGTTGACATATTCCAAGATACAGACCAGTATAAAGTTTGTTTTGAGAAGAAGCTTTCAGGCTAGACAAACTTTTGTATTCTCAACAGGGCTTGCATCTCTGAGCTATATACCAATAGCATCTGTGATTTTTCTTGCAAAGAATGGCATGTTTTTTACATGTTTCTTTTTCACTATTTTCATTAGTGACTAAGGGCTTGTCTACACTTACCTCAGAGATTTGGCGGCAGTCGATGGGAGTAATGCAAACTACGCAAAAACCTTGCGTAACTCCCGTCGACTTCTGTGCTTCTGTTCTGCATTACATCTTCAATGCACTGTGCCGACAGGAACCCATCGACGCAGCACTACGCCACTTGAGGAGATGGTTCTAATATGTCGATTTCTGGATTGACTGAGTGGGTCTTTACTGACCGCTCAGTCGATTCAGATAAGTCAATCTGACAGCAGTGAATTTGCTGCCTTCAGTGTAGACATAGCCCAAGATTTGTTTACCGGTTGTATTTTCATTTATTCAGCTAAGAGCAATAAGAAGTACAATGACCTATAACTATGACACCTTGGAAAACATTGTGAAATGATTATCCATTTCTTTCCCAAGATTTTGGGCCAAAGGACAATGTAATTACCCACCAAAAATAAAGAAAAATAACTTTAAATAAGCCATATTTTTTAGCCACTCTATCAGATAAAACTCCACTTTTTTTTTTTCATTCAGCACTTACAAGACTATGGTAGCATTGATTTTTGTGAGCTTCTCTGAAGCTAAAAGACTAAAGGCATCAACATATGAATCTCTGGTGATCAAGTATTCGTGAACTCGTCACTGACTTTTGCCCTTAACGTTACTCACTGATAAATTATCACATACAGCAAAACTGTAAAAATTCCTCTGTTTCCTCCCTGTGTGCTCATGCAAAAGAGCATTATTTATTATGTTATGAAAGACAACAGCAATTCATTTCAGTGCAGGAATGTTCCCAAGGAAGTGGAGTGCTTCTGGGAACCAGAGAGATAGGGATTTCAACAGGAAGCACTGCAACCCACAAAGGGAAGGTTTTTGAGTAAAGATGATGCCACCTGTGGGGCAATGATGGGCAGGATGTGAATGATACATCGGAAGTGATGCCAGCAGGAAGCATGACAGTCAGTTAGGGAGATTTACACAGGAAAACAGGAAAAGTTTGAATGAAAAGAAAACAAAAAAGACCTGGAAAAAGTTTGGGGGTGGGTGTTACTTGGAGTAACAGAATGGCATGAACTGAGCAAATAATGCAAGTTTTCTAAGATGATTCAATAGGGGCCTTTTCAGTTTAGTTGTGAGGTTTTGGAGTGGTTTTGAGAAACAGCCTTGTAAATTGTAAATGGCTCATGTTCATTGATACACTGTGTGCAAAAGAATAACAAGGCCTACGTGTGCTGCACATTTTAACCAGAGGGTTACCTCAGATTTCCTTTTCATACCATAAAAATCCTTCTGTGACCAAATTCTGTACATAAAAGGTCAGATTGTGATCTCACACTAACGACTTCAATGGAGCTACTTCTAATTTACAGTGATTGGTGTAAATACAATCAGGAGTAGGTTCATTCTGTATTTCTGGGAGAAACTTGATTTTTGCTAGGATGTACACTGGATCTTGCATTGTATTACATCTCATGTACACAGTTCAAATTAAAGCAGTTTATTTATTATTTTCAATGTATTTCCAACACTACTAATATGTTCCAGTTATTATGGAGTTATTCTACCCCCCATAAGCAAGACAAAAATATATCATATTTTTTAGAGTTATATGATACAGTGTTTTCCAGGAAATTGCACACTAGTTAATACTATGCACCATAATATTTATTACCTTAAAATATGACATAATTTTTACTTCACTTTCATTCACAAACGGTTTGGAAAAATGTTTTATATGAATAGCATATAATTATTAATCTCTCAAAAGGAATTATTTGCAAAACTTTAGTCATTCCTATTAACTTGCTCTGAGCCGTCACTTCTCAATATTGCAAAGCATTGGTATATAGTTCATTTTTATTGTTGTTATTACTTTATTAAAAACATGTCATAGTGCCATTGAATTCACAGTACTTTAGAACCATAGCACCAGACCCTGTTCTCAGTAAAAGCAGTTGTAAAAACAGAGCAACTTCATTGCTAGAGTGTCTTCATTTACCCCATGCCAGCTTTCTGTCTCAGAGCCTTGCGTACAAAATTAACACTAGGATCTATTTCTGAAAACAAAACTTTCTGCTTATCAAACATAATGTTTTAAAAGGTATCAGAAAGGAGATGGAGACTGCATTTGGTATGGATCTAATACAAATACATCACAAGATGGAGCCAAAGAGACTATCTGGAAGAAGAAACTTGAGTGAAAGTGTAAGGACAGAGTAGAAAAGCACCTATTTACCTGGGAATCAAGAGGAACTGTATGGTGCTCAAAGCAGCTATTTTCCATCGCTACTAGAATTCAGAAGTCCACTGAGTGAAATCATGGTGCATAGTCCTCTGAATGGATTGGAGTTCTTTTGCAGCCTGGCCCACTCTTGCAATGAAATGCATTGTTGCATTTAGGTTTTACATGGCCAATTCCTGATTTGGGCAAACAACACTAATATAACCAGTAGCACAGAGCCACATATTTTCTTTTTGAATAGCACCTCGTTGCTTTGTAAACATGCTTTTGTGTTGCCCTTTCAGGATTCTCTGAGGTTTTTTTCTTTTGAATGATGGAGAATGCTTTCCATAGCAGAAGTAAAATGAGAATAAATCATCTTGAAGAAATGTAATGAGCACTGTGCACAGATTTTGTACTGGGAGAATTTCTATTTTAAATATACAAGTTTTATTTGCTAATTATATAAATGCCTTGAAACAAGAACAGACTTCATTGTATCAACATTGAAGGATAACCCTGGGATAGAAAAAAAGAGAGAATGCAAATGCACACTTCCGATTATCAGATTGATTTTCAACTACAAAATCTTGGTTCAGATGCTGATTTCAGAGGTATCTGAAGTAACTCCTCTGAACTTCAGGTTAGATATTTGTTTAAATATTGGTAATTTAGGCTACATGTGCCCAGGTTTGTAGTAATCAAAGGTGGTCACCATTTAATGGCAGTTTGGTAGATTATGTGAGATGAGTTTGGTGGTCTCAGTCTAGTTTCCAGTACCATGACACTTGACTTCCTGAGTATTAGTGTCCGAAGAGGCCTACTCAGACTACCTGATATCTGGAGAAATGAGAAGATTTAACTTTTCAGGTCTATCAATTATTTCTCTTCACTAGAACTAAATAGGCACACATTTTCCTTTTCTTCTTTCTCATTCGATAATGGAATTCTCTCAATACCTGTCTGTTCACATTTTCTATTATACAAATACAAAAATGCAAAGTCAATCATACCTCTCTTAGCACTAATTTTATCAGAAATTAAAGCAATAGCCTGTGATCTTGAAGATGTCCATTCATCCACGTTTAAAGTTATCGCTGAACTGTAATACTGCCCTCTCAATGGTAATTTTTGTTTAGGGTCCTATCTGGCTGGGATTGGGTATTCTCTATTCTCCCCCAGGTCTGTGGACCAGCTTTGGTGCCACACCATAGCAGCTATTTCAGCTTAACGTACCTCAGTCCAGTTCCTAACCCTCTCCTGGCTCACCTGTGTCCTGCTCCTGCTTGCTCCCTGGACTCTGTTGTGAAGAGAGAGTTTCTGTGGCCTGCAGAAGGTGCCAGACCCACATATCCAACCCCGTCCTTGCACAGAGTCACACCTATTCTGCTCCATAGCAGTAGAGGTGTGGGCTAGAGTTGTCCCTTAGTTATTACAGTATTGTTGGCTATTGCATTTTGTTAGCAAGTGCTCATGCTGTGGAAATATGTGGAAGCAAATTATCTCCATCCGAGGCTCAATATGATAGAACACAATCATTGCAGGAAGGGCAGTATAACTGGTACTGTACTTCCAGGGTGGCCTGTTTGAGCAACAGATTGGATTCAAAATGATTTCTATTTTCATATATCCATCTGCCGTGACTCATGTTTTATCGAAGCAGTTTATATGATCCAGGCAAGGCTGTTAAAGAGCATTGGTTTCCGAGGTTGCTATGGATACTGAGCAATGCATTGTCATTTTATGATGTGACAAATTGTTTACACTTATGTGTTAATTTGCTTTTTCAGAGCAATGCCAGCTTTCTTTATTCAGACCTTCACCCCAACTTGTGTTCAAACCTAAACGAAGGGAGCTAAGTGGTCTGAGCACCAGGATGGAAATACCTAACCTCACAGGAACCATGAGCTCAAATAAAGGCAGTGTCAGGGCAGTCAGATGGAGTTCCATCCATGTGCTGTCTGGAGGTCTTTGGATGACACCTTAGAATTGGGGTCTTGCCTACTCCCTACGGTCACTAAAGATCCCCCAGTACTTTTTATAAGAGTAAGATTTTTTTCTGTGTCCTTGGTCAAAAATTCTCCTTCTACTGCTGTCCAATGTGAGTTAGGCTAGTTGTCTGTCTGACTGCCACCTTCCATTCCACTTTGAGATCCTTCATGATAAAAAAAAATGCTATAAAAATGTACACTATTATTAAGTCTCAGAAGTGTGGTCCTCTCTAAGATTCCATATGCTTCTGTCTCTGCCAGCTGTATATGTTTTCAGAGAAAGACCTCTTTTGTGTGTGTATGTGTGTTTGAGACCAGATATGAGATCTGTGATTTGTCAGCATTGAGATACAGCAATATGTCTTAAAACATGTTCCTCCAAAATGTGCTTTAAATGGAGTTGTAATGAAGCAAGTGAAAGCTGGAAGGCAAAAAGGTTCCCTCTGCAGAACCCAATTTTAATATCTGGCTAAAACATTCTACTCAATAAAATAAATTCAACGGTGGACAGTGAACCAGGCTGAAAACAGATTCTTATTTATATAGAAATGTGCCATCCTTAAAATGCCCCATGTAATAAATTATCCAGATTTAATGAAATTACAAAAAAGAAAACCACAATTTTGTTTTACAGAAGCTACTATTAGCACACCTTTTTTATTATACTAATGGAAAGGTATCAGAATAAATGCCAGATTAAGGCTCAAGTACTTATAACTTCATACCTATATCTCCAGCTTCTGGAGTCACTGGACGACATCAGAACAAGATTAGCTTTCATTTAGGAAAAAAAGGTTCTAGCATTCATGGAAGCAAAGAAAAAATTGGAAATGCTCCTACTACTACTACCTTGCTGTTATATAATGCCTTTCATTAAATGTGAATCATGTGTGATTGATTTCTGTCTTGAGTTGCACAAAACCTAAAACAACTGAAAGAATGTGAACTGCTCTACTTAATTCTGAAAGTGGCTGCCAGGAGGGACAGCTGGAGACCCTATTTAAGATATCCCTGAACCCTGAAATGGGTTTGTTTGGTTCCAACCAGAGCAAAACAGAAACATTCTGTTTACCTTGAAAAAAGGTAACATCAGTGCATGATTCTTTTCACTGCCTGATGTGATTCAACTCTGACCTGTTCTCTGCTGTGAGAAGGAAGTCTCCATGACAATTTAATACTTGACCTCTCTGCTGATGCTGCCAGCAAGAATGTCAGTTGTGATGATAATTTATGTGATATGGACATCTATCAATTAGCAATTGGCCAAACCCTCATGCCATATACTTTAGTGCACCAAATAGCCATCCGGTGGGAATGACTTTTTTGTGTGTGTGTTACTATTGACTTGGGCTGAATTCTAAAGCAGCATTTTTTAGCAAGGGTTTTCAGTATGAGGATGTCTTGACTGGTAGAGCCAGTCTGGACTTAATTTTGAAAATACTCGTTCATATACACAATTTACCTCTATCCAGATCTGTCTAACAACTCTATGTTGGACCAGCTCATTGCTTCTAAATTATTGGGAAGTCAGAAACCTATAAAATGCGAAAGGAACTACTGGGGGAAGTAGAACATTGCTGCAGGCACGCAAGATTTTCAGTGAAGGCATTATTTCAGATGTGTGTAAATCACCACAGAATTTTACCTCCAGGTTTGTATAGTGAGTTAGAGATTTCGGTGAGGGTTGAAGAGAGAAAGGCTAAAAGGTGTAAAACATTAAAAGCAGTTTTCCGGTGGGACAGGCGTAAAGCCCAACACTTTCCAATTTCACTTCAAGGGTGAACATTTCCACATAGCTCTACTGGGCATGTCTCAGATTTCAGCCAGAGTTCTCTAAGAATAGGTCTGCATTGTAATTAGACACCCGTGGCTGGCCTGTGCCAGCTGATTTGAGCTCATGCAGCTCTGGCTAAAGGGCTGTTTATGTGCAGTTGTAGACATTTGGGCTCAGGCTGGAGCCTGGGTTCTGGGACCCTCTGACCTCCCAGGGTCCTAGAGCCCCAGCCTGAATCTCTACACAGGAATTAAACAGCCCTTTAGCCCGAGTCCCATGATCCCAAATCAGTTGTCACAGGCCAGCTGTGAGTTTTTAATTGCAGTGTAGACCTACCCTAAGAGTGTCTTCTGGAATGGAGAATACTAGCATGGATCCAACTGAAAACGTCTCATAGACTCATGACTCTAAGGTCAGAAGGGACCAACATGATAATCTAGTCTGACCTCCTGCACAACGCAGGTCACAGAACCTCACCCACTCCTGTAATAAACCTCTAACCTATGACTGAGTTATTAAAGTCCTCAAATCATGGTTTAAAGACTTTAAGGTACAGAGAATCCACCAGCAAGTGAGCCGTGCCCCATGCTACAGAGGAAGGCGAAAAAACCCCAGAGCCGTTGCCAATTTGCCCTGGAGGAAAATTCCTTCCCGACTCTAAATATGGTGATCAGTTAAACCCTGAGCATGTGGGCAAGACTCACCAGCCAGACACCAGGGGAAGAATTCTTTGTAACTTCCTTCAGTACAGACTAAGTAAGATTCAACTGCATTAAATGGATGCTGAATATGTTGCTGTTTTTATTCCTTTATACTAAATTTTTTGAGTTGATTATATACCCGTTACCAACCCATTAGGTAGCAGGGTGGTTCTTACACTTGTGTCTGTGCTAACTCGCATGTGAAACAAGGGCTGGCTGTTTGCCACCATGTCATTAACAATAATTGTCTGCGTTTTAAAGCAAATAATTGAAGCAATTATATTGTTGCAGAGAATGTTGAAAGCAGTTCGGAAGAAGACCAGCCCAACATGAAGGCTTTGTCTACGTCAGAAAATTGTTGACGCATCCTCCCCTCCCCCGTTGTGTGGATCTTCTCAGTTTTGGTTCAAGAGGCCCAGATCCTCAAAGGTATTTAGGCTCCTAACTTCCACTGAGTCTGGGTCTTAGTACCACCAAGTATAAACTGGTATGTAATTGCTTTCTAATGGATTTTAGTTAGACTGGTACAATTTTCTCATGTAGACAAGGTCTATGTTTATGCAAAGCAATTTTCATTGTACAGCTGGAGGCACTTTTAATGTCATCTCCCTCTTGGGGGGACCCCACTTTTACAACCCAATCTTTTAAAGCATTCATTCTCCTTACCTGCTCTGCTATCGGAGAAGAAAAGCAATAGAAAAATGAGACACAATGTTATAGCCTTGTATTGACCGTGGACAGTCAAATTCCCACTTTTTTCAATGAAGACTAACTGCTGCATTTTGTTGTTTTCTCCCCGGTAACAATATCTTCACAGGAGTTATCACTGGCTCATAAAGAATTAGCAAGACTAATGAGCTCAGTTATTGACTCAGGCCCAAGCTGATGCCCCTTGCCACCTCCTTTAGACAGTGACCATTATAGATGCATTTTGCAAATTATTTAGTGAGATGATTAGTGGTTATAGAGTTTTCAAAGAAATAGTAACTATTTTGTCAAATCCATCCCTTTGCAGGAGGCGATTTCTTTGGAGCAGTAGCTAAAGCTAATAGTTTTAATTTGATACCAGACAGCTATCTCAATAGCCAAATGAAGATAAAATGTCTAGTCGTTTATTTATTAAATAATGGGCTATAAAATTCCCTGTATTTATTTTTAAAAGTGTATTAATTAACTTACTGATGTTTAAAGGTATCATCCTTGGAAACTGAAATCTTTTAGTCCCAATCTCGTTATAGCAACAGCATCAGCTTCTTCACTCTGCTCCACAAAACACACCTCAGTCATGACCTGCACGCTCATTAAGATCCTGATCAATCAAAACACATAAGCACAGGTTAACTTTACACATCTGAATAGTATCATCAGTGGGGATATTTGTGCAAGTCTCTTTAAGACCAAGCTTAAGAGCTCTGTTGGATCAAGGCCTAAAACCTTGACCACTCATCTGAGAATCCAAATGGGGTGGAAACTGATGTAATTATGATGAAGATTTTTGGTGTGATGCGGACACTTGCTCACGAAGGATTCTAAAATAGATTCTCTCATTCTCCAGAATCTTCATTCTTAAACTGAACCTGTGTCAAACTCTAAGGTTTGTGATGTTTGATTTACATCTTCTCCTCTATATCCCTCACTAAGAAAGCTTGATGTATTCTGGTAGCAGCCTTGTCCTTGTTTATTATATAGCATTTTTGTTTTTGAGTAAAACCATTTTATCAACCCTAGTGGGAGCTCATATGCTAACATAATACATTACTTTATGCTACTGGCTAGCATGTCTTGCTCTTGTGCTCTGGGTCAAAGTGATCATTAGATTTGGGATTGGGAAAGAATTTTCTGCCAGGTCAGATTGGCAGGGGATTTTTTTGTTTGTTTAGTTGGTTGGTTTTTTGCCTTCTTCTGCGGTATGGAGAATGGATACCTGAACATATCTCATCTAATCAATTTCCTGCCATCGCAGGGGTTTCAGGCATTGCTGACAACTTGGTCTCTCCTAATCTTTACCTGTGGCACATAATAGTTTAGTTTCCTGAGGGCTGAAATTCTTTAGTCTAACCCAAGTTATTGTGCTCAGTATAGGGTGAAATTTAATGTGATATACAGGAAGTCAGACTAGATGGTGTTTCTGGCCTTGAACTCTATGAAACTATGAAAGGTGTTACTCCTAAGTACATAGGAGTACTTAGTTTTTCTTGTTTCCTTCCAAATCAGCTTTTTTTCCCTCATGTGGTGTGGTATTGACAACATACTGTGGATTGGGATATTTCAGCTATGTCTTTCAGAGTGCACTGGAACCTTCAAGATATCTTTCAGATTCCTCCTGAATTCATCTCCAGTCTGTAGTTTTGTCATATAAAATATGGGAGCAGTATCTTTGTTCTACTCTTAAGCAGGTTCTTAATTTGCTTCCTTGATGTACACCAACCTGATCAGCATTTTTCAAAGAGGAGGATGGTTTTACTTTTGCATGGCAATTGCTTTTCTGCATCTGTTTATAAAAGATCAGCTTAATAGAGTGCCTAATTTTTGTTTTATGTAAACTAGTGGTAGAACTGGTTGAAAAATGGGGAGAAAACAATTTCATTTTCATTAAAATTTCATTAAAAATTTCTTTTTGTTTTTTACTAATTCAGAATAGCTGCAAGTGGCATATTTTCCCTCCAGGTATTTACTCATTATTAATAAGGTAAATGATTCCAGATAGATCTTTCAGAATATATTTTGTTACAAAATTATAGTTCAATAAGGATCCTGATTATCGTTCTTTGCTTTCTTGAGGTCCCCCTCTCCCACAGTTTGAATAGTTTATACTGCTATCTTATTTGACTGTTTGTACAGGCTTGGTTCTATTAGCCATTAATTTTATTCTGTACCATTATTTGTAAAAAAAATATCACTCTGGAAATCTATGTCTTGCAAAAATAGATTTCAGATTAAGAATCACTGTTTCACTCAGTAAATTCTAGACGACTAGAATCAGGGTGGTGTGAATACAAGTCAATACTTTAAATAGTATTTGCCTTCAATATAAAGAGGACAGTTAAAATATTTTTCTAAGGTCTTTCTGGTTTCTTCCTAAGGATGCAGGTGACTGATATATTAGGCTGCTCTGATTAATATGTTGGCACATTGAACATTTAAACACTACATTAGCGATCTGTATGCATAGCAATACCAGGCTGGTAAAGAATTCCTCTGGCTCTCCTTTTGTACAGTTCCACACCCAGATGTTCATGAATACCGCATTTCTGATTTCATTCTGCAAGGAATGACTCATTCCTCTCCTTTAAGAATTACATGGACCAATAACCATTCGGCTCGTGAACAGAACTGCATTGATGTACAAGGAATGAAACTTCTCTTCACCTTTGACTCTCCCTCAGGCCTCAACCTTTCGTGGACTTGAACTTTTACCTCCACACAAGGTACAATTCTTATCTCACCATTAGCAGATCAGTACTTTATGAGTAGAGATTGGTAGGCTTAGTAAGCATGTGCACTTGTGCTTCCATATCATGTTCCATGGTACTCTTAACCACTTTGGAGCTGCAAGAACCTCCAGTCTCATGGGGATGCAAGGAAGGATTTCCAAGTTCCTCACAAGTTTTAAAGGAGTATTTGAGCAGAGACGGTAAGCTGCACCATAGTCAGTTGACAGGAAACCTTCTGAAAAATAATCCTGCTGACTGGCAGAACTGAACTCCTTGAAAACAACGGATGCAGGAGAGAGTGGGCTTCCCACTCCTCTGCAAACACAAGTTCCTTGTGATGGTGGTAACCGGGGGAAATCCAGGTGCAGTTGGTAGATTGTGTGGTAAGAGTTGCAGAGTCTGTTGAAGTGATGGGACTGAGAGGGAGGGTCACACAGACCAGGAGAATCCTGTCAAAATGTTTGGATGGGTCAAAAAAAACATCCAGACTTCACACAGCCGAACTGATAACTTTGTGAGATTTCCTGGTCATTTATCTCCTCTTGAGACTACAGAGACTACTAATTCATTGTACACAGGCCACTGAGCAACCATCAGATAATAATCACTGGTTCATTAGTACTTACCTGGACTGAGTGTACACTCATGATAGGCTCCATATCACATTGCCAGTCTCCTGAGCCCTCATAATGTGAAATGTCTTCAAATATTAAATAAACTCTTAATAGATTTTTTTCTCCTGAGTGTAAAAATATTATATAGAGAAGTTCCTAAGAAATAAAAGCTAAAGAAGCCCTTAAAAACCATACAAATGTAGCTGACAATCCACTGTTGACAGTCTTACTGCCTCTTCCTGTGTAACATCTCAGAGATCAAGCCTTTTGTGTCTGCAGAGACTACCAAAGTGTGTGCTGAAGCTCTGTGCTTTGACTATTATAATCTCCTTCCCTTTCACCTGGATTACTCCCACCTTGTTCCCCTTAAGTCCATTCAAAATGTTCTTAGGTTCATCTTTCTAGCCTGTTGGTTTGACCACCTCAGTCCCCTTCCTCTTTGTGTTCCTCATCTGGCTCCCCTTCTCCACCACATCAAGCACATGCTTCTTACCTTCACCTATACCTTCCATCAACTAGCCATTTCCAAACTGTCAACTCTAAACTCTTAATGTAATGTTACCCTCTTCTTTGCTGTGACAACAATGCCAGTCTTGCTTGTCCTACTCCTCTGGGTTTCCCCAAGTAATTTTGCGCTTTCTCATGGGTCTTCCACTAGGCATGGAAAGAGCTCCCTATTAACATTTGGAAGTCACCTCCCTGCACTCATTCCCATCCCTTTGGATCAAGCTCTTACAAACGAAGTGTAGAAGAAATCATTCAATGTATTGGTTTAACGAATACATAATTTTAAAGCCTTTTACATATTGAAATGAAAGCCTGGGTATTATTGCTTGCACTATAGCAATACTTAAAAGCAAATTTCTGTTGGATTCAATCTCAGTGGTAGGTGACACTCAGCTCGTCCCTCTTCAGGGCTTTAGGTTGTATGACTACGAGGACAGCTGGTCCCTAATGTGGCCCTATGGTCCTGTATCCACTGAAAGGCACAGGAGGGAAAGTCTTCAAAAGGGTTGGTTCTATATGTGCATGTGAGCAAGTGCTTTCATTTTTAATTGCTCTTTTAGGGTTTGAAAAAAATAAACACATTCATCTTCAAAATGTTTCCTAAGCATACGCCTTCCCACGGCAGTGTATGAAAAGACAAAGTCACGGGGGGCCAAAAAGCAAACTCCGGTTTCTGTTAGGGCCCTGACTGGACAAACAAATTAGGGAAGAGACCGCCAGGAGCTTTCACACTTTGAACTGGGGTGTCCAAGTTGAAGCTAGCACCATTTCTAGGGCTAGTTTCTACAAATGAGTGGGGCCATGTCTCCACTGCACCCGATGTGGATCAGTGGACAGCGGTTGTTACAGCTGCTACAACAGCCTCCTACCCCCAGTGTATGCCAGCATCCTGTGAGGCTGTGTGCACAAAGGGGTTGCATATTAATGAAAAATAAGTTATTTTTTTCTATTTGCACACCCACAAATTCCTTTTCTCCCCACATCTTTTCCTTCTCTCATTGTTCCCACTAAAATAAAAACAAAAGCACAGTGATAGCTATCGAGGGGAAGATCCTTAGCTGGTGAAAATTGTTCCATCACTGTTCCATCACTGGACCTGTGGCAATTAACATCATTTGAGGATCTGCCTTTCTGTGCTCAATCTTACTTTATTGGCTTCAGTGAGAAGAAGAGCTGGGCCCAGCAGACAATTATTTCAAAACGATGTACATTTAAATGTTCCTTACTTGCTAGGAGACAAATATGTGTAAAAATCAGCAGCAACCTTCTGCAGTAATGCAGCTGTTTGAACACTATTTACATAAAAGTTTAGTTTAAAAAATTGCTCTCCTTTTTGAAGTAATCTGTGAATAAATTTTTCCACCCATCATCCAGCTCTGTGCAATAAGAAAAGTTCCCAGATGTCAGCTTTTATTACCTCTATTTTCCAGTCTCTCAAATATTCAGGTAGCAGAGATGAAATCCTGGCCCAATCAAAATTAATGGCAGAACTCCCTTTGCCTTTCAGGATTTTACCCCAAATCTTTACTTTGTTTCTTTAAAGGCACCTTTCATAAAATAATAGACTGATGATGCTTTGAGGGTTATTAAAATAGCAGCTTTGAGAAAGTGCTGCTGTACTATACTGCATACACGATAACTGATCTTTGTAACTGATTCTTTGACTATGTTCCAAAGTTTCTCACAGAGGTTTTAGCTTTACAAATACCACAGTGGATGTTTCCTTTCAAACATGATAAAAAAAAAATACAGCAAAACTGAAGCCTGCAATTTTAGAAAATTACAGTATACATGTGTTGATTTTTTTTAAGCAGTCTCATTTTCACAGAGTGGAAAATGATTTCGTCCCCTTCTACTCCCCAAAAGAAAGAACAAAATCATGAAAGAAAGAACGAAAACAAAAGATGGTTGCAAGACTAAAGGAAATCCCCAGTGGGCTTGACTTTTTTCCAGAAGAAATTAAGACCAGAATTCATCAAACATTAATGTTAAGAAGTCAGAAATTCTGGAATGTTTGTCCAAAGTCCCAAGACCCAGAGCAAACTCTGTCATCCTGCCGGGCTCCAGTCGAAAATCAGAGCCAAAATAAACACAGGCAGAAACTCCATCTGACTGATCATGTGGAAACAGCTGTAACCACTTAGGTGGAAAACCACCTCAAATTCTTCTCCCAGAAAACACTGATGACATGGGAGATGGCGAGCAGGAAAACTCTGTCAGAGTCACTCTTCAGCTGTGGTCAGGAAAATATTTTCTTTCTCCATAACTGTAAATAGATCGGTTCAACTATGGTCACAATAAAATGCAAACCACAGAAATGCTAAATGCCTCTCTCTCTTGTCCTTTCTGCATTTTTTAATGTTCGATATTAGCTTTCCACATTGGTCCTAGATGCAAGAAAGCCTGTCCTGTCATAGTTAACCAGTGTATGTATTCTAAATAGTAATATGATAAGGCCCAAGTGTTTGTGTTCAGACTTATATGATTTACACACTTGCCTGAAACATACTCACCTCTTGCAAGTTCTCCATCTGCCACAATAAGGCCAGCATTCATACTAAACATCTTCTGTTCAGCCTTTTTCTTATTATTCTCTATAGAGGGCTTTTGTCAAGTGTTATTCAGCAGGAAAATAGGAAACATGTTGGAAGAAATAACAAACATAAACAAAGTTGAAAGAAAAAGAATCTATTAGGCTGTTGGATCACAGACAGGTAAGCTGCAAATGGCTTTCTTAAGGAATCTTGCAGATAGAGGAAAAAGGAAGGACGGAAGGAAGCAGTGGAAATCATCAAGTGATAAAGAGAAAGGAAATTTAGGTAGCACATTCCACTTTGGATCATTTCTCATTACGTAAAGTAATTTTTGTGGATACTGGATGTTGAAGTGGAGTAGAACATTATTGCAACAAGTCCTGCTTTCCCATTTTCTGCATTGCCAAATGTAATAGTTCTGAAGTCCTTATTATTTTTTTATGAAGATGAAGTTCATTTTCCTGAGATTTCTACTATGGTACTTGTGTTATATTTAATTATAACTCGCCAGCAAGATTATCCAAATATACAGATTTAAAAAAAAGGCAATTTTTTTGCTAATAAGGAAAATTATTACCATTTCTTCTTCTTTGCTTTTTCCCCACTCATGCAGACTCTTAAATAAACTTAGTTATTCTGATTCACTGATGTTCCTTTGTTCTATTTTTCCAATAGTGGAGTATAGTTGAGAACTGCTTATTTTTGTTTTCTAATTTAACTCAAAATACTACATTGGCCTTGATTTTTGTGCCTCCGCAGATATATACTTTAATTAAGCAATTTCCATGCATGACCTATCCACAAATATAATTGAAGCAACTAACTTGTTTTGGTTTGTATGTGTGGCTCTCTGAACTACAACTTGCAGATGAGACTGACTACATTTTCCAAAGGGCTTCCCCTCTTAAGAAGATTTTTGCAGCCATAAAAATATGCATAAATGGATATTTTAACTGCTGAGCATCTTAAAAAGAGAGTGAAATGGGTAAAAAATGTGCCTGTCAGAAGAACGTGTCTAGAAAAAGATGCCATAGAATTTTTGAAGGGGTCACCTTGATGCAAGTTTCCATGGAAGCATAAATATACTACCTATTCAACAGATAAAACCTATGTTAACATAGAGTTAAGGTTGCTTGGTTGGACCCCTTGCAAAATGCTGATTTGAACAAAATTCCAACTTCAGAAACCCAGGAAATGCACAGTCAAGGTTGCCCATGCAAATGTAACTCTGCCCTCTTTCAGCAATGCCCCAATACGCCATATTAACACACAGACCTTTACTCTGCCAACCACACAGTTGCTGAAAGGTACAAGCTCTTCACCTCCTTTTACACCCCATTGACTCTCACTCACAGAATTCCATCTAACACTATTAATGGACAACAACAACAACAAAAGGTTGCAAATGTCCCCTTCCCTCTGGTCCGCTGGAGGTGGCAGTGGGCACTGAGAATTATTTACACAGACTCCAGGTGTGATCAATCTCTTAGGTATGCTTACACTACATGATGGAGGCTGTAGTTGGGCCTGTTTGGTAAGGCTGTGTTTCTGATATGAGGATGTGTGGATTACTGACATGACGTGTGTGATTGTGATATAAGGAAATCTATGTTTTGCACTCTCTGAGGTATGTAAGCAAGGAAAAAACTACATTACCTACTCCCTTCGCTGGAGCCCTCTCCTCCTATTCCCCCCCCCCCCCACTCCTCCACCCCCTAATACTCCATTCCTCCCAGGAGGGCTGGCCTTACAGGTGGGCTATGTGGTGACTGCCCTGGGTGTTATGGTCAGGGGAGGGTACCATGGTCATGAAGCAAGAAGTGGGGCATCCTGGGATATGAGGCTGCAGAAGAGAGTTCAGGCATGTGGAGGGGAGACAGCAGGACCCATGGGCAATGGAGGAAGTGGGCAGGCTGGGGAGGCAACAGGGTCCAGGGGTGACAGGATTAGTGGGTGCCACTGCACTACTATGGGTAAAACTTGACAGAATGAGATCATTTTGATCCACATCACATCAATAATTTGATCTCTAGCTCAAGGGGAATTAACAAAGAAAAAAAATCTAGAAACTTTTTAAAAAATGGCTGTTTTTCTGCACTTATATCTCCAGAACGTGTGGATCAAATGACTCCAAATTTGGGCAACTAATCCTGCCCTGCACACTCCTGAAGCAGACCAATTTTCAAAGAAATCAGCCTAAGCATACTGATTTTAGAGGATTTAGAAATGTTGAACTTTAAAAAGAAGTTGTGACATAACCTTAACTATGTGGCACTACTGCAGTGGATTGGCCTAAGGCTCTTTTCTCAAAGAGTGCTTGAGAATGACTCTCTAGCCTGTCTGTTAGGGCGCCCCCCAAGCATGTGGGAGAGTCAAGTTCACATCCCTGTTCCTTTCAGGCCAAAAGGAGATTTGAATGCTGATTTCCCACATTCTGGAGGAGAATGCTAACCATGGGCCACCGGATAAAGCAGGACACTACCACCTCCTGTGTCTTGGGCAGGACTCACTCCATAGCCACATTGTCTCTGAGCACATCTACTAGATCAGGCCCAAAAAGTGAGATAGGTGGGGGAATGCCTTGCCTGAGGATTCCACCGGGATTTAAGCATGAGCTACATGCTGGGCGTGAAGATTTAGGTGGCTTTCTGCAAATAATTAAGCAATCAATTTGAAAACACCTGGAAGATAAGGTGATAAGTAACAGTTGGTATGGATTTGTCAAGAACAAATTGTGTCAGACCAACCTGATAGCTTTCTTTGACAAGGTAACCAACCTTGTGGATAGGGAGGAAGTGGTAGATGTAGCATATCTTGACTTTAATGATACTGTCTTGCATGACCGTCTCATAAACAAAATAGGGAAAAACAACCTAAATGGAGAGACTATAAGGTGGGTGCATAACTGGTGGGAAAACTATTCCCAGAGGGTAGTTATTAGTGATTCACAGTCAAATTGGAAGGGCGCACCAAGTGGGGTCCCGCAGTTCTGGGTCCAGTTCTGTTCAATATCTTCATCAGTGATTTAGATAATGGCATAGAGAGGACACTCATAAAGTTTGCTGGTGATACCATGCTGGGTGGGGTTGCAAGTGCTTTGGAAGATAGCATTAAAATTCAAAATGATTTGGACAAACTGGAGAAATGGTCTGAAGTAAATAGGATGAAATTCAATAAAGACAAATACAAAGTACTCCACTGAGGAAGGAACAAACAGTTGCACACATACAAAATGGGAAATGACTGCCTAAGAAGGAGTACTGTGAAAAAAATCTGGCAGTCATAGTGGATCATAAGTTAAATATGAGTCAACAGTGTAACGCTGTTGCAAAAAAAAGTGAACATAATTCTTGGATGTATTAGCAGAAGTGTTGTAAGTAAGCCACAAGAAGTAATTCTTCCACTCTACTCTGTGCTGATCAGGCCTAAACTGGAGTATTGTGTCCAGTTCTGGGCACCACATTTCAGAAAAAATTTGGACAAATTGGAGAAAATTCAGAGAAGAGCAACAAAAATGATTAAAAGTCTAGAAAACATGAACTATGAGAAAAAACTAGGTTTGTTTAGTGTGGAGAAGAGAAGCCTGAGAGGGGATATAAAAGGTTGTTAGAAGTAGGAGGGAGAAAAATTTTTCTCCTTAACCTCTGAGGACAGGACAAGAAGCAATGGGCTTAAATTGCAGCAAGGGTGGTTTAGGCTGGACATTAGGAAAAACTTCCTAACTGTCAGAGTAGTTAAGCACTGGAACAAATGGCCTAGGGAGGTTGTGGAATCCCCATCAGTGGAGATTTTTAAGAACAGGTTAGACAAACGTGTCAGGGATGGTCTAGATAATACTTAGTCCTGTCTTGAGTGCAGGGAACTGGGCTAGAAGACTATCAAGGTCCCTTCCAGTCCTACACTTCTATGATTCTGTGTCCACTGGCAGATTTTTAGGCACCAAGGGGATTTTACTAGTGGAAATTGGGTGCCTGGGGAATTTAGGCACCTACAGGGTTAGGTGCCTAAAGTGTCAGTTAGGTACCCAGGACTGGGGCCAGTAACATCTAGGGAATGTTTGTTTTGTAATTGCCTTTATTTACTTACTGATTAAAAAATTGACATTATGTTTTCCAGTCACTGGCAAGAAATAGTGAGATTCTGGTATGTATGTAGGATATAAAATGTAAAAAAACAACTGAGCTGATTTCATTTAGCCATGAAAAAGAAGAAAGGATTTGACATTTGAATTGTGCTACATTACAGCACTTACTATATTGTATACATATAAAGGTTCTATAAACAAATCCTGTTTATTTACTGTCTATGTTTTGGAGGTGCTACATTTGCAGTGTACACAGGAGGTATTAGCAGAGCACATCATGCTATGAACAACAGAACCACAACAAGATCATCTGAGTCTGAAAATAATTTGATTTGGGAGAAAGTAAAGCAGAGCAGAGGCAGGGTAGTGGAGATAAAAGGGTATGGACTGGAGGAGGAATCCAGAGACACCCAGTGGGCTAGACCTTGATAATCAATGCCAGGATGATGTAAAGCTAAAATGAGAACAAGAAGATTCCAGTATTATTATATTATCCTTTTTCCACAGCTGCAGTTGGACCAGGTCCCAGGAGTCCACAGAGGCCAGCAAATCCACTTCCTCAGGGAAGCAACGTAACAGGAACATCTGCTGTCATAAGGAGGGAGAAAAAATAATGCCACAGCAGACACCTCTCTTTACATATATAGACCCCTAGAACTAAGGGCAATGCTATACGTTCCCTCTTTTAAGCCTTTCAATGATTCTGTGCAGTCCCTTTTTGGTGGCTCACTTTTGCCAAACTGGGTCTCATTTTCATTCAAATTAGCCCAGTCTGTTATCTTAACATAAAACAAATCAATCAGACCTTAAGCTCCAGGGCTTGCAGTCTTCCTTTGTCTCCCTATTAGTTCCCTATAGGCAACCAGGCATGGGGGCTATTGCTCCTCTGTTATCCCGGGCCCTTCTGCTTCCCTTCTGTTTCTGTTCTCCTTTCTTTATCACTGGGCTTGTTTTCCTTATTGGTGTCAGCTCTGGGGGCATGTCTCCATGATTGACAGCTCTGGCAGCTGTGCTTGGGTGTGGTCATCCTGCCTGCCTGTAAGTCGGGAAGACCCTCTTTCTTCTGCCTATGTTCAGTATGAGGTTTGTTAACCCCATTGCACAGCCTCATAAGAAACTGAGCAAGTGTGATATATCCTGGGTGCTGAATCTTCAGCTTCAGAGCAATCAATTTGACCTCTGGCATTCCCTGTAGTAAGGGGGGGATTTACTGTGCATACTTGTTAAGATTCCCAAGGCAGCAGATGTAGCAGATAAGGGGAATGAGCATGGCCTCAATCCATAGGCACCTTAGACTCTGTCTTTAATAGGTGGGAGGAGAAATGGAACAGCCATCTAGCCGAAGTAGTGAGCCAGTGACCATGGAGAAAGACATAAGCTGTCTTTCAGAGCTGGCTGTATTATTTTTTGGCACTCCAGAAAAGGTCGTGTTCCCAAGCTGCTGGAGGGGAGAATTTAGCAAAAAGGCCCCTTTTCTTCTGGTCACTGTGTTGGAAAGGGGAGATCAGATCAGCCCGTGAGCTGCAATCCCCCAAAGTTTGCTTTGCCTGTTTTCTGCAACCAGCCTTACCATCTTCTGTCTCTTAGGAGCAAAATCAGTCCAAGTAAATCAGTTCCCTAATAGCTTCTGTGGCAGTCATCAGAGCACACAAACGTGAGGCGCGGCACCCTAGTGACTGATGTGACTGGAGAAGCAGCTTTACAATCCATCACCTACGTTCTCTGCTCCTGTGTATGAAATACTTTTAATGACTCCTGTAGGGGTTCAAGATTGAAGATGGTGACAGAGCTGAGGCATGGGCCTCAGAATAAGCCTAATAGTGACTGTTTATTTATTAGAGTTAGTTGAATACTAATCATAGAATCATAGAATATTAGAGTTGGAAGAGACCTCAGGAGGTCATCTAGTCCAACTCCCTGCTCAAAGCAGGACTAACCTCAGCTATATCATCCCAGCCAGGGCTTTGTCAAGCCTCAGCTTAAAAACCTCTAAAGATGGAGATTCCATCACCTCCCTAGGT
The DNA here is from genome assembly GCF_026122565.2 of Emydura macquarii macquarii. Classification (NCBI taxonomy): domain Eukaryota; kingdom Metazoa; phylum Chordata; order Testudines; family Chelidae; genus Emydura; species Emydura macquarii. Next base: position 9,836,294 of record NW_027131283.1, read on the forward strand.
AACCCATTCCGGTGCTTCACCACCGTCCTAGTGAAAAACTTTTTCCTAATGTCCAACCTAGACCTCCCCAACTGCAACTTGAGACCGTTGCTCCTTGTTCTATCATCTACGACCATTGAGAACAGCCTAGCCCCATCCTCCCTGGAACCCCCTTTCAGGTAGTTAAAGGCTGCTATCAAATCCCCCCTCATTCTTCTCTTTTGCAAACTAAACAAGCCCAGTTTCTTTAGCCTCTCCTCATAAGTCCTGTGCTCCAGCCCCCTAATCATTTTTGTTGCCCTCCGCTGGACTCCCTCCAACTTGTCCACATCCTTTTTGTAGTGGGGGGCCCAAAACTGGACACAATACTCTAAATGCGGCCTCACCAATGCTGAATAGAGGGGAATAATCACTTCCCGTGACCTGCTAGCAATGCTCCTCCTAATGCAGCCCAATATGCCATTAGCCTTCTTGGCAACCAGGGCACACTGCAGACTCATATCCAGCTTCTTCTCCACTGTTACCCCCAGGTCTTTTTCTGCAGAACTGCTGCCTAGCTCGTCGGTCCCCAGTCTATAGTTGTGCATGGGATTCTTCCTTCCTAAGTGGAGGACTCTGCACTTTTCTTTGTTCAACCTCATTAGATTTCTTTTGGCCCAATTCTCCAATTTGTCTAGGTCACTCTGTATCCTATTCCTACCTTCCAGGGTATTTACCACTCCCCCCATTTTAGTGTCATCTGCAAACTTGCTGAGGGTGCAATCTACCCCATCTTCCAGATCATTAATGAAGATGTTGAACAAAACCGGCCCCAGGACCGACCCCGGGGCACTCCGCTTGTGACCGGTTGCCAGCTAGACATGGAGCCATTGATCACTATTTGTTGAGCCCTATGCTCTAGCCATTTCTCTATCCATTTTATAGTCCATTCATCCAACCCATACTTCTTTAACTTGCTGATAAGAATACTGTGAGAGACAGTATCAAAAGCTTTGCTAAAGTCAAGGTATATCACATCTACCGCCTTCCCTACATCCACAGAGCCAGTCACCTCATCATAGAAAGCAATCAGGTTGGTCAGGCATGACTTTCCCTTGGTGAATCCATGTTGACTGTTCCTGATCATCTTCCTCTCTTCCAAGTGTCTTAAAATGGATTCTTTAAGGACCTGCTCCATGACTTTTCCAGGGATTGAAGTGAGGCTGACCGGTCTGTAGTTCCCTGGATCCTCTTTCCTCCCTTTTTTGAAGATGGGCACTATATTTGCTTTTTTTCCAGTCCTCAGGGACCTCCCCCTGTTGCACGAGCTTTCAAAGATAATAGCCAATGGTTCTGAAATCATCTCAGCCAACTCCCTCAGCATCCTCGGGTGCATTGCATCCGGCCCCATGGACTTGTGTATGTCCAATCCTTCTAAATAGTCTTGGACCCGTTCCTTCAGCACTGCGGGATGTTCGCTTCCTTCCCATTCTGTGCCACCCAGTGAAGCAGTCTGTGAAGTCTGTGAAGACAAAGGCAAAAAAGGCATTGAGTACCTCAGCTTTCTCCACATCCTCCGTCACTAGGTTGCCTCCGTCATTCTCTAAGGGGCCCACACTTTCCCTAATCTTCCTCTTGTTGGCAACATACCTGTAGAAACCCTTCTTGTTCCCCTTCACGTCCCCCTTCACGTCCCTTGCTAGCTGCAACTCCAATTGTGCTTTGGCCTTCCTGATTTCATTCCTGCATGTTTGAGCAGTATTTTTATAATCCTCACTAGTCATCTGACCAAGCTTCCACTTCTTGAAAGCTTCTTTTTTGTGTTTAAGTTCGCCAAAGACTTCTTTGTTAAGCCAAGCTGGACGCCTACCATATTTGCTATTCTTTCTGCACATCAGGATGGTTTGCTCCTGTACCTTCAATAAGGTTTCTTTAAAATACAGCCAGCTCTCTTGGATTCCTTTCCCCCACATATTAGCCTCCCAGGGAATCCTGCCCATCAGTTCCCTGAGGGAGTCAAAGTCCGCTTTTCTGAAGTCCATGGTCCATATCCTGCTGTTCTCCTTCCTTCCTTTTGTCAGGATCCTGAACTCGACCATCTCATGGTCACTGCTGCCTAGGTTGCCACCCACTTCTACTTCCCCTACCAAATCTTCCCTGTTTGTGAGCAGCAGGTCAAGAGAAGCACGGCCCCTAGTTGGTTGCTCCAGCACTTGCACCAGGAAATTGTCTGCGACACTTTCCAAAAACTTCCTGGATTATTTGTGCTCTGCTGTATTGCTCTTCCAGCAGATGTCAGGGTGATTGAAGTCTCCCATGAGAATCAGGTCCTGTGAACTGGAAACTTTCCTAGTTGAGTAAAGAAAGCCTCATCTACCTCATCAAATTCATTTGATTTTGTCATCTTTCATCAACTAAATAATTGAATGAATACATTTTTTGGTATTTCGCCAGCACTGCTATTCACAATATAAGCACCATGTTGTACCATGGAAACTCTTTATTGCTATGTACCAATGTGAACTCTTAGGATTTTGGGTGACCACAGGTTATGCCATACAATGTCCTTCACCTTTAGTGCTGCAGATCCAGCCCAGCTTGGTTAGTTGGTTGGTAATTGAAAAGTATTCCATCAATGACTGCTCAGCCTGATGGTTGGTTTACAGGAAAGAATTGGTGATCTCAGGCCATTTTGTAGCCAGCAGATGTTCATATCACAAAAACAAACAAACAAACAAATCCACAAACCCTTGCCGAATGGTATCCTGATTGGAAGCCACAGCAGAGAAGCCAAGGACTGAATAGTCATGGAGGCTGAAATTACCCTTTCATCCCCGTAGGTGAAGGTGTAGGCACTTTGAGAGATTTGAGAAGGAAGCCTTGCTCTTCCCATATCTGTACTGTGAAGAAATTGAGAAACTTCATTTGACAGAGCTGCACCTTTCACCAGCATGAAATTTCCTACTAGAAGAAAACAACTTAAACACTGAATTTTTTAAAAAGTGATGACCCTTCTGGTTTTACACAGTACAATGGCACTGATGAAGTCTGAAGGCAGTGCCATCTGCTCCAATCCCCTGCCACAAGGGTTATGCAGGTGTAATATCCCTGAGGGTAGGATTTAAGGCAGAAAAAATATGGGGTATGTCTAAAACTTCTTAAAATATCACTCTTAGCATCCTGCATATTAATGTTCTCAAGCTATAGCAGCTTCTTTGACTGGTATATACACTGAACTCACCTTGTTGTGTGTGGGCACAATGCTACCCTAACAGATGGGCAGAAGTATAGATTTGACAGAGAACTTGCATGCACATTGTGTCTGAGGAAGGAGAGCTCTAATTCCTTCCAGGAACGTTGACTAGTCAGTGCTTTTGAAGAATCTCTATGCATATGGATGAAGAGGCAATATCATTACTATTTCTGCTTAGAGATAAATATAACTTATCCATAAAAAATAGTTTCAGCACCTATATGTATATTATTTATAGTGAACTCAACCCTTATTTTTTAATGTGTATGAGAGAGATTTTCCTTTAACACCACTTGCCATCACCTACAGCCCCTCAGCTAAAATCTCTCCAACACATCATTAAGGATCTACAACCTATCCTAGCAGATGATCCCTCACTTGCTCAAGCTGTGGGAGGCTGACCTATCCTTCCTTACAGACAGCCCCCCAACCTGAAGCAAATACTCACCAGCAACCGTACATCATGCAACAAGAACACTAACCCAAGAACCTTTCCCTGCAACAAATCCCATTGCCAGCTCTGCCCACACATGGACTCTAGTGACACCATCACAGGTTCTAACCACATCAGCCACATCATAAGGAGCTCATTCACCTGCACATCTACTAATGTAATATATGCCATCATGTGCCAGCAATGCCCCTCTGCCATGTACATTGGCAAAACCGGACTGTCACTACGCAAAAGAATAAATGGACACAAATCAGACATAAAAAATGGTAACATCCATTAACCAGTCGGAGAGCACTTCAATCTCCCAGGACACTCTGTAGCTGACTTGAAAGTTGCCATACTTCTACAGAAAAACTTCAAAAACAGACATCAAAGAGAAACTGCAGAGCTGGAACTCATCTGCAAACTTGACACAATCAAATTGGGTCTGAATAGGGACTTGGAATGGCTCTCTCATTACAAGAAGTAATTGTTACTGTTCACACATTCTCACCTCCTAAATCAACGGTTATGAATAGGCCTCAACTACTCCTACTGAATGGACTTTGCTTATATCTACCTTCCCCATTGTTGTTCCTTACCCTTGGATGTACATATATACCTCCTATCTGATTTCTATTCCTTACATCTGACGAAGTGGGTTACAGCCCACGAAATTATGCCTGCAGAAATTAAATTTGTTAGTCTTTAAAGTGCTACAGGACTCTCTTTGTTTTTCCTTTAAAAATGTAAGATACTAATGAAATTCACTGATACCTTGTTTTTTCCTGTTTCTAGTGTTATAAGGATGCAATGGATTTAAAAGGAGAAATGTTAGTTGCAAATAGGCATGAGGAAATCAATTCAGGCCAAATAAGAATAAGCCTGAATATTCACATAACTCCCAAACCAAATGTCTTTTTTGGTTTGTTAAGGTGAGAAAACTGATCTCACTGGCGAAGCCTTAAAACTCGCCAACACAGTTAAGCATAACATCTCCTTATCTTTCTTCTTTCCCAGTGTTGCAATGATGGTACCGACCCATGTTGATCTGCTTACTCACGTTAGAAGAAGGGGGGGCTTGTCTAGACTAAGTTTTAAATGTGTTCTATTGTTGTGTGTATATGTGCATGTTATTTAACAGTGTAATGTTTTAGCAGAAGAAATGGTATAATAGATAACTCAGGTACTCCCCAGCCTTCCCAGTCATTACAGGATTTCTTTGGGTGTATGTGGCATGTCTGTTGTACTATTTCTGTATATAGTGTGAGTAAACAGAGTTAGTGAAATCATAGTTACTGTAATGATTCTTGGATCTCTACAAAGATCCTAAGCATTTGAATCACTTTTCTAGCCTGGACAAGGTAAAGCGACAGTGCTTTCTGATCGATTGAATGGATTTCTTTTAGCTATGGACAAGGGATGAATGTATATATTCATACTGCTACAGCATGGGTCAACAGACATTGTCACTATTGTCCCTGAGCTGTTGCTGAGCCTAGCATTGATGGTCAGAATTGCACTGTGCTGGCTCTGATCCTTCCTCTCAGATATTACAGAGGATTGTGATGGGCAGCTGCTCCTCCATCTAGAGAACACTAACTTGTAGTGTCCCCAACAGGCTGACGTCTATCCCCATCTGATTCATCACATATTAAATCCCTAGGGAAAACTACAAAATGTCATGGACTTTAGGGCCAACAGTAGAAAGATGATACTCCCTAGACATTAAAAAATGTCATACCATGGGTGGAAAGGGAGAGGACCTTGTGCTTTCTGAGGCAAAGATCCTGCCACCTCCAAATGACAGAGAAATCTAAGTTAGGAGATGTTCGGGTATGGTAGGGGGAGGTATATGAGAGCCAAAGGTAGGAGAGGGAAAGATGAAAACTCTCAAAGATTTCAAGAGGTTTGGTTAAGATTTAGATAAGCAGCTTATCAAAATATATCTTCCAAACCATTTGAGATACACCCTCGAAGAGTAAATATTTTAAGATTGGTAAGAAGTAACAGGAAAAGATGAACACTTAAAAAGCAGCAATTCTCATCTATATGAAAATGACCTTAACCCTAAAATAATGGCGGAGAAAAAATATAAGATCTAGACATAGAATGACATTGAAATCTAATCTTTTTCAAAGTCTTCCATGAGGCATCAGTAGCATTTTAGTTGTTTAGTTGTTACTGTCCTTTATCTAAAAACACCTGCAAAATCAATGCATTTATTATTCACACATAAAGAAATGTTTTTAAAGTAATTACCACAGATGTGCACAGATTTTATTCCAAAAGCTCTGCATCCACAGTAAAAACAAATAAGCTGTAAACTTTCATTTAAAAAAGGAAATGTGTTTTTTTGAATTAATACAGTACAGAAATATTTCTGACATTTACTTGTTTGTGGTCATATCTCAAAAGTCTACTAAAATGATGGTTTTTTTTTCAAATTGTACCAAAATTTATGACTTCTCATTCTGAGAACTCATATTTTAAGCTACTGTCCAAAGGGAATTTTCATCCTAGATATATAAACTGCTAAAAATAGTGTTTTATAACAGAAAGTATGACAGCCCTAACCTATAGCATCACAAACTCAATGCTATAATATCCCTATCATCTCTTCACAAGTTATGTCACATAAATATGTCAAAATGCTTGTCATGTTGTGAATACTTGCATGTAAAAAATGGAGCAAATTTACATATATATATATATCTAGGAAAAGGCTTATGACTACAAAAGCCAACCAAAAAATTCTCAAAAGCATAGGAAAGAATGCTACTGAAATTCAGAAATTAATGGGTATCCTTTATGGTTGGAACTTCTTTCCTATATTTATTTAACTGTTTCATTGTTCTCAACTGTATCTGGTATTCCTCGTGGTCCGTAGTAAGGATGGACTCACCGGTATGGAAGAAATAAAAAGTGACTCAATATTTCATTTGTAAATTCACCTGAACTTGATATGAACCTTTTTACTAGGTTCCAAAAATTGATAAACATTTTTAAAATACATCACATACCTCTTGTACCAGCTGGGCCTTGAAACTAAGTTCCAAAATACTGTGAACGAGAAATAAATTATTGGGCAATTTACAGCCTGAAGAAGACAAGGACACCAGAAATACAGTGAAAAAAACAATTCTTGAAAATTGATGGCCCAGTTTCTACAGGAGCATTTCAAGCAAGCTCGGAAGCTTTGTATGAAGCAGCATGTCCAGTGATTAGATCAGGTGATTGCTAGCATGAGGATTCCTGTATTTATTATTGATTATCTGTGTGACAATCAAGCCATTTAACATCTCTGGTGCCTCAAATTATGAATCTGTGAAGTGGGGTCGATAATACTGATTTAAAGGACTGATGTGAAAATAATGTTTTTGTAAATCATTTGGAAAACCTTGGATGAAAAGCATCATGCAAATGGAATTTTTTTCACATTTCAAACTTAATTTGTAACAAATTGAACTTTATTGTTATTGTTAAGTGCTGACAATGACAATAGAAGACACAAGGAGTGTCTCCGAGCAATTTACGTATTGTTGCTTGTTGTCTCTCTGCTATGGCTCAGCTTCCATATAACAATGTCATGCTCTGGAGAGTACAGTGCATAGGGCAATGCACAGCTCCACATCTGGTAAAGGGAAGTGTGGGGAAATAAGACCTTTCAGAAGTGTATGGAGATGGAACACAGAAAGCCCTGGATGCTCATGGAGAAAAAGGAAGTTTCAGGGAAATGTAAAAAGTTGCAGAGTGGGATGGGAAAAATGCCTTAAAAGTCAGAAATAGTTTTCAATAGGCATACCTAGTCTGCACCTTTAAGGATACTTTGTCACTAATTAAAACCTCATGGAAAGGAAAACACAATCCATATGTTTTTTCTACACCCTCCGAGCTGCCATGTGGCAGTTTGAAGCTGTACTTTGTCACTGCTGCTGACCACATTAAAGAAGAGACTAAAAAACCCCAAGTGACAAATTTTGAGATACTGGTTAAATGCTACTTAAAAATACTTTAAAAGATTAATTTGATTGGAATGCGGTGGTGCCATTAAACTTAGCTGCCGCCTTTTGAGATGGTGGAGGACTCTTCCACTGAACCCAGTGAGTATGATTCTATTCTTGATTGCTAGAAGTCAGAGTCTATTTTTTCTCTCGTTTTGAGGCATAAAGCCACATTTGGAGGGTGTGTACAAAATCAATTTTCTTAACAACTTAACAGTCTGAAGGCAAGAGTATTGAAGTAGGAAAATCCTTTTGACAACAGAGCTCTGAAATGTGAATGCCCTGATCTCCACGGGAACACAGAAAGGCAGCAAAAATTTAAAGAAACCTTTTAGATTTTAATTCATGTTAAAATCAGATGTTTCCAGACCAGACACTGCTTTACTGCAGATCAGATTGTACCACTGGCCTGCTCCCTTTTATTAATTTAAGCTGTCTCTGGCTGTACTGAATGGAAAAGTCTTCCTGCCGCCAGTGGTTAGGAGTTATTATTAACAGGACAGCCAAGTAGAGCTCACATGCCTCAGCAATTTTATTCAGCGATTATATAAAGTCAACCCTATTTCATTTAAGACTGCCATTTGCCTCGGTCCCACATAGGTGGGGGCTATTCGACCACTTTTGACATAAAAAATGCTTAAATACGACACTTCAGCTATAGAAAACTTCATTTACTGGTAAGAGATTAATCCCAGAACATAGCTTTTCCTTCAGTATTCTAGTGTGCCCCATATGTTACGTGTGCTGTACTGGGGACCTTAGCAAGGCTGAGAACTAAGGTGTGAAGATTACTGCCTCAATATGTTTATACTTTGACTTAGAAAAAGCTGTTTTCTGATTTTTTTTTAAATGATTCTGATTGGTGACATTCCAAGCTCTAAACCTCTTTTCCAAATCATGCATAGGCCTTGCAGTTTATTAGCAAACAGATTTAAAAATGAAAGCTACCGCATCTCAGCATACATGGCTGAAAGTGAAATACATTATTATCTGCTACGTGCCACTGAAGATCTTTAGCAAAAGTTTATATTCCTGATGAGGGACATTGTTAACATGCAGTCTCACAATCCACAGGCCAATTACAGGGCAAGAGGTAGGAATGTTTTAATAGGAAAACATCAAAGCAATGATCTCACACTTAAAAAGAGTAGCTGTTATGGTTTGACAAAAAGATTAAAATAAGCATTTAAGTGTCTGTTCAACCTCTCTTTTTCTCTCTCTGATAATATGCTGACTAAGGTATTATGAAAGAGAGAGGGAATTAGTGTTTTGTTCAGGTTTGTGTTTAACTGTATTTGGATTTACAGATGTGACATTCCCGAGTATAAAGAATAATTTATTACATCAGCATGTTGCTTATTTAATAGAATGTATGAAGGATTAATTTCTGGGTTGGAGGGATTGCATTTTAGGATTAAAAAAAACAACGGATAGAACTTTCTGATGGATTTCGGTCAAATAGTTATTTCTTGATGTATTGGTATTGTGGTAACACCTATAGGCTCCAATCAGGGATCAAGGCCATATTGTACCAAGCACTGTACAAGCACATTACAGAAAGGCAGCCCGTGTTCCAAAGAGTTTGCAATCTAAGCAAAAGACAAGGTGGATCTGCTCTGAGTTTGTACTGTGGCTGGAATTCCACATCAGGAGTTCCTAGCTCTGGATCCCACACTCAATCTTCTGGATCAGGCTGTTCTTCTATTTAAGTAATTCAGTTTTCTTCCCAATGCAGCATAAGGACGAACACAACATTCACTGTGAGAGTAAGAATCAATAGGATTTTCTAGGATGAACAGAATATCTGATCCAGAATGCATGGTATCTAACCACAGCCTCATCCTTTTCAACTATTTATGGGCACTCTTGGCCAAACATAAGACCAAAGTCTACTTTTAGCTCTGGGGGCACAACTCAACAATGGGCATTGTTCGTGCAGATGCCAGGGCAGAAAGTGGTCCTTAGTGATTGAAAACATGGTTTTGAGTCAGAATGATGTAGTTCTCTGTCTGCAGACTACATTACAATATGTTCATTATAATCTCAGTGACATTATTTCACATAAACAGGCTAGGTCTTGTTACAACACTGACTATCTTGGAAGAGACTGTGGGTAAAATATGAATCTGTGACTAGAGCTAGCAGATTTGCCCTTGTAGGTCAAGAGCAGAGCATTTGCCTGAAAAAAAACCCAAATCTGGGTTTTAGTTCCACTTTGATTTTTCTATGTTTATGACTCTCTACGGGGTTGGGTGGTTTGGGCCAGAATATAACAGGCTGCTTTTGTGTATGTTATTATGGGAAGAAAGACCAATTTTCTCTGTCTTAATTCTTTCTCATTTTTCTCATTTTTCATTAATATTTTGTTGCACATATGTGAGGAGGGTAGAGAGTAATGGGAAGCAATTACTAGGCTGTTTTAACTGTTTATCTATGTAAGCCACTAGTAAAGCTGAAATCTTTGCTGCATGGCAAACCAGAAAAAGGGTTATGTCTGTAATGCCAAGTGAAGCCTTACTATATGTTATATTTTCTTATATACTGGCAATATGGTTCACTGTGCAATTTCCAGATAGATAATTTTCATGGGGTCTGTATGAATATGAACATGACTGTAGAAAACATGTATGGTATTAAATAGTGTTATTTCAAGCCTAGTTACTTAGTGGGTCCCATCACCATAGTATCTTAGCACCTATGAGATATATAATTAGTGACTGCATCATAAAGAAGACATATAACAGGGAGACAAAGGGCAACCTTAATTTTCCTGGTCATTGGCTTGAGCACACAAGCCTGAAGTCTTCAGATTCTTAGATTTAACAGTTATTTTGGTGATGACTCTCCCTTTTTTCTTTTTCCCTAAAGAAAAAAAGTCATAATGTGAATTTGTTGGCTATATACTACAGGAACTCCCTCTCTTTCTCTCTCTATCCTATGTAAATTTAAGAAGATAGTTGGTCAAAAACATTTTAGTCATTCAATATTTATTACTAGCTCTATTCACGGGGTGCTGGTGGTGGGATATCTTCTCACTGCACATCTTAGGAAGTCAATGGAAAAGAGTGTATTCCTTCCAGCCAGAGCAGCAGCACAGTGTTTACCTTAAGAGCTACACGACAAGTGATAGCAAGGCTCCTGGTAAGTGCCTCAATCACTGGAAACTTTCACTACATTTTTCACTGCACAGTTAACTTAGTCATGCATGTTTTGAATGGAATTCCTTAGCTGTGCACTTTATAAGTTTACTTCTTCCACTGACTTCAGTGGCTTTGGAGTGGGTCCTTAGCAAGAAAAGACCATACAAAATATGTGTAGTGCCTGTACAGAATGTAGGTCTATGGCCTAATAGAGCGATCACTGGATGGGGACTTGGAAGACCCTCTGTTTTGGTCCTGGCTGTGACACTGACATTCCGTGTGACCTTGGGAAATTCATTTAGCCTCAGTTTCCTTATCTGTAAAATGGAAATACTTCCTTTGTAAAGTGCTTTGAGATCTTCATCCTTGGTTAATTTCAACCCAAAAGGCTTAAGTTTCAGAAAATTATGAGCACCTGAAAATTGGTTATTAATGGGGACCCAAAGAAAGCCCTGACAATACTAGTCACTACCACCATGACTTTAAATCAATAAGGTTCCAATCCTACAATTAACTCTGTATCTGCCCAGAGCTCCATTGAAGCTAGAGAGGTCTGATCAGATAAAATTCATAAAAAAGTTATCAAAATTGTAAAGGATAATTGATCAGAGTGGTGAACTACCCTTCCTATACCATGGATCTAGTACACTGTCCAATGACAACAAAATAGTGTAGTAGAGGTTAAAGGTTCCATATAAAATAATGGTTTAGGTGGGAAGTGTTGCATTTAATTTTCTGGTGACTGGAACCATTTTTGAAATCCAGTGATTGATCTGTTAACACGTCTCTTGAGCACATGCACTGAAAACAAGAAGGGCTGAAAAAGATGTGTTGATCTTGGATCTGATCCTAATTTTGTAGGGTTTGATTTGGTCCACTTGTAGCCAAATGCTGAAGACATAAGACGAGCAACCTGCAAACCCACTCTCAGGCATAAACAACTGCCATGCTACACTTTGTGTATTATATTTTTTCTTAGATGGCTACTTCAAACTGTGTAGCGAATGAGATTTTAATCAACTGCTTTACACAATGGCGAATTCTTGCTTAACTTTTTCTAAAAGCTAAATAGTGAGTGGAATAGGTTCCAAGAATTGCAATATTTTTTTAAAAATAAAACTTCAGGAAGCTGCTATAGCTTCAGCAATCTGTTTATGAGGGAGTGAAATTATAGACAATGAGCTTCTACAGAAGCATTTATTTTATTCGTTTTTTCACATTTTTGCAATGTTTTATGTCATTTACCACTCATAATAAAGTCTCAGCATTATTTATGTCTTAACCCAGTGTAATCAAATGAAACTAAAATAACTCTTTCATCAAAGCAGGAAAACCTTAAAAGGAGCCTTGGAAATTTGATGTGGTAATAGATTTCAGTGGAAACACTATGGGCTCATCAACATGCATTCCATAGGCTTTGGATCGGCAATCGGGGATATTAATATTTAGATGTTTCTATTTAAAATCCATTAGTTTTCTGAGGATAGCACCAGTCAGGGATGGAGGGGAGAAGAGAATGAGTTAGTGTACGGTGAAAAAGCATAGTTGGCTGGTTCAATTTGTTTTGGATTTGTCACCATTTACTTTACTATAAGTCCCTTATTTGACCTGCAAGCATCTAGAGTTTAAAAGCCCACTCAGCATTATGACAAAGGAGGTGTTCCCGAGTTGAGTTCTACTGAACGTTTTTTGTTTCACTTAATCCTAGAACTACAGATTAAATCAGTGTGATTAAATCAGTTGGTAGTGACACCTTGTTAACAGCAGTGAGATCAAATGGTCGGTGCTATGACAAAAATATCTTTTTAATTGTCCAGTCTGGGCAACGACCCAAGCTAAAACCAACAGGATAATGGCTCATTGCCATCTCTCTCAAGAAAAGATTATGCCACCATTCTTCCATTCCTTGTACTGGCTTGATTCCCATTTCTTAATCAATCTACAAGGGATAATACTATTATCTTTATTTGCCCTTTCAGTTGTGTTTCCTAACATTGTCTTCTTTCATGTCTCTATCACTTGCTCACACTTTTGTTTTCATCAGTTATTTAATTTTCCCATCCGTATCATTTTCCTCTTTTTGTACCCTGGCATTTGTTGCCAAGGTTCTTATTTCTAATGCTATTTTGCTGGTACATAGTTTATGTCTAATTGCTTTCTATTATTTCATTGTGTGACTGCCTACGGAATGAGATGATTTTAAAAAAGTTAGCTGAACCTTACGGAACACATTAGTCAATGGCAAAGTCTAGGTTTAAAAATATGCTTCCAGATAATTCCTTTTCTCTCTGTATTCTTTGGGTAGTGAAGAAGAGCTGATCAGAGATACCATATATCAATCTAATCCAATGCTTGCTGAAATCAGTGGGATCCTCTCTATTGACTTCAATGGGTTTTGAATCATGTTCTATATGAACTAAATTCAAATGATCAGAAATGGTGAAGAAAAAAATTGATATAGTTTATGAGTATAAAAATAGTTAATTTCCTTGCCCGCTCCAGAGTAAGTGGTCATACATCAATTTATTAGTCAATCTGCAATCACGCAATATCTGTGGATAATGTGGATCCACTGGCATTTTTACTCTCTAACCCATAGAGCCCCACAGACATTAGAAACACACTCCTGTACCCTGCAATTTTGTTGGGAATTATTTCTGGGAATTCCTCCCCCACCTTTATAAATGTAATATATCCAGACATATCTTACCACTCAGATTCAGATATTTTAAGGTCAGAAAGGCCCACTCCGACCTCCAGGATAACTCAGGCCACCAAATTTCATCCAGTAGGGATACATGAAAGGGTAAGGAGTAAGATGAGATGTGAAATGCATCGTTCACACAGCTAGTCAGTGGCAGTGTTAGAAACATAGCCCAGTGCTTCTGACTCACAACCCAGACTGCACTTCCTACTGGACAATGCGGCCTCCCATGTACAGTTACATTCCACATGGTGTTGTGTCTCATCATTTACATAGCTACAATTGCAGGCCTAAAACACAAGGAAGGTGATTAATTTCAAAGCAGTGTTTTGATTTTTATAAGTAGAAACTAAAATAAGCGTAAATACACCCGTAAACAATGTCATCTTCTCAGCCAAAACAACGTTGCTTGCCATTCTTTCATGTTGTATCATACCACAAACCATCCTACTCCTGAAGCCGTTGCATCCATTGCAAACACTGGTCTCCAGAGCTGGGGGCTCAAGTTAAAGAGAAAAAAAGTGCTCACATAATCATGTTAATGATTGCTTTGCTTCTGCCACCTTATAACTGGTGAGTTAGCTAAATACTGTGCTGGAATTATTTCAGGTATCTGGACACAATTCTGTTCTCTTCTTTCTCCAAACACTACATTGCTCTCCCTCAGTTTCATCCCATTACAGTTGTGCATTGTGTAACTGTTCATGCTCCATGGAGTGAAATACTATGGAGCTGATGTATCTAGCTGTGAACTTCAAAATAGACAAGAAACCACTTGTCTTAAAGTAAAGATTCTACTTTTATTCATGGCTACAAATCAAGTTTCCAAGGAAGGGCAGTCCTGCCAATGCTGCACATGTTGATTTTCAGAGAGACTCGGACTGTATAGGAGGGAACCTCCTTAATCCTTGGGGGCCAACATGGAGACTGGATGACTGTCAGATACAATCCTACAGCTAGCTTAGAACATTGTTAGAATTGCAGAGGAAGATGTCAACCCACATAGACTCACAGTATTCTATTTGCGGCTGGTTCAGGGGAAAGGATAAGCGGTTATTAAATAAATAATAATAATTTAAATGATGTAAATGTTGCTAACATGAACCAAGTAAAGGCAAGAAATGTAAAGTTAAAGGAGTAATGTGATATAATTACCTACATTGTGAGTTAAGGGTGTCTCTTGTCCTTTTAGTTTTGGATAAGCTTTAGAAAAGCATCACTGCTGATGGGTGTTTATTGAAATTGAAGAATCTAGAACTTTTCAAATCCGTCCTTTGATTTTTGTTACTTATTGTGGACACAAGCCTAAAAGCATTGCTCACAGCTCTTTTAAATTAAATTCACAATTAATTATTGCTAGATTTATTGATTTTTTTTACTAGAAATTGGAGTTACAGAAAAAGAGAGAGAAAATTTCCCCCACCAATAATGAGAGTTATCATTATCACAGACATCACTTTAGTATCAGATGTCCTGTGGTGGGTACCTATAAGAACCTAAAGAAAGAAATCAAACTGAAAAAAACCCAGACATCTTGCTCTGGGATCTTTACCCATTCAGTTTCTAAGACTGTGAAGCCCAAGGTTAATACTTCACAAAAGGAAAGCATTAGTAGCAGAGCCAGTCTTAAGCAGGTGTGCAGCGTACAGCAGAATCTGCCCTGTTAGGGCTAGGAGATGTAGCATCAAAGCTGTATTTTTTCCTAATGGGAAGATGGAAAAAGAGAGAGGGATAGGAACTTCACGATGGGGGGATGGGGGGATGTTACAAAAGTCACTTCCAGGGAGCTGAGGTGTGAGAGAATAAACTGGTGTCCTCCCACTCCTGAGTACATCTGCTCTGCCTTTAAAATGGTGAAAGACCAGCCCATATTGGCAGCAGGTTTGTACTGCTTGTGGTTCAATTCACACTTACACTTGGAGGGAGAAGGTTCTGATTTTATTATTCATCCCACTGTTGCTTCAAACAGGGCTAGAATTTGGGGCAACCATAGGAAGGGCTATGTTTTTTGTTTATTTTTGGATGCTTAGATAAACCAAGCATGAGGTGTGAACTTCTATGAGTACACCTGCACATGCAAATGTAACAGAATGTCTGGATTAAAAACAGTCCTAAATAACAGTGCTTTCTACCACAGCACATGATGTTCCCTGTGACGCTCACAGGAAATGTAGTCAGACCTGGTTAAAAAAAAAATCACTTTGCAAGTGCCACCGTCATTTGGATTTAAAAAAAAAATCACATTAGCTAGTTTGTGTTTGTGCTTCATATAGCCAGGAGACAGCATATCGTTTAAAATGGGGGAATTCCTCTCATATCTAGGCATGGGGCAGCCAGGAAATTTTCTGGATCCATAGATCTTTCTCTCCTTGGACCCTTTATATGTCCCCTTTTCTCTTTCTCCATTATTTCTATCTACTTCTCTCCTTTCTTCTTCTCCTGCTGTACCTCTTGTCTTACTTCCCTCAACAAAAAATTGGGAAGGAATGGGGAATAAAACTTTTAAGGGTAGCTTGAACTTAGCAGTGCTCCAATATTCCCTTTAGTGATGACTATGTTGATATGAGTATCAACAACTTTATGCTAATGGGCTATCTGTGGTCCCCACTTTTCTGTCTGAGTAGATGCAGATAGTGGAGAAGAGCAACAGGGATCTCAGACATTGTCACAAGAGGTACAAGCCCAATAGGGCATTGGGGAAAAATTATCCTCCCTCCTAATGTTAAAGTGAAGATTGGAAGAGCACATTACCAGTAGCAATATGCTGTTAACTACGTCATCTTAGGGAGGTTGTATTGTGTTTCAGAATTAATTAGCTCAGTGTGCTCCCTGCTCCATTCTCAATGGCCTTTCCCAGCCACACAGATAAAACAAGCATAGATTTGGCAGGACACATGGAACTCTCTCATGCATATTGAGTCAAAGAGACCCCACTAAAAATGTGCCTTCTCAATTGCTGCACATTTTATCGTGCAGAAAGTGACCAGAACTATTAGCAGCCCTGTTGTAATTTTACTTTTTAGAAATGGAAAGTAATTGTTGTGCATAAATTTTGCCCTGGCTTTAACTATGCACAGCATTTTAAAGTACTATCAGCATGAATGCCACGATGGGACTGTGAAGTAAAAGCCGCCTTAATGAAACTAGGAAATCACATGACTTGGAGAATGGAACAGCAGAGCAGACTAGTAGCTGATAACAGCTGAGAGAACTAGACTGTGAAAGTTCACAGATAAAGTGCAACAATTTGAAGACCTAAATATAAATAAATATAAATCTTGGCTGCAGCATCTGGGCCTGGTGAATTGTTGCTTTTGAATTGATCAGTTTGTCCCAGCATCTGTTCTTCCGATGCCTCAGTCTCTGATAGTACTTCATCTTTATTACTAGAAAAGAGTTGGTCCAGGTAAGTATGCCACCAACATCCTCTATGTTGAAGACTGTTGGAAATAAATTTAGTTACTCAGCAACATCTTTATCTTCTGAATTGTTCCCTTTAACCTGTGGTGAGCCAGTAGACCTTCTGGTTCTTTAACAAGATCCTTGCTTCTTATATATGTAAAGAATTTCTTGTTATTTGTTTTTATGCCTTTAGCTATTTGCACATCAGTTTCCATCTCAGCCTTCCTGATTTACTTTTGTTGTCTTCTGTAGCCTATGCTCCTTGTTAATGGGTTCACTAGGGTTTGATTTCTATTTTCTGAAGGACCTGTGTGAAGAACCCCTTGATATTTGTCATTTGCTTCTTGCTTTCCTACTTATTTTTTGAGACTTTATTACTGTTTCTTTAAGTAGCATCCATAGTGAATCTAAGAATGGTCATTTCCTTACTTTTGATTTTAAGGAATTTTTAATAATCTTCCTCATTTATTTTGAAGTCCCTGCCACAGGGTCATTATGCTAGTTTGTGATACCTTTCCTTCCTTCAAGGATGTCAAAATGAACTACACTATACTCACTATTGCTTAATGGCTCAACTATTGTTTTCTAACCAACTCTTAAATAAGAGTTCTCTGGAATAAGCCGAGCATACCCTCTCCTCTTGTGAGCTCTAGAACTAGTTGTTCTAAGAAGCAGTCACCTCAGGTGTCAAGAAATTGCACCTCAACCGGGTGACCAGATTACTTACTATATAACACGCTACATTTCTTCGTATAAAAAACTGACATTTTAATAACAACAATGTGGAAATTCTTCAGAAAATCTGGTTCCTGGTAGGTCCCAGCAGCATGGCAAAAGAGAATTCCTCCCATACTGCCTTTATTATTTTTGGAGCCTTTTATTTTTATCTATAAAAAATAGTAATTTAACTTGCTAAGTAAAATGCCCCCTTGGCAACCTGCCCAAAACAGCAACTATAAACACATGTTTAGGTTTTAAACTACATTATACTCCAGATAATTTATCATTTCCCTGCTGCAGCTATTTCATTTCAAACCATTCGTCAGACCTGTGTAAATAAATCACAACCTACAAAACTTTAACGGTCTGTGTAAAGGAGGCAGGATTCCCATCTTTTCTGTATTTGCAAAGAAAACCTATAAGGACAATTTAATAGAGGTGTAAAATGCTTACTTTGCTTTCTACCATATTAAAGTTTAATTCTTGGTATTTTGTTTCACTGGGGGATTCATTCTTTTGATAGCTCTGTTCCTACTTCTCTGTTTTCAACCATATATTTCTTTGTGTTTTGTTTGGCTGGGGACTCAGTCCCTCAGAAGTGCAGTATGTAGGTCAGTCATCACATTTCACCAGATTGCTTTAAACAGCAGTGTGCATCTTTGAGGGTTAGATAGCACATAATTCTAGCATGTAGAGCTAGTAGAAATAGTTGAAAAGACTGTTCCCAAGTAACATTTCTTTACTAGTAATCGGTGGATATTTCCAGCACAATTCACTTGCATTTAGATGAAGAAAGCTAAAGAAAAGAAAGGCTTTGGAATATGGATCCATTCTGATTACCTTCTGTAACTGACTAAATCTTAGTGTGTGTTCCGAGCTAACTAGTATTGGCTTTGCCTGCATAGTAAAGATTAAATTTAAGCCTATATTTAAAAAAAAAAAAAACACCCAAAAAATTATTTTTCCCTGCCTGATGGAAACATCATATTGGCTGAACTGATATTATGTATTCTTAACAAGCAGTGTCTATGGAGCAGATTAGCTGGCTGATCAATGCTGTCCAACCCAATTTTGCATTAAGAATGTGCAATGTGAAAATTCGCCACAAGACAAGTATGTTTTGCACATTTGCATTCATTTTAAACAGTCTTACTCCATCAAGAATTCTTGCAAGTCTGACAAGCAGAAATTAAAGTACAGTTGTGCAACTCAAGAGGTGTTAAATTCCAAGTTAGGCAACTTTATACCAAGTTAGGCAAAAGGTTAACAAAGGTGTTTGAATTTCATGCATATAACAAAACCAAGGCAAGTAAAGGGGAAAAAAAAATCTACTAACCCTAATCCATTAAGATTGCCATGGATGCTGATTTTTGAGTTTTATGGGCCTATTGCTTAATCCTGGTCATATTTAAATTTAGGTCCTGCCCCCAGGAGAGTTATGTTCCCAACTGTGACAGTCTCGGTATGACAGCACTGACACTAATTGAAATCTTTTTGACAGGAAGGCAACAACTATTTAGATGTTACTTAGGAATGCTTGTTTTTTCCCCCTCTCTCACACTCTTTTAATTGTCGGATATACAGATATATTTTGATTGACTCTGCACATGTGTGCCAGGAAAAGGCTACTTAAGGATCATTGAGACACAAGTGGGTAGCAATGGGCTAAATATTTCAAACTCTGCAATGCACTAAATTCCTGGCACTGTCTCTTCCCTCAAATCCCTACCAATTTCCCCTTCTCCTCCAGGATCTGAACTGTGCAGTGTGCTATGATTTAAGCTACATATGCTCCTGGGTTCTGTGCCACAATGCCATAGCTTGACAAGCAAGCCATTCTCTTGTTTCTTGGAAAGAGAAGGCCAGTCTGCCTGTCAAGTGTGTAAACTCCCACTTTTCCCCAGGGTGCAGGCAGAAAGAAAATCTCATTGAGTCTGCCATTTCCTAGCCAACGCTAACACAATGGAGAGCATGTAAACAGTTGGCTGGACTGATTGTTACAATGATTGAAGCAAATCAAGGGCAGCTTTGCTTCAGACAATGAAATCTGTACTCCGTAAGCAAAATTTCCTCTGCTTTCACTTTGGTTTCTCATCTGTGCCAGGGCCAAGCATGGTCTTAGCAAACCGCTCTGAACTGTGAAACAAGTTATGAAACCTTGCAGATCACTGGTTTTTTTATTATGAGCTTTCAGTTTCACTTACTTTGCACAAAAGGTGCCTGAAAGCAGAACCAAGGCTGCACAGCTGGACTCTTACAAGCAGCTATTGTCTTTTTTCTTTTTTTAAATACTGGGTCTTTGTCTTTTCATTTGCAGTATCATTAAATAAAATGATAGGAAAAGAGCCAAAGATATTATGACTTTTAATTTTCTGCATTCCATATTTCTCTTTCTTTTCTGTTGGTCTGAATACTGGATAGCTCCTAGAATTACTGTTACAGTTCAGCAATACCACATGGGGTTTAGAAACATCTGGCTCAAATCTGCTCTACAGATCTGAGCTCCTAGGTTAGCGTAGCCAGACTATAAAGGTGTACTCAAGTTACTGCATCCCTACTGGGTGCCATGTTTGCCTGTGTGAGGTACTAGGACTTCCATGATTCTTTGCACTGCACTAAGTTGTGCAGCTCTATGAATTGTTTTGCAGACTATTGTGGGAAAACTTGTCCATCCTTCCCAGACCCCTGTGTGCAAGTGGTCTTAGCCCACCAACTAAGTAAAGTAAACCTCTTCTGTCTTGTCATGCTTGACTTCTGTCCACAGTGTTCGTTCCAACCTATGGCAAGGCATGGATCCAACTCACGATTATAATGACCTGTTGAAGCTGTTAGCATTAAAGCAGCTTTCATTTTGGCAACAGGAGGCAGATTCAGGGCATGAGACTTGGTGGAAGGCATTTCAGTAGAGAATTGTTGCCTTGAGAAGATGGCGGAACATCTTGCTGAGGAGATCACACAGGCTGCATATAGACATGGCAGATTGGAGATGGCTGATTCACGTTTTTAATAGCTGTGCAATCCCCGCATGCTGACTGGCAGCTCTGGAGCAGGACCTCAAGCACAGCATGGAGGGACTACATCATTATGGAGATCCGGGATGACCAGCAGTACGTCCAAAAATTCATTAAAAGGCCACCTTCCTGGAGTTGTGAGAGGATCTATCCTCAGCCCTTCTACACCAGGAAATATGGATGAGAGAGACCATACCAGTCTAAAACAGGTTGCTATTGTTAACTGGAAGCTGGCTACCTCAGCTGCTATAAGTTGGTGGCTAATCAGTTTGGTGTTGGCAATTCAACGAGTCTCAGTGCTGTGGTGATGGAGGTTTGCAAGGCAATTATTGCTGTGGTTTACCAGTGGGTGGTGAAGATTGCTAATGTCCCAAAATAGCAAGCTTTGAGTGGATGGGGTTCACAAACTGATGGGGCCATCAATGGCATATATGTGCCTATTGTCTTCCCCAACCTCCAGTGCACCTGATTACATCAACCAGAAAGGAAACTACTCACTTGTTATGCAGGCCGTTGGTGACCCTAGTGGGAAAGACACAACACCGATGTAGGATGCCCCAGCAGGATGCCAGCATATTTCAGACATCCAGTGTTTTTAAATTTGGACAAGTTGGGACTTTATTCTGATCCAATAATATAGATTTCAAGAGTGCCTGAGTCCACTGTTAGTTTGGGAGATTTAACCTATCGTCCCTCTACTGCCCTAACTCATGAAGCCCTATCCTGATGAGGGGCATCAGACAGAAGGAGGTTTATTTAAACAACAAGCAGCTGCAGGCTGGTGATGGAATGTGCATTTGGAAAAGTGAAGGCAGGATGGCGCTGCCTACAAACCAGTTTGGATGCTAATGTGTTTAACATTACTGGGACTTGCTGTGCACTGCATATCACCGATGAGCAAAAGGGAGAGTACTTTTGCCTGCAGTGGATAGATATCTCTGCTGCTTTGCAGGCCCAGTACAGGCAGCCAACTTTGATTATCACCTTTGTTACCCAGGTCTGGACCTAGGAGAACAAGTAAGTGATGCTAGTGTGTGCCCACAGCCTTGGTTTGAAGGGGGTAATAGGAAGGAATAAAGTGAGGACAATAGTAGATCACTGTATCAATTGATCTGTGAGTTAATCAATTTTATGCATTGTTAACCTGAGACTTTATTAAAATATTTGCTTTGAAGTGCCTGTCTCTTCATTGTTTCCCACGTACTCATACACTGAAGGTCTGAACAGCATAATAAATTAAGTCACACCGGCAGTCCAGCTGCCATAAACTAAAGAAAGTGCAAACCAATCAAAGTGCAATGAAAACAAAATAAAACTCAAGAAGTTCATTGTCCCATGTAATAGAATTACAAATTGTCAGTGTACCTGTTCTCTTTCCCCCAGGGATCAATGGCACTGGAGTGCAGTGGGTACCTCTGCCTGTGTCTATTTCCATTGATGGGTGCTTGCTTGGCCCATCTCTCACTCAGAATTGTCTGAGGGTCTGCAGGATGTAGTAGCATGTGGGAGAGGCCATTGGAGTAGGCTGAACTGGGACTGGGGCATAGGACATGGGGCTGGCATGTTCTGCTCCCTAACCATCATGTCAGGCAGCAGCTTGCACAGTTCCTTTTGCAGCTGGGGGTCCTGCTCACTCATCACATGGTTATACTAGATGTAGATTATTCCCATCTTTTTCTCTTTCTCCAGCATGGCCTGTGATAAAGCCTGGTTCTGTCCATCCTGCTCCAGCAGTTTCCTCTGCACTTATCAGAGCTGGTCAGACCTGCGGGAAAAGTCCTTCTGAGACCACTACATACCATGCTGTCCAACATTGTCACGTTATTTCCTTGAGATCCCCTGTCTGTTTTTTCCTATCGTATATACTTAGAGTGTGAACTCCTTGCAGCAGTGACTGTCTTTGTGTTCTGTGTTTGTACAGTACCTAGCACAAGGGGCTTCTGGTCCATGAATAGGGATCCTAGACACTACAGTCATGGAAATAATAATAATACTAATCTCCTGTAGCAGGTCATTTCTGTCTTTCTTTTCTTTCCCCTGGAGGTTCTGGACCTTTGTGCTGACAGTCAGTGCCCTCCTGGGTGGGTGCTTCGTCATCGCTGGGGTCAATAACCTGAAAAACAATGAAGCAGCACATCATTTTTCTGTGCAGAGTGGGATTGAGGGGAGATTCTCCTCTTTAACTTTCTGCATCACAGCAAGGCAAAGGATGAAACTTCTATCTCCTTGGTACCTAGTCTCTTCCATCTCTTCTTTGAAACTGCTGTGTCCTAGGATTCCACCCTACCAAGACAATGGCAAGTGCTTTATATTATCTTAAAAATCAGATGTAGTGGATTTGTGTGTGGGGGGTGGACAGACTAGGGATCTTTTACCACTGATGGTCTTAACTTTATTCTAGGAGGTGGTGGTGGCATCAGAAGATATGAGCTTGCTGTAGATCCCTGACTGGAAAAGTGATCAGTTGTTACAGGCCTCTGATAGAAGACCATCTATCTGTGCCAGGCGCTCTTTCTTTGTTTGGTAACTCAGGCAGATTGATGACTGGAGGGGACTAATGAACTAAAAGGTGATGTGTGTATGTGAGAGAGAGAGAGAGAGAACTAGGAGGTTTGCTCTGTCTAGAAACCTGAAAGGCTGTTTAGAGTTCCAGCTGCATCATTACAAAGGAGTGGACTAAAATTCAGGCCAACATAAACAGGATGATGAACTAGGATGCAGCAGCACAGAACCATCACAGATGTGCCTTTGCATTTCCCCCTCCCACATGTAGCAGCCAGACTCCCAATCTTGTAATGCCAAGAGATTTTTCAAGTGTTCTGGACTTTAATACCACTACAAGTCATCTAGTAGACAATATCTAGGCTGCCTCTGAAAATGTTCTAATCCTAGTACCCCTGTGAATAAAAGCACACGGATATAGGCTTGTGCTGCCCATGTCTCTGCATTTGCAAGCATTGCTCAGCTTGCACTAATTATCCTTGCTTTGCACACATGCAGTTGTGCTTGCCACAATAAACAACACCAAGTCAAAAGCCTGACTAGTATACTGTACACCCAGTCCCACTCATCATAGAATGGGCACATTCTCTGTTACTGGACTGGGAGTCTGCTCTGTGGTCTTATGGTACACATTCTTGAGATTGAGCTCAACAGTGAGGGCCCACTTGGTGAATCCTCTTAGAATCATAGAATATTAGAGTTGGAAGGGACCTCGGAGGTCATCTAGTCCAACCCCCTGCTCAAAGCAGCGCTAACCTCATCTATATCATCCCAGCCAGGGCTTTGTCAAGCCTCAATTAAAAAACCTCTAAAGATGGAGATTCCACCACCTCCCTAGGTAACCCATTCCAGTGCTTCACCACCCTCCTAGTGAAAAACTTTTTCCTAATGTCCAACCTAGACCTCCCCCACTGCAACTTGAGACCATTGCTCCTTGTTCTGTCATCTGCCACCACTGAGAACAGCCTCGCCCCATCCTCCCTGGAAATCCCCTTTCAGGTATTTAAAGGCTCCTATTAACCCTTCCCCCCCCCCCCCCCCCCGTCCCATTCTTCTTTTCTGCAGTCTAAACAAGCCTAGTTCCCTCAGCCTCTCCTCATAAGTCATGTGCTCCAGTCCCCTAATCATTTTTATTTCCCTCCTCTGGACTCTCTCCAATTTGTTCACATCTTTTTTGTAGTGGGGGGACCAAAAGTGGACACAATACTTGAAATGTAGCCTCACCAATGCGGAATAGAGGGGAATAATCACTTCCCGTGACCTGCTGACAATGCACCTCCTAATGCAGCCCAATATGCTATTAGCCTTCTTGACAACCAGGGCACACTACTGACTCATACCCAGCTTCTTATCCACTGTTACCCCCAGATCCTTTTCTGCAGAACTGCTGCCTAGCTCGACGGTCCCCAGTCTATAGCTGTGCATGGGATTCTTCCTTCCTAAGTGGAGGACTCTGCACTTTTCTTTGTTGAACCTCATTAGATTTCTTTTGGCCCAATCCTCCAGTTTGTTTAGGTCCTTCTGTATCCTATCCCTACCTTCCAGGATATCTACCACTCCCCCCAGCTTAGTGTCATCCACAAACTTGCTGAGGGTGCAATCTACCCCATCATTAATGAAGATGGGGAACAAAACCGGCCTCTAGACTGACCCCTGGGGCACTCCGCTTGTGACAGGTTGCCAGCTAGACATGGAGCCATTGATCAGTACTCATTGAGCCCTATGCTCTAGCCAGTTCTCTATCCATTTTATAGACCATTCATCCAACCCATACTTCTTTAAATTGCTGATAAAAATACTGTGAGAGACAGTATCAAAAGCTTTTCTACAAGGCCACACCAAGAAATGCCAGAGAATTCAGAATTTCACGTAGCTCTTCCCAAATTATGTCACTGATTGAATCTGCCACCAGAGATCTACCAGAATCTTGGTGTCAGCCTCTTACCTAGTAGCAGCATGCTGGGAGGGTATTTCCTTAGATACCATCTGTGTTCAAAGCTGTAGAAGTGTTGCCAGTACAGCAGGCCATGGGTAATGTGGGGTTTAAACAGTGAACCATTGGCTACTAACTGTTAGGTGACTTTTGGTGTGGAAAAAGAGAGTTGTCAGCAAATAACTCTTAAAGGGAATTGTGAGAAGGCATTGGAGAGCTAGAAGCACCTGAGTTGATTAGCCTGCATCAGCACTGCTCAGTGGGTAGTGTAGAAGCCAGAGCATAAGCAGCACTCAAGCTTTAACCTATATGCTGACCTAGCCAACTAGCCTGAGTTGAAAACACCACCAAACTTGTGTCAGAGGTTTTTGCTGTATGGATGGAAGCAAATTTAGGGATTACACCCCAATAAGAGCCCAGATTAACTCTGCAGTGAAGATTTACTGTCATGAGATAGTTCCCCTGAGCATCTTTTCCAGCCTGAGTAATTGACTACCACAACTCCAGGTGCTCTTAACTAGCACCATACTTTACTACGTCCCCTCAGCAGACTACAGCTGAAAGTTTTATTTACACACTATTTTCAGTCATTAGCCAGCTTCTACCATTTACTTCTGGGGAACGGTACAGTATTAGTATTAGCAGCAGTCAGTCCTGTTTTTCTTCAGACTCCCTAGTGGCTCCTTCCTATCTGTTTATATAATCCCAGTTGCTGAAGGTTACTTTCACCCACTTAGCCCCACAGATGAATCTCTATTCAGTTAATTGGCACCCTCTGCCACCTGCTTGTCTTTCAGTCCAGTCCCAATTGATGTATACTGGTAGGGATTTGACTGACAGGGTGCTGAGTCAATGTCTGTCTCAGCAAACCCTGTGATCATTACTCTAGCCCCTAAAGATTCTGTGAAGGAAAGAAACAGTGAGCCAAATATCACATTGGTTTTGGTTGCAAAAGGTTCACTTTTCATAAAAGCGTCAATAGTATTATTGCTCTTTGCACCAATACTATGGCTGGTTTTTTTTCTCTGGGCCCATTTCTGCAATTATGTGATCAAGTTGTATATTGCAGTAAGAAGCTCAGATAGTTGCAAATTAGTATTATTATGAACCACACTATGATTACAAAATACCTAGGGCAAATTTAATTCCTTTTAGAAGAGCAGTATAGAATTGTATTGAGAATTATAGATTTTCAAATCCAACCAAACTAATTGTATAGGAATATTCGTCCATTAAATTATACAGATGATTGAAAAATTCTAAAGAAAGGAGATCACTATATATTTAATTCAGTCTGCTTTAAGTATAATTTCCATAGGACACTATTTAATCTTGATAGAACACTACTAGTTTCATCCCTATTAGTTTCTACAGCACAATTCCATGAGGGATAATAATGGTGTAATGGGGTGTTTACCCCCACATTAAAGAGGTTAAGGTGGCTAGATGGTCCAATTAACCACCTAGGCTGTACCTGGAGGAGGAGTCAGGGAAAAATGAGAACTAATTGAGGATGAAGCTCACCTGGACTTGAACAGGCAGGGTTTGTATAAAGTCAGGTAGATTGAAGCAGAAGGGAGTCTCTAGTCACTCTTTCTCAGGCTAGGGTGAGATGAGAGCTTGACTTAGGGGGAAGGGTATCCCCAGAGAAGAGGGGAGAAAGAGGTTATTATAGTTACTGTAACAAGCAGTCCAGGGAAATAACAGCAAGGTGTGGATAGTACAGACCTTGTCATAGGGTCCCTGGGCTGGAACATGGAGAAGAGAGTGGGCCTGGGTTCCCTAGCTAGCCACTGGGGAAGTGATAATACTGGGTGTGAGAGGATGCAGTGAATTAGAAGAATGTCTAGGCTGGGTAGCATAGAGACCATGTGCTCCAGAAGGGTGAAACTATAGTGAACTGCCCAGAAGGCCAAGCCAGGAAGAGGGAGCAATCAAGTCCCAATGGAGGCAATCAGAGATTAGGAGATGTAGTAAGCAGCCATAGGAAGAGATGTCAGCCAGGCAGTGTTAATCTATAGAACAGTTAGTAGGAGGTGTTCCAGGGGTGAGTAGAGGGGGGAGACCCCATGGATTTGGTAATAATGATCAGGGAATATAGTCTTGATCTCTAGAAATAATACTTTGTGTAACCTCACACTAGAGATGAATTTGTCCTCAAAGTTTTCTAGTAATATAAATATACTGGTCTTGAGGATCCTTCTTTACTGTTACAAACAAAATCCATTTTAGTGCCTTGCATTATCCTTCATTCCTCTGCCTTTGTGTAGAAGTTAAGTCTTAATACTCAAGTTTAAGCAACCCCTCATTATGTTTGTTGAAGTGTTGATCCATCACTATAGATAGCTAACATGAAAATAGGCACATGTGAAAATGAGGATTAAAATAGCAAAGGTTAAGGGAGAGCCTCTGAGTTACTTAACACTGATGATCCAGTCTGACTATATATCACCAGTAGTCATAAGCAAAGCAATTTGGTATTACCGTAACATATATCTGATACAGTGCAGAGACTGAGAAAAGATGGGTATCTGTTATCAATAACTGGCACTTTCATCATCAACATTATGTTCATCATGGATGACTAATTAAAAAAAAATATAATTTTGAAGAGAGTTTAACTTGATTTTTTTTTTTTAAACTCCCAAATCATTACATTTTATAATTGTGCCTGTATTACTCTTTGTTCTGCATCTGTTCCTGGTTTTCCTTATTCCTTTGTGATTTAATTCTTTGGTTTTAATAGTTGTCCAGGATTTCTTTTGTCTGAGTTGAAAGGACTCGGTCCACAGAATGGGTGTCATAATATTATTTGCTCATGCCCATACATGAGATTTAGGGCAATAAGGCATTCCCTTACTCCCCTATATGGGCTACCTGCATCACAGGTCACACTGAAGGGGAAATAGCATCCAGGAGGCTGCTACTTCCCTTCCCATGCAGATGGGTGGGATGTTGTGAAGGCCAAAACAATAACTGGGTTCAAAAAAGAACTAGGTCACTTCATGGGGGATAGGTCTATCAATGGCTATTAGCCAAGTTGGCCAGGGATGTAACTCTGTACGTCCCTAGCCTCTGACTGCCAGAAGGTGGGACTAGAAGACACGGGATGGATCACTCAATAATTCTCCTGTTCTGTTCTTTCCCTGAATGCACCTGGCATTCGACCCTGTAGAAAGACAGCGTACTGGGCTAGATGGACCATTGGTCTGACCCAGTATGGCTGTTCTATATATCTATTATAGTGTCTTGTGTATTTATAGAAACAACCATCACCTTAGTATCCAGGCTTGAAATATGACAGCATTGACTGAATTTTCTGAGAATAATTCCTTATTGCCATCAGTGAACAATATGCAACTTAATTACATAGAAATGTCACCATATTTCACTGTCAGAGAGAAGTTTAATAAAGAAACTGCACATGTGACTGGGCATAGACAACAGCCCAGTGACATTAAAAATTCTCTGCAGTGTTGTTTGTACAAACAGAATCTGCAAATGGTAATGAGACCTACTTTGGAGAACCTCTGATCCACATTCTGCTAAACATAGACTCTGGTTGGTAGGATTGAAATATTTCCCATTATTAAAACTTTCTGGGTACTAAAAATCTGCTTTTAATCACTATATTTTTGTTATTTTTAGTAGGTAAGTGGCCACCTAGCCTTTTGAGGATTTGCTTTTCAGCATGCTCTAGATAGCTCTTAGCACAGTTTCAGACTTTATTTAATATAAAGAAACAAACGAGAGAGAAACAAAGCAATCACTCTACTCAGACTCTTCCTGATGACATTCTGCTTTGCTTTGCTTTCCTTCCTTTCTTCCTTGTCTTAAGTTCAGACATTTGATCCTTATAAAATATACTTTCCAACAAAAGAAAATACTGTATGTTCATTCAGTAAAGCATTCAGAATGTTAATTACTTAATCACTATGAAAGCAATGTCTTGTAAAAAAATGGATTGTTTAGGAGAACTATATATGGAGAAGAATGCCTGAACCATGCCACATATCTTTTGTAAAATTCAAAAACAGATACCTTCTATAGTGTAGTTTGTCTTTTCAAAGAACTTTTGCCCTGTAAATGAAGCTTTATCAATATGATTTCAATTTGCACACTGAAAACTTAGTATAAATACTTCACTCTGAAAGGAGTTTAACTATAAATCAATTCAGGAAGAGGAATCCCTTGTAAAGGCTTTATGATGATATTTACATAAATGCAGAGCTTCACACTAAGAATTTGTTGAGCACATAATAGATGAATGCATGTTACCTGCAATAAGGAGATTGGAGACATCTGTAATTCAGACTTTATTTTGTTTTTCTTCAATTTTTAATACCCCCCAAATTGTCCAGATGATTTTGACAGTATTTATTTATAGAATGTAAGCAACTATACCCAATTTTTAAATGAGTGCAATGCCTTTTTTCTGCTCCCCGGGAGCAAATACATTTTGCTACAAAGAGTTCCATTCCCATTCTTCACTGGTGGTATAGTGTGTGTAATATAATGCTTAAAATGTGTTATTTTTATGTCTGTCATTCTTCAGTTTCTATTATTCATCTAGGAGAGTAATTCAGGAGTGGTTATTACAATAATCACAATTGAATCAATGCATTAGATTTTGGGCCATTTCAAATACATCCTTTGTCTGTTTACCAACAGGCACAACAGTTGAAATTAAACTCTAGTATACACATTTAAAGTGGAGTATTAAAAAAGGAGAGAGACAATTATGTGCATGACCATTCAACACAGTTAAAATATTATTGATGTCTGAATCACTGAAAGCACCCACTAAGCCATGGCTGACCCAAACAGTGACAAACACATACAAAATCAGTTAAGTAGAAATATTGCTTTATTCCTTTCACAAGGATTTTTTTTTTTTTTTTTTTTTTAGTACTTTGAGGTCTGTTAGTTAAATGCAACAAGTTTCCTTAACACATTGAGGTGTTATCTTATCTGTGCATTCAGGAATTAAGCCATGGTATAGTATTACGTTGGAGCAGTGAATGGAATGGTAAAGTATGTTGCACTAAGCATTTCTGTTAACTCCATCATATCCAATGATATTCATGTGCATATATTAATAAAATCTGAATTTAATTCAAAATGGAGAATTTATTTAGCACATTTTAGCCTCTTTACTGCTTGCAAAATATTTTGGAGCAGAATGCTATTTCCTTGTGTATACTGGGGCTAGATCTTCAACTGGAGAAAAACTGTACCTCCATTTAAGTAAGTGCAGGAAGAGGATCTGGTCTATGAATTGTTTATTAATATTCAAATCTTGAGCTGTTTTACTTAGGGCATGTCATCGCTGGATTGATTCTTCGGGATCGATTGAGTGGCAGTGGAAACCCGCTCAATCGATTCAGAAGTCGACGGCGTTAATCCACCCCTGCAAAAAGATTAATGTTGCATCAACGGGAAAGCATTTCCCGTCGGCGCAGCATAGTGGGGATACTGCGCTATTTAGAAAGTTTAGGAATTTTAGTTTAGGAATTTAGAAACTTAGGAAGTTGACGGGAGATACACAAGCTACCTTCAAATGCGCCAAATTTCGACACGAGTGTAGACCAGGACTGAGTTTTGCTTGGCCATATAAGTCACATGTTTCTGTTTCTTGACTGAATGACTGTGTAAGAATGTACTGCACCGGTGTTGCTAAGCACAAATGTAAAATTTACACAATTTATTCTTTTAATATATTTTAGTATTACCGAATATTCCTGTATACAACTTTGAAATTCGTTTTCCACAACCATTTGTCCCAGTAAAACTAGATCATTTAAGCATTTGTCGAGAGCAAATAGAAATGGCACAGGAATAGCAAATAACAAATTGGTTTCAATTTTTGAACAAATATTTGCAGACCATTTTTGCATTATTCTCCTAGCTCTAATTAATAATGTGTATTTGTATATGTATATGGAGGTTAGTAATATTTGTGTGTATAGTGATACATTAGTTGAATTTTCATTCTTTTTACATTTGTTGACCAATTGGGTATAGTGTTATAGTTTGATTTTTCTTTGTCTCTTTGTATCCATTATAGAAGTGGGAGAACTATTTCTGACTGAGATGGTGTTATAGGTGTGGGTCTCTGTCCATCAGGCCTGGGGGAAATTTCAACCTAAAAGGAAAGCTAGTGATGGAAGAATCTCAGAACCTTTGATTTTGTTTGAATAAAGACCCAAAAGTTCAATTTCTTGTCTGAACTACCCAAAACATTTAACCCTAAATGTTTTATAGGGATCAAAGAAATTGAGTGTTATGGCTTTGACATTAGAAAACTGTCAGCCATTCATGGAAGGTGGAAAGGGAGACTAATTTATCAACGTGGCATTTAATTTGAATCAGGGAAAGTGTTTGAAGTGTGTGGGAAGTAAAGAGACAGACACCAAGATTTTCTCATTAATAAAATTTAGATCAACTACCACAGTGATTGGTACAGTATAAACCTAGATTCATAGAAGAACAACATGTGTATTCAAGATCATGCAATGAGACATTGGAGACCAAATGTAATCCTAGTGTAACTCCATTGCAGATTGATTTGCTTTTTACATATCAGGACACCTTTCTCAAGACACACATAGCTCTCACTGAAGTCATTGGAAGTTCCGCAGCTTATCAGGAGCCCAAATTTGGCTATTAGCATCCAATATGATTTCTTACAAAGCCAAATTTCTCAAGGCTTTGGCTATGTTGAAAATATCACAAGAAAGATTGCTCTCCCTGTGTGTCCTTGGGTCAGAACCATCATTTTGTTATGTGTATGTACAGTGAAGTGGGACTGGGGCATCCAGGAGCTACTGAAATACAAATAATCTATATAAGAATATTTCACGATTGTCCTTCTGTGTGTCACTCTGCAGCCTAGAATGTTTGAGTCAGTTTTGAAGCAATGGAAACAGCTAAGGGCATGACTGAGAGCTCTTTCTGTTTAGAATATCACCGGGTTGAATCATCACTCAGAGTCATGGTCTGTTACCATCCAATTTTTACGTTTGCAACCATTTTGACTTTACAAATGACACCAAAGTGGTGTACAGCTACAGTAAGGCATATCTCTATGCCATGCCAATAGTCCTAGACTATTGTAATATCAGAGATTAGGGATTATCAGAGGTTAACTCAACCACCACCACCACATTTATTCTACAGCTAATCTCCATGCAATAGTTTCATTGCTTAGATGAGAGAGATTGCACAGATGGTGGATAATTTGGCTCAACTGCCACACCTATATTAATAATAATAATATCATGTACAGATAATGATAAAGCATTAAAAATACAGAAGACCATTGTGATTAGCTCTTATATGATATACAAGGGGACAGCAGCAGGAACCTCCCCTATTCCTGCAGGCCTTTTTTCATGAGCCAATCATAACCACAGTGGTGTGCAGAAATTGTACCCTTCATGTGTTTCTAGGGGAACACGCGATTCCAGATTATGCAGAGTAGAAGTGAGGCTAAGATCCTGCCCCACCTCTGCTTCAGGGTGGTAGGGTGAATGATACCCAAGCACAGAATAGCACCGTCCATCCCTGAGCTCCCCCTTGGGTGGTTTGGCTCTGTGGTTCTTTCTCCGAAGCATATATCTTAAAGACATTTATTCTATTTTTTTTTTAAAGTTAACTGGGCAGCTTTGAATTTTCAAAGAGGTTCAGGTTTGATTTGAAGAATGGACACAGATTCTAGGGAAGTGAGATGGGTGAATTTTATTAAAAACATTTTGCCTACTGCTATTGAAAACCAGAAGCCTGCTCTGGAGATCATTTTTATCAGAGTTTTAAACCCTGAAAATAGGCTTTCATAATTAAAGTGCTGACATATTTTTAACTTTAACACAGCAAATGAAACCATAATATTGCTGTACAGGATCTATTTAGTATGACTGCTGCAAAAAAGTAGCTATGAAATTTTCATGAATGTTTGAGCTCATGGACAGAAGGAATAATACACGGCATAATGTCATGTAATTATAGCATTAGAAACACTTCTCAGAAGGCAAGCTGTGAGGCCAAATATATGCACACTACATTGGTAGTCCCACTCTTCTCACTGAGAAGAAGCCTTCCCATGGTTATAAACAATTAAGTGTATACAATTTATACCTTATATATACTGTAAGTGACAAGACATGCTGTAGAACTTCTAAATGTATATTAACTTCTTGCTTCAGTGAATTCCTCATTTCCCTCAAAACTCTAAACACTGCTCAGATTAGATGACAGAGATAAGCAGGATACTGAAAAATAATATATTCTGGCATTCTTGACATTGTCATCATTGTAATTACATTTCAATAAACAGTATATTGAGTAGCAGCATTCTGAAATGCTGAGGGGGACAAACTCTTTCAAATAGTCTAATGTTGTTTTTATCCAATAAGTTGATTAGATGTACAGGAAACTAGCAGGCCATTGGAAAGATTTTATATAGAACCCTGAACCCACCTGAAATTCATCAACTTTGGGAAAACTCAGACCCAAGTCTGAATTTTGCAGCTTAATATAACTATAACTAATTTCTGAAATGCTGCTTCATATACTTCTTTAGAGGGTAAGCAAATATTGGGCTCAGATGATACCTAGGGATTCACTGATACATGAGTTACAAAGGGGCCTTGTCGAGATTTTTGCTGCTCTATAACCGGTAGAGACAAGAACAGAGTATGCTTTTCCTAAGCAGATATCATCTGCTTTTTATTGCCTTTCATCTGTCCCTTCTTGAAAATGAACTGAAGCTGAAGGAATAATTTGTACATGACCAATTTAGGCTCAATTTTTTTCCAGAATGTTCATAAAGTTTCCTCATTGACCATTATTCTTACCTACTCAAATTAATTTTTGAAAGATTTTTTAACTCTCTGTTTTGATTGTGAACAATTTTCTGTGGGCATTCAGTATTTAAAATTCATATTGCATTCTTTAGCTGGTCTCATAAGTAACATGATATTGTTTCTGTTCCCTGATTGAATGAGTGCAAATCTTCTAATTAGCAAAAAGACTTCAGAAAGCCTTTAGTTGATGCCTTTCGTCTTTGGACTCTAGGGAGCGTCAGATAACAAATATTAAACCATTTTAGAGATTTTAAAACTTTACCTTTCTGTTTCAGTCTGAGATGTCATTCCTAGATGCATCAAATTTAGGAAGACTTAGTAGCTAGATGGACAATTTAAATGCAATTCTCTCACCAAATTCACACACAAATTATGTGTATATTCAGTCCTAGCGGCAATGGGCATGGTCAGATTCCCTCTAATTCATTGTGCCAGGGCTCTGGTAAGAGGTTTTGTTAACCTGGATGTTAAAAGCACTGTCCCATCCCTTATTAAATACATCAAATGTAGCAATGCCTATCTTGTGGAACCTTCACTGTTTTTCCTCCAGTTGACTTGTCATCAGTTGTGGCTATCCTATCAGCCACGTGAAGAGACGCCCAAACTGTGAGCTTGCTGGTCTACTGTGCTGGAAGATTTCATGTAGATGTCTATATTCTTTCCCTTTCCAGTTACCAGACTGACAGAGTGTTTGAGGTATTAATTTTAAAATTCTTATGGAATCTCTATCAATGTTAAGTGAACAAAACAAAACAAAAAAATCTGTGTGGTCTAGTATCCTGAAGGATGAATGGCTATTGAACTAAAGAACCATTCTCTGCCGCCCCCCTTTTCAGTCCTGTTAAATTTATTATACAAAGTGAGGCTGAACAGCTTCATTAATATGCAGTCTTTCTTTTTTTCACAATGAATTTCCCATGAAATATTTTTTGCTTCAGAATTTTTTTGCTTCACAGCTCGCTGCTGGGGTTTCTTCATCTATACAGAACCCCAGATTAGGGAAGCCTTAACATAGTACCTGATGAATTCCTTGTACACCAGAAGAAAATGGGTACCTTAATGTGATTTTTGTGTGTTGCATTTCACTGTACAAATTTACATAAGGAAAACACTTTAATATTAAAGTATGTATATTACAAAAATATTATATAGCAACCTCTCAGTCCCCAGCAAAATGTTGCTATTAACTGAGAGTTGCCAATAAGCGAAAGGTAGGTTTGTGGGGTTGCTGCCAGGGCAGGAACTGCTAAGATGTGCCTTCCCTAGCTGCAACTCTGCAAACCTGTCTATAGGCCAGCAGCCAAGGAAGGAAGCACTGGGACAGGCTGAGCCCAGGTCCCCAGTGCCAGGACAGGACATAGCCCAGGGAGGAGGCGTATCATGCAGCACAGCAGCTGCCAGTCGCATGAAAAGCCCTGACATCTGGGCTGCAGCCCTGTTCTCCGCTAGTGCCCCATCCACAGCCTCCCCTCCCAATCTGCAGTGCTGGGATTCTGACAGGGGCTCCTCTGTTGGGAGGGGATGCAGGAGCCCCGATTACCTCCTATGCAAGCCATAGATCCCTGGCTGCAGGAGGGTTTGTGGGGCTGTAGCCAGGGAAGGAAACACTGGGCCAGGCCAAGCCTGGGTTCCCAGTGCCAGGGCAGGGCTCAGGGAGACGTATCATGCAATCCCATTGCTTCCTTCCCTAGCTGTGTCCACACAAACCTGCCTGTGGCCCAGGCCTTTCTTCCAAAAGAAGTCATTAATAAGCAACATGCTTGTTGTCAATATCTAAATCACTTTGATATTAAAGTCATTAATGGGATGGGATTGGCTCCTGGCAAAATGTTAATACTCATCAAAAGTTGTTAATATGGGGATTGCTGTTCACAAGCATCCACTAGTTGTGCTTACCCGGTGCACTTCAGATGAAATTCACCCCTTTGTAGAGCACCTGTACAAGGCCTAGGCAACACTTAAGTACCATATGTCTTAAAAATGGTTTAGGCCTCCTGAGAGCCTTCTGCAAAGGATACATTTCACCCATAGGGCCACATTCTGGTCCCACTGCAATCAAGGGGCATTTTGCTCCCATTGCCAACAATCATCACAGGGAATCTTTATCTGGGTCTGAGAGAGTGCAAAATCATGACAATGACTATTCAGGAGGATAATACATGTCACTCTCCCTCCTGGAAACGCTACTTTATCAAGTTGAATTGCCAGAAAAAGTTTGTGGTTCTGAACTATTATTGTAAGGCCCTACCTCCACTGGAGGAATGATGGCATGACTATGATGAGAATGTGGAAAAGACTGTGGAAAAGCAGTAACAAGGTATGGTTTGATTTACCTGGATTAGAATGTCAATTGCTAGCCATTTTTTTTTTAAACGAGCTAATTTGTTTAATGGTCAAAATAGACTGAAGTGCTGTTGAAATTGTTGCATCACTCCAGAAGTACTGATCAACTTTGAAAAGTTCATGCTAGTTTTTATGGACTTAACACATAAACTTCATATCACCTGTCACATTATTTTAATTTTTTTATTTCCTATTTTATACAGATTAGGCTGTCTCGTAAGAGTTATTAAAGCATATCAGGAAACATTTTCCTTTTTGTATACCTGACAATATAGTTAAATTACCATTCCGGACAAAGGATTACACTCCTTGATAAGTGCTACCAAGTTATACCATTATAGAAAAGTTTTATTGAATTTAATAGGGATGCCATCACCAGGGTCTGTAGAAATTAAATAAAGACTAAAATCCACATCTTCAAGTATTTTCTAATCTACTCTCCACTTTCTTGTGACTGTAATGGATACATGCACCCATGGAAGGATGAAGGCAGACCTATAAGAAATATAATAAGCTTTCTTTTGAACCA
Organism: Emydura macquarii macquarii; assembly: GCF_026122565.2. NCBI lineage: Eukaryota > Metazoa > Chordata > Testudines > Chelidae > Emydura > Emydura macquarii. Next base: position 9,873,090 of record NW_027131283.1, read on the forward strand.
CAGCCCCATGAATTAAAATCTATCAGAAGTTTCCATAACAGTATTATCAAAGGCCTGGATATAAAATCACATTTGATTCTATATGGTGAATAGTCAAAAATGCTTTGCAAGCTTAATACATCATAAACACTGTATCAGAGGAAGAAGGAGTGCTTCTCACTGAGCTTACACAGCAATTATCAAATGATAAATCCCTTGTTGTTTATCTGCAGGGGGAAAACATTGGACTTCTATTCATTACCCACAGCATTTTTCAATAGTCTTCCATGAAATACAAAATGCCACTGTGGTCCTACAAAGCCCTTGTGTTCAATCACCAGTGAATTCCAAAAAATGTTTCCTTGTTAAAAATTAACTAGCATTACACCATATTTCATGCTCATCTTTGCAGACATGAGAAGCCTTTGATAATGAGTACCCTGTTACTATGTATCCGGAGGTGGAATGGGAGAGTAAAATACTGTGTTCAGTTGACTTTTGTGCTGCCTATTACCACATGATCAAGCCTGAACCACAATTTTGTTACATTTTCTCTCAGAAGCTTAACAAGCAGCAATTAATTTTCTTGCAGTTTTGTTAAATGTAAATCCTGTTAAGATGTCTAATATGCTTATATGAGAGCCAAATCACTGGGCCAATGATTTGGGATCTGGACCTTGCTGCTAAACATATCACCTTATTTAGTTTTTATGGATTAGATCATAGATGGGAATGATGAGATGAAAAAGAACACTGTTTTGTGGTCTGTTTAGCTGCAAAGGTCTAGGAAATAACATCTTCCAAGTATAAATATCCCTGGTCATTCTCACCACAAGACTGTAGAACAAATAAACCAAGTGAAAAACAGAAATACTACAAAACATAAGTATATTTGGAAAATGTTTGACATTGGAATTATCTCAAAATTTAGGAGGGGTCAGTTGAAGATAATGTAGATTTCTTTTGGTCCAGTGTATTTTCAGGCATCTTTGCCCCAGAGTTAGAGAACTTCTATAAAAAGAATAACAAGATCTTTCCAACTCAAAGACATCATCCCTGAAAGACAATGTCATTTTCAGGGTATAGGCAGGTATAATCTTGATGGCTATTTTGAAGACAAAAGTTGGGTGGGAGAAGCCAGATAACTATTCCTGAATATGTGGGACAGGACAGTTGGCTAATATGCAGAAGTGAAAGGAAGAGAGTGTTGAAAGCTAACCTGCCTCTTCCTCCGCAACCGCAGAAGATAGTGTTGTAAAAGCAGGTCACTGCATCGGCGCACCGGTAGCACTTATGTGAAGATGCTCCTACACCGACAGGAGAAGCTCTCCCATCAACATAGTGTTGTCTGCAAGGGGGGTTAGGTTGATATAACTATGTTGCACAGGGGTGTGGATTGTAGTTATACCTGTGATGCTGACAGACCAGGTGTCAGCTCATGCCGAAGCCACAGGTCAATTCACTTGTGCATTAGTATAGATCAAAGTAACTGTTAAATGTAGAAGACTGTATTTGGTGTTTAAACTTCATGAAAACGAATGGGATGTTAGTTGCATTGTTTTCACTTATCCATTTCTGTTATAATGCAGTAACAAATATTTACATTGTGCATACCCCAAAACTAAATAACCCATCAAACAAGAAGAGGCCTTGTGGAATGCAACTGAAGAACTTTACCAGAAATGTGCTCATTTCAGTGGTCACTGTGTTTGATGATTGCTGGTCAAAGACTCTAAATGCATTCCTCACTCCCTGTCATCAAAGGAAAAGCTCACATGGATAATGTCCCTGTTAGCTTGTTTTCTGTGGGAAGAAGCTATAAGTATATATTCAAGGAAAGTTCCCATGTCTCTGGACTGTTTGGGTTCTTACAGGGGAGTGTACCAGACACAAAATGGAGATCCCCGAGACAATCTGGGTACCATGAAAAGACTTTTGGGAAACTGACAGTTTATTACATCAATGCCACCATTTGGAATTACAAACTGTGACTTGCCTGTACATAAATTTTACCTGCTTTAACCTCTCAGTAACTCTCACTTCCTTTTCTTAGATAATAAACCCTTAGTTCGTTTACTATAGATTTGGCTACCAATGTTGTCTTTGGGGTAAGATCTGGAGTGTCATCTGATCTGTGGCAACTGACTGGTCACTTGGGACTGGGAGCAGCCTGATGTAGTGTGAGTTTTCATGTAAGTGACCTTTTATCACAAAGCCCAGTTTGTCTGGGTGGCAAGTTAGACTAGAGAGTCTCAGGGGACTGTCTGTGACTTCATGGCAAGACTGGTATCGTGATCCACGAGTTCAAATTTGTTACTGGTTTGGTGAAATCTAATTATAGAGCACACCACCAGTTAGGGATGTCAGCCATGTTTTCTGACAGTCTACCCTGAGGTAGGTACTCTTCATTGTGAGCTACTCCAGACAGCCTGAAAATATCAATATGGGTCTGTAGTGTTGACTAGCTTAAAAGGCATTAAGTTTTACCCTTATCCTAAAACCCTTATGTCCTATTCTGCCTGGCTAAACTACCACTTACCATAATGCAAATGATCCTTAACCACAGAACATAAACTTAGTATAAACAGTGGCATGGACGTTAGTGTCTGGAGATCTGTTCTTCCAGCCATACAATGTCTATACAGAATGTGATATTAACACATTAAAATGATCAGCTTTCTAGACAAAGTCTTGAAATAACTTCAGTGGGAGAATAAAGGGAATGATCTGACACCAACACAGGAGACATGATCTTGAATATAGATTTGGCTCCTTCAAATATGGATTAAAGAGGACTTGAAATGAAATAAACAGTCGTTTCAGATGTTTATAGCTGAAAGAAAGTCATTCATCATAGTGAAGGAATGTTTGATCTGACGTACAGTAGTGTAGCTCACAAACTTCACTGCTAACAACATTTATCTGTATTCTCTCTGTAAATTCTAATAATAGAAGGCAAGACCAGAAGAAATTCAATGTGCTCAATAAATGGAAACATCAGTCTGTATGGAATGTGCAGAAAATAGACAGAGGGACAGTGGATGACGTAGTCTATCACTATACTGTAAGTACATAAATTCCTTTCATTTGTGTTTCTCACCAGTTCAATGAGAAAGATGAAAAAAATTCTCAAAACAACACTTGAAATGTTCCGTCTATTTAATGTGGTTTAAAATAACTTACTAACACTAATGAAAATGTATAAATATTTACTTTTAATGATGACAGCAACTGGCATCTGAATGTGCATGAGACCCTATCCTGGCTTTTCTTTGTATCCTTCTGGACAAGGATAGCACAGATAATCTTTATTATTATTATTATTATTGCTTCTATTAGAAACGCACAGGAAGGCAGAATCTCTGCCCGCAAGAGCTTACACTCTAACAAAAATAAACAGAGGGTATTATATAGCATACAGTTAAAGCAGGGCAGAGGTGATTGCCATGTCCTTATGATACAAGTAATTCATATTCTTGTCATAACTAGAGAGGTTCTCCTTCCCTTTACTTCAAGTTGCCTTTTCCTGCAGATATAATATATATTTTACCTGCTTCCCTTAAGGATATTCATTTATGCTCCTTATGATCAAGGTATTCTCCTTTTGGTGCACAAAGGTAGAAAATACCACCGGGGTAGAGCACAATAGTACAAAACTAGAGTACAAAATGCCTTCTTCTCCTGGGAGACTTCAATGATCATCTCCATGATACTCCAAGGTCACTGCCACTTTAAGAAGGTTACACTTTGAGGTGCCTACACACGGTAATGGCCTCCAGGCCAGGAGTTCTTTATGAATAAGAGTGATAATGATGGGCTCAGCTTACAGTCAAATCCAGGACAGCCTTACTCCATTTTTTAATATTCACAGGTAATGCAGCAATAGGGGATTGTTTCACTCAAGCAGCAGTAAATATATTCAGTAAGTTGCCAGGTGAAGCTACTGAAGAAAACTTGAATGGCACTAAGCCATCAAAGAGGCCTTTTTCTACACACAAAAATTTGTATCCATGTTAGAGCTGATCATTTTATTTTCAGTAATTTCAGTAGTTCAGTAATCTTTTATTTTCAGTAATTTGTCTTATTTTTTGCATGATTATTTGCTGAAAATGCTTTCCATTATTTGCCCAACTTTAATTCCTGTTTTTCTATATTTTTCATTATCTGATTTTTGGCTATACAGTCCACTGGGAATCTTTTATATTACAAGCTCGAATCCTTGCTGCAAAGTGATATTCCACCCAAAGACACGCGTGGTCTCCCAGGTTAGTGAGTGTGTTAAATTAACAACTCCTAACTTTGTGGGTATAGGGAAAGTAAGCCTGCTCCTCTCCCAAACTGCAGGATGTCCAGGGCAAATGCTACCTACCAATCCTCCACATTCAGCAGCAGGACCCAAAAGAGAAAGATAAGTTAGATGTATTCAAGTTAGTTCGGTCTGACAAAATTCACCCTAGCATACTTAAAGAATTAACTGAGGCTATCTCAGAAGCATTATCAATTATCTCCAAGAACTTTTGGAGGATGGGTTAGTTCCCAGAGGAATGAGAAAGGTACTATATTGGTCCATCTGAAAAAAAAGAGGAACACAGACGACCTGGGAAACTATAGACCAGTCAACCTAACTTTGATACTTGTAAAGATATGGGCATAAATTATTAAACAATCAGTTTGTAAGCACCTAGAGGAAAATAGGGTTATAAGGAATAGACAACATGTATTTGTCAAGAATAAATCATGCCAAACCAAACTAATTTCCTTCTTTGACAGAGTTACTGGCCTAGTGGATAGGGAGGAAGCTGTAGACTTGATTCATCTTGATTTTAGTAAGGCTTTTGACCCAGTCCCACATGATAGTCTCATAAGCAAACTAGGGAAATGTGAGCTAGATGAAATTACTATAAAGTGGATGCACAACTAGTTGAAAAACCATACTTAAAGAGTAATTAGCAGTGGTTTGCTGTCAAACTGGGGGGTTGTATCTAGCAGGTTCCCACAGGGGTCTGTTATGGTTCCAGTACTAGTCAATATTTTCATTAATGACTTGGATAATGAGTTTAAGGACTGTTATGAAGAGGATAGTGATCTATTGTTTTCTGTGACCACTAAAGGTAGGACAAGTATTTATGGCCTTAATGTACAGCAAGGAAGATTTGGGTTAAATATTAGGAAAAGCTTTCTAACTATAAGGACAGTTAAGTACTTAAATAGGTTACCAAAGAGGTAGTGGAGTCGTCATCATTGGAGGTTAAGGACAGGTTAGGCAAACACCTGATGGGGATAGTCTAGGCATATTTGGTCTTGCTTCAGCATGAGGAGGCTGGACTAGATAACCTCTTTAGGTGCCTTCCAAGCCTACATTTCTGTGATTCTATGAAGTCTCCACCACCTACAATTAATGTTATTGCCTCCACTGACTGTGACCTCTTATCTCATTATGAAGCCTGATTGGGTTCAAGACACCATGATATTGAGGAATCCATTGAATTTCATAGCACATCAGGCTCTAGAATGTCTCACACACCCATTTAAGCATCATTCCCTGGGGAACTTTTTAATTTCTTGTGATGCTGGTTAGTGTGGAAGACATGTTTACCTAGCTAATCCCTGAAGCCAGAACTGTGGATGGTGTGCTAGGAGCCAAGCCTGTTATAGACTGGTGCAAAGAGGCATTAAATGTTTCAATACCTGTTTCCAGCTAAATTCCTGCCAATTAATCTCCCACTTGATTGCAGGGAAAGGACTATAGGATTTGCTACAGTGAATCAGGGAGTGAAATGAAGGCTCAGACTCTGATGCTAGTAGACTCTGAATGGAGAGAAATTTGTGACTGGGGAACCATTCTCCGAGACCCTCTGCTGATCTGTCCATTGAGGGCAGGAACAGGACTTAGAATCATAGAACCATAGGATTAGAAAGGACCGCAAGGGTCAGCTAACCTACTGCCCTGCCAAGATGCCCTGCCAAGATGTGCCTAAACCATCCAAGACAGATGGCTATCCAGCCTCCTTTTGAATATATCCAGTGAAGGAGCTTCCACAGTCTGTTTCATTTTCCTACTGTTCTTACAGTTAGAAAGTTTTTTCCTGAGATTTAATTTAAATCTGCTATGATGTAGGTTGAACCCATTGTCTTGAGCCTAACATCCAGCATCACTGTAAAACACCCAGGGAATTTTAATTTCAATCTTTATAGAATGTAATTTTTCTTTACCATCCATGATATGGTCAGATCAAAGGAAGCAATCATATGGTGTTTTGGTGAAATTATCAATTTGCTACAAAATTTCAATCAATTGAAGAAAGGTTCACACCCAGACAGGACAGGGTTAAAACTGGTGATATGCAAACAGTTGAGATACCTACTCACAACCTCACCCAGAATTCATTCCACATGCTAGAAACCATCACCGTGACTGATAGTAACTGGTAGCCTTATTACCAGTCATAGATGTGAAAACTGAATGGGCTGGAGACCAAACTACTCTTTCACCCCAAAGGGTGATCACTTTCAGGTCAAGGTGGAGATGTAGTGGTGAGGAAGAAGCGTGAGAAAGCTTTTACATTGCAGCTGCCCCTTCTGTTCTTGTTCGGTGGATAAACAGAAGACTTCTATTCAGCACTTTTGCAAGTATTATGCTCATTTTAATGAAAAAAAAAGGAATGTATCCAGGTTAATTATATGCTATCCAACAACTTGGGTGCCTGGCTTCCAGAAGCCATTGTAGCTTTCACAAAAAGAAGTAAGCTGCCCAAACTGTTGTCAGTGGGGAAAGTTGGAAGTTAAGGAGAGATGGAGCTGCTGATGCTGCACAAGGAAGTACAGCAGAAAGAATCTCTATTTGAGGGATCTAGTAAAAGAGGGAAACCAGGCATGCAAGTATGAGGCTGAAAGAGGAACCTGAATAAAGGCTTTAAATAATGAAGCAAATACACGACTATAGCCATCCAGCCAACATTTAGAAAAGCAAGAGGGAAGTGCAGCTGCATCCCGGACTGATTACAGAACAACAAAGAGAACCTATCTCCATAACAAACAAGAGACAGCTGCAGAAATAGCTGCAGCTTTGAAGAGACAGGAACTGCTATGATACAGAGAGGAAAGCTGCCACTGCCTCAAAGAAGCAAATCGAATCATTTTTATAGGGGAACAAAGCAAGAAAGAAAGAAATAAACAAAAAGCCCACCAGTAGAACTGGAAATATTTGCCAAAAAGTTTGGTTTTGAAAACTTAAGGAGTTGAGACTGTGGACCTAAGATATGAAAGGTTCTGATTGCCTTCTAGTCTAGCCAGGGAGACAAAAGAATGTCAGATACTTTTCCTGATAATCATTAGTGATACACAGGCAAACTTTTTAGAGGAGTTTCCTCCATACATTACTTTTAGAATAGGCACTACTGCTCCAAGGATGAGTACCTGCAAAGTGTGGATGGGATCCTGAGGTGGGTCCAGTGACTCTGCATTGGATGCTTTTGGTTCATTTATACAGGAACTAGGGAGAAGGGAGCAAGGTCTTCAAACAAACAATGTGTAGAAGGGATTGATAACATGCCTAATATAGCTGCCAACAATAAAGAGTCTTGCCTAGTTGAGAAGTTGAAAGCACCTATAATAAAAAACAAGTAATGACAAGTTAAGTGAGAAAAAAAAGTTGTTTCCATCAGCAAATCCAGTTGCTCTAAAGCACACGTAGCTACTGTGGAAAGTAAAACAATAGAAAGAATAGTTCCAGAGGGGTAGCTGGGTTAATCTGTATATAGCAAAGACAACGAGAGTTCTGTGGCACTTTAAAGACTAACAAATTTAATATCTGTAGACATAAGCTTTCAAGAGACTTAGCTCTCTTCTTCAGATGCAGTAATACAGAAAATAGGTAACAAAGAGGTATCTTATCAGTATCCAGGTGCATTGAGAACAATGGGGGAGGTGGAGTCCGGTACTTAAGACCTTATGACGACCATTGAGTAGGAGGTGAGAATGGGTGAGCAAATTAATTTACCTTCGGTAGTGAGACACATCTTGGGGAGTAGTGCTATCACAAACAAGCAAGGAAAACTGCAGACTAGTTGTGTTCATATGAGGAAGCACTATAGAAACAAAAAAACACTATGGTAAAGTGAAGGGTCAAAAGCTATAACTGTGACTTATGCACCCAAATGTTCCCTTACCTGTCACTAAGGTTTGGAAGTCACTCTAAAATCAGACCAGAAGTCCAAGGTGCAATTATTGGTCAAAAGTACTAGGACAGAGCTTCCATGCAGGATAAATCAATTCTAATTGTGTCTGTTGCAATTTTCCAGAAAGCAAATAAAAAGAATCCAAAATGTCTCCTTTGCTAAAATCTCTTGATTTTTTTTGCCAATCTCATGATTTTTGAATGCTTCATATTGGTAAAACTAACTTCCATCCTCAAAGCAGTGATGGAGGAGGTCATGGTGGACCAGCTGGCAGGGAAAGTCACTTTAGTTCAGAGGTGGCTGAAAAATTTCCAGTGAAACTATTTTTTCCCCCATCAAGCAAGTTTCTTTGGTTCAGAATGGAATTTCTCATCAAAATGAGAGAGAATAGCCTGCTGGTTAGGAAGAGGGAGTTGAACCTGACTTTCCCAAAACCCAGGGGGCTCTAATTGCTAAGCTATTGGCTATTCTGGTCTGGGTCTCTCTCCCACTAGATCTCTTTTGTTCTACATCACAACAAAAACAAACTTTGAAACCTTGAAATGTTTCACAAAATGGAATTGCTGTCTTACTATCAGCCCTAATATTAGTGCTCATTGGCGTGAGTAAGATGCTCCCTTAAATTGCAGGACCCTATACCTTTGGTAAATAGCTAAGGCTGTCCCTCATACAGAAAGCCTAAAGCAGCACATGGCCACCTATGTGAAAAGGAGAAATCTTCTTTATTAAAAACAACTCCTAATCGAGTGTGACACCTCTAAACATAAAATACACTGCCTGTCATAAAACATACTTTTGCAAACTAAAATACAAATGAAGTTAATGACAAAGTGTCTTATGAAATTACGTAAAGACACAAGGCAATTTATGGAGTAAAGGGGATAGTTAACACCCTCAATGTATGTTATAAATACCTAAAATTTCCCCAATTTGATGTTTAGACTGCAGTCCACTTAATTTAACTTGTTCAGAAAGAATTACTGGACTGGACGTGTCTACAAATGTAAAGGTACAGCATGTAAATAGACTAGGGAGAAGCAGGAATTGCTGAGTGAGGTTCTGTGGTCTGTGTTATACAGTATGTTAGAACTACATAAACTTACTGGTAGCTACTACCATTAAAAAGTTTTGTTCACATTTCTACATTTACGCAGCACTTTAGATAGCTACATTTCAGAAGTTACCTTATTTTGCAGTGTTGTTGTAGCTGTCTTGGCCCCAGGATATTAGGGAGACAAGTTAAATGAGATAATGTTTTTTATTGGACCAACTTCTGTTGACGAAAAGGACTAGTTTTTGAGCCTATACAGATCTCTTCTTTAACTCTGCCCATATCTGCAGAAAAGCTCTGTGTAAGCTGGAACGCTTGTATCTTTCACAGAGAGAAGTTGGTCCAATAAAAGACATTACTTCACCCACTTTGTCACCTTATTTTGTAGTCAATGTTTTGGGAAAAAATAGACTAGTCAAATGTTGCCAGTTCCTTCATCTTTGCCATATCAGCTGTAAAGATTAGTATCACCCTTTACATCTGGTTGCTACATGGCAACTCAATCTGATGAATGTAGGATAGTATGAAACAGATCATTCATGAGTGATGACATTGAAATATTTTTTAGCAACTTTCCAGAATGGACAACCTGCAGTCCAAATTACCTACTCCAGTCATAGATGCAGTTTTCTCCAGATAATGTACAAAAGCTCACGTGGGAGATTTTTCAAATGTGCCTAAGGGGGTTAGGAGAATAACTGCTGTTAATTTAGATTCTTTTGAAAATTTCCCTCAATGTTTTTAATTTGCTTATATTCATATTGAAATTTGAGATAGGCCTGAACTGAAATGCTGAAAACCCCAGATCTTTGGGAGAAAAGGATCAGAAACTATGCCCAGATAGGAACCAAAATCCTGGCTCCAAACACTCCTAGATTTTGGGTTCAAAATCTGTCTCGGATCTGAATTTTTCAACTCAGACACCTCTTTAGATTTGATGGTAAATGCTTGCTTAGAGAGACCACTGTTTTGTATTTACTCATTGAATTAGAGTGGCACTGAGAGGCCTGATCCAGGTTGGGATTCCATTGTTCTAAACAATATATACAGTCCCTACCTCACAGAGTTCACAGACTAAATAGAATTGCCATTTCAAATGGACATTTCCAGTAAAATGAGCACATGGTGTTTAGCATGACTTATTTTTCATGATCCTGTACTCATACAATACTGTAATATATCTTCTGTATTTTCAACTAAATTTGGTCTTCATTCAGCCTCCATATAATTCTGTTAAGGACTTTTCTACTCAGAAATTGGAACTGAAATAACTCAATTGACTAATTCATATCTTTGTTTTGATACAAGGTGTGAATAACGACTGATCTAGTTATCACATTCCAGTCCCTGAGCAGACAAGTACTCACTCAGGACTGAATTTGGCCCATTTTTAGAGAAGGGGTCACATCCTGCCTTGGGTGTGCACACTCATGCCACTTAAGTCAATGGGAGCTATGCACCTTGAAGAACTTAATTCTCTGTTTTGTTTTTCTGCATTGTATTGTGTTTGGAGGTGGGAGGGAGGGAGTTGGTAATGTTTAGTATTCCGCTTTTGTCTCTCTGAATGGTTTCTATGTTGCTTCTTCTGAGCTAGATCAGTGTTTCTTAACCCTTTTCCAGTTGGTGATGTCCATCTGAAGTCAAAAGTTTTCTTGACCTGACCTGACCCCCTTACATTTTTTATTTTTACTTTTATAGTGAGTGTATCCATGATAAGTCTATATAATTTGTGTGAGTCTTGTTTGAGAGGTTGACAGTTAATGCTTGACCTTGAAAGTGAGCAAGATTTCCTTTGCTTTTGATTGTAATAAAATTTTGAATGCCTTGTCACAGCCTGCCCTCTCCCCCCTTTCATAGTTATCCTTTGTGACCCCTGCAGGTCATGACCCACCAGTTGAGAAACTCTAGGCTAGTTCATTACAGTCCCAAGCAAATTGTTGCATTGCCCCTGGAAGCAGCCCAGGAATCAGAAGCTCCCCCCAATCTCCCCACTGCTCCGGGGAGATAGTATACTGCAACAGGTACATTTCTGGTTCAGCATATGCTCCTTGATGCACTGGGGTCACTAAGCTGCTGGGAGAGTTGGGGGCAGAAGGGTCCAGACTCTGGCCACACTTCAGTTCCACCCAGCTGCACGGAGTTAGTGTAATTTAACTGATATTGCTTTTATAGCACAGTTAGAGCAAATAACCTCTGGTCAATAAAAGCTACTTGTCTTATTACCTGAATTTGCATATTTGATATTTGGTACCAAAGAATAAAACTAGCTATGGGACAAACATTGTCTTTCTAATGTATAAATAGAAATAACACTATATAACCTGCCTAAGGTGCTGGAGCCAATGCAAGCTAATATGGCAGAGGAACATTAAATAAGCAAACTAAACATGTATCATGTATTTTTGGTTTTTTGGGCAGTGCCTTATGCACAGAGCAGCTCAGTCTAGAGCAGGAGGGTAATATCAGTCAAAGAATCATGATTCACCCCACTCAAAGTTCAGTTCATTAAACAAATTCCTAATTTGACCAGTATTATCCAGTTCAGCCATGGCACTATGGCTTAGTCCAGAGTCTAATTTACAAGGGGTAAGAAATGATCATGAAAGTCATAGAACAGAAACCACAGGGTTAAATACCCAGAGGCAGGCACAGTTGAATAGTTGAGATTAGGCCTTGGCTATGGGAAGAAATGCGGGTACTCCAGTTGCTCCCTTTCGCAACTGTACTATCTCTAATGGTCTGGTGAAAATATTTAGTGTGAACCTGCTATGGCTATTGCTCCTTTATGGCTCTACACATTTCTCTCATTCTCCCAGTTTTAAGGCTGTTTCTGAGTTCTCTGCAGCCAAAGACGCTGCAACTTTTTTCTTCAACACAAGTGCATTTATGATCATTGCCTTTTCTTTCACCTAGCTGTATGCTCATCTTTTGCCCTTCTGCATTGTCTTAGTCTTCTTTTTCCTTTTCCATACAAATATGACATAGTCAGTACTTAGAAAACTGCTCTCCTTGACATGTGTTTTTAGGCTAGTGACTTTCAGTTGTTTTTTGTTAAATTCATATTAAAAATAGATTGAAATAATATACTATAATTCTGAGTAGCAGGATTAACGTATTATTGCAAGTACTCATTGTTCCTACAACTGGAACGATTTATGTGTAAGGATTTTTCACAGTTTTGCAGGATCTGACCTTTAAATTGTAAAACATTTACCATTGCAATCTTCTCCCTTCACATGCTAATAAACTTTCCAAAACATTCACCCTTTGGACTGAAAGTTTCCATGCTAGATATCTTCCTGAAAGGTGGATTTATTTTTTAAAAGTTTAAGCAAATTCCCTTCAGCTGTTTTTAAGTTATACCATATGGGAGAAAAGATACTGTTCCCGTTGTTAAAATAATAATAAATTAACCCCTCTTTTTAGATACAACCATAGAAAAATAGGCTTATGTTTGAAATCAGAAATTTGCCATAGATGCACAGTCTTCACACAGAGTACTAGTGTTTGATTTGGAGGGAAAATATTGTAAAATAAAGTCAAACTACTGAAGAATCATTTCTCAGCATGCTTACTAGTCGTCTGCTAATTCTTTTTAGCAGAGTTTAAGGAAGCCCCACCCCATATGACATCACTGGATGGTCAGATTGCTTGGCCAGAGCATGGAGCATTGGGTTAGATTGATGGGCAGATTCCCCCAAGCTGCTTCTAAGACAATTTACATTAGATAGAATGTAAACATCTCACTGAATGTAAATATCTCATTGAAACACACACAATTCCTCAAAAGAATATTTCCATATCAAGGGCAAAAGAAATGTGAGTCTGAAAAATAATTGTGTATCCCACAATTTTAGAGTTTGTCTACAAATTTTGCTGCATTTGTAATATAGAAATTATAAATGTTCAAGTGGAAAAACAAGGTTTCTATATTCTTTATAAAGATATTGTTGGGCATTTGACCAGCATTTTTTAAAAAGCCAGGAAATTAACAATCTTTTGTTAACCTTAAATTTAAGGAGTCATGGTGCTGTAGGAGCATAGGCATTTAAAATATATCAAGAAACTGCTGAAGGAAGATAGATAAAGGTGGCATAAATTCACCCTTTAAGTCCTACCCTGAGCAGAATTTAACCAGATCCGAAGATCTAGCCTAGCGTAAGCACTGTGGTTGGATATATTTGATAATAGTACCTTCATTGATAATAGTACCTTGATAATAGTAATTTTTGCATTACCTGACACCTTATGATTTTACCTGGGTAGACTGAGCATTGCATTATTGTATTCTTGTGTGTTTTAGAGATGTCGCTATTAACGTGGGATTCAATTTTCAAAACTACCTCGGTGGGAGATAGGTGCCAGATGCTTTTGAAAATCATATTGGCCATTATCTGCATATATATAGGCACTGTGATGGAGTGCCAGGAACTTAGACCTGACCTAGACCTCTGGTGACTAAGGTACTAGCTATACCCCACCCCAAGAGTGGACTTAATTGGGAGATGGGTGCTTAATTAGGCAGAGAGCTAATGAGAGCAATAAGCTGGGAACAGTTAAAATACAGGAATGCAGTGTGGAGGAGAGGCTGGCAGGGGCCAGCGGCTACAGGATCTCAGGATGAGAATATCTTTGCCTCTTCACAAAGGGTAAGGAGGAAGTTTATGTCCACTTATATGTTGATGCACAAAGCTGTGCTAAAAATACTCTGATGCCTGTAAACCTAAAATCTCTTAGCCAGCTTTGAAAATTTTGGACATCCCTTCAATCCAGCTGCAAAACTTTTTTGATTCTTTGATGGTGATTTTTCAATATATTTTTAGGCATCTTCCTTCTTAAAAACTAAATAATAAAGCTGGCTGAAAGATGGGGCATGTTGTTCCAGAAAACACATCCTTTTTTTTGTCAGAAATTCACAGGGCACTTTAGCTAGCAAGAGGAACTCTGGAAATCTCTCGAGGAATTTTACTGAAGTAGAGTATAATAGTTAGCTGTGTAGAATGGTTTAAAAACTCAAGTACCTACCTCCTCATTTCACTCACCCCTGGCAGGTCATACTCATCATGGCTTGAGTTGAGATTGGATCAGGAACTCCAAAGCAGAAGTGTTAATAAGCTTGTCTTTTTTAATAGCTGAGAGGAGCAAGGGAAGGTGGGAGTTCTGAATCTTAAGTTTTGCTTTCCATTCCTAATATCCTGATAATGGTATCTCTGTGTGTTTTATCTGTAACTGTGGCTGTTGCAGCCTTGAGGAGGAATCCCTCCACGCCAGTGGAATGACTGACCCAGAAAAGGAGGAGAACAGAGGATGTGGGAGGACATGTTCTGCAAGATCCTTCAAAGGAGTGCAGCATCAGGCCTCGAACAGAGGGCCGAGAGGGTGAATATTTCAGACTGTTTGGAGAAAAGTTTAGCAAATGGAGAGGGATATGGACAAGGACATAATAGGGCTTCTCTGACAGCAAACTCAGATGTGTCAGACTCTTATGGACCTACAAGTTCAGCAATCCTGGGCTCAACCTCCACCCCAGTCTGTGGAAAACTATAGCATAGTCCCTCCCTGAACCTCCACCCCTCAACATTCCTCAGGGCCAACATGCTTATACCTACCACTCCACACCAGAGGGAAACATGGACAACCACAAATTCACCTACGTTGACCTGTGAGAGCCATGGTTGATGAAGGGAACCATAGAAGAAGGGAAGGAGGAACCGAGGATTTACAGACCAGTCAGCCTCACCTCAGTCCCCAGAAAAATCTTGGAGCAGGTCCTCAAGGAATCCATTTTGAGGTACTTGGATTAGAGGAAGGAGATTAGGAATAGTCAGCATGGATTCACCAATGGCAAGTCATGCCTAACCAACCTGACTGCCTTCAATGATGAGATGACTGGCTCTGTGGATGTGGGGAAAGTTGTGGATGTGATATATCTTGACTTTAGCAAAGCTTTTGATACGGTATCCCACAGTATTCTTATCAGCAAGTTAAAGAAGTATGGGTTGGATGAACAGACTATAAAATGGACAGAAAGCTGGCTAGATCATCTGGCTCAAAGGGTAGTGATCAATGGCTTGATGTCTAGTTGGCAGCCAGTAACAAACAGAGTTCCCCAGGGTCCGTGCTGAGGTGGGTTTTGTTCAACATCTTCATTAATGATTTGGAGGATGGGGTGGATTGCACCCTCAGCAAATTTGCAGATGACACTAAGCTGGGGGGAGTGGTAGATTCTGTGGAGGGTAGGGATAGTATTCAGAGTTACCTAAACAAATTGGAAGATTGAGCCAAAAGAAATCTGAGGAGGTTCAAGAAGGAAAAGTGCCGAGTCCTGCACTTAGGACGGAAGAATCCCATGCACAGCTACAGACTGGGGACCGACTGGCTAGGCAGAAGTTCTGCAGAAAAGGACTTGGGGGTTACAGTGGAGAAGAAGCTGGATATAAGTCAGCAGTGTGCACTTATTGCCAAGAAGTCTAATAGCATATTCGGCTGCATTAGTAGGAGCCTTGCCAGTGGATCGAGGGAAGTGATTATTCCCCTCTATTCAGCATTGGTAAGGCCGCATTTAGAGTATTGTGTCCAGTTTTGGGCCCCCCACTACAGAAAGGATGTGGACAAATTGGAGAGGGTCCAGAGGAGGGAAACAAAAATGATTAAGGGGCTGGAGCACATGACTTATGAGGAGAGGTTGAGGAACTAGACTTGCTTAGTTTGCAGAAGAGAAGAATGAGGAGGGATTTGATAGCAGACTTTAACTATCGGAAAGGTGGTTCCAGGGAGGATGGAGCTAGGCTGTTCTCAGTGGTAGTAGATGACAGAGCTAGGAGTGATGGTCTTAAGTTGCAGTGGGGAAGGTCTAGGATTGATATTAGGAAAAAGCTTTTCACTAGGAGGGCGGTGAAGAACTGGAAAGGGTTACCTATGAAGATGGTGGAATCTCCATCCTAAGAGGTTTTTAAGATGCGGCTTGGCAAAGCCCTGGCTGGGATGCTTTAGTTGGAGTTGGTCCTTCTTTGAGCAAGGGGTTGGATTAGATGATCTCCAGAGGTCCCTTCCAACCCTAATCTTCTATGATTCTATTATTCTGTATATGTGTTGCTACTATGGAGATCAATGTCCCTTCCTCTGACTTATTTATTAAGGTTCCTAATTTATTTTAGGTTAAAATGTATTTATTTTTAAATCGTTCCCTTTATTTTGCGGGCTGTTTTCATTAGTGAAGAAAATGCTTTTGTTTTGAAAGTTATTTATCTTATTAGTTTACAAAACATGATGTATCATGACTGCTGGCAGTGAAAGCAGTCATCTTGTACACTCACTACTATGTGGATCTGCACCAAACAATGTAGTTATTATAAATGTACAGTAAATGCTCAATATTAAGAGGTGCACTGTCATTGATATGTGCACAGATGTGCAGCAAGCACCACACAGTCCCTATCAGGCCCCAAATTGCTGCCTCAGCTTGAGCACAATACACCACAGCATGTTATTGTAGCTAGCTGTTAAAGTGCTTTTTCAAAACCTCGCTGAGGCATATAGCTCTGTGATGCGATCTTCCAATAGCCCTTGTGTCTGTCTGTTCAAGCTCAGCAGGCAGCAACTCCACCTCCACCCCTGTGGCAAGTTTCCCCACTTTGCTTCACAAATATTGAACACCACACAACAAGCAGCTCTAACCATTGGGATATTTTTCACACTCAGATCCAATCTGGTGAGTAAACAATGCCAGCGCCCTGCCAATCTACCAAAAACACATTCAACTGTCATTCTGAACCTGCTGAGCCTGTAGCTGAATCTTTCATTGGTGCTGTTGAGGTGGCTGGATTACAGCTTTATGAGCAGAGGAGTTAAGGGTAGGCTGGATCCACCAGCAATGCATCATTGTTGGCATTTCAATATCACGAATGGTAATCCACCAATTGGGAAAGAAGGTCCTAGCTTCAGCTTTCTGAATAGTCTACTGTTAAAGATGAAAGCTTCGTTCACCTTCCCTGACCAGCCAATACTGATGTCAGGGAAGTGTCCCCAGGGATCCACCAGCACTTGCATAATCATGGAAAAGTAGCCCTTTCTGTTGATGTACTGTGTGGCAAGATCCTCTGGGGACAAAATGGGGATGTGTGTGCCTTCTATTGCTCCACTGCAGTTCAGGAACCCCACAACTGCAAACCCTCCACTCTGTCCTGCACATTGCCAAGAGCCACAACCCTGCGTAGCAGGAGATAATTAAAGGCCCTGCATATTTGCATGACAACAGTGGATTTTCCCACTCCAAATTGACTTCCCACTGACTGGTAGCAGTCAAGCATTGCAAGTTTCCACAGGGTGCTTGCCACTCACTTCTCCACTGTCAGCACAGCTTCTATTTTGGTGTCCCTGGGTTGGACGTCTAGGGTGAGCTCGGTTTGCAGATGTAGGAATGTGGCCTTGCATATCTGAAAGTGTCAAGTCCTATGTGGGTTCATAGGAAATTGAAAATAGGTGTGAAAATTATGGGATAGGAATGATATTATGGGATGGAGAACATTGCATTATCGGAAGCTGAGCCCTCGCTCCCAGTCACCCCTGTTTGAGTCATTTCTGTCCCATAATGCATTGCCAAAACTACTCAAAAGACTGTGTCCTGAACAGTGGTGGATTGCACACTGGGATATCTACCCATAGTGCAACACACTGTGCATTGATAGCAGTGCTCCTGATAACTATATGCTGTGCTGACACAAAGAGCCAAGTATGTGCGCACACACACACACATATACTGACTGTGGCGGCTGTATGCCAAGGTAACTTGCATTGGCAGAACTTTGTAGTTTAGACATGGCCTCAGAGGATCACAGCTAAATATAAGGTTGGACAGATTGTTTAGCATAAGTAGTTAACACATATTCTAAAGGACCATTCAAGGTGAAGTGGCCCATTAAAATCTCTGCAGTCATAGGACAAAAAATGGGGGGAGGTTTAGTAGGCTACAGGTTGTTACAATAAGCCATAAATCCAGGGCCTCTGAGTCCATGATTTTCAGTATCTAGCAAAGTTATTAATTTAATTTCCCAGGCTCATCTTTTGGAAGTGTTGTGCATGTTTCCTTGGAGAGCCAGGACTGAGAGGTCAGACATGGAGTGATCGTTTTGTGAAAAGTGTTCATCCACTACTGAGATAGTGTTTTTGTCTTTTATCATTTTTTTCCGTGAGTTCATTTGAGAGCATACTGATTGTCTGGTTTCACCCACATAGTTGTTGCTTGGGGCATTTTATGCACTGGGTGAAGTACACCACATGTTGTGATAAACATGTGTAGGACCCATGGATCTTGAAAGGTTTATGTGGTGAGGTATTGATCATCGTAGCAGTGAAGATGTGTATGTGGGTTTTGCATCTGTTCTGGAAGAGAGAGCTCTGTGTTTCTTGAAAGTTTCTCTTTCACCAACTGAAGTTGGTCCAATAAAAGATATTACCCCACCCACCTTGTGTTCCTAATATCCTGTTACTTACATGGCTACAACACATCAAACACACATTTAATGTTACCTGCAAAACCAAAAGAGTTAGAATTTTTTTTTTCCAAATCTTAGAGACAATACAGATATATCTGAAGGAAAACCCTTGTATACCTGTTCACTTCTTTTGGCTCAGAACAGAATTTGGATTTGGATTGTATTTTAAATGGCTACTTACAGGCCTCAAGTTTGTTAAAAACAAAACATTGGTGTTACACCTGGTTTCCAGTTTCACTAGCCTCAATGCCATATTGTTAACTAATCTGATTCACTTGAATTCCTCACTAAAATTGTTTACTTCTAGATAGCGGTAAATTTACCATTGGTAGCCTTTTGCTGGTGATTCTTTATGTTGAGATTTAGTTCTTCAGTGGCATAATTAGATCCACAAAATGGACTTTGAGGAACATTTTTCTGGTGACATAAAAGAAGATAACTAATATCATACAATCTGTAGCATCCCATGGAATAGATCATAATTTATTATCCCTTATCAATCCAAAGAAACTCTGTAATAGGGTATCTGGTTTCAATTGCTGTGTTTTATGACATGTCAGGAAAAGCTCTCTGTTTCTTACCAGGATGTTACTTGGATCTTTTCCTACATGTAAGTGGGTTAGACACAAAACAGCTTCCAATCTTTAAGCCCTTCCAAAATTACAGTTAAAGGGCTGTCAAAGGAAGCAATAGATCACACAAGATGAAATGTAGATGATAACTTCTTCACAGCTGTGATATCGGCCTGTCTACCTCCTTGTTCAGAACCAATTCCAGAACAGAAGTCCAGATGGTTCCCTTCTTCTCAGTTTGCTTTTCTAAAGTGCAGTTCTATCTCCAGCTTTTTTCTATGAACCTGGGTTGAAGTTTGTCCATACTAGTCAAACTCTGCTATTCCATATTCAGTCAGTTCTCAAAGCAAAATACAGAGCAGGTAGTGTGGGGTTCCTAGTATTTACTTTTAAGTGATAAACAAAAATCACTTTTTCTTTCTAGACATGATATTTTCCCTCACATTTGTGAAAACTTTGAGAGCTATGTGTTGCGTTGGCTCTTTGCTAAGATCTCAGGAGTGGCACTTAATTTGCATATACATTTATATATTTTTAAATTACAGCTATACAGTAATTTTCTTGTTCGTATAGCTCCATATGAGAAATTGCTTCATTTCTCCCAGCAATGGAAATCAAACATTTGAAGTGTCATTAGCACAGAATTGATTGCCTGTTACAGCAGTTTGTCTCTATCGGCTCCATTTCCCTACATAAAGTATAGTGTATGGGAAGGCAACTGCATGCCACATGTTAATATTCCATGGCCACATTTAGTCTGCAGGCTGCACTTAGGATGCCCCTGTTTTGCCTCATTAAACTGAATTCCATTTGTAATTAACCAGACTGATGCCTTAGTGATTGGGAAAACAAAAACAAACAAACAAAAAAACCTGAATAACTTTCTAAACTTGTTGTTTCTTTGTCGTCATTTGAGGATATTCTACTGGTTTCACTTTATTCACTAAACGGCAACATAGGCTTAAATCTGGCTGCAATGTGCAGTTTTGTCACTGAATTCAGTGGGGCCAGGATTTCACCCAAGGACCCCAAAATCCCATTGAACTGGATTTTGGTACCTAATTCCCTCAGTCTTTTTTGAGAACTCCATACATATAGCATGGCACTGATCATGGCCTGTTTAGTGAAGCTCATACACATTCCCTCAGGAAGGGAGACAAATAAAAAGTACCCCAATTGCCAGCAGAGGAGCTGAGACAGAGAGGTGAAGGCCAAGATTTTCAGAAATTTCTGATAATTGCTTTGAGATGTTTCGAGATTTGCATGTCCAGCTTAAGAAACAACTCTAATTTTTCAGAGATGCTAAAGGTTCAAACATCCCATTGATCTGAACTGGAATCATGGGTGCTCTTGTCACTTCTGAAAGTTAAACCTGAGGGGCCACACCCTTGGTTCCAGTCGAGCTGCACTCAGCAAGGGATCTGAGAGGGAAGGGAAGGACGGTGCCTCTAAGCTACATTTCCACTTCCCCAATCTTGGTGTTAGCTGGGAGCCCATCCAGTGTCAGAAAGACTCTTGGTTTATCCTGACAGTAACGGGCCCCTAGAGATCATTCTGCGAGACAGTGATCACCAGAACACACAGCGATCCTCAACACATCCCTTTTCACTTCAATCCACGTACTAAGCTGGGTAGGGGATACTTGGAATGGATGGAGCAAAGCCATCTGAACTGATTTTACTTCCTCAGCTGCCTCATTAGAGCAGATTTCTGGCAGCTTTGCGGTCAGACAGAAAAGATGGGGGAGGGGACACTGACTAGCTATGGCAATCAGGCTACCAAAAATGGAAGCAACTCAACTTTACTTGTCACAGCTGAAAATTTAGTTTTGGTGGCTTGTTCGGCATCACATAAGAAGCTTGTGGTAAAAGTGGGTAGAGAGCCCTGATCTCTGATGTAAAGGACCCATTTGCCATCTCTTAGACTAAAGACAGTTATGCCATCTGTAAAATAGGGCTTAGTAAGGCGTTGTCAAGTGCTTTGCAATCTTTTACAGACAGAACAATGCAGACCTTTGGAAAGCTACAGCTCTGTGTAAATATTATCAACTGACCCTGCAACTTGGAGGAGAATGTTTGTGACAAACATCTTCTGTAGAGAGAAAATTTGGTTGCAATTTAATTCTAAACTCCTATATCTGTTGGGATCATTTTTGTGTTTGTTTCATCTAACTGCACCAAGTGCCTTTTCATTTAAAAGTGGTAACATTTAAGTGTGACATCTTCACAATGCAAACTCTAGAAAGTAAGGAAATGCCAAGTTATGGGACATCTCTCAACTATTCCCTAACATGCAAATAGCATGTTTCTACTGACACTGACATGCTCTGTAATGTCACAAAAATCTTCAATTTGTCTCCAAAAGATAAGGCAATACATGCAGAACATTAATTTCTCTTACAGTATAATTAATTACAAATCCAGCAATGTTAGTAAAGATAAATGTTGATATATGTGCACACGGTAAGTTTGCAGTGTGTTAGGAAGGAAAGCTTGAGATTGTAATAACTTTGAGAGAATCTTAAACTCTTCTGTACTCTTCATACAAAACAACAATAACAAAAACAACCTTGAACCTGAATGAAGTCAGTACTGTGCATCTATGATAAATAATTTACAAATACTCTGGTATACACAGAATAATACGTGCTAAAAGATAATACGTACGTGTGTGTTAGTTTGTAGAAAACAGTTGTTTGTATGATATATTATTTGAGCAATAGTATGTGATTATGTAATTAAAGATTATCATAATATATGTGCAACAGGGCTCAGTCAAGGTTATGCATAGAATCTTTACTTTGGTATTTCCTCACTTTGTATTGGTTAACTATGCAGCCGTACCAATCTCTCAGCATAGTTTATTGTACAAAATTGTAGATTAAATTGGTGACAAACTGTGTTGCTAAAAACATATTCCTTTGAATAGGTAGTGTGGGTACCGTACAGCAAACCAGCTGAAAATGTGGCCTTACAAGGGTAGGCCAGTCCCATGTTGGACTTTTTTTCCCTAGAATATGAGTGTGGAGCAGTGGTACAGTCCTCTGTAGAGTTTTTGGCCAATGAATTTATATTTCTAACTCTTGCAGCCTTGACACAACCCCCACCTGTGCTGGAGAGAGTGAGCAGTGTAGAGCTTGGCCATATCCAAAATGGAGGAGGAGGGGGAAGTTGACCTGTTTGTACCATGCCTGCTGAACAGTGGAACAATGGTGGCCATGCTCCTTTTTGGGCCTTGCTCACCTGTGGCAGACTAGCACTTGTCCCTACCAAATCACTCTAGTAATAATAATATTAAAGTTATAGCAATGCCCTCAAAATGGAGCTCATGCTTTAAGGTTATCTGGACAATGAGGAATGTTGCTTTCAGCTTCAGGAATGGAACATCTCATTTGAATCCTCTTACACTCATGCTTAGTGAATGCCCTGGCTGGCTGGCTGGCTTTCAGGTAGAATTTAAGTTATTGGTTTTTGATTGATGAACCCTCAGATGCCTGAGACCTCCTAGGCAACACAGCCACACTTGTAATCTAAGTAGACTCTGAAAGGTCCTTGATTTATATGGGAGAAATGTGCTGGCAGGGCAATCTTAGTGGTAGCTCTTTGACATTCTCTTCTTGGTCCAACATAGCCTGATCATCTATCATCAGGGCACATCATTTGGGGAAGGTGGTAAAGAAATAGGATCTAAAGGAGTTAATGGCTGACTTCCTTTGTTTTGATTATGCCTGGATTTTCAGATGCTAGGCTGATAAGGGTGTCCTTGTGTATTGTATACAGTCTGCATGTGACTTTTTAAAACATGCTCGTAGAGTACATATGTATGGATAGAAGCCTTGTTTATCAGAAGTTGAAATAAACACTGGTTTTATTATGTTTTGCAGACTAATGAACAATGGACGTATGGGGAGGATGGGGCTGTACTTTAACTCTTTAAACATATTGGCAAATGGAGCAGAACCCAAGTCCTCCTAGGTGTTTTAACATAGCCTCAATAAAGCTGCATATTTTTCTAAAATGCCTCCGCTGGTGAGCTCTTGTAATGTACTTAGCATCACAATGCACATTATTAGTTACTGAACAATTACGTAGCATACACACCACAAGTGTACCTCCTTGTATCAGGCTGCAATTCTGCAATGGTTCCTTATCTCTAGTGACCCCTCTAGGTGGCCAGTCTGTGCAGACCACTTGCTTCTAGGTTTACCTCTGTCTTGGCCCTCCTCATAATTACGTAAAAGTTAAAATCCCCTTCCAGAGTAACAAATCCCACTGAAAGTCCAGGTAAACCTCTAGACTAAGAAGTCTTCCATCCCCTCAGGCTCCACTGAAGTGCTGTTATGGGCCCTATCTCAGGGCCATCCTCCCACAGGAACCTTACCTGCTTCTGCAGAATTCCTTCTCTTTTGCTACTGTGTAGCAGGTCCCCCCCTCCACTATCTCCCTCCCTGGGGAGTGTTGCAGCTTCCTCAACTGTTCTCCCTGATCCTTCTAGGCCCTGGTTTCACTACACCAGGACGCTACCCAGCTTCTATGGCTTCATTCTCTAGTGAGCGTCTTTAGTCTGCTTATAAGACAGAGGTGACTAACATCTCATTGCCTAATTCCACTCCTTCAGTCTAGGGGGCAACCAATCAATGACCGCACAGTGTGGAGCATGTAACTAACTGGTTTTTTTCTTCTCTAACAGGTAATGAGGATTCACCCCCAAAACTTCTGCATTCCATCACTGTTTCCAAACTAAAGAAAAGCTTACTTTCTCTTTAATAATGTTTATTTTCCAATCTGTGGTGCAGATAATAGTGTTTATATTTTGGCAATGGTCCCAACATTAATAGAAAACAAACTAATAGGCCTACAGTCCCTGTATATTTTACAGTCAGTGCTTTAATATCTGGAGTACTGTAACATGGAACAAACGATTCCAGGCAATTGGTTTTTTTTTTTTTTTCTGCACAAATATACTGTACTCTTCATTTGAGATCCAGGTGTCACATTTGCCTCTGTCTGCCATATCCTTTAATTTATTCTACTCTTTCTATAGCCCTTTCTCTTTCTCTTATTTTGTTCTGGTTCATATATTTCTAAGTAACCAAATTTTTATGTTGTCCTATCTTTTCTCTCATTCTGTATTACCCTCTTCCCCCATATTCCCACTCTCTGTGTACCTTACTGACTTCATGACCCATTTCAAATCACAGGTTAGGAGCCATCTCTTCTGTCTGTCCTAACAAAAGGCATATGAACCCTAACTCTCTCCCTAATAAAACTATCCCAGGGCAGATTCTGATTTTTCATTACTGTGAATCTGGATTAGCTCCTTTGGAAATGTTCATTTTATGGTGAATCTTGCTGTAATCATTTAACACTTCTAGATTAGGGAAGTGATTGTGAAATATTTTGTAATCTAAATAGTTCACATCTATTTGTATGGTTAGACTCTGGCTATGAACTGTTTTGTGATGTGTGTGTATGTATGTACATATATATAATGTTAAACATAATATACAAGTTCAGTGTAGTGGATTTGGCCATAAAACAAGTTAGAGAAATTAATAACCATTATCATTAAAGCTAGAAGGAAAAAAATATCTTTCTTTAAGGATTTGTTAACACTATGATTCTTATATCATGAATGAATGGTTAAACAGTTAAAGATTATTGAGAAACTACTACATACAGTGCAAAATATATCTAGATGTAAAAAAACTAAGTTTTGTATTTTTGGCTAATTCATCTTGTAAGTATTTTGTGCACCCACCAAATTTTTATTTTTTATGTCATTTCAGGGGAGACTGAACAATTTTTGTCAAAAGGGCCTTTTTTTTCACTCAATATTTCCACTAGCAGGCAATAAAATTTCTTAGAGTCGTTCAAGTTTGCAAAAATGAACACATTTAAATGAAAAACCACCTTTCAGTATAAAGATTTCATCCAGCTGTAATATCTTCCTACTTTACAAGGATGTTGGGAGGCCCATCTAAACAATGTTAGTGAAGTGCTTTAAAGTAAAAGACCAGGTGGAGCCCAGACATGGGAAGAAATAAGAATAACAATGATAAAAACTCTATACATCTTGTTCAAAAGTTTTTCACAGAAAATATTTTGCACATATCTGGTCTAGATGTCCCCTGCTCACTTAACTGAGCATAGAACAGGATCCTCATGGTGCATTTATTTTATGACCCAGCTGACATTTCTCAAGAAAATGCTACACGACTAACATTTTTTTTTTTTTCTTGTGAATGACAAATGCCAATGACTTCTTTTAAGTGAGGAGTTCCTTGGAAATGTGTATATGAAACCTTGAAAAGTATCTTGCAAGCACTTCTGCTACAAAAATAATATTCTCTTATGTTAATGGTAAATAATTATGCTGAAAGTCTAATAATATAAGCTAATTTGTTATCATTATTGAATGTTAAACTTTACAAAAATTACTCCTGTTTGGATGTTTATCTATAAAACTGTTGAGGTCTGAAAAATGGGGTTGAAAATCTCACAGGAAAACAATCCTACTTGAGAGATTTCTAGTACTTTCTTCTGCTTGGATGAGAAATATAGAAACCAGTCTATTCGAATTCTTTGAGTGGGTCAACAAGCATGTGGACAAGGGTGATCCAGTGGGTACGGTATTCTTAGATTTTTATAAAGCTTTTGACAAGTTCACTCACCAAAGGCTCTTAAACAAAGTGAGCATCATGGAACAAGAGGGAAGGTTTTCTTGTGGATCAGTAATTAGTTAAAAGGAATCAAAGGATAAGAATAAATGGTCAGTTTTCACAATAGAGAGAGGTAAATAGTGAGGTCCTCAAGGATATGTGCTGTTCAACATAATCATAAATGATTTGGGAAAAGGAGGAAACAGTGAGGTGGCAAAATTTGCAAGTGATACAAAATCACTCAAGATAAGTTCAAAGCTGATTGTGAAGAATCACAAAGGGATCTAACTAAATTGGATGACTGCGCAGCAGAATGGCAGATGAAATTCAATGTTGATAAATACAAAGTAATGCACATTGGAAAACATAATCACAATTGTGCATACAAAATGATTGGGTCTAAACTAGCTGCTACCACTCACGACAGAGTTGGGGGCAGTTCTCTGAAAACATCTGCTCAATATGCAGCGACAGTCAAAAAAGCTAACCAAATGTTAAGAACCATTAGGAAAGGGACAGATAATAAGATGGTAAATATTATATAAATCCGTGGTATGCCCACACCTTGAATACTGCATGCAATTCTGGTTGCCCATCTCAAAAAGGATATATTAGAATTGGAAAAGATACAGAAAAGAGCAACAAAAATTATTAGGGGTATAGAATAGTTTCCATATTAGGAGAGATTAAAAAGATTGGGACTGGCTAGCTTAGACAAGAGATGGCTGTGGGGGGGGGGAGGGAGGGGATATGATAGCAATCGATAAAACAATGAGTGGTGGGGAGAAAGCAAATAATAACCAAGTGTTATTTACCCTTTCCCAAAACACATGAATCAGGGGTCACCCAATGACATTAATAGGCAGCAGGTTTAAAAAAAAAACATGACAAAGTATTTCTTCACACAACCACAGTCAGACTATGGAACTCATTGCTAGGAAATATTGTGAAGGCCAAAATTATAACTGGGTTTGAAGAAGAATTAGATAAATTAACGGAGGATAGCTCCATCAATGGCTATTAACCAAGATGGAAAGGGATTCAATCCCATGCTCTGGGTGTCCCTAAACATCTGACTGCTAGAAAGAGATGACAAGGATGGATCACTCAGTAAATTGCACTGTTTTGGTCACTCCCTCTGAAGCAATTGGCACTGGCCACTGTTGGAAGACAGGATGCGAGCTAGATGTACCATTGGTCTGACCCAGTATGGCCATTCTTATGTTTTTTTAATAGTAATTTGAGACTGCTACTTTTAGGCCCAGATCCTCAGGGGCTAGGTGTCTAATTCCCATTTAATTCAATCGCTTAGGTGTCTAAATACCTTTGAGGATTTGGGGCCTGATCCCAAAAGAAGTCAAGATACAGAAGTCTGGAAAAATGAAAGAGAGTGTTGTTACATTTTAGTAACTGGATCATTCATCTCACTGATTATTGTTGGAGGCCCAGTACAATTTGAGTTGCTTGACCACTGTCCTACAGGCTTAGCATAGCTTCAGTTGCTTGCTTGGCTATTTTGACCCCTGTAACATGACATCTTTCAATTGGCAGAGACTGAATAACAGTATAGATGTCTAAGTTTCTGCATAGCACGGCACATAAGACAAAATACAGATACTATATGCTTGCAGCTGCACATAGATAACAGTGATGGGAATAAGAAGCTATCCTTGAATGTCTGGGGTACACTGTTTTATTGCCAAGGCGCATACTTTTACTCCGCCCCTCCTATCACCAGATGTTGTTTTGACGACCCCAATTATTATGGTGAGAATGAAATGTAGTTAAGGGTGGAAACCCAATGTAGGTAATTAGCATATATGATAATAAGAAAGAGATAATTAGGTGAAGGTTGTTTATGGAAGGATATAAGTAGTTACCACTTAGACAAAGGGGGACGCTCCATCAACACCTGACTCCACAGGAGGTGCTGCCGGTTGGACAGAGGCCACTGACTCCCTGGCGGGGCCCCTGAAGAAAGCTGTTCCTGTATACAGCCTTCTGAGTGACGGCTTAGCTCTCCAGGCTTAGTGAGTATGATATATTGTAGTTAATTTTAGGCTTTGTATCTAACTAGTATATTTATAGAAAACCTTGCACATTAAACCTTATTGATCTGCAAATCAGACATACCGTGTCTCACTGGTATTCACACTGATCACAAAGTATCCAGAATCAACAATTGTATACATTTGATACTGTAGGGTCAGTCTTGTATAAATTTTAGAGGAAGTTTGGAAATTGCCTTGGAGACACGACTTCCTTTACTCCCTTTTCTCTCCTGCTAAGAAGTTTCTGTTCCTTTTCACCATTCCCCCACCTATGGATCTCCTGCCAATCACCCTCTTCTCCGTAAGAGTCCTGATGTTTACATCTGTTTCAACTTTTCTCATTTAAAAATAAATCCTTAGCTTATGTCTGAGGAAGGGGGTGCCATGTGCAACGGGATACCCTGTATGACCATATGGTTTGAAGTCCTTATCATTGGCTCTGTTAACCAGCATCCTCTGTTCTTAGTGCAGTGAGAGCCAATATGTGTCATCTCTGCACACCTATAAGGCTAAGCTTGTTCATCAATACTGAACTCTATAGGGCATCATTTGAATTGCTTTAGTTACCTCCATTAAATTTTTATCTAACTAAATCAGTAAAAAACATTTCAAAATGTACTTTAAGAATAGAGGGAATGAAAACCACAATAAAGATATCAAGAATACATCCTTTCTGCATTTACTCAATCTTTGAAATGCATAAAAAGAAACTTAGCATGTGTATATGTTCCTTGCACAGTGCAAGACTCTTTTCTTTACATAAACCTTCCTTCCCTAAGGAGTGCTACTTTAATAGCCAGCTGACACTTCATTTGTAATTAATCTCCAAATGAACTGGGGGAAAGTGTGTGTAAACCACTGAATGAGAGAGAATTTGGTTCAACTAAAACCTCAATATACTCTTACAAACTCCTGTTTAAAGACCCTAGACAAATGTTGCCTAATATCTGATTTTGGCACCAGTTCTTGTAGTGTGCTCATTTTGTATCCAGAGCTGTTTGCCATCAGATGATTTCGTAGATTCCAAAGCCAGAAGGTACCATTGTGATCATCTTGTCTGACTTTCTGTATAATACAGGCCACAGAGCATTCCACAAATAATTCCTAGAGAATATCTTTTAGAGAAAAAAATCTAATCTTGACTTAAAATGTTCCCATGATGGAGAATCCACTATGACCCTTGATAAATTGTGTGAATGATTATTTGCTCTCTAAAAAGAAAACAAACAAACCCCCACCCCAAAACTTGCACCTTTTTTCTAGTCTGAATTTGTCTAGCTTCATCTGCCAGTCATTGGATCATGTGATACCTGTCTCTATTAGATTGAAGACCCCATTATTAAATATTTGCTCCCAATCTAGACACTTACAGACAGTAATCAAGTCACCCTTTAACCTTCTCTCTTTTAAAATAAACAGATTGAGCTCTTTAAGTCTATCCCTATAAGCTGATACATTGTTATGCCATGATCCTATCTTCTTTATAGGAACACAGATCTCAGGTACTGGCTCACAAATAGGGAAAAAAAACCTGAAATGGGTGAATTTTATTAGTCACTGAACTTACAGCATGGAACTAAAAAAGCATTAAAAAACTCCATCTCTCACAGTACAAGCTGGTACTGCTGTTGTCTAATATGTCAGTGTGCATTTCAGGATCCTTTCACCAAAGAAGGAAAGGATGAAGTAATCTCATAAAACGTTTCTGTGGATCTGTTTATGCACTTTGGTCGTGGAAAGAGAGGAGATAACAGAATATAATTAATAGTCTCCCTTATTTGTCTCAGAATTCCATACAAATGAACATTTTCACGCACTGCATAACGAAAATATCTTAGTCCTAAGCCAGGCCTTAGCATTTCAGGTTAAAGGGAGTCTTTCAATTGACTTCAATAGGTTTTTAATACAGACCCCCCCTAACGGTAAGACTATAGTTCACTTTCCAGAATCTTCCATTTTGTGATCTCTCTGCTGGGACATTTGACAAGGCTGGTTTGTGAGGTGGACATCTATCCACTGGACTGGCCAACCTATGCCACATACTGGGTTGTAAATCCACCAAACAGCCATCTGGGCTTTCCATTGGTCAAATCTAGATTGAATTATGGCCTTCATTGGACATGTGTTAGGGGTTTTATTTGTTTGGTTTTTTTCTTTCCCACATACCCCTGAGCCAACGCGTCCCCCTCTTCTGCTGCATATTTCTCTGTTTGACTCCACATACCAAAGCAGGATCACTAAATCGAGCATTTGGATGTTCAGAGTGGTATTTAGTATGTAAATATCCTCTTGACACAATGCTGATTTAAGTATCCAAATGCAGGAACTGGAAGTCCTGTAAAGGCATGTTTGAGAATTAGGCTATATCTCCTTAAACTCTATTATATGAAAATCAATAATCGATAAACAAAGTGCTGTGAGAGTTTGTGCACTACTTAGAGATATGCATCTAAAAGTGTTCTTTTTTCTATAATACTGTACTTTTGTACTCTCTCCTGCTTTCATACCTGTACACAAATATCATTAAAAACATTTCCCAGGAACTGACAAATACCAGAACAATGGATTTGTCCCAGTTACTTGCCCTAGGTATATCTATAGTATTGCCACATTTGAGGTGTCCAAATCTTTGAAAAAATCCTCGGAAATGCCACCTTTCTCATTTTTAGTTGCTCAGAGTTCTATAAAAGTGAACAATGCTTTCATTGCTGTTAGCCATCTTCATTTATTTCTTACCTTTTTTTCCTGAAAGCTTTACTCCTATTTTTCCCTGGACACTGAATGACAACAAAGCAAACAAAATGTACAGCAATAGGGCTCTATAAGCCTGGCAGAGCTTGGATTAGAAAAATAAGTGTCAGTTCATGCATAAAATTGTCTAATTTCTTTAATCCATCCTCTACAGATACTGAAAGTACCTAAGACTTCAAGGCAAGATGTTTCAAAGCTTAGCTAGTTTAAAAATGGATCTTAATCTTGAGCAATAAACAATGAATTCCTGACACAGTGCAGCTGCTAGCATCATTAGTCCATTCAGCAGTGTTCACTTACTATATGCAAGAAGAAAAATGGCATGGTGCACAAGACACTTTACCAGTGAAAGAATTAAACTAAAAAAAAAAAAAAAAACCAACCCTGGTCTCTTCTAAAAGCAGAAGGATATCAACTACTAAAATGAGCTTCATCGACAAGGAGTCACTTTTCCTAAAGGAATATTTTCATGAGTCAACTTGAATA
The DNA here is from genome assembly GCF_026122565.2 of Emydura macquarii macquarii. Lineage (NCBI taxonomy): Eukaryota > Metazoa > Chordata > Testudines > Chelidae > Emydura > Emydura macquarii. Next base: position 9,904,312 of record NW_027131283.1, read on the forward strand.
GAGATGGAAATGTTTAAATAACTGATTTTTTTTGGGGGGGGTGTCGTGAGGATGTGAGGGTTGCTTTGTTTAGTTACTAGTACAAGTTAGGCCTCTTCTAGCTGCTTGAAACTTTGACAAATTAACTAAAATAAAACCTTACTGCTTTGTGTCTCCAAATATAATAGGGCCAAATAATTTCAAAGCACTTTGGAATCATTGACTATGGCACTATTGGTAAATAACGTGCTTTTCCCGCCTCTGTCACCTGCCATTCATATTTCATCTAAGAATAAAATGGGCTATAAACCACAGCAGGAAAGATATTGTGGACAGTTCATGTAGCCAGCCATATAAACTTTCACATTGCAGACTAAAAATATGGCTGGTTGAAAAATCTTGAGTGAAACATTTTACTGTCAAAATGTTTCAGGGAAAAATATATTAACTTTGGGAGAATTTTTCCATGAGGAAAATAAAAATAAAATATTTCATCTTGGGTTGCATTGATGCAAGTCTTTACATTTGCCTGAGCCATTGTGGTGTCTCATGAAAGTTGTAGGTCTGGGTCCCTCATGCTCCTGTTCTCCTAATAGCTTTTCTGCCTGGCTGGACTACATTCCTTGATGCACCACAGTCTCTCCCCGTAACTGAGTTGACTCATTGCATCAAAGGCATTTCAAATGAATTCTTTTCTGAACCTTTCATTCTGCAAAAATGATGATATTTAGACTTTGTCCCAATTCAGAAATATTGGAATTTCCTATGGGATGGAAATTCCAGTTTCTGATCAGCTCTAGATATAAGTGTTGCAGGAGTAAATATTTCAATTTTCTCTAGATATTTTTCTATTTAATAACTGTCCCCGTTAACATCACTTTTATACTGATAGCTTGCAGTATTTCATTTGGTCTTGGACTACTCATTACACCTTGATTTTTAAAGATATAGGGGCAAATTTTGCCATCAGCTATGCATTTGCAGCTGCTGTTGGCTTCAGTGGGATTTGCACACATGTATCTGAGGGCACAATGTTGACCATGCAATAGAGAGCAGCAAAGAGTCCTCTTTTCTAATGAGAGGATAGACTTGACTGGATGCAGACATGCATGAGCAATATATACATGAGCATCATGTACAGTACTCATGACCACTAAAACAATTCCTATTTAATTAGGACAGCCTCTAGAGCAGTGGTCCCCAAACATTTTCCCTGCATGAGCCCATTTTCAGATGTATTGTTTCCCACTACCCCAGACAGCATGGAAGTTGCAGTTTAAAAATGGTGTCCTCCATGCAGTGTGACATGCAAAGTCATGCCACAAGGGGGATGCCATTTTGCTTTACAAAACAACATCCTCTGGACCGCATAATCTCACACACATATGTTGCATGTGAGGTCACGTTGTGTGGAGGAGGCCATTTTATAAAATGGTATCCTCTGGATTGCCGTGATCCCATCTGCTGATGAAGTGACCCCAGTTGGGGTCACGACCCACAGTTTGGGAACTGTTGCTCTAGAGAATAGGACTTGAAACAGTAATGTCTCCGTCTTGATGGCTAAGAGCCACATTTGATATTTATATAGAATAGCATCTAACTCTAGTTCTGTTGAAATGGGACTACCTATAGCATTCAGTCCAAGTGAAGGGGACTGAATTGAGCATCTCAGAATAGAAAGGATACATCGAGCTGTCTGCAGCTTTCACCATTCTTGTCTCTGTAAAGCAGTACTACTTAATCATGAGGTGCTTATATTCCATGCTCCACTAACAAGATCATCTTAACTTTTATTATGTCATGACACATTGCACCCAGCAAGCAACATAAAAGGCAATGAGAATAGGTTCTTTAAATACATTAGGAGAAGGAGAAATATTAAGGAAAGTGTAGGTCCTCTACTTATTTGGGAAGGAGAGCTAATAATGATGACATCAAGAAGGCTGAGATATATAATGCCTATTTTGCTTCAGTCTTCACCAAAAAAGATAAAGATACTCAACTCAATTAATATTAACAACAAGGAGGAAGGAACATAAGCCAAAACAGGGAAAGAACAGGTTAAAAATATTTAGAGAAATTAAATATGTTCATGTCATCAGGGTCTGATTAATTCATTCAAGGATATAAAAGAAATTAGCTGAAGCAATTATCTTTGAGACCTCATGGAGGACTGGAGAAGGGAAAATATAGCACTTATCTCTAAAAGGGAGAAAAAAAGAGAACACGGAATTATAGACCACTCAGCCTAGGTTTGACACCTGGAAATATACTGGAACAAATTATTAAACAATCAATTTGTGAGCACCTAGAGGATAATAGGATTATAAGAAATAGCCAGCGTAGATTTGTCAAGAACAAATAATGGCAAACCAAACTATTTTTCTTATTTTGACAGTGTTACTGGCCTAGTGGATAGGGGGAAAACAGATATGTCTTGTTTCCAGTGTTGTAGCAGTGTTGGTCCTAGGATACTATAGAGAGAATGTGGGTGAGGTAAATATCCTTTATTGGACCAACTTTGGTTGGTAAAATATGATATGAAATATATTGAGTTTTAGTAAGACTTTCGATGCATTCTCATATGGCAAACTTGGGAAATGTGGTTAGATGAAATTACTATGTGGTTTTTGCACAATTGGTTGAAAGACTGTACTCCAATAGTAGTTATCAGTGGTTCACTGTCAAATTGGGAGGGCATATTTAGTCGGCTCCCACAGGGGACTCCTGGTTTCAGTACTATTCAACGTTTCATTAAAGACTTTGTTGATGGAATGGAGAGTATGCTTATAAAATTTGTGGATGATACCAAAATGGGAGTACTTTTGAGAACAGGATTAGAATACAAAAGGACCTTGAAAAAGTGGAGAATTGGTTTGAAATCAACAAAATGAAATTCAATAAAGAGAAGAGAAAAGCATTTCATTTAAGAAGGAAAATTCAAATGCTTCACTACAAAATAGTGAATAACGGGTTAGGTGGAATACTACTGAAAAGAATCTGTTGTTTATAGTGGACCACAAATTGAATAAGTCAGCAATGTGATGCAGTTGCAAAAAAGGCTAATATTCTGGGGTGTATTAACTGGGGTGTCATATATAAGCCATGGGAGGTAACTGTGCCTCTCTACTTGGCATTACTGAGGCCTCAGTTGGAGTACTACGTCCCGTTCTGGGCACCACACTTTAGGAAAGATGTGGACAAATTGGAGAGAGTCCAGAGGATAGCAATAAAAATGATAAAAGATTTTCAAAACATAACCTAGGAGGAAAGGTTAAACAAATTGGGCATGTTTAATCTTGAGAAAAGAAGATTGGGATTGGAACCAGATAAGTCTTCAAATATGTTAAGGGCTGTTTTAAAGAGGACTGTGATCAGCTGTTCTCCATTTCCCACAACTGTTTTTGTTCTATTGAACATAGAACAAAAAGTAATGACTTAATCTGCAACAATTGAAATTTAGGTTAGATATTATGGAAAACTTTCTAACTCTAATAGTGTTTGAGCTCTGGAATAGGCTTCCAAGGGAGATTGTGGAATCCCTATCACCGGAGGTTTTTAACTCCATCATTGAAGGTTAGACAGACATGTGCCAGGGATGGTCTAGGTTGACTTGGTCCTGACCTAGCACATGCTCCTGGACTTGATGACGTCTTGAGATCCCTTCCAACCCTACGTTTCTATAATTCTATGTGTTTGTCTGGATACCATTTCAAGGAAGAAAGTTGTGACCACAGATTTTATCCATTACCAGTGTTCAAATACCATGGTCTACTCATGTCATAAACTTTATTCAGGATAGAAGGAGTATAAGAAAAGCAGATATACTGTAAGCTTGAAGCAATATACAGTAATAGGAAACATTATTACAAATCACATTCACATAACCCTTTTTGCCTTCAGCCAAATCGTATTATGTTACATAACAAGCATAGAAATTATACAGGTAGACTGTGTAGCTGTTGTTCAGTCCAGCAGATAGGAATCTAAGGCTGGTCTATGCTAGAAAATTAGGTCAGTTTAACTATTTCAGACAGGAGTGTGAAAAATTGACAGAAGAATTTTTCCATCTATCTAGCTACTGTCTCTTGGGGAGATGGATTACCTATGCCAAAAAGAGAATCTTTCCTGGTGGCACAGGTAGTGTCTACACTGAAGTGTTAAAGCAGTGAACCTGTGCTGCTGTAGCATTTTAAATGTAGACAAGCTCGAAACCTAGTAATATATGCTATATCCTGTTTATTTTCATTTGTACAGCTCAAAGAGTAGCTCATCAGAAATTCAAACTCTAATGTAGACAAGTCACTCTAGCAGCTAGAGCTCTTAAATTATTAATACCAATGAATGAGATGTCATTTAAAACCACTTACTTTTTTCTTTACAAATGAGATTTAAAAATCTGAATCTGTCTTCTACAAGAAAAATATCACTTAAAATCAACTTCTGGGTATTTTGGTACATTTTAAATAAAGCCTTGTTAAAATGCAGCACAGGTCAGTAATAACTATATTGCCACAATCCAATGGTTATTGGGTGATTTATAGAAAACTAGTTTTGTGGTCTCAGATCAATTTCCAGTGAATTCTCATATAATATAAAGACACAACCACATTTGCCATTAATTGACACCATGGTTGGCTATCCTAGTAAAGTGGTGCAGAATAGAATGACCTACCTTCTCCTCCCTGTTCAAATTCATAAGCCAGTACCCCCACCAACTCATCAGCCACTACTTCCACTAGCCATAAATCCAGCACCAGCAACCTGTGACAGCCCTACACCCATTCTCCTGTGCCCTCCATAACTTCATCCATCATCTCCCTGGAGCACTGTACCTGTGAGTCTCACAATTTGAAGCTGAAAAGGACTGGGGTCATGACAAGAAATCTAAGGTAGCTTTGGATCCCAGGTGGATCAATTATGAGAGTCCTCCTAACAGATCCTTTTCTTCTTTTCTGATTTATGAGATTTCTGCCATGTAAAGACACCTCTTCCTGATATCTCCAGTCAGTTAGCAGCTCTCGCTTCCAGATTGAAGTAAGACAATCCTGTGCATTTCTTATGTAGATCTACGTGCATCTCCTCGCAGATGCCTTGAGTGGCATGTTGGCTCAGTGGTGCTGAGGAAATAAATGTTAATCACTCTTTCAACATTTTTCAATTTTTTTTTTCAACAAAAACCTGGATTTTTGAAAATGGAATTTGTGGAGGGAAAAAAAATCCATTTTAGTCTAAAAACTAACTTTTTTCAGCAGCTCTACTGGGACACATTGTGCCTCATAGCTACACACCTCTGAAGTTATTCTTGCAGATCAAGAGGGAAGCAGGATCAGCAAAAAAAATATGACAAGCCTTGTGCCAGCTCAGCTGTACTGACTGGCATATGAGAGGGATGGGAAGAGGATAGAGAATGGAATCCAACTCTGCCCTCTCTCTGCCTGCTTCCTGCTCACTGATGTTGAGAAATAGAATAGGCATATAGCACGCACAAGGTCTGTGTAGTCCAAACTGGGATTTGTGGAGTCTTTACCCCCCTGTTTGGTCAGTTAGTCCAAGACATACACTCATAGACTTCAAGGTCAGAAAGGACCAATATGATCATCTAGTCTGACCTCCTGCACAATGCAGGCCACAGAACCTTACCCACCCTCTTCAGTAATAGACTCCTGACCTCTGACTGAGTTATTGAAGTCCTCAAATCATGGTTTAAAGACTTCAGGTTACAGAGAATCCACCAGCAAGTGACCCGTGCTACAGAGGAAGGTGAAAAATTGAGCCCGTAATGTTTAAATAACACCTTTCTTTAAAGAAATAGAAATAGTATCCACAAGTGCCCAAGTGGGTGGTGTTCTTTGAATTAAAGCATTGAGAGCTTGCAATTACAATTACACTATCTGTATTCAAGCATTACATAACATAGAAAGTAGAGCAGTGTGCTAACTCTTTGATAATCACTATGTGAATATTTTCTGTTTCTCATATAACTTTTTTCCTGGTGAGGCAAAGAATTATGAAGTCTGGTGATTTTTTTCCCTTCATTCAAAAAGCCAAACAACCCTAGTAAAGCTCTGGGTATGAAAATTTCACACAGCTGTGCCACCTGCAGCATCATCACCACTTTACCACAGACTCAGGAGTCAAGTTCAGTAGGGAAAGAAGAATGGTCTGAAGAGAATTTGAGTTCATGATAATGCATTTTCCTCCCTGTGAAGATTGTTGTTGCCCAGACATGGCCTAGAGGAAGAGAGACTGATTTTGGGCTGCCTGTCGTTTTTGGGAATATAGGTCATCTTGTAGCAGAAATTAAACCTAGGATCTTACATGCAGTTTTGCAGTCAGGAAGCTTTGAATCACTAAGGATGAAGAGAGTCTAAAAATACTGGCTAAGAATGACAATGTCATGAATGTTGTTTGCTTTCCTTTCCTGATAGAAAATGAGACATGTTATACTGAATATGTGATATTCAGCTCAGATTTGTATAGCAATTTGACACTGTTTTTAAATGATGATAGCTTCTAAAATATTCCGAAGCAGATCCCAATAACTAGATATACATTTTGTAGAGACTAATGGCAGACATTTTGATCTAAACACTCAGTGCACTTGCAAGCCTGTAGTATACTTAATAGGTTTCTTTTATCTCTGATTCTCTGTGGCTGTGCAACAACAGATGGAAAGTATGTACAAACAAAAATGTAGTTTTATTGTAAGCACTGTCAGAAAGCAATGGCTGATTGCTAGACAAGTCACTCATTGGAACAACATTGCCTAGCAACACCACTCTATCAGAGAGAAATTGACATTGGTTTGAAGGGAAAGAGAAGTTAGAAATGGAGGGAAGCTTTGTTTGTTCAGATTAAGAGATGTGACTGATGTCTGTTACCAAGAAATAATGAGAGGAATATTTGCCTTTTGCGAGTATTCCTGCTTACTGTTTACCCCATTAAAATTCTAGCAGCAATGAACTCCCTGGTGTGTAGCTGAACCAATCTTTGATGCCACTAAGTGCTGGTATGAGGGGGTAGATCATCATGTCCCCACTGCTTCTCCGTCTCTCTTGGAATGTTTAGGGCCCACGAAGGCTTGCAGATGGAGCAGTCCTTGCACTCTGAGTCTTGATTTTTAAAATCCTTGGGACCTTCAAAGACTGGAAGCGCATTCGGAAGCTGTGAATGTGCCAATGGCATAAAACTACTCTTTCTACCTCTCGTCTACACTGGTTTCAGGAAATCTACACTGGAAATTCAAGAAAACTCCCACCATGGCACTACCATTAGTCCAACTGCACCAGTGATTCCAAAAATGGGAGTGCTCATGTGGGAAAAGATGCCAGAGTGTTTACTACTGTGTTGTCTTATCCCATGACAGTGCCGTAGTAGGAGATTTCACCCAAAACTTCTGGCTTTGAGATTTCAAGCTTGATTTCTTTACTTCACTGCTTCAATGGAGGGTGGACAAATATAGTACCAGCACATGTCCCCTCAGTCCCAGTAGTTTAGCTTTTTTGGGTGTGAACCAAACATTCATAGAGCACTGCAATGATTAATAGTATGGGCTAAAGCAGTGGTTCTCAACCTTTCCTGACTGCTGTACCCCTTTCAGGAGTCTGATTTGTCTTGCATAACCCTAAGTTTCACCTCACTTAAAAACTGCTTGCTTACAAAATCAGACATTAAAATATGAAAGTGTCGCAGCACACTGTTACTGAAAAATTGCTTCCTTTCTCATTTTTACCATATAATTATAAAATAAATCAATTGGAATATAAATATTGTACTTACATTTCAGTGCATAGCAGTATAAACAAGTCATTGTTTGTATGAAATGTTAGTTTGTACTGACTTTGTTAGTGCTTTTTATGTAGACTATTGTAAAACTAGACAAATATCTAGATGAGTTGATGTACTCCCTGGAAGACCTCTGCATACCCCCAGGGGTACATGTACCCCTCGTTGAGAACCACTTGGTCATGTGTATGGAAGGCAGAGAAGGCTCTGTTATGGCTCAGATTCCTGCAAACTTTATAATGGTGTAATTTTGGATTCTGAGTCAAGATCAAATAAAAGAGGTTTACTGAGCACCCTAGACAGTCAGCAGCTAGTGAAGGACTGCTAATTTGAGTTTTGACCTCAGTCTTTCTGTTTTACTCCCACTTCCTAGAACAGCTCAGCAGAAAACTTAGGTTAGATTCCATGGTGTCAATCTGGTGGAAATAGATGACTGCAGGAAACAGATTCATTCGTGTTGCAGCTGTGTTGAACTTTTTCAAACATCTTTATTAATTCATAAGCAGTAAGAACACTCCATACCCAATGAAATATAGTTACTTTGGACAATTACAGGCTGATAACATAAATGTGAATGTTACTATTGTTATCTGCAGGGACACTACAGATTCCTTAAGGGAACTCTACAAAAATGCATCTGGAGCAAAGAATGGATCAGTTCTGGACACATTGGAATCTAGGACAGAAAATGAAGAAAATACAAGATCTGACTGAAGAGTGGTTAAAAGCTATATACCGCAATATTTATCTGGATTTGATTCATTTTGATTTGATGTCTTTCCATCCCCTTTCAAATTCTTTTTTTTAACATATAATCTATACTAGAACAAATAGTCATGAAAAGTGAATTTGAAACTTGCATCAGTGAATATTCACAGAAAGCTTAGAATCCTATAGTCCATTATAAAATTTTTCAGTGTGAACTGTTAGGGCTTGTATATACTAGCACTTACTTTGGTGTAACTTAAGTCAATCAGGGAGGTGGAAAAGTCACCCCTCCTCCCCAGCCGAGCAGCGTAAATTACACCGACCTAAGCTTCGGTGTGGACAGCACTATGTCGGCGGAAGAAGTTGTCCCATTGACATAGCTACCGCTGCTCAGGGAGGTGGAGTAATTATGCTGATGGGAGAGCTCTCTCCTGTTGGCATACAACATCTGCACTACCAGTGCTGCAGCGGCACCGCTGATTCGGTACAGCTGCACCACTGTAGCGATTCTAGTGTAGACTAGCCCTTAGTTGCCTAAGTTATCCGGTCAGGAAGCAGAAACAACACCATATGACTCATGTAACTAACCAATATAGTGTGAATTGTGAATATTCAGAACAAATTGTTATCAATGATCTGCAATTCAAGAATTATTAATGGGGGGGGAAAACGTGACAAACTTCAACAACTCATCTTCCTCCCTGCCTCCCTCCCTCCCTTCAGCTCTTTTCTGAATGACACCTAAATCCCCTTGTGAATATAACCTGGGGAGGAAGAAAAAGAATTGGTTGAAGGAAAAAAAAACTATTTGGCAAATTCATATCAAATTTGCAAATAGTTTCCAAGTGCTTCCCCCCGCAACCCGGAAACAAACAATTTATCCAAAAAATGTCACCCCACTCTACATAAAATATGCCATTCTGTATATCTGTCTGGTTTACTACCTTTTGATAATGCCAATAACTGATGTCTTAGACAGGGGTTGCTGTCCTAAGCCCCCCTGACCATCTCCAAAAAAGCCACAATAGAACCAATTGCGTATTCTATTCTATATAGGTTCTTGTACCATGCTCATCACCATAACGTTTGAGCACATTCCAGTAGTGAACTTAGCAAAATGTGGGTAAATATTCCTTCCTGGTGCCCACAGACAATCTGTTAAAGATCTGATGAATGATACTTGGATATTTTTATTCTCTTGATTTGTATACCCTCAAATGTATAGAGAAGAACAGAAGTAGCCATAGCAGTTGATTTCATGATATCTTTGGCAGTGAATTACAAAGAATGAGGGTGCACTGTTGAAAAATGTACTTCACTTTAATTTTTCTAAAATTACTTGGCATTTAATTTTGTCTTCTCTTTCTTCCATATTATGTGGCAATGTTAAAAGAAGAGAGTGATCTATTTTTGTAATGCTATTAATACATTTTCTGCTCTCTCTTCTTTTCCAAGCTAAACAATTTTAATTTTTGCAAATTTTTTGGGTCATACAAGGAGATTTCCTGCCACACTACTAATCACCTCTTTCCTTCTCTGGAACAATTCAATCAAAAAAAAATCCTTAAGATGAGGTCATCAAACTTGCACACATCACTCAGTATGCGAGTGTGGTATCATTCATTATGTTAATCCACTTTTAATATACCCAAGTATCCAATGATGCAGACAGCTTCACTAATCTATCTATCCAAACCGATTCAAGTAGTGTACCTCAGAAAATATTGGAATCATAGAAATGTAGGGCTGGAAGGAAACTCAAGGAGGCATCTAGTCCATCCCTCCATCCTACCTCCCATGCTGAGGTAGAATTAAATATACTTAGACTATCCCTGACAGGTGTTTGTCTAACATGTTCTTAAAAACCTCCAATGATGGGGATTCCGCAACCTTCTATGTAACTTGTTCCACTGCTCAACTATCCTTATAGTTGAAAGACAAGGTGGGTGAGGAATATCTTTTAGTGTACCAACTTTTGTTGATGGAAAAGGCAAACTTTCAAGCTTCACAGAACTCTTCTTCAGGCCTGGAAAAGGTAATCAGAGTATCACAGCTAAAAACAAGGTAAGACCTTACCTTACCACCTTCTCTCTCATATTCTGGGTTCAACAACAGTGAAAACAATTGAAGATATCATTATAATTAATGTTTTTCTAATATCATCTAATCTGACTTTCTCTTGCAGCAAACTAAGTTGATGACTTCTTGTCCTACTTTCAGTAGCCATGGAGAACAGTTACTCACCATCTACTTAATAACAATCTTTTCTATATATGTAGACTGTTACCAGGTCCCCCCTCAACCTTCTCTTCTCTAGACTAAACATGCCCAATTCTTTCAACATTTCCTCACAAGATGAAGGGGATTATTTTTTGTGAGACCCTTTCTGGTATTTCCTGCTTCTAGACACATTGGAGACACTGTCAAACCATCCTTTTTCATAGTATTTTGTTACTTTTGATTCTGGTCCTGGAAAGAACCCAGAAGTACATGAAAACATAAACTTCAAAAACAATTGTTCATTTTTTATTGATTTATTTATTAGAAGAAAGTTTCCAGAGCTTGTTTTATTGAAAGTGGCCTACCCATCCCTACAAATCACCACTTAGGTGATTTCCAAATCTCTTATTTTTATTGCTTTTGTCTGAACAGTCTCCAATTTGTTCACATCTTTCTTAAAGTGTGGTATCCAAATCTGGGCCCAGTACTCTAGCTGAGATTTCTCTGATGCCAAGTGGAGTGGAATAATTACTTTTCATGTCTTAAATATGACACTGCTAATACATTTCAGAAAAACATTTGCCTTTTTGCAGCAGCATCATGTTGTTGACTCATATTCAGTTTTTAATCCACTTTAATCCCCAGAATCTTTTCTGCAGTACTGCTGCTTAACCAGTTCTTTCCCATTTTGTATCTGTGCATTTGATGTTTTCCTTGTTAAGTGAAGAACATTGCACTTAACTATATTGAATTTTATCTTTTTTACATTAATTTATCAAAGACCTTATGAATTCTAATCCTGTTTTACAAAATGCTTGCGACCCTTTCCCGCCTGGTGTCATCCACACATTTTATAAGCATACTCTCCACTATCAGCAAAGTCATTAATGAAAGTGTTGAAGAGTGTTGAAACCAGGACAGATCCCACTTTATATGTCCTCTCAGCTAGTCATTGAACCATGGATAATTACTCTGAATATGATTTTTGTACACCCGCATTATATCAATTTCATCTAGACCATATATCCCTAGCCCTTCTAAAACCAAGATATATCACGTCTAATGCTTCCCTCCTTCCCGCTCGCCATCTTCTGGGCTGATTACCCTGTGAAAGAAGTTCAAGTTCAAGATGCTTACGAGTTTATGAGAATTTTGGCAAAAAATAGTCCATAAAGTAGTATCTCAATTTTTTTGAAGTCTCATCTGTCCTTGTATTAGCCAGTGCTTTATAAACCTTACTCTTATCATATTCTCTCTTTCTACCTAAAACAACTGCAGTGTCATCAGAAGACATCATTATGATCATCTATCCCTGGAAACCAAAAGACAAGTGTCAGGTTTGCTTCAGATTTGATGCAACAACAAAAATTTGAGCCCAAGGACAGAATTTTTTTCTTCTAAACTTGATAGTGCTTGCCATTTGCTCTTCATAACAAGCTCACTGTTGATTACAATATGCCTAGTCCAGAATAGGGACCCATGAAGACAAGAAGGTATAAGGAGCAAGGCAGTCTTGGTCCTTGTGCTCTTGGTGTTCAAGGACTCTAGAGCTAGTAAAAACACAAGGACCTACCCTGGGCTCCACCCATGCCTATCTGCTCTAGCCAGCAGAGCTAGGCTTATATGATGGTGCAATGAAAAGGTATAAATTATTCCACTGCTTAGTGTGTTCCATCAGTGTTCCTGGAGATTTAGGGCTTGATCCTGCCAGGAGCTGAACATTCCCTGTGAGGTGTCAAGTGTCCTCAACTCCCACAGACTTCAATGGGAGTTGAAGGTGATTAGCATGTTGCATGGATGCTGAATACCACCTTGTAGGATAGAGATATCATTGTATCTGCTTCAGGCACAATACCACTGGAAGTTGATGTAGCTACACAACATCTTTTCACCCCAAACTTTAGGCGACAATGCCACAATCTAACTTATTTTTAATTTACATCTTACCTGACACTCTTCATTCCAGTTTCTTATGTTATCCAGGTGAGATTTCCATTTTTAAGGTATGTTCTTGAAGCCCTAATAAACTTATCTACTTTTCCAATACACCACTGTCTTAGGCTCTCTTTCTTTAGTCCTACAATAGCTACGTAAACTAACTGCGTCTTTTTATAATCGGATTCATGCTGTAAATAGCTTCTAGGCTGAATCTATGGTTTTAAGTTTTTCACTTTGACCTTCACTCTGCTGTTGATCTTTTTTTCTTATAATTTATATTTTTTTTCTTATCAATTATATTTATTCTTATCATTTATAAAGTTTATTGTTTTGGGAGTTACCATGTATTATGATAACAAGTGTGTAATAATTATGCATAAATCACTATTGCTCACTTTCTGTTTTACCTTCTGTGTTTTATATTACAGAAACGAAAGATAAATTACCTTCCCCTTTTAGATGCCACAACAAGTAACTATAAAAAAACAGCTATTTTATCAATAAATTTGATGATTTAAATTGCACCCACTATTATATTCAACTACCATCATTGAATACTAGGGTAGACAAAGTCACCTGATACTATTTTATTGACATATTTTGCAGCTTTTTTAATTCTACAAAAGTCTACAAAACCCTAAATAGTTTGGATCCTGCATGTATGACAGCATCTTTTAACTCATCTAATAACTCACTGGTTGATATCAGATAAAGCATTTAGATCTTGAGGTGACACTTCCTACACTGAACAGCAGATGAATTTTAATGAGGGTGCTCCCAAGTTTGGAATTTGCTTCTTCTCTGGTCTGATCACTTCGCAGGATTGAACCAAATATGGGAACTTCACTACACGATACCTGGAGCGATGCCATCAATTGTGGTCACTCTGGCAGGTGCAACAGTCCTCAGATGATGAGTGATGATGACTTGGTCTGACAAAGTTCAAGTCTGTAGACCATCCCGTCATGCTGGAAGGATATCAGGTTATCTGCAGTTTTGAGGAAGGTGGATTAATAAGGTTGCTAGTTGGGTTTTATGGTGGGGTAGGAGAGGGAAGGTTTGTATGCATTTTTGCTAAACTGTTGGAGTGAGTTGAGTTCATAATTTGTTGTTTTATAATGTATGTGTCCACAGTGCATAGGATAGACTCATTTTTAAAAAACAAATAAATAAAATCCAAATAAATAAAATATTCATGAGTCAAGTTGCACAAATAGCTTCTTTTCTTCCTTCTCATTGACTTCAGTGGAAAGCCACACAGCATTAGGTGTCTGCAGAATTGGGGTCAGAGTCTCCATAATTAATTGGATGGTGTATCAGTTATTCAAATGATCCACTAAGCTAATGGATCCATTAGCTCCACTGAGCTAATTCATATTATAAAATTGCTGTAAACACATCTCTCCTTGAGAAATATTAGATTCCTCTGCCTCACACATAGAGTCTCCTAATGCAGAGTGGTTCTGGCCTGGTGGGATTTTTTCAAAGCACCTATGTGACTGAAGAGTAGAAGTTCCATCGGCAGCCAGTTCTAGGATTTATGCCATTAAATTACATAGGCACTTTAGAAAATACCACTCTATATTTGTGGCAGTAGAGGGATTTTTTTTTAAAGCCAGAACTTTTCTGTGAGAATGGAATTATTACTTCCTAAAATTCAAATTGTTGGAAACTGTCACCACCAAAGACTAAAACAAAAAATGGTTCTCTTATTTACCTACAAGGTTCTCTTCTTCCACTTGATTTAACATAAACCTAATTTTTATCCAGTAAACATCTTGAAAGAAAAATGGTCAAAGTTATTGAAGCAGCTATGTTATTGCCTTTAGATAGATTTCGAATTGTAGGTGCATCACTACTGCTATTAGGTATACATGCTTCATGAATATTTTAGATTTGTATTACTGGACGAGATTCTCAATTGGTGTAGCCACTAAAGCTATGTAAGAATAACTGTGGTTTTTTATTGTTTTTGTTCAGTGACTGAACCCCCCAAAAAACTTGATTCAGGTCAACTTTAAACTAAAATTTTATTTTTTCCATAAAAAGAAAAACTCTTTAATTCATTTTGGGTCAAATGAAAAATTTACTTGAGCCAAAACTAAATATTTTGTTTTTGAATATTTTAATATTTTAAATTTAATTTTAACCTTTTTATTGTGATTTATTAATACAAATGAGTGAGATTGCAAATTGAAACATCTTTGCAAAATTGAGGCAAACATTTTTGTTTCAGAAAAGCTATAACAAACTGCTTCAATACTTCTGAATTTTTTTGATTTCACCAAAACCATTTGCTAAAATGACCCTGAATTCATGAAGTGTTTTTGTTGACCTGAGATGTTATGTAGAATGAATCTGCAAGATTTAGACATAGCCTGGATGAGAGGACCTGGAGAGAGGTCCTAATCCAATCTGACACCGAGTGAGAGGTGGAATGGTGGTGATGTTCACAGATGTCAAAAACAGAGGTAGCAAGGGGAGTTTGAGTGAGAAGATTAAGAACTCTGTTTTAGCTATGTTCAGATGACAGCTACATATTCACAAGAAGATGTTAGAGAACAGGCAAAGATTTTAGTTTGGGCAGATAGAGATGTGTCTTGAGTAGAGGTAGATCTGTGAGTCATCGGAATAGAGATGATAGTTGAATTTGTGTTCGTGGATGAGGTTATCCAGATATAATGTGGAGAGGGAGAAGAGAAAGGGACCAGAGACAGAGGTAAATGGAATGAGTTGGAGCAGTTTTGAAGGCACTCTGATGCATGGTCCGTGCAAAGTCACAGAACAATATCAGCAATTACAGTATTTGCTCCGCTTGGGAAGCAAATCACTCAAAACATAATGGAGACATGGTAAGGACCCAACCACCTTTACATTGACCCAAGAAGCAAGGTTGATGCACCAGCTGGAACAAACTGTTGCATCTATATGCCTATCTGAGAAGTCTGAAGTTCCAACCCAAATGCATAGAAATCATGAAACTTAAAAGAAGGAATTGTGGGTGATGAGTAGGCAGAGAACCCCAGATGTGAGAACTTGCAGTACCAATGGGGGAACATCAACAGGATAGTAAATGGCTGGTGTGTCATATGTCTCTTTGACACACACACACAGCTTTCACTTATCAAGAGGCTCAGGCAGGCTGTATAGCTTCCCACCAAAAAGGTCCATTCATCTGATATTGTTTCATGTAAATGGTATTCCTTGTACCACCTTGACTCTTAAATGTTCTGGTCATACTTTTGATCAGTTTAAATACTTTGGTTCTGATGCACTTTAGCATTGTTTCAGTGAGGCCAGCTGGTCAGTTGACTGTAACTGTAACAAAACACTTTCTTCAAAGCTGTGCAATCTGGAACAGTAAAATAAGGATTAAATCAGGTACCATCTAACACTTCCTGTTCTTAATTATATAACTTAAATTGTGGAGCTCAACATTTTTAATGCAAGTTTTATTATCTGTGTCTGTAAATACTGCTCTGACATAGCCAGATATTTGTTTTCATCACTGTACAGCAATTGTTAAAGCATTTTATTGTATCTCTAAAAGAGAAAAGACATCCAGCTGCTTGGTGGTAGAAAATCAGGTTAAAAGAAGGACTAGAGATATGTAAGGCTGGTCTCTTTCCATGTAATTTATACATGAACTACAGCTCCAAGGACTTTCCTCTACCCATTTACCAGTGTTTCCTATTCCAGGCAATACTTGCAGATAAACTATAAGTGTCAGATTAATTAAAATTTAACTTGCACAGTTCCTATTGCTGAGGATAAATTTTATACCACAAATATGTCTTGTCAGATATGAGTAAAATAATTACTTTCTCAGCTTATATTCATCTATTTATCTGTCTAGCCACCTTCAAAAGAAGGAGAGCAAAAGCCAGGCAATGGAATCAGAACAGAGCTCTATATTTGTTTTGAATGCATCTTGTATCATGCGAAATGGGCACATTAGATCAATTTATACAGAATGTGTTAGTGATTTGACCATCTGCATCTGAGGATTGAAAGTGCAGATCAAAATATTTCCTTTATAAATCTTCAGTTATGCCCCTGGGTCCTGGAAATGAAAATTCTAGACAGACAGCAGTCTTGTATCTTTCGGCATAGGAAAAGCAAGCCTGAAAACTATAATGGGTTGAGGAAGGGTGGCAGTGGAGCGGGAAGAAGCTCTGCTTTTTACCATACTACAGAGAAATCATTTCAAGTACTAGAACAGAAATGTTTCCAGATCAGATTTGCAAATTGGACACTCAAGATTTTTTTAAGCACGTTTCTTATTTCATGGGAGGAGTTTTTACTTCTCTCAGGGTGATACAGCACAGCTGATGTAACCTGACACTTTTAAATCTTTTTCTACTAGATGGGTGAGTCATTTTATTTATCACATGAGAACCCTTTGAATTCTCCCTAAAGACTATTCCCCTGGAGAAATGATTATGGTTCACATGTACAGTGGCTCAATATGCAGTAACGTCCAAGTGTGTATGAACAAACATAAAGCCACTGTGAGAAAAATCCCTTATCAACTAGTGGAGGTCTGGAAGAGGCTAAAAAGAAGTAATCGCATTCTCTTAAATTAAATGTATTATGGCTGAATGTTTTTAGTTCACGGCTGTAATAAGAGCACTGTGCTAGTTTTGATTCCTCCTAGCAACTCCAGGCTCATAAGCATCTGAAATACACTGTTTATCCTCTGGAGGGGGAGAAATGCAAGCAAATTAATGCTAGAAGCTAACATGGGCAGGTATTGCCGTTCTTAACCTGTCCAACTCCACTCATGAAAATGCCCACAGATAGATGGCTGGGGCATGTGGGGCCAGCTTCTCTTCTTGCTCACAGTAACATATGCCAAGTATAATGCTGTAGTCAAGAGATTTGATATAATATAAAACAAGTGAAAGGAAGATGAGACTTAGGTACTGTAGTCTTATTGATGGATGGGTGTATTGATTATTGATTAATCTCTTAGACTCCAGTGGCTAAAGGTTCAGTCTCCTGAGGGCTGCAACATCAGGAATATTATTAGTATTATTAGAATAAGAGACTGTAGGAGCACATGAAAAACTATTCCAGTTTATCACAAATGCCTTTATTAACAAATTCACTGAGCAGATAAACAATTCCACAAACACTAAAATACAATAGCAAATAGAGAGTACAAAACGTTTAGCCCCATGACTAGCGTCACTCACATCTGCTGCTGGGGGACCTTGGAGTGTCAGTCATTATCATCATTATCATCATCACAGATGATGGTCATCCTGGCATCTCCCTGTGCATTCCTCCCAGCACACAGACCGGCAACACCATATTATCATGTGTTATGCTTACACCTGCAAAGGCTCATACATATGCATAAGGGTGTAAACCCCTTTTTCATTTTTTGCACTTGCACACCCCATAAACTTTGGTGTGTCCCATTTTTCATAAGTTAACCTCTTAGTTCGCCTTATTGTCATTAGCACCTATATAAACAAGTCCCTATGGTAACCTGTGGTTACTACAGCATTTCCCATGATGATACAGTTGAGTGGCTTGTGGTCTAGATAGGTACATTGTGACATATTTTCCAGAACATCACCTATTGGCCCATTTTTATAGTAATCTTGTAACTTTACTGGTACAGGTTCATCACCTTATGTCAACACTTCTTTAGGCCTATACCCTAATGTGGCTAAGCCAAAATCTTACAGGCCTCAATCTGCAGGCCTCGTATTACTTTACTTATATACTTAATACATACTCATCACACACAAATGCTTATCAGCCTTATATGTCTATAATACTATCCTATTTAAACCTATCCATCACATATTGATTAAGCATAATTAACCCCAAGAATAAATCCTTCTATTAAATGACTAAATAAAATAATTGGCTACAGTACATCTGTTGGTGTTCAGAATCCACACCCCACAAAAATTGCTTCAAAACCTCCTTTTCTCTGGAAGTTTGTCTTGTGTGGAGCTAGACCATTGGTGATCCCTCGATAGACAAGGATGATCTCTTTCACAGGTTTTTATTTGATATGGGTCCTTTGGTGACTAAGGAATCTGATCCTTGAGCCACAGAATCATTGGCAGGTGTTGGAGGGGTGTTGGAAGGAAGGGGTGGGTCACGATTTCTGCATGACCTTTGTCTGTCCTTTCTTTTCTGCCATTTTTCTGGGGTCAAAATGAGGCAATTTTCCTCAAAAGTGGTAATTCCTTCTCTGACAGGTCTTTACCAGTTAACCCTGTCTTGGGTGCTGTCTCCCGGCGTGTGATGCTGATGCCACATCTTTTGATGTTTATCTTGAGGGTGTCTTGAAGTGTTTCTTTTGGCTTCCCTGTTTCCTTTCTCCTTTGTTGAGTTGGGCGTATAGCAATTGTTTTAGTAGGCATGCAGCAGACTTGCCTGCTCCATCTCAACTGGTGCAGGATAATCAGGGCCTCAACACTGAAGATGTTGGCCTCCATGAGGACACTGATGTTAGTGTGGTAATCTTCCCAATTTACATTGAGGATCTTCTGGAGAAAGTGCTGGTGCTGGCGTTCCAGGTTTTTCAGGTGTTTTCACTCAAGTCTCGCAGCCATAAAGGAAAGTTGGGAGGACCACCAAATAAGAGTCTAGTGTGTGTTCTGATGTCATGGTTGTTGAACACCCATCCAGACAGTCTGCCAAAGGCAAGGCTGGCACAGTGGATTCTGTGCTGAATCTCAATGTTTGTTTGCCCTCTGTGACAGATGGCTGCAAAGATAGGCAAAGTGTTCTACACTTTCCAGTTCCTCTCTGTTAATGTAGATCTCCCTAGCTGGGTCTTGACTGGGAGCAGGCTGGTGGAGAACTTTTGTTTTGCCAGTGTTCAGGATTAATCCTGGGCTTTTGTAAGCTTCAGAGAAACAATTGAGGACAGTTTGTAGTTCCTCCTTTGAGTGTGCAACTACAGCACATTCATCTGTATACTGGAGTTCAGTTATTGTTGCCGAGGTTACTTTAGTTCTGGCACGGAGGTGAGAGAGGTCAGAGGTTGCCATCAATCCGATATTGGATGATGATGCCCTGTAACAGTTGGGCTTAGATTAGCATTTTCATAGCTTCTAGAAAAATGGAGAAGAGAGTGGGTGCCAATACACAACCTTGTTTTATGCCAGTTCAGATGGCAAAGGGCTCAGAAGTAGAGTCACTGCACGAGAAAGAGGCAGTCATCTGGTCATGGAGGAGTCTTACAATGATGGTAAATATGCTTGGGTAGCCAAACTTTGATGTGATTTTCCACAGAGCCTCACAGTTGACAGTCGAAGGCTTTGGTCAGATCAATAAAGACCATAAACAGTTCCTGGTGGTGTTCTTGGCATTTTTCCTGGATCTGTCTAGTTGTGAAAATCATGTTGATGGTGCCCTGTGATGTTCTGAAGCCACATTGGGACTCTAGAAGTACTTCCTCTGCAAAAAGGAGCAGAAGATTCAGTAAGATTCTAGCAAGAATCTTTCCAGCGATGGAGAGCAGGGTAATGCCTCGATAGATGCCACCATCGGCCCTATCTCCCTTCTTGAAAATAGTTATGTTAGCATAGTGTAAGTCAGAGAGGATTTCTTCAGCGTGCCAGATTTTGAGGAACAGCAAATAGAGCTTTTTTGTCAGTGTTTCTCCTCCCCCACTTTCTGTACTTTGGCTGGTATGCCATCAGGGCCTGATGCTTTGTTATTCTTCATTTGCTTAATTGCTTCATGGACCTCCTCAAGTATGGGTGGACTGGCAAGAGTTTCCCAGACTGGGTGACGAGAGATGGAGTTGATGATGTCATCAGTCACAGTTGATTTTCTATTTAGAAGCTTTTGGTAGCGTTCCGTCTAGTGTTCCTTGATGGAATCATTCTCTAGACTGCTGCTATGAAAGAAAGAAAAAGCTATGTACATGCCAGTATACATGTGTGAGTCAATGTAACTTGCAGGCTGAGAGGGCAGAATAGTGGGGTTTTTGCAAGAAAAGCAACCAGTAGCATGTTGTATAAGGTTGCTGCTTTAGCTAGCACCCTTGGTTGCACGTTGCCCCCTCTCCCTTAGCCCTCTCTGTGGGCCTGAGCCAAAGCCCACTGAAATCAATGGGAATCTTTGCATTGACTTTCAGTGGGCTTTGAATAAGGTCTTGTATGAGTTACAAGGAATTAGCAATGAATAACACACACCATCTTACATCACCTCTGAATTTGCCCCCAAAAATCTACCATACCAATGTGATCAAATGTTATTACAATATAAATATATTACAAAAATAGTCTTATTAGGGACTTTTCATTCTACTCAATTCCATTACTTTTGAGTCCATTCTGTTAGAATAGAAGTCCTTAGGAAAACCTGCCTACCACTGTTGCAAATTACTTGTAAAACATTTTTAGCTCAGCTGATCAACTATGCTACTATGTAATGGGGAAAAAGCTCAGTCATATTGTCATTGTTCCCTTTTCAACTACCCATTGATATGTAGCTATTAACTAATATAGCAATGAGATTCCAACCTCCATTTCCTCCTCTCTAAATCACCACAGCTCTTTCAATGGTGTAAAAACTGGTTTCTGAACACTTCATTGAATCAAAAATGAAGTTTTAGTTCAGCCAATTCATATTTATTCTGTATTAGCAAATATTATCAGAAGCAAAGTTTTGTTCTCAGAAAGCTAATTTTCCCTGAAATTGATTTAATCAATAAATGTAATGCATTTTGTGATTAGATTACATTAATTATTAACAGAAACAAATGTAGTTTAGAATGCTTAGGTTATCCAATCAGGGAACAGAAATAATATCATGTGATTTAGACTAGTTACAAAACTCAGAGTGTTATGATTAACTAACTGGATAGTACAGTTCATGTGAAATCCATAGCTTGAAAATACTGTTTAAAATATTCACAGAACAATTCTAGATAATGAATAAATTTGTGAGACTCATGATTTATAGTGGATAATTCACAATAAGAAAAGGCTAAAATAATCAGATTTTTTGACCATCTTCAGTACTATCCTTACCATACAGAGCTGCTGTGAAGATTATAAATAGTTCATATTATTGTTCATTAATTTTTCATAGCTTTTTTTTAAGGACAGAAAGGACCATGATGATCATCTAGTATGACCTACATAACACAAGACAAATGATTATTTTTATATTATAATATATAGTATTCTACCAGAGCAAAGATGTTAGGGAAAGAACAACATTTAATACATACACAAATGAGTGAATTAAATTAACAATGTATCCAACATTTGACCAGTAGCATGCATGTCTATGTCCAAGACCACCAACATATTAAAGAAAATAAATGTTCTGTCCAGTCTTTTATAAAAATGAAATAGCCTTTTTCTAGATGATCTGTACTAAAAAACAAGGTATGGTAGTGAGAGGAAGATGGCTGTAGAGGAGGAGAGACTTAGGACTTGTCTTCACTTACCTCGGAGATTCGGCAGCAGTCGATCGGAGTTATGCAAACTACGCAAAAAACTTGCGTAACTCCCGTCGACTTCTCTGCTTCTGTTCTGCGCGCCATCTTCACTGCACTGCGCCGACAGGAACCACGTTCCCATTGACGCAGCGCTACACCACTTGAGAAGGTGGTCTTAATACGTCGATTTCTGGATTGAGTGGGTCTTCACTGACCTCTCAGACGATCCAGATAAGTCGATCTGACAGCGGTCAATTTGCCGCCGTCAGTGAAGATATAACCTTAGGCAACTATCGGAATATAGATATTGTCACATCAAACTCCATCTTGTCTGGTGTCCCACTTCTCAAGAAATTAATTTGTAGTTGGATTTCCTTTGCTCCCTGTCACATTAATACAATTTTCAATTTTATTAAGCAAAAAACAGGGCCAAAAGATATGTAAGATATTTGGTTAGATACAGGTATACTCTAATTATGATTTCTGTATGAAAACTTTTCCTTCAGCCCAAGTATTCCTGTTTATGGAGGTGTCTACACTTTCCTAAAGGGATCAGCATCTCTTTTCTCTGAAGCAAATCTCTTCTTTATCTTGAGATTGGCATGACCTGAATTTAAAATGTCTTACTATAGCAGCAAATCATATTTAATTCAGCACTTTCACTACTGTAATCTGTATCTCTTCTATAAATTTTAAAGATACTACTTTTGAACCTTTTGCCCCTTAAATTTAATAAACTAAATTTAGAAGCCAGATAATGGGAAAAGGTCATTGCATCAATAAGTCTGCAAAGCAAAACTTTTCAATAATCTGCAAGGAAGCTGCTGGAAAAAATAAATTAGAAAGGTTACTAGAATAACTGATGAGATGAACTCAGGCAACCATGTTCTGGTTTTAGCAAAATCTTAATCATCATATTTTGCTTTTCCAGTGACAAACCCAAAAGTTGCCTTTTACTCTGATTTTTGGAACATAAAGTTTTTAGTCTGATTTCTGGGACATAAAGAATTATGATTTATTCTACTCTAATATTCCCTATCCCTGAGTGACACATTTCCTCCAAATAGTTTCAAATGGGATATTTATTTTACCATTGCACTTACGTTTTAATCACAGTCTGACACTATGGTATATTCAAAAGGTAGTTATAGTTATATTCAATATAACTTGAATATAGGTATGGTCTTTTGCTGATGTAATGGAGCATTATACTATGAAGTTATTATCCAACACTGCAATCTCACATGCACTTAGGAAATAACTCATTGCCCCTGTCCCTTGTACTTCCCCAGCCAATATTGAAAGTGGGTTGAAGTTGGGTAAAATGACTTCAGCATACACACACTCTGTGGTCCAGGCAGTTTTTTCCAGTCTTATACTAGCATTAAAATCATGTTCCATACCAGCTGAGTGGGCCATGGAGGACCAATTCCTAGATTCCAAGGCCAGAAGGGACTAATGTGGTCACCTAGTCTGACCTCTTGTATAATACAAGTCATAGTACAAGTCACCACTTCCCCAAAATAATTCCTAGCAAATATCTTTTAGGGGAAAAAAGCAGTCTTGATTTAAAAATTGTCAGTGATGGCAAATCCACAACAACTTTTGGTAAATTGTTCTAATGGTCAATTACTCTCATGGTTTATAAAATTATGCCTAATTTCTAATCTGAATTTCTTTAGATTCAAATTCCACCATTAGATCATGTTACACCTTTTTCTCCTAGATTGCAGAGCCCATTATTAAACATTTATGGACTCCAATCAAATTAACCCTTCATCTTCCCTTTGTTAAAATAACTAGACTGAGCTCCTTGATTCTATCAGTATAAAGCAGGTTTTGTAATCTTAATCATTTTCACGGGTCTTCTCTGAACCCTCTCCAGTTTATCAACATCCGTTTTGAATTCTGGACACCAGAACTGGACAGAGTAGTCCAGCAGTAATTGCACCAATGCCAAATACAGAGGTAAAATAGCCTCTCTACTCCTACTTGAGTTTATGTATTCAAGGATTGCATGAGCCCTTTTGTCTACAGCATCGCACTGGGAGCTCATGGTTCAGCTGATTATCCTCACTACCCCCAAATCTTTTTCAGAGTCACTGCTTCCCAGGAGACAGTCCCCCATCCTGTAAGTGTTGCCTGCATTCCTTGTTCTTAGATTTATACCATTACATTTAGCTGTATTAGAAAGCACATTGTTTGCTTGCACCAAGCTTACCATGAGATCCAGATTGCTCTGTATCATTGACCTGTCCTCTTCATTATTTGCAACTCCTCCAGTTTTTAATGTCCTCTGTAAACTTTCAGTGATGATTTTGTTTTCTTCCAGGTCATTAATAAAAATGTTAAATAGAGTAAGGCCAAGAACTGACCCCTGTAGGATCCCACTAGAAACACACCTGTTTTGATGGTGATTCCCTGTTTACAATATCCCATTGAGACCTCTCAGTTAGCTAGCTTTTAATCCATTTAATGGGTGCCATGTTAATTTTATATTGTTCTAGGTTTTTAATCAAAATGTCATGCATTACTATGTCATATGCCTTACAGAAGTCTAAGCGTATTACATTAACTCTATTTCCTTTATCAACCAAACTTGTAATCTCATTAAAAAATATCAAGTTATGGATCGATTTTCCATAAACCCATCTTGATTAGCATTAATTATATAACCCTACCTGACTTCTTTATTCGAGTCCCATATTAGCCACTCCATTATCTTGTCCGGGGTCCTGGGTCAATGACAGACTAACAGGCCTGTAATTACCTGGGTCATCCCACTTAGCCTTTTTAAATATTGGCACAATATGAGCTTTCTTCCAGTCTTCTGGAACTTCCCCGATGTTCCAAGACTGATTAAAAATCAACATTAATGGTCCAGCAACCTCTTCAGCCAGCTCTTTTAAAATTCTTGGATGAAAGTTATCCAGACTTGCTGATTTTTAAAAAGTCTGACTTCAGTAACTTCTATTTAATATTCTCCAGAGATTGCAGTGGAATGGAAAAAGTGTTATCATATATGACTACATCATCTGTGTTTTCTGCAAATATAAAACAGAAATATCTGTTGAGCACTTTTGCTTTTTTTGCATTATTATTGATAATTCTACAATTTCCATTTAGTAATGGACCAATATTACTGCTAGGATTTGCTTGTTTCCAATATACTTAGAAAACCTCTTTCTTATTGTCCTTAACTTGCAGGCCATATTTTTTTTCTTTTGTCCTTTGGCTTCCCTTGTCAATTTTCTACAATTTCTAGCTACTGATTTTATTCATTACGCTCAATTTCCACTTTTTTCCACTTGTTATATTATATTGAGTGCCTCCATTTCTCCTTTAATCCAGGTTTGCTTTTTTTTTTTTTTTTTTAAACCCATACAGCCTTCTTTCTTGATTGTGGCTTTTTGGGTATCTAGTAAAATGGTATTAAGCAATTCCCAATTATCGTTCACTTTTTTCTCATGAAATTCTTCCTCCCAGCTGATTTGGCTCATAATTGTTTTAGCTCTGTGAAACTGACCATTTTAAAGCACCACATATTTATATCACTGGTCTAGACTTCATTCTGTTTGCACATTATTATAAATGTGATCAAGTCATTATCACTTATGTTACCATTAATTTTTAGTTCTGTGGTCAGTTCCTCTTTATCTGTCAAGATAAAGTCTAATATAGAATTCCCCTATGATGGATGCAACATTTTTTTTTGAGTGAGGAAACTCTCATCAGTAATATTTAGAAATTTTAAGGAATTGAACTGTTGTGAAGAGTGGGTTAAAGTCAAGTGTATACAGGACCTAACATTTCTACATAAAATATTTCATGTGTATGAAGCTGAATGAATCTTTTTGGGGAACAAACTCATCTAGTAACTCTAGTGTCATTTTTTAATAGAGTGAGGCAGAGAAAAACAGGGTGTGTTGTGTCCTCCACTCACTGAAATTCAGAAACTATTACTGAAAGGTTAGTAGAGTTTTTTCCACTTACCAGATGTCAGTCACCAGCAGGGCAGTGTGTGCTTGGCTTAATGACAACTCCTCTTACAGTGCATTGCTTTCTCTGTTATGAACTTCAAAGTGAATGGTTCACTGATGATTTGCTGTAGGACTCTCATTTCACAGCTCAGGTTGTTATTCTGTAATTTAGTCTGATTAGATTTAGTTTTAAGCCTTTTTGATGATTATTTTCATTATTCACCTGGCACTCATGGAACAGAAATATCTGACACGCCTGCATAGAAACAGAAATAGTCCAGTCTGGGGTTTTTAGCCATATTATATACAAAATATTTAAATGTCTTCCCTTTTTCTTCTATTTTGGAAATATGTAATTAGCTAGAGCTCTTGTCTTTGAACCTTCAAGGGATTTTCTTACATTGCCATATCTTTATCCAGTCGTTAAAGCCCTCAGTGAATTCCTTCTTTAATTACACAGTTCTCTGCAGAACAAAAGGAAGTGGGGGTTATCAGATATCAAGGGATTTTACTCTACCATTGCCCCTTACTCAGAGTAATTTTCCCCTTGTTTTCATGGGAGTTTTATCTGAATAAGGACGAAGGACTTCATATACTACCAAAGAGCCAAATTCTGAAATGATACAGATGCTGCAACATTCAATTCATACTGTATATGAACTTCAAGGTAGGTTTTATTCAGCACTAGCTAAACCAGAAATGTGTGTGACCATTTTAAAGGAAACATTTTTATGTTCATTCTAACTATGGTTCTTAAATCATCTGTCTGTCCCCTTAACTATAACTTAGTTAATAATGCTTGTCCGAAGGAAATGCTGATAAACTCCTAGATGTATATAACACACTAGGATCTGGGCCTTTTGCAGAAAGGTTATCTTGCCTGAGTTTGCACCCACACATTCTTGTGCTATGATTTCCTTCAGATAGCTAAACTAAGTGGGGTCAGTGTAAATAAAACCTAAGGAATAGCTTGGCATTGTCAGAAGTGGAGCTGGTGACTAAGAGATGGTACTGTTCTTTCTCAGTTGATATTGAACCTGCTGGACCCAGATAATTCCCAAATCAGGCTAAGGATAACTAAGGAGAACTGTATCACACACTATATTAGAAACTTTCAACTCAGAAGCTTTCTCCCTAGGCATGCTGTAACTAGAGCTGGTTGGAATCCACCAGCCTGGAAAATATGAACTCACTGGTGAAAAATAAATATTTTGGCCAAAAAAAAAAAAAAAAAAAAAAAAAGACAGTTCAATTTGGAAAAGCCACCTCAATTCCTCATGCAAGTTTCAGTTTGGGTGCTTCATGCCCTTGTTTCTTTTCTGCTGGCCAGGCTCCCTGGCTGGACTACATCTCCTCTGGTGCATCATGGTCCTCCCTCTTAGGGAAAGGAGGTGGTGAATCATGGCCAGAGTGAGTCATGGGAGAGAGAGCCTGCCTGGGTGTCCATCCCATAGAGGAAAATGGAGATGTAAGCAATGGAACTACAACACACATGAGACACGTTGGTGAAATATCCTAATTCAAATATTTGTTTTCAGCCAAAATATTCATTCCGAATTGAAAACTGACATTGGGCGTTTCAGCAATGGTGCTGTTACACATATTCTTCCAAATTCTTTTTCTTAGCATGTGAGCAAATGTTCAGTCTTGGAAAGACTGTGTTTGGTTTTAGGGTCATTTTTCATTTTCTCTCTGGTGTTTCAAAATCTATCCTTTTGAGTAGCAGCCTTAAGACAGTCAATTTCATTGCAGAATGTGCGCTGGTAAAGACCCAGTCAAGGACAGATTTTGTTCTGGTAGTTTCTTGAAGCAGGACACTCTTTTTTCTTTCTTTTTTTTTTTTTTTTTTATTGCTGGCTTTGCTGTGCATTTGTAGAACTGGTCTAAAACTCAAGCATCACTTATTCCCTTTCTCTTTCCAGGCTCTTACCAAGTCCCTTCACTGCATCAATGCAGACTTTCAGACAGTTGCTGAACAATCGAACTGACAGGGTGGAAGAGCAAATGCCCAGTCGTTTTTTCACATAGACACTGCTACATGGTTTTTAAAGTGATAATTTCTCTTCAGCTTCTGACTTGTTGCAAAATTAATGATTTTATGTCTTAAAATATTAAACTCTTCCACCAGCTCTAAGCATTTTAAATGCCCTTGCCACAATCTGCTATGGTGCAAGGACAAAGGGTAAAACAAGAAAAAAGCAAAGCGCACTTAAGTGAAAGTGTGCAAGTTCCCATTGTTTTATAATTTTGCTTTGCATGGGCTCTGCTTTTTTTAATTCAGAGTTGGATAAAGGAAAGATGCATTGGCTATTTTTCAGAATATTGGGCCAGATCTCAGCTGGTTTAAACTGACATAGCTTTATTGGCTTCAAGGGAGCTGTGATAATTTATGCCAGCAGATGATCTGACCTGTTGTAGTTTGATTAGAATCAGATTTAAAAAACGGAGTCCCTGTGCACTCTGGGAATAGGGGAGGCCTATACATACACCTTCCTCAGGGGCTGGGAGGCCCACGGGGGGGGGGACGGGGGGGACGGGGAGAGGGGGTTGTTGTAGAGAGAGCTCACTCCACACTCACCCAGAAGGACAGATCTAGCTCCTGTCCCACGGTTGGCTTTTACCACAGCACAAAAGCAGGATCCAACTCCCCCTCCCCCCACACACATGATGATGCTTCACCTTGTCCCCTTCCTGGTCCTGATGTCCCTAATTGAAATGTGGTATGTAAGGTTTCCCTCCAATGGTCAGGACCCCCTGAGATGGAGGAGCCCTGTGCAAGTGCGCAAAGTGAACATTGGTTAATCCAGGCTTGATTTTGATATTGTTTATGTATCATATTCATCTAAGGAGTGGAACCAGGTGAGCTTAATTCTGGAGTGACAGCACATCAGCAAATAATATAGCTCTATAAAAGCTGTGTAAGCTCCCAAGAGGGTTCAGAATTTGGTCATTAGTATTGTCCTGACGGACACAGCTACTGTCTGTAGATATTTCTTCTAGTCACATTAGTGTATTGGGATCCTTACTGTGACTTGGTAGCATCATACACAGACAACTGCCCCGTTGTGAAGATGGGACTTTGGCACAGGTAGTACTCAACTGAACAGATGAATATGTCACTCTTGCTGTTACTGAATCTGTTTTGAATCCACTGTTAACTATGCCTGTGTTCAACTATCTGGTATATGATGCATGGAAAATTTTAGAATCTCATTTGTATCTATGAGGTGGGGGGCACAAGAAGAGTCCAGAGATATGGAATTTGACGGCAATGAATGGTGAAGCTGCAAGGAATGGTGACTGCAGAGTACACAGTTGTAGCTGGAGATAACTACAGGTATAAGAGCCATCCTGCCTTCTTTCCCTAAGGGGATCTGGGGACGTTTTCTGAGAAAACGATTTTGATTTTTCTTTAATATACTAATGGTATAATACGACTTATTTTGTCTATATGTAAATCTTTTCATATTGTTCATATCCTACAAGTTTAAAGATGCTACAGCAATTGGACAACTGTGGTTGGCCAAGAAATGTGCAACAACAACAAAAAAGTACTACTCTAAATTCAAGATGAAGAATTGTATTTTTCTGTACTTTTCATCCAAGCATTTCAAAGTATTAATGTTAAGCCTTACCTTATCAGTCAAAATATATTATTTGTAATACAGATGGTCAGGAAAACTTTGGTGGAAGTATCTTCCATTGGAGAATGCAGTTCTGTTGAAATCGAAATGCTTTGTGATATTATGTCAAGTTTACTGACATTTCATTTTGGTGGGGAAAAGGGGGAAAGAATTCTGATTACTTCAAAATATCTTGTTTTGTTATTCTTTGAATGAAACATTTTGATTATTCCTCTCAAATGTTTCCATTTTGAATTTATTTTTGTTTTTTTCCTATGTTATGTGGTATAAAATAAAAAAGGTCAGAATCTAAACAAAACATCTGATTTTTGTCAAAACATTTTGATTGACCTAAAACAATCTTTTTTTTTTCTGAATTTTTTTGCAGAGAATTTTGAAATATCCAGGTTCTGTTCCCAATTAGAACAAAATCAAATATCAAAATCCTTTGAGAATTTCCATCCCTCTCACAGTTCTAATTTTTAATAAAAATTGTTATCCTTTCAACTAATTTTAAGGAAAAACTGAAAAAAGGAGCAAAAACAGGGAGAAGACAGGTTTGGAAAAACCTTTCCCCATTGTCTTTTTGTGTGTACAGACAAAAAGTAATTCTCCAGGTTCCTTCTTTTTGTGCTGATACTCTTTATTCTTTTTTATGTGATAGTTTCTCCTTTTTTATTTTTCACACAAAGGAATGGAGCTTCCAGGCAGAGCTGAGTCACTTTGGTAGGACAATGGGTCAGACTGAACTCTCACTGAGCTTGTAGGAATCTTTCTTTGATTTCAATTGAAGTTGGATGAAGCACAGTATGAGGAAACCTGTATTATCACAGCTTCAGAGAAATTAGACAAGATCTATGAGGGCTAATCCATTTTCTGCCAGTACAGCATTGTTCCTATGCCACAGTGAACTGTCCAGATTAGTTTTAAATATCCCTTGCAATGTGACTTCCACGGCTCTTTGGGAGGCTTTTTCACAGTCTTTTTTCCTCTCTCTGGCTATGTCTACACTAGTGCACATACTTAGTTCCTGGATTTTGTACAGGTTCATATATGCTCCCCTCACTTGCACTAAGTGTTTCCACATGCTGTGCTGGACATGGGTACAATGCTGTGTCCACACGTATACCCATGTCCACTCTGCCATTGTTGTTACATGACGTTAGAGCTGCTATTTCAGGGATTGTATCCTATGGCTCTGTGCATTACAGGAAGTTCTTTGCTGTGTGGTGTTGGTACTGTTCCCTGCCTTCACACATCTGCCATTGGCAGTTCCTGGTCACATTGCCCCTTGCTGTTATTTCCTGCCAGACAAGGAAGACATGGAGTAATGGGATGATCTTGTTCTGCTCTTGCTCCTTATTGCAGGACAAATGGTTATGGAGTGAAGTAACTGATTGGGAAGGTGCTGGATGGAATTTGGGCAGAACTTTCTGACACATTGAAGTTGGCTGACCTTGAGAGTCAGTATCATTTCGCTCACCTCCTGTGGTACAGTTATAGTGAATGCCGGTTTTGCCATAATGCCCTCTTGGGTGGACTGTCACTTCTGGTGTAGGGCAGCTAGCATGCTGAGGTGGGATCACACTGTTTTAGCAATTTGGGATGACCAGCAGAGGCTTCAGAACTTCTGAATGAGCAAACAGGCCTTCCTGGAGCTGTGAGAGGAGCTTGCACCAAATCTCCAGTGACAGAGCACTTGATTCAGGGAAGCAAGACTAGTGGTTGTCTCCTGCATGTGGTTTGGGGGGGCAGGAGTGGGTGGGATTCCAGGACTCCTATAGGCTGTTCCCTCCTGGATGTTTAGGAAATGTTCCCCTGGGAGGGGCTTTATGTGCTGGTGTAGGGTGAGGTCCCGAGAGACCTGAAGGATCAAAGTTCTCCTCCAGGTCACTTGGGGGAGACTCTTGAAAGAGGATCCTCTGACTCAGCAACACCCAGGACAGCAGCCAGAGGAGGAGGAAGAAGTGGTGGTAAATGCTGATAGTAGATGCTGATGGTCACGTGGTTCTGTGGGCAAAGCAACAGATGCACCATGAACTCATTCAGCCCCAAGCTCTATAAGCCTCTCCTTTAGGAAATGCTCCTGTTCCCTAAGGTGTTCCTCTTGCTCCAGGAACCAGTTCTTCTAAGTATCTTCCTGCTGAAGAGCTCAATCATCTCATGCCCTGAGGAACTCAACCATTCCTGGTTTCTCCTGTCCATCCCTATGAGCAGCTCTTCCAGAGTTCTTCTCCATCTGACTCTGCAGTCTCTGGCGTGAGGCTCCTGCCATTCTGGCAGAATGGTTTCCCTCCTGGGAGTCAAATATGCTGCTAATTCAAAGACAAGGGTAGCATTTTTCCTTTGCAAGAAGCTGAGAAATCCTCTCATGACATAATTTTGCTATAGGAGGCCACAGTTTTGATTCTTTTCAGCATTCCAGGATGTAATAGTCTAACAATCGTGGGTTCTCAGACAACTTTTGCAGCCCATGAGGAAGGAGCAGAGGCTACAGATGATAAGAAAAATGAACTAGTGTTTTGTTCATAGTGCTCAAAAAAGGAAGGAGGGATGGTGACAGTTCCTATCAGGAACTATGTTCCCATTCCCTTCTCCTTCCCCTGCCTAACCTCTACCATTTCAAACCTCTTCCTCCTATTACTACCGGTGAAAACAAAGGGACAGACACCTTTGTAGAATGGGTAAGGGTCAGGAAGAAAAGGGTTTAGTGTATATAGGGAATGGAGGTGGAGGGGCATTGAAATGTGAGATCTGGTACACAAACCCTTTATCCCTGTCCACGCTGCAAACTGGCATGTGTAGGGGGTCTGCCACAGTCTGAGGCATGTGTTTACCCACACCCATAAGACATGCTATCTTAATTGCCCTCTATTCATCTTCAGACACGCGTTTGTGGGGTTTAGATGTGGGCAATAGGAGAGTTTTAGCACAACCACCTTCATGGACACATGTACAGGCACTAGATGTACCCCATCAAGAACTTTTTCCAGATGTTCAGAGTTGCTCACTTTCTTGACATCATTCTTGACGTACTTCTAGATGTACTACTGTAAATCATCGTGCCGCACACTTACATGCATCATATAGTATCGTTGTATATAATTGACATAATTCTGTCTAGACATCACTTAGGATCAGAGAGTGAAAGCGCTTGGCTGCTTTCAGTAAAGCCACTGATAAAACACAACTGGAGGAAGATCACCCTCTTAAGCTTTCTCTATAACTCAGTCCCTCCAGCTCTTTAATCATTATTACTGCTTTTCACCGAACTCACTCCAATTGGTCAATGTGTTTTTGGCATCAAGACAACCACTAAAGCTAAATAGAATATATGAATTGTAGTTTCACAGAGCCATATGCAAACTCACATTTATTTTTTAACCCATTATCACTCTCATTTCTTCTTAGAGTTCCTCCTCCCATTGAGTATCTGCATTTGATGTTATTTTCCCCAGTACATTTGTTCCCAGTTTTTGAAGTTTGATCACCTTTTTCCTTATTCTGTCCAAATATTTCTACCCACTCTCCATTTATCTGGTATTTATTCTCTGTCCTAAGTACTTCCCAATGCAGTGTTATCAATAAATATCTTTCATGTGATCACTGATATGTAATCCAGCTCCAGATGGCTAAAATTTTTAAGATAGGATTTACCAATGTTACTCCCATAGATACTCAATGTTACTCCAATAGATATCTCCCTCTCATACATCTCTCATACATCTTCATTTTCATAACTCTGGCCTGACTAGTTTTTTCCCATGTGACAGTATTTGTACACAAACAAATCTGAATTATTTTTATGAACAGAACTTTGAGTAATTGTATAAAACAGACAAAAATCCAGATATTATCTATACTCCATTCCCTTCATCCACTAATGTATTAATTCTATCAGAAACCAGAAGCAGGTTTGAAATTATTTGTCCTCTATAAACTGATTCTAGTAATACAACAATCCAGCAAAACTGATGCCGTATTTTGCTCATGGTTCTGTTGCTCTCTGTGGCCTAAATTTTCAAAACTGACATCTGACTGTATGTCAAGTTTTCATGCCTAACCACACAAACCTTGTTTCTCGCTTTCAGACGTGCTGAATACCCACATCTCCAAATGAATTTTAATGGATTTGTGGATGCTCTGTCTAGTAGATATCTCAAATTAGCCACCCATGAAATAAGACACTGCAAATTGGGGGTCAGTTTTGAAAATTTAAGCCTAACAAAATGATGCGCCTCACACAATTCTCCCCCTGGAGAGAGGATGAGAGGGAGACTGAATCACATAACAGCTGTTAGTCACTTTGCTTAATGCACTACTGGAAGGCTGTCAGATACTATAGTGGTGAGGGTGGTATAGAACACATATAGAAAAGAAACTTTTAAATTATTATTACTTTAATTTGCTAATATTTGTTCTATTATTTTATTAGCAATTGAGGTTAGTTTTACTGGACAGTAATTGCTGAGAAGACACTGGTTTCTTTTTAGAACATTAGTACCAAATTGGCTCTTCACCAAGTCCTCCACTCCACACCCGTTTCTACACAACAGCACAAGACTTGAACCCTGAACACACCCCAAAGCAGCTGCATTGTCTCTCACTCCCCTGACATCATCCCAAAACCTTCTTGCACTCCATTCTGGAGTTGAAAATCCCATATGAGTTTTCAAGGGACGCCAAATGGCTACTCTACCTCTTCCCTGCCCCACCTTGCTTTGGTGCGGGGTTTTCACATCCAGAAGGGACCTTGTGGGACTAAGCACGAAGCAGCCTGTCTCTTCTCATAACGTAGAATAGGTGGTAAACACTTCCACTGGCATCGTGCTGCAGTGAATGCAGGACCATAAAAAAAGTAAGGGACTATTATCTCACCACAGCGAGACTGTTATTTCCTGTTCCAAGTATGTGAACTCCAGGGTCAACTGGAAACTGGAGCACAGTAGCAGTTGCTTTTCTTAATTGACCATTGTAGGTGCTTCGTAATCCCTAGCATATTAAGTAAAAAACCATCAGAAGTCCCCTAGCAAACAACATGCTGAGGAAATGAAGCTCAATAATACCTAGAATGTGTGATACATGACAGTATGGATTGGCAAGGTGCAAAGTGAAATGGGGGGGAGGGGGAGTGGTTTGTTTGGAATGCAGGTCTCAGGTCATGGAGCTGGGAAGTCAATCTGTATCACTTGTCAGTCCATTGAGCTAATCTAATTAGTTGTATTTCTAAGGCACCTATCACTTTAGTAACTAAACTTCTTGTTATTCACAGAAAGACATTCAGGATGAAATCCTGACCCCTAAAATCCTGACCCTAAAATATTGTAAAATTTTGATTGCAGTAGCTAATGTCATTACAAACACTTATATTAGTTTTCATTGTTATTACAGTATTCAAATAAGATCTTCAGGTCTGCATTGATGTCCTCTTATGTGTTTGCTCAAGATATATTGCTAGCAGGTGCCTGGTCTGCTAGATTCCTTTGGGCACACCTGCAACATTAATAATCATTTTTAAAACTTGGCAAGGTTGCCACTGAATAAAGTCATCAATCTAACAAATTCTCTTTGGTAGCTGTCTTCAAACTGGAATCAAATCTCATTCTGCTAAGAGTAAGAGCATGCAACCCCTGTGCTGCAGGAATCTTATGATTTGGGGAGTGAGGTTATTCCAAAGCTTCTAAACCAGAATGATATCTTTGATATGACCTGAGCAAAATAATATTGATTTTTTCCACTGAAAACCCTGTTCATTTCAAAGCTGTCCGGGCACATGGGGAAAATATTCTATCAAAATGTAAACAAAAGCTAATATAAATTAATATTTGTTAGCCAAAAGCATAGTGTTTCATACCTCTCTATGGCTAGATTCATCAGTTAAAAACTTACCCAGTTGCCATCACTAGTGTTTGAAATGCAAGTATTTAGCCTTATCTGCTTACAAATACTGGAAGGGCAGGGGATAACATCTGCAACTGTCTTCACTTTACCTGTGTTGTGCCCCTTTTGTTTTCACATCCTATATGACTACTCTAGTGAGGAATTTTACTGGCAGGAACGTTCACTGACACACTGTTTTTTAAACAAATTGTAGCAAGGCAAAATGGCACCTGGCCTTCCTTGAGGCTGCTTTCCCACAGGGAACTGCTGCCTTTGATGGCACAGAGGGGTGCAATTTGCATCTACCTGTACTAGCAATACTAAAGATAGATTACCAAATCTTACAGTAATAATTTTTATTCACCCATCTTCTCTTTATAAAAGGCGCTAAAATCTATGGATGAAGAAAACTATATGGGCTTGATGCAATTACCATTATAGTCAACCAAAGATTTGCCAGTACCTTCAGTTGGAGTTGGATTGGACCATAGAAGAGCAAAGTATTATTAATATGGGCCAGATTTTTTCACCTTTACTCGTATGGAGTAGTACTTTGCATCACAAATGTTCCCATTAGTTCCACTGAAACTAATGGTGGAGTAAGAAACTATTCAATGGAAATAAGGGTATCCAAATCTGACCTTCTAGCATTGTGAAGTAATATACCTATTTGTTTGTTATAATAAAGCAGTTCTCACTTCCAGTTACTTCTGGTTAATTTGGTTGGGAATGACATAGCAATATTTAAGATTGTGCAGCACATCTTGCCATGTATAAAGGTAATAGCTTAGCCACCAATGCAATTCGTACCTAAGGAAACTCCAGTGTTAACTATGTCCAGTTACTTGTTCTACACTAGGTGTTAAGTGGTGTTTAACATGCTAATTAAAACTGTTGGTTAATACATTTCAACACACTTTGTTTTTCCAGTGTAGACAAAGCCTTAGGGATATTTCTTAACACTGCTTTTTTGCAGAGATGTTGATGCCATTCTTCTATATGAGTGGGGGTAGGATGTGAGAGCCCACTCAAGGTCGTGTGTTTTCCTCAAGGTGGAGCCCAAGTCTTTGTGGGCTTGCTGCATGCTAGTGCCTGAGAAGGGTGAAAGGAGGCTTTTGGTGGAGTTGGGGCAGACAGGACATAGTGGAATATGCAGCATCCTTGACTTTGCCTATG
Source organism: Emydura macquarii macquarii (assembly GCF_026122565.2). Classification (NCBI taxonomy): domain Eukaryota; kingdom Metazoa; phylum Chordata; order Testudines; family Chelidae; genus Emydura; species Emydura macquarii. The sequence goes on from NW_027131283.1 coordinate 9,941,034, forward strand.
TGGATCTAATAGCTGTTACAATGCATGGAAACAGCAGTAATAGCCATGGAGCAGTGATCCCACCTCTCCCCTGTGCATAATCCAGTTATATGAGCAGGGATATACACAAAGAAGTTGTGTAACATATATATTTCTATCTCATTGTGCAGTTCTATTCTGTTTCATTCTCACTGAATAAGTAGTAACATTTGACCAGTTACCAAATGATAGTTCTGCCCTATTTCCTAGAAAATCAGGGAGTAGACAATACGGAGGTACACAGTGCTTTCCAAGAAACAAAATAGCCTCATCCAGCACACTTATTATTTACCATTTATACTGCAGTGGCATTCAAAGGCCTCAGTCAGTACTGGACTTCCATTGTGTGAAGCTCTGTACAGACACATAAGAGCTCAGAAGAGCTCTTACACTTTAATTTCAAACAAGACACAAGTGAACTCAGCAAACACCAGGTAAAAGTTATGTTAATATAATCACAGAATGTCATCAACTAATAAAGTGTGCAATAGAACAGGTTGGAAATGCTTGCAATTTTTTATTTAGATGACATTTTATGGGCATTTCAAATTTTGATTGAAAAAAATGGATACAAGTTTTTTGCCAAATTTTTTTTGCCAAAAATTGTCTCTTTTTGAGGAACTGTAAGTACAAAACTTGATGTCTCTGAATCCATTGACTTGGGGTATTTTTTATCTCATATAAATAAAGAAATCAGCTATTCCCAACTATTACTGAAACATAATGAAAATATTATGATGTTGATTTTAACTTTTTTCCCATTAGTATCCAAATTACACCTCCACAAATACCTTCAACCTGCTGTTGGACATATCACTTAACCGAAATCACTGTGCTCTTTGTCTTAAGGCAAATAACGACAATCCTTCTGAAATTCATTTTATGGCTTTTGCTGATGGGGGTCCCCCCTCCCTTCACTTGTGGTGAGTGACTGAAGGCAGAAATAAACCCAGCTCTCTGAATGTGCAGGACAGATCGTGGAATCCAAAGCCCATCAAGAAGCTTTTACTGAATAATTAAATTCAGCGCAGTTACATGCTGTACATTTGCCATGTGCTAAATTCCCTGTTGTAATGCAGCAAAAACAATAGTCAAGTGATTGCGCATGTCCATTCCACTGTAGGTGTCTGGCAACTGTAAACTGGAGCTCACAAAGAGCTTTTATCCTTAGCAGTACCCATCGGGGCAGGCTGAATGCCCTCTGCTGTCTCATGCACATCATGCAGGCATAGAAGGCCAAGCTGCCCCAGATCCCTCTCAATTCCTTTCTACCACCTGTGATAGTTGTTGGAGCCCCCGTCCTTGCTTCTACAAGTCTTTTCTCTATATATAGTAGTGTGTATAGTTAATATAAATGTTGTTGTTGTTTTGTGTGGTTCCAGCACCCAGTTTGGGTACTAGCCCCAGTAACGGAGATATGCCCTGCTCTACAGGTTTCAAATCCGGGCACTCTTGCAACAAGGAAATGCCTACTAGTGACCCTCATCCCAGGTGCCTTAAGTGCTTAGTGGAGGGTCATGTGTGCCACAAATGCGGCATTTGTAAGAACTTTAAGCCCCATTTGAAAAAAGGCAGGACAGCCAGGTTAAAACATCTGCTAATGGAATCAGTGCTGCAGCCTCCACCTGAGCCCACTACCTTGATCCAGGTACTGAGCATCTCAGCACCAGGCAGTAACATGTCTCTGGTGCTCTGGTACCTAGAGGCATATAGGCGTCACTGGAACTGAAGAAGAGGCTTTGGAAATCAGGCTAGGTGCCAGGGTTGTCAAAAGACTTGAAGATGATGAGCTCTTCTAAAGACTCAGGAGAGTGTTCAGAGAGGAAGCACTCCAGAGAGAATACCTCTAAACAGGGGAGTTCATTGACTCCAGCCCAGTGTGGCCCTGTCAAGACCGGATCCTGAAGCATCTTCACTGGCATCTTATTGTGTCATGGTACTGCAATGTGTCTTCCCCATAAGTCTACTGCCAGTGCATTTGAGGCTGGGTGAGTTGTTGAACCTCTTTGTTCCGCCATCACCAGTAGTTCAAGAGACTTGCCCAGCACTGGTGCCCAAGGTACCGCCTCCAGCACTTTCACTTCTGCACTAAGCAGCTTCACTGGATGTCACCACCAGGGTACCAGTGAGGCTGGTGCTGCCCAAGGGAAAGCCATAAATGACACGTTGGCTCCCCTTTCTTCAGAATCTGAGCTTTCTTCTCCAGTACTGATGGGCACAGTGCCACCTTTTCTCAAAAAGAAACTTCGTCCTCGGGCTCTGAAGTGGGATTCCATGTATCCCTACCTAGCTGGTCCCATTAGGAGGTTATGCCACTCACCCACCTTGGTTTTCACCTCAATATGAACAGGGGGTTAACAGGAGGGACACTTCAGCTCTGCATTGCTGAAGTCTGGGGCTGCACCAATGGCCATTTTGGAACCCAGGGGGTCCCCCGCTCCCAAGTCAAGAGAGTCTCCACAGTGATCTCAGAACAGTTCCATCTCCTGGGCATCAGGAGTATCGTTACCACAAACACCATAGTGCCAGCACCAAGCAAAGCTGGGCTTCCTCTTACGAGCAGATGCAAGAGGAGCAGGTACTGGACCAGTCCTCAGTACAGTTACCATCCTCTTCCTCATCCCCTTATGAGGCAGTTGTGGGGGAGCCTATTTCTCCAGCTCTGGATGATTTTTAAAACTCAGCAATAGCTTTTGAGGATGACAGCTGTAGCCCCAATAGCACCCAGAGGAGGTCCATGAAAAATTCCATAAGCTGATGGACATGCTGAGATCTGTGGCTCCAGCTAGAATAGCTTTGCCAGTAAATGAGGCTATCTTAGAGCCTACAAGATCCTCTGGCAGATCCCTGCTTCCTTGCCTCCGACTGCAAAAAGAGTGGAGAAATGGTACTATGGCCCCTCCCAGGCATTCGAACACCCGTATAACCATCCTCCTCCAGGCTCCTTTGCAGTGGCAGCAGTCAATGCAAAGGAAAGACGGGGCACCAGGCTTCAACTCCAAAGAATAAAGAAGACAAGAAACTGGAGTTATATGGGAGGAAGCTTTATTCTACTGGTGAATTGCACTTTGCATTGCAAGCCAGCAAGCTTTGCTGGGACACTGATTTCACCATATGGGTTCTGGTTTTGAACCTAGATGAGGATAAACAAGAGTTTCACACTTCAGTAGAGGGGCAAGTTGGTCATTAAAATGGCTCTACAGGTGGATCTCGAAACAGGAGATTCTGCAGCTCACAGCATGGCCTCTGTCATCATGATGAGGCGTTCATCTTGGTTGCACTATTTTGGCCTTCCTCCAGAGGTGCAATGGACAGTTCAGGACCTACGCTTTGAGGGGCCATTGCTCTTATCTCAGGAAAGGTGGACAAGATGCATAGTCTGCATAGTCTCAGAGTCTAGAGCCTCCCTGAAATCCCTGGGCACTTATATCCCAGTAGTGAAGCGAAGGCATTCTGCCCTCATCACTCTCAGCATTTTCAGGGATTTGCTGCTTGACCCAAAGCCCTGCCAAAGAGGAGGAGCAGAGGTTAGATGTGGGGACCACCACCTCCCTCTGCATTCACAGCTGCCAGTTCATCAAGGCAGGCAGCAGCTTTCAAGAGTTCATTTTGATGGGCAGGTCAAGAGCAGTCTACCAATTCCAACAGTACCATCTTTTTCTCTTCCAACTTCTGCAAACCACCTGTCGCACTTCCATCATGCTTGGGCCCATGTGACAATGGATCACTGGATTCTAAGCACGGTGAATGTGGGATATACACTCCATTTTATCCCACACTCAGCCATTTTCCCCATGCCTCTTCAGGGACCCCTCTCACAAGACAATATTACTGCAAGAGATACAGTCACTTCTTATAGGAGCTATAGAGGAGGTCCTTCTTTATCCAGAGAAAAGGGGTTTTAATCCTTGAACTTCCTGATCCTGAAGGCACAAGACAGGGGTGGGGGAGGGTCTCATGCCTATTTTAGTTGCAAGGCAGTTAAATAAAGTTCCTTAAAAAAATGAAATTGAAGATGGTAGCTCTATCTTCCACTATCGTTCCTTGGAGCTAGGGCACTGGTATGCTGCTCTTGCCTTAAAGGATGCCTACTTTCACATGGCATTCAGCTAAGTCACAGAAAATTTCTCAGATTCACTCTCAGCGGCTGCCCTTTTCAATCCATAGTCTTCCCCTTTGTTCTCTAGGCTGCCCCCTGGTATTTTTACAATGTGTATGGCAGTGGTAACAGAATTCTTTCAGAGATTAGGGGTCCATGTATTCCCTTATCTGAATGACTGGCTGATAAGAGGTGAAGCCAGGTTGCAAGAAGCGTCCAGCATTTGCATAATCCGATCCATGCTCAGGCTGGTGAACAACACAGAAAAAGCAATCATGTTTCTGGTACAGAAAATAGAATTTATTGGAGTGATCTGAACTCATCAATGGCCAGGGCCTTGATATCATAGTCAAGATTTCTTGCAATGCAAAGCCTCATTCTGGACTTGAAGGGTTATCCTTTCACAATAGTGACAAACTGCTTAAGGCTACTGGACCACATGGCAGCAAGCACTTATGTGGTCCAGTTTGCTCTGCCAGGTACACAGACAGCCCCTCTGAACCTATTATCACCCAACACATTAGCAGGTGGTGACCCACACCTAATTGAGTCACATGAATACTCTACCTGAGCCATTCTCATGTACCCCCCCATAGACAAAGCATTAGCCAATAACCCCTCTAGTCCCCAAGCTCTTGACTACAGGAGCGCATCCTGAGAGTATACCGTCTTACATTGGACAAAGATTTGTTCAGTGCAAGCTTATAAATAAATCCACCCCCTTCGATGTGGGGAAAATATGCACCCACCCCAGTTAACCAGAGTTGTGAGTGCCTAAACACTTCACTCAGAAAAACACACTAGTTAAGATAAAACATTAAACAAGTTTATTAACTACAGAAAAATGGATTTAAAGTGATTGTAAGTGGTAAGCATAAAGAGACTAGAAATAGTTATGAAAGAATTAAAAATAAGATTGCAATCTGAAGCCTACACACTAACAGGATTTGAATCTAGAAATGTCTTACTCTGAGAGATGGTACAAGCAAGCTACAGATCTTCAGTACACAGGCAAAGACTGCTTTCCCTACCTGGTACCAACCCTCCCCCAGTCCAAAGTTTTTTGTCTTCCCAATGTTCCTTCAGGTGTTGAGCTGCGGGGAAAGAGAAGCCAAGTGATGATGTTATGCTTCCCCTTTTATAACTACTCCTAGCTTGCTGGCAAAGTCCATGCATATGATGTCAGGGCTGCTCCCCATTGGTCAAGTAGTATCGCATCGTGTATGTGCTTTCTTGGTGAAATGTCTAGGGAAGGGGGTTGGGAGAGCGGACTCTCCTTAATGGCCCATTAGCACGTCTGGTTATTTCATTGTTGTACCTGAAAAGCTGGTTTATGCGTTTTCCAACTCAACATGTTCTAATAACATTTACCAAAATATTTCATAACTGCACATACAATGATAGCAAATACAATTCACCTGGATATTAATGTTTAGCGGATCAAGACTTTTAAAATAATACCACACAAGGTATACTTTGAACAGAACATATCAATTATATGACATCGATGAATATGGATTTTTGGGAGGTGTTGCTTTAGATAGAGTGTCACAGTCATCAATTCTGCTCCAGAGCAGGATGCAGCCCAGGTTCATTGACAGGAACTGTTCTACTGCCATGGACAGAGGGTCTGCTGTATGCTTTCCCCTCTGCTTCCTCTTCTTCCCAGAGTTCTGTGCAAGGACAGACAGGACAAGGCTGGTCTTACACTGATTACCATGGGTTGGCCCTGTCAATATTGGTTTTCACAACTCTGGAATCTCCCAATCAGTCCCCAACTGTTACATCCACTTCACTCAAACCTAGTTTAATAAAATTGTCATTACCTCCTCTACTCCAACCTCCAGGCTCTTCACTTAACACCCTGGAGACTACATAACTAACAGAGGTGCAAAAGGTACTACTGAATAGTAGAAAACCATCAACAAGGTCAACTTTCTTGCTAAGTGAAAGAGGTTTTCTATCTGGTTGAGACTGAGAGTGGTCTCCTCGATTCTTGCTTCTATTAAGCATTTCCTGGACTATATTTTGTGTCTGAAACATCAAAGATTAGTAACTAGCTCAAGCAGGGTATACCCTAGCAGCCATATTGGCATTTCACCTGCCTGTGGATAACCACTCCCTTTTTTTCCAACTCAATGGTCATAAGATTTTTAAAGGGCTTGGAATGGATGTTTCCACATGTATAGAGCTCTATTCCACCATGGAGCCTGCATTTCATCTTTAAAAAGCTGGTATGTCCCCCCTTTGAGCCTTTGGTGGCTTGCTATTTGCTACATTTTTCAATGAAAGTAGAATTTTAAATAGCCATTACATTGGCCAGGAGAGTAGGAGAGTAGGGTGTTAGTATCACATCATCCATATACAGACTTTTATTCAGATAAAGTCTACCTTCATCCCCATCCGAGGTTTCTTATGAAAGAGGCCTCCTCTTTTTATATCAAGCAATTTACTTATCAACCTTCTTCCCAAAACCACATAGTAAGGGAGAGGAGTCACTGCACACTCTATATGGTAGAAGGTTGAAATTTTATCAAGCTGATACTAAGTCTTTAGGTCTTTGTCTCAATTGTTTGTTGTATTTGCAGATAGAATGAAGGGAAGCCTGGCTTCCATTCAGAGGATTTAGTCATGGATATCTGATTGCATTTGCCTATGATACAGTTAGCTAATATGGAGCTGCTGGATAGAGTATTGGTGTCATTTGCTTAGATTCCAAGAGGCCTCTGTGGCATTTCTAGCTCATGTACCCATATCAGATATTTGCAAAGTGGTAATCTGGTCATCATGTCACACATTTGCCTCCCACTACACAGTCACAGAACAATCAAAAGGCAATGCTAAACTTAGCTGAGTGGTCCTCCAGTCCTTGTTCATTAGCTGAGTGGTCCTCCAGTCCTTGTTCAAACAGACTCTGAACCCACCTCCAGGTATCACTGCTTGTGATTCACCTGCGGTTGAACAGATGTGTTCAATCACTGAAGGAAAAAATGATTACTAACCTTTCTGTAACTGTTGTTCTTCAAGGTGTGTTGCACATGTCCATTTCATGACCCACCCTCCTTCACCTCTCTGTCGGAGTCATTCCAGCAGGAAAGAACTGAAGAGGATCTGGAACAGCTTGGTCCTTTATGCCTGCATGATGTTCCTGAGACAGCAGTGGGTGCTCTGATGGGAACTGCTCAGGGTAAAAACTCTTCAACAACCATGCACTGGAATGCACAAAGATTTATGGTTAGTTTGTTTTTTACAGAGTTCTTACAATATTTCTGGCCAGAAATACAAAAATGGTTAAGTTCCTGATAAAAGGATTTTACTGCTTGACTAAAATGATAATTAAAGCTGAAACAGTGCATGAAATATAATCAGAGTGGAAACTCTTGGAGACTTAGGTCTATACATACAACAACAGAATGAACTTATTATGGTGACAGAAGCACTTTCCAAGATGGTCTATTTTATTCTCAGCAATGAATGATCTACAGACATTAACATGGCCACTTTGGACTTTTGTCTTGAGTGGAAATTTCTTATGTTGTTTTTCATTAGGTGAGTCTGTGGCTTGATTCCTGTCTTTACTCTCCCATTTTGCACATGTTCATCTAATTAACCTCTCCCAAAGATGGAAGTGGTTACACTTAACCACAAAGTTCTTGAATCCACACACACTCTATTGCAGGTCGGAGCTCTAGTTTCTTTCTTCACCACTAGGTAGGTTTAAAACTTTACATGAAACTCATCTAGCTCCCCCAAAATCTGTCCACACTGGCAAACCTAAGGAGATTTAAGTTGCTGATACTTAAAAATTGTCATTGGACTGGAAGAGTATATGTTCTGGGACACTAGATTTAAATTCCACTACTGTCTCTCTTCTCAACACCTGCAGAATTTGACTCCATTGTATGTAGTGTTTAGCATGATGAGTAGGATTGAAGATTTTTGTCTGGAACTGCAGATGAAAAGGAGCAGCTCTGAATTCACTATATTCAAAACTCCTTTCCGTAAACATTCCTAGGAGTTTTTGTTCAGAAGATTATTCATGGAAAGCATGCACAAATAGATGACCAATCAGGAGATTAACTTTGAATATTTTAAACAATAGTCACAACTAATAGTTCTCAAATAATTCATAGGCTGAAAAGTTTCCATAAAAGTTTCATCGAATAATTCCCAATAAAAAACAAATTTATAAAAATAGGATATTTACAAACAGAATAAAGGAATATATTATTTGCTAGAGGAATACTCAGCTCTGTTCTCACCTTGCCCTTTGATGCCAGTATGAGACCTTATGCAGATAAAGCATTGAACTTCCATATCCATTTATAAAAAAGGTATAATATTAAATATATACTGTATTTCATTTGGTGGTTGTGAGATCTAATGAATGTTTACAACATGCAGTACTCTGAGATTTTTCAATGGACGAAATAATATATTTGAATTTGTTATATTATTTCTATAAAAATAAAGAATATTAATCTTTTGACCTTCCTTCTATCCTTTTCCAAATTCATCTACAAAACCACAACGAATCTCTGTATTTACCCTACACTAGGTCACAAAAGCACGTGAGAGAGTGTAACTCATAAATCCAGCCTCTATATTCTGAGTCTTTTTCAAGGTGACTGCCCCCCAACCTTGTGCCAGTCCCAACGGAACACTCCAATTTGGGATCTCATCAGACCGGGGCACTCAACAGCAACAAATACCAGCCTCCACTCTGACAGATCTGAGCCCAAAAGATGACTGGTAACAAGGTTGTGAACTAAAACCTCTGGGGAATAGCTTCCTACAGCTGTAGTTCTATCAAATGAAATCATGCTGCACTGGGTTAGGAATGCTGTTAGTGTAACTTTAAGAAAACAGAAATGAAGAAAGATAGATTGATCCACCACATAGGCTTTAATCAGCAACATCTTCCAGTCTTGGATAACGTTTCAATTTTTCATTTGGTTGACTGTGAAATTAAAACTCATTAAAGAAGTTTCTGAGTAAGATTTATGGATATTTTGTTAGAGATTAGGTAATGCTTGTTCAAATGCGTTCTTTATCTGACTTGAATGATGCTCACTTCATATATCATAAAAATCTAAATTAATCTCCCAATATTTTCTAGAGCCTAATGTTATTTTTAGAAAAAAAATTTTTTTTTAGCCAGAAATATATTTTCATGTTTCTGGTATGTTTGATAAAAGGTAGCAAAATAAAATTAAAGAATAACTAACTAAATAAAAAGGTAAATAGCCACTAACATTTTTTTTTTTTTGAAAAGCCCTACAAAATAAAAAAGCCTAACAAGTAAGCAAGGAATATCAATACAATAAAATGTATATAAAAAGAGAAAGCATCTGAAGAAAAAGGAATTAAATGCAGGTGTAAATGTAAGTGCAATTAATAAACTATTACTCTTATATAGTCCAGATAAAAACAGAAGAGGCATGGGCAAAAATAATATAAAATGGAGTTTAAAATAGATATCACAAGCTTTTAAAAGGAATACCAGAAAAAATCCACAGGCAATTTATAAACTAAATATTTGAAATCAAACAAACATTCTGCTTGTCTAGAAAGTTGTAATCACATCTCCTGCCTTTTGTCTATGTTTGTCCTTTTAGGCCCAGGCTAAAAATTTTTAAAGTACTTGAGTGACTTAAGTCATTTTTGAAAATGGGATTTGGAAATCTAGGCTCAGATTTTCAAAGGTAATTAAGTTCCTAAAGAAACAGATAATTGCCTACTGGGATCTTCAAAGATGCCTATCTGGTTTTTTTGGACCCTAAAATCTGTCCGTAAGTGTCTAAGTCAGGGTAGATAAGGGGTCAAATTTTCAAAAAAGTCTAAATGACTTAGCCCTGGGGTCCTACATCCCACTTTTAAAACTAATTCCCCTCCCTTCTCTTTCACTATCCAACAAGGGCATGGATATAAGTTACAGGTGGTGGTTTTCCAGTACTGCTTTGAGAACTTCCTGCTTTGATAATAGGCTGAATTCAGAGAGGAAAGATTTCAGATTTTCATGTGTGGTTCCTAGTGTCCCATCTCAAATAAAAGTCATTTTCTTTGACAACTATGTTGATACTGTTCACAGCAGGAGCTCTTGGGTTCAATTCACTGCTTGCAGTATTTCTTCAGGGTGTAATTTAATATGTGCTATGATGGAAAATATGTGGTTTTCTTTATTTATTCTAGGGGCTCAAATGCCAGGCCTCTGTGAGAGAGAGATGGGGGGAGGGGGATGCAGATGACCCTGCTGGGACATGCGGCTCTGCCTAAGTCATAGGCATGGTTTAACCAGCCCCTCCCCATATTCAAAGATAGAGCTAATTAAGGCTTCATTAGGAGTCTTTTCTTTTTGTTAAGTGACCATTAGAGCTGAAATCACTTGTTGTAGGGCAACGTTTTCTGCCCAGCCTGCTTCAGCAATGTAGTTCCCCAACTAAGAGCTGACAATCACCGAGAGCTGGGTGGAACTTCCAGGGACCGACCAGCAGAGGTCACAGTAAGGAAGCAGGTGGCAGCAGAAGGTGATGGTGAGCACCAGTGACGGCTGGCAGGGTGGCCAGAGGATTGGAGTGGTCAGAGAGTGGGGCAGCCAGAGGAGTGGCTGGCAGGGCAGCCGGCGAAGTAACCGGACAGTGGAATGAGCAAAGGGCCTTCTTTTCCCCCTTTCTCCAACCAGGGTAAAAGTGAACTCTGCATTTGCCCCTCTGAACTCTGAGTCTGCACTGACAGACAACGACAGTGAGTGATGTGTTATGAGGGAAGGGGAGGGGCACATTAAAGGAACTTCTGGTTGCTGGACTTCAGAACCTGAGGCAAATGGAAACTGCCCAATATTCTCTGTGGTGGCAGTTTTGCTCATGGTTTTATGCTTGTGAATCCCACCAGCACCGCGCCGAGGGAAAGGTGTGCCTCTGCCCCCACCAGGCCAGCCAGAACTCCTGGAAGTACGCCACGAAGCCCACATTCTCCAGCAAGCTGTTAAAATGCCCGTAGGCCAGTCCTAGCTTCTCTGCAGTGAGAGAGGCTGTCACGGTCACCATATGGTGATTCGAGAAGAGGGCCAGCTGGACGCTGGAGCAGTGGGCCCATGAAAGATGGTGACGTGATAAATAGATGCGGTCCAACCTGGACTGGCACGACCGATCGTCCCCCACCCGGACAAAGGTAAAAGTAGTGACATCGTCCGGGTGGTGGTCGTGCCAAATGTCCACCAGGGTGTGATGGTTGATGATCTCCTGGAGGACATCTGCGGCAGCCTGGAACTGCTTGGTTCCCATGTGGTCCCGTTCCTCGAAGGGGGTGTTAAAGTCCCCACCCAGGACCAGGCATTCATGAGGATCCAAGGTGCCGAGGAAGGCGGATGTCTGCTGGAAGAAATGCACCCACTCCGGGCCCGAGTTCAGGGCATAGACATTGACCAGACTCAATGCTATCCCCTCCATACAGACTCGGATGTGCAGCAGGTATGACATCAGCAACCCCCAGCACCTCAGGCTGTATGTCGGGGGAGAATAGGGTGGCTACTCCACCCGTATGGGTGGAGAGATCACTAAAAAACACCCTGCCCCCACTCCAGCCACCAGCTGGCCTTGGCTGAAGCAGCAGCCAGGCAGCCGGGCAGGTGGAATGGTCCAGGGGTGACACAAAAGGCAAGGGCAGGGACAGTAATCTGGGGAAGAGTGAAAGGAGAAGAAGAGGGGTTGATGCAAGGAGGTCGTCGCCCAGATCAAGGCCTGCTGGCAGGGGCTCATCCTCCTCCTGGGTGACCAGGGTCAGGCCCAGGGACTCGATCTCCTCGAAGACGGATCCAAAGTCTCCTGCCGCCACCATGGCAACCTCCTCAACACTGATGGGGGGTGCAGATGACAAGGTGATGAAGGTGGCTCCCTCTGAGGCCTCCCCAGGGAGGGAATCTAAAAGGGTCTCCAGGATGCGGGCTGTGCTGCTCCTCTTTGCTGCTGCAACTTCCTCTTCAACAGGCACCACCTGCTGGACCTTGTAGGGGGGGCTTGGCAGAGGTCCCTTCAGTGGCAACCCCCCACAGAGATTTTCAGAGAGGCTTGCTCTCCGTCTGAGGTGGTGGGGAGGATCAGGGCCTTCTTGCGCTTCCCGCGCTTCCCTTCAATGAGCACCCAGCCCTTTAAGGTGGTAGCAGAGGGCTGGCCAGCAGGGGTAGGACCAGGGGCAAGAGCAAAGAGGTCAGAGGTGGAGGGGACAGGGCAACAATGGGATGAGAGACCTCCCCCTCGGGTGAGCCCTCTCCATCATGTGCCACAGCCGGCGGCAGCTGAATTTGGACCTGCCGGAGAAAGGACAAAACATGACAGAGGGCAGGGTCCTTGCATCCCAGCAGGAGAGGACTGACAATGGTGATGGGCTTCCTCAGGGTGGAGAGGAAGGGGAGCAGGGCGGCATTAGGGAGGAAGGGTGGGATGGAGGTGAGCACCACCCATTCCTCCACTAAGGGAACATAGATGCCCCCCACCACCAGACCCTTCTCTACGGCCTCCTAGGTGGCAACTTCCGGTGCTATAAAGAAGACGACCTTCCCGTATATCTTGGAGGCTGCCACGATAGGCAAGGGCCCCACTACGCACGCCAACACCCGCACGTAGGTCTCCATGTGGGGTGATGTGGCCACCAGGAGTCATCGGACGTTGTGCTTCCTGGTCAGGGCAGGGAAGGGTCCCTGTCTACTTGAGATGGTGCTAGAGGAGGCAGAGGGGGCAGATGACAAGGCAGCAAGTGGAGGGATGGTGGCTACCTCGATATTCACTCTGGGGTCTGAGACAGAGCTGCCCCCAGAGCTGGTGGAGAGGACTGCAGGGGAGAGGGGAACCATGGCTGATGGCAGGGCCGTGGTGGGGACAGGGTCCCCCACCCTGTGAGGCATCACCTTCCAGGCAGGGCTCTTGCCCCTTCCCCGCCCCCAGCCCTTTCTGGCAGTTGAGGAAGCCGTAGCAGCAGAGGTGGAGATCCCTCCCTGCCTGCCGGTGCCGGTGCCCCAGTAGGGGTGGTGATGGCAGTGGATCTGGCAGTGGCAGGCAAAGAGGTAGCTGCAGGGATGGATGGGGGAGCAGGCTGGAGGGGTGAGGACAGGGTCGACTGAGGGGCCCTCCTCCTCCATTTGGGGAGATGGATGGGAGCAGATACTGGGGGGTGGTCAAGGGCAAAGGGGCAGGTCATGGCTGACTGCTCCTTCCCACTAGGCTGCAGGCAAGGGAGGAGGGTACTAGCAGGGAAGGGTCTTAGGAGCAAACATTGGTGGGAAAGAGGGGGCCAGGAGATGAGGGGCAGGATGGCTAACCACTCCTCCATGCTAGGCTGCAGGCATGGGAGGAGGGCACCGACTAGGAAGAGTGTCAGGGACCTTATTCAGGATGTGGGTGGTGCTGGCTGCACTGGGAAGGGGGGAGTTTCAAGAGCATCAGGGGGTGCAGTGAGCAGGGGGCACAATGAAAAAATGGGGGGTTATGGGGACTCATAGGTGCTGAAAACTCTTGGGCACACTGAGGAGTTGGGGCAGAGCAGGGCGGGGGCAAGCAGCAAAAAGTGGGGGGGACAGGTCTACTGCTAACCAAGGGAAGGGTAGGGCAGGGAAACCAATTAACGCTGGGGTGGGACATGGGAACTCAACAAACTCTGAAGGAACCCAAGGGAAAAACAGGGGGGGGACCACCTGGCCCGCAAGGGGTGGGCAGGGCAGGCAGCAAGAGGAAAATAAGGGGGGGGGGGGTAAACTGCTTCAGGACAGCTGGAGGGCAAAACAGAGGGTGGGGGGAGTCCTCCAGCCAAACATAGCTGGGGAAGGGAGGGAAGGTCTGGGTGGGGGAGAGAGTAAGTACACCTAAGGGAGCCTGGGTGGTGGTAAAAGTCCTTGTTGCTGCAGCAGTCCCAGGTGGTGCATGAGACAAGTGGCTGAGTCGAGGGTGAGGCGTTGATGTGGGTGAAGGCTGGGGACTGGTGGGGAGGGAGGGGGGTATGATGGCAATGGTTGTAGGGGGTGGGGAGTAGATGGATTGGGGGGAGCACTCCACACCACTCCCCCCTCTCCCCACAGTAACAACAATAGCTTCCCCTACCACCACAAGAGCAGAGATGGCACAGTCATTCAGTCCAGCAACACACAAACCCCCTCTACAGCATCCAGGAGTGGACTGATGTGCTCCCCCAGCAGCAGTGATCTTCCTCTTTCTCCACAAAGGCAGCAAATGTAGCAACAGGCTCCAAGGCAGTGGCAACAGCAGCAGAAACCCAGCTGGCCAGGAAGAGCCCCCCACAGGTGGTAGCAGAAGCAGTGGTGGTGGTGCAGCCATTCACTCCCTGCAGGGAGGGAGGAAAGAAGGCAGTGCAGTAGAGCCCACAAACAGCAGCAGCAAGGTGTGCAGCGGGGGTTGGCCCCTACAAGAGCGTGCTAGTTCAAGGGCCAATGTATCAGCCCCAGGAGCAACAAGTCCCTTTTTCACCTGGTAGTTGAGCAGTGGTTGCCCCAGAGTAATTAATATACCTGGAGCCAATCAAGCCCCCCCCCCCCCCATGACTTGTTAAAAGCCTCCCCTCCAGAGAAAATGTGTGGGTGGAGTTATGAGAGTGAGGTGAGCTACCAAAGAGTGTGAGTAGGCAAGATGCTGTCAAGAACCAGGAGGGTTTAAGAGAAGGAGCAGAACACTGGCAGAAGAAAGCCCTGCAGGTACAAAGATGGGGGAGGGAAAACCCTGACTGAAGAGGGCAAAGGACCTTTCCCAGGTCTGGAGGCCTAAGCGAAGAGACCCTGCCAGAAGGGGAAGATAGAACTGGACATTTGGTTTGGGCTCTACCATGCCCATGAGGCTGTCAGAAGTCAAGAACCTTCCCTAGCAAGGAGGCCAGGAAGGACCCCTATCTGAGCAGGGTATGGATATTAAGTCAAGGGGCACAGGAAAGTAACTCAGGGAAACTAGCAGCTTTCCTGAAGCCACAGTGTGAGGCTGTGGCTTGTAGGTTCCCTGGGTTGGTGCCTGGAGTCAAGGTGGGACTGGGCCCCTCTCCCTCCCCCTCCCCCCATCCTCCACTGGCCATTCATTGGTGGGGTAAGAACCCCATTTTGAAAAGGTCAGCCTTTATTCATATATATATATAAATCAGTTATTTTTATTCCATAGACACTTTGTAGTACCTGGGCATTATACAAGATTAAAGTATCTCATATACCTTTGGAAAATAGTATTTTACTTACTAGTGGTTGATTACTTCTGTATAAGATAGCTTACATCATCACTGTTTGGGAATATATTTGGATAAGAAGATGTGTATCATAGCAAACTGTAACTGGGTTGAGATTTAGGTATAGTCTTGTAGCCTGTAGAAGCATGTTCCTTAATCATAGGAGTTCCGGTGAGGATGCCTGTCCCAGGACAATCACAAGTTGATATCTGTGATCTAGTAGCAAATAATGAACATAGCTGTTAGGGTGGAAAACAAAGAGGGAGGAGTTCATTCCCATCATGGGAGTCCATCTCCATTCAAAGATTAGAAGACAAAAACATTGAGGCAGCAGACAGAATGCAGAACCTGTCTAGCTGCAGCTACAGCTTCTCTGTGGGCCCTTTGAGCTAACCCCAGGTAAAGTGACTGGTAATAGGCTATTGTGTTCTTAACAGTGGCCATTAGCTTGCCCTTTCTCAAGTGGGTATTACTATCTATGAGAAAAGAAGGCTCAGATATTTTCTATAGGAACCAGCCAAGAAGATTGTGGCTCCCTTTTGGAAGTAGTGGTCTTACATTAATGCTTCAATGCTTTTTCTCCTTTGGGAATGGTTCAAACTCAGTTACAGGCAGTGGTGTACTTTTGCCCTTTTATTCTGGCTCTGCAGCAATGGGCCTGGAGAGGCTATCCTGGACTGGTTCAGTCTTTCCTGCAACATAAAAAGGTGTGAAATTCCTGTATTGTGGCATGTGTTAGCAAGGTTAATAAGTCGGCTCTCTAATCAGAATGGTTTGGATGGTCATGACTTCATAGACTCTATGAAAATGGAGATAAAGGACAAATTTCCTTTCTTAGAGCTGTTCCATTAGAGAATTGCCTTTTCTGCCATTTACAGTCCTGTCTCTCATTCTCTTGTTTCACCTTCACTGAACCATGAGGGCCTTGGTGATGGTAGGAAGGAGCTACTTATCCATCAGCTCTCTGAACTGGGTGCTAGTCAGCATTCTCTTTAAGTGTTTCCATACAGCCCTCTGGATTTGTGCCTCCAAGTGCAGAACAACTCTGATGGGAGAGACAAGAAGGCCTTGGCATCTGTTTGGATGAGGTGGTAGTTGGACCATTGTAGGAGAATGTTTCTTTGTTTTCCCTCCAAATCAACATCTAAAATGGAAATTGGGTCTGGTATGTAGACCTACTTTGAAAAGTTGGTGGTGTTGGTAGGCATAGACATTGTTTTGGAGAATCCTTAGCTGTCATGGCTACCATGAAGTCCAGAATTTATCTTCTGGAAGTGTCGTCTTCATAGAGTTTAAAGTCCTCTGTGACTATGAATGTTGCGGATTTCACAAACAGACTTGATACCTGATATATTAATTCTGCTGAGTATCAAGAGGAAAGGTGATTTCCTGATTGAAAAGGTATGAGGTCTCATATTGTTAAGATTTCATTATTTAAAAAAACAACAACAACAAACCCCTATTGTACATTTACTAGTATATCACAGAGATGGGCTGAAAAATGACGATCTGGGTTTAGTTCTATACTCTGAATCCTTTCAGCAGTTTGGCGATAACCTAAATCTGAAGCATGTAATGAAATATTTATCATAATCAAAATATATCAGTAGAACATTTCTTGATGCAATATACTGTACTTTATTTTTATTCAGTACAATTACATATTAATACATACCATTATGTATTCTGCAGTGGATGTCTCATTCACTGCTGCTGTATCAACTGTATCAAAATTTTACTGTACTATTCACATGCAAGGCAACCATGGTGTTATCGCTGTGGGAGCCCTAACTCTAAATGTCCTTGGGTTTTATGTGTCTGTTAAGTCAGTCATAGTGTTGCAGTAATATAGGGGTGGTTTATTTATTTAATTATTATTTTAGTTTAGACGAAGGTTCATATTTTGAAAAAAAAAACTACTCTAGATTTTGGAGACCACACAGATCTGACATTTACTAGACAGACTCAGTTTGCCAAAAGATAATATTTCAATATCTGCGACCCGCCAGGTTTTAATTGGAGTTGTTTGTTATGCTAATGATATTTTATCTTGCTGATTGGTTCAAGTCCAGTTCATTTCCGCTCTGATTTTGCCATTAATAAGAGTGTGCAGGAAATGCAAATGAAACCCATAAGAGGGTTGACCAGACTGGCATTCCAGACAGCAATATATTGTAAGGCATTACTTTCTCATTCTGTTATAACATTTCTAAGCTTTTTATGGCAAACAGATTTTCTAATCTTGAAAACTAGGAATGCAGGAAAGCCAGTCAACCATAATGAAATCAAATGTGTTTAAACTTGCTCCGATAGCAGATTTTTTCATTTAAATTGTGCAAAAGCATGTACAATTGGAAATGTCTATTGTAGTCCATCTCATATAGAATTAACATTTAGGTGATGGAGAAGAGAGCTAGCTTTTTTTTACTTTCATTATAATATCTATATATTTTCTTTCTAAAGACTTTCCAGAAAAGTAGTAAATCAAGCAAATATTAAGCTACCTGTATATTCTAAGATTCTGTATGGCTAAATGGAAAGTCCTAAAGCTCAAGGAGGGTTTGCAGGCTAATGGCGAGAAATACTTTCCGTGATTCTGCTTTGCAAAACTGTGTATCCACATCCAAAGACTAATCATTTACTTTGTTCCCAGAACTGAAATTGTAGCACTGTTCTGAACTATCTGTGGGCGACATTCCTGATATTGATATGCATTTGTATGCCTTATTGGGATGCTTGGTGCTGTGTACTTTGCAAAACTTCTTAATGAAATAAAGGCCAAAATCTGTCTGCAGGTGATACGTGCATCTCCCATTCACCTCAAAGGGAGTTGTATACGTGTTTCTGAGGCTGATCTTTAGTTTAAGAAATTCAGTGTTGCTTTCTGTTAAAGATTTTTTTTGTTAGCAAGTTTAGTGCTCATGGAAGCTTTGTAGACTTAAGTCCTCCTTTATCAATAAAACTGAAAAGAGCATGAGAAGCTGAAGAGTTAAATTTCTGCACACCGTCCTGCTAATGTGCTTCAGCCCTGACGTACCAGGACCACAACTAGGGAAAGGAGATTAACTCTCTGCCAGTTCAATTCTTCGCTTCTCTGCTGAAAGAGCCAGTTGTAGTGACAAAAGAGTTGTTCCATTTGAAACTGAATTAAACCACCTACTCATTTCACATTAACCAATGTTACCAGATGGTAACAATTTTTGGTCACTGCCCAATTCAGTTGACTTTAATATAGTGGTATTCTGATGAATTTTTTTAGCTTAAAAATTCTTTGTATGCCATGTGCACTCCTGCTTCTTTTAATACCAGTGCATGGGTCCAAGTGTGACCAGAAGCCCTGATTTTTATAGGGACAGTCCCGTTATTTGGGGCTTTTTCTCATATAGGAACCTATTACCCCCCACCGCACCCATCCCCCTGCCCCGATTTTTCACACTTGCTATTTGGTCACCCTAGGGTGCTTTCAAAGCTGGAGACCTTTTTTTAAAAATGAACCAGTAGAAGCTATAGATTTAGGACGTGTCTAATTTAAGAATGAGCCCATACATTTTATTTTATGTTGTGGATTTTATCTTCAAATTATTACATGATGTCCACTTGGGAAACAAGATAGAGGGAATTAACAAATAAAAGCAGGATTC
Source organism: Emydura macquarii macquarii (assembly GCF_026122565.2). Classification (NCBI taxonomy): domain Eukaryota; kingdom Metazoa; phylum Chordata; order Testudines; family Chelidae; genus Emydura; species Emydura macquarii. The sequence goes on from NW_027131283.1 coordinate 9,960,000, forward strand.
TCGTGATGTGTACAAATATTAAATCCAAGTATAGTCATCTCTCCCAGAATCCTGACTACCGATGCATCTCCCACTGAAATAAGGGGAAGCTATTTTATATCAGGCCATTCATTTTAAACTTTTAATGACAGCCTGCAAAAAGAGCTTTCATAGAAACATTTTTGATTAAAAATTACCTTTTTGGCCAAAATGAAAATATTCATTTTGTTTGACATTTTCTGGATTTTCATTGAAAACTCTTTTAAAATCAAGTTTTAATAATTTGGGGAAGGGGAGATTTGGATTTCAAAATAATTTTTTATCAATTTCTAAACATTATCAAAAACATTTTTCAAAAACTGATTTTTGAAAGCAGGAAGGGGAGGAGGAGGGGAGGTTGGCTTTAGTTGCCTTAAAAACAAAAAAAACAAAATTGAAAGAAATTGAGGGGAAAAAAAACAGATTTTTTTTTTCAAAACTTTCCACAAAAAATAATTGGCATTTGTTTTAACCAGCTCTGCTTTTAATAAAATGGTTCTTAAACAATCTAGATATACCATTATACTTTGAAGCTTCAATAAAATACACAATCTAATGATCTTATTATTCAGATCTGATTATCTGCTTTGGATTTATTATCTTTGAATAATGTAATCTAATAATATAAATCAGCAAGAGTAATTTAATAGCTTTAATTTGTTGAATTAAAGTATGAGTGTGAGCATAGAGTATAGAAGTGCAGTAGTTAAATCTGCACTGGATCTAGGGGTATGTCTACACTGCAGAGTGAAGTCGATTTATTTTAAATTGACTTTCACCCACCAAATTTTAGAAGTCGCAGGAGCGTGATCACACCATGGGGTATTGCATTCCCACTAGCCATGCTTTGATCGACAATCAAAGCAGTGCACCATGGGTTGCTATCCCACAGTGCAACTAGACACAGAGGCTTTTGGGAAGGTTGTCGTCCTCTCATGATGCAACGTGTTTCTCCCCCTCCCTTCTTGTCACAAACAAACGGACAACTGCTTTTTTGCACTGTTTTTCTAAACCCTTCAGTCTCTGCCACACGCACGCTGTTGCCAGTGAGGCATGGAGCCTGCTCAGCTCTGCACGATCATTGTGAGCATCACAAACACTTCATGACTTATCCTGCAGTACTTTCAAGGCTGAGACAGGAGCGGAAAATTGCGATGTTACTGAGGCCACCCTGCTACAAGCCATAGAGCAAAACAATTCCCGTTTGCTGCAGGCTGTCATGCAGCATCTTCAGTCAGTGAAGCGTCTTTCTGGTCCCAGGAAATAAACACTGACTGGTGGGACCACATCATTATGAAGGTGTGGGATGATGATCAGTGGCGGCAAAACGTTGGTGTGCGAAAGGCCACTTTCCTTGAACTTTGCACGGAGCTGTCCCCAGCCCTGAAGCGCATGAATACTCACTTCATATCAGCTCTGACAATGGAGAGGCGAGTGGCCATCAATCTATGGAAGCTAGCAACCCCAGACTGCTACCAGTCAGATGAGAATCAATTCAGAGTCAGTAAATCCACCATGGGAGCTGCTGTGATGCGAGTTTGTTGGGCCATGAATAGACTTCTGCTTAAAAGGGTAGTGACTTTGGGAAATGTGCAGGACATAGTGGACAGGTTTACCGCAATGGGGTTCCCAAACTGGGAGGGCAGGGGGGAGAGAAGGAATCGATGGCACACACAATCCTATCAGCACGGGACCACCTTGCCACAGAGTACATAAACTGGAAGGGATACTTCTCAATGGAGTTGCAGGCTCTTGTGGATCACAGAGGAGGTTTCACGGACATCATTGTGGAGTGGTCTGGAAAGGTGCATGACTTACGCATCTTTAGAAACTCAGGTATGTTCAGAAAGATTCAGGCAGGCACTTTATTCCGTCCAAAAAATAAATATTGGAGATATTGAAATGCCAATAGTGATCCTGGGGGATCCTGCCTACCCCTTCCTTCCCTGACTAATGAAGCCATACACCAGGCACCTGGACAGATAGAAGAAGCATTTCAATAATAAGCTCAGCAAGTGCAGTAGGGTGGTGGAATGTGCATTTGGCTGCTTAAAGGCAAGATGACACAGCTTGCTCACTAGGTTAGACCTCAGTGAACGCCACGTCCCAACTATTATCTTTGCCTGCTGTGTGCTCCATAATGTTCGGTTGTGGAGGCTGATAGGTGGCTGGTAATTTTGAGCAGCCAGATTCCAGTGCTACGCTAAGAGTCAATTGTGGAATGCTGTGCCTCAGGGAAGCACTGAAAACCCATTTTTTGAATGAACCACAGTAATGTACGTCTCTATCAGTTCTGCACCTTCCCTTCCCATCCCTCACCCTCGCACCATCAGCCCCCTCCCCTTCTTTCCTCACCGACAATCCCCAAGCTGTCAATGAATAAAGAGAAATGTTTTTTAGAGCTATACAGTTTTATTTGTGACCTGTTTCAGTGGTGGGAAAGGAAGATAATTTAACATTCTCTTCAGGCTGCTTGGCCATCCAGAACAAAGTGTGCCTGTGCAAACAGCAAAGCACACACATTCCCAGTTCTTAAAGAGGCCATTGCCTCTTTCTGCTCCCCTCCACTGGTGTGGAGTGCAGCATGAACTGCACCCTGCTCAAACTCCTCCTAGAGTGCTTGGTGATGGAGGTTGGTAAGAAAGTGCCTGTTGATTGAGTGTTTTGGAGGGACTGCAGAGGAAGTCTGTCCTGCTGCTCTTCCTGGAGCTCTACCAGACGCTTCAGCATGTCAGACTGATCCCTCATAATACGCAACATCTCCTGTTGCATTGCACGCTCCTGCTCCTGTGTTGATTTTCTGTGTTCCATGTCCATGTTAGTTTTTCTGACAAGGACATCCTCCAGACTCTGAGCTCTGTGTCAACAGCCATGGAGGTGTTCATTAGTTCATTGAACATGTCATCCCAAGTTTTTTGTTTTTTGTTTTCCACTTCCTAATCTGGGAAAGGCGCTTTGCCGGAGTACAAGATGGTTTGAAGGCTGAGGTGTCCACTGTAAGGCAAGCAAAGCAGAAAGTTGCCATTGTTAGCTAACTCCATGCAGTAAAAGAAATGTTGCAATGTAAAAAGAACTCCCTTTCATATTCACAAGGCAAAGCCACACCCGCATACCAATCTGTACCCATCGCATAGGTCGGAGTGATGTTACAGACATGGTAAGTAAGGGGTCCTTGCATCCATTACAGGGAAGTCTGTTAGCACTAAATTCCCCAATCCACACATAACCAAGGAGAAGGATCATTGGTCTCCCCTTTACCATCCCAAAGAATGGTTTGGGAGGACGTGGTCAAAAGGGATTAGAGGAGGGTGTGAGTGAAGTGTCGCTGGAGGGGGGGAAAAAGGGACACCAGTTCCAAGACCCATAACGCCCATGCCAACAATATCATGGCTAGAAATTGTCTTTGTAGGGGCTCAGGGACGCCATCCACAGCAGTAGAATAACACGCAGTGACTGTATTGGTCAGGTACTGTAAACTTGCACCATCTTACCTAGGTGACAATGTGTGATATCAGTGTCCTCAGGGTAACGCAGGTGGAAGGGGAAAATTTCCTGCAAACATCGGGGTACAGGTCTGGCCCTTATGCTGCTATGCTGTGTTCTGCAATGATGCCTGCTTATTTAATAATAGGAGTGGTGAGGAAAAGTGTCCTACCATGGCTGAAGAAATAAGGCTGCCCTCCCCAGAAACATTCTGCAAAGGATTGCAGAATATCTACATGAAAGTTTCCTGGAGATATCCATGGAGGATTTTTGGAGCATCCCTGTGCACATAGATAGTCTGTTCAGGGGGTAACTCTCTGCTTAAGTTCACCAACCCCAGGAAGCCCATCCCCACAAAAACACAAACTCCTATTTCCCAAAAGTAAGAAGTTGGACTTGAGATATAACCGCAGAAATGCAATTTGCTACACACACTCACCAGATGTGCCTTCCCTGGCAACTCATTCTGTAACACTGTTCTGTGCCCCGTTGTGCTGCTCTGGGGTAACGAACAGGTGGGGAGATACCTCGCTCTCCTGTCCCCTGTTCTCCTCCTCCTCCTCCTTGTCCACAGAGTCCTCCTCATTCATCCTGGACTTGGATTCTTTGGAGGTATTAATGCTGCATGGTGGCACAGTGGTGGGGTCACCCCTGAGAATCGCATGCAGCTCCTCATAAAAGTGGCATGTCTTTGGTGATGAGCCAGAATGACTGTTCACCTCCCTAGTTTTCTGATATGCCAGCCTCAGCTCTTTGATTTCAACGCTGCACTACTGCTTGTCTCTGTTGTGGCCCTTCTCCACCACACCACGTGATATCTTCTTGTAGATATCTAAATTTCTTTTGCTGGCTCGGAGCTGAGCCAGAACAGACTCTTAGCCCCACAGGCTGATGAGATCCAAGACAACACGGCGACTCCAAGCTGGAATATGTTTGGGGCGTGCAATCATCATGAGCTGTTCAGCTACAAAACTCTCTTCACGCTGAACAGGAAATGGGAATTCAAAATTTCCTGGGGTTTGAGAGGAAGAGCTATTTCCTGTTTACGTGGCCATGGTGCAGCAGAGTGGGAATGTCCAAAGCAGTCACAACAGAGCTTTATGGGATTCCTCCCAGAGGCCAATGATGTCAATTTTATGTTGCATTCTGCCTACACTGCGCTTGTTTGACCCATAGAATTCAACTTCAGTGCTACGCCATTTGCAGAGGTGGTTTTATTAAGTTGAATTTTACCATGATTTCAGTCAGCAGAACTGACATGCCATTGGAGACACATACTTTAGGTTGTTGATGTAAGCCGAGTTACGTTGACCTCCATTGTCAGTGTAGACCAGGCCTAGGATGATGATTGTTGTCTTTTGGGATTCAGAGTCAATGTCATGAGGTGTTGTGTTGCTGAGAACTCTCAGATCTCTCTGAATTCAAAAAGGTTCTAAATGTGACTGGGTATATATGTGTGTGTGTGTGTGTGTGTGTGCATATATATGTAAATTATCTTACTGTGTCGCCCACCTTCAGTAATGCAACTATCTAAACCATACATCTCTCTAGATTCACAAGGTAGAAACTAGAGCTGGCCAGGAGATGGACTTCTAATTCCTCAAAAACTTCCAAAGTTTTGGAAAATCCCAAAACTCAATTTTTTTTTTCACAGAATGAGAAGGCTGCCTTTTTGACTCAGAAACACTGAAATTTTCCCACAGTGGGAATGTTGCAATGTTTCTAAAACAAAATATGCTCACTGGTCTGCCAAGCTCCCCAGGAATCTGGTAGCCTAGGAGCTGTGGCTGCGCAGCGGCCCACCAGGCAAGCTGCCAGGAAATCTAGGAGCCATGGCTCCAAAAGCTTCCAGACTTCTGGGTTCTCGGCAACCCATGGGAGGGCAAATAGCATCCTAGTGACAGCTCCTCGCACCACTGATATGTGACCTGTGATCGACTCCCTTGCACATGTACTCCTCTCTGCAGATAGGCTGGCTCATGATTGAACCCCAAATGACACTGACATCAGTGGAAGTTCTGTGTGAAAACCAAGATCTTTGAGAAGTCTGGAATCTGATCTGGAGCCCACATTTCTAGGCCCATTTCTGTTTCAAATGAGTCACGTTATTATTCTAGAATGCTGACATATGGGTATAATTGAAATAGACCAGGCAAATTTAAAATCTTTGGATGTGACAGGATAGGCTATTTGAATCTAATCCCTTGACACACCATCCAGATAGAGACGATAGACATAGTTACATGATTCTACCCTACAAGAAAAAACAGCTAGGCCTCTTTGGGTTCTTCATCCAGTTTGTCGATTCATTCTTGCCAACAGGAGGAAAGAACAAAATATAGTTTCTCCTTTGTACTGTTGTGGTCTTCTTTGCTTCCTACCATTATGCCGCTTCAAAGAAATCACTCCCATACTGGAACCAGGTGGCTTTTGGTTCTTGCTCTTTATGAAAACAAACAAACAAAAATCCAGTCAGCTGATAGTTTTACTTCAAAAAAGTGTACTAGCTTTACAAAATTTATAAATAAATAAATCTGGAAACGTCAATGCTTTCCTCCATAAATCTGACAAATAACTGATTTCTAATCTCTTTCCTGATCACTTTCTGTTATAAGGAGTTACTCAGTTGGATTCCTTAGGTTGATTCTAATTTTTTTCCTTTACGCTTTTACTTATCCCTCAGTATATAATATAAGCTCTGTTTAAATATTCAGAATCTTCCTTTGTCATGACATAATGTGGCTGTGTCAGGGATTCCAGAGGTTGTAAGTCACATCAGGAGGTCACAGAGAGATTCCCAGAAATAGGAGCTGTCATTTAAAGCTTAACTCCTCCTCCTGTTTCCACTGGTTTCCCCCTCCCTCCCCACATTTTAGACATATGGAAGCAGAACTGACTGTGTATGTGGATTTAGTTAGTCATGGTATCAGTAAATTTGTCTTTATAATAATAGAATATAACAGCCTTCAGGAGGAGATACATCTTCAGGCAGAGATGACTGCATAGAACCATGCTGTGTCCCACAATGTAGTTTTGCTGGAAAAATCTGGATATAGACTATAGGTGACCTGAACAGAACCCAAGGAGAAGCTTCCAAAGAACTAAAAAAACTCACACATTTCATTTTATGAATATTCTAATCATTGTGCTAACAAGCAAACTGAACTACATTTAAAAAAAAAAAAAAAAAAAAGGGGAAAGGAAAAAGCTCTACAGGCTGATGGGTCCCTATAGTTATGGGAAAATGCATGTTTGTCAGCACAATCTTAACTCTGTGTTCAGCTGTGCATTTTGATACTGGCATTAAATACATGATCATATAGGATGGCATTTTCAAAACTGCTTAGCACAGGCCTAATATTGCTCCCTGTCACAGGATGCCTGGCTTCTTTAAGAGGGAGTCAGACCTGTATAAAGTACAGGATACTGGGAAAAGCCCAAGTTGGACTTGAAGAGAGGAGACAAGAAGGGGTATATATTAAGTACGTGAGACTGTTGTTTCACCAAGATGGTGACTATTTGTTTGTTTCTTCATCTACCAGGAGACACTGGGGAAATCCAGTGGAATTCCACTTAGGAAGGGTGAGCTGTGTGAGAGATGAGAAAATTCTGGACGGACAAAATTCCAAGAGTCATGTGAGAACCTTTAAGTTGTGACATTTGGACTTTTCTTTGAGACTATGATTGTGGTGTATGTAAATAAAGGAGCCCTCAACAAGGGTGGTTTTCTGTTGAAACAGTTTGTGGAATGATTGGCAGGGCTTACAGGGACACATTCCTGATGCAAGAGGGTGACAGAAGCCTCAACCCCTTACACTCCTATTAGGGTGACCAGATAGCTAGTGTGAAAAATCGAGACAGATAATAGGCACCTATATAAGACAAAGCCCAAAATATTGGGACTGTTCCTCTCAAATAGGAACATCTGGTCATCCTAACTAACTCTTATTGATGTTAATGAGAGTGTTACTACTGACTTTAACTGGAACAGAACTAGGCCAATGATGAGTGCTTTTGAAAATTTCACCCATTATATTTGATTAGATTAGATTAGATTTGTGGCCCCAGTGGTGTATGGAAGGAGCCCATCCCTGACTATTGTATTAGAAGCATAAGGGTGCAAATATCTTTGCACCCTGCTCATTTGTTAGGCACTGTGACAGAGGGCTGGGCAGGGGCTTAGCCAGCCCTCTGTCATGCAGCCTCAATTAAGCAAGACAAATTGGAGCTGACTAGAGACACCTGTACCTGATTTGTGAATGGGAAGCAGCTGTCAGTCTAATTAACCAGGGGTTATAGACAGGCCCAGGCAAAGGAAATAAGGAGGAAGCTAGAGGGTGGAAGTTGAGCAGTGAGGCTACCTGCCTGGCTACAGAAGCTGAGGCGTTCCTGAGGCTGCTAGCCCAAGCTGTGTATTGTAAGAAGGTGCTAGGACTGTAAATAAACTGCACCAGGTGATTGCTGAACTAGAGGGTCTTGGAGTGGTTTGTGAGCCAGCAGGAGACAGGGACAGAGGAACCCTTGGTGGCGTACTGCTACAGGCATCCATGATAGGACCAGGGTCAATTTGGCTCCAGGACACCTTCTGAAAAACTGGAAGTGGTGTGATAAAAGCTCTGTTGGAATGAATACACTTCTGTCCAGTAAGCCAGAATGCATTCTGTAAAACATCAGTTCCCTTTCCTCTTAAATCAGTTCCTGTTATGCATGTACAACTATTAAAATAATACTATTTGGGTCTAACCATTATTATCCAAAAGGTTTTTTGTATATGCCAGATCACCACAATCTGTAAGCACCATCAGTTTGTTCAGATTATATGACTGCAACTGTGAGTGCCAGAAAGTCACGTCTTATGCATGTGCTTCATACGATGGGGCTTGTTACATTTATGTAACTGATGTTATATTTACATATCCTTTTTCCTCTGGCCTAGGCAGGGAGAACTTCTTGTTCTTGTGATACAAATTATTCACATCATATTGCTGTGAGATGCCATTGTTGAAATAGACCATATCGCATAAACTCTATTATGCATTACCCTGAAGCAGTAGTTTAAATAATTTAAAGGTACTTTCCAATATTCTTGTTTTCTTTACTTTTGGATAATTATCTGAGTCCATATGATTACTATACTATCTAGACACTGATTTCCCCCTGGAAATATATTTCCATTGACAGATTACTATAACTTTACAGAACTTCTGCTTTTTTAATGGAAAGATGTATTTTGTAGCCTTATTGTCTCAGTGAAATAAGAAGGTGTTGATTTAAAACATTGAGATATAATTGTTCAATTAATGATGTTGACTTAATTATTATTTGTATTACAGTAGGGTCTAGTGGCCCCATCCTGAAAGGCTCTCTACAACAGCATAGTAAGAAATGGTCCCTGCCTCAAAAGACAAGTCAGACAAAGATGAGACAGAAGGAAGTGTTGTTATCCCCATTCTGAAGGTGAGTAACTAGACGGAGAGAGTTTAAGCGATTTGCCTAAAACTAAGCAGAATTATGTAGCAGAGGAAAGAATTAAAGGAAGGATTCCTGAGTCTGAGTCCTGTGCTTTCATCACAAAACTTTCCTTCTAAAAATAATACAGTACATACGCATACATTTTTATATCCTCTTACTTACCAACTGCATGCCAGAATATTTTACAGAATGAAAAAAAAAACAGTTATGGGGATAGATTTAAGAAGGGTAACAGTGGGAGATAAATTAAGAAGTACAGTACAAAAAGTTACCAAGGATATGCTTAATTAGATAATACACTTAATCAGGATATCTGCCAAGAAGCTGATTTAGGCCTAGTGATACTCCATGTCAATAATTGCTGCTTAAGGGGGACTGTAATGCTGCTTACCTGGGATGCTTTGTGGTGATTTAATAGCACTCAAGTCATTGTGCGAGTCTTTCTCATACTGGTTCTATCTGCTTCTTAACTTCTCTCACTCCATAGTGGTGACACATGCACAAAACGTTATGAAATGCTTCACTGCTGCTTGCTACTTTGTTGTGTGTGCACCGATTACATCATGCTGGGATGCCATGCCAGCGTGTACCCTGCAGGAGCAGTGGGCAGGCAGCAGATTCAATTACTGTTCAGCACGTCCTCCCAAATCCATGTCTTTTGTTGATTGGTTCATCGGCCATCTCCTGACTTGATGTCACATCCTTGCAAGAAACCTGTCACAATACATCATATTCCAGAGAAGTAGAATGTAATAATATCTCACCTTAATGGTGTCTTTCATCCCAAAGCACTTCACACTACAGGCTGTATTTTTAAAGGGCTAGGACCCTGCTTGCTTTTTTTTTTTTTTTTTTTTAAAAGGTGTAGATTGAGCCTATAAAATGGATGTGGTAACAAGCCAGTATTTGTGTCTCTAACTGCATAATTTGCACCAGCAATGGAGGCAAACACCGGTTTGAGGACAGAGAACACTGCAGAGAGAATATTCCTCTCTATCTCTGAAGTTTAAGGTGCATATAAAAAAACTAAAGCTTATTGCAAATCTGGAGTTTCCATCAGGTGCGAACCTCTGATATTTCAACATTCATCTTCATCTGAATTCGGGACCAAAAGTCAAAATATCAAAACTTTCTGCAGAATGGGAACAGATGGAAAAAAAATCATTTGGAAATGTCTAATTGTTTTGGGTTTTGGCTCAGTTGACAGATGGAACATACCTGAGCCACCACAGTTCCTCATGGGAGTTTTAGTTCAGATATCTCGGTCCACGGGCTCTCAGGCCAGACTACATCCCACATGATGCTCCATGGTCCCGGGGCTCCCATGATGCACCAGGGTCCCCAGGCAGAAAGGAGACTGCAGTCCATCATGGGAGAAATAGTCCAATCAGGGACTATTGCCCTTAGGGGAGAATAGGAGCATAAGCCACCCAAAATACAACTCTCACAAGGTACATCAGCAATTCAGATCAATGTCAAATTGAGCCAACTCAAAAACAGTCTGTTTACATTTTGTTTGTAGAAAATTGAAAAAATTCTGCAAATTTTCACACAGAACATTCAATTTTGAAAAGCCAGATTTTTGGTCAAAAAACAACAAAATCATGTTGATGATAAATTCCCAGCAGAGTGTATTTAAAAAATAAAAAGGTAATTACAACATGGATCATTTAATTTTGAGATAATTGCTGAGTAAACATTCATAATTGTTATCACAGCGTCCCATGAGAAGTAGGTAAATAATATTTCCATTTCATGGATGCAGAAACAAGGAGAGGGTAAATGGCTTGCTCAAGGTTACACAGCAAGCAAAGGAAAAGGACCAGGGCTTATGCCTACTCCACACTGTCCCTATGGTGGATCTCTCCGTGTTTGTTTTTCTATCTGTGAAATGGGTTTACCAAAATGCTTTGCAGTTAAATGGCACTATTCTCTTTGTAGATCAAAAAGTGCTTTACAGAGGTTAATCATTTGTTGTTTTCATTTTACAGACCACATACCTGAGCAGAGCTACAAAACAATTGGCCTAAGAGACTCTGAGGTCTACTGGTAGGAAATATAAGCATCACATCCAAGATCTGAGATATGTCACTAGTTCTGTCACAAGTTGTCACAAGTTGGGTTACAATCTATGGGCCTTTAGAGAAACCACTTATAAACTTGATATGCCTCAGTTATCCTAGCCATACGAATGAGAGTAATGAAATCTGAACTCTCCCCCAGGTAGTGTAATGCCTATTTTGAAGGGTGGAGGGAGAGCAATATCCAGATAATTTAGTAAGGCTACTCAGTAGAGAGAAGATAAAATTCAATACCAACCTGAGTTTCCAACCACGTACACGTTGCCTTAACCCGAGGGGGTAGACTGGTGGGAAATGCAGCAGAAGGAGATGGATCTCTTTTACCACACCATGGGCAAATATTTTTAAGCACATTTTACAGATTTAAAAAAAAAACAAGACAGATTAAATGCCTGCCAAAAAAGCTCACAGGTTAGTGAAAGAGCTGTGATTAAATCCAACAAAGTTCTTGGTTCCCAGTCTAGCGTCTGAACCACTAGACCACATTACCTCTCCCTGCATCACAGTGACCCCAATTTTAGTAGCTGGTCAATCTTAGCATGAATTTTTGGAAGATAATTGGGCCTATGAAAGCTTTTGAATTTCATCATTTCCCTTTTAAGAAAACTTCAGATATTTTCAGATATAGTTTTCCTTCCTTTTAGAAACAGATTGCACATTATGCTTTCCATTATTAATGGAAAGTGCATTTTAAAATTATCACTGTTGTTATAAATGTCATAGGATAGTTTACAGAGAAGCAAAAGCAGGCTAGGACGAGACATATGATGTACACTCTCCTATATTACCTTATTGAGATGGATAGAGAATGGTAGCAGGAGGATGAGCTGCTAAATTATGTCAGTGAAAATATTATTTATTTGTAATCTAATGCTGTATAGGAAAATAAATCAGCTATAGAATTTATTCCTACATGAAGTCATTGAGGCCAATAATTTAACAAGATCCAAAAAGGAATTGGGATATATATGAATAAGAAGAGTTATCCTTATGATGACCATTTTTGGAAGGGATATTGAGCCTTGTGCTTCAGGCCTTAATCTCTAACTAATAGAGACCAGGATGTGATTTATGGGGGGGAGCGCAGGTTATACTCTGGAGTTCTTATACCTTCCTCTGGAACATCTGGTACCAGCCACTGTCAGAGACAGCATACTGCATTAGATGGACCTGAGGTTTCATCCAGTAGGGCAATTCCTACGTTTCTGTGTTCCTAAAGAGTTTAGAGCAAAATGACTAGTGCTTGCATATGGGATTCTATCCTTTGTGCACAAATTTGGTAATTGCATGTAAAACTGTTCATTTGTGCAAGGGCATGCATGGAGGAAGGGGCTAGCAGGGGCACGGGGCCCCCAAAAATCTCCAAGTGTCCCTACAGCCTGGGGAGGGCAGTCTGCAAAGCAGACCACAGCGTTGGGACTCTAGCAGCAGCGAAAGAGACGCATCAGGCTGCAGATTTAGGGGTGAGAGGAGGCGGAGGAGCTCAGCTGGCAGACAGTCACCCAGCCGCTTCCTCCCTCCCCCGGCTTCCTGGACACGGAGAGTGCCACTGCCAGAAGGAGCTGCTGCTTCCTCGCTGCTGGGAGTCCCCATCAGAAGTGTCTGAAGCAATCTGGGGGATAGAGGGGATGGGGTCACATGAACCTTTCATTTGTGTGTGTTTAACGTGCTCCTCCAAAAGTATTCAGATTTAAATTCCTCCGCACGTCCCTGCATTTGTACATGCAATTAACTGAGTTGCACATATTATCATAGAAATATAAGGCTGACCTTTAGAAGTCATCTAGTCCAGCACCCTGAGCTGAGACAGGGCCAAGTAAACCTAAACCATCCTTGACTGGTGCCTGTCCAACCTGTTCTTAAAAATGTTCCTCCAGTGATGAGGATTCCACAACCTCCCTTGGAAACCTGTTCTAGAACTAAACTGCCCTATAGATAGCAAGTTTTTCCTAATAGCTAACCTAAATCTCCCTTGCTGCAGATTAAGCCCATTACTTCTTGTCCTATCTTCAATGGACATGGTGAACAATTGGTCACTGTCCCTTCTATAACAACCCCGAACATATATGAAGATTCTTGTCAGGTCTTCCCTCAGTCTTCTTTGTCCACAATTTTCCTAAAGCGTGACACAAGAACAGGACACAATATTTTGCCTGAGGCCTCACCAGGGCTGAGTAGACTAGGACAATTACCTCCTGTGTCTTCAATATGAAATTCCTGTTGTTAATCCCAGAATGACATTAGCCTTTTTCATAACTGCAACATATTGTTGACTCATATTCAATTTGTGATCCATTATAACCTTGAGATTTTTTCCAGCAGTACTACAGCCTAGCCAGTTATTCTCTATTTTGTAGTTATCCATTTAATTTTTCCCTCCTAAGTGAAGTAATTTGCGCTTATCTTTATTGAATTTTCATCTTGTTGACTTCAGACCTAAGTCTCCAATTTGTCAAAGGCATCTTGAATTCTAATCCTGTCCTCCAACTTGAAACTCCTCCCAGCTTGGTGTCATCTGCAAATTTTATAAGCATACTCACCACTCCATTATTCAAGTCATTAGTGAAAATATTTAGTAATACCAGACTCAGGACTGGACCCTGCAGGACCCACTTGATACACCCTCCCAGTTTGACAGCAAATCACTGATAACTATGAGTATAGTTTTTCAACCAGTTGTACACCCACCTTATAACAGTTTCATTTAGATTGCATTTTCCTAGTTTGCATATGAAAATGTCTTGTGGGACTATGTCAAAAGCCTTACTAAAATCAAGGTATATCTAGTCTATGGTTTCCCTCCATCCACTAAGCCAATAAACCCATCAAAGAAGGAAATTAGGTTGGTTTGGCATGATTTGCTTTTAACAAATCCATGCTGGCTATTCCTTATAACCCTATTATCCTCTAGATGCTTACAAATTGAATGCAGGCCCTGAACTCACTAAGTGCTTGCTAAGGGTCCACTTGCCTGGAGCAGCTTGCAAAACTGAAGCCATACATTCTTCTTAATGTGCTCGATTCTCACTTATACAAACGTAATTTACACACATTGTAAGGGGCGTTAATGCTGCCAGAGGAATTGAAAGGGTCATAAGTGTAAATGAGAATTAGGGTCTAATATAAATAAATGTTTTTATGTACACAGGCATTTTTAGGCGTGCAATTTTGGAATCAGTGAATGGAAAGTTGGCTTTTAAAGCATATTGTTTAATACATGTGCTTTGTGTTGCATGGTGTGATCTACCTTCGTTTGTCATACAGAGAACACAGAAAGGCCTACAGAAGTTCTTCACACATTTAGGATTGCCCCAGAAAAACCCTCATAATTTGGTGATTTAACAAAAGAAGAATTGGATTGGATCTCTGAAATGAATGACTGAGAATCCACCATGACCTTTGGTAGAATGTTTAATGGATAATTATTCTCACTATTGAAAAAATATGCATTATTTCTGATCTGAATTTGCCTAGCTTCAACTTTCAGCCATTGGATTGTATTATACTTTTCTCTGTTAGTATGTAAGTAACTACATAGAATTATAGAATCATAGAATATTAGAGTTGGAAGGGACCTCAGGAGGTCATCTAGTCCAACCCCCTGCTCAAAGCAGGACTAACCTCAGCTATATCATCCCAACCAGGGCTTTGTCAAGCCTCACCTTAAAAACCTCTAAGGATGGAGATTCCACCACCTCCCTAGGTAACCCATTCCAATGCTTCACCACCCTCCTAGTAAAAAACTTTTTCCTAATGTACAACTTAGACCTCCCGCCCTGCAACTTGAGACCGTTGCTCCTTGTTCGGTCATCTGCCACCACTGAGAACAGCCTAGCCCCATCCTCCCTGGAACCCTCTTTCAGGTAGTTAAAGGCCGCTATCAAATCCCCCCTCACTCTTCTCTTTTGCAGACTAAACAAGCCCAGTTCCCTCAGCCTCTCCTCATAAGTCCTGTGCTCCAGCCCCTAATCATTTTGGTTGCCCTCCGCTGCACTCTCTCCAACTTGTCCACATCCTTTTTGTAGTGGGGGGCCCAAAACTGGACACAATATTCTAAATGCGGCCTCACCAATGCCGAATAGAGGGGAATAATCACTTCCCGTGATCTGCTGGCAATGCCCCTCCTAATGCAGCCCAATATGCCATTAGCCTTCTTGACAACCAGGGCACACTGCTGACTCATATCCAGCTTTTTATCCACCGTTACCCCCAGGTCCTTTTCTGCAGAGCTGCTGCCCAGCTCGTCGGTCCCCAGTCTATAGCTGTGCATGGGATTGTTCCTTCCTAAGTGGAGGACTCTGCACTTGTCCTTGTTGAACCTCATTAGATTTCTTTTGGCCCAATCCTCCAGTTTGTTTAGGTCACTCTGTATCCTATCCCTACCCTCCAGGGTATCTACCACTCCCCCCAGCTTAGTGTCGTCCGCAAACTTGCTGAGGGTGCAATCTACCCCATCCTCCAGATCATTAATAAAGATGTTGAACAAAACCGGCCCCAGGACTGACCCCTGGGGCACTCCGCTTGTGACCGGTTGCCAGCTAGACATGGAGCCATTGATCACTACTCGTTGAGCCCTATGCTCTAGCCAGTTCTCTATCCATTTTATAGTCCATTCATCCAACCCATACTTCTTTAACTTGCTGATAAGAATACTGTGTGAGACAGTATCACAAGCTTTGCTAAAGTCAAGGTATATCACATCCACCGCCTTCCCTACATCCACAGAGCCAGTCACCTCATCATAGAAAGCAATCAGGTTGGTCAGGCATGACTTTCCCTTAGTGAATCCATGTTGACTGTTCCTGATCACCTTCCTCTCCTCCAAGTGCCTTAAAATGGATTCCTTAAGGACCTGCTCCATGATTTTTCCAGGGATTGAGGTGAGGCTGACCGGTCTGTAGTTCCCTGGATCCTCTTTCCTCCCTTTTTTGAAGATGGGCACTATATTTGCTTTTTCCAGTCGTCAGGGACCTCCCCCTGTTCCCACGAGCTTTCAAAGATAATAGCCAACGGCTCTGAA
Organism: Emydura macquarii macquarii; assembly: GCF_026122565.2. NCBI lineage: Eukaryota > Metazoa > Chordata > Testudines > Chelidae > Emydura > Emydura macquarii. Next base: position 9,976,074 of record NW_027131283.1, read on the forward strand.
ATCACCTCAGCCAACTCCCTCAGCACCCTCGGGTGCATTGCATCCGGCCCCATGGACTTGTGAATGTCCAATCCTTCTAAATAGTCTTGGACCCGTTCCTTCAGCACTGTGGGATGTTCGCCTCCTTCCCATTCTGTGCCACCCAGTGCAGCAGTCTGGGAGCTGATCTTGTCTGTGAAGACAGAGGCAAAAAAGACATTGAGTACCTCAGCTTTCTCCACATCCTCCGTCACTAGGTCGCCTCCCTCATTCTCTAAGGGGCCCACACTTTCTCTAATCTTCCTCTTGTTGGCAACATGCCTGTAGAAACCCTTCTTGTTCCCCTTCACGTCCCTTGCTAGTTGCAACTCCAATTGCGCTTTGGCCTTCCTGATTTCATTCCTGCACGTTTGAGTAGTGTTTATATAATCCTCCCTAGTCATCTGACCAAGCTTCCACTTCTTGTAAGCTTCTTTTTGCGTTTAAGTTCGCCAAGGACATCTTTGTTAAGCCAAGCTGGACGCCTACCATATTTGCTATTCTTTCTGCACATCGGGATGGGGAATGAATATTTATTATTGGACTCTTCAGTCTGTGATCTAATCAACCCTTAAACTTCTCTTGTTAAGATAAATAGATAGACTCCAGGAACTCAATCACTAGGTTTTTAATCAATTTTAATCATTCTCGTGGGTGCTTCTCTGAACTACCTCCAGTTTATCAACAGCCTTCTTGAACTGGGGGCACCAGAACTGGACATAGTATTCCAGCAGCAGTCACACCAGGGCCAAATATGTAGGTAAAATAACCTCTCTATTCCTACTTAAGATTCCTCTATTTATGCATCCCAGGAACAGATTAGCTCTTTTAACTACAGCATCACACTGGGAGCTCATGTTCAGCTGATCATCGATCACAACCCCTAAATCTTTTTCAGAGTCACTGCTTCCCAGGATAGAGTCCCCCATCCTGTAAATATGGCCTATATTCTTAGATGTATACATTTACATTTAGTTGCATTAAAATGCATATTGTTTGCTTGTACCCATTTTACCAAGGAATCCAGATCTCTCTGAATCAGTGACCTGTCCTCTTGATTATTTATGTATGATGTAAACAAACGTGGAGGGGCAACCAAACTTTTATAGAATTTTCCAGAGGCCATTTCTGCTTACAGTGTCATATGCTTTTAGTAGATCAATGAAGACCGCAAACAGTTCCATGTTTTGTTCAATGCATTTTTCCTGGATCTGTCTCACAATAAAAATCATGTGAGTGGTGCTCTGACCTGATCAAAATCCACATAGGGCATCTATTAGAAGGTTCTCTGGTAATGTTTTGACAAGCCAATTGAGCAAAATACAAGTATTTTTTACCACCTGCAGAGAGCAGGGAGATTCCCTGATAGTTGTCAAAGTTAGATTTGTTGTCTTTATTTTTGTATGACTGCATATTTGAAATCCTGAGAAATTTTCTGAGTTTCCCAAATCTTTAATAATTTCACATAGGTAGTTGACAGGTTTAGGGCCTTCAAGTTTAAACACTTTATCTGGCATCCTGTCTTTGTCTGGTGATTTAGGAACATAAGAATGGCCATATTGGGTCAAATCAATGGTCCATGTAGCCCAATATCCTGTCTTCTGACATTGGCCAATGTCAGGTGCTTCAGAGGGAATGAACAGAACAGGTAATCCATCCCATCGCCCATTCCCAGCTTCTGGCAAACAGCAATCCCTGCCCATCTGGCTAATAGCCATTGATGAATCAATCCTCCATGAACTTATCTAGTTCTTTTTTGAACTCTGTTCTAGTCTAGGATTTCACAGAATCCTGTGGCAAGGAGTTCCATGGGTTGACTGTGTATTGTGTGAAGAAATACTTCCTTTTGTTCATTTTAAAACTGCTACCTATTCATTTCATTTGGTGAGTCCTAGTTCTTGTGTTATGAGAAGGAGTAAAACACTTCCTTATTTACTTTCTCTACACTAGTCATGATTTTATAGATCTCTACCACATCCCCACTTAGTCATCTCTTCCAAACTGAAAAGTCCTTATTAATCTCTCCTCATATGGAAGCTTTTCCACACCCCTAATCATTTTGGTGCCCTTTTCTGTACCTTTTCCAATTCCGATATATCATTTTAGAGGTGGGGTGACCAGATTTGCATACAGTATACAAGATGGGGGCATACCATAGATTTATAAGAGACAATATGATACTTTCTGTCTTATCTATCCCTTTCCTAATAATTCCTCACTTTACTTGACTTCATTTGTTTGATAACGTTTTTAACTTCCTCCATTTTAGGTGACTGAGTGATTTCTTCATGTATGGGGTTTTGGGTTAATTCCTCTAGCACATGTGTTCATAATAGCAGGATGGCTGAGTAGCTCAGTAAAGTGCTGTGCACATCTTCAGAGATACCTCTCTTGTCCTTGATTAACGTGGATCCATCTGAACTCTCTAATGGAGCTGATCCTGAATTTGATGGGAATCATAAAATAACTTTGTGTTGTATGGGATGTAGAAGGAGAGATAATACCTCTTAAAGTCAGGACAGGAACACACTTTCATTGGTCCTTACTTTGCAGTTAGCTCTCATCTGTGGTTCTGCGCAGCTGCTGGTATGCAGCAGCAGCAATACCCTGGGACACCATTTCAACTAGTGGCCTAAACCAAGTAGAAGGTAGCCATACACATATCTTAACCATCTTTCACAGAGTTGTCTGATGTGTTCTTAAAAGTCTCCAATGAATGGGATTCCACAACCTCCCAGGTAACTTATTCCAGTGCTATACTATCCTTGTAGTTAGAAAGTTTTTCCTAATATGTAACCTAAATCTCTGTAGCTGAAAACTAAGCAGATTACTACTTTTCCTCCCCTTGCTGGACATGGAGAACAATTGGTCACCATATTCTTTTATAACAATCTTCTTATTTGAAAACTACTATGGTCCCCCTCAGCCACCTCTTCTTTTCTCTGCACAATTATTTGAACCTTTCCTCATAGGTCAGGTTTTCTAAACCTTTTATCATTTTTGTTGCTCTCCTCTGGACTCTCTCCAGTTTGTCCATATTTTTCTTTGAAAGTGGGGCCGAAAACTGGACGCTATTACAGTTCAATACCCAGCCAGGCTGAGTAGGGCAAAACAGCTACCTTCCATGTCTTACATATGACAGTCTTGTTAATACAGTCCAGAAAGACATTTGCCTTTTTCCCAATAGCATCAACTTGCTGGCTCATATTCAGCTTGTGATCCATTATACTTTCCAGATTCTTTTCGGCAGAACTGCTGCCTAGCCAGTTATTTCCCATTTTGTATAGAAGAGAATTTTCAACAAGAAAAATGAAGGCAATAAAACTTTTTTTAAAATTAATGAATTCCCTTCCCAACCAGCGTTGTATGAAGCAAGTAGAAAACAGTAATCAGTAGTTTACATGAACCCATACTGTATTTAAACTGACGTACCTGCTTGGATAACTAGACAAACCTATTGGGTTTCAGCTCTATCTGTCACCCTGAAAGAGGAAGCATTGTTCACTAGTACTAATAATTCTCTGCAGCAAGCTTAGTGTTGGAGCCAGAGCCACTACTGTACTTTGACTTCCCTGAAAGTTAGTTACTGGTTTTTTTTTATTTTTATCTGCAATTGTTAGTTCAAAAAAGGACATGGTTGTGACTCTAAGTGGTTAGAAGTGCTGCCACTGCCTGTTATAATCTATAGGGGCTCAGTTCTCCACTGTATCTGAGTTCCACATGAGGGCAGGGAACCAGCTGAGGCTCCTCAGTCCTGCACTGCCTGGCCCTGGCATACGTTAGAGAAGCTGAGATGCTGCTCTTAGTTATGCCACTAGCATAACTTACGAACCTTATCTTATATGGGTAAAGGACAGGCATAGTAGAGCTCCATCAGTGGACCATCATAATGGATCTAGTCTATGCTACACCCTCTTCCTGCTCCCTGTTGCCCAATTCTTTTTTCCTTCCCCAGTCACCCTCTGTGCTAGAGGTTGTGAGGGATGCTGGTGGTGGAAGAGGTGGCTGCACTGTCTCTACCAAGTTTACAGCAGTGGACAAGTCTCCTAGGTGATTGTCTGTCTGGTTGACAGGAAAAGAGCAGATGTGGAGCTGACTGCTGAGGTTGTCCACGAGATGTATTGCTGTTTTCTTCACGTTGGTAACTACTTGAATGTATCAGTAGTTAAATTTGTGGTGTTCTGACTTACTGTCACTCACTGTTCTAGTGTCCAATTCAATAGGAGCATCTTCCCCGAATATTAGCAAACTATCATAATAGTGTGGGATCCATTTTAAATTTTTCAGTGCCTTTTGCAACTTGGATTCCACTGTAATTTGAATAAAAATGTGTGGCTATTTTATGCTCCAAAATATCCCCTGTCAGCATTCCCCTCCCACTTCACCTCCCAGCCCTTGAATTTGAGGCAGATCTGGTCTATTGTGCCCAGTATGTTGCAGCATTGTAGGATCAGAACTTAACACATTTTGATAAATGAAAGAGAGAATTTATTGCAGAGTGTGATCTATCTTCAGCCAAAAGCTCAATTCACTTACCATCAGCTTGGATCATGAATGCCAGATCTTAAAAAGCTGGACACAGTTTGATTTAAGGAAATTGTTTTAGAAATGGAATCAGTTACATTGGTGCAATTCTCAGAAGTGGACACATGTCAGATGAATAAAGCTCTATTTCCATGTGGCATAAGTCAGTCCCACCAATTTAATTAAATGAGGTTATTCAGGATGCTGGCAGAGAATAGGATTTAAAGTGTATGTGCATGTATTTGCACGTACGCAAACACACACACACACACAATTTTTTTAAAGAAGTCTTTCCATGTCAGCCAACAGAACAGTAACTAGTGTCCTTTGTCCCTTTCTATTAGTTGAGATGGTTTATCATTTGAACATGTGTCATTCAAAGTGTGGCCTTTCAACCTATCTCCAAGTATCATACATGAGCCGCAGAAGCACAGCATATGAACTTAGTTACATTTTGGCCACACCAACCCTGGCCCTATTTAGTGATGATGCATAGACCTCAAAGAAATTAGCTGACTGCTAATGCAATCATGCCAAACTTGGCTATGCTTAGTGATTACTGACAGACTTCAAAAGGATCAGAGTTCAGGATAAAGCTTCAGCTGAAGCATGTAAATATTTTGTTTTTCTTTAGTCAGAAGTGCCTGAAAAAGTTGAAAGGAATGGAGAACTCTAGCTCTCTGTCACTTATTGTGGACAACAATGTAGTGTGCATAATTATTATTAGTTTTCCTGCACTCTCGGGGTTTCCAACAGGCCTCAGTACTTAAATGTCCTATTTTAACTACTATAAAATAATTTCTATGCTTCTGAGATACTAACTGCTCTACCTATTGACAACTGATTTTTCTAATAAAACCGGGAACGCTTTCAGAGGCTCCCCCAACTTAATATGCATTTCAAATGCTTCCGTTGCTGCTTTTCTGAACTTCAGAACCCTTCCAGACCAAGGCGACTCCTGACATGCTTAACAAAGATGTACTCAGACCCAAACCCAGGACCTTTAATTCCCTGGCATTCCAAATCTAGAGCTGGATTCTGAGTCAAATTTTTCACTTAGGCCCTTCCTTTGCTAGCAAAGGTATAGTAAAATATTTTATTTGGTCTACAAATAGCATCTCAGGAGCCACCATATGCCCGATGCTTGGATCAAATCAGATCCCCTTTCATTTTCTCTGTAAATCCTGAGCTGCACTGAGGAAGCAGAAGAGAGAGTTTTTTAGCTGAAAATCCCCCCAACTCTATCTGACTCTTTCATTTTGCTTCCTGGTGGAAATCCAAAAAGGAAATAAAGTAGTATTTTCAATCTGAGCCAAAGTATTGTTTCAGAATAACAGCTGTCAAAACCTGAGCAAGAGCTTCATTTTAACTATGTATAAAGTTTCACTCTCCAGTGTAAACCATGGTTGGCAAAAGATTCCGTGGCACTGTGTAAAGCTATAGGATATTCAGGGGGGAAAGGAACATACATGTCAATCAACTTTTCAAGAACACAGGAAATTGCAAGCCCAGTAGCAAGGATTTTTAATGAATCCATAAACTTAGGGATCATACCTTATGACTGGGGAATTGCAAATACAGGTCCTATATTTAAGAAAGGGGAAAAAGTGATCTTGAAAACTATAGGTCTATTAGTTCTACCTCAGTTGTATGCAAGGTCTTAGTACAAATTTTGAAAGAGAGATTATTTAAGGATCTAGAGGTAAATGGTAATTAGGATAAAATACAACATGATTTTACAAAAGGAAGATCACGCCAGGGAGATCGACCTGATCTCTTTCTTTGAGAAGATAAAGGATTTTCTAGACAAAGGAAATGCAGTAGATCTAATCTACCTGGATTTCAGTAACACATCTGATACAGTTAAATTATTTAGTTAAATTGTAGAAGATGGGGATTAATAAGATAATTGAAAGGTGGGTAAGGAACTGGTTAAAGGGGAGATTGCAATGGGTCATTCTGAGAGTTGAACTATCAGGCTGGAGGGAGGTTACTAGTGGAGTTCCTCAAGGATCAGTCTTGGGACCAATCTTATTTAACATTTTCATTAACGACCTTGGCACAAGAAGTGGGAGTATGCTAATAAAATTTGAAGTTAACACGAAGTTTGGAGATATTAGCAATAGGCAGGAGGACCAATAGGCAGTATCATTCAAGAAGATATGGACAACCTTAAAAACTGGAGTACTAGAAATCAGATGAAATATAATAGTGCAAAGTGCTAACAAGAAACATATTGCTATAAACTGGGGCACATTAGTTGGAAGTGACAGAAGAAGAGAAAGACCTGGGTGTATTGGCTGATCGCAGGATGAGTATGAGCTGCCAATGTGACGTGGCCATGAAAATGGCTGATGCAATCCGAGGATGTATCAGGTGAGGTATTTTCAGGAGAGATACGGAAGTGCTATTACCATTATACAAGACATTGGTGAGACCTCATCTGATCTTCCATGTTTAAGAAAGATGGAATTCCAGCCTAACTAAATGAAGGCTATGGGAAGATATAATTGCTCTCTATAAATACCTCAGAGGGATAAATAACAGGAAGGAGTTATCGAAGTTAAAGGCTAATGTTGGTACAAGAACAAATGGTTATTAACTGGCCATCAATAAGTTTAGGCTTGATATTAGATGAAGCTTTTTAATCATCAGAGGAGTGAAGTTCTGCAGCAGCCTTCTGAGGAGACTAGTGGGAGCAAATAACCTAGCTGTTTTGAGACTGAGCGATATCTCTGACAGCTGAAGATGGAACATAAGAGGTGGAGGGCTATGAGTTACCACAGAGAATTCTTTCATAGGTGACTGGCTGGTGGGTCTTGCCCGTATGCTTGGAGTCTAACTGATCACCATATTTGGGATTGGGAAGGAATTTTTCCCCAGGTCAAATTGGCTCAGATCCTGGGCAGTGGGGTTGCTTTCCTCTGGAGTGTGGGGCCCAGATCACTTTCTGGTTTGAATTAGAGTAAAATGGTGGATTGTCTGTAACTTGAAGTCTTTAAATCATAATTTGAGCAATTCAGACAGATTATGGACCTACTACAGGAGTGAGTGGGTGAGGTTCTGTGGCCTGCGATGTGAAAGAGGTTGGACTAGATGATCATGATGGTCTCTTCTGGCTTAAAATCTATAAGTCTCCTTATTTTCTTTCATTTATAAAATGCATTTAAAACAAAAGTCTCTGGGTGCATGTAGAGTTAGAAAACAGAAAAAAACCCACTGCATATCAGCTTCAAACTGGAAAGAAAGGAAACTTCAAGCAATGATTTCTGCTGATGTACACTTCAGAACTGTTTTTGTTCAAAAGACAATAAGAGCATAGTCTCTCAATCCTCCCCCTCAACGTGCACACTAGCCTCTTCCACTTCATACAAAAACATTACCAATCTGCAGTGTAATTAAAGGATCCATTGTTAGACCATTTTAACCCCCTTCCTAGATTGATTTTCCCAGCCATTTCATATGGCCAGCATTTTTCTCCATAATGTGGTCTATACACCCTGTTCCAGAATTTGTGGTCAAAGGGTTAGCCTTCTTAGAGGAAAGATTACAGCTGCCTGGCTCTTGCAGCAAGGACGTGCACTTTAGCATGACTGGCACAGCTGTAGGGAGTTTTTGCCAGCATATTAGAAAAAGGAAATTTTGTCTACAAGGAAAGGAGCTCCTGGGAGAGGTCTAGAACTCAGAGGAAGCCACGGCTAACTTCTTGTTCTTGTTGAACTTGACTGAGGTAAGCCAGGCTTTAATTAATCATTGACTTGGCTGGAATAATCCGCGCTTTATTTGTCTGGGACTGAATATGGCTGAAGATAGCCTAGTAATTCTTGTGTCTGACCATTGAATGGGCAGGATCTTGTTCTACTTTTTTTACAATAAGACACACCTACCAGGTCTTAGAATTCTGTCCATATGGGGAAGTCCTTGCTTGACCAATCCTGCTAAGACCAGCATGTCACCCATTCCCAGATATCTTTTCAGACATAATGGCTTCCATATTTAAAATGTAGCTGTACTTTGAAAAGTGAAAGTGAAAAAATGGCATCATGAAGCTCCACGTTTATTGGCTGTCCGCTATTGCCTATCAATTGTGATGAGTTTACAAGTAAAATAAGACTTTTTTTTTTCCTCACTGCCAGTCCTGCAAACTTATCTTAGATGCAAGAATCAAGCTGGACTCACTCCTTATATTTCATCCTCTGCTTATATATAAAAATACTCTTCAGGCCCCCTGACCTGAGCAACCTAACTGCCTTTAGTGGACTTGGCCAGGATTAATTGCTTGATCTTCAGTAAACAGTTCTGTTGATCATGTACAAGAAAGAATAGAATACAGCTCTGCTGTGCTAAAAGAATTTTAAACAAGGCAGTAAACTAGTTTTTTGTCAACCTATTATTGTAATCAGATATGGCACTGACTACACACAAGGGACAGATCTCTTAAGTTGATGTCAGTTTCACAGTGCAGCCAGTGACGGCTGGATTTAGTGATTGACATACTTTCGGTTGTTTTGGTTCTCTTTTTCCTCCCTTAAGCAAGAAGAATGCTTCTTATTCCTTTCACTCTGAGTATGGTCCTGAGCTGATCCAATATCCATTTTAACTAGTTCCACACTGATTTCTTTAAAGGCTTTATTAAACAGAATTATTTAATAATGTTGCACGCAGTGCTAAGGATTGTTGTTAGAAATTAGATCCTGAATATATCGAAACTAGAGCAGTTCAGAAAATGCTAACATATTTTCCATTAAAAAATTCAAAACTTTTTTTAGTGTGGAAATCGTCTGAATTTTTTCAATGAAAAAACAAAAAAGAAAAAACCTCAGCTTTCAGTTTTTCATCAAAGATAGAACATTTTTGAAAGAATTGAAAATTTCCGGCAAAAAACATTTAGAAGAAGTCATTTTTTTTCAAATGAACATTTTCAACTAGTTCTAACTGAAAATGATTACAGGTCCTAAACGATTAAGTAGTTGTTTACCATGTACAAATTTGCAGGTAAAATTCTGAACTGATTCACACTTTGTACAAATCTATTACAAACTGTAGAGTTGCATGAGGTCTAAATCAATGCAGAAATCATTTTGTTAGGGCTCAGACCAAAGCTAGCTGAAATAATTTGGAGACTTCCTTTAACTTGTCTAGATCTCTAAAAAACCAACTTGAAAAAAGTAATTGCTCTGGCAATTATTTTAAAGAATGAGTTTGTATTCTGCTTGAGTGAACTGAATTTGAGCTGAATTAAATTCACGAAGGGCAATTTGCTGAAGATTGTTCCATAATATCTTTACATATTTACTAGTATTTACATGTTCAAAATGTTGTCTTAGAGTTCATAAGTTACAAGTGTTCATCAGCAACTTGATGTGTGGCTTAAACTCCTACACTGTCAAAATGTTGTGCAGGATTTTAACAGACAAATTAAACTGAACAGCAGGCTGGCCTAGTGAACAGAGTACTAGGCTAGGACTCAGGTGACCTGGAGTCTATTCCTGGCTTGGCTACTGGCCTGCTGGGTGACATTGGGCAATTTGCTTCATCTCTCTGTGACTCACTTTCTTGATCTGTGAAATGGAAAGTGTTTTGAGATCTACTGATGAAAAGTGATATGAATGAGCTAGGTAATGTTATTAGCTGTCGTATGACCTAAATCTAACCAGAACACCCACCTCTAGTCTTATTACACACTATTAATCAGACTTGTGTAGATGACTGAATCCCTTATAACTTTTTACTGTGGACATAGCCAAGTTAAGCCCTCATTTTCTCCTAAAATTCTAATAAAACTTTTCAAATATAACAAAGCTTCTCTTCCAGATGACTCAGCTCCATCTACATCCAGTAAGCTCTCTTATGACATAGCCTGTAACCAGAGGTGGTTGAATATTGGAAAGGATGCACAATTTCCACAGTTTCCCACCATTGTTGGCAAAATTTGATTAAAAATTTCAGTTGAGTTTTGATTTGCTCTACCAGAAGGTCAAGTTATTCCACAGCAGCACAAAACACCTTGGCTTTTCGTGTTTTTGTACCAAAAGAACATACCCCAAACCCTGAGACTATGATTCAGACCTAATTCCGTTTTCCCAGTACTGAGGACTAACAGATATATTCACAGTGACTATGCATGGCATGTGTGCCTTGATGAGAAACAGTGGATCTGTCTAGCATAGGAAAAAGACATTTTTTAAGATGGGGGTTGTCTACATGGCCCCAGAGCATGAGCTATGGGGTTGTGAGTTGCAGGCCCACTAAAGTGTTGTGTTTTAATTGCCCCTATAGAGACGGCTATTATCCTGTTTCAAACAGGACTGTTGATACAGCTAGATACCTTTTAGTTTGCACTTGCCGGATCTACGCAGGGCAGATACAGTGCAACATTTTAGTTCACACTACAACTCACATCCCCATAGTCAGCACTGCAGAGCCATGTAGAGAAGCCCTGAGTTATCTAAACTGAGTTAGCTAACATGCTTGACATGCCACTTAATACTTAGTGGAAATGATGATAGTGGAAATGATAGATAAAATGATGATAGATCAGTGTGTTATAGGTTAACTAAATTAACTAAGTTAACTAAATATTCTTTTTTTTTTTCCATAGACAGTCCCAGAGAGACTCTTTGTAGAGAAGGAAAATTAGGTGTTATGCAAATAGAATAGGTGATGATAGATCAGTGTGTTATAGGTTAACTAAATTAACTAAGTTAACTAAGTTAACTAAATATTCTTTTTTTTTTTCCATAGACAGTCCCAGAGAGACTCTTTGTAGAGAAGGAAAATTAGGTGTTATGCAAATAGAATAGGTAACACATATTATTAAAGATGTTTTAAAACACCACTTAGCATCTAGTGTAACCAAAGATGTGCTTAATAACCTAACGGATGGTCATGGTCAAGCAAGGAAGGGGTTGGGCAGCGTTACTGTTATAATAGTAATGCTAGCAGAAAAACTGTGACACAGAAAAGTAAAAAATAAGTTTGGCAAACTTTACGCATTCCCTTTGTTAGAATGCATGGGTTCACTTCTGCCCATAAGAGCTGCCTGCTCACCTAACAACTGCTATGGAAGAGCCAGAAGGCCTTTTTCAATGTCTATTATAACAGGTGCTGAGAAGATAAATAACATGATCTGGCTTTATTCTCAGCCTCTTTTTATGTATTTAGTTCCTTTTCCCTTCCTCTTGTTGTGAAATAGCTGCCAAAATCAGGTGACACTCAATAAGTTTTCCCCTGTTGTTTAGTTTAAAATGACTGCATTTTGGCAACCATCCCTTTGGGATCTGATCCAAAGCCCATTGACGTCTATGGGGGTCTTTCCATTTACTTTCAGTGGGCTTTGGCTCAAGCTCTTGGAACTTATTGCAGAGGATTGTTACCACTTCATTCGATTAAAGGTGACTTGATTCCTTCTGGAAAATGTGGCCCGACCTAACTGTTCCACAACAGGTGGCTTTGTGGTCATGAAATATTGTTATTCCTGTATTTTGCTTTCAGGGACACAATTCAGCATTTCAATACAGATCTCTGATGAATTAATGTAAATTGAAAACCTTGTTTTCGTAACTTCCCATAGCATTCCCAGAAATATCAGAACAACAATACTTTAAGTGACATCACTGCGGGCTAGTTTACTCACATTTTTAAATCAGTTTATCTATAGATAACATTACTGATCAATGTATTCAAATCACTGCAACCCCCTAATGTGGATTCAGATATACCAGGTTTAATGTGCTCATCTTGGTGTAGCTTGCTTTGGTAAACTTAATTCAGTTTTGGTTTTTTTGAATATATATATATATATATATTCAGTAGGAGCTGCTGGATATTGAATTATTTTGAAATTAGGAACCAGGCCACTTATTTAGGTGGATAAGTATGGATTTAGGAGTGTAAGTTTCAGCTCCTATTTTTTAAAAATCTTCAAATTTTCCTCTTTGATTTTGCTGGGGCTATGCAATTATAGCAGAGGGAAGAAATTGGCTCATAATGTATATTTACTATAACCATAAAGTTCTGCTATTTATAGATGAAGACTAATGGCCATATTGTATCCTGGGGCTGCACACACATCTCTCAGTGCTATCAATAGAAGTTATGCATGTGGATCAAGAGCACAAATTGCTATACGAGAGTAAAGCAACAAGAATTCTGTGGCACCTCGAAGACTAACAAATTTATTTGAGCATAAGCTTTTATGGGCAGAAACCCACTTCGTCAGATGCATCTGACAAAGTGGGTTTCTGCCCACAAAAACTCATGCCCAAATAAATTTGTTAGTCTTTAAGGTGCCACAGAACTCTCGTAGTTTTGCTGAAAACAGACTAACACGGCTACCCCTCTGGAACTATAAGAAAGTAATTATTTCTATGTTGTACCCAGCATGCTCCTACCACTAATAGTTACCAAATAAATTAGTGAGTGCTATTGTCTCAGCACAGGAAGCAAACAGAAGAGTTTGGTTGAACTGGAGACAGGCGAGTGCTTTTATATGGTGTGCTTTAGAAGCACAAATTGTGGAACTTTCTTCCCTATTTTTGACCTCTGTGTAGTCCTTTAGTGTGACAGGAGTAAAATCAGTGTAGAAACTAAAATTAATTTTAAATTTTTTTCTCTTTATTCAACAATTGCCAGTGGGTTTTCAAGGTGGAGAGGCAGAAAGCATGGCAGGGAGTTTCAGCACTTAGTTTCTGGTGCTCTGGAAATCTGAGGGATTTTCAATGCTAGGAGTAAGCATGCAGGAGTTTTGAAAATGTGGCCTCTGTCCTGAGTAATCAAGTTTCCTGGGTGCTCTGGCTGTAACTCTGTGCTCAAATACTGGGATTTTCTGAAGCCAGTGGTCAGAAGGCCATGATACCCAGGTAATGCTGTGCACGCTTGTTGACCAATGCCAAACACCGCAGCATCCCCTCCTTCTTTGGGCCCTGAACACTTGGCAGAAAACCATGCAAGGGCTAGATGGGTGATAAGGAAGGCCCAGGAACATGCAAGACCTCAGAAATGCTAATGGTGTTTGGATGGGTGTGGGCATTCCCTCACCAGCAGTCATATTTATTCGTGCTCAGATTAGTCACAGACAAAATACTAGAGAAGGGATGCACACCAGATAAGGTGTTAGTGCAGCATACTTTTACAAAAATGATACATTTCATATACAAATGAAAGACTGAATAATAGAAATGTAGGGCTGGAAGACATGTGGAGTGGTCACCTAGTCCAGCCCCCTTCATTGAGGCAGGAGCAAGTAAACCTAGACCATCCCTGACAGGTATTTGTCTAGCCTGTTCTTAAAAGCCTTCAGGGATGAAGGGAAATGACAGGGATTCCACAATCTCCCTTGGAAGCCTATTCCCATGCTTAACTAGCCTTATAGTTGGAAAGTTTTTCCTAGTAGCTAACCCAACTTTCCCTTGCTGCAGATTAAGCTGATTAGTTAGTCCTACTTTCAGTAGACATGGAGAACAATTAAAATTCTTCTTAGCCAGCTGCAGAGGGCTGATCTGCATATTGGCTCAAGAAATACATTGACCCACAATATGGTAAATTCTGCTCTGAGATTTTCAGATGGGATATGGATGGGAGGGGATACTACCTGTGAAATGGGCAGGTGTTGAGTAAATGAATCATTGCAACTGAGAAAGCCCTTGGCAGACAATATTTTACTGAAGATTTCTTTACACCATGTTCAACAAGTCACCAGCTGTTCAAAAGGATGATGCCCACCCCCACCATGGAACAATTTAAGCAGAGTGACAACTTCAGAAGGGGCAGGAGAAGGAGACTTTTTTACCTGATTGAAGTCAGATGCTTAAAGCTAAGAACATGCTTAAGTGGTTTGTTGAATTAGAGCAGTAAAGCAGAGGAAATTCCCCAAGAGTGTGAAAATTAATTAGGAGCAATAAATAGGTATGTTTTAAGCTATTTGCAACTTCCTTCAGGATCCATACTTCCTCTGTACAGGGAAAGAAGACCATTGACTAATATTAAAGGTAGAGGAGCAATATGGGAAGGGACCCAAGACCTACTGGAGTGGCACTGAAGGGGTGGAGCCTTATCACCAGGATGTCCCAAGGAGGGATGTAACCCTTAGGAATGATTGTACAAGGAATGCCAATAACTGAATTGTTGGCACCACCTGAAGTTCTCACATCACTAACTTTGGCCTCAATCCTTAAAATACCAAAAGCAGAACAACATTCAGCATTGGAATCCAAAGTGAAATTAACAAACAACAAACAAACACAGCCACCAGACAATCTCCCAAGGATTTTGCTACCATTCTTCCCTGTAGGTTTCTAAGATCACAAATGAGACTATGAATGAAAATGAGTAACTCCCAAATCCTCCTGACTTTCTTGTCCTGCTACATGGAAGTTAACTCACTGCCTCCCAAAAATAGATATTAAGTTTTTCCCTTTGAGCTATTCTTCCAGCTCCAATCAAAGATATAGTATGTGCTCTGGAGAATGTAATTGAAGTAATTGATGTCTTGCTTATACACAATATCTTTAAGACACTATTGAAGTTTGGCTTTCATCTGCCAGTTTTCATCTATTATTTGGTAGTTAGCAGACATGCATGTGGGATTTTCACATAAATGTTTGATTTTATATTGGGATAAGAGTCTCATAACAGCATATGTAAGTCTGATATATTAAATAAGATACCTGTATCACTTATAGCTATCCAGGCAGCTTTTTGGAGTCCCGTGACAGGTAAAGATCAACTTTATCTTCTAATCTTTAATGAGGCTTTATTTTTTGGCTTAGAGGAAATGTAGAAAAATGGTTATTTATATTAGAGAACGGGCCAAAAACTTGTGTTTAGTACTGTTATTTTTGGTGAAACCAAACAAGAACAAATAGTAAGATGAAACAGATATTTATGCAGAAGATTAAACAGAAATTTCATAAACGTATTTTACATGAAAGAAGCTTGAAAAGTGGCTTGTAAGAATGTTTATGAAACTTATACTTGATTCCTAGTGTACCTTTCCAATGTGAAAGAATAATGTAAAATGTTTTTTGCTCTAATTCTTCCTTCCCCACTTCTACCCTATCCCTTGCTCAGCCACAGGACCTTACCCTTAACCCAGTGATTCTCTTCCAGCATTCAGCCCCACAGAGCACCACACATGGAGCTAGAGAGGAAACACTCTTCATATTACCCAACACATACAAGCAGTGAATAACCTTATCAGAAATGCCAAGATCCTTCCTTGTTAACCCAAGAACCTAGGAAAAAGAGGGGCTGGGGATAGGGACAGGAAGAGGGAAGATAGATAGTGTATTCAATAGAAAGCCACAAAATAATCCTACTGTGATTCCCTGACATGGTGCAGTAATATTGATCTCATGATGTGTAAGAAATGAAGACAGGTTTTGCAGTGGAACAAATGCACATTCCCAAACCATATTTTCTCTGAGTGATGCCATCCTGAACAGAAAAGGTGCATCAAATGAGCCTTTCACAAGCAGTATAAAATTCAGAACAACAAATGTTATTTATTTTCTATAGTACTTAAGGGTGCTTTGGTTATCCACCTTTTGACTAAAACACCAACAGAGTTGTCCTTGACATAGTTCAGTGGTCATGTGAAAGAAAGCAAAGAGTCAAACATAATAAATATCTTAAATGAATCAAACAGTACCATAGAATATGTATGGAGAGAAACTCTATTCTTGAATAATAAGAACACAGCAGTAGGAATATACTACCGGCCAGCTGGCTAGGATGGTGGTGATGATTGTAAAATGCTCAGGAAGATTAGAAGCTACAAAAACAGAAGACATATTTAATAATGGAAGATTTCAACTATCCCCATATTGACTGGGAATATGTCACCTCAGGATGGATGGAAAGATAAAATTTTTAGACACCATTAATAGTTGCTTCTTGATGTAGCTAGGTTTGCAATACAAAAGGGGAGAGGCAATTCTTGATTTAGTCCTAAGTGGCGCACAGGATCTGGTCCAAGAGGTGAATATAGCTGAATTGCTTGGTAATAGCAACCATAGCATAACTGGTATTTCCCCTCCTACCAGGATGTTAAATTTATAAAAAACCACAATAGCAGCATTTAACTTCAAAAAGGCGATCCTGGCAATTACTTGTCACTAAGCTTAACTTCAGTACCAGGCAAATGAATTGAAACTATAATTAAGAACAGAATTATCAAATACATAGATGAACACAATATGTTGGGGAAGAGTCAACACAGCTTTTGTAAAGGGAAATAAATTAGAATTCTTTGAGGGGGTCAACAAACATGTGGACAAGGGTGAGCCAGTAGATACAGTGTACTTGGATTTTCAGAAAGCGTTTGACAAGGTCCTTCACCAAAGGTTCTTAAGCAAAATAGACAGCCGTGATAAGAGGAAAGAACCTCTCATGTATCCGTAACTGGTTAAAAAAGAGGAAACAAAGGTTAAGAATGTGTAGTCTGTTTTCACAGTGGAGAGAGATAAAGGGTAGAGTACTCCAAGAATGTGCATTGGGAACAGTGCTGTTCAATATATTCATAAATGATTTAGAAAAAGGGGTGAACAGTGAGGCAGCAAAGTTTGCAGATTATAGAAAACAACTCAAGACAATTAAGTCCAAAGCAGACTGTGAAGAATTACAAAAGGATCTCTCAAAACTGGGTGACTGGGCAACAAAATAGTCAATGAAATTTAATGATGATAAATGCAAAATAATGCACACTGTACACTATCCAATACGTTGTGGTTACTGAGCAGAAAAGTCTAGTGAACTCCGTAGTCACGTGTCTTGGATGTGTCTGACTGAATTTCAGAGGCCATGAAGTTTATAACATCTATTTTTATTTTCTAGTAGTGTAACAGGGCACCCCCTCTGCTCCTGTCTTCTTCTGCACACACACAGACTGCTTGGAGACTCTCTGCTTGTAAACACCACCTGTGTTTTATTTACAGTGTTCCCCTATCACCTTTACAGCCCTGTGCAGCACCTTAGCTACAATAGCATATAATTAATTCCTTAGCCCCTTAGACTAAGGAATGCAGAAGGAGGAGATCTTTCTTGGCTCTGGCTCTCCTACTCTCTTTCCTCCCTTCTACTTCTTTCCTGTGTCCTCTTCTACTCCCTGAGCTAAAGTGCTAATTAGTTCTTTAACTATTCCCAGCCCATTCTGGCCTGTCAAATAGGTGCAGCTTTGCTTGCCAGGTTTACTCCAGAGTGATTGAATTGTTGATACGATGGTCAGAGTGCTGGTACAGCTGCTGTTGCCCAGAACTCTGTCACAAGTAAGTACACTGCTTACAGTATTTTTATATGCTGTATAGTTGTAGCCATGTCGGTCCCAGGATATTAGAGAGACAAGGTGAGTGAGGTAATATATTTTATTGGACCAACTTCCCATAGGTGAGAGAGACAAGCTTTCCTCCATACACAGTGCTGACGTAAAGAAGAGCACTCTGTAAGCTCAAGAGCTTGTCTCTCTCACCAACAGAAGTTGGCCCAATAAAATATATTACCTCCCCAACCTTGTCTCTCTACAGTATTTTTAGTCAATTTTTTTTTTTAAATCTGACTCATGTATTTAAGCCCTACCCATTCCTCTACATCTGAATAGAAGGAAAAGAACACCTGAGTAGAAGGGACAGATTTGCTATTGCTTTACAATAAGCTTTATTCCAAGAGACAGCAATTGAAAAGAAATAACATGGTACTTGTACATTATCACCTTCTGTAACAGAAGAAAAATACAGTGAGTGATCCAGCCTTCCAAACAACTGATAAAAATGGAATATTAAATAATTACTAAATAATAATCTATCTAATGGCAGTGTGACTCAGGGGATAGGACTGGTACCCTGGGTTCTATTCCTGGCTCTGCCACTGATTTGCTGGATGACTTTGGGCAAGTCAAGACCCCTTCCCATGCTTCAGTTTCCCATTCTATAAAAAGGGATGGTAATACTGACCAACTTTATAAAGTGCTTGAGATGTAAGAATGAAAGGTGCTATATAAGAGTTAGCTATTATATTAAAGAAAAATTACTTAATGTTAGCCTAGGATACAGGTCCCTATGTATACAGTATCAGTACTTCTTATTCGGGTATTTTTTCTTGGTATTTGTGGTTCTCCCTCACTCCTTTAATGAAGTCAGCTATGGGCTGATTTTTACAGCTTCTTCCTTCCTCACTCATATGTATTATAACACAATATAGAGCGTGATGTGATGGCTTAACAGCTATAGAATAGTGAATGGAGTAGCCTGCAAGTCCATGTTGAGTCCATGTACAGGACTGGGGCCTTTGTTTAGTTAACACATACTGTGATGTGAGAAGCTTGTCAGTGGTAACCACGGCTCCTGAAAAAAGAGAATGAGAGAGATACATGGGAGAAATTCAGCTACGGCAGCATCATCTTAGAGCAGGGCAAAATTTGTGATTTATCCTTTAATTTTACTAACAAAAGAAAAATAAAATCAGTCTCCTACAGCAAGTGAACACTTGACAGAGACCATAACATGACCTTTCTTTTGACTTCATTTGGCAATGAGGCTATGGAAACATATAACCTTTTACATACTCATAGTGAGAAAGATGGGTTTCTGGAAAACAAAGCAAAGCAAAACAAAACAAAAACGTGCTCAATGAGATTAGCAGGGGATATCTTCAATACTGAGAAATCCTCGTCTAGTGTTTGCTCATCTGGAAAAAATCTAGGCATCAGATTTATGTTTGATTTTTAATATACGTCAAAAAGTTAATGCGTCTCATTCTGTGGGAGAGGGCAGTTATTTCACAATGCTAGAACTATTCAATAAGTAAAAGGAGCCAAGTAGAGCAAGGGAATACTACAGAAAAATGTTTGTGAATATTAATTTAAATTTTTAAATAGATTCACTTGGTAATATTTTTTTGCTGTCAATTCTAAAGGCAAATGTATCCAGTGAATTCAATGGAGTTACATAGTGGAGATAGATTTAGCCCCTTGTGAATAATTTGAGCATTGTGAAAGGATGACTTGTCAGACATGGACTCTTTCTGGACTGTTTGAAGATGGTCCCTTATGTCATTTGAGGGCTGAATTTCCTAGATTAGCAATAAGATTAGGTATTTGTTCTTGATGACACAAGTTATTGAAACAGGTTTTATAAGGGCAAGCAAATGTGTATACTTTTGCTACAATTTTATTAATTTACATGAATATGCTCATCTAACACAACTTGAATATTTCTAAACTTAAGTTTTTCTAAACATTTTCTGTTTTTCCATAAGAAACCCTTGAGACACAGGCAATCATGCAAACATTTTCTCTGTCTGTAGTTTCACTCTCAGATCTGGGAGGTCAAATAAAGAGAAATAATTTAAACAAATATGCACCGAGGCTGGGGGTTTCCAAGAGGCCTAAGGGAATTATTCATCCAAGTAATATTGAACTTCAGTCCTAATGCCTTTGGACACCTATCTTCCTTAGGATCCTTCAAAAATCGCAGCCCATTTTATTTGAATAGTATTTGATTATTATTCCACGGCTCTCAGATGTAAGCTAAATTGAAGGATAAGTTCAGTCTCCATGTCTGTTTAGTCCTTAATTTTCTGAGGGTGCTATGGCTTATTTAACTGAGCTCCCTCCTTGCCATAAAGACATGGGAGTTGTTATACCAAGTAACATAATTTAAAATGAGGCATGTAACCTGGTAGCCTACCTCTTAGTGAAAAGACAAGCTGCTACTCTTCAAAGGAAGGTTACAAAGTCTCACAATGCACTTTTCCTTCATGGCATGCACATTTGGCTAAGTGTTCAGGCCTGTTCCTCTGAGGCAATCGGTTTAGGTACTGTAATTTGGCTTCCCTTTTTAGTATAACTGTTCTCATTCTTCTACAGTTACCTGCAAATATTATTAATGCTCATAGTGTTATCCAGCCCCTTTTTTAAATCCAGCCTCCACATCTGTGGCAAAGGTTTCCACAACCTGACTTTAGACATGGAGTATAAAAAGGTAGAGCCTGTCAAAAAATGGGACATTTTTCTCAAATTAAAAAAAGTCCTTATTTTTTATTCAAATGTTTTGAAATTTGAAATTTTATGACTAGTTCTAATCCTTTTTTTTGTTTATAAAACTACTCTATACCACTTCAGTGACTCTCCCCTAGTTCTCAGATCAAAAATAAGTTTGTTCCCCCACCACAATATATGGCCAGAGTCTCAGCTGGTGTAAACCGGAGTAGCTGGTTCTCACCAGCTGAGGATCTGAATCATAGTTTCAGTAAAAATCATATTAACTTCTCTCTCTCTCCTTCTCTTCTTGGAAACCAAGTAATATAATAAAGTGCCAAAAGATTTGGGATTTGTATACTTCCAAAGTCCTTTTTTACACATGGTCTTGGCATACTTAAAACCCTGGAAAGTCACACTTTACTTTCCAAATAATCATCCTGGACAGCTCAGAAACAGAGTTGTACAACAGGATATCCAGCTATTGAACACTGCTGTCACAGGTGGCCAGCATTACAGCTGCAAAGAACTTCCTGTCAAGGGAGTAGAACGGGTCCACAGGAAGAAATGTTCCTTTCCTCTTTCAATCTGGTTTCAAATGTAAAGGAAGGCACAGCTTACACTTCTACACTATATCTGCCTACACAGCATTTTTCTGCTGTAGTGCAACCGAGGCTAACATTTCTAACAATAAATGTCAGAAGAGGATCAACTCATTCACAGGGCTGCAAACAACAGGAGGCCCTCCCTTAAGCAGAAAGCTGTCCTTGAAGAATGGTACAGCTTTTTGTTCTTTTATCCAGACATATCATAATTTTAGAGTCCATTTAAGTGCAGTTGGAGCTGTGCATAAATAGATGATAAAAAGAGTAACTACATTTCTTGGAGCACCAGATATGACAGTCAAAACATTCATTTTGCCCTGTAATCAGCTATTGCACTAGTTACACAAATGAAAATTAGTTTTTACTAACATGGGATTTTACTGTACAGAAGAAAAGGAGAAGAAGCAGAACTTCGTGCATGCTGTTTTCATGTAATGATTCAGCACTTAGAATTATGAACATTAAAAGGCTGATTCTCTCTAATAGAAGGAGGGGGGAAAAGACCTGCCCAATTGCCGTGTACAGTCTTAACAGAAAATGTACATGAGTTCCCTGTGTCATGGGGGGAAGTGAAACTCCTTATTTCCCCAAAGAAACCCATGTGCAAAACAGCTACTAGAGTGGAGGCAGTTGTATATCAATAGGGAGTGGAAAATGCTTTCATGAGTTACAATTTTTTGTCAAGAGAAAAGGATATTACACAGATGGAGAGCTTCTGTTTGAGCAGAAAAGGAATATGCACATATTCTTTAACAAAGTGAAACAAACATTGGGCTCATTTGCACATGTAAAGTTAAGCATGTGTCTGCAGTATTAGCGCCTGATCCAAAACCCAATGAAGTCAATGGAAAAATTCAGATTGACTTAGTGGGCTTTGGATCAGACCCTTAGGCCCTGATCTTACAAATTCCTGTGCATGGGTGCAGACCCATTGACTTCTAGCCCACAACTATTGTGTAGTGTTGCAGTACATGATAAATGACTACTGTGTTTCAGCCCAGAATTGTCAGCTCCTCTGTTTTTCCTTAAATGACTCGTGCACACTGTATAAGATTTTAAAAAAATTCTTTGGACTCCATTGAGTATAAAAGGTGCTATGTAATTGTAAAATATCTATATATTTGAGGATTTCCTATAATGTCCATCACAATGATATCTAAGCATACATTTTGCTATGGGACTTGAAACATTTGGTTTCTGTGTTTATCCATAGATTTGAAAAATAAAGTGCTATAGAAATATTCAGGCAAGATTGCTTCCTCACAGAGGCCAGCTTAGAGAGTGAAAAAGAATTTAATGGAAAAACTAGAGGCAGGCAACCTCTTTGGTGCTGAAAGAAGCAGGCATTAAAATAAAGAGCTCTAACTTATGATGTATTACATACATCACTGAAAATTACAAAAAGGTTTTCACAGAAAGTGAGGCACTATATGTTCCCAACAAAACATATTTAAAATATCCAGGAATTGTGGCTAGCACAAACTGGTAGCTTGCTTGTGAACAGGTGCTTCATGCAAAGAACACATTACATCTGAGAAGTGATTGATTTCTAGATGAATTTTGAAGTATTTGTCTAGACCTAAGAAGTCATAAAAAGAACTGGCTAGGAAAATGACAGTGAAAAATTGTTTACCACAACTGAAATGTTCTATGGCGATTGTTGGATTGTGAAAAAGTTCCTCTGGCAATGAGTCAAATCAGAAGGAAAACAAATTTTCAAATAATCTGCAAAACAAAATTCATAGAATTATAGAAGATTAGGGTTGGAAGAGACGTCAGGAGGTCATCTAGTCCAACCCCCCGCTCAAAGCAGGAGCAACCCCAACCCCAAATTACCGTTCTCCTCCCAGCTCTAGTCCTAAATGGTTTGAGTCTTGACTGGTTAAGAGACTCTCTCTCTCTTTGTATGACATCATGACAACTTCAAATATGTTTCAATTCTATTCTGTTCTTGTTCTTATATCACACCTTCAGGTCCTCTAGCTATGTTCTTCCCATTGAAAAGGGACAGTGCTTTGAGCAGGGCATCTTCAGCCAGGCATCCTTGGATCTGGAACTAGCTTTCCTCTTTGGCTTGACAAAGTCTGGATTAAAGCCTCCATCCTGTTCAGGTGGACTCTTTTCCCACAGAGAGCCCCAGTTAAGTCAATGGGACTCAGCGCAGGTGCAGAGGTCCACCCCCATGGAATAGCTTATGTTTAAACTGTGAACACTTTGATGCAGTGACTGGGTTTTTAGCTAAGTGTGTGCAGTACCTAGCCCAAAGAGGCCCCAATCCCTGATCAAAGCCTATAAGTACCGCATAACACAAATACATAATACTCTTATTTTAAAATAATACCATGGCAATGGTCAACAAAATAATGAATGAACAATGTAATAACAGTGAATCAAATGTTCACAATGTAGTGCTTTTATCATTCATTTTAGTTATTTTATTCACAGATAACTGTCTGATAATGAGCCAATGTATATAGATTATTCAGTTGTTTGTATATAATTGCTCTAAGTGTTTTTAAATGATAAAATCATAGTCAGATTCTAACCTGAATTGCACCAGTATACACTGGCTGTAACTCCACTGAAGAATGGAATTACTGCCCAGTTTTCCCCAGCATAGCTGAGACCTGCATCTGCCCCTAGAAAATAAAGATGAAGAAAATGTATTAGGTGAACATGTCCATCATCCTGACAGCTAAGAATCATCAGTGCTGTGTCCAGTCTAATTTTAAATGGCTCGAGGAATATCTCCTAATGGTCATTATTTTCTAATTTGTAGCCCCTTGAAAATAATTGTTGTCTAAATTACTCTCTGCTCTCCCTGGGAAATTCAGCTAAAGTACTTTTTTCCCTTTTGAATCTTCAGTTATTAAGCACCTTTTTGTTGGTCTTATCTTGTCATATTCAAATTAGTCCCTAATAGCACTGGAGTGCCAGAGATTATCTTTTCACTTTCTAATTCTCAGAGCCTGAATGAACTATTGAGGCAAATCAGTTCCTGTAGAAACATACTGTACTGTATACTCTGGAGTTTTTGAGATGTGTCTGTTTGAATAGATCTCTGATAGCTGAGCAAGCCATTGCACGCTTCATAGGAATCTCCTGAAACCCCCTTCTATAAATATGTTCATGTGGGACCTGAACGAACAATCTTCCCTACCTGAGAAAAGTCCTGATTCAGGAAAGACTTTAAGCACATACTTAAGTCCATCCCTGTTCAGCGTGAACTTCACTTTAAGCAACTGCTTAGTTGCTGTGACTTAAGCTTGTGCTTAAGCACCTGTCTTTGATATGAAAGCTTTCCTGAAATGGGGTCATGATGTTTGTTAGGTTATTATGATGCTTATGGTACTCATTGGCTTGCTGAATGTTTAAAAAAGGTTGAAATGGTCATTCATTGCAATTGATCCTTCTATGGGAGCTACTTTCTGTAGCAGTGATGAGAAACATATTTTCTGATTAACACCAAACACTTTGAGCCCAGCCAGCACTCTGCATTCTGACTATCCCGTACAGCCAATCCTATCCTCATGGCCACGTCACCATAGATAAGACGATAAATATGAGCATAAATAGGTTTGCAGCCATCATAGTTTGAGGAGCTTTATCCTAACGTTCATAGTAGAGCTACAATTACAGTCTAGCCTGAAAGAAAAAGTTCCTTTTCCGAGATATTTTAATGTTTTTTTCCAACTTGGAAAAATATCGGTAGCTCCCACCCCTGCTGTAAGTAACAATAATCCAAATGTATTTTCTTCTGTTGATGGTGGTACAAACAGAAGTTTATAACTGTATTTATTTATTGGCATTTCTGTGATATTCGTCACAGTACTGGAGCACTTAGAGTGCAAGGTACACATTCCATTTTCTTTAGAATAGTTGCTTCCAAGCTTGGGGCCATGGAGCAATTGCTGGTGGTCTGCAGAGAGTTCGCTGGTCACATCGTGCTGACTCCTTTCCTTGTGTCCAGCTGCTAAATCACATTAACAGAAGTTAATAATTACTATTTTACTAATGTAGTGACAATCTTTTAGTAGTGACAATCTTTTAATGTGGTGACAATCCTTAGTAGAGAGTGGTGCAGATCTACACCCCAGGGAGAGGGAGGCATATTCTGGCCCCCTTTCTCCTAGAGAGGATGGGTAGTGAATAAATTGCATCATCACTTGAGATTGAGAGAGAAAAGCCTGCACTGAATGGCTGGCTGCCCTTTCCCTTCCCTGCAGGCAAACAGTTCCTGTGCTCCCCCAAATGCAGGCATTGCAACTGACTCTATCCCCTGAATGGAAAGTGCAAGGTGGAGAAGAGATATGGATAAGCTCCTTATGCTTATCTATCTATCTATCTGCCTGCCTGTTGGTACTTATATGGCTGTGTGATAGGGTAAAACAGCCAGGAAGGAGTTAGAATACAAGAACATAAGAATGGCCATACTGGGTCAGACCAATGGTCCATCTAGCACAGTATCCTGTCTTCTGACAGTGGCCAATGCCAGGTGCTTCAGTGGAATGAACAGAACAAGTAATAATCAAGTGATCCACCCTGTGGCCCATTCCCACCTTCTGGCAAACAGCAATCCCTGCCCAACCTGGTTAATAGCCACTGATGGACTTATCTTCCATGAACTTACCTAGTTCTTTTTTGAACTCTGTTATAGTCTTGGCCTTCACAACATTCTTTGGAAAACATTTCAACAGGTTGACTGCGCATTGAGTGAAGAAATACTTCCTTTTGTTCATTTTAAAACTGTTGCCTAGTAATTTCATTTGGTGACCCCCTAGTTCTTGTGTTATGCAGAATAAATAACACATCCTTATTTACTTTCTCCACACCAGTCATGATTTTATAGACCTCTATCATATCCCCCCTTAGGCGTCTCTTTTCCAAGCTCAAAAGTCCTTATTAATCTCTCCTCACATGGAAGCTTTGCCATACCCCTAATCATTTTTGTTGCCCTTTTCTGTACCTTTTCCAATTCCAATATATCTTCTTTGACATGGAGTGACCAGATCTGCACACAGTATTCAAGATGTGTCTGTACTATGGATTTATAAGAGACAACATGATATTTTCTGTCATCTTATCTATTCCTTTCCTAATGTTTCCTAACATTCTGTTAGTTTTTTTGACTGCCACTGCACACTGAGTGGATGTTTCCAGAGAACTATCCACAATGATTCCAAAATCTTTCTTGAGTTGTAACAACTAATTTAGATCAATTTACATGTATAGTTTGGATTATGTTTTCCAATGTGCATTACTTTGCATTTATCAACATTGAATTTCATTGCCATTTTGTTGCCCAGTCACCCAGTTCTGTGAGATCCCTTTGTAACTCTTCACAGTCTACTTCGGACTTAACTATCTTGAGCAGTTTTGTATCATTGCTTTCTATGATGAGGTGACTGGCTCTGTGGATGTAGGGAAGGCGGTGTATGTGATATACCTTGACTTTAGCAAAGCTTTTGATACGGTCTCTCACAGTATTCTTATCAGCAAGTTAAAGAAGTATGGGTTGGATGAATGGACTATAAAATGGATAGAGAACTGGCTAGAGCATAGGGCTCAACGAGTAGTGATCAATGGCTCCATGTCTAGCTGGCAACCGGTCACGAGCGGAGTTCCCCAGGGGTCGGTCCTGGGGCCGGTTTTGTTCAACATCTTCATTAATGATCTGGAGGATGGGGTAGATTGCACCCTCAGCAAGTTTGCGGACGACACTAAGCTGGGGGGGGTGGTAGATACCCTGGAAGGTAGCGATATGATACAGAAGGACCTAAACAAACTGGAGGATTGGGCCAAAAGAAATCTAATGAGGTTCAACAAGGACAAGTGCAGAGTCCTCCACTTAGGAAGGAAGAATCTAAGTTTGTAATGTTTTAGGCTAATGCCTGAACCACTAGACCATGCTTTCTCCAGGCTTGCAACATCACCAGAAATAATCAATAGCACTAGGGGCTAAGTATTAGTAGAGTGCACATAGTCTTACGTAAGAGTACAATGTGAAATAACTCAATTTATTCCTTGGCACTAGCAAAACTGTTCCTCCAGGGTTGCAGGCAGTGAGAAACAAACTGCTATTTAGACATATTTAAGGTTTCTTCGGAATGCTGCTAACTGAAATTGATATGTAATGATAGCTTGCTGAAAAACAGGCCAACTATGAAATATACTGACTTGGCTGATCTCTTGAAAAGCAAATAGGTGTTAGTGAAAAGGAAAGTTCAGTACTACTTCAAAGGTACTTCAAGGAGCTGCTAATGAAGATAGGGCATTCCAAAACTGAGTATGTAACGTGGCCTCCTTTTATTCTTTTTCCTCTACTCCATCATGCTTCAATCCTAGCTCTGTAATTGGTCATTGATGATGTCAATCAATTTGGAAATAAGAACTAGCTTTTTCTTAAAGAAAGATAATCAAAGGCAAACCTTCTAAGGGACCAAATCCTTGTCACATACACAAAGACTAAGTAGTATTATTATTTATATTTGGACCCTCTGTCATGGATCAGGCCCCATAATACAGAATAAAAAGATAGTCCCTGGACCAAAGCATTTGTCACCTAAGCAAACTTTGCACAGGGGACTTTCACAAGATTCAGAGGAATTAGAATCTTCTACTCAACACACTCTGACTGTGAAGCAGCAGTACAGTGGAGTTAATCTGTACTGTTCTCTGTGCCTCCCCCTATTTCCCACACCTGCATCCCCTTGTGCAGAGGAACCACAAATGTTTGAGTGGGAAGGAGAGAGAGAAAACGGGGCAGCAAAATTACTTCCTAAGTGATAATTAGACTATGTGTAACCTTGGATTTCAGTGTGATGTTAACTCAGACTTCTCTTACGCATACACCCACCTCTGTGCATAACCTTGGTAAACCACAGTTGGTGGTTTCAACTGACAGATCGCAATACATGTACATACAACTCTTAGAATTTGCATGTGCAAATTCAAATAAGTTTTGTGAGTGAAAATTCTGACACATTAACTAGTGTTAGCGCAAAAATAAAAGGGTGTCAATATAATGGTTACAGGACTAGAGCACCTGTGTCCCATTTCTAGGCTCTCTGAGTGCAGTTCCTCAAGTTTCATACCTTTTGACATATTCCAAGTGGAATTCCGCAATTCTCTCAATCTTAGACCAGACCCTGGGCTGCTGTACTGTGGGTTTCAATCATTCTTACCCAGCAGGTCTGACTGAGTTCACACCCCTACCGTTCTTTTCTTTGGGAGTGTGTGACCAGATTATAGTGACCAAAGTATTGTTTAATTTATCAGTTGGGACAAAGCATTTTTTTAATTACAGAAAAAAAAATCTGAAAATAAATCTACACCCATGACTTCTTATCATCCCCTCAAGGTAACTTAGGCAGACCTAGCTTCTTCACACATTCCCAGTTGTACATGTTTCTCAGCCTGGTTCCCCCCAAAACAACTTGAGAGAGAGAGAGAGAGAGAGAGAGACCTTTTTAAACCCTGCTGGTTCTATTGTTCTTCTGTGTTTCTGGGATTTGGGCTTTCTACAGAAGCTGGTCTACAGGCTCTGCAGGAGAATGATAAGGATCCTATTGTATTGAGCTTAATGGCCAAAAGAGTTAAAGATGTTTATAAACTCTTTAACTATCCAACATTAAAACAGCAGTACCGAGGTTCGCAGGTTTTCTACAGAGGCCTTAGTTTATTTGGGTTTTTTTTGCAAAGACCCAACAAAATTCATTCTAAAGTTGAAAGTTTGCTGATCAAACACAAGAAAGAACAAGAAATTAAAACAAGCATTTATATTGAAACTGAAAATGAGTGATTATGCAAAACAAACAAAACCTTAAAGTCTCTCTCCTTTTGGAGGCAAAATATCAGTCTCTTATTTTCCAAACAACCTTTCTTTGATGAAAATTTTACTCTCCTCTTTCTAATAAACAGATAGACACAAAGTGGAAGAGAGACAAGATAGAAAAGGTGAGGGGACAGGGTTTTGCTGATGTTTTTGAAAAACTGGAGGGCTGGTCAGATATAAATGGATATTTGGCTGGCAGGTTGACCGAACACCTGTTGCTTGGACCCCGGTTCACATTCCCATCAGGAGGTCACCTGGTTTGGTCTTTTCTCCTTAGACACGACTGGATTGTGGTCATCTTGTCTTGCTGTGTTAATGCAGTGCAACTGATTTCAGGATCTGATAAAAATCCGAGAGAGTGGGGGCGAAAATGGCAGAAAGCGACACAAAAAGAATGGAAACAGAAGAGGATTTTACATGTCTCTGTGTTGCTGACAATTAGTTATCCCCACTGATGGTCAGAGGATAGGATATCATAACGATATGATGACTCAGAACTCACAGGTGAAAAACCAAGTTCTTTGAACAAGACCAAGGGCTAATAGCCTTTCTCCTAGGAAGAAAGATCTTCATTCTGGTGTGCTACTTCTGTCTTGGGGTTGGGGAAAATGAGATAAGTTGAGATCTGCCAGGATGAGATGAGCTAAGATGTGTTGGCATGTATTGAGCAGCAGAGTTTTGTTTTGTTTTTTCAAAGTCTCTTTTTAAGGATCCCATAAAGGAGAAAAGTGGGTACCATCATTCATTTCCTCATTATTTTATCTACCAATTAGGCCTAATATCCACCACACTAATTTTGGACCATTAATTTCTGGACCCATAGCTTCTTCTTTATTAAGTCCAAACTCAGCACACTCCTTGAATCATATCAGTAGCCCTTTTTTGTTTGGACTAATTTAGTCTGTCTGGTTCTCTTGCACTTGTTCATAACATTAATTATTGAAAACAACTTGACCGATTTTCCCTGGTTAATGCCCAAGCAGGCAAAAAAAGTTATAGATTATTGTGACATCTTATGAATGTTTACATACTTTTTACATTTGAGCTTACAATTAGGTTAAATTTGTAGGGCCAATCATCACAACAATCCTCAGAGCCCATGGCTCTGTCATTGTTTCTTAACAACTATTAAGGAGTAACTGAGAGATACTTTATCTCAATTCATTCTTTCTCCTTCCTGCTTGTTTTATCCCTGATAGCCCCTATTAAATGTAACCAATAATATTCATGCAGTGAACATCCCAGTAACCAGGTCGACATACAGTAATTCATAAATTATTATAAAGCAATTCCAAATCCATCACGGCCAACTTTTTTGGTTTTATAATGAGTCTCATGATATTTGTTGTTTATCTGAAATACCCAGATTTATGTCATATGATTACACAAGAAGTTAAATCTCCCTTTAAAGAAATAATTTCTAGCACTCATGGTTGTAGAAAAAAGCTTGAAAATATGTGACGTGAGTGCACCCTAAGGTCTAAGACACCAAAAGACAAATACAAAGAATTTTTTTAAAAATCTCATGATTTTTAATCCCATCTCATGATTTTGGGGGGGTCTGAGTTATGAGCTTTAAATGCTTGGGGTTGATAATACTACATATATTTGCATGGAACATTGCATATGCACAAGTAAAGGGCAGTGTCTGAAAATCAAGTCTTTCAGTTTAATTTTTAAAGAATTTTCACTTACTTTTTTAACTTGATAGATGTTTAAAAAATAAAAAGATCATGACGCGAATCATAGTTTGTGCAAAATATGTAGAAATGAGTATAAACAAGATTCAAAATTAGAATAACAATATATGATATTAATTATGTCCTTTAATATTCATGATTAACTGATTGGCAGATAGATTAGACATCTAGACTCTGTTGGTTGTCTATCAGTGCAAAATATCATACATTTTTAACTTTCCTCTCAGAAAATTTCAGTTATTAATAAGGGGAAAAGTTGTTGGCTTTTTGGGGGAAGAAATAGATGATTACTGATATTTACTGATTAGAATCAAACCTTCTGAAGTTTAGTTAAACGTTATGACAATATTGTTACCTTCTTGAGGCTTTTTGTTTGTTTATATCCTTTAATTATGTTATCTTCTATATTAAATAAGGAACTGTTTTCATGATTACATCATCTAAACTGTTTGAATGTGCATAGGAGTGCCTAAGCAATGTACACAATGTTAATAGTCCTCAGAGTCAGAACTTATTAACATGGCCTCTGCTCAACACAAAAACAGAGAGAGAGAAAAAAAGAAACAGTATACACTTGGGAATAGCATAACTCTAGCTCAGCAACCAGCTGCTTTCTGTTAGATGTATACAATATAAATGTATCCAAATCAAGATCTCCAAAGAGAAACCCAATCCCCTAATCTCTTCCAAAAGCTAAAACAATGGTCAATGAAATCAAATAATGTGGACAAACAGGTGAAATGAATCACCCATTAAATGATATACTTTATAACTATGAATGAGATCTCTTCTTACATACTAGCAGCAGCATTGCAATGCAATTAAATTCTGTGTATAGACTGTTGTGAGCAAAACTACTCAAGTTTTCTGAAAAATAAAGTGCCAAAAAATCAAGAGATCCTGAAGTCATTGCGGTAAGTGGATTCATAGTGGATTAAGTAGCACTAGTCTAGTGATATCCTATTTTTTAAAGGTGATGTACAAAAGAAAAAAGTTTGTGTCATTGTTTGATTAATTATGATATTTTAAAAGGTCTGAAAGGTGTTTTAAAATACAGCCTGTGTTTTTGTTTACGTTAGAAATAATGAGTCAGATCCTCAGCTGGTTTAAATCAGCACAGCTGTATTCAGTGACAGCTACTGATTTATACCAGCTAAGAAATTGGCCCATCAGGTTTTTTGATAACTGGGAAACAGCATGATTATGACATCACAAGAGACTTGAAGCAACTGTGAGGGGAAGGGATTTTTAGTTAGGGGATCTGATTACCAAGGGGTTTGATTACATATGTAATTAACTAGTTGCAGTAGTTCTATTTCATTGATTTCAATGAGTTCCTGAGTTACTCCTAATTCATGCCAGTTCAGGTGAAGCAGAAACCACCCTACACTGTTTTAAACTGTTTTCTTATTCAGACATATCCAACTCGGACTATTAACAAAAATTTGGAAGAAAAATTCTTTTTCATAAAGATATAAACACTCCTTCCCTTTCAGTGGAGGCATTCTATTCTTCCAAGGACCAGCAGAGAAAAAACTTTGAACAAAACAACCATTCAAAAACTTTCAGATTTATTGTATGTTTGTTTTTGAAATGCCCACAGAGTGCTAGATACTGTATCTATTTATATCAAAAAGAAGCACACCCCAAAAAAAATCAAAACATTTTCTTCCCTTTCTATGTCACCTTGTAAAGATATTTGTCCACCTGGCAGAACTAGCACACAGTATGGCAACATCATCTATTTGATGCTGAAGGTAGAATGATTTTGTGGCGAGTGCTGAGTAAATAATTCTCAACACTCTGATTACCTTTCCCAGACCTGACGAAGAACTCTGTCTAGCTAAAAATGTGTCTCTTTCACAAACAGAAGTTGTTCCAATAAAAGATATTACCTCACCCACTTTGTCTCTCTCACTGTTTATAATACATTTGACTAATTTAGCCTCCCTGTTTGCTTCAGGATGATCTATGAGTATGTAGTGATCTTCTCTGATACACTCACATGTATTTGCAACATTGCATTGTGTTCCCTGATTGGATGTGTATGGGAACACTGCAGTGGCTGGAATAACTTCACAGGTAAAACAGAGATGGTTGAAAAACAAAATTTCCATTCTGTGGGAAATTGACATTTTAAAATTTGTTTTCATTCCAAATTGGATCTAAAAGTTTAAAATGTCAAAATTTATCATACCATGAAACAAAATTTCTGAAATGTTAAGTTTTAATAATTTCAAAATGCCCACACTGAAACATTTTATCTGGATAAGGGTTGAACTGGTTAATTTCGATAATGTTGATGTAACAGGGTGGCCTTCCTCTTTGTGCAAGGCTCATCAGCTCCAAGCTAATTAGCCCTTCCAGCTGCTTCTGGGATGGGGTGTAGGGTTTTAACCAGATGGGTAGGGAGGAGTTGATTCTCCTACAAAATAACATCAGAAACCTGTAGGGATTGGGTTGTTTGAGGGAGAGCTGAACTACAAAGGCTTCTGGGAATAAGTAGTGTCCAGTAGGGAACCCTGATTTTTCATGGGAAAGACTCCCGCCAGGAAAGGCCTGAGAAACCCCCAGCGGGAAGACTGGGAGCATGAACTTGATGGGGTTTTGAGAACTATTGTTCTGAATATTTTGTTACATTAATAAATCCAGCCCCAAGAAGAAGGGTGCTGCTGAGCTTCAGAGAAGGTTTCTGATGGCTTGTTTTAAGAGGCCCTGAGCTGAAAAAATGGGGAAACTGAGGTAGGGATGTAGTAGATCTCACACTGGGCTACAAGGGAGCACCTGGGAGGTGGCAGGCCCATTCACACATGGAATGTTTCATTTTGATAAAGTTGATGTGTTTTTTTGTTTTGACTTGATTATTTTGATTTTTATATTAGATTAGATTAAACATAGATGTTGAAATGAAACATTCAACCTTATCGAAATGAAATATTTTGACCTTATTGAAATGAAGCATTTTGATTATTTCCCACTGGAATCTTTGATGGCATTTTGATAGGTTCCCATGAAATGTTTTGATTACATCAAATCAGTATTTTCTGATAGAAAAGTATTGGGGAGAAAAACTTTCGTCCAACATTACAGGAGGTAAAGGTAAAGTTTATTTTGCTCAAATAGTCACAAGTGCAGCTTTGAAATTCAGTTCCGTTAATATTCTGCCAGTAAGTGCTCAATGTTCCCAGTAAACACAATCAGAGCCTGAAAGTTGCAGAAGCAAATTCATTCAAATTACTACTTAGGGGGGAAAAGCTCAATATTCACCCAGCTCTAGCTGCCAGTGAGAAATGAATTGCAGTGAATAACACATACTAAAGGCCCTTTATGCAAGAGGTACATACTTGAGTAACTTTATTCACATTAGATGTCCCACTGAAGACGACAGCCTCAGTCCTGGGCCAAGCTGTGTCTGCTTTGTGTAGCTGCAAAGCGTCCCTAACACAACAGTGGCTTCAGCTCCAGGAGTTTTAGCAGCAGAAGGAGGCTCCTCAGATGGCAGACAGCGCATCACAGCTCTACAGGCTCTGTGCTCAGGAACCACTTGGAACCCACTCAGGACACTAGTGAAGTAGGTCTCCCCTCAGGGCTCATTCACACTAGGGCTTCAGTGCCTCCTGGGTCTGTCTTCAGAGCATTCAGCACCTCTGTTCCGCTATGAGCAGTGAGTTCCCTCAGATGGGATGCCTGGAGGAGCCTTACGTGCCCCCAAAGGGACCATGCATCCCACCTCACAATCAGAAGTGATTCTCAGCCAGCTTGGAAACAGCAGGGATTATTAGTCTTTGGGAACACAGCGTGGAACAGACCTTGTTAGCACAGAAATCAGGAAGTTACAGCAAATACCATCTTGGAGAGTTCCAGAGCCCCCATTCTTGGGCTCTTCTCCCTGGGATCCCCCACAGGGGACTGTCTGCTTCCAGCCACCCAGCAGCAGACATGCCCCTCCCCCTAGCCTTTGTCCTTTTCCCCACCAGGGAAGGAGTCACCTGACCACCCGTCCTCTCTCCAACACCTCCGGATGGCTCCTTGCAGGGGATGGGCCCCACCATTATCTGTGAGCAGGCAACTAGAGTCAGCCACACCTGTCCTCTTGTGGTCACTACAAAGATCACACACCCTTCACCCAACACCTAAATACTTGAATAATACATAGGGGAAAGCGAGGCGCACACAGTATTCATGAAGAACGTTCCCACTTTGTCACACACCTACCATAGTAATTCCTATGCCTGTGGCTGCTCAGGAATGTGACTGGGAAAAGGAGGAACCGTGATGTACATGCATCTTCTGTACTAAGATATCATAATGTTCCAATGTAGCCATGGGCAGCTGGTGCAGGTTAGTGGGGGACTGGCATAGCACAGATCAGCTCCTGAGATTGGGGAGTTCAAAGAGTACATTTGAATCCCCTCATCAGCTGGGCTGTGCACTGCTTTGCCACACAACTGAAGGTATGGTCCAACTGGGTGAATATCAGCTTCTTATTAGATACAGGAATGTCTCCTTTGTCATCAATCCTTGTTGGAGCTGGCAATGTCCTAAACACATCTCACTTAGTTCTCAGAAGGGACAGGTATTTTCCATGGTATGTGTCATGTTCCACAAGCCCTTTAAAAAAAAAACACACAGAAGGTATACATTGCTGTAACTTGCCCCTTCTTTAAACCATTTTCCCACTGTTATTTCATTTTTATTCATTTTATTTTGTATGGCTACAGTAGATACCCTAAGTCTGGCAAAATAGCTATGGCTTCATTCATATTCCTACTTGATTATGACAGAAAAGAATTGCAGGCATAATTTATTCCTACTGCTTGTTTGTAACAGAGTGAGAGTCTGAAATGTTGTTTTTCTGAAGTAGTTGCACTGGCCGTTAATTTTACTAGGAGTATGAACAAATATGAGGAAACTGTAACATTCCTGTATAATGTATTGTCTTAACAAAAAAAGTCATTAAATAAGTCATTAAACACATTATCAATGAGGGGCACATATTCCTTTAGAAGACATCATGCAGAAAGATTAATTTAATCTGGAACACAGCTAATGCCCACAGGGGTGCTTATCAACAGTGTTCAGTGGAGGAAATGTCATTTTTTTTGTTGCAAAACAAACAAACATAGCCTGTTTTCATAGCCCTGACCTAGAATCCCTCCCGCTGTATCTCCCTGTTTTCAATCCTTCTTACTATGCCCAACAGCAGGTGTGAGGCAATTGAAAACAATGTAAAACTGAATTGTTTCTTTCACTTCCATGTGAACTGCTGCAATTTGCATTCTTAGAGAGGCACAAACTGAGGTCAACAGTACTGTCATCTTAACAGGCTGTTTGCCATATATGAACACTTGCCAAGGTCATTCAGAGTCTACATTACCAAAGTACAAGCACAGCCTTTTTTTGGGAGGGCTGGGGAAAAGGGGAGATGAAATGTGCATTATTAAAAAGAGTATTTTAAAGTTTTGGGTTTTTTTGCATCTCTGTTACTGGGAGGCAGGAAGGCAGCATTACTAAAATATTCAATACAATCTCTCATCCTTTGGAGATGGAAAAAAAATCCCACAGTCACAATGTTATGCAAAAAAGTATGCAAGCTTTTAAGCATTGTGAGGAGGGCTCCAGCTACATATTATGTCCATTTTCAAAAGACTGCAAACTGGTTTAAAACAAAGGATTCCTTGTGCTGAAAAGCAAGAACCCGGCAAATTTGATCCCAGGATCCACAACTACAGTTGTTGCACATTCCACAGTCCATATGTAAGTGCGCACTGCACATGGGATGTATATAATGAGGTGAAT
Organism: Emydura macquarii macquarii; assembly: GCF_026122565.2. NCBI lineage: Eukaryota > Metazoa > Chordata > Testudines > Chelidae > Emydura > Emydura macquarii. Next base: position 10,012,524 of record NW_027131283.1, read on the forward strand.
TACATAGATTGACCAGTAAAAGTTTCCTGGGTTACATTATTTTAATGTGCTCAGTCTGACTGAGTCAGTTTATGAACTTGCTGGGTGCAAGGAGAGTTGTGAGTCATGAAACTAAGAATAACTGAGCATGGTGTAAGGCTGCAGGTGAAATCAGACTTTACCTCTGGGTGATAGCTACTCAGAAAGAATGGTGAGAACAAAAGCTGACGTTTGCCAAACTACAAGGGGAACGTGAGATGCTTGAGGAAGATGGGAGGGGGAGGGAAGAGGTCGAGAGCACAAAACAAAACAAAAACTTACTTATACTGCCTGGTGGGTTAAATAAACTAATTTTTATATCCTTCTATTGCTAAGCCCAACCCCCTGCTTCTCACCTTAAAAACTTCTTTAATTCAATCTTGTTTCTCATTATCAATTCACATGCAGGTTGACTAGCCCTTTCTGAGGGTTGTTTGGGAAAACATGCAAGAGATGGATTGACTGGGAATTGGTCAAAAGGGATGCATAGGGCAGTGCACGTTTGCTCAGTGACCTCACTGATGAAGATGTCAGTGCATTGCTGTAGCTACTTTGCCAGTACAGAAAAAACCATTGGAGCACAAAGATGTATTTATGCACCTAGACTAAAACTATCAGTTTTCTAGTACATCGATATAAAAGGGAACAGAGCTATATTTTCAGGGTTGTTTGGATTTTCAGTCATTTTCTTTCATTATTTGATAAGATTTCAGCTGATGGGGCACACACTAACTGGTCTCTATGCTCTACTTTGTAAAATTAATTATTTTGCTTGTGGCTTTTCAATAAGCCTGGTTCCAGTAGGCTGTATTTCAAATATCGTCCAGATGATTGTCCACTCCAGTCTACTAACTTAAAGGATTAATAAAACACAATGTTTAGTCTAGTCCCATCAATCTCCTAGGTAATAGTGTTGCTTATTTTACAAACTACTTACATCAAGTTCGTATAGTTCCCTGTTCAACCTGAGCTAATATATATGTTAATATGGATTATGAACTTATAATTAGTCAGAGGAAAATGGCAGTATTTTCTACATAATGTATATCAATAAGAAATAACAGTCTGCATAGGTTTGTCTTGGGAGGTCATGGATGAGCATTCACATTGGTCTCCCTATCAGTACCCATCCCAAGCCGCGGAATCTAATGATCCACCCAGCAGACCAAATTCAGTGGTGAATCCTGGTCACGTGCCACTTGAGGCATGTTGCGCATATACTAAGAAGATACGTTTACCTTTATTTGAAGGCTCATGAGGGCTGTATGAATTATTTCTATTACATTATTGTTAAACAGTGGTATATCAGACTTCATGCATTTTGGCTCAAAAACTCAGTTCCTGCTATTTTTTTTTCTTCTGTATTCCATAGGAATGAACACAGTGAGGAGCATCCATTTTTCTGCCTGATGTTAACTCAGTATTGTTCATGTATCCTAACTTCACAAAGTGCTGTCAGGATTTTGAGTCCCATCTGCTTTGCATTTTGCCTTTCTGCAGTTAGTTTTCTAGAATCCATTTTCGGTGTATTCCATCAGAGGATCTCAGAGCACTTAATGAATTTACCCTCACAACACCCATATACTTTATACTGCAGATAGTTTTTTTAAAACGAACATGCCATCAAAATATCCTCAATATATAGCCTCAATATATACAAAAACTAAATGTAATTAAGTAATAATAAATAATAATTAATAATTATACAATTTTAAAACTTCCAGTCATGACATCTCAAAGATCAGCTATATCTATATAATCATTATTTATTATCTGTAGTAATGTGGCACGGAGGAGCCCCTGTCATGGATCATTCACTTTGTACAAACACAGAACAAAAAGATAGTCCTGACCCTAAAGAGGTTATAAATTTAGTTTATCTATATTCTTCCAGATCCAATGCATTACCATAGTATTGTACCTTATTTATTTTAGATGATACTGTGTTAGTTTACACAACAGTAACCCCATATACCAGTATTCAGTATTTCTTGAACAAGAAAATTTCTCATTCGCTTCATCACGACTCTAATTTCAATAGATTTTCTTGCACAAGGATTACTGGTTTGGGCCCACAGTAATAGGTAACCCAATATTATGCACTGAAATGTATGATGCGGTTATGAACGCTGTATTTTTTGTGTTATACTTTGCTAAGGCAACCTATTGACATATAGTAATTATTTTTTCACTATCTGTGTTAAAGCAATAACAATATCATTGCAACATTTATTTTATTCCCACTGAGCCCAAATGATTGAATCGTTTTAGCTCAAATTAAACTGATAAGTGTGTTTCAATTCTTAATGTAGGAAACAGACACTTACTGAAACTGTTTGATAATACCCATGAATCAAGTCAAAAACAAACAGAAAAAATATCACGAGCAGATAAAACTCAGCTGCGAAGAAATCTGAGAGGTGAAGAGGTAAGGTACAATTTAAATGGTATACTGCTGACAGAAATATGCATCTATGATCATTGTGTCCTATGGAATGACATTAATAAGCCTTTATCAATTCATTTTTTTATTCTAAAAATAATGGCATTCGAGACAGATAACATATCAGGAAAAGACAGTTATGTCTTCACAAAAACAAGGGGCTGACAGGAAGAGGAGTGAGAAATGATATTGGTTAAGCACTCTCTTTTAAACAAATGTTTTGTTTGCATAGAAATGTATCTTATGGAAACTAAACACTGTTCTTAAAGTGTTTTCTCTAAACATGGTTTAAAACTGCAAAAGAGATGCGAGTATGGAATACATTCAAGAGTTTCAGGCCTAAGGCCAGGGTGGAGGTAACTATCTCAAATCAGGAAAATCTGTCTCTGATTAAGGGATCCTACTGTTCAGGGCAACCAAGAAAACCCAGAGTCAGGAGAATAGGTGCTGCAATTTGGAAAGAAGTTAGAAGATTCCACTCTGCACACCTGGCATTGAGAAGAAGATTTTTACTGTAGTGTTTAGAATTAAGACTGGAATTTTCAAAAGCAGTTAAGAGGATTCAGCACCTGAATCCTATTGGAATTTTAGAGAGTTAGGTGCTTAACTCCTTAGGCCTTTTTGAAAATCCTAGCTTGAAACATGACCTGCATTATACCTGTCGAGATCCACCATTCATTTCCTGTTGGTTCTAAGGCCATGTCTACCCTACACAGTTAAACCAACATAAAGTAGCTTACGTCAACCTAACTGTGGAGGTGTACAAACTGCAATTCTCCTTCTGCCGATTTAACTCTTGTGCTACGCTGACATAATAAACGCACTTAGACGAGAGGCGTAGCGCTTAGGGCAACCTAGTTAGTTAGAGTGACGCAGTGTCAGTCTAGACACTGTGTTGCTGATGTTGCTCTAACTGGCCTTCAGGAGGTGTCCCATAATGCCCATCGTGACCATTCTGGTCACCAGTTTGAACTCCACTGCTCTGTAGCCAGGTACACAGGTACGCGCCCCTCCCCTTTAAAGCCCTGGGAATTTTTGAAATTCCTCTTCCTGTTTGCTCAGCTTGGACAGTTCACATAGCATCTGCTCATCTGACCCTGGTGGCTCCCCACAGAAAATGGGCTTGCGCCTGGAGTACACTGGAGTTGTTAGATCTGCTGGGCACGAAAAGGCATGATAGGGACACACAGCAGTGCCATGCAAAAATCAAGGAGCTGAGGCAGGCATACCAGAAGGCAAGGGAGGCCAGTCGTCAATGTGGTGTGTCACCAAAAATGTGCACTTCTACAGGGAGCTGCACACCATCTGCAGCAGCGACCCCCACCTCCACTGCCAAGAGTCCTATGGATACTGGGGAGCTAGAGACAGTGGCCAGTGGAGAGAACCCTGAGGATGAAGTGGTGGTGAAAGAAGTGGTGGATGAGGAAGTGGAGTTGGGGGACAGGCAACAAGGATGTCTGATAGCATGGCAAGCCAGGACCTCTTTTTAACTCCAGAGGGGTCTAGCCAGTCCCAGCACTCAAGTACTGGTGCGCCTGATGCAGAAGAGGGAAGCTCCGGTAAGTACTCACTGTGCAGGGAGACATGAGGTAGTGCTCTGCTTTTTTTAATCAGGGTAGAAGAGGGATTGAAATAACCAACACAGGCACAGTTTATATCTGCTTCTCATTCCCCTGTGCATCTAGGCAGAGAGGGCCCTGTGGAAAAGTTTGTTTATGCTTATGTTTATGCTTATGTCCCAAGAATCCTCCATTGAGAGCTCTAGGAAACTTTCCTGGAGGTACTCTACAATCCTCTGCCAAAAGTTTCTTGGGAGGGCTGCCTTGTTTCTTCCCCCACAGTAAAAGACTTTGCCACATCAATTACTTCTGCGGGCACCAAAGACGCAGCTAGGAGAGCAGCATTCGGACCTGTCTGCAGCCTCACACATGCAGGAACTGCACCCTTGCATCTTCGTTACCCTCAGGAGCGAGATATCAGCTGCTATCAACCCCGCCTGTGGAAACTGGTGCCAGTATTCAAAATAGTGCCCCTATATGCTTATACTGATGCCCCTCTGAAAATTCCTCATCATTTGTCCCATCTTACCCCCTCCCTGCCCCGCAGCATTAACTCACCATGCCTGGGGCTCTTGCTGTGCTATGTGTTTGCCAAGGGAAAGCGAGACAGTGATGTTTCTAACTTGATTGGATCAAGGCTCTGAGTGCTCTCACAATCATGCCTCTGTTTATTGTTTCTTTAGCTTCTGCAGATGCGCCCTTGAGGGTCTCCTTCTGCACACCAGCTGAGCAGCTCAGTCTGATAAGGAGACGAAACAGGAGAAATAAGGAAGACATGTTCCAGGAAGTGTGGAAATCGTAGGATGCTTCGGATTGTGAGCAGAAAGCATGGAATCATAGAATTGTAGGACTGGAAGGGACCTTGAGAAGTCATCTAGTCCAGTCCCCTGAACTTATGGCAGGACCGAGCATTATCTAGACCATCCCTGACAGGTGTTTGTCTAGCCCGGTCTTAAAAATCTCCAATGATGGAGATTCTACAACCTCTCTAGGCAATTTATTCCAGTGCTTAACTACCCTGACAGTTAGGAAGCGTTTCCTAATGTCCTGCCTAAACCACCCTTGCTGCAATTTAAGCCCTTTGCTTCTTGTCCTATCCTCAGAGGTTAAGGAGAACAATTCTTCTCCCACCTATTTGTAACAACCTTTTATGTACTTGAAAACTGCTATTATGTCCCTTCTCAGTCTTCTTTTCTCCAGACTAAACAAACTTAGTTTTTTCAATCTTCCTTCATAGGTCATGTTTTCTAGACCTTTAATTATTTTTGTTGCTCTTGTCTGGACTTTCTCCAATTTGCCCATATCTTTTCTGAAATGGGGCACCCAGAACTGAACACAATACTCCAACTGAGGCCTCATCAGCGTGGAGTAGAGTGGAAGAATTACTTCTCGTGTCTTGCTTACAACACTCCTGCTAATACATCCCAGAATGATGGAGGGAGGGAAGGGGGTTGCAACAGTGTTATATTGTTAATTCATAATTAGCTTGTAATCCACTATGACCCCCAAATCCCTTTCTGAAGTACTCATTCCTAGGTAGTCATTTCCCATTTTATCTGAGGGCAGCTGATTGTTTCCTCCTAATTGGAGTACTTTGCATTTGTCCTTATTGAATTCCACCCTATTTACTTCAGGCCATTTCTCCAGTTTGTCCAGAGCATTTTTAATTTTAATCCTATCCTCCAAAAGCACTTGCAACCCTTCCCAGTTTGATATCATCTGCAAACTTTATAAGTGTTCGCTCTATGCCATTACCTAAATCACTGATGGAGATATTAAATAGAACCAGACCCAGAATCAATTCCTGCGGGACTCCACTCAATATGCCCTTCCAATTTGACTGTGAAGCAATCTAGGTTCTATTTTCTGAGTTAGTTTATAAGTAGATCATACGAGACAGCACCAAAAGCCTAAGGCCTGGTCTACACTGCCACACTGGGTTGATGTGAGATATGCTAGTTACGTAATACAACTTGCGTATCTCACGTCAACATACTTACATCTATTCAGCACTGCTTCTTCACAACGCTATGTCGACAGGAGACACTTTCCCATCGATGCTGCCTCCCGCCTTTCAGTGTGGTGGACTAATTTAGTCGATAGGAGAGCACTCTCCCATTGACTGAGCGGGTCTACACAGACCCGTTCAATCGATGCTGCTGCATTGATGTCTGCCACCACGGCAGTATAGACATGCCCTTACTATAGTCAAGATATACCACATTCATCGTTTCCCCCCATCCACAAGGCTTGTTACCCTGGCAAAGAAAGCTATAAGGTTGGTTTGACATGATTTGTTCTTGACAAGTCTGACTGCTTCTTATCATCACTTTATTATGAAGAGAGGCTATCAATGAGAAACTGTGAATGGATAGTAAGGATAGGAGACAGGGACAGGAGAGATTGATACAGCTGCTCCAGGTCCAAACAGACATGCTGGGGTCCCTGACTGCGCTGCAAACTGAACACATCTGTGCTCACCTCCCCGCTTCAGCCCATACAGAACTGCCTTCCATGCCCTCCGTACACACCTTCCCCTCCCTACATTCCTTGCATGTTCCTGGGCCATCGCACTACCCATGCACCGAGTGACCCCGAGGGACATGTTTCACAATGACAGCTGGACGTACACCCAGCTGTGAGAGCCTCATTTGAAAATATGCTCTTAATTTTCACGTTCCTTGCAGAACATAGAAATGTTTGAATCAGTATTGAATAAAAATGTACTTATAGAAAGAGATGGAATCTTTATTTGTCTCCTACATACATTGCTTGGTGATGAACTTCATACACAGTGGTAATCGGTGCATTTGCATTGTAAATTAAAGCATACCCAGGAATCATTACAAGGTTCATACTATGCTACAAGAAAACAATTCATGGCTCAATGCAATACATCAACAAACATTATTAGGGCTCATTGTCAAAATGCTCCTTTAAAGCCTCTCTGATTCAAATAGCTCCCCACTGAGCCTTCTAACAGCCCTGGTATCTGGCTGCTCAAAAGCAGCAGCCAGACGATCCACCTCAGTGCTCTAATCCTGAGGAAACGTCTCCCCCTTAGCTTCAGAAATGTTATGCAGACCACAGTTGGCTGCTATAAGCATGGGAACAATTTCCTCACTGAGGTCCGAGTTGCCAAAAAAGCAGCGCCAGCAACCCTTTGAATGGCCAAAGGCACATTCAGCAGCCATTCTGCGCCTGTTGAGCCTGTTGCTGAAGTGCTCCTTGCTGCATTCAAGGCTGCCAATGTAAGGCTTCATGAGCCATGGGAGCAAGGGGTAGGCTGGGTCTCCCAGGATCACTATTCACATTTCCACATCCCCAGAATTTCTGGTCTTGAAAGAAAGTCCATGCTTGCACTTTCTGTAGAGGCCAGTGTCCTTGAAGATGCATGTGTCATGCACCTTCCCTGACCACCCTGCAATGATGTTGGTGAGGTGACCCCAGTGATCCACCAGAGCTTGCAGTAGCATAGAAAAAGGAGTCTATTTTGTTGATGTACTCCACTGCAAAATGGAGATTGCGTGCCATCTATTGCCTTGCCACAATTAGGGAATTCCATTGCTGCAAAGCCATTCACTGCACTATTTCACACACATTGCCCAGAGTCACAGTCCTTTGTAACAGGAGGTGATTAATGGCCCTGCACGTTTACATCACTGCAACTCCCATGGTAGACTTCTCCACTCCAAACCAATTCATGACTGATCTGTAGCAGTCTGGCGCTGCCAGCTTCCACACAGTGATCGCCACTTGCTTCTCCACCATTAAGGAAGCTCTTATTTTGGTGTCCTTGCCGAGGAGGGCAGGGGCAAGCTCTGCACACAGTTCCAGGAAGGTGGCTTTGCACAACTGAAAGTTCTGCAGCCACTGCTTCTCATCCCATACCTGCATCATGACGTGATCTCACCACCGAGTGCTTGTTTCCTGTACCTAGAACTGATGGTCCACTGTGTGCAGCTGCTCCATGAATGCCAACAGCAATCTTGAATGGTCTGTCCACAGCACACAGCAAGGCAGACACCACGGTGTCATTATCGGATTCTCAGCTCATGAAATACTGTTGGATCAGACGTTTCATGTTCATATCACTCATCACAAGACTGGAGAGCAGTGAAAAACTCATATTTTCTGCCAAGAATGGTGGGCACGTAGTTTACAGGGGCTGTTAAAAAGTGGAGCAAAATATAGTTGGAAGTCCATGGAATGATGGGATGGGAAAACTGCATCATGGGATGCTGAGCCTGCCCCCATGATGCACTGCGATCCCGTCCCACAACACCCAGCAGTAGATGGTGGTGAGTTGCTAAGTGGGATGGTTACCCATGGTGTACTGCTCTCTCCATCCATGCAAGAGCAGCAACTGTGGACTCGCGCCGTTGTCACGAGGAGCATTGTGTGGCCATGCAAAAGTGGTTTAATTATAGTGGTGGATGAATGTCAAGGTAACTTAAGTTGACTTTACTTTGTAGTGTAGACGTAGCCTAAATCTCTTAAAAAAATCAGTTTAGCTGATCAAAAAGAAGATCAAAAGATGAGTTGAATATAAAGTATAATACCTTCACAGAGAGAAAATACCAGATACTAAAAGGCTTTTTAATCTCGCAGAGAAAGACGTAACAAGAACTAATGACTTCAATATCTTAGCAACACACATCTGGTAAAACAGGACTGTTTTATCTGGCAACCTCTCTCTGCTCCCTGGCACAATCACACAACTTTGGAAAGAATTGCTTGACCGTTCTCTCTCTTAAAGGTTATACGTGTGCATGTGAGACACATGGTGTTTGTCGCAAGAGCAGATACAGGGTGAAAGTGATGGTGGCCTCTGATAGCCAAGTCTGGAGGGGCTTGTTGCAGAAACATGAATAATGCAATTTCCAACAGTGAAGCCGATGGCTGGCTTCCAGTGAGGACAAATTGAATGTAAAACAATTAAAATCTGCAGTTAAACCTAGTTAATGCATTAGGAAAAAAATTATCATTATACTAACAGTTGATTTTTCTCTATAGAATTTTACACTCATATTGTACTTTGAGGGATCTTGACAATGAACAGTGCTTTGGGAACTGAATAACTTATAAAAGATTTGACCATCAACCTGGAAATGTACTGTACTGTTTCTTCCAGAAGAACAATAAGTTCTAGTCTCTATGTATAACAACTTAATAGTTTGTATTGTGTATTGCAACTAATTGCTCCCTGGTGCTGTGCCTTCTCTATAAAAAAGATTTGTTCTTAGAGCAAGTTAACTTGAGGTAAAATCTTAGTGAAGACACGGCCGTTTGTATTCTTCACACAAGTTAGCATGTTAGGTTGAAGAGCAGGCTTCCCAAAGTCTTTACCTCAACCTACTCACTTGAGTGAAAACTACAAACTGATTTTTCTTTACAAGGATTTTACCTTGAGTTAGTTAACTCAATTTTCCTAATGAAGATAAGGCTCTAGAGGTAGTCTACATAAACTGATGCTATTCTGTAGCTTGATTGTTAATCAAAAGAAAGGATAGGTTAACTTTCCCAAATTCAAATCACTGCCATGACATACTAGAGTTTCTGTGAGTTTTAAGACTATTTTACACTGTACATAATTTTGAAGTTAAAATAATAAAAGATTTAGTGAATTTAAAACAATATAACGTTTCACAATTATATATAGCAGAGATGGCAGGGTTTCCATTGGACCATGCCTGACATGACAGACTCATAGCCAACACTCCTATAAAAGGGTCTACTCCAGCTCCCACTGAAATTAAGCCAAGCCTTTCGTTGACTTCTATCGGAGCAGAAGCAGACCCTATCTGTGGGCCAGATTTTGAAGACCTACTCATTAACCAATCAGTACACAGGTAAAACTCTCAATGACCAAATACTGAGTTTCGCTCCCTGAGGGCATGGGGCATCTTCTTGCTGGGATCTATGTCTGTAAATGGGTAGCTACATCCTGAGCAGGCAGATACACCAGAGCAATGACCATAAAACTGCCCCACAGCTACCCAACCCCACCAAACTCTCTTTGGTAGCAGATTCTTTAAATTTACATGTAGCAGTGTGGGGAAATGGTGATCATGGATGAATTCCTTCTCCTATGTGTCTGAATAGGGAATAGACAGCTGAAAAACAGACAGATTTTCACACCAGAGATGGCTGCCAAATCCGAAAGAGAATTATTTGCTGAAAATTGCAGTCCATTAGCCTGAAAACATCTCTCCCATAGCAACTGGGATACAGGGGGTACCTCAGATAACCCTCCATGACAACCTCCAACCTTCCAGATGCACCAGTCAGTGGGGACTTTGCCTCAACCACTCTGTTGCTTAGGTCTCTCTCTTCATCTGTGGAAGTCACTTCACAAGGGATGCTGAATCTAAAGTTGTCTTTACACAGAAAGAGGTAGGGACCAGAATCAGAGACAACTCAGAAGAGAAGGTAGGGAGCTTATTTGTCTAAAGCTTCCCACCACCTTCTAGACTTTCTGGAGGCCTGACCATGAAGTAGCTGAGTGGTCAATTCTCACTCCCTATCACACTAGCAAGATTATCCTAAGGAATGGTCAGGCCAGTACTGCTCCAGGATTAACATAGTCCTAACGTGGTCCATTTGGGCCAAGGGGGCTTTTCATTGAGTAAAACATCAGAATTTGGCCCCACATAATTATTGTTATGAAGGACCTTGGCCAAGGAATGCTGTTTATGCTTAATGTTCTTTCATCTTTTGTTTGTAGCCACTTGCTGTTTTCCATGGCTGCTTTTCTGATTGTCCTAATGTATCTTTGGAGCTAAGTTATTTTATGGTTATGCCAGATTAGTTTTGGACCCATCTAGAAGCATTTTTGACACCATGTGAAAAATATGTTTGTATAATTTGGCTTTTATTCAGTGAAGATTTTCAGAAGAATGAAATCAATTACCTTAGATTGATTGCTCTGTTCAGTAGCATGCTGTTTTACTACAGTTTATTCAAATATAATGCTCAGCTGCATGCAATTTAATGAAGGCTTTAAGGTTCTTTGTATAAAAGGACTTACAGTACTGTATAAAAATAAAACTGCTTTTTGCATATTGCAGAGTTAAGTAAATAAATATTTGATTTCAGGAATGTGAGAGGGAAACCTTGAAAGCTATTGAAGTGGTCAAATAGCTGAGTATACACCCAGGAAAAGACTGTGATAACATGGACAGTGATAACATGAGTCATCATCCTATAAAGTACATTGTCACTGTCACTGATATATCAAGCCCATTAGAAGACTGCTGTTATGTAACTTCATCATCTCAGTCTCAATCCTCTTTTGTCCTCTTTGTTGTTGTTCCTCTAAAAATTGCTGACACCTGGAGCCTACCAGCTATTGTTTTGGGTCATACAATCTGGCTAGGATGATTATGGAAGAGAGACCAGTATGTATGGGAGCAGGGGGGAGGGGGACATGACACGACGACAGGGGACGGGACGGGACTAGGAATGCAAAACTCATCTACCTCAACCCATTTTACATGTCTGAAAAGTTGAGAGAGGGAGTTTTCCCCTCTTCTGGTTTCCATCTGACTGAAAGCAAGAGTTCCAAAATAACAATGTCAAAGGGGTTGAATCACTCACACACACTTTGAATAAGCAGCTGAACTCTTGGATGCTTACCCAAACTGATCCTTATGATGTTGCCTCCTCATATTGTGTTTGCCAACTTGCAGCAAAATTCTTCAGTTATCAGACACTCCACAATAGCAGTATTACCACTTTAGGTGCCTCTGCAAATTAACAGAGTTGAGATGAACTTGAATCTTGCTGGTCCATAAGCAGAAACTCTAACTTAAAAGGGAAACTACACCTGGGCTATGCTCATAGGTGCTAAACTGAACTAATTTCAATGGGAATTCACTCTTACAGGACACCGATTCTAAGGTTGTAAACCAAGAATTAGGTTGGCTTTTTGTTTGTTTGTATTTTTATCTATCACTCAGTCTTTGTTTTTGCTGGTTTTAAATAAGGAAAAAATCTGGGTTAAGACCTTTTTCAGACATGGGGTGGATAATGTCCTAGACCACGTCAGAAATGTCCTATAGCAATGAAAGTATACCGGTAAATGAAAATACTGTAAGGAAAATCCAAAAGAGAGAAAGTCATTCAGGATCAATAGCCTGTTCAAAGCCCAGTCCAGCATGAACAAAAGCATTGAATTAGCTTGGAAGAATCTCTATAAAATCTCAATATGAACTGTAAATTCTCCTTACTGAATGATGAATCGATCCAATAATGATCAGAATGGAAAGAAAGCAAGAGATTAACAATCTATTGCCTCCATTTGTAAACCAAGCTCTCATTAGTGCTGTTGGCAACCTGTTGATATGGAAAAGTGTAAGAACACAGTGAATTCTTGAAAACCTCTCTATATATAGTTACCCATGATGAATTTCTGCTATTATTATAACTATTGTTTTTTATTTATTAAGCACTGATTATATGCTTAGTGCTATACAAGGCACATATAAGGATAGTCCAGAAGACCTTTCAATCCCTTTTCTCTTTAATTTTCTTTATAGTGAAATAAAAATTATTATACTATAGTTCAATTTCAGGGTGAAGGTAGAGTTCATTTTAGGCAGTGTAGGCTATTGTCCATTTTATTACAAGAGAATTAGTTAAGAATCATCCCCAAATGTTTTACAGATCCTGCTTTTGTTTTTGGCTAATCTTTTGTTTTTGGTTAATCACAAAAATTACCTGTGATTACACCAGACTTGTGGGGAGAATCCTGCCAGCATCTCTATAGACAACATTTCAGTTCTTGTACTGAAGCCAAAATGTGTGAAATAACAACTTATCCTCCCATGCCTTAGCAAACAAAACCTGGTGAAAAAGGACAAGCTGAACACTTGATTTCACTGTATTCCAAGCTTCGACAAGGAGCTCATATTCATTTGTCAGGGAATACATCTAAAACCCATGGAACCAAAATAAGGTCATCTTCCAAATTCCACATTTCCCTTTGGAAATGATCAGCATGTGCTAAGCTAGCGATCATAACTTAGGCATGATGTTTTCTGAATCATCATGTCTGATGGGAACACCCTCAGACATGAAATTCAGTCTTCCTTCTATCAGCCTTATCCAGCCAGGGACCTGGCCCCTCCTGCAGCCAAGCCAAAGCAGAATAGTGTTGGTGATTATACTTGCAGCCAAGATAAAATTGGCCAAGATTTTTAAAGGAAACATGAGTCCACACGTGAAAGCACTTGGATAGAAACACAGTCAACAAAGTCAAATGCTGACATCAGCAGACAATTGACAACCCAAACCCTGACTCCTGAGTATAGGTGTATCTTGTTTGAAATGAATCCTATTTTAGATTAAGGTTTCTTTATAAGTTTGAAAAGGTCCATAATACAGTACTTGATTTGATGTTTTCTGCGGATTTAAAATATAAAAAGAATGAAATTCTGTCCCTAAAAGGGTAAAAAGTCTGTGGGGCTGATTCTGATCTCACACATATCATGTAAATCAGGAGTTACTTTGTTGAAACCAGTAGAGTTACACTGGCATAACCAAAGTAGCCAGCATAAATGAGATCAGACTCCAGGCTTAAATTGTTGCTATTAAGCAGAGCAGATAGAATATTTGTCAAATACAATGTTCAAATAATTTTACAATATTCATAGAATAACTTTTTTGACAAATAGTTTTTGCAGTAGTTGACCAGTTTTATAGTGGCTGAATTCTGTGCATCAAATCAAGAATAAATGAATAATGGTACTAAGCAGCCAATAATTTATTCAGCCAATAGTTGTTTTTTTGGGTGTTGGGAGGAGAAGGGAATCCTACCAGCTGTCCCATTTAGCTTAGTCTGAATTTATCCTTAGATGATTAAGGTGCAAGTACCAGACCCTCTGCTCATGGCCATGGAGGGTCCCTGGGCCCATGTGGCGTTGCTGTGCAAGCATATAAGTAGGAGGATGGGTGGTGCAGGATTTGGAGACATGGGTCTAAAGATCCAAGCCACATACATGGCAACATAAAAGAAGGGAGGGCGTGTGTGTAATGAAACGTTGAGGAGTAACCTCTAGCCACAAAGGGGACTAGAGTGGACAAGTCTCTCCCACAGAACAGTTGAAGGGGGGAGAGTTAAAATGTTGACAGGTATCCCAATGCTTTATAGCTAATGCAGAAAGACACAGTCAGTGCTAAACTTCCCTTGAATCCCTAGTGAAAGTACACATAGACACACACACATCTGCATTTGTAAGCATCCAGATCCAAATATAGTATTGAAACTCTAAATCTAAATGTGACTGTGCAGAGCCCTGAAGACCATTACTGTCCATATTTAGGGAGAAAGAAGGGAATAAAGATTTAAAACAGTCTGTAAACAAATCAGGGGCTAGTAAAACTTTTAAATGAGTGAAATGAAGGGGACACTAAATGATAGGGTTTTATAGCTGTTACTAACTGACTTGTAAGAAACTATTAAACCTGACTCATACCCATGGAAGTGATCTATTGCTTCATAAAGTATTGCATTGACACAAGGGACCTATTAAAGTCTTCCCACATGAAAGATGACACCAAATAAATACCACAACTGGAATTTACTCTGTAATGCCTGGAATCTCAATATTTATAGTCTGCTTATAACACAAATAAATACAAATGTATACCTGAATTCCACTAAAATTCTATGGGTACAAAATACTCCAAAGATGTCCATCTATATGGGCAGTCCAGAGAGCTCCTGAGTGGTGTCATGGAGCATCAGAAAACAACATTCATTTGTCATAGCTTTGTATTTAAATGTTTTTCTTTTCTCTCCAAGTCTGTATCAATCCCTTCAAAATGAGGGCTATGGTAACACTGAAATTGAATTTCTAATTCAATTAGGAGTTGACTGGGCTAACATGGTTTATGAGTGCTTAGGGAATAGCGTATTCAGTCTCTGGGGGAGATGAAGAATGGGTCATTTCACTTAGCAATGCTCCTCTTTCTAATTTAAGAGCAGCTAGTTTTACACCTACAACTGGACTACCTGCAATTGTTCTTGGCCAACTGCATGGCTACTGTTGTTTTTTCCACATACAAAGAACAACTAGGTACATTCAGTCAGTATGACCTTTAATTTAGAAGCACAACAAAACAAGAGATAACTGAAATAAATTCTCCATAAAAGAGTACCCAGGATTTATGTGTCTACTCTCTACCCAGATGAACACACAATGGCGTTGTAGACAGCAGAGTACTGACATATTTAAAGGTCCCAGTTACAAAATTGAATAGAGCACAGTGACATAAACAAGAGACTTTGTGTATGTTTAATGTCTACTTTAAATATAATTATGACAAATGGAATTTCTGTCAACCCCAAAGAATTAACTGGATGGTGTGTGACACCATGTGCATTCAGATGCAAAGAACAGGTTTAAGGGCCCCTAGAATAACCAACGGGAATTTCTTTAAAGAACAGAGTACTGAACTTGTCCCTGAATGGCAAAAATGAGGAAAGAGGATACTACAACTCCAACCATCTAAATTCATACCTCCCTTTAATCATGTTCTCTCTAGTGAGTACAAATGTAGGATATCCACTATTTCTGCATAATCATTAGTTCTCTTAGATCTTTTCTCATTTTGCGGATCCTCTGCCTCCTCTTGTATCTCACTGACATTATCTCTGTTTTATAGTGTGTAAAATTGAGCCTAGTAGTAGTCAAATGTGCTAAAACAACAAGCCACATGTAGTGAACTGGAATAATTTCTTCTGGCTTGGCCTCAGTGTACATATCCTAGCACTCTGTTTGCAGTGTGACTGCAGTCATACATTTTGCTGACAGTTTCATGGCTCTATCTGTTTACTCTATCTGTTTATGGCTCCCAGATCCTTTCCCTCACTGGGCTGAATGTGCCTGTTTAATGTAGAGTCTTTCTGACTCCTTTTAACACCATAACCTTACACCTGCCTAAGCTGAAGCTGATAAACATATTGTTCAATGCCCCAGAACTAAGAACTAAATGCTTGGCATAGGTCTTTAAATTAAAATAGCAATCTTCATCTTCAACACACTTTACAAGTATTAATAAAGCAGTCCTCCAGGTACCACATCAGGTCACAGTGAAGACTCTTTAGAAGATGCACAACAAGCAGAAGTGAAGATAAAATTTCCTTAACTGCCATCTTGTAACTCAACATTTGTATGTCAATAAATAACAGTACATGACATGAGAGATCACGGTATGTTTGTGTGGGAAAGAAGTATGTTTGGGTCCAAAACAACCAGTGAAATACCTTAGTCAGCTGCAAGCAGGAGTGGTGCAGTTAAGCAGTTTGTGTACCCTAGGCTGCTATCTTCTTGCAAGGCTCTTTCTGATTGGACCCCTTTGCTCTACGTTATTTGCTGACCTGTCCATTTTAATTTTTGTTTTGTTTTGTTTTGTAATCTGCAAGTTCAGACACCCTGTTGCTCATACTTTCCTGTCTCCTTATTTCTTCTCGCTTAGAAACTTGGTGAATCTCTCACACAAGACCTCATGGGCAAAGCAGGGGAACAATAACTGATGCTCCCATCAGGGACATGGAGTTCCTAGTGGGAGAAAAACACCTAGGAAGAGATTAGAGGAATTACTGTTTCTCTTTTTAAAATAAGTTAAATACTTCAGTATAGATGAGTGATTTAGAAGGAGAGGAGAGATGGCAAGAGAGTTTCCCTTCTTTTAGGAGTAATGGTTCCCTGAATCCTTCTCTATAATGCTTCTTGCTATTTTCCCCTTTCCTCCTTTACCCTTACCCTTCTACTAGATGGTCCCACCTTCTGGCAGAAGACAGATGGATAAGCTCTCTTTGTAAGTGATCTCTAAATCTTCTCAGTGCTGTTCTGTAGTAGCCTGTCTGCAAGGGTCATTACAAAGCAATCCAAGCAGTGTCTGGAATGCAAATATCAGCTAGGAGGCATGACCTTGCAGCTGTCCCCTAACCACAGTCAACCTGAAGATCTCATGTCTCAAGCGATGGGAATATAAACTGAACCCCTGGGTTTAACATGGACTCTGAGTTTCAGCTGCCTATTTTCTGGTTGTGAAAATATAGGTGGGGGTGGGGGAAAGAGAATAATAAACTTTTACTAACCCCAAAGTTGCATGTGCTCTTTCTTGCTTTCTTTTCATTAATTTATTCTCTTCTCATTTCATTTCTTCTCTTTTCCTCCATATTCTTTTTATTTTTTCTAACTTTCCATTTTCTCTCTTCTATTGTTTTTGCCCTCTTGCTTTGTATCTCTCCCATTGTCTTCCAAAATTCCCACCTTTCATCCTTCCCTCCACCCTCCTCTTTCTGTCTAGCTTTCTACTCTTTTTGCCTGTCCCCACTAGATTTGCCTAACAATTTGTGTCTGAAATGCTGAACTCTCTTTGCACTTCACCTGATTTCCAGCCACCAAAACTTATCACTGAATCTTCTCCTTAGGAGCCCACCACAAAAAAAACCCGAAACAAACAACAATAAAACCCCAACCACACTATTTTTAATTCTGCCTACATCTGTTCCCTCCTTCCCCAAGAAACCCAGCCACGTGTATTTCCTCAAAGCTCTTTTAACACAATGCCTCCCTTTAGTTTCCTCTATATCTCTGCTTCTCACCAGTCACCCCTATCCCAGTCCACAAAGTTTTTCTATGTCTCCTCAGATATCCTAGTCATCTTCCACACACCTACAAACGGCTCCTCCAGTGCTTTTACCCTTCTGGGTTCTGACTTCACCAGAATTCTTCCTAGGGATCGAAAGAGGTGCATACTGCAGAGGGAGCCTTCCCAGCCTGTAATCAGGGCAGGGGAGTTGGAACCATGGGCTTGCTCCTATCCTACCCCATTTTGGGACAAATAGTGCTGCCAGCAGGGCACAGACCCCTGCCACAAGGGATACGGGGGAAGCTCCTTGTTTTTTCTCCTTCTTACTTTGCACTCTCATAAAGGACCAGACAGAATCTAGCTCATTGTGATAGATAGATACATGCCTGTGAACAGCCCCTTCTGTCTCAGCAAGCAACTAATCCACAGGCTAAGTTCATAACCTATTTTTTTCTTATGTAGAAATTGTAACTGTACTTCACATGGGTGTATTCATATTGGGATCCAAATATGAGTCACAGCGCAGATAAGATCACATCAATTATCTCATCAGTTTAGACTCAGGATTATTTTGTTCTTGTTTCTGTGCAGTTAGAATTGCCTTTCTATGAATACCAGAGTTGCCTGGAAAATGGAAAACATCTTTAAGGAACATGTTTAGGAAGTGTTTTCTCCATTTTTCATCAAAATTTCATCTTGATGAAAATTTTCTGACCAACTCCAGTAAATATGCAAAAATATTAGGCCAAATTAATTCCTGATGTAATTTCTTTTGGTGTATTCCATTTTAGGAATTAGACGATCCAAGATGTTCAGGATGTTGGAAGACATAGTGTATGTGGTGTTAGTGAAATACAGTCTCCATAGTGATTTTATTGCCATATGGTGAATAGACAAAACACACTGGGGAAGAGTCTCGTTTAAACCAACGTAGCTCCAGCAAATCCACCCCAGCTCACATCTGCTGAGGATTGTCCCCTGTGCTGTAGGTTATACGACCATAAGGTGTGTTTTGGCATCAGCAATGTAATCTGGAGGGGTGAGCTGTGGTTCAAAAACCAAACCCTGGATTCTTGTGTGTCCTTGGACCAGTCATTTCAACAGTTTGTATCATTTTTCCCATTTACAAAATGAGAATAGTAATATGTACTGATCTATCTCATGAGTGTATTGTGAGGATCACTTACCTAGTATCTACACTTTTTAAGATGTGAAGAGCAATGTAACTGTTTATTAAATAATATCAGATGTCTTTGGCACTGAAAAAAATTAGCTTCATTTCAAAATAATGTTTGCATTAATGCTTTTTTGTGGGAGGGAACTAAAATTGTATTTTCAGGGAAAGTAATGTTAGGATATTTTGAAGTGTCTTTATTAGATGTATGAGTCTGGTTAAGAAATACAGTAGTAGTGTTTTAAATATTTGCACTGTCTTTCATAGTATATTTTCCTCTAAATTAAGTTGCATTATATTTGCTCTCGTCAGAGTACACAACTGACTTCATCATGTTTCCCCTCATCTACAGTGTTTGTTGTGGGTGTGCTAATTTGTTGTTTCTTTAAATGCTGTCACTGTCCCAGTGTTTCTAATGAGCTGTAAATGTGCTCAGCAGAGCCAGATCAGATTCATGTTGGCTGGGTCCCAACGGAGTGAATATTGTTTAGAAAAGCTGAAAAACTAGGTTCAGGCACGGTGCAAATAGCATTATTCTCTTTGGGTTTATAGATTGTAATCTGTAAATTGATGAGCATGCTTCACAGCAATCACAAACTAAAAAGTTCTCAAACTTAAATTAACTCAACATAAAAATGGTTTAAGGCTGGAATCATAAAATATAACAGACACAGTAATTCAAATGTGTACTTCGGACATGTTAATAATATCTTTTCTATTCCTAGAGTTAGAATTCTCTAATTCACCTGATAAATTGCAGATCATGATGAATAAGTCAAGTCTGGCATGGTAATCAGTATTAAGAAAACAGTTGTCATGTCACAGGGCACCAACATCGCAAGTAAAGTCTACATTAGGGTGACCATATAGCAAGTGTGAAAAATCGGGACAGGGTGGTGGTGGGGAGGGGGTAATAGGTGCCTATATAAGAAAAAGCTCCGAATATTGGGTCTGTTCTTATAAAATTGGGACATCAGGCCACCCTGGTCTACATCAGTAATGAAACTCTGGACAACGTGGGTCACTTCTGCTATCTTGGCTCAACTTTAACCAGCTCACTTAGCCTTGATACAGAATTTGATGAGAGAATTGGCAAAGCCTCTGTCACCTTTGGCAAACTTACCTCACGTGTCTGGAACAACAAACCGCTAACCCTGAATACAAAGGTGTCCATTTATAAGGATTGTGTCCTCAGAACCGTTTCTTACTGCTGTGAAAGTTGGGTCACATACTCCAAGCAGGAACTGAGATTGAACAGCTTATTCCTTCGCTCTTTCAGAAAAATCCTTGAAGTCACTTGGGACCAACAGATCACTAACAATGAGATCCTTGAGAGAACTGGTCTACAATGTATGCAGACTATGCTGGATGCTCGCAGGCTTCACTGGCAGGGGCCCGTGCAGCGCATGCCTCAAGATCATCTGCTGAAGGTTGTGCTCTATGGACATCTCAAGGACTACCCACGATGCAGAGGAAGGCTGAAGCTCCGATACAGCAACAAGTTCAAGCAAGGTCTCAAGAAATTCAGCATCCCTACTAACTGGGAAAATCCTGCCCACAACCGCTCAATCTGGAGAAACCAGATCAAAGCTAGTGCAGTCTTTGCAGAGAGTCATCACAGAGCCTAGGCTGGGGCTCATAGGTGAGCCGGGAAGTAGAGTATGCTCCAATCTCCATCTGGTAAGTGGACCTATAGCCACTGTGGGAAGGTCTGCCTCTCGCGCATTGGGCTCTTCTCCCAGACTACCATCCAAGCACACTGACTGACTGACTTTATCGTGTTTCCTTTCGTCTGTGAAGATGTTGGATGGATATATATAGAATTTCTTACTCAATGCTGAATGCCTGACTGAAAAGCATTAATTGATTTACAGCTTTTAAACCTATTTTATTTTATATTTTGTTTGCAGTGTTCTTAAAGTGGTGTTGGTTCCAGGAATAAGAGGCAAGTTGGGTGGGGTAATATCTTTTATTGGATCAACTTCTGTTCATGAAAGAGACAAGTTTTCAAGTTTGGAAGTTAAGAACATGAGTGGACATACTGGGTCAGACCAATGGTCCATCTAGCCCAGTATCCTGTCTTCCAACAGTGGCCGGTGCCAGATGCTTCAGAGGGCAATTATCCATTCCCTGTGGTCCACTCCCAGCTTCTAGCAGCCGGAGGATTAGGGACACACAGAGCATGAAGTTGCAATCCTGACCATATTGGCTAATAATCACTGATGGACCTATCCTCCACATACTTAGCAAATTCTTTTTTGAACCCAGTTATGTGAAGGGGTAAATAACACTTCCCTGTTCACTTTCTCCACACCACTCATGATTTTATAGACCTCTATCATATCACTCCTTAGTCATCTCTTTTTCAAGCTGAACAGTCCTCATCTTTTTACTCTCTCCTCATATGGAAGCTGCTCCATAACCCTAATCCTTTTTGTCGCCCTCCTTTGTACCTTTTCCAGTTCTAATATATCTTTCTTGAGAGGGGGAGACCAGAACTGCATGCAGTATTCGATGTGTGAGCGTACCATAGATTTATATAGTGGCATTATGATATTTTCTGTTTTATTATCTATTCCTTTCCTAATGGATCTTAACATTCTGTTACCTTTTTTTTTTTTTTTTTTTTGACAGCTGCTGAACACTGAGCAGATGTTTCCAGAGAACTATCCACATTGACTCCAAAATCTCTTTCTTGAGTGGTAACAGCTAATTTAGAGCCCATCATTTTATATGGATAGTTGGGATTATGTTTTCCAATGTGCATTACTTTGCATTTATCAACATTGAATTTCATCTGCCATTTTGTTGCTCAGACACCAATTTTGTGAAATCCCTTTGTAACTCCTCACAGTTTGCTTTGGACTGAACTATCTTGAGTAATTTGTATCATCTGCAATCTTTGCCACTTCACTGGTCACTCCATTTTATAGATCATTTATGAATATGTTGAACAGCAAAGGTCCAATACAGTTCCTTGGAAGACCCTGCTATTTATCACTTTCCATTGTGAAAATTGACCATTTATTCTTACCTTTGTTTTAACAAGTTACTGATCCTTGAGGGGACCTTCCCTCATATCCCATAACTACTTACTTGGCTTATCTCTTTTGCCAACATCAGTTCGCCCAACAGAAGATATCACCTCACCCATCTTGTCTCTCTCATTTTATATTTTCTATTTGCTTTATTTTGTGTTATTTTGCATTTGCAAAAAACATGGTGATCTAATAATAATCCTGCTACAGACGTTAATGGTGTGTGTTATAGATGGTTAGAAATAGATCAGTAGAAAGTGTTATTACAGATGGCTAAGCCATGGTACTAAGCAACCTGTTGGATTCTGTAACTATTTATATTTACACACGTACACACACTTTAGAAATTATTTTAAAATGGAACCTTAAAATAAAGCGTGACTCAAACTTATTAAGTAATAAATTAAGAATATCATTTAAAGTTGTTTTCTAGAGTTCATTCACAGTTTATGCAGGTGGTCTCTGGATCCAAGACAAATGTATACTTGAGCCAGTTCAGACATTGTTGTTCCTTGAAAACTTATATAATTTTAATGAACCTTGGATGGTCAACTAATTCCCATAGAAAAGATCATTGTTTATCCCTTCTTTGCAGAATATTTATGCTCCCATTTTCAGACAGTTTCCTGGTCTTTGGCCTTCCAGATGAAAAATGTTCTGCAAGATTTAACACACCCAGAAGAACATCATTGCAGATCCACTTGTCTCTCCAGTTTGTTTAGTTAACATGCTCACTGATATTAGGTTAAAAAAGGTGAATGAAATCACTTAAAAGCCTCATTAAATGCAGCCTTCTTAACTCACAGAGTCTAAGTGCTTTATCCAACATCGCTTCTGCAATGATAATGATGAGAGGTTGAAAATATTAATCTAATAATCATATTTTATGATGACTTCTGTTTATTTTTTGTGGTTTACTTACTACAATGTTCCCATACAGTAACACATTTCATTTTTACAGTAAGCCATTTTATTAGTGAAAGAAAGAAAGATGTCAGCATTATTTATGTGTAAGTTATTAGTTATACACTAAGTAGAACCAATATGCATGTCAAATATATTTGTTCTATTTCAGGGTCTTCATTTTTAGACACAAAATGAATGCAATAAGCATTTACCAAAAACAAAGTATCTCAATATTCACCAGGTTCTTGGCTCCTTCCCCTGGCTCCCTTCCCCCCACATATTACTATAGTTCTATTGTTAAAGACTTACATTATTATATTTCTTATGGCACTGTGTGTCCAAAAGCAAGAACACATTAGCTTGATGGGTATGGTTTCTGAATCAATACTACTTCTTTAGCAGGAACATAATAGCAGACAATTGCATAATGAAGCTGTCTGTCTTTATTTACACAATGTATTTTTGTATTCACTAGGCCAGAAAGAATAGTTCTGTGTAGCAGCTGTCATTGTATTTTTTGCTTTTCTCTGTCCTGTCTGCCAATGTTATAATTCACCAGCTGACACCCGCGTTGGCAGAGGCCAAGTGTAGTTATTCAGTGCCAAAGCAACAAAAGTGCTCTGAACTATGACACAATTCATCTTAGTTCAAGTTAGCAATGGAGGATTCTTTTGGCCTTTTTACTGTTCTGTCTATACACTTCATGACCATTTGGGGTGCAGTGAAAATGAGTGCTGAGAAACAGTTGCATCTCTGTTACACACCATGGGAAGAGGCCATAGGGAAAGAAGACAGGGCCAGATGTAAAGATTGGTGACAAGAGGCCAGAGGCCTGGAAAAAGAAATTCCTGCTTGTTTAATTTTGCAGAATTGGATGGGTCAGATTTGATGGTGAAAGACACATTAGTGTTCAACTCAGTCTACCATGAGAATCGAAGTTTAACATTTGGCACTTCTGATGGTGGCCTTCCCCTTACTTGAACAAAAATACTGTCATTAACTGTGTTGGGAGTGCTGACAGTGTCAGAACTTGAGCTGGGAAAATACATCAAATAGTGAATCACAAATATTCTTGCAAATAAAGCCTGCAGATTCACATGCCTGCCATATTTGACATTCATGAAAAAGGCTTTGCTTTGTTTTTCCACTGACTTTTCATAGAAAGCAAAAATGTCTGAATATGTATTTGCTATAAGTGCTCCTAAAACTTGCTGTTCATGGTATATTCTGTTCCTCAGAGGATATAAGATTACTACTGCCAGTTATGCATTCCAAAGCTTGCCTATGTGAAAAAATTGCAATTAATCACCCAAAGAACAGTACAGAAATTTCAGTTTTGTGAGCCATTACTCAGCCCTCGTGTCTCCATGCTGTGGACACCGCCAGAGCTGTCTGGCCAGGCCAGGCTTCATAGCTGTGGAGGCTAATCAAACCAAAATTGATCTGTGATCTTGCAGGAGAGTATGGAATCCAGCAGGAAATGGAAACCCATTCTTGGTGATCAGAGGGAGATGACAGTCCCCAGCAACCTCCCATTGCTTCTGTTCCATGATATCTGCTTGTTTGTTTAATTACATCTGAGGATCTCACCTGGTTCCTTTATTTCCCTCTGAGTGGTTCCCAGGCGTGTTACTGTAGTCCCAGTGCTTCAATAAACTCCTTGGGGAACATGAGGGATCAGCATTGCCTAATGCTAATCAAGGTGCTATGGAGTTAACATTAGGGTTGGAAGGGACCTCAGGAGGTCATCTAGTCCAACCCCCTGCTCAGAGCAGGGCCAAACCCATGCTTGAACCTTCTCATCCTGAGCAGCAAATAGGGTCATGACTGTGGAGCAGATGGGGAACCCCTTGCCCACATTCCCAGCTGAGCCTGGTCAACTTCAGGGCTTGATGTGGAGGTAATTTACATGGTGGTTATAAGGGGCTATGTACAGCGTAGCCAGAATGTGTCCCTCTATTATTAAATACTGTGTGTTGCATTCTAAGGGTATGTCTACACCACAATGAAACACCCGCAGCTGGCCCTTGCCAGCTGATTTGGGTTCATGGGCTTGGGCTGCAGGGCTAAAAAATTGCAGTGTAGACATTTGGGCTCAGGCTGGAGGCTGGGTTCTGAAACCCTTCTCTCTCGCAGGGTCTCAGAGCCCAAGCTGCAGCCCAAGCCTGAAAATGTACACTGGAATTTTATAGCCATGCAGCCTGAGCCCCGTGAGCTTATGTCATCTGACATGGGCCAGCTGCGGGTGTTTTATTGTAGTGTAGAACGCCCTAAGATGAAAAAAAACAAGAGACAAGACAACTGCCAGCAACAAAACCATCAGCGGTAGAAACAACAAAATGACTGCCTAAAAATATTGATAAATGTTCTTCACAGCTACTGTAAAAGCTATGTGATAATTTACTAGTGCTACAGTGGAATGTGATCAGTAACTGAGAAACTAAGGTTGGGGAAACATGTGACCCATGAACTTCGTGATGACAACTGGCAGCAACAACAGGGGATGTATAGGGTTTTACAGGGATCCCTTGGGTCAGATATATGCATATTACGTTCACCAAAGTACGGCATATAAGATCTGTATCAAGAGCTGGTAGCTCACTAGTTGTTATAACCATTTCAAAATGTATGTACTGATAATATTTAAGGAGTTATGTATCTATTGTGGAAATTACGTTCTCAAAGCCTGGCAGTAAAAGCAGAAGTGACCTGTCTTAAACAGGTTCCTTTCAAGCAGCTGGCAGCAGACACTTATTTCCCTGTCTGGTCATTGTGTAGTCTGTGTCTCTCAACTTAAGCATATTTGCATATGAAGCCGAATGCTGAGTAAAAGATTGCAACATCAACAAGACAGGAGCCACAGGAAAAAATAATAATCAGCAGCGGGAGTCTTGTTTATGAAAAAGAGCAAAGAACTGACCTGCTATATCTAAGGGTACCAAAATACACCCTGAATCCTCTACCCAGGAGACAAGCTGACAGCATGACTTGTCTTGTGAAAAAGGGATCAGAGCCTGCCTGGTTGGAAAGCACTAGTCAGTAACACTGTATTAGACATAAGAGTATCTAGTTAAATAAGTCTAGGTTCTAGAATGCGAGTTGTGATTTTATTTTACTTGTAATCCTTTGTTGCCAACACGTCTCCTTGATATCATATCTAAGCACACTGTGTGTTAAGTGGCGGGGTGATCTGATGTGTAACTGGGCAGCTGGGGTGTGTTCCAGTTGCCAACCTGTAGAGGCATAGGCCTAGAAGGGGGTCCTTGTGTTGCCCGCGGCTGGTGGAGTTGACTGAGTCTCAGTAGGCACAGACGAGGCTTCCTCATGCTAAGGACAGGTGGTAGCAAAGTGCCTCGCCGTCCTGAGTACTCCTGAGCAGTGTCACAAAATGCAGCACAAAAAATAACATGAATGCTTCGTATGTTCAGGGTGGTCCAACCTTTTCAATGCCATGGGCTTGTTGCTAGAGTTGGGGCACTTCTGCAGTCCACATATAGGAGGTCACGCCTTGCAGAGGATGCTGTTTTGCAGAGAGTGCCACATGAAGCATGCCAATTTGCAGGGTGCGCTGACCCACCCCCAACCTCGTAATCTTGCATGGTCACACAGGTGTGGGGGTGTCCACGCCTCCCCAGTGATCCCTCCAGCTGCAGTGAAACTGTGGATGGATGATGGGGTAGAGCAAATGAGGTCTGGACAGCCAGGTGAGTGCATGAAGTAGATGGGGAGTATGATGAGCTTGGGTTTGCCTTTTGGACTTTTGCAGCTTTCTCTTTTTATTCTGGATGTTTGGGGCATCTGTTGGAGATTTTGGGGCTTGTTGTTGTGGGAAACATGACAACCTGGTGCCTCAGGGAGTGGGATTCAGGGGCCCATAGGGCTGCATGCAGCTGAAAACATTGAGGGGCTGGATAGAATTGTCCCACAACTGGATCTAGCCACCAGCTGGACCACCTAGTATACCCAAGGCTGTGTTTTTATCAGAGCTGTTACAGCTGGATTCCATGATTTCCAGCTTTCTCAGAAAAAAATCTTTGACTTTTGACATTTGGGGATTCTTCAGCCTATTTCACCACAGTCATTCCTATCTATGATTATGATAAATACTAAGGTTGCTACTTTTTGCCATTGGAGATACTGTCATATCATCAATTTGGACCAAACCAAAAGAATTAGAGGACAAATTTACCTCTTTATTTTTCTGGGGCACTTGGGGTGAAATTCCTGATAACAATAAATAAAATATCCTAGTCCCAGAAGAATCACCTGGAGACCATCAAAGGTACTTTAAGGGGGAAAAGAAATGGATAAAAGACATTTTTAAACAAAAGTTCCTCTGGCATGTTCACTCTTTCCAATGATTTCCGACCTTGTTTCTCTCTCCCAAAGGCAGGGAGCCCAATGTTTGTGGCAGGCCTTTGCAAGAACTGCTGATTCCCTACATGCCAAAAAAAAGAGATAAATGGTTTAAGGTTTCCTTGGGGCTATGCTGGAAACTTTGAATTCTGAAATAAACCAAGCTGAAGAACATATGGAAGAATTTGGGACTATGGATATAGAGATGAAGAGAGAGAGAGGGAGAGGGATGAGGAGTTAACAGCCCTGAAGGACTCAAGTTCTGGCAGCACATTTTCATCTTATTTTTGCTGCCTCGGAAAGACAACTAGAGAGGCAGCAATGTAAGAGAAAAAAATATCTGAAATTCAAGAAGTAATGCAGGTCGTTGAGACACTATTAAGATAAATGAAAATGTATTGTCTAAAGCACTGAGTTGTAAAAGGACTCTGAATATATTGCAAGATGATGTAGAATCCTGACAACATCAAGGAAAAGGGGCTTTGACTCTAAAGTGACAAGGATAAACATCTGACGTAGCAAAAATGGAACAAATTCAGATGGCCAGCAGTTACTTTCCTCCATTTTTCAATCCCATTACCCAGAGCAAGAGGAAATAGCTAAGCATAGGCATGCAACAGTTATGCTCCACTCTACATAGGAAACTATACAAGGCTAAAATGTGCATAGCATAGACAACATAGCCACATGTGAAGCACAGGACAAAAGTGAAAAAAGAGACACAGAGAAAGGATTAGGTAACTTTTGGCTGTATATGAATCCTCATAAACATTTAGGCATAACACTCTAAACACTCAACTTTGACATGAGGCACAGCCCTTAACAAGGGATGATCTGAAAGCTCCCCTCCCCCAGCAGGAGTAGCTTTGGGATACAGCGTGACTCAGACACACGTCTGACTTACAGTCCATCCCCAGCTTCTTCCTTGCTCCTGGAGGTAGTAATTTACTGCTGGCCTACAATATCGGTAAATTACTACTACCCTGTTCCGCCCTGAGGCAGTTCCAACTACTCTGTCAATCAAGCATGGTGGGTGGAGTAAAGCTCTAGCCATTCCCTGCCCACCCGCCCTGAAGAGAGAGTAAGCAAGCAAGTAACTATGCATACTCCTACTCACAGATATAAGGGTCTTATACCCTCTTAAACCCTGGGACAAGTACAAAATCTGAATCAAAATCTAGCCCATAGAGGCCGCTGTTCACCTGGTGAATTCTGAGTTCAAACTGTTGTTCACTAGGAAAAGTCTCCTGGGGCTGGTCACCCATGGACACCATTCCCAATTCTGGTGAACAAAGGAACCCAGTATGGACTTGTTCTTGTGTGGAAGAACCATTCAAGCCTGAACCCTGTAGATGAGGAAACATGAGAAAAGCAGGTTCATTTCAACTCAACCCTTTTGAACTTCAGGACCTGCAAACACATTTAAACGGCTTCTCACACATAAGTGTTGTGATTAATCGGATGGCAGCAGACTATCTTAAGGCTTTGGGCCAGATCCTTAGGGGGTTGGGCCAAATCCTTAGGGGGCATAACTCCACTGGATGTCGGTGATTAACAAGAAGCACCTCATCTTTCTCAACAGCTAGGTTACCTCTGCCACCATTGCATCAGGACTTTCATGGGGATATTTGAATTCACACCAGCTGAGGATCTGGGCCATTCTCTGTTAAAGAGGTTCAAACGGCGCTAGTCACAATGCTTTTATTTAAAGGTGTTCTATCTAAGGTATTATCCCAATAATGAAAGAGAAGGAACAGCAAGAAAGGTGATAGCATGCTTCTATGGCTCACTTTAGTAGGATGTTAGTACAGTAAACCTTAAAAGCCTGTGAAATCTAGGGTGGAAGGTTTCTTCTTTGGGATTTTCTCAGTTTTTACTAGTTTGTAATGTAGAGGGTTAGGGAGAAGAGACTTCACAGAGAGGCAGAAAGCACAGGGATGACAGGAAATGTGTGAAAAAAATTGAATTGGGAAAGTTGTGAGGGAAGCTAGGGGCTGATGCTGGTGGTGTTGGTAGCCTGGTTGTGGACAGAGTAACTTCTTGTTAAATAGTGATATGGGCTATGAAAATGGCTGGGCCAGATCCTCAGCTGGTGTCAATCAGTGTCACTTCATTTTTGTTCTTGTGTTGAGCTGAGGATCTGGTGCAGATAGTTCATTAAGGCTCTGCGAGCCAGGCAGCCTTATTGGGTACATCTACAGAGCCCACAGCAGCAAGCCTCTGAGTCTAGGTGGCCAGACTCAGGCTTGTGGGACTCATACCAGGCTAAAAGTAGCTGTGTAGATGGTGGAACTCTGGCTGGAGCTCAGTCTCTGGAGCCTGAGGATGGGGATGGGCATCAGAACCCAAACTGCAGCCCACGCCACATCTTAAAAGCACTATCTACACAGTTATTTTCAGCATGTTACCCTGAGACCTGCAAGGCTGAGTTTGTCAACTCAGGCTTGGAGGCTCGCTGCTGATACTGACTGGGTAGAGGTGCCCATTGCGGCATTAGAATGAAACAACCAAAGAAGCCTGCCAAAGTCACTTTGATCGTGTTGTAAAGACCTGGCAGTGAGAAGGGTGCGCTGTGGATCCACACTGGTCAAGTAGAAGCTCCAAGTGCATTATGAACTGCACCACCTTTTAGGAGGTACCAGAATGTGCTCCTCTCTAATGCCAACCTCTGGCACCAACTATGGACAGGGTCACGCTTCTGTCCTATTCTAGGTATGTTACTACAGTGATGAGTGCAGTATAATCTCAAGTACCTTCCAGTAGTGCATTAAGTAAAGTGACTAACGTCACATGGGATTTGTTCCCTCACTGCTCCACAAGGGAAGAATAATGTGTGCAATGGGTTGTTTCTATGTGTGGATGGAGAGGGAAAGGTGAGTCTTGATTTGCTTTTTGTTGGGTATTTTTTTATGTACCCATTGCCAAATGTTTTCATTTAAACAGGCAAGGATTGAGAAATGAGCCTTGCCCTTCAAACAGGTGGTGACATTTGTGAAGGTCCTTAGTTTCAGGGGACGTTCATTCTGCGGTCTTGGGCTGTGTCAGCTGCTCTTGGGGTAGTCTCCTAGAGGTCTCAGATTTTTCCTAACCTCCCTCCTTCCAGTTAGCCCAGTCCATCAACATGACCTAAATGAGTCAACTAGCCCCTAAACTCCAGGGCTTGCAGTCTCCTTTATCTCCCTGTCAGTTTTATAAAGGCAGCCTGGTAAGCGGCTGTTATCTCTCCTGTATCCCAAGCCTTTCTGCATGCTGGTCTCTCTCTGTTCTCCTTCCTTTGTGGTGGGGCTTGTTTTACTTATTGGTCACAGCTGTGAGTGTGTGTCTCCATGACTGGCATTTTTACCTGCTGTGCTGGCGTGTGGTCAGCCTGAGGGCCTGTAAACAGGAGAGATTCTCCTCTCCCTTCTGCTAATGCTCACTTTGTAACCCCGTTACAGGCTGGCACCTGAGAAAGGTCCAGCACAGATAAGCTTTACCTGTATTGTGGAGAGTTCCACTGAAACAGAGGAGCATAGTTGTTTAGCCCAGTCTTAGCTGATTTTGTAGGTACCCTGAGTCCAAGCTGTTGAGAGGCTAGAAGATAAGGACTGAGGGCTTGAATTTTATTTAATATTCTATGGGAAGCCAGTGTGGAGAACAGGGGACAGGTGTGTTGTGCTTGCAGCAGCCTGTGTTGCTGAGGAGATGTGTGGTAGTGTTCTGTACTAGAATTTCCTAAGGGCCGATGCTTTGTGATGAGGTATGTTGCATTGCTGTAGACCACACAGAAAGTGGCAAAGAAATGTATAACTGAGACCTGGTCATCATCCATCAGGATGGGACAGAGCCATCTAGCCAGTCAGAGATGGTAGAAGGCATTACTCACAGATGCTGCTATGGGAGAACTTAATGTCGGGGAGGAACACAAGAGCCCTCCTCCACTACAGCTAAAGTGAGCCATTGTGAGTGTGTGGCTTCAACCAAAGAACTGCAAACTCTTTGTGACCATGGTTCCACCTATTTCCCAGCCCTTTTGAGCTGCCTTACATCCCATGGGGTAACAAGGAACCGTCCTTGCATTAAGGAGAGCACAGGTGCTGCAGTTATGGTTGGACCCTGAATGGAAGACAAAGAATAGACTGTTAACACCCCGCTCCACCTATTCGCCCAGGGCCAGGCACAATCTGCCCCCTTCTGTGTCAGAAAGCATAAAAACCAAAGATAAATACATTTTAATTTACTTGGCCCTCTGTGCAGTTTGTGACCCTGCAATGAAATCAGCCTATGACCAATGCGCGTTCTTAGGGAGATATCGTGATCATCCTACTCAGACTGCTGAGAGGTATTCCCAGGAGCATTGCCATAGATGTCAAGTCGTGAAGACTCAAAGGCAATCGCATGATGACTGTTCACAATCTGCATCTCCCACAGCAGTAATCATTTCATAGAGTTCTCTGTAGCCAACAGAGATCCTCTTTTAAAACCACTACAGTACCAACCCTGGGACTAACAGCCAAACAACATTTAAAGTGTATAATATTGTGCTAACAGTTTCTTCCTCTTTCTTTTATCCCCTTAAAATGCTTTCCACAAACCAACCAGCTGATGGGAGTCTTTGTAAGTGGCAGGCTTTGCTAAATCTGATGGGTTTAAAAAAAAAACAAAAAACAACTTCAAGTCCCTGGTAAATTTCATCAAGCACAGATCCCAATATTTGCTGATTTACTGAAATATTCACACCTTAAATTAGAGATTAAATGTCAAGACATCTGCAAAAACAAGTTAAATGTTGTCTTTGGGATCAGTGCCTTCCTTACAAATCATTCTTTGAGCAGCTACCTAATCAGCAACCGAAGAACAGAGAAAGGTAGCCTTTTTCACAATCAAATGCTTTATATATGGTTATTTACTGCCAGCTGTTTATATTAAGAATTACAGATTCACAGGGTACTATGAGTGTGTGGTAGGTAATAAATCTGCCAAAGATTATGGAGGTTTATGTATTTTAACATACTGTGATGTGACCTTAATCTCTTAAGTCTAAGGGAAAAAAAAGAAATTCTGCCTCTTTATGAAAGATCCATTATCTACTTGTAGATAATGCTGTTTGCAATTTAATTCTGATGTCGAACCTTGTTTTTCCTGATGGATATTTGGCATGTAGCACAGAAAGAAATAGCAGAAAATACTTTTTGTATCATATAATAAAACAGAGCCAGATATTTTCAATGTGATGAAAAAGCTGTACAGTGTCTTGAGAAAGGTTCATTTTTTAAAAAGAGATTCACAAATGATGACTAATTCCTGTAAATAGAAAGTGTAATTTACAAAATTACAAACATATGAAAGTGTCTGGACAGCCGGTCTTGTTTGTTTGTGCTGTTTCCTGAAGATAATTCAGAATATGGATTACTTCTGGTTTTCTGATTCCAGACAAAGTAAATAAGTACCCCCAGCAATGCTGAATAATGGAGGCCTAATTCCCCAAGCATTTTGCAAAATAACATATAATGGTGTAAGTCCTAAAAGCAGTCTAAAGATAACAGTCATGAGAGGGGCTGTGTGAAATGGCCAACATTCATACAGTAGGTGAAAGACCATTGGGGCAAATATTGATGCCCATACTCAGTTTTTTCTCAAACTCAGGCAACTTCAGTGTGTGTATCCCAGAATAAGGACCTCAGGATTTGGCCTCATGTTCTGTCACTTCTGCTATGAATACTGGCCATTGTACTCAGATAATCTTATGGCAGTTAGCAGCCTGTAGAGGAATGGTTAGGAATCCATCATGGTATTTGCTACAGCAAAATGATAAGATACTATTCTGATATTGTGTGAGACTTCCTATTGAGTGAATAGTGCATCTTAAATCCCAGATATGGATGCCCTTACTCAAATTAAATTGTACCTTCCTTAATGAGCGATCACATCTATTTTAGTGGCACTACTACCCATCTATTTTAGTGCTGTAAGGTTCCACTTGGCATGAGTAAAAGGGGCCAAACCTGGCCACAGAAGTCAACATTTGAAATATTGGGATGGCAGTGTCTGTCTTCACTTTTTCTCTCTGAAGAAGAAACTTAATAAAAAGCAAGTGCTTTGGTGCTAACCTGCAGCTTGTATCTCCCCTGTATATTTAAGTCCATTCTTCCAAACTTAACAATTAGCTTTCTTTGTCTATTGAACTTTTTTAAATGTATTTTTATTGCATTGAGTTATTTCACTACGTTACATCTTAAAAATCAATGATACTACAGTACATTATGAATATGTCATAGAAAACATAGCCTCTCCTTGAACTCTGCTGAGATTGCGATGAAACAACCCAACAAAACTGTGAAATCTAAACATAACCAAATATTCCCCCCATTGCTCATGCTTTTTTTTAAAAAAAAATAGTCCCCGGTAGTATGCAGGGTGAAATGTAACATACATCTCCCTGCAGCAGCTTATCCTTTGGGGGATCAACACTGAGGGAGGGTTCTGATGGGGTCGATCAGGCCTTTTCTATTCCCTGCTGGAGGCATCAGCATCCTGACACCCCCCTGCTCAAGGAAAACCCACTCATACTAGGCTACCAACAAGACTTAGTCCTCCAAAGGCCTAGAAGGACCAGGAGGAGACTCTAACCAATCGGGACCCAGTAGGCCAGTTAAGACGGTTTGCCTGCTTCTTCTTAAGGGAGTGCTGGGTGAGACTGGAATGGAGGAGGAGCAGCAGCAGCAGCAGCAGCAGCAGCAGCGCCTTAGTGCTAGCTCAGAACCCCAACCCAGGGACTTACCCTCAAGTGCTGTAACTAAGTGCTTGCCTTTGAGGGTTTTGTTTGTTTGTTTAAATGTGCAGATGCTAAAATTCTGAGTTTTGTTATCTTTAGTTAACTCTTTGTTTGGAGACTGACACTGAGCTTACGGCAGGGGTCGCCCTGCTCCGAACGGGCAGCCACAGCTTGTAGCAAAAGACAGGGAGTGCCTGCAGCACCATGCTTGGCCTCAGAGGTGATACTATGTAGCAGCCCTCATTGTGACAAGGGAAAACAGTCTGGCTAACAATCTCATGTGAGGGTTTGCTACCCATGGGGAGGCAAGAGAGGCAGCATCAGATTACAGCCAAGACTCTTAAAGAAGCCTGACCAGTGGAGACTGGTTTAGGGGGGTATTCTAGATCAGCACATGCCACATTCTACTCTGCAACCTTTCTTGTGGTGGGTGTTTTGACTCAGGTGCTCTGGGTCCAGATTTATCCTGTCAGAAGAAATCATAGATCCAGGGAGATTTTAGCCTCCTCTAATAGTATTGTTGTAGATTCCTCATCCAACCAAATATACATGGTTTTACAGTTAGGAACATGGTATTTACAACAATAATAATAATAAATGCATAATACTTAGGGATTTTCTTTCAAGATGCTGTTCAAATGTTAACCAGTTAACATCAGCTTTAGTTTTGAATTCTTGAATTTTCTGACACAAAGTTAGCATTAAAGTTCCCAATACTGAATTCCACTTTGCTTAAACAAAACAAAACAGAAACCGTCTATGATATTCAGATTCCTGAATATCAGACCCCCAAACCACTGAAAACAGATCATGATATCTAGAAGCTCCTGCAGATATGCCCTCACAAAAATTAAAAATATTAAAGCTCAGTGGGAATTAATATTCTCTATGTTGCTGACAAGTATCACCAAAGTTCCATGGTTTATGTAAACTCCGTGGTCAAAATCCCAGAAAAGCAACACAGTACAGCACAAGGACAAAACCTCCCACAGCCGGTTGATTTAGGGCTACAGCACAGAGTCTATACAAATAGCCATTGGGGTGTTTTATTATATACTTAATAGGGTCTGTACTGAACTGTTTGGTTATTTTGTAGAATTTTATGGCAACTACCTTTGCTCCTTTTCCCAGACTCTATATCACTATCACACTTTTTGCCATTTTCATAACTGGCTACTAACTACTACAGAACATAAATATGTTAGGAGACGTGTTTTTCAATATGTATATTACAAAATACACCTGTCTCCTAATGTATCTTATATGTACTTTGTGAAGGTCCTGTCGGTCTGAGGTTGCTAGAACTTGATTACCTTCTGGGCACTCTGCAAAAGACTTTTTTTTGACAGTGTTTGGGGGAAGGCTGAGAGCACTTTCCCAGGGAAGGGGAGGAAAGAGACTTTTCCATTGCTTTGACTTATTGACTGGTTCAGGTAATCTGACAGAAGGCTTAGCAGTTAATACAAGAAAGAGTTTCCAGTGCAGCAGTCAGTACAATAGGTTTTGAGCAGGAAAGTTAACATGACAGAGAATTTCAGGTGTAACAATTAGAGCTGATTAAAATGTTGTGTATTTTTTTAATAAAAATTATTTTTCAACCAAAACAAACATCTATCTTTCTTTCTTTCTTATGAAAAATTTCAAAATGAAAAATTTCAACATTTTTAAACTTTTAATTTTGTGGGGAAAATCTAAATTTCTCTCTCTTTTTAACCTATTATTTTTTCCAGTGAAAAAAAAGGGAAACACAAAGTTTTCCCCCACCAAAATGAAAAGAAAATTATCAAAACAATTAATTGAGAAAGATTAAAAAACATGAAGATAATGGAAAATAGTTTGGTTCTTTTGAAATAGTTCATGTTTTATACTTATTTTGAGGGCTAAAAGATCTTTTGGGGCCAACTCCAATGACAGTTAACATGACACAAGGTCTCCATGTGGCAAAATTTCATTGAAAATGATGTGGAACCATATGAAAACTATGCCAATCAATGTAACTGTGATGGGGTGAGACCCTGTCCTAAGATAGAAAGGGTTAATGGTTCAATTAGCCACACCTGCTGCATCTGTGCTGGATTTGGTCTTAAAAAGGGAAAGTCAAGCAGTTTATGCTACAGAGTGTGAGGAAACAGTCTATTTCTGCTACTGGAGACCATGGCTGGGCCAGAGTTAGTTGCTGGAAGGAAGGCTTAAACCAGAAAGATAGTGACCAAATCTGAATTGTCTGAATGAGATGTGGGGAGCCAGCGTGTAATGAGTGGCAGTTATGTACAGGAAAAGCAGATGAAGAATGATCCTGGCTGGGTGGAACATTCCTATTTTGTATCTTCTGGGACCTTCGTTTTGAAAGATTCCTTCACCCTGCAAAGGATTGAGTGCTTTGGGATCAATTGGCCAGAGGGCTAAACTGATATTATAGCTGGGTAAGCTGCAGGATGTGGGGAGAAACTAAGACAGAACTGTTGCAGGACCACATTGTGTTGCAAGGGGCTGTTCTTAAGGATCGTGCTTCATCACACACTGTTTTTAAATTAAAGTCAGAAGAATAGTTAAGTATTTTAATTGTTTCAATATCAAGGAGATACTTGGGCCCCTTTGACACTGCCCTCTGTGGCATGCTACACAAAACACAAATTTGCTGTAGCTCCCTTGCCTAAGAAACAATACACTACAACATATCAATACTATGTATTAATAGCAAGGAATTGTATAAATCCAGCATCACATAAAAACCTCTTAAAACTGTTAAAATCCCAAAGTATAAATAATGCTCAAATAAAAAATGCAGAAAATGGGGAAATACGGAATCATCCTGTAGGAACACAGTTATCCAACCAAGGGCAAAATTAAGGATGTTGGGGGAGGGAGGGGTGATTAAGTTGGTGGCTATGGGAGATCACTGTTGATTTTTCTTGGGTAAGGATGGTATGTGTTTCCAAGACCATGTGTATGTATGAGACGGTGATTTTGTAGCTGTATAGCTTTACTCTCTGTATTTCTTGGAATTTGAGGTTTGTAGTTGCTTGCTATTTGCCTTTAGCAAGCTTAGCTATTTTTCATGACTTTTTTGCACATTTGAATAATGCATATTTTGGGTGTATTCCATGAGTCAAGAAGCTGCCTACAGAAGAAACTCTCAGGAAAAATAAATTTTAGCGGTTTTGTGGATCACTTCTCTGCCAGAGAAAAATGTGACTAGGCTATTTCTTTGTAAGAGAGGTAAGACGTTCTATAGTAGCTTAGACTGGAGTTAAACATGGAGCAAGTAGGTAGCAGGCAAGTGATCTTGATGCTTTGGCATCTTATTCAGTACAGCAGGAGGCAGGTAATGGGATATGCAACAGTGACACTACTACACTTCATGTGTTGGCAATTAGCACTAACATTGTTCTTTGGTAGGAAGTGTTCTTTTGATGGATGATACTTGGCACACTGGATATCGTAGTGGAAGTGGTAGTAGCTCACCCTTCTAACTTCCATTTGCGTGATGAACCTGGGGAGGTCTGATTCAAGTGCCTGCAGCCAACTTGCCCTTCTGTGGTTTTCTTTTTCATTACAGACCAGGAGCCCGATTTTGATATTTTGCATGCACCAGCATAAATTAGGAGAAATTCTACTGTGGTCAGTAGAATTACACTGGTGTAAAGCCAGTGTACAGTGAGATCAGCATCAAAACCCATGCAGTCTATCTCAGCGGGCTGGGAAAAGTGGGTTGGAACTATACTGAAACATGAAATACATCATAGAAAGTATGAAGAATTGAAATTACAAGCTTATAGCGAGAGCATGGTGTGATGTACTGAAATGAAATTAGGAGCTCAGAAAGCTGGAAGTGAATTCAATTCTACCAACCCAATGCTCAGAGAATACAAACAATGCTGTGCAGTAACAGTCAGCCTAAACAGATATAAAAGCCCACCAGATGCCAATGAAGCAATTTTACTTTGCCCTTTCAGTTCTTTCAACCTGCCCTTTCTGCGGGCAGTCATCTATCGTACATGCAGTTAGGGAAAGTGAGGTCTTATGCACCATACTTTCAGACAAAACATTCCCTTTCCAGGAAGCATTTTTTCAACACAAAAACCATAGTAATTTAATAAAAATAGCTTTCTTATAAACCAGTAGGAGTTGTGTGTGAGAGGAGGGGTGCAATGCCTGCAATTTCCTGAAGTTATATAGAGGGAAAAGATCAGGCCTTTCTTGTGCATTTTGGGGAGAAGACAAGGTGAGGGGAAGAGGATGCAGGGTAACAATTTCCACTATAGTGTACCCTGAGTGGAAGAGGGCAGGATTCAGATATCCCATAGCTCTTCTTTGAGCACTAGGAGGTAGGAGGCCTACCTGCCATGTCTGGTGGCATTGCATGGCCCTGAGGAAATATGGTGAGCCAGCTTGGTAGTTAGGAGAAGCATGGGCCCTCATGTGTGCATGTTACCCCTGGCTTTTTTTTTTCTTTTCTTTGCAACACAGCACTGCTGCCCTTAACCTCCTGAGCCATCCTGCCTTAGTCCCTGAAACCCCTCCCATTGACCTTCTCTCCCTGCCATGGGAGGGGGGTGGATTCTCCCCAGAAACATAATGAACTAAGGTATTTATTTTACCAAGAAGGACAAGAATAGAAAATGCTCCATACAAATGTGTGTAATATAGGTCAGATAATGTTTCTTTAGAAAGCCATAACTTATTAAATTCATTTCTACTGAATATTTGACTCTTTTCCATTATAACATCTGGGTTTTTGTTTTTTTTTTCCATTAAAATGTCCCACTTTTTTTAAAAAAAAGGCAACAGGAAAGCAGACATGAAGATCACAAGGTAAAATGAAAAAAGCAACATATTGCTAAAGGAATGTAAAGGAGACAGCACAACTACAGCAGTTTTAGAAGTAATACATTTCTTTAGCACTGGCTGACTTATCATCATGGAATCACTTGAGCAGCTCAGAACCACTCAGACTAGGAAATACAAGAGAAAATCATGTAAGCCCTATGGCCTGATGCTCTAAAGAGAAGGGAGTTTGCTATTGACATCAAGTGGTGATCCGGGCAAGAAGCAACCCAGAGCCGCTTGAAAACTGCAGTTGGACAGGGGGTTCCATAAAGGAAGGAGCGCCTGCTGGTGACCAAGGGGAAACATGTGGATGAGCCAGGCCTCATATGCATTTCAGTTATATGACAAATTGGGGTGTTTTGTTTCCCAACAGAGTTACGATTTGAGTTGGGGGCAATAAGATGCCATGGAGTCTATTGGGAAATGAAAGTACAAGTGAGTCCCTCCAAAGGTGCTTGGAGCGAGGTGTCACCTTGACCAATACTGCAGTCAAGACAGCTGAGTTAGGAAGCCTGGATAGGGCTAGAAAGAAGATGGGCTCCTACTTTCTGTCGAGAGGGCTTTTCTGATGGTAAGAACTCTGTTAAGGATCCTGTATGCCTCTAATTGCTCTTGGAAGAGCTGAGCGGAGGCAGCTCCAAGATAGTATACGGTGCAGAGGCAGCGGATGGTGCAGAGTTGAGAGGCTTCAAGGTGACGGATGGTGCAAAGCTGAGGAGGCTTTCAGATGATGGGGAATGCTGAGGTAGCTTGGGCTGAAACCACAGTGAGCAACAGCCTCTGTGAAGGACTCTGTGCAGGCCTCCCTACTTAGCAATCAAAGCTGAAAGCACCTCATCTGGGTGAGGAGGTAGAGGTTCCAAAGCAACCCAGGTAGCACTTTGGAGCTGGAGACTGACACACCTGAATTCTTGGACTCCTCCAACTCTGGACAACAAACTGTGAGTGGGAAGGTGGGGAAGAGGTGAGTGGATAGAGTGCATTAGCCAATCACAACTGCAAAAAGATAACTGGGTGGGGACTATTGTCAGATACCCTGGGGATGGCGTCTTGCCTAATAGATACTGTTGACTTATTAATTGCTGACCGTCCCAAGTTCATTCTGTTTCTCCTTCCCTTTTCCTCCTTAATAAAGTTCTTTGTTTTAAACCCCTGGATTCAGTGCTTGCAAGTTGGGAAGCATTGCCCAAAAAAGGGTGCACAGGGTGGTGTGTTTATATAACTTACCAGGTTTCTGGGTAGGGGTTTGGCTGGGGTCATTTAAATTTTCAGAAGAAACTTCTAAAATAGAACCTGGCCCTTTTTGCTGCCAACACCACTTTGCAGAAGAGTCACAGTTGCACAGAAGTACTGAATATTACTTTGACTATGGTTGAAAACTCTTAACACCTTAAATGAAGTGTCCTTAACTAAAATAGCCTCAATTATGGTGTCATTAATGGAATTCCTTAACTCAGTATACCTTGAAGAAAGCATCCTTAATTCAGCTGCTTTGAGATTGCCTTGACTTTACACCCACTACTTTCTAAACTGCTCTAGCTTCAAGGGAGTTATTTGAAAAACAAAACAAATTAATAGCAAACTTTCTAGCAAACACATTTGAATGTTCAAAATTATAAATACCAAACTGGTTATTTTCAAACTGTGATTGCTTTCCATGCTTCATTGAGGAATATGAAACAAGCCACTCTAGAAACTTAGTTTCTAGTTTCATCTCTTTGAGCAATATAGAAACACATATTTGTAATTGAGACTTATGGGGAAAAGCCCTCACCACCACCTATTTTTTTTCCTTCTTCATAACTCAAATGCCTGAATTGATTATGCTCAAATGTTAGCAATAAATCACCTCAAATTTGAAAACAAAGAATTTGGGGTCACACTTTATATTAAGGGTGCACTTTATTTATAAATAAATGTGTATAGGCAACATAGTTCCTGTTTAGACTCTATTACAATTTGTTGGAACCTCTTTTATTCATTTATTAGCCCATTATAAACTATTCATAAATATTCCCTTAATACACAGTCTAACAGAACTAGGTTTCAACTAACTAAGTTATCTCCACCTCAGAAGGAGGGGGTGGTGAGTGGGAAGGAAGAGGTTTAGGAAAGAAATTGGAACTTAATCACAGCACTCTCCTGTGGTGAATGTTTTCAGATTATAAGGCTTTTCTCTAATCTTAGTTGAACCTTATCTTTCCATGATCCACTTCTGTAAAAAATGTGTAGGAACAATTATAGATTTTCCAGCATGATTATATATTTTTTTTTCTCCTGGCATGTTTTGAT
Organism: Emydura macquarii macquarii; assembly: GCF_026122565.2. Lineage (NCBI taxonomy): Eukaryota > Metazoa > Chordata > Testudines > Chelidae > Emydura > Emydura macquarii. The sequence goes on from NW_027131283.1 coordinate 10,053,499, forward strand.
CTCTTCTAGTTGCTTAGAATTACACATGACAGCCACCACATTTTATTCTGCTTCCTTACATATAGACTTTCTATAGAAACACGTTACACCTCTCCCATCACATCTGTACCACACTTTGGTTTTGTTTGAAGGTTACCACCCTGAATTTACTTATCCAGAACCATCCCAGCTCCTGAAGATTGAAAAATGGCCTGATTTTTCTCTTGCTTACATCTGTGTAACTGAACTGACTTGAGTTGCTCATGATTTACAACAAAAGTAATGAGAGGAGAATCAGGCCCAGTATTGCATTGGAAATGCTGTGCACATTTGGCTTCATGTGTCTTTGAGAATCAGTTATTTTACCTGTTCCCCAATTGAAGACATAGCCCAGAAAATCTCAGAGACAAAATCTGATTTAGTGATATGCCTGCATATTAAAATAACTTGCTAAGTCATGGAACCAGGATGTCTGCCTATTCACTGATTACATTACTATTTTAGCCCTTGCGCCTCTTCTCTCCTGTGTAACAAATGTGCATGATATGTTTATCTGTTTGCAGTCTCTGTGTAGAACTGCTAACATAATGTGAATGGAAGAGAAATCTGAGGCTGCTTGATTTCTTTTTAAGGACTAGAGAACACTTAGATCTCAATCCTGCAATTATAAATTATACTATGTGGGCAGAGAGGTCCTTCCACCAAGAACCAGTTGCAGGACTGGTGCCTTGTTCATTTAAATCACTTCCTGTCTGTTGTAGAGTTCTATTAACTACCATTTTCCACCAGAACTGCATAATTTATGGAGGTTTTATAAGTCTCTGTCACTCCACAGCCACAAAGGATGGTCTTCAAATCCAAGGATCCATCAATCGCTTCTCATTCAAATGGCTTACTTCTGGTTCAGACCTCTGACCCAAACTAAGTTCACAATTTTAAAAACAAATCACCTGTAAGTTTCTTTCTCTTTTGGGCTGCCCCGTGCCTCCTGTCTTCCCTATTATTACATTATCATTACTATTTAAGCTTTATAGTGCAGGAGCTCCCAGAGGCACCAAACTGGATCGCAGTCCCAGTGTGAAAGGTGCTTTACAGATATACAGTCATGAGCCCCGCCCAAAGATCTTGCAATCTAAAGCTGTGATCCTGCAAGTTGCCAAATGTATGCCTACTGCTATGCCCAGCTGGAGCCTCTCTGAAGCCAATGGGCACCTCAGTTTGCCCATGTGTTGTAAATTGTGAGATCAGGATTTAAGACAACTAGAGACATATGGTAGCTGGGAGGTGAGTGATGTGATAAAGTATATATAGCTGATCTAGAGAAATTTCATATTTTATTCTGTTATGCATAAAGTGTCACCTAACCCCATCTGCCTTACTGGATCTGACCCAAAAATAGGTGCCCTAAGATTCAAGGGATAACTGTTTTAGAACAAAAAACATGCTCTTGTTATCAAGAAAACAAGATATTCAGGTTTCATGCTCAAGACATCTTAGTGCCTCCAGAATCCTTTACTATCCTGTCAAATATTTAGTTGTCCATATGGGAGGTCATATTAATAGCCGTGACTCAGGTCATCCCCTCCCTCACGGAGATTCCCCCACATCAGAATTTTCTGCTCAATCAAAAAGGGCTTAAGGGTCTTCCCAAAACCTATTGAAGACCTATGCTGCCACGCTGGCTATGACTGCTGTCAGCCTGGCGTCACTGGAGCTCTGTTAAGCAGAGACTACCCTGTTGAAAATGTCACCAGGAAGTGCTGTGGGAGAGGAGTATACAGAAGAAGTACAGCACCAACGATCTGTATATTCCGTAATTTCTGAATTCCCTCACTCCTGCCCTTGGCTCACCTCGTGTCCATCCTTTCCCTCAACTGCCAAGAGTGGAAACTGTGGATTCTGGTGGAGGGCTGGGGAGAGGCAGCACCATGGAGGTGCTATTTCATGTAGAATAAGAAAGACCATGTGCTGAGGGCCCCTCCACATCTGGGTCTAGTGGATTAGAAATCCAAGGCCTACATTATATTTTTTAACTAACCCCCCTTCTCATTTTTCTCATGATCTTTCCTGGGGTTCAGGCCAACCCTTTGGGGGTCAAATATTTACTTGATATAGGGCCGTTGCATAGGAAAAATGGTCTGTTAAAAAATAAACCCATTTTTCTTCTGTTTTTAGTTTTTCAATCTCTGCTTGAGCCACAGTTAAAAAAGAAAAAAGAAATCTAAACTGAATCTAGATCCTACCTGTACAGGTGATGACTTACAAAAATATACAGGAGTAACACTCTGCATTTCCCCGATTGCTTTGAATCCTCACTTGCAGAAAACTACACAAAGGAAATCCATTAATATTACCTGCATGGAAAGGGCCAGATTTTTAAAACAATGTGTACAAAAATGCATGTTCCATTGTGTTCTTACTTTATTATAATAGAGGCAGAGAGAGAGAGACTATTAAGCAGTTTTCTGACCAGTTAGAAACAGGAAAAGTACACGGCCTGATCCAAAGCCCACTGAAGTCAATAGGAGTTTTTCTATTGAGCTCAATGGGCTTTGGATCAGGTCTAAAATTCACAGCTACCCAAATAACTCTGGGTAAACTCTGTCTTCTGTAGTACTATGTGAAGGGAAGAAAAGAAGCAGACAATCTCATAAAAAGACCCTCCAAACAGCAAAAAGAGTGGTGTTTAGACAGAATGTCTTCCTTTTTCATACTGAATTGCTAAAATTAGACCTTTTTAAAATTGGGAAGTCTGGATAACTTGTATCCAAGAGTTTTAAAAGATCTGGCCAAGGTGTTTCTTGGCCTTCTAATGTTAATTTCTTTAAATAACTCTTGGAACATTGTAGAACTTCCAGAAGACTGAAGGAAAGATAATGCTGTGTCAATATTTTAAAAGGATAAAGTGGACAACTCAAGTAATTATAGGGATGTCAGCCTGACCTTGATCTCTGGCAAGATAATTAAGAGGCTAATATGGGTCTCGATTAACAAAGAGCTTAAGGAGGATAATATAATTAATACCAATCAACATCAGTTTATAGAAAATGGATCCTCACTAACTTGATATCTTTTTTTACAAGAATACAAGTTTGGTTGATAAGGGAAATAGTGCTGATGTTATATATTTAGATTTCTGTAAGGCATTTGACTTGGTACTGCACAATATTTTGATTAAAAATCAGAACAATACAAAATTAATATAGCCCACATTAAATGGATTAAAACCTGGCTAATTAGGTCTCAACATAACTGTAAATAGGGAATCTTCATTGATTGAGTTTATTTCTAATGGGAACAATTCTTGGCTCTATATTATTTAATATTTTTATCAGTGACCTGGAAATAAACATAAAATTATCACCTGAAGAAGTTTACCAATGCCACAAAGACTGGGGGAGTGGTAAATAATGATGAGGACAGGTCACCGTACAGTACAATCTGGCTTGCTCAGTAAACTGGGTACAAACAATGTGTTTTTAATATGGACAAATGTAAATGCCTACATCTAAGAACAAAGACCATAGGTCATACTTCCAGGAAGGGGGATGGTATCCTAGGAAATAGTGAATCTGGAAAGATTTGGGCATCATGGTGGATAATTGTGCTCCCTATGTGATGCTGTGGCCAAAAGGCCTAATGAAGTTCTTGGATGCATAAACAGGGGAATCTCAAGTAAGAGTAATTAGGTTATATTACTTCTACATGGCAATGGAGTGACCACTACTGGAATATGGTATCTACTTCTGGTGTCCACAGTTCAACAAGGATGTTGATAACTGAGGGCTGACAGAGGAGTCACAAGAATGATTAAAGTATTGGAAAATGTGCCTGATAGTGATCGACTCAAAGTGCTCAAATTATTTAGTTTAAGAGAAGATTAAGATTTGATCACCGTTTATAAGTGTCTAGCAGGAAACAAGTACTTGATAATGGTCTCTTCAGTCTAGTAGACCAAGGTAGAACAAAATCCAATGACTGTAAGTTGAAGCAAGACAAATAGCTGGAAATGATGCATACCTTTTTAACAGTGAGGCTAATTAACCATGGGGTCGTGGCAGATTATCCATCACTGGATTTTTGTTTCAATTGCCAATCTTTATTATAAAAGAGTTGTTTTAGTTCAAACAAATTTCTATAACCTGTGTTATACAAGAGGTCAGACTAGATGATCACAGTGGTCCCTTCTATCCTTGGAATCTATGAAGCCAGTACAAAACAGTTTATATGAGCACACCTTGTGGTATTCTTTAGGCCTTGGGGATATATGTTGGCCTAGAGTGGAGTATGAACATATTGCAGTGCATGCTTCCCTCAACAAATAGAAGATTTCCCATCTGAAATCTATAGAATAAATTTCTTCTCCTTGATTCATTAACTTCCGTGCCTCAGTTCCTACTCTTAACCGTAAGAAAAAAGGAGTCATGCACAACTATATTTAGAACAGAAGAACTGCCATAGTGGGTGAGATCAGTGGTCTGTCTAGCCCACTATCATGTCTTCTGGCAGTGGCTGGTGCCAGATGCTTGAGAAGAATGGACGGAACAGGGTAATTTTGAATGATTCGTCCCTTGTTGCTCAGTCTCAGCTTTTGTCAGATGGAGTTTTAGGGACACCAGAGAATGGTATTGCATATAAAAAATTGCATGGCCTATGTTATTCAGGAGGTCAGATTAGAAGATCATATTGGTCACTTCTGACCTTAAAATCTATTGATCTATTTTTGGGGAGCAAATGACGGCAACAACATAATAGATGTTAGCTGTTTTTCTGGGGGCCAAGGAACTACACAAAGAGGCTAGCAATCTGCTGAATACCCTGGGGTTTACTGGACTGGAACATGATTTCTTAAGATTCACAGATTTTAAAACACACACAATTTTTCATAGCCATAATACCAATCTCCCCAAGGAAAGAATATTTTGGGTTCTTTACGTAGCTGGTTACATTCCCCTGTCTCCTAAAGTACTGGTTCTGCAGTCCCCAAATGTCAGCGAGCGAGAGAATGAGACAGTTTTTTGGATTCCTTGTAGAGAGGGAAAGAAATGCAGGAATCACTAGCTGGGGATTCTTTTCAAGAGAAGCAGTTGACACCCCTGGGGGGTATATATAGGAAAAGTTTACTCCTCCCCCCCAGTAGAAATAAATACATGGATGTTCCCAGTTTTAGCTTGCTAGGAGTTTTTAAACGGTGTATTGGAAGAGAGTAGAGGTAGATTCCACGTAGAGCACTGAAACAGAACTGACTTCTAGCCCTCCCACAATTAATAAATGAATATAACTATATTTATTCACTTGGCTAAATTGTCTCCATTACGTCTATGCTGCAAAAAAGAAAGGGGGAAAAAAAAGAAAGAAAGAAAACAGTGGCAGTGAGTTTCAAAGCCTAGGTCAACTGACTCAGGCTTGTGAGGCTTGCACTGCAGGGCTAAAAATAGCAGCGTACACATATGGGCTTGGATGGAAGCCCGGGCACTGAAACCCAGCAAGGGGGGTGGGTTTCAAAGCCAAGGCTCCAGCCTGAGCACGAACATCTTAACTGCTAATTTTAGCCCCGTGGCATAGGCCCCAAGTGCCTGAGTCAGTTGATCTGGGTTCTGAGATTCACTCGCTGCTGTGGTTCTTTATTTATTCATTTATTTTTGCAGGGTAGAAGTACATAGCCCATTCCATTAACCTGGCACCTCAGTGGCCTTTTGCATTCTTTTTGCAAAATGTCAGTTTATTGCATGAACCAAGAATTAAAAGAACTCACACTCCAATTTCTGTTCAGTTTAATTTTATGTCCTCTATTACATGCATTGTAAAAGCCTAATTTCAAAACAAAGATCTGCATTTTACAATCGGTAGTGGTAATTATGAGAAAATACATGTGCACCATGGTATAATAAGCCTGTAAAAACCCAGGGGTAAAATCACAGCACATCCTGACAAAAAAAAGTACTGGTTTGAAAACCAAACCAATAGCCACATCTCTCAGTAATTCTTATATACAGTTGTACAGACTTTTAAACTTAGTGTTCTGTTTCTAAAACTGTAAACTCTTCAATTCATTTATTTTGAACTCTTAAAATTAAAACCCAGCATATTTATTAATAAGAGCCAGCACAAGGACTGAGCAACAGACAGTTTTGCTTTCTAAACCAAAGTAGGCAGAGAATAGCACAATAGTAGGACACAGACACATGGAGATCATTACATTGCAAACAAAAAAATGCATTCACCCGGAGATAGACAATTCAGCATAGCTTTCTGATAACTGTACATGGCAAATCACTACAATATCATTTGTGATTTATATTGTGAACACAATACTGCAATGGGATTATAAACTTTTGTACAGTCAGATGTGCATTATGTTTGTGAATATAGCTTTTCGTATGATGTATTTAGTCCATATACATATGAAAATTAAACTTTTAATTTATTAAGATGTCACTGAAAGGAATGACTGATAGACAACATTTGTACTACTCTGAAAAAGTGTTAGTTCATATCCACTAATGGGAACATTTCAGCAGGTTTATCCTGCAAAGAGAACTCCAACCCAGAGTCCCATTGTCTTTGGCCCCCAAGATGTTGGGTATGTTATTTTCATAAAGTAATATTCAAGATCTATGTATGCTTTTGGTGCATATACTTACACATACCTAATGAGTGCACACATTCTGGTGTTCTTACACACACACACACACATATGCACACAGGGCCAGAAAAACATGTTTGTCCATTTGCATATCCAGAGGCCTGATTTGAAAACATATATGTTCAGTGTATATAGAAAATGAGAGGTACAAGAAAAGTCTGATTTTTAAGCACAGGACTTTGAATTCATTGATAAAGCTTTATAGAACGCAGCTGTTCGATTTGCAGAACTTTGTGTGATCTTTTCATGGTTCTAAATGATGTGGATTTGCTCTTCAAGTTTCAATTTGATTTTCAGATTCAACCATACACCCAAATCAAGACAAACATAGCCAAAGCCAGCCGCCAAGTTGTGCCTGGTTTAGGTCAAAACCCTGGGAAAACACTGAATTTCCATTCAAAACCATCCAATCCATACATTCCAAATTTAACTTTGGCTACCCTAAAACTCAGTCCAGATTCACTGATAGTTCATGAATCTTAGTAAACCAAGTCTAAGTTTTGAATTTGTGATGAAACTCACCATCATTGGAATTTTATTGAATTTCAGGTTTTGTTGCAAAAGAATCATTCAGTTTTAATTTGTGTCTCTTTTGGCATCTTCAGAATGTAAGGCAGATATCCATGCTGAAATTTTGAGATTTTTATAAGTATCCTTTATTTCAAACTTTATACTCTGTCTTTTATTCTTCCTTTTTGAATAGCTCAAATACCATACCATGGACTAGCTTTTGGTGGAATATATAGGTAAAGGAATGAACTTGAAATACTGCTGAGGGAGAAAGGATGGGGCTCTGTGTTTTAATAATTTATGTTTTGATCACATTAAGCATGGTAATCCTTTTTGACCTATGGATTTGTTACATCTCATTTTACAATGGGAAGGAGAAAGTGCAAAGCAGAGAGGGGGTTCCCAAGTGTCTTTGCTTTTCAGGGCCTTACAAAGAGTGAGATTTAAAGTGTGTAACACAACTCAATACATTCACCATACACGATGAGATCACCAAAAGATGCCTCTTCACATTGCAGTGAAAAGCAGATTCATGTTGCAGCCATTGATTTCACTGCACCAATCTGCATCTCCCCTAGAAGATGAATTTATGTGTATCTCCTTCTTTTCTCTAAATATCCATATGGAAGCCAGGTTAGCACACTTTGTTCTTTTCAGCTAGTAGCTGACACCATAGTAAGCTTAATACATAGTTTATCAATGATTTTCAGTGTCAGATTAATATCTGATATGTCCTATCCTGAGGAATAAGATGCTGCCTATGTAAGGTAACAAACTGGAGGATATTTTCCCTTTCTAAAGCCTATAGTCTCAATTACTATGTGAATACTGTGCTTTTCAGTATTGTAAGATAAAGAGAATAGGCACTGGAGATTTATGAAATGCAGACCATCCTGTGTCTTGGCTGAGTAACTCTCACACAATAGGAAGGTAGCATGTGTCTAAATGAAGATAACAATAGATGTTTGTTACCGTTTCCATCAGTTTGCAATTGTATATTTACATAGTTTTAGTATTTGTATAGATTGCTTTGAAAAACATAACTTGACTGGGTTGGGTTTTATGCTTAGACTTAAAGCCACAATGTTTTACTATTTAACATTTTTTTCATGATATGTGGAACCACTGGGGAAAGTTTTCCAAGCTGTAAGCAAGGATCTAGCCTTGTGGTTCTCATTATCTTCAATGAAAATCACATGGCTAAAGCACCAGTTTGAATATATATATATAACCCACTGTGTATTCAATGAGCTGTTTCTTTCTGCAGAAGAATCATAGAAATGTAGGGTTCCAAAGTATCTTGAGAAGTCATCGAGTCAATCCCCCTGCACTCAGACAGGACCATTCCTTATAGCAGTTTGTCCAGCCTGTTCTTAAAAACCTCCAATGATGGGTATTCAACAACCTCCCTTAGAATTCTGTTCCAGAGCTGAGTTTTACCCTCATAGTTAGAAATATTTCCTAATCTCTAACCTAATTTCCCCTTACTGTAGACTAAGCCCATTACTTCTTGTCCTACCTGTACTGGACATTGAGAACAATTGATCACCGTCCTCTTTATAACAACCCTCAATATATTTGTTTACAATTTTGTTGTAGCCATGTTGGTCCTGGGATATAAGAGAGACCAGGTGGATAAGATAATATCTTCTGTTGGTGGAAGGGACAAGCTTTTGATCTACACAGAGCTCTTCTTCAGGTCTAGGAATGAAGCAGAGCATCTGAGCTAAATATAACTTGGGACAGATTGTTAAGAAGAAAGGGTATCACATGTTGGAAGCAGTCACTTGAAATAAAATGGGAAATTGAGGTCTAGATTGTTATGTATAAAGGATATGAAGTGGGCAATTAAGGGTAGCAGTCAGTGTGGTGTGTTACAAATTGTTGTAATGAGTCATAAAACCAGTGCCCCTGTTAAGTCCATGGTTTTTGCTGTCTAGCAGAGTGATTAATTTACATTCCCATGCTCAGCTTTTGAAGATGTTGGGTAAGTTTCCTTTGAGGACAAGTATTGAAAGATTAGATATGGAATGATCAGTTTGTGAAAAATGTTCGCCCATGGGTGATATGGTATTTGTGGTGTGATACTCTCTTTCTCTGAGAGTTTATTTGAGAATGTAGTTGATTGTCCAGTTTTACCCACATAGTAGTTATTGGGGCACTGGATGAGGTATGCCATATGTGATATTCATGAATAATACCTATGAATATCAAAAGGTATGTTGCGAGGAGTATTGATCATCTTAACAGTGGAGACATGGCAGCAGGTTTTGCATCTGTTGTTCTGGCAGAGTCTGGTGTCACTTTGAGTTGCTGTGTCCAGGTCTGTGAGGTGCGTGCTTCTGAAGATTACCTTGGCATGGTTGGATGGCTGTTTAAGGTCCAGAAGAGAGGGTTCAGGAAAGATTTCTTTTAGGATGTGGTCCCCATCAAATATGGGTTGGTAATAGTTTGATGATACCCCATGTGGGTTCCAATGTGTGGTGGTAGATGACAACTAAGGATGTGTGGTCAGTGTATTGAAGCAGGTTCTCCAAGGGTATTGGACAGTCCTTCCCATGATGCAATCTACTTCTGTGGTGGAATGTCTTTGTTTAGTAATGATGGTTTTAAGTATGTTTAGGTGTGTATCCTGGACTTTTTCTTTAGAGCAAATTCTGTGGTATCTGAGTGCCTTGCTGTAGATAACAGATTTTTTGGTGTGTCTGGGATGGTTATAGCATCTGTGGAGGTAAGTAAGATTAGTGGGTTCCTTGTATATAGTAGTTTGTAGGGTTCCATTTTACAAGCTAATTGTGATGTTCAGGAAATTGATGCTGGTGTGGGTATGTTCTAGAGTTTGATGGATCAGTGATGGTTGCTGAAGTTGTGGTGGAAATCTATGAGGAAGTGTAGGTCTTCTGTCCAGAGGATGAAAATATCAATGATGTATCTCAAGTATATCATTGGTTTCGTGGTGCATTTTCCAGAAATTCTTGCTCGAAGTGGCCCATTAAGAGGTTGGCATAATGGAAAGCCATCCTAGTACTCATGACTGTTCCCATGGCTTGGACAAAGAGTTTGTTGTCAAATGTGAAATTGTCGTGGTGAGGATGAAATGGAGGAGTTTGGCAATATGTTTTGACTGGATTTCAAAGAGTTGTGTATTGTCCTGTATTTATTTGAGGCAAGCAGCAATACTTTAATGATGAGGGATGTTGGTGTATAGGGAGGTGACATCCATGGTGACAAAGATGGGGTTGAAGGGGAGGATCATCAAATCATAGGACTGGAAGGGACATTGAGAGGTCATCTAGTCCAGTCCCCCGCATTTATGGCAGGACTAAGTATTATCTAGACCATCCCTGACAAGTGTTTGTTTAGTCTTCTCTTAAAAATCTCCAATAATGGAGATTCCACAATCTCTCTAGACAATTTATTCCAGTGCTTAACTACCCTGACAGTTAGGAAGTTTTTCCTAATGTCCAACCTAAACCACCCTTGCTGCAATTTAAGCCCTTTGCTTCTTGTCCTATCCTCAGAGGTTAAGGAGAACAATTCTTCTCCCTCCTATTTGTAACAACCTTTTATATACTTGAAAACTGTTATCATGTCCCCTCTCAGTCTTTTCTTCTCCAGACTAAACAAACTTAGTTTTTTCAATCATCCCTCATAGGTCATCTTTTCTAGACCTTTCATCATTTTTATTGCTCTTCTCTGGACTTTCTCCAATTTGTCCACATCTTTTCTGAAATGTGCCGCCCAGAACTGAACACAATACTCCCCTTGAGGCCTAATCAGCGTGGAGTAGAGTGGAAGAATTATTTCTCGTGTCTTGCTTACAATACTCCTGCTAATACATCCCAGAATGATGTTTGCTTTTTTTGCAACAGTGTTACCTTTTTTAATCATATTTAACTTGTGATCCAGTATGACTCCCAGATCCCTTTCTGAAGTACTTTCCTAGGAGTCATTTCCCATTTTGTATGAGTGCAGCAGATTGTTCCTTCCTAAGTGGAGTGCTTTGCATTTGTTCTTATTGAATTTCATCCTGTTTACTTCAGACTATTTCTCCAGTGTGTCCAGATCATTTTGAGTTTTATTCTTATCCTCCAAAGTACTTGCAACCCCTCCCAGTTTGGCACTGTCTTCAGACTTTATAAGTGTACTCTGTATGACATTATCTAAATCATTGGTGAAAATATTAAATAGAACCAGACCCAGAATTGATCCCTGCGGGACCCCACTTGATATGCCCTTCCAGCTTGACTGTGAACCCCTGATAACTACTGCTAACTACTCTCTGGGAATGGTTTTCCAATCAGTTATGCACCCACATTATAGTAGATCCATCTAGGTTGTATTTCCTTAGTTTGTTTATGAGACGGTCATGCAAGACTGTATCAAAAGCCTTACTAAAGTCAAGATATTTCACTTCTACCACTTGCCCCCATCCACAAGGCTTGTTACCCTGTCAAAGAAAGCTAACAGGTTGGTTTGACACAATTTGTTCTTGACAAATCCATGCTGACTGTTACTTACCACCTTCTTATCTACTTAATTATTTGTTCCATTATCTTTTTGGGTACTGAAGTTCAGCTGACTGGTCTGTAATTCCCTGGGTTGTCCTTATTTCCCTTTTTATAGAATGGCACTATACTTGCCCTTTTCTAGTCCTCTGGATTCTCTCCCATCTTCCATGACTTTTTTTGAAGATAATCACTAATGGCTCAGATATCTCCTCAGCCAGCTCCTTGAGTATTCTAGAATGTATTTCATCAGGATCTGGTGACTTGAAGACCTCTAACTTGTCTAATTGAAATTTTTAACTTATTCTTTCCCTATTTTAGCCTCATAGCCTACCTAATTTTCACTGGCATTCATTGTGTTAGATGTCCTATCACTACTAATCTTTTCAGTAAAAACTGAAACAAAAAAGTCATTTAGCACTTTTACCATTTCTACATTTTCTGTTACTGTTTTTCCCTCCTCACTGAATAACTGGCCTACCCAGTCCTTGGTCTTCTTGCTTCTAATGTATTTGTAGAAAGTTTTCTTGTTATCCTTTATGTCTCTAGCTAGTTAAATCTCATTTTGTGCCTTGGCCTTTCTAATTTTGTCCCTATATGGTTGTGTTATTTGTTTTCATTCATCCTTTGTTATTTGACCTAGGTTATTAATGTTTAGGAATTTATGAAGGAAGCCTGTTGTGTCCAGGAGGAAGCTGACCCTTTGTGTGGTGAATGGTCAGATATTCCTTCCGTCAGGGAACCATCTTTAGATATGAAGAGTTGGCCTGGGTACCCTTGTTTGTGTATCTTGAGCAACATGTAAAAGGCGCCGAGGTGGCGATATCATGGGGTGTGAGAGTGTAGAGTTTTTCTTGGAGTTGTTTTAGGAAGGATTTTATGGTATCTTTACATTCCTGTGTGAATTGTGGTGTGGGGTCTTCTCTGAGTTCTTTATAGTAGGTGGTGTCAAAGAGTTGTCTATTGGCCTCATCGACATAGTCATAACACTGAAGCATTATGGCAGCGCCCCCTTTGTCTGAAGGTTTGATCACTATCTGTGATTGCCTCCAACATGCATTTCCCTTTCTGCTTAACAATTTGTCCCAACTTGTATTTAGCTCAGACACTCTGTTTCCTTTCTTAGACCTGAAGAAGAGCTCTGTATAGCTCAAAAGCTTGTACCTTCAAGCCTCAGAATTTGGTTCAACAAAAGATATTACTTCACATATGCTGTCTCTCATATCATATATGAAGACTGTTATAAGGTTCCTCCTCAGTCTTCTTTTCTCAAGACTATATACATAAAAAGTGTTTTTTAACCTTTCTTCATAGGCCATATTTTTTAACCCACTTATCATTTTTATTGCTCTCCTCTGGACTCTTCAATTTGTCCTCATCTTTCCTAAAGTGTGTTTCCCAGAATTGGACAAAGTTCTCCATCTGAGGCCTCACCAGTGCTGAGTACAGTGGGAGAGTTGCCTCCCATGTCCTTCATATGACACTCCTGTTAATACACCCTAGAATGACATTAGCCTGTTTTTGCAATTGCATCACATTGTTGACTCATGTAATTTGTGATCCAGTATAATCCCCAGATACTCTTCAACAGTACTACTGCCTAGCTAGTTATTCCCCATTTTATAGCTGTGTGTTTGATTTTTTTCCTTCCTAAGTGAAATACTCTGAACTTGTCTTTACTGAATTCCATGTTGTTGATTTCAGATAAATTCTCCACTTCGTCAAGGTTGTTTTAAATTTAAATTTTGTCCTCCAAACTAATTGCCACTTGATATCATCCATAAATGTATAAGCATACTCTCTGTTCCATTACCCTAGTCATTAATGAAAATATTGAATAGTCCAGACACAGGACTGACCCTGTGGGACCCCACTAAATACATCCTCCCAGTTTGACAGTGAACCACGTATACTGCTCTTTGAGTACAGTCTTTCAACCAATTGTGTATCACTTCTTTTTTTTTTTTGTATAGGGGAAATGGAGGCCAATGATAGTTTTTTCTAGGAAGCAAATAAGCACACTTCATAGCTTTGAGTAGTATATGCCTTCTGGCTCAGTCTCTGCTTCTTTTTCTGAAATGTATAACCTGTCATGTGTGACTGTAACATAATCCAGACATTAAAATAGAAAAATTCTATGCATGGGTCCCTATTTTAGATTACAGAACTACATCTGGCTGTTTTCTTGCATCAGTTACATAAACATCTAAATTATCTGCCACATTTACTAACTGAAAGTGATTAAGGAAAAAGTTCTCCATGTGGTATTATTATTAGATACTGCAGGCTTGAGAATGGGTTGGAAACTGTCTTTCAGACATTTGTTTTCACAGAAATATAGACATCTATGATGGAATATATAGACATCTATGATGGAAAAGATCTATGAGCTCATCTCCTTGCAGAAGAGCAGGAACATTCCCTACCTTAGATTTACTAGTGTTTTATACAGCCTAGTGTTAAATGTCCCAATGGGGGAGTCTTCCACCACTCGAATACTATTATTATTAATGGCTTGTATTCCAGTAGCACACACTGTCCATGCACCCAGAAACACATTTCCTGCCCCAAAGAGTTTACAATCCATCCCCAAAGAGTTTTCCTTTGGAGGTAATTTCACAGCCAAATATACCTGACTATCAGGAATCTTTTCTTGATATTCAGCCCAGTTTTTCCATTTCTTAATATCATCTTGTTAGCCATAGTTCTAACTCTGTATACTATACTAAATAATTCAACTATTCCAGGGTGTTACCCCCTATAATTACTTGTTGTCTGTTATCATGCCTCTTTCTTCTCATGGCATATAGGCACCCTAATCACTGTTTAGATAACCTATATGTATTGAGTTCTCTTAGGATGTCCTGCAAGATGCTGAAAACTCTGGCTCCAAATCAGCAAAACACATGAGTGCATGATTAATCTTAAATACACGAGCAGTCTTATTGACATCAGTGGGGTTACTCAGTTGCTTAAAGTTAATCACATGGTTAAGTGCCTAGCTTCATCAGGGCTCTCAGCACCTTGCAGGATTGAGCCTCAGTTAGTCCCTTCACTGCCTTGATTTGAGTTTGTTCTTCTCTGAAAACAGTTCAATTATCATTATCTCTCTGGTAATGCAGTACCCAGAATTCAACTTCCAGGTGCATTTTCCACGAAGCCAGGTATATAGGAACTATTGTCCCTCTGCTCTGTAATATTTCTCTGTGTATGCAGCTCAAAATTGCATGGGACTTTATTACAGCCATATCATGCTGCAAACTCTTACTGGATCTAAAGCTCCAACATCCTTTCAAAGCCACATTTGACATTACTGTTTTGCAGGATTTTTTCCCCTATAGATTCTGGGGGAGAGGGGTTGAACTATATCACCCCCGCCCCCAATGCTCACCACACCCCCATATGTTTTTAGTTTGCATTTTCCAAAATATTTATATTCTGTCCATATTTCTAATATATATAGGACCTCCCTCTAGTTTTTTTTTGTCCTCTCTGGTATTTGCAGTTCCTCCCTATTTCATATCATAGGCAAACTGAATTAAACAGTTTTCATTTTCTTTTAGATCATTAATGAATCAGTAGGAGCAGATCTTACACAGATCTTGGGAGTTCCTTCTTTAGCCACCGCGTCCACTGCAACTCAGTCCTTGATGTTTATCATTATTCTTTAAGTTTTTCAGCCAATTTTCAGTCTCTGTATTTATGTTCAAATCTATGACAATCCTGTGACAATATTCTAAGAGTCAGATATTATGATAGATATCATATATAACATTTTATTCAAGTGCTAATTGTAGTTTGTTGACAAAGTTTATTCCACTAGCTCTATTGTCAATTTTTATCTATCACAAATATAATTCAGAATTCCAAAATTCTAAATCCTTAAAGAATTGTGTAGTAACAAAAAACACTATTCCAACATTAAAAAAGTAAACAGTAAAATGCCAGATGGGTTTTTTCTCTCTCCATTTGATTCTGTCTGCTTCCATTGAAACTGGATTGTGACTGATATGGATATTTGATCCACAGAACTGTGTTTGTAGTTTTACATTTCTGCCTTCCCCTTCAATTGCCCATTTTACCATTTTATAATTCTTCATCATGAGCCAGGATGCAATACTTCATTCACAAAATCTATATCACACACTCCTGCATGTAATAATGTAACATAACTCATCAGAAAAAACAGCAACAGCTCCCATTTATATAAATATCCAGCCTGACCCAATAAAAGAATGCTCAGATACTACAGTGATAGGGGCCATTTAAGTGCTAAGACAGTGAGAGGGACACAAATTTCAGAAAAGGTAGCTTATTGGATCTGCTTTGAGCAAGATCTGAGCTACGTGAAGAATCTTTTGCAGAATACAACTGATAAATGTTCTGGTTTGAATCAGCAGCAATATTGTTTGGCTCTGTATTCACAGCTTCCCGACTTACAGGAGAACATTCTGTAACTTTTGATAATACATTTTTTTCATTATTTCACATGTTGTTCACATGTTGTTCAGAGGATCTTCTAATGTAAGATCTATGTATATATGTATGTTATGTATATATAAGTAACAAGAATGATAGTTAAACAACCTTAAATTCTAATATAAACACACCACAGAAAATGAACCATCAAAGATTAAGGCCTCGATCCTTCAGATCATTTTACCACATGAGTAGTCTTATGGAACTGATTGAGATTAGTCACATGTTTCAAGATGAGCACATCCTTAAGTCAATTGCTGGATAAGGACCTACATCTTCAGTATCTAATTTCAAAAGAATGAAGGAGAGAATTAAATAAAAATCTGTCTATTTAAATAGGATTTATACTTTGCTTATGATCATATTATCCGATCACTTAAAAGGATGTTTAATTATCCCAGATTTTGTAGATTTCAGAATATAGTTTTATTTAACTTTTGTATTATAAGAGTACACAGAGGCCCCAGTCAAGATTTGGCCATGATTGTATTATGTACTGTATAATGTATATATATAGAGCGAGACAGACAGTTCTTGTACATGCTGTGCAGAGGGACATACCATCAAGATTTTCAAAAATAGGGCCTGATTGTCATAGGTTCAAAGACCAGATAGACCCTAACTCCCACTGACTTTTAATGAGAGTAGTGAGCCTAGTTACATGGCTGACTTTGAAAATCTCACCCTAGTGTTCAAAACACAAATTTAGGTTACTAAATAAGCAGCCTGATTTTTGAAATTTCTGAACATATAGCAGCACCTATTGACATTTTTACTGCTGCAATTCCTGTATAAAATTAGCCAAATTATGGTGACTAAGCTGAGGGCGATAGGACAATGGTAAGATATAGCGTCATCTATAATAATAAAAATTATAGTACATTTATATGAAATTATGGACAAAGTTTTTCAAAAAAGGAATCGTAATGTTAGGCTCTGAAATCTGAATTTAGTCTATCAGAGGTGCTGAGTACCCAAGAACTCTAATGAGATTGGCACTTTTGAAAATCAGGCTACTTATATACTTGTGA
Organism: Emydura macquarii macquarii; assembly: GCF_026122565.2. Classification (NCBI taxonomy): domain Eukaryota; kingdom Metazoa; phylum Chordata; order Testudines; family Chelidae; genus Emydura; species Emydura macquarii. The sequence continues at coordinate 10,070,652 of NW_027131283.1, forward strand.
TGAGTAAGGATGGCATAATCAAGAAATTTGGCCTATTGACTTCTGTAGGGTCAAGACTGGAATTGTTCAGTGTTGCACCAATACCAGTTACATTTATTTCTAAAACTGAAACAGGAATAAAAACACATTCTGAACTAATCATCTAGGATTAGATCCAAAGCAGCATAACTCCTGTTGAAAGTCCGTGAGACTTGTGCTCCTAATTCACTTGGTCATTTCTGAAAATTCTGCACTGAAAATTGTACAGGTGAAAAGAAGGATGAGAAAAACTGAAGGCTTATATTTTCAAAAGGGACTAGTGTTTTATCTCTGCAGTGTTTGGGTGCCTAACACCTTAAGGGGATCAGATTTTTAGAAAAAGAAGAACATGTGATGTCAGAATCAGGCCCTTTTAAGGTGTCTTATGTTGTATGTCCAAACACTGAGGCAACAAAAAACATATATAAGCCAAATATCTAAAACATTTGTATTCTTTTAAATAGTAAAATATATTTTCCTGATTTTTTTTTAAAAGGAAAAAAGTCTAATTAGTTTCTAGGTTAAAGTAGCTGAGACGTGTCAGCCAAATTTAACTTTTGTGGCCAAGCTATTAATTCCATACTAAACAAATATTCATAGGTATATGGGGGAAAAAATCTTCATAATAATAATAATTAATAAGGATTAACTTTAGTCTCTAACAAAAAATTAATAAAGGAAAATGCTGTTGTTTGTTATTTCCAGCACCTTTGTTCTGTAGAATTTTATGGTGGCACAAAATGTATTTCTGAATGCACATGAATTTAATCGTGACCACGATTGTAATTCACTACAGTTGTGTCTGTTCTTAAAAACAGAAACAGATCTGAACCATCTGAGCTTTCAGTGGAAAAAATTTAAAATGAGCTTAAATGATTAGAGGAGAATGCAAACCCAGATTGAAGAGGCATTCCAAGGATATGTGTCTCTTCCCCACATGTTTAAAAAATGCAGTTACATTTCTCTCTGTTCATTTGGGTGCAGTAATATCATCAGAAATGAAATAATTATATCAGGTTGGGTCTTTTCCATCACTTAATATCTGCATGACATCTCCATTACAGCAGTTCCCAAAAGAGATCACATTATTCTTAACAAATAACAAACAAGCAACTGAAAGCAAGCACTTTCAATTTCTATTCAATTTTCATTTTAGGATTTTTTGTTATGCTGTGTGGATCGGAGGAAGCATCTGTCCTAGCATACTGTATATTCAATCAAGAATTAACTTGCACAAATTCTAGCATGTTATTTCTGAGCAATTATGGAAATGTTTCATAATTAAGTTACTCAGAGTCAACTACACAAATTGTTTCTGGATGACATTCAAATCTGCACAAGAGTACTGAAGTTCTTTCTTAATTAACAACATTATCATTGTTTAATATGATATACATTCATTTCAATTCTGAATAAATCATTGCATTCTGAAATATTTTATGATTATATTACCCAGATTGGATTATTTGAAAACCATAGCCTACAGCATCTCTTCCTCTTCTATAAGATGTTACTGACTAGCTGCAAGATAACTAGGTCAATAGAAGCACATCAGCTAAAGGACCTATGTTGTGCAGAGGGTGTCCCATAAAAAAGGATGGCTCCTGCTTTTGCAGATATTCCTTCCCTCATAGATTTTCTGGAGATGCAGAGGTTGAGAAAACTTTTACCACTGGCTACTTTATGTACCCCCATCTCTCCCCAACTCCCCATTATCCCCTCCAACTACAATGGACAATATTCTGACATTCTATAAGTTCAAATTAATGAAATTTTCATTCTCCTCTTACTTCTTCCCATGGGTTTTCCCAAGTGCATGTGGGCTGATCTAGCCTAAATTACAAATCACAGTAGTTACCATACAACAAAGAGCATACCCGGATTTGAACTTTGGAACTCTTGTTTATGTGAGATTGAATCAACTCTGATTTTCAAAGCAGTACAAGAAAGCAAAGAGACATAAAGACATTAAATGTGTAATAATCCTACTCTAGAATGAGTGACACTGATGAAGTTAAGCAGAGCCATGAATGTGAAAATTAGTCTATGAGGATATGTGAAGTAGTTCTTATGATGGATATTCCTTAGAGAGAGCCTGGAAATTATGCTTTGCTGTTGAACCACTAGGCCAAACCAATCTAATTTCCTTCTTTGACAGGGTAATTGGCCTAGTGGATAGAGGAAGCAGTAGATGTGATATGTCTGATCTTCAGTTAAGTTTTGATGTTGACATTCTCATAAGTAGGGTCCTACCAAATTCACGGTCCATTCTAGACAATTTCACAGCCATAGAATTTGAAAATTGGTCAGTTTCATGATTTCAGATGTTTTTATCTGAAATTCATGGTGTTGTAACGGGGGGGTCCCAACCCAAAACAGGGCTGTGGCAGGGAGGTTGCAAACTTCTTGTAGTTGGGTGGCAGGATTGACACCCTCACTTCTGCGTTGCCTTCTGAGCTGGTCTCTGAAAGCAGCAGGAAGGTGAATCTGATCTCCCCTGTGCTGCTGGGAGTGCCCCAGCTCAGACAGGACTAGCAGCTAGAGGCCCCCAGCGGAGGTGCTCCCAACATCACAGGGAAGATCAGACCCACTTCCGGTGTCTCCCACTGCCCCTAGCTGCTAGTCCCATCCAGGGTGGGGCTGCTAGTCCCATCCAGGGTGGGGCACTCGCACTAGCAGGGGGAGATCAGATTTCATGGGGAAGTTTCACAGTCTGTTATGCCTTTTTCACAGCTGTGAAATTGGTAGGGCCCTACTCATAAGCAAACTAGGGAAACATGATCTAGATGTAATTAATATAAAGTGGGTGCTCAACTAGTTGAAAGACAGTACTCAGAGTAGCTATCAATGGTTCACTGTCAAACTGGGAGGACATATCAAGTGGCGTCCTGCACGGGTCTGGCTTGGATCCAGCACTAATCAATATTTTCATTAATGACTAGGATGATTTAGTGGAGAATATACTTATAAGATCTGCAGATGACTCCAAACTTTGAGAGGTTGCAAGCACTTTGGAAGACAGGATAGAATTCAGAAAGATCTTGATAAATAGGAGAATTGATCTGAAATCAGTAAGATGAAATTCAATAGAGACAAGTGCAAAATACTACACTTAAGAAGGAAAAATTAAAGGCCCAAATACAAAATGGGGAATAACTGGCTAGGCAGCTGTACTGCAGAAAAGGATCTGGGAGTGAATATGCATCAACAGCGCAATTCTGAACTGAAAAAGGCAAATGTCATTCTGGGATATATTAACGGGACTGTCATATGTAAGATATGAGAGGTAATTGTTCCGCTCTACTTAGCACTGGTGAGACCTCAGCAGGAGTACTGTGTCCAATTTTGGGCACTGCACTTTAAGAAAGATGTGGGTAAATGGGAGAGTCCCAAAGAGAGCAACAAAAGTTGTAAGACATTTGGAAATCACCGAGTTGGTGATTTGTAGAGATAGGCAAGAAGCTCTGGAAACAGTCTTCCAAAAATCTAAACATTATGTTTGAGGTTTATGTTTTCATGCACTTTCTGGTTCTTGCCTGGATCAGAATCAGAAGTGCCAAAATACTATGAGAATAGATGGTTTGACGGTATCTCCGGTGTGTCTAGAAGAAGGAAGAACCAGAAACAATATTGCTCTGCCAATATTCTAAAAGTGCCTCTCACAAAATAGATTCCCTTTGGCTCATGATAAATGTTTTGTATCATTGGTGCGAGGAGGTGTTTGCAGAGTGGAAGGGGTCAGATCCATTTTCCATTGAAACACAAATGATTTCTCATAACTGAAACTATAACCAAGAAAATAAGCAACACCACTTAACAATCAAACTTCCATTCAGCACATTTTCCTGGAAATATTTATTCTTTCCTCCTAGAAATCATATTAAATATACTGCTAGATAGCACAGTGTTTAGCTAATATAATTTGAAGTATGATATCTATGGGTGTAAAGACATGATGAACTGATGAACTTTGATTAAAAGTACTTGACATATGTTGTGATCTGTTTCTTCCCAAAGCAGGGAAAAAAATGGTCTCCACAATAATTTTATGAACCTCTGGGATACACATTCTCTGACAAGGCTGATGTAGTATCCAGAGAATAGGTGAGTTCAGAGTCCAGGGAAACATCCCACACCGTCTTTTTATCTCCAAGACAGCTATCTGAGAGTTTTATACTGAAGCCATCACCATTATGTATGAGCTAACCATGCAACTGTGTCAAATGCTCTAGTTTATTTGTTATCATTTAATATTTATGCGATGGCAGCCACCAGAGACCATGAAAAATTAAACCTAAAATTTCAAGAAATAGCTGAGACCACCCCTGAAAAAAAAATTATTTCATTTGGTAGAGTCAGCCAATCATAATAATGACTTTCACCAGGGTCTCGCATATTTATTGTGAGGCTGCAGTATTAATACATTTTAACAAAACAAAAATGAAAGGGTTGCTATGCATCCATGCCTTAAAAAAAGGATAGGGGGAGGAATTGTAAAAGGAAACACACAGTGCCTTCGCTGCCATCATAATCTCAGAGATTACCCTCTTGCCTAATTTACATTGAGCAATATCTGTGGAGTTTTCAGGTCTAATGGTGAGCTCCTTATTGGACCCAAAGCCTCATGCAGGACCTTTTCCTACACCCCTGTTTGGCAGCTGCTTGCAGCAGAGTTAACTCCTTGCCTGACCTCCTGCATCATTCAGGGCACAGAATTTATCTAAGTGATTCCTGATTTGAGCCCTATTTTACTTCTGCATTCTGACAAACTTTTCTGAATTCCTCAGATGCTAGGAGGATTGATGTTCTCTCTCCAAAGACCACAGTTTTCTGGTTTAGCTTAAAATGACGCATTGCCCACAACTGGAACTAATTCCTTTTTGGAATTAGTGGACTGGGAAGATGTGTCCATGCATTCTCTAAAACGGAAAGAGTAGTGTTTCTTTTGGGATGTATTTTGGAAGTAGTTAATGTCTCAAGGAATTGGGAAATAGAATATTTCATCCACCAGTCACTGCTTTGATTCTGACCCACAATCAACAGTGGCTGAAAGTTATTACCATTTTATGGCTCTTTGATAGCTTTCATGAAATGACAAGTGTCCACGTCACTAAAAAGCACTAAGTCCAGTTGATGTCTTAGGAAATTTGGGAGAGGGCTAAATGAGTTACTATTTCACCCATAGAAATGATCCTTCCACATTAGGATTAAGGAACATTGGTAAGGATGTAGGAAGGAAGTTTATTTCTGATGCCTGGTTGCATTAGGAAAGAGATAGATAACAAGACAGAAAATATTATTATGCTTCCATATAAATCCATGGTATGCCCACATCTTGAATACTGTGTGTATACATGATCAATCTATCTCAAAACAGATATATTGGAATTGGAAATGGTACAGAGAAGGGCAACTAAAATGATTAGGGGTATGGAACAGCTTCCATATGAGAAGAGATTAAAAAGAATGGGACTTTTCATTTTGGATGATTGAGGTCTATAAAACCGTGACTGGTGTGGAGAAAGTGAATAAGGAAATGTTATTTACTACTTCACAGAACACAAGAACTAGGGGTCACCCAATGAAATTAATAGGCAGCAGGTGTAAAACAAACAAAAGGAAGTACTTCTTCACACAACACACAGTCAACTTGTGGAACTCTTTGCCAAGGGATGTTGTGAATGCCAAACTATAACAGGATTTAAAAAAAACTAGATACGTTCATGGAGGATAGGTCCTTCGATAGCTATTAGCCAGGATGAGCAAGGATCCAAAACCATGCTCTGAGTGTCCCTAGCCTCTGTTTTCCAGAAGCTGGGAGTGGACGACAGGGGATGAAATCACTTGATGATTGCCTGTTCTGTTCATTCCCTGTGAAGCACCTGGCATTTAATTTGTAACAAGAACTTTTGAAGAATTTAGAAATTCTCCCTCTGCTCTGGGAAGTACTCTGAGATTGCAGGGAATGCATTCCAAGGCCTTACTAAGCAGCAAGGAAGAAAATTAAAACTTTAAAGAGAAGCTTTTCAGTCTCTAGAGATAATATTTCTGAGAGCCTGAGGTTCTACATGATAAAGTTACAAGGACTTCACTATTCTGCCAAAGCCTCAGGCAATGGTGTTATCTTCTTCTTCAGATAAAAGGAGAATTACACATCCTCAGAGTATTATCATTCGCTAACCCAGTGAAACCAAAATAAAACATCTGTATTATGGAACAGGCCCTTATAGAGCTAAATAAGACTCTCATTAGCTTACATTTCAATTACTGCAGCATCTGTATCTCTAGCTTGGACCAGTGCAATCTTGCCCCTAGTCTGTTACTTTGACCATGTCTCCCGTCTCTTTCAGTACCTCTCCTGGCTCCCCCTTTTCTAGGCACATCAAACATAAGCTGATTGTCTTCACTTTCAAAGCCCTTCATGGCCTATGCCCCCACTACCTATCATCTCATTCACTATCCAAATGTCAATTTCCACCTCTGGTCAGCCAATCATTCTAGCTTCCATCATTCATTAAATTTTCAAACAAATACCTTAGTGCTTTTTTCCCATGTTTCCCATCCAGCTTGGGAGGATTTTCCATAAACACCTCCAAAGTCACTTCAATTTTCTCCTTCAAATCTCTCCTTCAAACATCCTTTGCTGAGATGTCTACAAAAAGCATGACAACAGGTAGCCTCCTGATGTGTCGTTACCATAGCCTATCGCTATCGTCTCTTTGATTCCTTTCACTCCATCTGCCTGTCTATATTCATGTATCCTTTACCTGGATTATAAACTCTTTGGGGAAGGTACCTTCTTTTGGTTTAATGTTGTACTGTCGAGTCCTCGTCCTTGACTGAGGCTCCTAGGCACTCTCACAATACAAATAAATAAATAATAATATAAGACCGTTGTGGAAGGGAAATAAGGAAGGGATTTTTTCCCCTCAGAAATCCAGTACAGTGTATCCATACGCACCATTCTCCTGCAAATATTTCTTAGGCTTGGTCTACACTTACCTCGGCGATTCGGCAGCAGTCGACGGGAGTTACGCAAAGTACGCAAAGAACTTGCGTAACTCCCATCGACTTCTGTGCTTCTCTTCTGCGCTTCGTCTTCACTGCAAAGCACCGACAGGAATTGCATTCCTGTCAATACAACGCTACGCCACTTGAGGAAGTGGTTTTAGTACGTCGACTTCTGTGAAGACCTGCTCAGTCCAGATAAGTCGATCTGATGGCAACGACTTTGCCGCTGTCAGTGTAGACATAGCCTTAGCTTTACACTTAGGATATGTCTACTCTTCCTGCAGGGGGTATAAATTCCAGCTTGAGGAGACATACCCACACCAGTTCTGATGGAACAAATATGTTAAAAATAGAGCTTAGCTGCATCAGTAGCATGAGTAGCAGAAGGGGCCAGTTGCCCTGAGTATGATCCTGTCCACATCTCTAACTTGCCGTGTACTGAGACCCTAATGTGAGCAGGGTTTGTGAAATATATTAGAAGAAATAAGAATGAGTCTTCAAAATCATAACTACTGAATTTGTACGTTATCTGAAAGTGATCTCTTAAACAGAGAACTGCAGCTTTCGGTGTACTCATCCTGTATTGGTTAAGAACTATTTTATTTCCTATTTACATCAGAGAAGGCAAAATGAATCCCACAGTTCAACAGAAATGGATTAAATCTCTTCTTTTTAGTTCCCAGGTACTATTTTTTATGCATTACTTGGAATAATTTTTCAGAGGTTCATTATCATTTGTACAAATCAGTCTTATAGACATACGTTGTACAAAAGTTGCACAAGAGTGACTGAAAATATAAATTCAGTAATAAATCATCAGTAGTGCAGCTTGCTGCTATCATGGGAGTAGAAGGCATCCTTTTTACTAGGCTACTGTAGGAGCCAAGCCCTCTGTAAATTATAGTGATGTGTATTATAAGGAGGGAGTTCATAAAGGGGATTGCAGAGGTTTTAGGAGCTAGACTATAGCAATCTTAAACTGCATAAATTGACACAATAATCATTAGTATTAATGGAAAGTGATCTCAGTGCAAACAGTTGTATTTCTTTTGTACTGCAAGGTTACACGTTCTATTTTTAGTGCAGCTTTATAATTCAGCCTGACAGACATCAGCAAACAGCATGAGTAGAAGACTGCAAGCAGATTACTATGGAAACATTAAATAGAAAGACAGACCCTTTTTTTGCGCTGTAATGTTAGCAACGTGTCGCAGGTATTTCCTTGAGAGCCCCAAAATACACATTTTTTAGCGTATTCATAATGTATGATGGGAAGTTTTCTCCTTTTGATATTTATGAAACATTTTCTGGATCAATGATTGTGAAATAAAAGCTCCATAGAATCATAGAATCCATAGAGTTGGAAGGGACCTCAGGAGGTCATCTAATCCATCCCCCTGCTCAAAGCAGGACTAACCTCAGCTAAATCATCCCAGCCAGGGCTTTGTCAAGCCGCAGCTTAAAAACCTCCAGTAAATGAAGAAAAACATAAAGCACTACTGAATACAGTGCAAATGGCCGCTATCCAAAAACACTGTGCAAATAACTAGGGACCAAATCCTCAAAGGCATTTGGGAGCCTAACTCCCATTGATTTCATGAGAGTTAGGAGCCTAAATACCTTTGAGGATCTGTGCCTAGCATTTTCATCATTTTTTAAAATAAAGTCTCCAACATGATTTGGTTTTGTTTTCTTGTAGAAAACACTGGCCATCACCATCAGAGTTTTCCCTCATCTGACTTGGAAGTGCAAGAGATTCCCTATAGTAAAGGGGTGGGGCAGGGAGGCACAAAATCTTCATTTGATCTGTTGAATTCAAGTTCTTCTTCTGAATTCATTTGGAGGTTTTTATTGTTATTTATGGATGATTAATCTATCCAATGTATTTATATCACCCACATCATCGTTGTATCTAAGCACTCATTATTGTTTAATATAGTCAACCTCCCAATACCCCTGTGTTATAGGGAAGTGTTATATATTCCCATTTGACAGATTGAAAATTTAGGCACAGAAAAACTAAGTGACTTTCCTGAGGTCACACGGAAATCTGTGGCAGAGCACTGAATCTTGGTCTCCCAAGTCCCAGGCCAGTATCCTAAACCACTGGGACATCTTTCCAGGTGTTTGGCATGGTGAAAACATATATACAGTTCCTGTCCCAACGGGCTAACAATCTAATCCAAACTAAACTGAATAGTTCAGACGCATAGGCTTAAAATTTCAAAAATGATGTGGTTTTGGGTGCCTCAGATGATTTTCAGATGTTAGGTGCACAGGATCAAGTCTGATACCCAAAATTACTGATCACTTCTGAAAAAGTGGAACATATAATATAGTTGGTGACAGTACAAGCTCCTGAATGTATAAATATCTTGCAAAGATCATCACTAACAATGGGGGGAAACATCTTCACAAATATAAAACAATTGCAAATATTCAACATGCTATAGTTTTAAGGAGATGATTGAGGAGGGAGGGAGGCTATCTTACCTGCCAAGAGTCAAGTAGTAAATATAGTAGTTCAAAATAAATGTTGAGGTTAGCAGCATGTTGAATTTATTATATCTGTATTATGTGCTGAAAGTTATGGTCATTAGGTTTAGTATTGAAAGTATTATGATGGACTTTTCAGTTTTAAAAGGGTAGTGGATGCTTTCGTTCTTCTTTTTGAATAACAATTAGCCTAGTAAAATGCCTTATAGGAGAGGTTAGATCCAAGTTGCAGTCACTGCCATTTACAAAGTTATCTGAGGTGTCTTTGTTAATGCACTGTTCCAACGCTGAAAAATTGCTGGAGGTGATGTTGCTTAGAAACAAATACATGAAAATCCGCACAATGAGAATCAGCCTTCAGATTTTTAACAAAGCCAGTGTTACCTCATCCGTTGTCCATGATATTAATAAAGCAACTGCCGTTGGGTTGTACGTCTCACACAATAAAGGGAAAGAATCATTAAAGTATAAATGATTTAGAACACCATCTTCTCAAGAGAGCCACCTAACATTAGATCTACAATTACTCTCCTGCAGTGTGCCTTCATTCTGGAGAAGAATCCCCTGATCCTAACACTTAGAGGTGTGTAAGAGACAGCGTTCAAATGTGCTAGTAGTGTTTCATACGCTTTCGGAATGTGAGAAGCTGAGGTTGATGATAACTCTTGGTAATTAAATGAGCTACATCTTCACTGTAGTAGGGGATAACCAGCGAGGCAATGAGTGGATGGTGAGTGGCAGATCACTGGAAGGTCAGCTGCTGCGTGTTCATAGTCAGCAGTCAATCGTGAAGGTTTTAGAAAATTCTGCTGTGATGTCACCGATATTCAGACATGAATAAATGGATTTAACTTTTTACGAACTGAAAAAAGATCGCCTGAAGGAAGAGGAATAGTTTGACTTGTTTTTTACAAAGCGATGTTTCTGCCATTAGTCCACACTGCAATCCTCCACTTAGGGCTTGTTTTAAATTGTCCCACTGTGACTGTCATTAGAACAAGCATGCGCTGCATTCGTGATACCAGTTAGCATCACAGCAATTGAAGTGGTTTACATATGTTCACTAACCCCCTCCCATTCATATTTTCTAATAAAATACAGATCGTTCAAGAACAGAAACCTGCCAGCTGAAGGAGCTTTTAATAAATCAAATTCACCTGATTAAAAGAAAAATCCAGACGTTTGGTGAGTGAGTGATCACATTTATATAGGGTTAGATTGTGGCTTTGCCAGAAGTCCTATGTATGAAGTGGGTTGTAGGTGGGAAGGAATTGTGAGGAAGAAATCGACAAGACACAACTCCTTCCCTGCTTCTCCCTTGTTCTGAGGGAGAAAGGGGCCGTGCGAAGGTCTGTGGGCTATACCAGCAGCTAATTACAATTCACCCTACAGTGGCTTAGCTGTGCTGGCTGGCATGCTGGGGGCAGAGCTAAGGTTCCATCTACTCCCTGTCCAGCCTCCCTATCCCCTCCAGACCCATCTGCTTTGGAGGAATGGGGGGTGGGGAATAGTGGGCATGTAGCACCCGCTTATCCCTGCATGTCCCTACTCCTAATGCTGGTAACCCACACAGGAATGTGAGGGCAGTTCTTATTGTTCTGCATGGCAACGCTAACCAAGTCAGAATCTAGTCAGGGTGAACTTTTTCTGGCATTTTGGGAAAAAAAAAACAGCCATTTTTCAAACCACGTCACAGCAAATGGGGAGTTCATGCTTTTCAGTACTTATGCAGCACTATAATCAATTTTGAAAGAATCTAAAAGTGTACAGCATTTACAGGATAGGCCATAGCTGCTGCTTATCAGGCAAACATCTTAAATATTTTCAAAATACCAGAATGCAAAGTGCCATCCCAGATCAACAACAGCAAGGAAATTGCAGTCCCGGTTAATCCTATGCCCTTATCTCAGTTGTGTGTAGCAGATATAGCACAAATCCCAGACTAGAAGCACAGACACATACACACAGTTGGAGCTGTGATGGCTAGCTGATTCTTATATTGCACAGAGAGAAGAAAACATAGTAATCCCCATATAACAACAGAGTCAGCATAAGCAACTGCTTAAGAAACTATAACCACAAATTCACAGAAATGGATTCAACACTCTGCTCAATACATGCAAATATATCACAACTATCCTCCCCCCTGAAATGAAATGGGTATATCACCTTCACAAGTAATTGTGAGGGAACATCCAAAGTCCAGTTACAAGTCAAATCTTTCATGTGGTTTGCATTTACTTTCTGGATAGCATCTGGCAACATTTTTTAAACTTCCCTGAGTAAGTGGTGGGTCCGCAGTAATGTCTGACTTAGATGTTCACTCATGTGATACTGGTAGTTCAGCACACCTGCTTTCTGGTCTAATGTTTTATTGGTTGTTGCTTCAAGTTGGGGCACTGATGCCGGAACTCCTTGCGGCTCCCTGAATTTTGCTTCTTTTGTCAGCCACGGAGTCACCCCCAAATCTCGTAATTGGTCAGTGTGGTGATGCCACAACATATTAATTGCCCCTTGTACTGTATAGGACAGAGACCCTTTTCTGTGCTAACAATTGTTGGAAGTCATGTACTGTGTGGCCCATAATCACGTACCAACACTGTTTAATCCACTTGTAGCTGATGAGGGAAACTGGTTCCTCTTACCATAGTTTGTCTTATTTGACTATTTGTGACTTGTAGATATAGATGGGGCTTTAATAAGTCCAAGCATGACATGAGATTTTGGTCCATAAGCATCACTGCAGATGTTTGGTTCATCATGGCATGTGTCACATTTCTATATACTCCCAAGCATCATTCCATTTTCTGCTGTAATGACCCCTTCACATCTGTCATGGATTGCAGGGCTTGCTTAAAATTTGTTCAGAACTTTCAACCAAGACATTTCAGGCTAGGTGATATTGTGCTGAGGTGATATGTCTGATAACATTTTTCTTCATGAACTTCCAAAACTCTTCTGAATAAATTGAGGATCATTGTCATTCACAGCTTGTACCGACTATCCAGTTCTTGCAAACAAACTTTGACGTTTTTCTACTGTCTGTGCAGCTGTGGTGGTTTTTCAGTCCAAAAAAAAAACAAAAAAAACCCCCACTTCCAGCCATTTGGAAAAGGCATCCAGCCATTCCTAGATACATCATTGCAAAAATGGTCCTGAAAAATCAATATGTAGATGTTGCCAGGGAGCTGATGACTATTCAAAGGGTGTAATGGTGCTGGTTTAGGCCTGGTCTGTACCTGTTGGCATTCTGAAATTTCCTTAGCTAGCTGCTCTATTTGTTGGTCAATATCTGGCCATCATAGAAAACTTCTGGTGAGTGACTTTATTTTTACTACCCCAGGTGTCCTACTTGAAGCATTAAGACTCTTGTATGCCATTTACTAGGTATAATAACACAAATTTCCCACGTGACATATCTTTGCTGTACGGTAAGCGCATTTGTATTCATAAAAGGGTGCCAGCTTAGGTCTGTCAGTATATTTCCAGCCCTACTGAGTGGCTTCATAAGCCTTAGCTAGTGTGAGATCCCTCTTGATTTCTTGGTCAATCAAACTACAAGTCACTGGGCCAGTGTAGCAAAAATGTATTCAATTCGAGGCAGGGGGTGTTTTTCAACTTTCAGTACTGGGTTTATGGTGACCTTAAACTCTCCATAGACCCCTATTGCACCATATTTGTTTACAATTGGAATGAAAGGAGTTCCCCACTCATCCTTAAAACTTTTGAAAATATGCCTTCTCTTTCTGGATGTTTCAGTTCAGTGTCCACCCCCCAGTGGATACCATAAGGGACAGGTCAAGCTTTGTGAAACTTGGGCTGTGCCTTCTCAGCTTGGATTATTTTAGCCTTCATGTGTTTTAGATTCCTATGCTGTCCTTGAATACTCCTGAGGCCTGATTTATTATCCCTTCCCACTGTTGATAGAGTGTATTAGTGGGGTCTGCTGAAAGTAACTGTAGCATCATTATAGATTCCAATCCAGAGGAACCAGTCCCCCATTCTCAACAACATATAAATCTAATAAACAGTGCTTATTGTTATACTCCACATTCACTTGTATCACTCCAATTGGCCCTATTTTCTCCGATATATGTTTTGGGTGTCTCCCTCACTTTGCTATTTTTAAAAGTTTTATTTTCATATTCCAAAGGTGAAATGACAAACCTCGCAGAGCCTGTGTCCAATTTCATTTTGAGCATCTTTCCTGCCACCTACAGTGTCAACCAGATTGTTGTCATTTTTTGCTCACACTATATATATCTAGACTGTTGCTCCACTCTCACAGTCCATGGCACTACTGTGTATGTCCACACAGTGTACATTCATATTCCTTTTTCTATACCCTAATTTGGTCTCTTCCTTATTTTTCTTGGTGCAACATATGGCTTGTATCTGACCTTTTTTATTATGGCTTCTGCAATGTGCATCTTTAAATCAGCAATCAGAAAGAGCATGGAACCCTGTCCACACCGATAACATATATCTGATTGCTGAGTTGCCTGATTTTTGCCTTGCACTGCAGATGGTTTATACATTCCTACTTCTGTTTTAGCTCCAGCATGCAATTCTATTGCATCCCTTGCCCAGTTTCCATCGCTACACCAATTGCTATTGCATGTTTAAAGGTAAGGACTTCCTCAGTTAAGAGCCTCTTCTGAATTCTTTCATTAAGCAGTCCACGCATAAATCTGTCTCTCAGGGTCTCTTTAAGCCCATTCTTAAAAGCAAAGTGTTCTGATAATCTTTTTAACTCTGTTGCAAAGGAGGCAATAGATTCACCTTCAAGCTGATTCTGCTTATGAAACCTGAATCTTTCTGTTATAATCATGGGCTTGGTTGACAAGTGCTCTTGAACAATTTGCATGATCTCTTTAAAGGTTTTGGTTTCTAGCTTCTCTGAGGCAATCAGACTGCAAACTAACCTGTATGTTTTCCTCCCGTCGCTCTCAGTAATGCTGCTACGTATTTTTCTTGTGGAATCTCATTTACTTCAAAAAACTGCTCCAGCCTCTCCATATATGTGGGACAGTCCTCCATGGCACTCTCGAAGGCCTCCGTTTTCCCAATATAGATTGCTTGCCTTTTCACCGCGCTGCTCTTAGGTTAGTAGGTCAGAGCATTCAGGGTTGTAGCAGACTCCTCTCCCGCTGCCACCCTCACCCCCACTCCGGCCTGCAAGCAGTGTAATAGATTGCTTTGCAACTCTGATGCATGGAAGGTTCTTGAAATCATCATCACCAATTGTTATGTATGGCGGAAATAGCATGAATCCCTGATTAGAAACGGAGACACGTACATGGGGTTAGAGCCATGATGGCTGGCTGGCTCTTGTATTGAAGAGACAAAAGAAAAACATGATAACCCCTATATAACAACAGATTCAGCCTAAGCAACTGCTGAAAAACCTAATTACAAATTTGCATAAATGGATTCAACACTCAAATATATCACAATCTCTAGTCTGTATGCCTAGTGTAAAATCTGTGTAGAGGATATAACTACATGGGACTATTTCCCACTCAAGGTACTACACCATCTGAGTAAAGATGGCAGAATAAGGGCCTGCAGGATCAGATAAAGATAGAGTATCAGCCATTACTATTTTCATTAAATCCGCCCCTCTTGTTTTCTATGTTGCAACTTCCAGACCAGTATATTGAACAGTAACCCATGAACACTACTTCTATAGCATATTTCACTTCAGGATCTCACAGTGCTTTATAAACATTAATTAAGCATCATAATATCTCTGTAAATCACATAATCCCCATTTAAAAGATTACTAAACAGTAGAAAAGAGAACTTCAGGGCTTGTAGGCATAGTCCTGAGTGGGAAACAGTCTTCCATCCCATGAGAATTTTTAAGATTTTCAAAAATGTTCCTGTCCCCAGTCAGGATGAAAAGTCAAAATCGCAAAATATTTTGTGAACTGAAAATCTGAAAAAAAAACAACCAAAAAAAAAAAAAATCATTTGGTCGATTAAAACCTTCTGTTTCAAGAATTTTGAAATCCGTTTTGACCTTTATTGGATTTTACCTTTTTTAATTATAAATTAATTCATTTTGAATTAAGTCATTTTGAATCTAAAAGTAGAATCTTTCATTCTGAAAATTATCAAAAATGAAACATATCGACTATTTCAAACTTGATTTTCCCAAATGGGACACTTGTGAAAATGACTGATTTCCCACAAAAAGTTTCCGTTTTGATGAATTGGCATTTTTGATTAAAAACAGCAGTACATTCCCAACCAGCTCTCTGTATGCGCACCCTCCCCCTGGGAAACCCACAGTGGGAGCAGTATGAAGCCACAACTTCCAGAAGGAAGCCTTGGATGTATTCTGCCTCCCAGAGCTGCCCATCATCTAGGAGAATGCACAAACTCAGACCTCCTTTGTGGGATGCTGCACTCTGCCCCCTATTCAACTTGGAGGCATGGGGTAGTGGCAGATGGCCCTGTCTACTTTTCATCTCTCTGCATTCTCTTGGGTGTGTGGTGCACCCCCAAAATAGCGGCATACAATTTCTAAAACATAAAAGAACTGCTACTTATTAGACCCAAACGTTGTCTGAGGATGCATTTACCTCCCGTTGATTTTGATGGTAATTGTGCACACATCCATAGACAGAATATGGCCTATAAAATTTAAATCATGTATTATAAACCACCATAGATGTTCCTAACATACATACAGTGCTGAATTCTCTCTATCTGCTCCCTGAAGAGTATATTAGTGGCTTTGAATCCCTTGAACAAATTACCATTTTGTAATCACCCCAAATGTACCCTCTATCCAGAGCCATCTTTTAGTACTCCTGATTTTAAAGAAGTTCATTAAGAACATGAAGAATCCAAGTCAACAGAAGCCATGTCAGCAAACAGTTGTTTTAGGGCCTTAGACATTCATACAACAAAGGACACTAAGTTATTCCTCTTTAGCAACATCATAAAATATGAGGCTCAAAACAAGCCAGTGCTAGTTTGTGTATTACATCTAATGATGTCTGTGGGGAGAAACACAAGTCGGTCTGCCACATGCAGCTAAATAACCCGAACACTGCTGTAAAATAATTCATTACTAAACATCCATTCTACTGTAACAAGAATTCATTGCTAGATACTCACACATTTAATGTGTTATAGCAAACCTTCCAGTTGTCCAAACCCTTTCCTTGGAGGGTGCAGGGAAAAATGTTTGGCACCTCAGATTTGGTTTTATTATATGAGTAATTTAATTTGCCTGTTCATCTAACCCATGAATAGTTTTTTTACCTAGCATAAAAGAGAGAGGCGTATCTCATATCTCCTATCCATGCAATATCACTTCAGGGCTCAGAGTTTGGTGACTAATATCTATTTTTCAAGCTTCTTAGTGTAATCAGACCCACATATAGCATCATGCAATGATTTCTGCGTAAATATGAAGGTTTATTAAAATGAAAGGATACAAAATCATACAGGGAAAGAGAATAGTTAATAATCAAGGCCCAGATGGTAGCCAACCTCTCTGTACTGAAGTAAAGGACAAAGGCCTAGATTTTAAATGTGAGTTAGGTGCCTAAATACCTTTTTTAAGGACCTGGGCCAAAGCTCCTACTTATTTCAGGAACAGGCTCAGTTCTCTGGTGTTCAAGAGGGGTGGGCAGGTGCAAGTGGCTTTTCTCCCTTGCATTCCTACCTCAGGGACTCTCCACACCTCTAGTCCTAGCACTCCCTCTGAGCACAAAGACTACTGATGCGACTCCCACCAAAAGGAGTGGGGAGAAAGGAGACAGGCCATGGGCATGACCACTCCTCTGCACTGGCCCATACTGCTGGCTGGTTTGCAGAGGACCATGCTGCAGCTCTTTGAAAGGGGCAACCGTGGGTATGCTCCCTCTGTGCACATCAGAGCTTGAGGAGTCAAGATCTTCCTCCATAAGGCATAATGTGTAACTGAGCTTCTACTGGGGCAATGTGACTGCTCAGCCTCCGGCGCTGACCTGTGTCATTACGTAGAAATGGATGGTCAACAAAATCCCCAGATCCAAGTGTCTCTAAATGGTGTCTTTCCAGCTGGTCCTGAGCTGTCAGGAGGCAGAAAGGTGGAATATAATTTTCTTTGGAGATGATGTTATTCTCCGTGTATGGGTATTTATTCATTTAACATGATCTATAAAATACAAACTGCTCAACCACAGCATGTTTATTTTAAGGGTATAAATGCTTCTTCTTTGTCAAGGGCCAAATTCTGTCCTTGAATATTCATGCACAACTCTCGTTGGTATCAGAGATTCAGAATTTGTCCTTAAAGGGATGGTTTTGGTTTTTGTTTGCAAATAGTATTAACAGGACATACACGGAATCACACCAAAATCAGTATACTGAGAGATGGGAATAAACTGATTAAAGGAGTGGAAACATAGGGAGTTTCAGCTCATAGAGTTTCCATCTGGTTCTTCCATTTGGGGGTTGGTAGAACAGGGTTGTCCTCTTCTGCACAAGAATCTGGTAGTCCATCCCCTAAATCAGTGGAATACTGGTAAAGGGATTCATGCCAAGGTTCTTTGCTGTCTCATTTCTACTTCTTCAACCCCCAACAACAGCTGCTGTTATAGACCAGGTGGTAGGTGGTCTGGCCTAGTGGTCAGTACAGGAGTCAGGTCTAGGGGGCAGAGAAGGTGTCCATGCTGGAGATCAAAGACAAGGGTCAGCACCAGAGCCCACCATCACTTACCAGAGCCAGGAGTCAAGCCAGAGTCAGAATCAGGAATAGAAGCTGAGGGTCAGAGCCAAGGTCAGATGCCAAATGCTAGAGCCAAAAGTCAAGCTAGAGTCAGGGTCAGGACTGGTCACTAGGGATTGGAGGTGAGGTATAAGGGCAGGAACTGTAGGAGTGTCCAGGATCAAGCATGAAGCAGAAGCACTGTGGCAGCAAGAGTAAAGCAGGAGCCAGGAGCAGTGTTGGATGCAAGATACAACCACCACAAGAAACCACCTTGTTGCTCAGACTAACTTCCTGTTCCTCCTTAAATAGTGTAGTTGGACAAATAGGTGGAGCGTGGAGATCCTCCAACCAGAGCTCCCATGGATGGTACCATGGATGGGGCTATAGCCCTAATAGCATCTCAGCCCCACCCACTTTCAGTAGCCATTGGGAGGATACCAGGATGTGGCAGCTGTCTGAGGTCTCCCAGGTTCAAGATCCGGGACTTCACAGTTTACAACCAACTTGCACTACAGTCATGTTGCTAGAGGTGCTTCTGACTACAACAGCCTTGGAACTCCAGTTAGATATGTTCCAAATCACAGAGGGGAGAGTAGCAAAAGTTACTGCATACTCTGTCATAATTAATTTGTGCCAGCTTCCCTTGTAGGATTTGGGGAGGAGAGAAGAACTTGTTAAAACTTGCCCAGTTCTTCTCTCCTGCCTTCTTACAACCTGCAGGTTCTAATCCCTGCACAATAGCTGTGGAGTGACTCCTGAAGAACCGTAAGGAAGTGAGTACCTCTCTGTGGTTGAACTACTACTTCCACACATCCTATGCCCAGACCCATGGGGGAAGGCTGCCCTCCACACAGCTGCAGAGTAGAGCATGGAGATCTTTATTTCTTAGTGTAGGTGGAATTACAGTGTTCGTAGGCCAGACCAGGAACATGATGCCCCTCTCCACATGAGGCCTGATCCTGTATGCTTCACACAGACAAAACTCCCACTGACTTCATAGGACCAGAGGCTTGGGTGACTAGTTAGCAAGTGTGAAAAATCAGGACAGGGAGTGGAGGGTAATAGGCACCTATGTAAGATAAAGCCGCAAATATTGGGACTGTCCCTATAAAATCGGGACATCAGCTCACCCTACCAGAGGCAAAACCAAGAGTGACATCTCTCTGTTTCCGAGATGGTTTAATAAGGAAACAGTAATAATTTCACAAAAAGTTTTTGTTTAAACATACCTCAAAGGGAGAAGTTATTACTCTTCTTAATTTTAACCTGATCAGCATAAACGACTGACAGCAGAACAATCCTACAATTATCAATTGTCATATAATCCTTGTGTACGCTGGATACATGCTGTAATAGAATCCAGGAGACAAGATCTCAACCTAGATACATTGTTGTAGCTCATTTGAAGTCAATATAGCTATGACAAATTAGAACAACTGAGGATCTGGCCCCATAACTTGAATCTCTCATATTTCATCTGTCCATATTCTCAGGGCTGAGCTTTCTCTTCTAATTCACAGTAAAGCCCAGACAAAGAAATACAATCAACAAAAATAACTTGTTATTATTTATTCATTGCATAGGTGCTGGTAGTAGAGGTGCTGGTGGTGCTGCTGCACCCCCTGGCTTGAAGTGGATTCCATTATATATAGTGTTTACAGATTGGTTCAATGGCTCTCAGCACCCCACCATAAAAATTGTTCCAGCACCACTGATTAATTGTTTTGTGGAAGTGCCTTGGCTAGGGACCCCAGTCAGAAGGCAAGGGCCATTGTGCTAGCCACTGTATATATATATAGTGAAAAGACACTCTCTGCTCTCAAGCATTTACAGTTTAATTAGTCTTTTTTAAAGTTGCTCTAATCATGCTATAGAGATACACTTCAATAATCCAACCATCATAATCTGAAATGTACATTAACTCTCTCTCTGTTTTCTAAAAATGTGGCGGGTGGAGCATTCTCTAAACTCTAAAAGTGGAATTTCATGAAACTTGATATCAGTTGTCCTTGTCTCTATACTTTTTTTTAACCAAGGCCAACCTAGCTCCATTTGAACTGATGACCTAAAGATGAAAAACTCCATGTCCCATTTCCATTTCTTCTCAGAGGGTACATTATAATGAATGTCATTTCAATAACAACAACATTTTATGCTTTATATTTTATATAGTGCTCATAATTCCAAATCATTCACAAATTTAAAAAAGAAAGAACCAGATATATAAGGATTACTTCAGATCAACAGCACTGAAATCCAGCCACATATCAGGTGCAAAGCAGAATCAGTTTAATGGTACATTTAACAATAGCGGTTCATTGGAGGAAACAAAAAATATTGCATCCAGTAAAACTAAGGGAGGATTTACAGCTTCTCTTCACTACAAATCCGTCAAAGTAAGCTACGCAAGTAACGTTATGTAAGTAAGTAACGTAACTGAACTCAACATACCTTACATTGAGTAGCCCGTGCTGTCTTCACTATGTTATGTTGACAGGAGAACATATCATAGAATCATAGAATATTAGGTTGGAAGGGACCTCAGGAGGTCATCTATCTAACCCCTGCTCAAAACAGGACCAGCACCAACTAAATCATCCCAGCCAGGGGTTTGTCAAGCCAGGCCTTAAAAACCTCTAAAGATGGAGGTTCCACCACCTCCCTAGGTAACCCATTCCAGTGCTTCACGCCCCCCCAGTGAAAAGGTTTTTCCTAATATCCAACCTAGACCTGCCCCATTGTAACTTGAGACCATTGCTCCTAGTTCTGTCATCTGCCATCATTGAGAACAGCCTAGCTCCATTCTCTTTGGAATCCCCCTTCAGCTAGTTGAAGGCTGCTATCAACTCCCCCCTCCCTCTTCTCTTCTGCAGACTAAACAAGCCTACATCCCTCAGCCTCTCTTCATAAGTCATGTGCTCCAGCCCCTAAGTTACCCTCTGCAGGACTTCATCCAATTTGTCCTCATCCTTCCTCTAATGGGGTGCCCAAAACTGGACACAATACTCCAAATGTGGCCTCACCAGTGCCAAATAGAGGGGAATAATCACTTCCCTCAGTCTGTTGGCAATGCTCCTACTAATGCAGCCCAATATGCCATTAGCCTTTTTGGCAATAATGACAAACTGTTGACTCATATCCAGCTTCTTGTCCACTGTAACTCCCAGGTCTTTTTCTGCAGAACTGCTGCCTAGCCAGTTGGTCCTCGGTCTGTAGCAATACATTGGGAGTTTTCTGTCCTAAGTGCAGGACTCCACACTTGTCCTTGTTGAACCTCATCACATTTCTTTTGGCCCAGTCCTCCAATTTGTTTTGGTTACTCTGTATCTTATCCCTACCCTCCAGTGTATCCACCACTCCCCACAGCTTAGTGTCATCTGCAAACTTGCTGAAGGTGCAATCCACCCTATCCTCCAGATCATTAATGAAGACGTTGAACAAAACTGGCCCCAGGACCAACCCTGGGGCACTCCGCCTGTTATTGACTGCCAACTAGACATCGAGTCATTGATCATTACCCATTGAGCCTGATGATCTAGCCAGCTTTCTATCCACCTTACAGTCCATTCATCCAACCCATACTTCTTTAACTTGCTGGTAAGAATACTATGGGAGACCATATCAAAAGCTTTGCTAAAGTCAAGATATATCACATCCACCTCTTTCCCCACACCCACAGAGCCAGTCATCTCACCATAGAAGGCAATCATGTTGGTCAGGCATGACTTGCCCTTGGTGAATCCATGCTGACTGCTCCTGATCACCTTTCTCTCTTCCAAGTACCTCAAAATGGGTTCCTTGAAGACCTGCTTCATGATTTTTCCAGGGACTGAGGTGAGGCTCAGGGGACTGAGGTGAGGCTCTCCTGTCTACATAGCTAATGCTTCTCATTCTGATGGAGTACTAGAGTCGATGGGAGAGCGATCAGTAATCGACTGAGCATGTCTTGAACAGACCCACTCAATTGATGCCACTGCAGTGAAGACAAGCCCTTAGGTAGACGGATGTTGTGAATGACACGAGCATAGGAACTCTCATACTGGAGCAGCCCCATTCTTAATCTAGTCTAGTACCCTGTCTCTTATAGTGGTGAACACCAGATGCTTCAGAAAAAGGAAAAGAAACCCTCACAGTAGGCAGATGTGGGATAATCTGCCCTCCATAAAGGACTTATCCTGATCCCAAAAAGTTAGAGATTGATTTAAGACCAGAAACATGAAGTTTTATCTCCTTTTCAATTCTCTTTTTTGTTAGTACAATTGGAATTTAACCAGAACACATGGGTTACTATTCATCTACTCGAGGAGGAAAATGCCAAGAAGTCTTAATTACCACAAGTGAGCAGGATCTAGGATTTAATCTGAAACACGGTGCCTCTGGTGCTCTGTAGCATTATTACATTATAGTACTAGTTCCAGCAAGCTTATGCTTCCAAACAGCACTCTGAAACACATCCGTTCAAATGTTCTGTTTTTTTAAAACAATATTGATTCAACAGGAGAGATAGCAAGGACAAAACAGTCTGTTCCATTTGATTTGTAACTTTCTTCCATTAAACTTCTACTGCTCCCTATGTGCTTAAACCATGGGAAAAGTAAAAATTCACACAGATTATCTCTTTCAGTTCTTGGATATTTGTGGGATTTACTAATGAGCAGCTAAAATGTTGGATGACTACGTTTTAAATTTGAGGGCAAACTGCATATTTGGCATTGTCCGTTTGGTTGGTTTGTTCAATAGAAGCTCTAAGCATAGCACAATTGCGGCTCCATCCCAACACAGAATACTGCATACATCACATTTTACAGGCTGCCAATGCTATCAGAATCAAACAATACAGGATTATGTAGGTATGTGGTTAATGAAAAGTTATGTAGTAACTCCAGAGGCCATGAAGGCAGAATTGGGTTATAATTAGGCCTGCACTTGTATGTAAGTAGAGCTGTCACAAAGGGGTAATAAATGAGGTTTACTATGTAGACCCATATTGAATTGCAATATGTAGATAGCAGAACAGGGGGGAAAAAATCTCACCTGATAGAAAAATCTTTGGGGACAGAAAGTGCAGGTGAGGGTGGAGAGTTCCTTCCCTCTAATAGGAAGTTATTTTCCAGAAACTAGCCTCTGATTAGAAACTCTGCATTGTTTCCCCCAGACCCTGTTTTCTTCTCATTCTTGCCAGATAACACCTCAGACACAATGTAATAATTTAAATTCGGTGTGCCTCTGATAATCTGAAAAGTACACAGGTATGTATAAACTGCTACAAACATGTTGTATTTTCTCTGGGGCTGGAAATACAGTGATCACACAACCATCTTGCAAATAGGATTGATTTTGGTTTTTGTTTTAAATGTAATAAATAAATACAGTCAAGTTATTATACTAAACTCTGAATGCTCTGACAATTTGCAAGTCATGGATGATCTGGCTAAATATTTTAAACTTCAAGCAAATTTGTGTCATGTTCTAGAATACACTGGTGAGTAGCAAAATGCATATTTCCAGTTTGCTCCTCAGCTTTATGTCATCATACATAATGATAATACACGTCATCTATTTTCCGTGACAAAACATATAAAGGTAAACTTAAATTTTGAACAATTTCATTGTCTTGTATCTGTTTTGTGAGTCCATTGAATTTTTTATGGGTCTGATCCAAACCCCACTAAAGGGAATGGACAGACTTCTTATCAAGTGTGATGGGCTTTGCATCAGGCCTTATAGGGGTGTGTGTGTTTTCAAAATAAACACAGATTCAGTGAATCTATGAGATGCCTATATTTGTTGTTGGAAAATAAAGGCATTGAGGGTGTGGTGAAAAAGCGAGAAAATGGGATTAAGCTAAAAATAAAAAAATGAGGGGGAGAAGGCAGGTTTGAAGAGCTAGATGGCCATTCCCATTCCGAAAATGTCTGATGTTAATATCAGCTAATGTTCTCTTTGCTCTTTAAAAAAACCTAGCTGACTAGCAGCAACCTTACAATAAACAAACAGTGAATTATGGAAAGGAATGGTACTGCTAAAGAGAGAGTTGTCAGTTTCAGACAGATAAGGAATTATTCTTTGTAACATTAGTTGTGGTGAAAATTATTCTAAAGATCATTTAAAAAAAATCCTTTCAAAATAAAATCTTTAACATTTATTTTACGCAATATAAAAGGTGAAAAATAGAAATACTGTCCTAGATATTATGATACAATTGGGTGACATGCATATATTGGCTAATGCCAAATTCAGTAGTTTATTGTATTTAAGATATATATATCATGGTAACTATAGAAAAAACTCTGTATGTGATATTTTTAGCTGGTGTAAATCCATACAGCTTCAATAGCGCTATGCTGATTTGTACTAGCTGAATATCTGGCCAAATATTTTTATATTAGTTTCGTTTTTTTAATATCTGTGTATAAAAGCAGTGGAATAAATTCATCCCTAGTGTAACACCACTAACTTAAAAGAGACTGTATAGAAAGATCCATGGGCGAATTAGGTACTTCCCAACATATTTTACTGTTAAAAATATATTTGATGCCACTTAAAAACTATTACATGCATTTGGGTGCATATATAACTGAGTTTTTCTACTTTAAAAATGCTTGATTAAACATGCTAAGAAATATTAGTATTAGGACTCCCTGGGCATTGCTTTTGCTTATTGCGATACACGGCACATAATGTCAATCGTGATAAGTTTTGAATCATTGGTGCTGATTCATAGTTGAATTGTTGCATTTACTATAAGTACTAAAGTCATGCTTTACTCAGCTACTGATCTTATAATAAAAAACTACTATGATGTTTCTCTCTCTCTCTCTTTTTTTTTTTTTTTTTTGCATATATCAAATGATAAAGACATGTTTGCAGCATCCCGCATGAGAAATTAAGAGCACTGAACTGAAAATGTGCCCTGATTGTCTGATCTAAAATAAGCCATTAACAAAATTAAAACTGCACTATTTCTCATATAAAAACTAAACTACCAACAAGATAAAATAGAAGTAGAACTTGATTGTTGTTGTATAGTCATTCCAAAAAAATATTTGTGCTGGTATCATAGTCTTTTGATAAATATTACAGCCTTTTGCTGTTATATTCTTGGTAAAATGTTCACTCTAGTCTAGACATTGTCTCAACCCAACAAGTTCAGATTTGGAGCCAAACTTTCCTAGCATCAGGGTGTCCTGAGGTAGGGCTTTATATCAGGAATTTGTAAAGAGGAGCCCAATCTGCAACATTCCAGCTATGACTCTAGAACCATATGCAGCTTTTTGCATCAGTGCGGGGAGTGCTAAGCAAATAGATGAGTCAACTGAGCCTTCCCCACTCTTCCATGTAGCAGGAAAATTGGAAGTTGAGTGTGCGTGGGAAATAGGATAAAAGAAAAGAGAAAGAAGAAATGCCCCTTTTTATTTCCAATATACCAAAGATGGTGAAAGAAGAAAAATACGCTTGACCTTTCCAGCCTCCAGGAAAGTGCAGGAAGAAGAGAGCTCAGACAGAATTCCACAGTGTTGCAGAGAGTCTCAAAACAACCAACTTAATGTCTTGCATGTGGAAGTCTCTGTGGTGTTATGTTGTTCCATAATGAGGAAATACCATACCACTGTCAGTTTTGGAATGGCAAGATGTTGTCCCATGATTCTTTGGAGAATCTCCGCAACACCGTTAATGGTAAAGTGTTTCCCCAGGTTTTCAAGTTTGAGCTTCCTTATGCTAGATGCTCGTTCTGCTCATTTTCCCCACATACTCAGTGCCCAAGCCTGCTTTACTTGTGCATCCAAAACACCCCTTGATAGAGGGAGCAAGAATGAATTAAAGTACCCAAAACAAGCTCTTTTAAAACTCTGCCTACTGTGGGGTAGATGCCTATTGCCCATCTGCCTACTGTGGGGTTTAAAAATATTTCTTATATTGTAAAGAGGTTGGTAAAGTTAAGGAATTATTTTCTGGGTGACAGGAAGGTACAAAGAAAATTGTGGGCCAGATTCTCTCCCTCCTCACGCCCCAAATACACAGTGGTGGGAGTAACTACATAAAAATGATGTGAGAGAGGAGTTAAGCTTGATCATTCAAAATATGTAATATAAAAGTTCACTACTGCAGCAAGAGAATCTTCTTAAAAACTAAATTGTTCTTTTAGTGCTTTGACATCTGTGTCTTTTGAGATGCAGCTAATGTCATGAGCATAGAATTTTTAGTCACAACGTATTTTATTTATTCTAGCCAGAGAGCAGTTTATCAAGGGTGGATCTCTTGGGTAATGTTAGTGCCTAACAAACAAGAAGTCTGGCTTGTCTAAAATGCAAAGAAAAGCTACAAAGATGAATGTTTGTTACTGTAAAGTATTTTCATATTGCATAAGCTTGAGAGCTGGACACAATTTACAAGTTGTTTTAAATAGAAAATATATATTAATTATAAAGATACTTTGTGATAAGAGAAATGACACTGGATGCACTATCATTGAAATAATGGTCTGTATGGAATATAAATATACAGAATAAGAAAATGACAAAGCCAAGATGAGGGAAATGGATGCAAGAGGCTTCTTTCTCCTCTCACTTACCATTGTTCACTGACTGAAATAAATTTACTCCAGATTTACAATGGTATAAGTGGAGAACCAGGTCAACTGTCATAACACAATTGAAGTCAATGAAGCTATGATAATTTACACAACTTGAGGAACTGGCTCCAGGTGTCTAGAAAAGGAAGATGAAAACTAAATGTACCAGGTACTCAGAAATGAGAGGAGAAAAGATGATAAAAATCAGACTTCATGTACCGCCTTATGGACTACAGTGGAGGATGTGATCATCCGTAAATGTTTTAAGAAAAGATTATATTATTTTTGTAATCCTGTTAAATCTGCCATTCGGTCCTAAAACACACTATAAAAAATTGTGCCCCTGATCATATTTAGAATGAAATATATACGAGGTACAAGTTAAACTAAATCCCCAGCATAAATTGTGCACAGCTCAGAAATATTAGCTTTTTTTTTTTTTTTTCCCCCTCTCCCATGATCACTTTTCCTATTACTTACTCAAACACCAAAAATTATCTGTTTAGTCAATTTGGACCTGATGCACAGTCCATTCAGGGAAAACATGCCCTCTATATTTAGATCTATCCAAGAGCCTATATAAGATTGCAAAGAAAGTCAAATTAGGTCAACATCAACAAAAAATATATAGGTTTCAAACAAAGATATTTGATTTTATTTTCTCACATATTGTCTGTTACTGTATTTTTTGTTTTATATGCTTAGATTATAGGCTCTTTCAGGACACAGACTTTTACTTGTTTGAACAGCACTGAGCATAATAAGGCCTTGATCCTGAGTGAGATGTTTTGGTGCTACTGGATTATTATCTATTTATTAATTACTCATGTGACTAGACCTTTATGGGTACTGTTATTCTGAACATATGCCTTAGATCTATAGACAAGTAAAGAAATTCCACTGACATGGTCTCCTCTCATCTGAAAGATGATGGGCTAAACTAAAAGTGTGAAGTGATTTTTTTTTAAATGTCAATGTTCCATAAAAGAATTAAGTATGATTTTTACAAGTTAAATGTGGTAAATAATTAATGTTGAGCCTTTAGGACCCAATTCTTTTAGCTTTTAGGACGCATTCAGTGTTAATCTGGCCTCTTTTTCTTTGCCTGCATAATCACAGGCACAGATAATTGCAGGCACAGTTTATGTGACATGAATATCTCGGTTCCTACCTCTGCACATAAATCAGGTTCTTAGACATGTAAGTGACGTAAGTTTACCCACAAAAAATTGCTTTATCAATTATCTATGGCCAGAAATAGCAAATTCAAATGGAAGGTCAAAATTTAAAATTGTATTTTTAAATGATATGATAATATTTATCTTGAGGAATCAAAATATTCATAATAACCAAAACATAATATAAAATGACGGTCTTCCAAATTAAAATGATGGCCAATGCAAAGAAGCCGTAATTAACTTCATTTCCCCTGCTGTAAAACAAATTCAGAGATAGTTATGCAAAACATATACCATAGGTGGTATGATACCAGGAAATTCCTGACCACCAAAATATCAAACAGATCTGGATCTAATTGAAATGAGGTCCAACGACAGACAGATTTTTGGAAAGGGTTAAGGTTACCATCTGGAACAGAGTTCCCCTGAGTAGAGCTGAGATAAATGAAAACATAATCTTAAATGACTCCTTAAATCTGTTTGACCCTTTCCTAGTTTGTCAGGAAGGTTAGGAAGTTAGGAAAGGCTCTTTCTTGTTTTGGAATTCAATTAACTTGGGTTTGAATCGGGACGATTCTTTCATGGCTCATAAGCAAAACACACTAGAGCTGAGATGAATAATATGACCATATTGACATTAGCAGTGATGGAATGTTTGTTGTTACAATATCCTAAAGAAATAGTAATTAGGCTGAAAATGTTAAAAATGTGGTTTTGTGTCTTTTTTGTCCCCTTCTTTTGTGTCATACACATTATTTACCCTGTTATTGTTGCTGACCATTTTATATGTGGCATAAATGTTAAATATAGTGGGTTGTCTGTGTGAACTGCAATGTATATGTGTGTTTTTTGTTTAGTATTTTTATTGTGTAGGCAATTTGTGTGGTGTTGTGGACCTAATCTTGCAAAGAGCTGAGTGCTTCCCTGAATGGTGCTTAGCATCTTGAGATCCCATTGAAGTCAATGGGAACTGTGAACCTTCAGAACCCCTCAGAAACCAGCCCCAGTAGCAGGCCCTAAATGTGGCCTCTTTTAAGCATTTTTAGGTTGCATAATTACCAGGGGAGGGGATCAGATGACTTTCACAAATGTATCTTGTTGGGAAAGACAGGCTGCTGTGCGACAAGGACAAAGTGTGTTCTTGCAGTTCCTGCTTAATAATACATAATAATACATTTTTATTTATAGAGCACACAATGCTCAAAGGCCTCTGGGCACCTAACACAACAGAATATATAACAAAATGTAGATATACCTTAAACAAACCCAGGGACAACATGGCCTGATATATAAATGCTAAAGACAGTGTAAAAATGATTTTAAAAAATACCCAACACTTTCTACAATCCATCCCCAGAGATACAATAATGAATCCAAAATGCCTCAGAAACATACAGCTAAAAAGGATACAAAATGTCTTGGGGCTTACCCAAAAAGATGTCACAAATGTTTACGTGGAAGAAAGCAAGAGTGTGCCAGAGTCATTGGCCTTAGATTTCACGAAAGGTTCACCAATTTCAGTGTCCACGATAGGATGGCAGAAAGTTCTTCAGAATGCATTGCTCCTACATTTGACATGTAGAACCAAAATGAGAAGAGAGGCAATGGCTTGACCATTGCGTCAAAAGCAAGGGAACTGGGATGCCCATTCCCAAAGATGCTGAAAGTAGCTAGAATAGACCAGTGAAGGCACAAGGAAAGCTTAATGAGCTTGAGAAGGTGAGATGGATTGTGGGAGATGATTGTGTCACTGAAGTAATTTACCTTCAACACATCTTTGCAGTATATTGCAACATGTCATTAGTTAGAAAAGGAGATCAGATTACACCTGAAGGAAACAAAGCACAGCATCTGCTTCTGGTATCGTTATTTTACTACAAGTTTTACTACGAGGTATCTACTATAGCTAATCAAAAATGTATTTTACTTTCCTTTAAAAATTTCAAGACAAATGCAGACTTTTTGTTTATAGAAATTGGGTGGGGGGGATTTTTTTCAAGCTTTTATTAAAAACCCCAAAATAGAAACATTGTTGGTGGCATGATTTTCAGATAAAATAAATAAATAATAACAAAAAAGACAGTTCTGGGTTTTTTGCTGGAAAAAATCAAGAAAACCTGTAATTTTCTCATGAAAATTTCTGTTTAGTTCAAAACCTATTTTTCACTGGAAAAAAATTTAGTTAAAACCCTTTCCCATATTGTCTTCTGGGATGAAAATTGTGATATATTTGTGCATGTGATGATGCAGTGTTATCAGTAAGGCCTTGATTTTGCAGTCACATTGGTGTTGCCTGGTTGCAGGATTGGAGGGAACAGAGCATAAATTCACATTTTATTTTGTGACCTAATGACACTGACATACAATTTTTCTGACCAAAATTAAGTTTAGTTTTTGCTTATAGTAGGCCAGGACACAGAAACCTACATATTGAGTCTGTCTCAACAGGTTGGATGGCAACTCTACAATAGACTTTATTTTATTAATAATAATAATATAGGGACTGTATCATCAAATATAGGGACTCATCATCAGAAACAAGCTCCTCACAGAGCAGGATACATCAATTCAAAGTGGCACCAGACTCTGCCAGAACAACAGATGCAAAAAGTGTAGCTATATCTCCACTGCTAAGATGATCAATATCTCCCACAACACACTTTTCAAGATCCATGGGTCCTATATATGCCAATCACAGCACGTGGTGGACCTCATCCAGTACCCAAATAGCAACTATGTGGGTGAAACCAGACAATCACTAATCTCTTTAATGAACTCAGGGAACATGCACATGCAGGTAAATGCCATGATGTGTGGCAAATGTCTATTGAGTCCGAGTTTCCCATTATGCTACTTGAGTTGTTAAAGTGCTAGAGCATGAGATAATGCATCATTGCACTGTGACTTGAACAGTCCGGGAGGCAGATGGTGACTCCTTCCAGGTTCCCTCTCTGCTCCAGGGAGGGAGTAAACTGTGCTAGATCTAGATCCAATGCAGTTCATACAGCCGGTACAGTGGGGAGTGTAGGTAGGGCTGCATCCAGTCTCTGTCCTGTTATGTCCTGTTCCATCCAACCATAAGAGGAGGAAAATTAATATCTCTGCTTCCACTCTCATGCGTCTACCTGCGATGTAGGTAGCTGTTGCAGAGGTACAACAGGGTACTGTACATCCCCATAGGTCCGTGATTTGCTGAGCTAAGCCCAATTTAGCTCATTGTACCACAGCTGCTACAATAATACAATAGCTAGATGACAGATGTGTGTGCTAAAGCCCTTACCGCAATTACTTTTTTAAAGTGGCTGGCTTACATTTTTCTGTTTATTAATGTAAACTAATTATAACATGCTTTTAGGTGACAGTTAATACTTATAGTGTAGAGATATATTTCTCTCTCTATATTTTTAAGGAAACTTCTTTGAAGATAGTTTGGCAGTATGTTTGTCTAGAAAGCAGTAAGTGTTTTTATTAATAATATTAATCTATTGAAGGTCTTTTTGGTGCTTTCAAATTTACCGTTGTACTTAATCTAAACAAAATCCGTGATGGCTCCTAAATAATGGAACCTGTGATTAAGAACAAAAGCGTTCAGACAAGAACGAAACCTTGTGCTTTGATAAAAATCCTTCCTTGTCCTTTTGATAAGAAATCATGGCACTACAATACTTTATATTCACCATGATTAGCCAGAGTGTAATTACAAAGTAAAGATAACATCCTAGAGGTATACATTTAAAAAAATGTGTTACCCTTTTTCAATATCGCTTGTGCATTTTATAATAACCCCTTTTGCTTTAATACTCTTATGATTGCATAATAAGATTTAGCAGTTCTGAAAGTCAGTACTTGTTATAAATATTTGTTATCAAAGACACAATAGTTATTTTATGATGTTCCCTGAGTAAACACATGTAGTAACCTTGTGCAGCAACACCAGGAAGTAGATAGTGACTCATTTTCACTGCAGTGTTTGCTTGAGGAATAATTTGAGTGTTCCCCTAAACTGACTTCAGTCAACACAGAAATATCACCAGCTTAAGTTAAGTGGTGCTTTAAATTCAAGATAGTTGCCTTCTCGGGAGATATGAGTTGAAGTTTGCATGCTGCTGATGCTCAAGCAGTAATGCAGTGGGGATGCATCTATTCTGTGTAGCTAATACAGGCACAGTGAGCAGCTCAAATACTTTTGCAGTGTTACCACTCTCACTCAAACTAAGCTAACTCGAGAGGAGTTTACTTAAGGGGAGACTCCTCATTCTAACTCAGCCATGAAGGTATATCTTGAGAGTCACAGTCTGGTTCATTGTTCTCCCTTTGCTCCATGAGGATGTAATCTGTGCCAGCCCTATACCTAGACCACTTCCCCTTGTAAGGGGGAGCCAGGGCTCTGCCTACTCCTCACCCCTGCCTGCACTGGGGCAGTGCAGCAAATCCTTTCTAGACTAGACAAGGCCTAAGGATGTTGTACTATATGAATCAATTAGATTTAAGGCCAATCTTCTGCTCATGTAAATAGGCATACCTGTATATCTGGCCATTTGACTTCTGCTGATAGAAGTGCAAATGTACAAGTAACATTACACATATGGAGTGATCAAGTCCAGATTTGCCCATGGTTTGGGCTGACATATGATGGACATGGTATAAAAATATATACTGAGGGATGGAGATAGGAAAGAAGGGCTTTTACCATTGAACAAATAAGAAGGGTTTGTACCATTGAAAGAAGAGACCAGATTATTTCAGTGAAAAATTGGAAATGTCTTCATCCATATACATTCCCTGGATATCTGGTTCAGAAAATCAGGAATGCATTAGCATTTAAAAACCAATCCTAATAAAAAAGGAAAAGTTACAACAATACCACAGTTCCAGGACTCATTACTGAACTTCACAAAAGAAACAAAAAAGCTTGGAAACCTTAATTTCTTAACTGCCTCCTTCGCAATGGTATAATTCCCAGTGCATTGGGTTATTTTACCTTGAACATAAATTTTCTCATTAGCTTATTTATCTTTTGCTGTGTCACTGTATCTTTCTTTAGCTTCAAGCAAGTCTGAAACTCTTATTGCTACTTCTCTGACCTGTACACATAAGCGTTATGAGTTGGTGCAGATGATGTATTTTGGTCTTTGCTGGGTTATTTTTTCTTATATGGTTATTTATTCTTGATTAATTGAAAAAATATATGAATATTTCATACACTTTTTGTGCAAATGATTGAAATATTTGGGTTACACTGATGTGACTTTAAAGTTGGTCTATGTAAATTGCATAGTTCCAGTAATTTACATCATCTTATTAGTATCTTTTATAAGATTACATTTTATTGTAATACAGTACTTTCTATGGTAATAGAGTTGTCACCATTCAGGGTATGGAATAACATGTATGGATATTAAAATAACTGGTTTGGTATTGTCCCCCTTGCAGTTTCATGATTTGTAATAACCTGCTCATTAAATGGTTTTATAATAACTATATTAGTACTAACATAAATGTATGCTTTCAGGAATGAACTATCCTTATAAGATGTAACAACATGACCTATTATTTCTGAATTACTCCAAGTCTCCATCTGGTACACTTTATCAAAGAGAGAGTTCAAATTATGGGCCTGATCATGTAGCTGTCATGACATGAATAGTCTCACTGACTATAGACAGATATAAACTGGAATACTTGACTAACAGGGATATATGTTAGTAAAATAGTGAGTGGTCAGCATGAACTGGACTTGTTTAGTCTGCAAAAGAGAAGAGTGAGGGGGGATTTGATAGCGGCCTTTAACTACCTGAAAGGGGGTTCCAGGGAGGATGGGGCTAGGCTGTTCTCGGTGGTGGCAGATGACAGAACAAGGAGCAACGGTCTCAAGTTGCAGGGCGGGAGGTCTAGGTTGGACATTAGGAAAAAGTTTTTTACTAGGAGGGTGGTGAAGCACTGGAATAGGTTACCTAGGGAGGTGGTGGAATCTCCATCCTTAGAGGTTTTTAAGCTGAGGCTTGACAAAGCCCTGGTTGGGATGATATAGCTGAGGTTAGTCCTGCTTTGAGCAGGGGGTTGGACTAGATGACCTCCTGAGGTCCCTTCCAACTCTAATATTCTATGATTCTATGATAGCCCTTGGTAAATTAAATCTTCTCTTTATCCGCACAAGGCAGTTCAAGTTTCCTTGTGTATTTCGGCCAGCAACTGTAGTCTCCTAATCAGAAGGGGAACACTTCTGGATTGTAATGGTGCTTCGGTCTTTTTGATATTATTAATTGGGATGTCAATGGTGTTTTAGGTCCTCTTTTCACTGCCACCACATTTGACTACTGCAATCTGTTTCATAATGGTTTACTCCTCAAGGGCCCAACTCAAATCCCATTCAAGCTAATGGGAGGGGAGTTGGCAAGGTCAACCTACTTGTACTCAGAGGGAATTATCCAGTCACCGTAAGACATATAGCCCTGGTCTACACTATAGGATTTCTTTGGTATAACAATATCACTCAGGGATGTGAATAATCCAAACCCCTGAGCGACATAAACTATACCAATGTAAGTGCCAGTATAGACAGTGCTATGTCAGTGGGAGAGCTTCTCCCACTGACAGCTACTGCCTCTCCCACAGGTGGATTAACTACATCGACGGGAGAGCTCTCTCCTATCAGCGCCAAGTGTCTTCTTTAAAGTGCTAGAGCAGTGCAGCTGCATCATAGACTACATGTTAGGAAAGAAAAGTAGAATAAATAAAAGGAAACTTCCATTAGGCTTTGAATACAGAAGACTCAAGATTCTGGACTTGTCTCACCAGCGAGCTTTTCCCACCAGCTCTGTATTTGGCATCTTGAATACTCATATGGTTTAGGATTGTGGGCTAGAACACTGGACTTGTTTCTTTCTGTTCCCACTGCCACTCATGCTTGGTGGAGTCTCCCCTGTCCAAAATGCTGAAGCAGAAGGAGAACAAGTTTAATCAATTGGAGCCTATAGTCAGGCAGCCAGTTGACCTCCAAATATTTCAAGAGATTGATTAACTGCATCCAAGTGAGTATGTCTACTGGGTGATTCTTAAAGTTTTATAACTGTTTACATCCGAAAGCCCGTCCAGCGCAGAGTCAGAGGAACAAAATGGTCAAAAAGAAAATTGTGGCTTCACCACAGACAGCATATTGCAAGCCAAGTAATCAAAAGAGTGGATATTATCTTCAAGTTTGGAGTTATCAAAGTTTTTCTGAAAGGTTACGACCATCTCAACATCTACTAGTCAATACTATTTATTTCTGCTACACTGCATATGATTCTCATCAGGGTTATGTTATTACTTCAGTACTTAAATAAACCTATCCCATCTGGTTGTTCATATTAGCAAGTATGCTTACAGTATGCTGGATTTCAATCTCCCACAGGACTCTAAGGGTCAGTAAGTGGAGGTGAATTTAGTTTGGGATTTTGAACCCTCAGGCAAGTTAAAGATAGACATGAACTCTTTGCAAATCAGGGATACTACAAGATCCGAGGATTTGGGAAGCCACAGATATTTTAGCAGGCACCAACACATAGTTTAGGATTTTAGTGCAAATATGATATTTGATATAATAGGAAGAGGAACTTTTAAGGAATTATTTGCAAACCAAAAAATGTGTATTTGGGGAGCAAGAGTGTTAAATCTTATTAAATTGGATCTTTGGTAGCTCCCCAGACCACAGATTTTATCTGGAACACTGCCATTTGGTTTAAAGCTTGAGACTCTGAATATATAACACAACTCAGTCACTGACCCTTTGGCTTAGACCATTTTAGTTTAGACACCTCTACTATGTTGAAGAGCTGGCACTGATCCAGGCTTACCTTTTTCCATGGATGAGTCAGTGACTTCAATTCTGTTCCCAGACTGTCTCCTAACTCTCCCTGATGACACCCTCTGGCCTCTGATAGTCTTCTGATCTAGGGATATCTTTGTTCCCCTAAGGGTATTGTTGGAACTCCTGAAGACATCAAAGGATAAAGACCTGGAGCAGGAAGGTCCTGGAATGTTTTTGTTTTGTTTTGTTTGTTAGGGACAAGGCAGTTGTTGGTGTGAGGGAAGGAGACAAGGGGTTTAAGACATAGTCACAAATTTCTGCTTTTGTTTGTGATTAACTCTTTACTGCCCTCGTCCATGGTTTGTGAACAGAACAAACTTTAATCCTAAACTCTGTTAACATATGGACATTTTCAGAATTGGTCAACATTATTTATTCAAAAAGATTAAATTAAAAATGGCTTTTTTCTTAAAATGGACAATTCATGGGGAAACATCTGCTTTCCAGTACATTTTTGGGAGGGAGAGTTAATTGAAAAACTGAAAATTTGAATACATTTCAGTGAAAATTTTTAGTAACCTGCCCAATTTTTGCCCAACTGGCCAACATTTTTCAGTTGCTGAAAACCAAAATTAATTTAGTTTTTGTTCTTTCATCAAAAACTTGGAAAAAATGTAGAAATTCGTTTGTTTTCATTAAAATTTTTCATGGGGAAAAATACCATACCCCAATAAACTCTATAAAATTGTTCAGTCAGAAGACATTCAAGTTTGCACTGAGAAATGGAAAGTTTGAACAGGTTCTTCATATATATGAACCGGTTCAAAGCAGCAGACAAAGGAGCTGATAGAAAACACTTGAACAAAGCTGAGGAGAACATGTTGTGTGCAACAATCCTGATTTAGTGGAGAAATGGACTAGAAGATCTAACACATTAAATGTTTAGCATTTCTATGGCTGAGTGAAGCCTTAGAAATGGAAAGACAACAGAGGCAAAATAGGCAGTTGAGGGAAAAGTAGATAGAAAATTATCAACAGAATATCAGGTATCTGAGTTTCTAGGGTTTGCCATTTGTATAGTCATTCACACCCATGCAATATGGGTGCAAATTGCTACCAAATTTTGAATGGTATAATTTTTGTAACTATTTTGTACTGCCTGTGCACAAATGCAAATGACTACATTACTTAGATTTTCAGCTCTTTGGAGCTGGGATTATCTTTGTGTTCTATGTTTATAAAGTGCCTATCACAATAGGGTCCTGACTGGGACTCCCAGGTGCTATTATAATACACATAATAAATAATGATAATCATAACTAATAGGTGTAGTATCATGACTGAGAATTCAAAATACTACCCTGCCTTGATACAAGTGTAAAACT
Source organism: Emydura macquarii macquarii (assembly GCF_026122565.2). NCBI lineage: Eukaryota > Metazoa > Chordata > Testudines > Chelidae > Emydura > Emydura macquarii. The sequence continues at coordinate 10,107,814 of NW_027131283.1, forward strand.
GGCTATTAAATAGTTAATAGGAATCATGTGGCTAAATCACTATGGAACATTTTGAAAATGTTCCTACTGTGTGTTAAGTTGCTACTCCTCTTATATTATGCATTGTTCAGATGCCTCAACCCACAAGCTTTTCGCTAACTCCTTTGAGGATCAGGCTCTGTTTTTATCGACTCTACAATTTGGTTCATGGAAAATTCATTATTTTCACAGCTCTGTTCCTGAGTCTAGCAAGTCTGGAAGTTGGTTTTGATAAAGACGTAAGCATATGGTTTTCTTTGAAAATACAACCTGCCTCTTGGTAGCCCAGAAAGTCTTCAGAGGAAGTGAATTTTACTCCTGTTTGCTATCTGATGTGTGAGTGGAGAGCTTTGATTTAAGTTTCTCTGCGAAACCCTTATGGTTCACTCTGCAAGAAAACTGTTTTACTGGCACTAATTTGGGAAGGGGAACTTCTGCCTCGTACTGTTTACAAGTTACATTTTTTCAAAGATGGCTTAGCAAATGAATAAAAGATGGTAAAACAATCTTGTGATAATTTTACAGCAGATGAGAGCGTACTTAGGCAGGGTTTACCCAGTTTATCACGGTGGGATTCTATTTACCCTCTGTCTCCCTGCCATGTTTCAGGACTAGCTGTACCTCCGACCTCCTGTCTGTATGTATCCAAGAGCACCCCTCTCAAAGCCTCAGGCTTGCGCCTTTACTTCACTGAGATGAAATCCCATGATTCTCCCACTCTTGGATCAGGGTACTAGGCTACAGCCCCCCAGGTGCCAACCGCTCTTGCACCTGCTGTTCCTCTCTCTGAGAGCTGTGACCAGCTGTGAACATAGTGACCCAAAACCACCTCCTTAAAACAAAACATTAGTTCATTTTAACAGCAGGAACACAGCATAACAAGAGAAAAAGATGAAATCAACAGAAGGCCAACCCACTGTCTGGCCATCCCAAAACAGGCAGGCCATTCTTCTGGTTTTAAGTCAGACATTCATGTTTTTAAATGGTTTGTCCCCTGTCTGGTACTGAGACTATACCAGACATGGTTTTGTCTAATGTTGTGGATGGGGGATGCCATTTTAAAGTGTATGCTGCCCCGCCCCCACCAGTGTGACCTTGCAGACGTCACGCTGGAATGTCATGGGCCTGCCCCCACCCAGAAATACCAGAATGTCCGGTGTTCTGGGGATGCATGAGTGACCACCCTTTCCTGAAAAGGAGACATAGGCAGACTAAGTTTCCTACGGACACCCAAGTCTCTTGAGGTCTGGGGTGCAGTTTCTCCTCCTTAAACATCTGCTAGAGAGTGTCTGTCTTTAAACGCCTCTAAATTCTTTTTAACACCCCCTGCCCTTAAGGGGCTCCACCTGGAGACTTGTCTGGCAGGCCCAGGAAGGGACCAAGGCAGAGTATCAAAGTAAATGTCTCTTCATTGTTTGCCTGAAGATATGAATATCAGGAACCACCCAGCATTTCCTGACAAACCTGATAATGAATTGACACAGTACATGCACCAAGTAACCAACACAATAACGTGATCAAGAAACATCATTCATAAATTATTACAGGTAGCTCCAAATCCATCACACCCCCTATTATTGGTATTATTACTGATCCCATATTACACATTTCTATCAGCAGTATGGAGTCCTGTCAAATCTCAAGCTTTTTATTATGTTATTTTTTATAGTTTATAATTTTTTATTATTCTTTATCTTGTGATATTTAGTGTTTTCCTTAATGCCCCAGCTCTGGGAGTTCTGTGATTTACATGAAACACTCAGCTTTCACTTTTTTAAAAAAAGAGTAAGTTTCTAACCCTCCTTGTTGCAGGAAAGCATGAACACTGTATACCGGAAGAGAAATAAAAATAATCCAAAATCGATTACTTTTAAAAATCTCATAATTCTTAAACCAAACTTGTGATTTTTTTTTTTCTGGATCAAATCCAAGGTTTTGGAATTCTTGGGGCTGGCCACCCTTTTGGTACCATCAGGGGGTATTCAGAGGAGCAGTTTTGCTGCTGCTGCTGACCCCTGAGTAACCTGGCCTCTGTATCTGAAAGTGTCTCTTCCATCATGTTTGAATGGGCATAAATGAGTTCTCTCATTTCTGCTTTTAACCTAAGGTCTGCAAGAACCCTTTTTTATTGTCAAAGGTATAACTGGCTTTTTAATGGATCAGATTGTTGGCTTTCCGAAACTAATGATCCCATATAGCTAAAATGCAGACAATTAAATAAGGTGTTTAATTTAACTACACCTCCGCGTCAGGCTCTGAAAAACAATCACACCACATTGCATAAAATGGCTAATGTAATCGATACCACCTGATCCGGGATGTGACATCCTCAAGCAGAATCTATTAATTTTTCAGTGAGATCCTACAACTGTTATAATTCACAGATTTGTACATCAGTGATGAGAAAGACTTTATCTTTAAGGTCATGTAGTCTATTTCCTCCCCCTCCACATGTGTTTTTTTTTCTTTACTGTGTATTTTTCAGTGCTTTGTCCAGCCTAGTTTTAAATGTTCCAATATTAATTAGAATTCCATCAACATGATTACGGAATAGTGGGCCAGCTGTGCAGCTCATACTGAACTGGCTTCGTTCCATTGAAGTCATTTGAGCTATACTAGTTTTCACCAGCTGAGGATCTGGCCCTCTGTAAAAGGGTTACGGTTCTCTTCTAATGTAGAAAAAAGAAAAAAAGGCACTTTGGACTTAGCATTAACTGACTCTTTGCTTTCTAAAATCCAATATTATCCTATCAGCAGCTGGACTACTTCACTTTCATTTCCCTCTGTTCCAGACATCTTTCTGGGACTCTCCAGCCATTACAAGACTTGTAAGCAAACAGATGGGCAGCTCCAGAGAAAAATCCCCAGGGATCTCTCTGTGTCACAGGTAGTGGTTTAAACCTGACTCTATGCACAGCTATTAGGGTGCAATATCTCACCAACAGCACATAGCCTATCAGGCATAGCCCAGGCCCTCCTAGATCACATTTCCTGATTTTAATGGATACCAGGTAGTGCTGTTTATATTATCCTGTTTGTCTTGTCCCCTTACTCCCAGGCACTTTTACGTCACAGAGCTAAGAGATTTTTGGTAAACCTTTTAAGTAGAGCCTGAAAGTATAGCATGAGCCTTTGTACTTGTAAGTCTATGCAGAGAATCCTAAGCTTGTTATTAGTATAATAGTCCTGACAGCAATAAAGCCTCCCACCTGCTCCTCCGTGGAAGGATGCATTGACTCAGTAACAATTAGCATCAATTATGGCAGAGCTCATTGAGAACTGCAGGCCAAGCCCTCTTAGACTGCAGGTGCAGGATTATCCCCATGACCTTTTACTACAAGAGCGTGCACTGACGATGAGAGTGGGAGGCAGTCAGAAGGAAATCTCATGCCCGTTCATCTCCTTTAAGAATTATTGGAGAGCATTAACTATTCATGTCAATTCCAGAGTACTGAGATTAGCTCCGGGAAGCCACATGGAAAGCAAACTATCTCTTCCAGGCTCTCGCTTGCTCTGCTGGGTGCTCCTATGTTCGTACATCCTTTTATTTCTGGCTATCTGCATTCTTGCTGCAGAAGAAAGCAAATTCATAATGTTATCAGTGAATGAAAACAGAACAAAAAAAAAAAAAGCCCCACAGTTGTCTGACTGAGTGGCAGGCAATGACATGCATATAATATGTGCTTTTAGGTGCAAATGCGATCCCAGTTCTTGCTTTCGTTTCGATGTGTGCTGACTAGCAGTCATTCATTAAGTGAGGTAACACAGCACTAGAGATACCACAAATAATATAGGTAATAGGCAGGTATTGCCCTGCAATTATGGATAGTTTACATGATAGTTCAAGCGCCTGCCTCTCTAACAAAAACTGAATTACAGAAAAAGGCAAGCTTTTTGACAATAACGTGCCAATTTTTTTTAAAGAAGAAAATATGGGAGTTTCTTCTTTAAGTTTAAGCCTTGTTCATTGTTAATTAAGCCTTTGAAATAATGATAAATCAGAGTTCTTGTTATGGACAAATGGCAGGACTCAAATAATAATTCACATATTGGATTATGCATGTAAAAATATTATCAGTCCCTGCTCAAAAAAGGCCACAAAAGAAAATAATCAAATAAACCCACTAGAGATGGATCGGAAAAATCACATGACAATTTTAAGCTAACACTTAACAAAAAGAACAGCAGAGAAAGAAGAATGGTATGGAAAGAAAACAATAAAGTACCTAAAAGTCTATCAATATTCAGGATGCAATGACAGAGCAGGAATATCAGCATCTGAATCTATTTCTTCCCTTTCAGAAAATAGATTCTAGTTTTAGCATCATTAACATGAGGCATCGTGTTATTAGCTTTAATTAGCATAATCAAAGAAAATATAATTATAGTCAAGGATTTTAAAAGTGACTAGTGATTTTGGGTGCTTTAATACTCGGGTGCTCTGCCTAAAACACTTTATAGGGACTTGATTTTCAAAAAGGTGCTGAGCACTTACCTCTGGAAATCAGAGCCCCTTAAAGGTGTCCCAAGTTGAAGAATCCCAAACTGAAGCAGTGGATAGCACTAGTCACCTACAAGTGGCCCTTAAACTTTTTTAACTGAAGTTTGGTGGGAAATACCACTATGGTCTGGAAACTCAGAGAGATGAATTTTGAATATAAGGTAAGTGCCCTGTACATCAGTTATGATTTATTACAGAAAGGTCGGGGATAATTGAAATTTTAGTTTTCCAAAACTGTAAACTGCCTTTCTATTTCCAGAACTCATTAATTATTCAATCTTTATTCTATGATATTGCAAAAGTACCTATTACACTTCTAGCGACAGTAGAAATTGAAGTGTTTGGGGAAATTAAATGTTTTTTCAGTAAGGCTATGAATAAACAGAGGAGTATCAGTTGGAGAGGTATGTGAATAACTGGATTTTTGGTTCAGTGGTGAAACTGAAAAATCTGAACAAAAATTTAGTTCATTTTGAACCAAAACTGATTTTTTGGTTTGTTTGTTTGTTTCTTTCTTCTGGCCAAAAAAAAATTGTCTGGTTCAGATTGAATGTTTTGAATATTGATTCAAAATGACATTTTGAACTGAAATGTCAATTTGAAATGACATTTTCAAAAAAAAAATGTTGTTTCAAATTGACATTTCACTCTGAAAATGTCATTTCAAATTGACATTTTGTTTTGAACCATTTTGACATTTTCAAAACAAACTGTTTAGATGTTTCTGAAATTTTTGTTTTCATGGGTATTTTACAAGTGAATCTATTCACCAGATTCAACCCAAATTCTCTATTGGGCATGCACTCTGAGTGGCTAGTCCTTCCCACAGCTTATGTTGCCACAGCTGCATTCTATTTTTAATGTGTTAGCTCAATGAGAGCTAGTGCAAATATGTCTCCTCAAGATGGTAATCACACCCCCAGCATGAAGTGTACACATACTCACAGTGTATCGTCCCAAGAGTCAAAACTTGTTCGCACACTAAGAAAAAAAACATGAAAAGCTATGTGTAACAGGGCCACCTGGTGATACCAGCCATAGCAATGTAAAGGATCTTGCTATGAATAGATTAAAAATAGTCTTCCAGGTTAGCTAGGAAGAGTCTGATGACAGCAGCAACCAGTTGCTCTTGGCAATGACTGGGGCTTTTAATTCCTCCTTGCAGCAACCTCTACATCATTTTAGCAGGGCTTGGTGGTAGCAATCCTCACTAGTTCCTCAATAATGTTATTTTCTGTGCCAGATGGAGAATTAGAGCAGCAACGGCAAAGAGCAGGAGGTACAGCCAGAGCTAGAGTTCTTGTGCAGCTCATCCCAGTGACATGACTTCCTTGGAGCTGGGCTGGATCTAGAACCAGGTGGAGAATGGTAGCAGGAAAGGCCAAGAACATGTGTCATCAAGGTGAAACATGATTAAAGCAGCACTGTGCAGGTACAGTTTTAATGAGCAACTACCAGCCTGATTATATTCTCACTTATGCACATGTAAATCAGAAGTAACTTTGAAGCCAAAGAAAATACACTGGTATAAAAATGCCATAAGCAGGAGGAGAACCAACGCCAATATGCTAATTGAGTTGGAAAAGTTTTGTTCATGCATTATCTTGTAAAATTGTACAATGTAGGACTGGAAAATACAGTGAACACCAATATAAAAATCAACATTCTCCTGCACTTTGAACAGGACATTGCACAGTTCCTACTAGAACCCTGCATACGTTTCTGTTGAATGGAATCCAGCTCTTTCCTCTCTAAAAAATCAGTAAACTCTTTGAAATTAATATAGTTAAAAATACAATGTGAACAAAAACTAATTGTTGAAGTACTGTTCAAAGTAAAAAAAGAGGGAATTGAGTGGAGAAAAGAATGCTGTAATGTTTACCACAGTACATCAAAGATCCACTTCCAGAAATCTGAACAAAAAAAAAACCAAGAAAAAAACAAGGACTTTATAGGAAACCTAAAACAATTCAATGTGAGCCATTGTTCATATCCATTCAGCTGGCTCAGTTTACACATCTACAGAGCATGCTGGAGAGGTTATGTGAGTATATTCTGGGAGGAGGGGGTAACCCAGGAGGCACATTATTTCAGCACAGGTGTAGCTACATTTCCTGGTGTAGGGGGATATCATTTGAATTTCCCACGTCAGTGGGGGTGAATCATGTCTCTTGACCATCCCTAAAGGCCTTAAAGGCCAAACTCTGAGGTCTTTACTCAGTGTTTACTGATTCCTTAGTCAAAATGTAACTTAGTTTCTTATAGGAGTTTTGTCTGAGTAAGGATGTCAGAAAGTAGTCCGTGGCTAATAATATGAATCGCTGCTAAATTCCTGATCTAAACTTGTAAATACTTTATAGGTGAAATCCTGGCCCTATTGAAGTCATTGGCAAAACTCCCATGGACTTTAATGGACTGGAATTTCACTATATAATATAATATAATTAATACAATTAATTAATTATATACTAAATGAAAAGTGTCAATGTAAACCTCCCCCTTGGTTTGTATGCACCCCCAAGGGTATGCTAGATTTCTTTGGAGTTAGCCAGTCCTGCCTATATATGTATATATAGGGCATATATATGTAAGTAATCATTTCCTAAACTAGTTGCTAATACAACACTGGAAGACATCAATTTTACACATACCACATTCCACTTTTTGCTTTACATAAAAAGGGGGAAAATAGACCTGGAATGTATTTTCACTTTATTGCTTTGAGAACTGCAGAACCAGGTGGTTTCAGATTGTTATAAGAAACTTCTTGAGTTAAAGATGTTGAAATCAATTCCTCAAATGTGAGTTTGGAAGTGGAGGTTTGGTTATTCATTAGAGACAAAAGAGCTGAGTTTTGTTTTATTTGTTTGGTTTAAGTGGTATTCATTACATCCTTCCTGTTTGCCTTTGAATAAATTTATTGGCTCTAGAGTAGGTGTTTCATGACCAAAATAATTCAAGAGTTTAGTAATCCATTCAGAATAGATATCCCTTAATAAAATTAGAATTTTGCAACACTTTGCAGGCTATACTTATTTCCCATCATTATAAATTAAATCCAAGGGCCTAAATGTCCTAAATTCGTGAACTGCTATAATTATACTTTTATAAGCATAGTTTATGTCCATAAAGGCAGCACAGTTGTTATCACTACTACTGTCCAAGATCATTTCTGACATTTCATGACTCTGAGTAGTAAATCTAACCACTGCATGATTCTAATTATTTTCAGTGGCCACAGGAAAATAAAATTTCCCTTTGTTTAATGGTGTTCCTTGTGTAATCAGTCCAGGAACTATGTAAAGCCCAGCAGTTTGCTTCAAAGGGGTTAGAGCAAACATTTTATTTAGTTTTGATCTTTGAGTTTTCATTGGAGTTTCAGGTTAAAATGAATTCAGAATCTCAAAGAAACGCTTTGTGTAAGCCAACAAATTTTGCCTGATTTAGCTCCAAAACCATGAATTTTAAATGACAGTGAAAACCACACATCATCAGAGGATTGTTTGAAACTGGGTCTGTTTTCATTCCAAGGCATGTGAACGTTAGCAACCCTTTTCATGAACGTAGTCTGAGTTGTGAATTTATCTTGAAACCGGAAACTAGCTGAGAATTGCATGAACTGCGGTTTAGTGAAAACATTTCATATTTCTATTCTATTCTATTCTATATAGGTTCTTATGTCATGCTCATCGCCATATTTTCTGAACAATTTCCAGTAGTGTATTAAGCATCTGACATATGTTGTTTGTTATCTCAAACAGAGTAAGGGCTTTGTTGTTGTTTTTTAAATATATATTTGTATTCCTATGTGTTTATTTTAAAGGTGAGGTTACAGAAATGCACTTGTCACTTCAAATGGAAGACGGCCTACATCTACAGTCTACCTTTGTTGGTTCCTCATGCATTACCATTTATTAGTAACTGTGGCTGTTTCCAGCAGGATATTCTCAGAGCCCAGTATTGCATAAACTATACAGGAAATTCATGCTGTTTTCTGTGTTCAGTGACTTTGGGATTAGACCTTGTGTAGATTATTTTGACTGCCCAGTTATTGTCTGAGTCATTGGAAAGCCATGCTCTGGAAAATCTTTTCTCTAGTATTAATTTTTATGACATACACAAAAATGACACTTTTAGCATTTCCTAGCAGTATTGGCCACTTTTGGTTGATGTTCTGCAAGATTTTCTCCTATTTGATGAGATTATGAAATAGCCTCATTCCCTTCAACTAACTGCTCAGTCTTTTCTCTACCTTGCTTGTGGAGAGGGGCCCAATAACAAAATTATCTCTGCAGTTCCCCTAGCTGCTACCTTGCAGGGATAAAAAGATCTTGTGGCACATTTCCACTCCCAAGAAGAAAGGAAAGGGGAAATGACATCTCCAGGGAGAAGAAATGAAAGCTAGAAGAGATGGGGCAGGAGTTGAAACAATGCAAAATGTGGTGATTTAAGACTAGGAAAGAATGAATGAATGAGGACATAAATAATAAAGACATAAATAATGTACAGATTAGGTTGTCACTGTGATTTAAACGTGTGTCATGAGAATTTGTGTAAAACCTAATGCAGACTTTTACATAGATTTTTTTTTTTTAATTGTAGCAGAATTTAGAACAAAACTTCTGGAGAATATGTAAAATATTTGCCAGTGCCCCAGTCTACTATTATTAATTCATTTATTTATATAGTGCTCTTACCGTACATGTCACTTTGCAGCAGGATAACTATGCTCACCCAGAACAGGTAATTGTCTAACAGCATTAGCTTATACGGAATAGATTAATAGATTTTAACACCAGAAGGGACCAAAATGATCATCTGGTCTGACCTCCTACATAACAGAGTCCATAGAACCTCATCAGTGATTTCTGTGTCAAGCCTGTAATTTCTGGCTGAATTATAACATCTCTTTCAGAAAGACATCCAATCTTGATTTAAAAACATCAAGTGATGGAGAAAACAATTTATCCTTAGATAAATTGTTCCAATAGTCAATTACTCTTAAAAATGTTGCACATTATTTCCAGTCTGAATTTGTCTAGCTTCAGCTTTCAGCCACTGGATCTTATTATACCTTTTTCTGCTAGATTAAAGAGCCTTATCAGAACTCTTTCCTCCCATATAAATGCTTTTAGACCATGCTCAAGTCACCTCCTAGTTTTCTCTTAGTTAGGCTAAATTGATTTAACTTTAATCTCACAATGTATAAGCCAGGTTCATCTGACCTTCAATCATTGCATTATGTCTTTTTCTAAACCTTTTCTAATTTGTCAACATCATTTGTAAAGTGTAGACACCAGAACTGGACAGAGTTTTCCTTTAATGGTCTCAATAAATTGTGTATACAATGATAATAACACCTTCCTGCTTCTCCTCAATATTTTCTACTGCTTATACAGGCAAGGATTGCATTTGCTTAGCCACTGCTTTGCATTGGGAGCTCATGTTCTGTTAGATAGTTACCATGACCCCTCACTTTACTGCTTTCCAAAGTGCAGTTTTCTATCTTATGAGTGTGACCTCCATTTTTGGTTCCTAGGTCTATGACCTTGTATTTAGCTATATAAAACACAGGTTTCTCAAGTGATTCCATCATACCACACAATCCAGATTATTCTCTAGAGCTGACTTGTCCTAATTATTTACCATGAATTGGGAAGAGCTGACTGGCAATAGACTGCAATGGCATCACCTCACACATCAAGCCTCAGCGCATTTTGAAGAGAATCACCTTACTTTGGAGGCTGAGAAATGGCAGAGGAGGAAGGAAAGTGTACAGCATCCTGGCCAGCAATTGTGCTCTCTCCAAGCAGCCACCTGTCATATATGTGGAAAAATCTGTAGAGCACGAATTGGACTCCTCAGCCATTTTAAGTCTTATCAATGACTTTCCCTCTGGCAGACATCATCCTTGTATTGAGGGATAGCTGACAATTTACCACTTCACTAATTTTGTGCCATCTACCATCTTTATCTACAGTTACTTTATGTTTTGTTCTGCAGCATTGATAAAGACAGTGAAAAGCACTGGGCTGAAAACAGATCTGTCTGAGACTCATCTAGAAACAGCCAATAGGATGATGATTCCCCATTTAGAATTATCTTTGATCTCTATCAATTAATCAGTATTTAATACATTTAATATGTGTTGCCTTGGTTACATATAGTGCAATTTTTTTAATCAGAATGTCACATAGTACTAAGTCAAATGCTTTACAGAATTCTAAATATATTATGTCAAAACTGTTACATTTATCAACCAAACTGTAATCTCCTCAGAAACCAATATCAAGTTGGACAAGACCTATTTTCCACAAAACCATATTGATTGGCATTAATTAGACTGTTCTCCTTTAATTCTTTACTGAACTATAAGTACAGTACTAAGCAGTAATAGAGTCACAGGTGATCGTTATAGGTGGACTAAATCACAGAACAAAAGGATTTAAAAGATACCTTTGAAGAAGGAGCATGCGGGAGATTATATACATACATTGGGATGCTGTTGTATGTATTAAGGCAGCAAGGAAGAAAGCCAAAGTCAGGAATGAGACAAAAGAGTCAGTCAGTCATAACACCTCTTCAGTTACAAACCTAGGCTCTGACCCTGCAAGGAACCCCATGTGAGGAGAATGCCTCTACTTGTGTGAAGTCCCACTAAATTCATGGGAGTGAATGAGATCAGAGGACTGAAGACAACTTCTGTCAGAAAGTAAGAACTTAGATGTTATTTTGATGGGTACAGGATAGATAGAGAAGTCAAAGAAGCAGAGGGGAGATAAAGGGCCTGACTCTCAATTCTCTTATATAGGTCTTACACTAGTGTTACTCCACTGACCTGAATGGAGTTAGTCCTGATTTACACAAGAGAAAGTGATAGAAGGATAGAGGGACAGATCTTCAGAAAACTGGCATAGCTCTACACACTTCAACAGTGGATCTATCCCCCAAATATTTACATTATTATTGATTGCAGATTCTGAGCATCTACTCCATCACCACAAATTTGATTGTCTTTATCTTTGCTTGGCTATTAAACCAGGTTCACATTCATCATCAGCAATTTGATTCTCTATATTGCCCTATTATTCACCTTAAAGATGGTCTCATTTCACTGTGCAGAAATTGCTGCACATTTTAACTTAGGCCTGGTCTACACTGGCTATGGATTTCGGTGGGAGTTGACGGGAGATATGCAAGCTATGTACAATAACTTGTGTATCTCCCATCGACTTCCTAATATCTACTTACTGCTGTGCCTCCAGTGCACTGCGCCAACACAGCACTACGCTACTTTCCAGGGTGAATTTATGGAATCGACTTCCAGGTTCAATTGAACGAGTCTTTACTGCCGCTCAATCGAACCCGCAAATCAATCCTGCACTGCTGGCTATGCCACCGTCAATAACTATCTGGAGGATGGGGTGGATTGCGCCCTCAGCAAGTTTGCAGATGGCACTAAGCTGTGGGGGGAGTGGTAGATATGCTGGAGGGTAGGGATAGGATACAGAGTGATCTAGACAAATCGGAGAGTTGGGCCAAAAGAAATTTAATGAGGTTCAACAAGGAGAAGTGCACAGTCCTGCACTAAGGATGGAAGAATCCCATGCACTGCTACAGACTAGGGACCGACTGGCTAAGCAGCAGGTCTGCAGAAAAGGATCTGGGGGTTACAGTGGACAAGAAGCTGAATATAAGTCAACAGTGTGACCTTGTTGCCAAGAAGGTTAATGGCATATTGGTCTGCATTAGTAGGAGCATTGCCAGCAGATTGAGGGAAGTGATTATTTCCCTCTACTCGGCACGAGTGAGGCCACATTTGGAGTACTGTGTCCAGTTTTTGGCCCCCCCACCACAAAAAATAGGTGTACAAATTAGAGACAGTCCAGCAGAGGGCAACGAAAATGATTAGGGGGCTGGGACACAAGACTTATGAGGAGAGGCTGAGGGAACTGGCTTGTTTAGTCTGCAGAAGAGAAGAATGAGGGAGGATTAGATAGCAGCCTTTAACTATCTGAAACGGGGGTTCCAAAGAGGATGGAGCTAGGCTGTTCTCAGTTATGGCAGATGACAGAACAAGGAACAATAGTCTCAAGTTGCAGTGGGGGAGGTCCAGGTTGGATATTAGACAAATCTTTTTCACTAGGAGGGTGATGAAGCACTGGAATGGATTACCTAGGGAGGTGGTGGAATCTCCATCCTTCATGGTTTTTAAGGTGCAGCTTGACAAAGCCCTGGCTAGAATGATTTAGTTGGGGTTGGTCTTTCTTTGAGCAGGGGTTGGACTAGATGACCTCCTGAGGTCCCTTCCAATCCTATTCTTCTATGATTCTATGAACTGGAGAATTGAAATAAAGTTTCATTTTGCTGCTAGGATTCCTGTGTGTCAGATGCTTATTATATAAATCATCCAATCACAAAAGAGAAACAATTTTGTACAACTTATGTTAATAATCAATACATCACAAATTTTGGGTGTTAAGGAATGAAGTGTTCATGAATGACCTACAGATAAAGAATTACTCACTGAAGAAATTTACAAATAAAACTGAACAAATAAATATGAGAATTTCGCAATTTACTGATGGATATTTCACAAAGGGGAAAAAAGACAAAATTCTTCAACTCAATTATTTTTCACAAATGAATTACCCATCAGTTGAACTCTGCTTTTTTTCTTTGAAATTATCAGTTACATTCCCCTTCATCACCTCTACAGCAACTGATTGGCCAATATGTGGGAGATTGAAGTGACCTCATTTTATGACCTTGTTGCCAGCTTTGCTGCTAAGGAAATGTAATGTCTAATTGTTTAATACATATTTGTCTATGCAGATAAACATGGGAATCTGACACATTTACTAAATATAATCCAATAAATCCATTTTTAATAAAAAGGGACTCACCTGTGAAGTTCTTTGCCAAAGTTTTCAAAAGTGACTGATTTTCGGTGCATCCATTTTGAAGGAGCTAATTTAAAGATGTTTCTTAAAGGAGTTTAATTTTCAGAAAGTGCTCAGAACCTGCTCACTGTAAAGCAGGTATTTAGTAAAGAATAAAACTTAAAACATTACCCAAATTGAAATGGGGCTTAAGCTCCTAAGTGACTTAGGCACTTTTGAAATGGGATTTATGATCATAAGTGAGTTGGGCCCTTTTGAAAATGTTATCCAAAGTGTCTCAAAACCTGAACACCTAAAAATAGAGGTACCCCAAATCAATAATCACTTTTGAAAATCTTGGCCTTGAACTTCTGAATTTTAAATATTCTGGGCAGGCCATAGGCAGGTTTACCTTTGCAGGTACATTTGTTTGTTTGTATGTTTGTTTGTTTGTTTTAAACATAGGAATGAGGCCAGAATAAGAAATTGAGCATGGTCTTAGAAAAACTGAATCATGTTATGCATCATGCGCTGCAACACTTTTAGACATAATGAAAGGGCAAGTTTCTGTCCAGCTGGGGAAGGAGGAGAAGTAAAAGAACACATTCTTTTTTAAGTATTGTCACATCAGCAATTGCAGATGGTATTTTTAAAATGCCATTATGCCAGCAACTTCTCTCTGCAATCTCATGTGCTGAAGGGCTGATAAAAAAGATCGCCAACCGATCTGGTTGGTAAAGTGGAAGCAAAGCCTAAATGTTGTAGGCTAAAGTCAAAAGATCAGATATTCAAATCTCTCTCATTCCTTATTTTTTAATCTACTCATGCAGAAAGATTTTCAGGTTTCAAAGCAGAAAGGAATGGAACTGAAGATGGATAATTCCCAAAATGATTCCAGAATTGAGAGGGAAGAAACTTGTCAGGTAAAAATAATTTCACAATGACAATTTGGTTGACTTATTATGTAAAAGTTGGTACAGTGCTGATGTCTGGTTTCTGGAGTTTTCCAAGAAGCATTATCTTCTTTCTGCTGCTTTCCTTCCCCCCTCAGATCTATAATTAATCGTTTTGGGTTGTCTCCAAGCTCACCTGCCTTTTGGACTATCTTGAAAACATGCTACCTCACACATGCCCCTTTCAGTTAGATGGGATAGTTGGAAGGGGTTGAACAAAATCATGAACAGTTAGAAATATCAATGTCTGTGATTAGCAGCAACTGGAGGTGGACCATTCACCACATCCCTTGCCTCTCTGTGTTTAAGCTGTGCTCAGTATGAGATAAGAGGTGAAGATTATAACTGGGTCATTCCAGTAACTCATGAATAGTTAATAACTATTTAGCTACTCTATCTTGAGTAGCTGTTGAAAAAATTATATTACTCCATAATAGTAAATTATCCATTGCCTCAGACAATTCCAAAAGGACAATGGACTGACGCCCACTTAAAAAAATAATTGTTAAAATAATACACTTCTGAAAAATATAAAACAAGACACTCACTCTGTTGAACAATGGGCAAGACAAAATATCTTCCCTTTGTGCAAGATACAGAAACTATATCAGAAACACATTTTGTTTAATGAATAAGGCAGATAAAATTAAAAAAACTAATGTGCCATGTTTTCTATGTACAGCCCTGTTAAATGAATGACCAATATAAAGAATGCAATGAGAAAAATGACATCCATATTGTTTTATGAGAGAACAGGACAGACAACAAAGGCTAAAGGCATCACACTTTCTTTCACCTATTGTGCTACAAACTGGGGGTGAATAATACTTGTTATTAGAACTCAACATAGGTATACCACATACAGGAGTGTGTCTGCATGGTCTAGATGCAGCACTATTAAACAAGAACCAATGGTCCATCTAACCCAGTATCCTGTCTTTTGACATTGGCCAATCCATCCCTGAAAGTCTGAGAGTCTACAGAAGTTCCAGAGGGGTAGCCGCGTTAGTCTGTATACAGCAAAAACAAGGAGAGTCCTGTAGCACTTTAAAAACTAACAAATTTAATTTCTTCAGGCATAAACTTTCATGGGCTTTAACCCACTTCGTCAGATGTAAGGAACAGAAATCAGATAGCAGGTATATATATACATATCCAAGTTTAAGTAACAACAATGGGGAAGTAGTTGAGGCCTATTCACAACCATTGATTAGGAGGTGAGAATGTGTGAAGAGTGACAATTACTTCTTGTAATGACATAACCATTCCAAGTCCCATAAGGAGCTCATTCACCTGCGCATCTACTAATGTAATATATGCCATCATATGCCAGCAATGCCCCTCTGCCATGTACATTGGCCAAACCGGACTGTCACTACGCAAAAGAATAAATGGACACAAATCAAACATAAAAAATGGTAACATCCATAAACTAGTCAGAGAGCTCTTCAATCTCCCAGGACACTCTGTAGCTGACTTGAAAGTTGCCATACTTCTACAAAAAAACTTCAAAAACAGACGTCAAAGAGAAACTGCAGAGCTGGAACTCATCTGCAAACTTGACACAATCAAACTGGGTCTAAATAAGGACTTGGAATGGTTATCTCATTACAAAAAGTAATTGTCACTGTTCACACATTCTCACCTCCTAATCAATGGTTGTGAATAGGCCTCAACTATTCCTACTGAATGGACTTTGCTTATATCTACTTTCCCCATTGTTGTTCCTTACCCTTGGATGTATATATACACCTGCTATCTGATTTCTATTCCTTACATCTGATGAAGTGGGTTACAGCCCACGGAAGCTTATGCCTGAAGAAATTCAATTTGTTAGTCTTTAAAGTGCTACAGGACTCTTGTTTTTTTAGAGTCTACAGACACTCAGAGCATCATGTTGCATCCATGACCATCCTGGCTAATAGCCACTGATGGATCTATTTTCCATCATGATGGACCTATCCTCCATGACTCTATAACTTCCAAATTCTACTCCTTGCTCTGCCACTGACTTGCTGTGTGACCACGGGCCAGTCACTTTGGGATAGATTTTCAACAGCATTTAGTCACTTAAAGATGCAGATAGGTGACTATGTGGATTTTTAAAAGAGCACAAGCAGGATAGTCTCCTAACTCCCACTGAAGTCACTGGGAGTGAGGCGCTTAACCTTGCAAATCCCACTAGGCTCCTGCCTACGTCCTTAGGCACCCAAATATGTTTGAAAATCTGCCCCTTAATTCTTCTGTGACTCCGTTTCGCCATCTGTAGACTGAGGAATGAAGTACTCACCTACCTGCCTCATAGGCTGTTATGAGGATTAATTAACCATGAAGGTGTTAACTCTTGAATAAATCAAGTGGTGGGCTGTGGGCTTGGAAGTTATTTATAGGTTAGGGGGAGAGAATCTGCCCTTAAAAACCATGGAAAGACAGTAGAGTCACTCTGCATCTGATGCTGCAGCCTCCTGATGACAAGAGGGTCTGTGGCTGGTAGGCCCGCTCTCTTGGGTCTACTGGCTACACCCCGGGTTTTAACTTCCACTCCTCCAAAGTATCCCTCTTGTGCTGCTGTGAATGAAACCCTGCACACATCAGGGAAGGAGCAGATTCCTTTGCAGGAGCTTCTTCTGTTCTGTCCCCTTCCCTTGAGCAGTGGAATCACACCAGTTTGATTGCCTTACATACCTGTGATGAGATGAGGCAGAATTTTCCCCTACATACTATTATTAGATTCTTCTTACTGCTTTTGTGACACTTACTGTAGTATGTTTTGTCCTAATATAACAAGCCACAATGTAGATTTTAGAGTGTAATTAAGTGAATGCCTACGGGGTATATTTATAGAACATATTAGAACTGCTGCAAAACTATAGATATAGACATTTCATTAATTATGGTAGTAAAAATAATAGCTCTGAATCTTCTCTCCCTTAGGCCATTGTAAATCAGCAGTATTGTAATGTAAAAGGAACCCCAGTCCCTATATGTTTTAAAAGCATCTGGGCTCTTTTGTTATCAGATTTTTTAAAAAATATTCAGGATACAAACATTTCTCTTTATCCTATAGGTAAGACTCTGTGGAAAAAGTGAAATATCAAATGGTGTTTAGATGTGGTGCAACGTGACACACAAGATCAAACAATGGGTTTTTAATGCATTTTAAAACATCAAACACAAGTCTAATTTAATTTGGTTTGGTTTTAGATTTTTGTACATGCTCCTTTATTTTTGGCCATACAAATTACAGCACAGCTTCACTGACATGCTAATTTGTGCTGTTTGGCAGACATCACCTGTTAGTAAACATTAGCTATTAGCTACAGAATACTCTTTATTTTATTTGGAGGAAAGGAGAGACTCTAGCTGACAGGAGCAACTGCAGAAGCAGCCAGAGCAGGGCCTGATGCGCTATGGGCAAGAGGATAAAATGGAGACCAGCCAGGACCGCCTTCACCCATAGACTCAGAAATGTACAGGGAAGACACTCCCCACAACATGCTCTGGGAAAACTAGGTGCCTAACCACCATCACCACCACAAGCCAGGAAAGAACCAGCCAGAGACTCCAGCTGGTAGAAACAGTTTCAGAAGCAGTCAAAGCAGGGACCTTCAGAGAACTTTCTACAGTGTTGACTGGACTGTGCTAGTTGTTTGCTCCAACTTCTCTGTCCACTCCCTCCACTCTAGCTCTTCACTTTAGCTTCATGTCACACCTGCCTCTCTGCCTCTCTTCTCATTGGTTCACATACAAGCTTAGAGAAAGGAAAAAAAGAAAGATCCCTAATTTACCCCAGCCCTTTGACTATTCCAAGTAAGAAAACAAACTGTGTGCACAAAAATTACATTAGGACCTCAGTTCAGTAAAGGAAATTTGTTAGTTAAATTGACTGAGGGGAAACTTTAACTTAGGTAATTTAGCAATAGTATTTTAAATTTTTTCTTAAATCTCATTTTCCAGCTCCAATATAGAAAGAAAGGCTCTAATCCTTGAAATGTTTTTACCTCATTTCACCTTAGAGTATTCTGTGTCCCCTTCCTTTCCCTTTATTCAAGAAGACAGTGAGATACTGCTTAATAGAATAGTCCCAGAATTCATTCTCTTTCTTTCTTTCTTTCTTTTATGCTACCTGAGGTCTTCTCCTGACTAAAACAGGAAATCTAGCTTTCAAGGATTCGGTTTCTCACCTCCATATGTGCCAGAAAAGTCACATGTGTTAAACTTAAAGCTGTGCAAAACTGCCAAGTTCAGCTTTGTCAATGTTCACAAACAAGAACCGATACACTTGCCAGAATTCAGTCATTTACTCCAGAGTGAAACTTCAGCATGTTCAACAAGCACAAATTTCACTATAAAAATGATGAAATTCAAAACTGAATTTTTATGAATTTGTCCCAGGCTGGACATTTTCAATGAAGCTGAAGGATTTATGGAGGAGAAGAGGGTGATGGAGCATAAACAGGAAATAGATGAAACCCTCTTTGTTTCTTGCACATTTAAAGATTTGGCTGGAAGAGAAAATTTCATTACATAGTTTAAGAACTCACAAGTTGTATTCATGCACTTGGACCTTTCCAAAAAGGACCACCCTTCAGAGAGCATTCCTTGACAACAACCTCATCGCGGTTGGGGAAGTGAACTCCCCTTTCTTTTGTGAGAAGTGGAATCAAACAAGGCTGAAATCACTGGAACATTTGAGAGGAATATTATATCCATACAAGAGGAAAATAGCATGACTGATATAGATTGTTTCTCCCTTGCTAGGAAAACGTCTGGCTAGCATCAGTGAAAAAAGGTATTTACAAACAAATCAAAAGCAAAGCACGTTGGAGAGTCTTTCAGTACTTGGCTGTTGTAAAAATTTTATTAGCGGTCGGCCTGTGCATCATTGAGGTCAAAACCATTTTATTTACTTAGGTCATGATGAATGCAAGGCAGCATCAAATGTAAGAAGTGTCAGTGCAAAGGCTATGCATTGAGTCCCTCTGCACCAGCTGCTGCTGCTGCTGCTGGTGTTTATATGTCTGGAACTATGTCCATTAAAGGACTATTTTCAAGGACGGGTTTCAATTTAAACTCTAAGGATTAATCAGTTGGGATACACAGAAAAAACTAAAATGCCATTTTAGTAAACAATCATTTTACAATCTGTAACCGTGGATAATGTCACCTTACTGTCACCATAGGCTATATAATGGACGTCTAGCAGCTGTAAGATTTTTCAGCAGCTTCTGAATGTTGTAACCCACTGTTGCAGTTTATCAGAAGTATCACCCAGAAGATCTTTTGTCTGATGGATGCAGCTCCTACAAACCAAGCCAATGGCTTCAAGAAAGAAAGAAAAGTGGCACTATTAATCATCCCATTTGGAATTTTTAAAAGCAGGCTGGAGATGCTCATGATAGACAGATACTGGAATGCTGCAATCTGCTGAATGCTGATGGGCCAAATGAAAAGCTGCCACTGGATCCTGACCCCAACCTTCCCTTCTATTTCCATTTAGGACTGAGGCTCAGAAGATAGACTGCTATGTGTGTTAAATGTTTAGTTAGCTTTCTGAGGTCAAATATTTTTTCCAAAGGTATTTTTGAGACCCCATAATTAATTTTCACTTGTAGATTATGAAGCCATATATGAGTCCTTATTTCCAGAAGTGAAAGGCTGGTGCATTAAAAATCCATTGTGCCACCTCACCTCTATTTCTTAACTAACACTTCACTCTTTTCTTTGTGCCCAATACCTCAAGTTGCTGAGCACCTCCTGGAAAAACCTTCGCTTCTATTGATACCAATAGAATTGGAGGGCAAGTAGTACCTCCTGAAAGGAACTCAGCATCCCATGGGATAGGGCCTTCATCTTGAAAACAAAAATAGTCTATCGGTTTGGTTTTCAACTATCTGAATCTTAAGCGCCCCAGCTGTGGGTGTAAATTCAATGTCTGGTTAAGAAAGAAATATCAGGAGGGTTTTTTTTTTTTTACCTCTGTTTATTCAAAAATCCCAAGGCTGTGTCATGAAAAATGCTTTCTTCAGCAATGACAGTTGTGCCTGATTAGTAGCAGAAGGTTCTTTAAAAGTCTACTTGACAATCTATAAGCCAAGTATTTGCCTTCAGGTTATCTACATTTGTCTACATTACTGAAGAACAAGTTCTCAGGAAACTATAAAAAGAGAAGCAAGGCATTTATGATTATTTTAAGAATATGTGTGTTGTGTCATGAGCGAGCCCAGTTTCATCTTCATAGATTCATAGATTTTAAGGCCAGAAGGGACAATTATGGTTATCTGATCTGACCTCTTGCAAAACACAGGCCAAATAACCTCACCCTATGCATTTTAAACATGGTATTTTTGTCCTTAAAATGAGTAACATTTTACTCAAACAAAAAGTAGCATTAACTTGACAGGGTGGTTAAAACAACTTCCATTGTTTGTTTTAGGGAAAACCATTCTTGAAATTAATAGGTATGCAACAGGCCAAATTCTTCTTTGGTGTAGTTGCAGTGAACTAGAATTATACCTGACACGAAATCAGCCTAGTGTTGTGGATTAAGGGGCACTGAAATACTATGGTATAGTTGCATACATTTCTGGCAGCTTTGGGGCTCTCATTGACTTCAGTGAGTATTTTGCATATTGTATTCCAAGACATATGATCCTGATATCACTGCATTTCACTTTTGACTGACAAAATAAACAAGGCAAGAAAATATGCCCATTTATGAATTAGTGCTTTGCCTCCCCCCCCCCACCATCAAATTTCAGACTTCTACACACTGCTATATTGGATTAGGCTTTATTCCCAAACCCCAGGATCTGAATAAGAGATTAGGAGGCTACCAATGCCAGCCAACAGACTGAACCAATGTGGGGACTAAGAATGGGGCTGGGCGGTTTAACAGATGGTTCAAAATAAAAATCTCTGGGTCTGATCCCCCAGTGCAGATCATTTCTATTATCAGAATTATAGCCCTTCAGTTTTATCACGTTTTTGTTTGTGAAACAATTCCATTACACTCTGTATTTTTCAAATCATAACACATTTGATGCACTGGTACACAAGGGTTTATGCTCTCTTGGCCCTCCTGTCTGTTTTGCTTTATAAATAACCTCTTTGAAAAATGGAAACGTCCTTTCTCCTGCAGTCTCCAGACAGAATTGGTACAGTCTAACATTCTAGTGTCCTATACTCTTCCACAAGATATGGTCTATAATACAGCTGAGCATTTGCCTGCAGATGGCAAGAGCTCTGTTCATCCTTGAGAACTGATGCAAATTTCAGCTGGATAGTTTTCAGAATGAACAAATGCCACTATATACAGAGCTGCTTTATTGTGCAGTTTTATGTTTTTCTTTTCTTTTCTTTTTTAAACCTTCCTCATCTGCTGAGTCAGGTTCTGTCCCCCCCGTTACCTCCCTCCTTTCCTGAGCTATGCACAGTATGATAATGTGAGCACTGAATACACACAGAGCTATAGTGATTAGCGTTGCAGCCTGTGAGGCTGCTCACTACTGTTGCAAATGTACGTGCTCCGCAGAGAAGCCATTTCCGGACTAGATTTCCACAATCCCTGGGCAAAGGCTTTGTAAACTCACTCCTAGCCCTAGAAGAAAAACTCTAATTAGCTCGACTTTTGGGTTAACTACTCTGTGAACTGGCATGAAAGGTTTATTACTTTTATAGCTTGCTTCTTATCTGAGGGAAAGAAAGTCAAAGCATATTGTGAGAAATGACCACAGTCGCCTCAAGGGAAACCCATAAGAAAGATCAGCATGTGTCTTAATTTCCATGCTGTCTCAGTGAAAGGTCAAATGTCATTATTTATTTTGAGACAAGAAACTTATGGGGAGGTGAATAAATGATTATGTTACTTTCTCTCTCCTTACTCCAATTTCCTGTTCTGGAATGTAGGCAAATCAGCTGAACCACAGACAGACATTGGCATATTCATCTCTGTGGGGATGAGACTTTTATGTTAACACAGAAATGTGCTGTTTATTTAACTCGGACACAGTCGCATGACCTTAAGATGCCAATGCTAGGGTCAAACTTTAGAAGAGTGACAGAAAAGACCAATTGAATGGGTGTAAAAAGTCCAGAAAGGCTCCTGTAGTGAAAATGTTGTGAAAATAGGGACTTACTTGTTAATGATGTTGCAGCAATACAATAGTTCTATTTCATAATATTTCTGATGGTTGTAGTTGGGATGCCTATCAGTCAACATCAGATTAAATGATATACTAGGATTCAAGAGAAATACAGTAGTCTGTAAAGCTAATGGGGAAATAGCCTTAGTCCTAATAAATATGGTAATTACTTAAATGGATTTATCCATTTCTGTCTTATATGCAGTGAGTACTAAGAGCTCTATTTCTGAACCTGAATATTTTTGGAAATCCGGAAAAATATTAGCCATCTAAAGAATTCAGAAACTAGTAATGATTATAATTATTTGTAGTGCTCATCCAGTATACAGAGTAGAAAGCTTTGAAGTGCAGCTAATCATATTGAAACACAAAAGCAAAGAGTAGCAGCAGTGACACTGATTGAATATATCAAAATCTCTAAAGGCCACCTTAAAAATAAATAAATAAATAAGTGCTTAATCTACCTATTCCTATATATATATACATGAGAGTAAACAGGGAATTGTGGGTGTAAAACACACATAATTTTGATTGACACTGCATGATTGACACTGCTTTTCCCTGTGTACATAGATTAACTCCTTAATGCTATAAAGCTGGTTACTGCTTGGGTATCATGGCATTCCTTCTAATTGAGACTTATGAGAAACACATGAGTTGGGCACAGGGAACTGAGCACACCCATATTACAGCACCGTCTGATCTCCTCTGAATTCCATAATCCCCCATCTGAAAGAACCCTGTGCCAAATTCTCTGCCGGGTGTAAACAGGCAAAACTCTATTGAGGGCAATGAAGCTGTAACCATTCACACCAGCAGAAAACCTGGCCCTTTGCTGCCAGCTCATGATAGTCTACCTGTAGGCCAGCATTTCCTAATCTTTTGGAGGCTGACCATCTCCCCTGCACCTCCCTGCCCACCTTTTGGCCCCACCATACGTTATTCAAGGTTTATCCATATTTTAGCATTTTAATTAAATTAAATTGAATTTTAAAATGTGTCCGGACATTTTATTCTAAGGAATGGCACACGAAGTACCGTCACTAGCATCTGAGTAGCAGTCACTGAGGCGAATGGCACAATTCACCCCTCAGAGCTATAATTCCAGGATCCCTGAAAACACTGGCAGACATCACTGCATTGCTTATACTTGGGTCTTACTTTAAAGATTTTTTTTCCACAAGCATAACAACAAAAGCCTTCTTTTTAAGTGAAAGCAGAGATTCAGGAGAACACTCAAGAGATTTGTCCATGCCCTCCATCTAGTCCTTCGTGCACACACACACACACACGCAACTTCAAGGAACCCCTACCCACAATTTAGAAAATACTGTTTTAGGCACTGATAGTTTCTGTGTCACCAGTGAGTTCAGGATCATGAACAGAGAGGCAGCCTGACTCAAGATAATTGAGGGCCCTGAAGATTAGGGCCAGAAACTTAATTTGGACCCTGACACAAATGGGGAGCCAGTGAGAGAGACAGTGTACTGTGCAAAATGCTTTCAGGGGTTTGTCTTACTCAAGAGACAGGCTGCTGCATGTTGTACAAGCTGGAATTCCTGGATGGCAGTGTAACAGTAGTCTTGACTTGAGATGATAGCTTCATTGATCATGATTTGTATGTCCTAGTTCAAAAGGAAATTATTTGCTGTCAAGCTGGAGGTTGAAGGCTTTTCCTGCTCCTGTTGCTACCTATTTTTCTCAGTAACCAGTAATAGCAGTGTCTTGTCATTAAAGCAGTGCCACACAGGGCAGAAATTGAAATATGAAACAGGCCTTTCCAGCTCAAAGAAGGTGGCAGCCCTGATCATAGACATTCACTACCTTGATGCTCTGTCTTTTGTGAGGCATATCACTTCAATAAAGACAATGCATGCATTCTCATAGATAACACAATGTGCCAGCTGCAAGGTATAAGGGAAAATGTTATATTTTATTTTTTAGTTGCTGACGTATATCAGGCCCTCAGCCTCTTCTGTGTGTCTGCTATATGGAAAAATGAGAACAGTAAAGGAGTTAAAACCCAAGGAAAATTTCATGCCTGATAATTTTAAAAAGCACCTTGCCTTTTTTTATAGACCATTGATTAATTTTATATAGCATAATGCAGATGAAAAGTAGGCTGATTACAGTTTCATTAAAACTGCAAGTGTGTGACATATTTCTGTGGATTAGAGAGTATCTCTTTATTGGAGAAGCTGTGCTCTCAGCAGAGATGCATCATCAGCATGCACTTTCATTGTCACAAATCATAGACCTGGAGTTCTTGAAATCTAATTAGACTTGACACTGGCTGTGCAATTTCTAGATAGGGCCAGTAATGAGAATACTTACTCCTGAAAGAAATGTATGACTTTCCTGTGCTATAGAGAAGTGAGGGCAGAGACTTCAAAAAATGAACCAAAAATAGAACCATAACTAATCTATGTATCTAATTTTTACCAGATGTGCTAAGGTAATCTTGCAGAAGGAATAAAATGAAATCACAGCACAGGCACAATTTGTTTGCTGAACTTTGGGGACTGCTGAGCACAGGTGTGTTCAAAGACCAGAACAGAGGGTTGATATATTGTAAACCTTTTCACCTGTCACCAGCAAGTCAGAGAAGTGAAACTACATGGTCTTTCAAAAATTGTTCTTTTACCTACCTATCGGGCCAACGTTACACCATGGATTCAGACAGTACGTTCAGTGCTGTGCAGTGCAATTTGCTGGATGTATGGTTATGCAACTTGGAATATGAAATGATGTATGAAATAAAATATCACAGCCCAGTGCACAGAGAATATAGAGTGCTGTGCCATCACTGCTAGTGGCATTGACAGATTGAAGAATCCTGCTTAGCTCAGCTTGTATTGAGCACTTCAATTTCCTATTAAAAAATTCCCAGACAAGCATCCTTCTAACTGGTTGTTCAGGAACAAGGAAACTATGATGGGCAATAAGTGTTTGTAAGGCTCCTGCTTAGAAAAGAGGCTTTCTCCTCCAGTAACTTTGCAAAGAGAGTTGAACGCCAAAAGCTCTTTTTAAAGTCTAATTCTCACCTTAAATTTGTTTTTGAACAACATGATTGAACAACTCTGATTACATACTTCTTTTCAATAGTGAACCAGTACAACATCTTCCCACGTTCTGTGTTCTTTCCCTTCCCTCTTAGTCTTCTGGAGTTTTTCGTAGTTTCTCTGGCAGACATCTCTCTAGATCAGGGCAATGCCTCTTGCTGCAGAAGAAGCTGAAATGATGGAAAATCGTAAAGAAAACATTCTATTTAGAGATGGACCAGGGAGGCTGGGTTTTAGTTCTGCAAAACCAAACCATAACAGAAGGAAGGTTGGATGACGATTCCATTTCATCCACTCCCCAAACATTATAGGCATGGGAGTAGGTTAGAATCAAAAGTTTCCATTTATCAAGAAAAAAACTGGTTGTTTTTGTTTTGCAAAAATCCATATCGGGGGTGGTTCAGATCCAGGTTTCATTTTACATCAATTATAAAAGCTCAAGAACTTAGGTGAAGGGAACTCAGATTAAAGGTTCTGGCTTGGGCCTTTCTAATTATGATGTAATTCTGTCAAACAATGCTATTCACTCATTTGAAGTGTCCAGTTTTTGCCACTTCACCTACAGAAAAATATTGCTGAGAGATGGAAAAGAGTGGATTCACATAAACCAATTTTTGAGGATGATTGTTGTGAAGTTAGTGGCTTACCAGCTATGGCCATATTTTCAGTATGTAGATTTCTTTGATCCTGGTCAATCTGGTTTTAGACTGGCTATGACTCTGAAACTTCACTAGTGATATTGATCTCCTGGCGATGAATAAGGACAACTTATCCATTCTCATGCTGTTAGATTTGTCAGCTGTCTTTGATAAGTTAACCAGGAGGTGCTGATGCCAATGCTTGCAGTCCATACAAAGAATGGATGGAGCCACCTAGGTAGCTTAGTCCTTTTCTGTATAGAAAACCCAGAAGATGACTCCAAGTGAGTGTTTCCATTTCTAAGGCACTCTTGTTCCGGACACCACATGGATCTACTGTGTCCATCTCTTGCTCATTGTGCACCTGAGTCACATAGGAAGACTAGGAAAAATACATGGATAACAGTGTCTTCAATATGTGGATGGTAACACTTTTGTAAATCTCCAAAATATCTCTCTCACCAACAGAAGTTGGTCCACTAAAAGACATTACCTCACCATCTTGTCCCTTCAAAATATCCAGTCAGGCTGGTATAGTGGAATGAATGGCCCAGGGCTCAGTAGAGATTGGGACTTGAATGAGGGGGTAGACAGTTGAGGCCCAATCCAGGTAAGACAACATTAGCGTTGGTGGAAGGAACTGGAAGAATTGCATGGTGTCTTATCAGCACCATGAATTGACAGTGTGGTCACGATTTGAAAATCAGATTCAGTTTAGAGGCTTCATTAGCTCTTGAGTATATGCTGCATACACAGATGGCAGCCATGACAAAGAGCCACCTGTGGGTGGCCTGACAAGTTCAGCCATTCGATGTCAGCTGTGGGCCTTGCTACATTGCTACCTTTCTCATCTCAAGATGACTGTAAACATGCACTCCATCTTGAGGTGATTCAGAAGTATACCATTACATCAGGTGGGGCTGGTAAGAACCTATAATTCCCATTCCACAGGAAATTCTGAAATCTCTAAATCAATTTTGTTCCAATGCAGAACACAACCTCCAAATTTTCCATGGACCAGGAATTCCAAAATTTTATTTCGGAAAAAAATTGAAACAACTTTTCATTTTGACTTTTTTAAATGAAATTGATGGGCTTTCTGAGGTGCCTGGAGACCTGGCATCCCTGCTTCTGGACTCCCTGCCAGACAGCCGGGAGAGCTGCCAGGTTCACTGCCACAGAGTGGGGAGCCTAGGATCACTGAGAGCCCTGGCTCTAGTCAAAGTTCCCAGGGCTTCCAGGTCTGCCAGGCTTCCAGCTTTGCAGCAGCCCACCGGACTGGCAGCCGAGGAGGCGAGCAAGCTGGCAGAAAACAAGCAGGCTTCCCTGGGAAAACTGCCTGCTTCCCACTGAGAGATTCTACAAAATCCACATGTTCCCAAGGAACATTTAGATGTTGGTGAACTGGCATTTTCTGATGGAAAAACACTGTTGGGAAATGTCTAACCAGCTCTAATCACTAGCATTACGTATTAATTTGAAAAGTATAAAAAAACCCTGACCCCACTCTCCTATAAACTGTCAGAAACTACATGAAGAAAGGGAGTCATTGAATGAAATCTACCTATTTACCTATATATCTATCTGTACCGCACCCATTGGCAGGTACGCTTAGATCAAATGAAAGGAAATAGTTATTCCCATCATGGGGAGGCAGCTTGCTGCAGGAGGTCATAGAGTTAACTAGGATAGCTGGATTTTTTTGTTGAAGTGTGGGATTATTTTAGGGCAAGTAATGACATCTGTAGTTATTCCTGCTAAGATAAGGGCAATAAAAATTGAGTGCTTCAGGATGTCAGTTGATTGACACAAGGGTCAGGAAGGAATTTTTCTTTGCCCGCTTCTATGCAGCATTACCAGAAGTGACCAGGTACATTACAGGACATGGGAGGCTGCTTCTGAAGCATTGGGTATGGCTTACTGCTAGAGACAGGATTCTGGACTGGATGCATCAATGATCTTGTCTGGTAAGGAAAATCTGATGTTCCTAAGCAGATCTCATAGTATGTTTCCTCAGTCTTTCATTTCCCTGAATGAAGTGCATCCACAATGTTATGTTCTCTTTCATCTGGGTGAGAAATAGGGGCAATCCCTAAGAGACCCTCATCTTCGGAGATAGGCCTTTGACTGTATCTTCACTCTCTTTCTTCAGGGCCTGAGAATAGCACACACACAGAGTAAACAATCAGCCTTTCTCTGGATAAATACACCCTAGAACACCTGTGTACAAAATATGCACCATAGAATGTGAACTGTTGCTGATTTACTGCCTATGCCTTAATCCAGTGGTTTTCAACCTGTGGTCCGCAGGCCCCTGGAATTCTGTCAACTATGTCTAAGATTTCCAAAGGGATCCGTGCCTCCATTTTTTAGGGGTGCACAAATGAAAAAATGTCAAAACCCACTGTCTTAATCATTCCTTTGTCTTTAGGCTAGGAGCAGGATGGAAATAGAAAATAAAGAAAATAAAATAAATTCTACCAGTACTCAGAACCCTGTAGCCACTTCTGTCAATGGGTATTGTTGGGAGGGAAGGACGGGGCGGAGCAGTTCTTTACTCCTTCCATAGCTTGTCTCACCATTAAGGGCATTGTTTCAGTGATCCTCCCCATCTTAGGAGTTGTCAGCACCTTTCCCTTCAGGATGTTTTTACCTCGGCATCATGCCTATCAGTGGGGTTTCAATTTGTGTTCCCTTGAACACTAACATACACATCTGAAGAGTGGGAGGCTAATGATGATGAAGAGCAGACGCAAGAAGTAGAGCAGATGTTGCCTTCTCATTTACACTGAGGCACCTCATGTTGTCTGCCAAAGTGAGACGGTGGGGAACTGAGGGATTTTAGCTACAAAGAGGGACAGAGTAAGTATGAGAGGGCTAGGGGCAGCACTTTTCATGCCAACACATCCCTTGGAGTTCAGATATGTTTGCATTCCGGTGAGTTCTATTACAAACTGGCTAGAAGTAGATTTATTTACTGCTAACATCAGAAGCAATGTTATTTTCTGCTCACTGCTTTAATATTGTGTCCATCACCAGCCATTATTTTTCTTATTTCTTTCAACCAAACCCTAACCAACATATTTTGAGTATTATACAGGGCAAATTACCCAAATAGCCATGGGTATTTTACTATTACCTATAGTTAGGTTGAACAAGTATTATCAGTCATAGCACAGCTCAAAGAAGTGGTTCTCAACCAGGGGTATGCATACCCCTGGGGGTATGTACAGGTCCTCCCGGGGTACATCAACTCATCTAGATATTTGCCTAGTTTTACAACAGGCAACATAAAAAGCACTAGCTAAGTCATATATACTGCTCTATATACTTTACACTGAAATATCAATACAGTATTTATATTCCAATTGATTTATTTTATAATTATATGGTAAAAATGAGAGAGTAAACAATTTTTTCAGTAATAGTGTGCTGTGAAACTTTTGCATTTTAATGTCCGAATTTGTAATCAAGTAGATTTTAAGTGAGGTGAAACTTGGGGACAAAACAGACTCCTAAAAGAGGTACAGTAATGTGGAGAGATTGAGAACCACTGTCTCAGAGGACAAGTGACCACTCTAACTTGATACAATTCATTACAAGCATTAGGAAAGTGTGTTCATGTGTCTCAAATAAATTACTAAGAGCTGATAATCTCTCAATAAGACTCAGTTTCCTTCAGCAGTTTTCAAGTATGCATAAGGGTTTTAATCAAAACCAATTGTAGCATAACTACAGATCTCTTTTATGAATTATTGTTTACACAAGCTAACAAAACAGAGTAATTTTTCAATTGGTCACTGACACCAACTTTTTCCTAGTCAGCAATAAACACTTACCCACTTCAGAATAAATCGAAGACAACCCGAGTGCACAGAAGATATCTGTTTTAGTTGATTTATAATTGTAATCATAATTCATTTAAAATGACTTTTGCAGGGAACCTACAGCACATTGATTAGTTTATTCCAGAGAAAGTGTATTCTTTCAACAAGTTCAGTGGATGTTCTGCTGAGTTAAATATATGCTTATACCATTTATTGTCTTCTTGATAGAGCTAGTTCTGTCCCCATTGTCACAATGAAATTCTGAATAGCCATCAAGTGCAGCATAATGACACTCAAGAAGGCCTATGTACCCATGTGTTTGTGCATAATAGTGGTAAGTACGTCAAACAATGGATTAAAGGTGAAAAATAGATGAAAAAGATAAAAGCAATGGCTTATCGCTAGACATTCTGTATTAGTTGAGTCAGGCCCTCTCTTATAAAACTAGCTATGAAGCATGTTAAGATTTGGCAAACTCCTTGACTTTGTGCATATGAGCTCTATTAGTAAATTGAAAGTTCTGCTCATGATACATGCAATTCTCACCAGTCCTGCTGAACTTCATAGCAGGAACCTTAGCCTTCATCAATCTGAAATAATAAATAATAATAATAATACCTAGCACTTCTATAACACTTTTAATTAGTAGATCACATCACTTTTTACAAAAAGAGGGAAACATCATTATCCCCATTTTATAGATGTGGAAACTGAGGCACAGTGGTGAAATGACTTGCCCGATGTCACCCAGCAGGTCAATGGCTGAGCCAAGAATAGAACAGGTCTCGCAGTCCCAGTCCACTTGAAATGAAGCTGGCTACCTGGACAGATTACCTTCTGTCCACTGTCCCTGTGTCCAAATGAATTAATACAATCCTTTTTTTCCCCCTCTGATTAGAAGTCAAGCACCAAAATTACTTGGGTGGAAATTCCTAGGTAAAAAGCAAAACATTTTTTATGAATTTGGTGAAAAAAATGTGGCCTTTAGCCAGATTGTGAGCAGAGAGGTTATATTTACATTAAAGTGCTTGCTCTATTTCTTTTAATTAAAACTTAAAGAAAAATTATAAATGTCTATCCTTCCTCTTTCTTCTCCATCTCTTATCTTGTCCGTTTTCACTCTCCTTTCTGTTTCTCTTTTTCTTTCTTCTCCCTTCTTCTTCCTTTTTGTTGTTGTTGTTGTTTTTTTTTTTTTGTTTGTTTGTTTGTTTTTTTGTTTTTTTTTTTTTTTTGTTTTTGTTTTTGTTTTTACTCCTTATTGTGACCAGTATTATGATTCTAGAAGACACATAGAAATCTTAATTTATTGGGCTTATCCTTCTTAGGGTTAGCTATACGGCTGTAAATCCATTAAAGTTATTGTATTAAGTCCATTGAAATCAGTGAAGTTACTATGGCTTTATTCAGGTGCTATGTAATTGAGATCAGAATTTGGTCCCTAAAAAAGTGCATTCCTTGATTACTCATATAGCAAATCTCACCTGGTACTAATGCAGCAAATGCATTTCTTTATGGGAATAGGATATTACGAGAGTTGGAAGATGGAAGCATTTTACCCAATCCAGTTTATACTACTCATAGAGACTACTAAACCTCTCCTCTCCGTGCCCTACCACTATGCTTAGAGAAAATAGTGCAGCTGCATGTACAGATAGATCATTTACAGGATAATTAAGGATGGCTCTAGGGAAGGCAGTGTATGTTCCAATGAAAATACAGATATTTTTCCCTTCACCACCTACACAGTTGGAATGGGAATATAGTTTTTTTTTTTCCTCACTTAAATCGTAGTCCAAAAAAGTTAAAACACTTATTTCCACAATACTATATGTAGCTAGAGAAATTAATCTAAATCAGAGAGGTCTGCTATTGCCAAGGAGAATGGAAACTGTCAAATTGAATGTAGTTAAGGAAACAAATTATTCAACAGTACTTAAATTCAGATGAAACTTAGGTCTTTAGCTCCATTGTTGCCCCACACAATACAATTGTGTTCAATAACAGTATTACTTGTGATTATTCCAGTAATGTAATAGCCTCTGGAAAGTCTGCTTGCTTTATGATATTTATCCATACTTCAACAAATATACTCACTCTGGTTTATATATTGATTTCTGCAGAAAATGACGAAAAATGTTTTTAGGCTATTTACACCAGGAACGAATCTTTACCAAAACCTGAATCCAAACATAAAATCCAAGGTTTGGATTCATGTCTACCTAGTTCAGGCCCAACACAAATACAGTGGCTTGATTTTGAGTATCCAAATTTTGAGAAGTTTAGGGTTCAAATCCAGATTTTAAACTTTCAAACACAGGAAAGTCTAGATCCTGGGTTTACTTCTGTCTATTTTAGAGATATAACGTTTATAACCTGATCCAAAGCACAGGAGTTTGGCTCAGGACAATTTCATTATCTGTCATTTCTGTGTGATTTATAGTACCAACAGTTGACATAAAAGTGTGGTGCACCTTGTCTACATATTAAACTATTATAAAGAGACTTCAGTGTCTATATAAAAATCAGTTATTTCCCTCTTAAAACCTTCATTAAAATACACAACTACCACAACATTTACCTCACTACCACAATGCTTAAATTTCTAGGTGCCGATAGCTATCTTAGAAGTGGCACGGTACAATATTTAGATGGGGTTTTTTATGGATGCTCATACCCTATTGTCTTCTTCATCAATAATCAAACATTTTTCTTATGTTTAATTTCCTGGGTCACTTGACAGATTTAACTAATAACAGCCCTCAACACCAAGAAAGATGGGAGAACCAACCTAAATAGAACAGAATAAGCACATTAATATTTTATTTGTCCTATGAGCAGTGATGACCCTTTGACCTATGTCCTAGTTCACAGATGAGAGTGCAGCATACAGTCTTCTACTTCATTATTGTTCTATAATTACTGGAATAAAGAACTACTGCAAAAGACTTGCAGTTTTTTCCCCAGTCTTTACAATACTTGTGAGTTTAAGTCCCCATTGTCCATACAGTGTCATTAATCTTTGACATGGAAGACACCACTCCAGCTGTTGCAATTAGAGATGTTACTATAATCAGCTGCATTAACACAAAACAAAATCTGCTAAATAACAGTGCTGGATGGTCCATATTTGCTGCACGAATACATATCCATTCATAAATTTAAAAGTTTATATTTTTAGTTCCAAATCCATATAATGAGATTTTTTTCCAAAAGGTGAACATTTTTTCCCCCCAAGGGCCAGATTCCACCTACCTTTCTCATATTAAGCAATAACTTATGAAAAGGGCAGTTCCATTAAAATCAATGGGACAAAGGAGGAGTAAGGTACCACTCAACATACATAAGATTTTGACCCTAGAATTGGTTTGTTAATTTTCACCTCTACAGGTCTGATTGTGAATCACTTCTTGCCACCAGTGGTCATACAATACTACTGGCTGAGAGCTACCTTACTCCCCTGTGTTTAATTGTTCTCTAAAGGAACCACTTAACGTTCTGGGGAGTTAGGATTTTCCATCATACTGTTCAAAATAAATAAATAAAGTGATATTTCTGAATTCAATGGGGATTTGGCCTTGGGGTTTTCCCACAGGTCATTTAAAGAGGTTATAGTTTAGCAGAGTTTCGAGGGGGGC
This sequence comes from Emydura macquarii macquarii, assembly GCF_026122565.2. NCBI lineage: Eukaryota > Metazoa > Chordata > Testudines > Chelidae > Emydura > Emydura macquarii. The sequence continues at coordinate 10,141,474 of NW_027131283.1, forward strand.
AAAAAAGTAGAGAAAGAGTAGACAGAGATTATAGCCTCACAAACAAACTATTAATGCTGTCCAATGCTTCCCTGACAACAAGGCGTAACTCAGATTTACTATCTTCTAGAGTGGTGCTTTTAAATTCTGGTCTTCCAAAAGGAAATATTTCTACAGTAATTCAATTACTTTATATATCATTTTCATTTGACTGTTGTTAAAAAATACATCATCAACAGTAAATATTTCCCAATGTACTATCCACCACCATCACCACCATTTTGGTTGTGTGCAGATTTTAAGGCTCGTATTATTTCTTTGCTTCCCAAGATTTTGGCCACATCACAGTTAAACAGAATAAAGTGCAAGGTAAGGAAATGAAACATTGTATCACCATCCGCCTCTCATGATTTTATTTTCTACAATACATAGTGTTTTCTTAAAGACACAGCTTCTGGAGTCCTGTGATTATGTGAGAATCATGAGCTTTCACATTAAACAAAGTACATTTCTAGCCCTCATGGTTTCTAGCTCTCACACAAACCCTAACATCTCAGAAATCAAAACCAAGTGAAAATAACTGAAGATGTATTATTTTCACAAATCTAATGGCTTCTCAGACAGTCTCATTATTTTTTGGAGCTTGACTTATGGTTTTTGAACAATTGAGATTGTTCAGACTGAGCATTAAAACTATTGTAGCTGGTTTTCCATCCTAATACCTGGAACCCCTACGTGTCACCAGCTGGAGAGGGACTAACTCCCTGTTGCACAGATGTGCTTGCTTGGGTCCTGAGCCTCCAACCTTCTCCTCACGGAATAGGTGGCATGTCAAGGGACAATATTCCAGTCCAGGGCACTTCCAGTGTTGCCAACTGCCAAGATTTCATCATTCGTCTGACAGTATCGGGGCTTTTCCTTAGGCTCCTGTTGTCCTGTGAGAAAGTGAGAATGTCAGTTTTCATATTTTTAAACAGCAATGGCTAGATTCACAGTGGAAGATAGGCCTCACGACCCCTAACTTTTAGGCACCTAGAAAATCATTAGGATTCACAAAGGCTGAGTTAGGCACCCAGGCTATCAATGAATGGGGAAAAAGGCACCTCAGAATTGGATTCACAAAAGCCAGGACACTAGGCGGCTCATTGCCTAAGCTAGCCAATGGGAGATGTCAAGGTGCCTATGACCTACCTTTCTTAAAGGGGTTGGCACCTAAATCCAGACTGAAAGGAGGCCCTCTCCCTGGGACTCTCAGATGTGAACTCTCTCTTCGCATTAAGCACCTGTGCAGCTTTTGCTAAAGACCAGTAGAGGAGGCACAGTGGTTTGGGTACTCCCTGAGATATGAGATACCCATCATTCTAGTCCCCCACTTTGCCTGAGAGAGAGAAGGGATTTGAACAGGGCTCTGCCTGCTCTCAGGTGAGTGCCCTAGCCACTGGGCCAACAGATATTCTGATGGGGGAAAGGTGGAAGGCTCCCTCAGTCTCTCTTGTTGAAGCTGTTCCACTGTGGATAAATAATTTGAAAAGTCATTGGAGCCAGAAGACTGGAGCCCGGGACTCCCACCTGACAGTTCTAACCACCAAGCCATACCAAGCTATAGTCATTTTCATGCTTGCTCTCTCTCTGGCCCTTTGAGTCTTTCATTATTTATTCATGGAGCCCCATATCAGAATATCTCATAGCTCAATGGCTAAGGCGCGCAACTGAGGTGTGGCAGATCCCTGTTTAAATCCCTTCTCCCCTTCTGGTGGAGAGGGACTCGAACTGGGTGTCTCGCACCTCCTGAGGTGGGTACCCTAACCATAGGGCCAAAAGTTGAGGGTTGTTCTTCCTCAGCCATTGTGTGTAAGCTCAGATATGGGGGCCCAAACTAGTAGGCGAGCTCGGAACACGTACCAGGCCCCACTGGTGAGTTAGGCAGAGGAATGACTATCTTCCCCCAGTTTGTGCATCACACTGGGGCTAAAGTGTCCAGGCAGTGCACATGCTCAGAAGCAGAAAAACAGGTACCTAGGGAAATGTTATGGAAAAAAATTAGGCGCCAAGTGGGCTTAGGTGTCTACAGGGTATGGTGGCAGCTGAGCAGGGGTTTTGTGAATTTAGTGGATCCTGACTCTGGGATTTAGGCTCCTAAAGTGGCAATTAGGCACCTAAGTTTTTTTAAGACTCTAGCTCCAAGTTTCTAGTCTTCATTATTGGGAAGAAAAGCTTGAAAATGTGAATTTTAAAACTCAAAACTAAAATGCAAATGAAGAGAATTCAAAATGTATTATTTTTAAATCTCATGATTTTTAAGGCGATCTCATGATTTTTGGGGGTCTGATTATTGATATTTTGAATGCTTGGGGTTAGTATACTACAGTCCTGCACTGTCTTAGGTCCTAAGGACCCACTACTTAGCCTATGTCTACACTTGCCACCAAATTCAACTTCTTAACTCCTACTTACTGCGGTGTCTTCAGTTCGCTGCGCCAATGGGAAATGCACTCTCGTCGACGTAGCAATACTCCACCTGGCAAAAGAAAATTAATAGCATTGATTTCCGGGTTGATTGAGCGGGTATCCACTTCCGATCAATTGATCTGGATAAATCGATCTGACGACGGTGAATTTGCTTGTCAACAAAACAAGCAACAAAGCTGCTTGTCAACAGTTTTAAGTTGGATAGGAGTCAGGTTTGGCCCTGAGAAGCAGAGATTCAGATCTTGCTCCCTGATGCCTTCCTTCCCAGTTCTGTGGACAAGAGAATCTAGCCCAGACAGTGTGTAAGCCATGTATAAAGTTGCAAGGTTTCAGAATGGAAAAGTGATTCAGTGGTTAGCCTAGGTGGACTGATTTGACCAAAATAATAATGGCTATGACTGTACATATACATAGTGAAAGTAATATTGATGCAGAAAAGGATAAACTAAGAATGTTGAAGGTCTGACTGAAACTGGGTAAAATCCAGGGTAGAATCCTGAAGTCATTTGAAGCTTTGTCATTGGCTTCAGTGAGGCCAGTCTCAGAGTTCATTCAAACTCTGTATTTGGTGCACCCCATTCATTCCAGCAGACCTAATGAATGCACATACGGGCTCTCAGCATATGGTACATTTTGCTAGATGAGAAGATTTTAATGTGAACAAGTGTATTTGGCATACATTGGGTGTGCAACTCAAATGTCACCTTTGCATGAAGGAGACAGAGGGCTGGAGGTGTAGGAGGAAAAACCTATGAACAGGAGGATGTAAGACTTAAGTAGATGGAGTCTGCTTTAATTTACACACTCTTAGTAGTTGCTTTTCCTCCTATTGCATCTTCCATCTCTATATATTATAGTTTATTGTACACCCACTAAATGTCATATCAGGGACATTTATGCTGTTTTACCACTTACACCTCAGTGTTGCTTACACCACTGTTTACTCACTACTGATTTTAATCCTCAGTGTGATAGTAGCTGTCTGCAAGCAATGAGGGGGTCACATGGATTGTATGTGTTTGTTCCACAGTAAAGTTTGGGGTGCCACGGCTTACAGTCTCTGTCTCTGCCGCTTCTCATTTACACTCCGTTTGAAGAAATAGCCAGTATGTAATGGACAGGAAGTAGAAATATTATGCTGCTACAGAATAGAATGTTTTGCAACATTTCTGACCCAGACAAACCAGGAAGCACTGGAGTTTCTCTAAACAAAGTATGTTCTTTCCAGATTGCTAAGCAATGCACTGCCTTTCCTCTGCAGCAAGACATCTCTTCAATAGCACACAAATCCACAAATGCCTGAATTCAGATTTTTTTAAAAAAAGGTTTGTGCCAGTGTAAGAGAGTGAAGAATCAAACCCATAAAATCTGTGAAAACAGTAACAAATATAGAGCCCTAATCACTGAATACCTTATGCTTCTGAGGTCCCCATAGACTTCCACAATATTTAGGCACAATGAAGGATGAGTTTCAGCCTAGACTCTAGATTTCTTGACTTTTGTTGACTGGATTCTGCTTTAACATAAGTACAAAATATATAAATATATCTGTTTTATTTAGTTATATTTATGACTAGTTTAAAGAAAAAGTAGCAATCTTATCATATCATTGAATAATAAATGAATTTGTTTAGGTGAAATCCCTGTAATATTGAATATAACATTATAATCTTTCTATAAGTTGTTGGAACCATCTTGTGCAATTTAATAGAGAATTATGTCTCTGCTGCAGAAATGTATACATCTGATATTGTACCAGTAGCACCAATATATCCAAGTTAGTATTAAGTTCCTATTGTTCTGGGTATTTTAAAAACACAGAGTAAGAGACAGTTCTTGCCCTTACACTCTAAGCAGAACAAGATGCAACAAGCGTGGGTAGCAAATAATAAGAAGAAACAGTAGAGTGAGGACAAGTGAAACAAAAATAGAAATAAATTACAGATGCTAGCTAAAAATCCAAAGTTTTTATTATTCTCTATTTAAATCTATAAGCCTCATTCTTGATTGCCTTACATCTTGAAGAGTCATTTACATTTGGTGAATGGCTACTTAAGACGCAAGGCAATGGAAAATCAGGTCATATAGATTTTTGAAGTAATTTCTGTAAAAAACTATTAAATTCTATAGAATTCTCTTGATTTTTTCCTGTACTGTTTTTTTCACAAGGGTTAAAAACTTTACAGCACATATGTTTAAAGGGGGTATTATTCATCCAATAAACACTAAAATAAGCCCCAGAGTGTAATTGCAATAGCCACTTTTCACACATTTCCAGAAGAACAGTAAAACAGTGTAAAACCATTAACTTTGGTAGAGCTACTTTTCCTCCACATTATATTCCATGGAGTTTTATCCTCACTGTTGGTCTGATTGTATTTTCAGGCATGCCACAGAAACCACAACCTTCAATTACATTTGCTTTCAGACATGTAAAAGAAACACATGGTAAAACAATTAGTAAAATTATGAGATTTACAATTTCCCCTGATTGTCAGGTCCTGCAGTTTCTCTGTAAAAGTATCTATGATAAGCAAAACAATCATCACAAATCAATCTGACCATCATTCACATGCACCAAGGTCTCTGAAAAACCTTTTTGCACAGTAACTATTTTCACCTCCCACCCTACCTTACCAAATAGTAATTAATTATGGGTATGGTCCAAATCCCCCTGAAGTCAAAGGAAAGACTCCCAATTGACTTCAATGGGTTTTAGAAGAGGTCCAAGCTGCAAAAAAGGTTTTCTTGCCATAAGGGTGTGAGCTGATGCAAATTGCCATGTCTCCTCTAATGCACCCTTCAAAATACGGCATATTATTTCACTAGCCATAAAAAAGCACTATTTCTTGCCATAGGAGAGTGAGTCTGTGAAAGCTGCCATTGCTGGAATTATCTTCTAAATTACTGAGCAAGCTGGACAGTGCTGAGCCAGGATTTACCTCCTAGTGTGTGATGAGAGATGAGAATTCAAGGCTTTTCTTTTCCTTTTTCTTTTCTTGTTTGATTTTAAAGTTCAAGGCTTTTCAGTGCTCACTGAATGGATTGAATTGTGAATATGTGTGAGAGAATGAGAGAGACTAGACATAAGCATATTGAATCTCATATCCTTGAAATCAGAAAAAGAAAAAAGATTCATGAAAAAGAAGAATGACGAGTAGTGGTCACTACCCTTAAAAATACAGGCTTACTGGCGTTTTCAGTGAAAAGTTCATATTTAATATGCATTGAAACACAATTTTTAAAATATGCTTCTTTTCTAGAAACCTTGAAAGATGTGCAGTTACTAAAGATCTTTTGAATATAGTGCTTAAAATGCATTATTTCCTTTATGTCGTGATTCTACTCTAAGAGATGCAGGAATTAGTTCCTCTAACACAATGTTCTCACCGCAAGAAATAGATTACCCGGACACATCAGGCTCGCTAGAGTGATTTTTAAAAGTGGCCTGTTAACAGAGTTGTAAAAATATCATTTCATTTTTAATTGGTGCTAACGGTGACCATTATTTTTTGTCCTTGTTATTCTTACATCACTAAATAATCTTTCTTTTTATTTATGCAAATAGTCCAACATTTTATGTTTCCTATTAATATAGAGGAGGAACTGATTTATAAATTTTAAGTACTAGAATAGCCTTGCCAGATCCAAAATGTTTGTGTACTTAATATGTACAGAAGTTCTTAGCTAAACAGGATATTATATATGTGACTTCCCCACTTTGCTGCTGAATGACAAGGTGACTACAGCCCTTAGAAGAAGGATTGTCTTGTGTTTAAGGCATTGGACAAGGACTTGGGATTTTTTAATTCAGTTCCTGTCTCTGCCACAAAATCCTGTATGAATTTGGGCATGTCACTTAATCTCTCTCTACCTCAATTCCCCATCTGTTAAATGGGGATAAAAATCCTTTTGTTTCACCTTCTGTCTGTCTTTATTGATCACAAGCTTTCCAGTGCAGCTTTTCTTTTTCTATTGGTATCGTGTCTGCCATGATGAGGCCTTCATCTCAGTAGACCCTTAAGTGCTACTGTATTATAAATAATGAATAAAAACATAGTAAAGAGAAGCATATCTAACTGTATCTCTCTGGAAACCCTACTTCTTTTGACCTCTAAGTGTCATGCCAGACTATACTGTAGCTCTTCCCAAGGTGGCATTTATTATAATATATTGATGTCTTTGAAGATGGCGGCCTGGCCTATCCAATAATAGATATCTTGGGGAATCATTGATCACTTTTATTCCCTGACTTGCATGTGTTTAAAAGCTTAACCATAGCATCACTTTAACCTGAGAGATGGTATTAATAAGGTAAAAGGAATTATAATTTGAATGTGCCAGAAACATAGCTAGTGCAAAATAGCATAGCTCCATTTACTTCAAATGAACTATACCATTTTGCACCAGCTAAACATCTGGTCCTGTATTTCTTTAATTTTCTCCCAACATTAACAATGTTGTACTTCTTCCACAGACACTATATGGTCATATCGATTCTTCAATGTGCAATGGAAAGAATCACTTTTGATCAAAATATCTTTCTTGTTTCACAAATGCTTTATCTTGCTACCTTAAATGAGCACATAAATTAGTTGAATAGATTTCTCACTGCCCAAATATCCAACCCAAGATGGGTAGAAATGGAGCAGTTTGGGAGTCAGCCATAGGGAGATAATATAGGTTCCCACTTTGTTTAAAGCTATAAAAATAGCCCCTGAATTTTTCAGCACATCTCCAGACAGAGATCATACAATAATTCTTATTATTTCCAATTGAGTATTTATATATTGAAATTCCCCAGCAACCATTAAGAGTCCAGTCCAGAAAGAGGTGTTCCCAGTCCAGCAGAGCAATTTTTTCTATCCCCAGAAGAAAAATAAACTTTCCAAAATGCAGCAGTATGTAATATTGTGCTAAAGAAGAACTGAGAAACAGCATCTGCTGTATCCTTTTAATCCAGAGTGTTAATATGAGGGAAGAATGATTAGGGAAGGCATATACTCCTATTTTCTGGTTGCTGAAAAGTAGCGGAAATTTCCATTTATCCCTCCTACCAACACGCACACACACACACACACACACACAGAGTAATATTTAGACATAAAAGAATGAATATGTTAAATATTACTCAAGATGTAACCTGTTTTGTGGATTATGGAAATTAGAATGTTATGCTTGCATCATTCATGGACACAGTGACACAAGTCTATAGACCATGCCATCCATAAAGCTGCACTATTACCTAACCCTCTGGTACTTGAGTGATGTGATTTTCTCTTTATATTGATGCCACAGCACTTTTTTACGTTTTGAGTCTGTAAAAGAAAAGTACCCTGGCTTGCCTTTCTAGCAAATACTTGCCATAGTGCTAGTGTTTATAAAGCTAAATATATTGGATTATTAACAATGATAATGCACCAAATCGTGTTGCTTTTCCTCAGCCCTTGCAAGAGCTGGTCAATTAATTTGCAAATATTTTCACAGGTGAATGTGGCATGTTTGCTCCATTGTTATCTGTGGACTCAGATTATTCTTTATTTTAAAATATTGAGGTGATTGAGAGTTCATTCATGAAAAGCTTCACAAATCTGCATACTTCAGAAATTTTGGCACAAAAATATTTGTCCAAAAATGTGTACCAGAAGTACATTATCCTTCACTCTCTCTTTTGTTATTCACTATTAGTCCTTTGTTATGTTCCTGTTTTAAATGAACTTCAATCATCTAGTCATGGATCAGAAAGAATACCACGTAACTCAGTTGGCCAGTCACACAATGGTGAAATTCTCTCCTGGGCACAGGCTTAGCACGTGGCCTGTGGCTTGTTTTGAAGCCTTCAGTGGAATTTATGTGGTATATAGGCCTTGTGCTGAAGGACAAATAGAAAATAGTTGATTATTTCTTATTAATAATAATTCTGAATTCAAATGGTGAAGTACTGCTAAATCTGCAGCAATGGGTTGAGTTTTCGAGAAGTTTCCCTCCCGTTACACCTCCATACAGAGCGAGAATATCCAATGGTAGCTCTTTTGCTCAGGCAGCTCAACAACTACTCAGGAATTTGCCTCTTTACAGGGAACGGGAGAGGTCAGGCACAGAAGGAAATGAGAGCTGGATTCTCTTCAATGCTTAGTGCAATGGATGCAGTCCTTCAACACACTCTGAAGCTCTGGTTATTCTGCCTGCTTTGGAGACAATACCTTCCCAAGTTCCCTTCTAAGGTGATGCTTCCCCCATTGTAGGGCTGTGTCCAAAAGGAAAAAAGAGGCCAACGTTATTACCCTAATTCAACAATGGTTAATTGGACTGGATGGGCCATATCCTTGATCAAGACAGATTCGCTTTGTGCCACTCCATTGACACAAAGGAGACTTAAATTGGACTTGAAATGGCAGCCCGAGATTCCCCTATCATAAGCTATACACTACCTGATCCTGCTGCTCAGGGGGGGCATATCAGGAGCAAATTGAAGGTAGGACTGGGTATGGCCAGAGTACATTGCATTCTGCCAATCCTAGGCAGGTGGAATGGTCTTTCACAAGCCATTCTAGCTGGCATGAATTGGAGTGGCCCTGTGCCTCCTTACCCGCTCCATATCTGAGAAGGCAGACAGGCAGGGCCGTTTTAAGACCTTCGTAGGCCTAGGCACACTTGCCTTCATAGGCTCCCCTACCAAAATAAGTAATTTGATTTTAAGCTATTAATAAATAGTTTTTTAAATAAAAATAAAAAATTATACATAAAAAGCTTTTTCGTAGGCCCTGAAAGTTTTGTAGACCCTAGGCACTGTGCCTAATATGCCTAATGGATAATACGGCCCTGCAGACAGGAAGCTTAGACCCCCATTTGCCAACCCTCCATTCTCCTGCACTGAAGGGGAATAATTATACTTATTTTAAATTGTAGACTACTTCTTAACACCAATGAAAACTTTTAAAAATGCCATGGGAACCTCCTTTTCATCCCCAGCTGAGTCAGCTTCTGTGCACAGAGCATTTGTGTGCAAGTATATGAGCACAGAAAATAGATAGTTACCTGAAGTTGGGCATACTTTTCTATGGTAGTTCACGAGAGAGGGGAGAGAGAAAGACAAAAGACAAAAACCCCACAAACAAACAAACAAAGGGAGCATTGAAGGTGCATAGAAAAAGAGAAAAAATAGTTTACTGGTTATTTTCTTTTTATCTTTGCCAAATGTAGCTAAAGTGTGGGAATGGACTGAGCTGGCAGTCACTTTTTCTAAGCCGGAAATACCATCTTTAATAAATTCAGTTTAAGGATTTGATGGACACATAAGTCTCTTTGTACATATGTGACAGTGGTAGTATAATGTCAAAGGAGAACTGTGAGCATTTACCAGAGATCTGAGGTCAACCAGCTTGCTTTCTTTTTCATGTGTCTTTCCAGTTCTCAGTCATAAAGCTGATATATTTATATTTAAACAAGTATTGCTCAAGCAGGATATTGAGGTCATAAGCATGAGAAGAGATTGACAACAGTCTGTGTAACAATGAAATGAACTTCTCACAGATGCTATCCTTAACTGCCCTGAGACTCCCTTTGCCCTCAACCCCTCACCCCGAATAAGAAATTTCATTTAGTAATGAGCGATAGCAGTTCAGCCCTTGAAGGCACCAAGCATTTCCTGAGGATTAGGAATTTTGCTCACAGTGGGTGTCTTCAAAAAAATCAGCATAATGTAGGATTCTTGTGGCTTGTTGAGGACCTAACAAATATTGAAAACTGTCAATACTCTTTTTATGACCCTGTATAAAACCTATTCTTTAGAGAATGCTATGGTATCAGAGTTATTACATGCGCTTTTGTCATAGTAAGTGTCCATGCATGTGCACACATCCATGACTCTGAACTCACTTTCTCCCTCCAAATCTTTGTCAGCAATTCTGCTGACCTTCACTTACAGAATATTGCCATGCACAGTGCTGCCTTGAGGCCGTCTCTGCTGAAATCCCCATCTAATCTTTGCCGTTGTCTCTTCTCACCGGGACAACTGCATTTCTTTTCTCTCCAACCTCCCCAAGTCTGAGTTCTCCAGCCATCAGCTTGCTACCTGCCTTTTCATAAATTCAAGGAAGCATGGTGTGAGCATTCCCACTGAACTTCTCTTATATCCCTTAATATATGACTAATAAGTTGTTCTCCTTGTTTTTAAATTCCTCCGTGGTCTTAAGGTTCCTCTCTCTTTGTTCCTTTCCCATTCCTTCTATTCTCTATTACTGACCTCCACACACTCTTGACATCAGTCTTCTCCTCAGCAGCTCTTCTCACTTGGAATACACTATATTTCTCCACCTCATCAGTTCCCCATTTCATTTCAATCCTCAGCTAAAAATGTATTTTTTATCCTTTGAACCCTTCATTTCTTGCTCCCTTGGTGATTTATTTTATTTAACCATAAAGTGATTTGGGATGCTCTTGGTTTTTAAATATGCTATACCACATGAAGTTTGAGTGTGGATGAAAATGTGTGTAATAGCGCTTGCATATAATTTTTTTTTTTTTTGTGAAAAATGCATCTTGCAATGCATTACGCCCATCTGTTTGAACTGAAATTGTCACTGAGTTTATTGATGTTGCATAATTGCTTTAAGCACTGAGTAACTTTAAATCAAACCTGTCACAAAAAGAATGATCACACCGTGGATCGACTAAATATTTTTTTAATGAGCTGAAATCCCGATATGACACTTGTCAGATATGTCAGTTGTTTCCCAGGTATTCTAAAAGTAGCCAGTCAACAATGTGGCACAGCAACAAAGTCACCCAAAATAATACAAAAGTACAACGTGAAAATAGACGGTGTCAAAAGATTATTATACAGTTATTAAGAATTAACTTGACGACACTCTGGTATTGGTTATTTGTCAACTTGGATCTAGCAGAGATGGTTTTCATCCCACCTTTTCCTTTTCTGATGAAGGGATATTATAAAAATAATGGCTGATTAATATTTTCGTCAAAAATACATCTTTATTTTGAGAGTTGCGATTTGGAAGAAAAGCATTGAAAGCATGTAGAAGGAAAAGTAAGTTAGCTTGGTTTGTAAATTATATTCTTAGGCCTTTTCTTTTCCAGCAGTGACTTCTTGGATTTACAGCAAATGCCTCTAATATTTTCCAATTCTGAGTGCTCTCTCACTGTGAGCCTTCTAGTTACTGGGCCACCTGGGATCAAAGCTACTCTCCCCCTCCTGTGGTCTCAGCCAGTTCCATTAACTCTAATTACAAACACTTCTGTTACACCAGCCAGATTTTATGGCTTCCAAAGAGTGAGCCTCATAGAGAGAGAAAGCACACGTCGTCATAATGCCGGTTCCCTCATCATTATAGCATACCTCCAGTTAGCTCTGAACTGCAACCACTTTGTTCTTCACTTGCATAATAAAAAGACACTTTAATTGCATCCTGAAGTACATGACACCAGACATAAACCTGACAGAGTAAGCTGAATATAAGAGATATGAGACTTTTTAGATTTGCCATGACGTTCAGAAAGGGCTGGGTCTTGCAGCGCTTATTCATGCTTCTGACATGTTTCTCTTGAAATACAATGCCATCAAGCAAGAGTGTGTCATTCTACATACGGGACAGAGAAGGATGCATTGCATGCTTTCAGCTTGTTCTGAAACTGCCACTTTATCAAAGCTGTGTGAGGATGGTTAATAAAATCACCCAATTTCATTAATCAAGGATTAAATTTAAGGACCAGGGAGCTGTCAGAATCCATTTGAAGTGGGCAAAATAATCCATTTCCATATTTACACATTAACGGTCAAATGTGAAAAGAGTCAAGTAAATGCTCCAGAATAAGAACCGTTCCTGTGCTGCCCCTGTAACGGTGTGTCTACACTGCAGAAAAAGACCTTCACTGGCCTGTGGCAGCTGACTTGGGCTCATGGGGCTCGGGCTGCAGGGCTATAAAATTGCAGTGTAGATGTTCAGGCATGGGCTGGTCCTGGGCCCTAAGACCCTGCAAAAGAGAAGGGTTTCAGAGTCCAGCCTCCAGCCTGAGCCCGAATGTCTACACTGCAATTTTATAGCCCTGCAACCTGAACCCCACGAGCCGAAGTCAGTTGGCCTCAGCCAGTGTAAGTGTTTTACTGCAGTGTAGACATACCCTGAGAGACATGGCATAGAACTCTTAGCCCAGCAGATTGTAAGTTGATCTGGGACTGGCTGTAGCAGTTCCCGGGTACATGTAGACACCTCCGGGGGATATCGGGGGGTGGGGGGGGGATCTCTACAGAGCATATGCTGTGGCCCCAGCCCCCTCCCACTTCCAACAAACCCCCCTTCCCTGGCATGCTCCCTACCCCCAGGTTTGTATTTGCATGGAGGTTCTTAGAATACAGCCTGTGACCCTCTACCTCAGTTCCTGTGCCAAGGGAATTCTCCCCATGACAGAACTGGGCTTTTACAGGCCTTTACCTTGTGTACAGGGGCTGGAGTGGGGTGAGAATCTCACCCTGGTAGAATATGCTCTAGACTGGATCCTTCTGCTTATCTGAAATAGAGTTCCAGGTTCACCTGTGGTAGTGATGGGAACTCCAAATTCAGTCAGAGCTTGTGTACTACCAGCTAAAACCAGCTCCCTGATGACCTTTCACACTCTGCATCACCCAGCAAACACTGCATGCTGCAGAAGTTCCAGGTCCCACTCTCTTCTTCTGTCTTCCTTCCTTCCCTAGTATCCTAATGTCTTGTCATTCATCTTCTTTCCCATGCTTTCTCTCTCTCTCTCTCTTTCTCTCTCTTTCCAGCCCTCCCTTTCCCCCTCCCCCTTCCCTCAATGAGATTCTGTAGTTTGTTCTGTGAGATCTAGTCCAATTAGGAGCACAGCTCTTCCACACTGGTAGGGCCCTCAGTCTAATTGCTTCAGGGACCTTGGAGCATGGGTTTTCAATATTTGTTATACAGAGTTTTCGTAAAAATGTACATTTTTCAACAATCTCTTGTCTTCAAGATTCACAATCCCCTCCTGTTCCTGCTACAGCTTGTTTTGAGGGCGTGGACAGCTCACAGAACCAAAGAGCGGTCCTGAAAACCCAAGATATATCAGACTTTCAATCCATGAACCTCAAAGTGGTTTACAAGAAGAGAAATCATCATCATCCCCATTGTACTAATGCAGAAACTGGTGCACTCTGCAGTGACTCAGGGAAATGGGGAAGCATAAGATACCCCTGTGCTGCCTACCTATCCCCAAATTCAAGTGCAGGGAAAGTAGCCTCTGATGAGCCACTACATTCCCTTCTGCATATGTTGGCAGGCATTGGAAATTATGGAGTAGGGAATGGACTCTGCTCCCTCCCACGCAACAGGTCCACCAGCATAGCTGCACTGCCTCCCCAGGGAAGTATGATGTGCCAACATACACCTGGAAAGGGGTTCTTCCCCACCCCCAGCCAGAAAGAAATCAGGGTGATCGCAGTTTGCCTCTTTGCTCCTGGGGCAGCCCAAAAATGGACAGCCCTTTCTTCAGAACTCCTGACAAAGCCACAATTTAGCCCTTAATAAGGCTCTCAGACTTTTTTCTCTTAATATCCTGAAGTCAATGCAATTTTTGCCTGAGCTGAAATAAGTAAAGATGTTGGGGTGTGGCCCTACCCTATGTGTTTTCCTCTTATTCCTAATTGTATGTCTCATTCTAACACATTACACCTAAGAGTAACTTAGCCCTGCAATCTTTATAATATGCATGCATTTAAGTATGACAGTATTTTATTAGAAATAACCTAATAAAATAAATACCAACATGTCATCTGCCTTTCTTTGGCAAGGAAAAAGCCTGTCTGAATGCATAAGGCAGACTACTGTAGAGTTTCCACATAAGATTTTTCCATTACTGAGTTTGTCCAAAACCTGCCTGGTTTATGAATTCCTTCTAAACTGAAGTGTGTGGTAGTTGCACTTATTACTAACAGGGCCCTTTTCTGAATCTTGCTTACATGGCATATTTTGAACCTTTGGTATTCACTCACTGTAAATAACCCTCTTTGCATGATCATTTTTTAAATCAGCAAAATGAGTGACACTGCTGAATTGTTTTTATTCTTAACAGTATTGATTTTCAGTGTACGATAATGATGTCTGGTAAGGACATTAAAAGTTTACCTACATATAAACTTAATTTTCTATTTTGTATTCTGTGTACCTCATGCATTGTGCTCAATGGGTTCCATTTCCAAGAGCAGGCTCTAAAATTGGGCTGACAGTTTAAGCATAAAAACTGTCATATGCATGTAAAATCAAAAGCTCAGTTCTGGAGGTCAAGGTGAAGCCCATTTGAAAAGGTAGCCAAATATCAACCTAATTCTATTCTCCCTCCTCATACAAGAGTTCCATTATGTTTGCATTCACTTTGTAATTTGAGCTTTGAATCCATCTTCCTGCATGTGCTGTGCTGGTGGACATTAATTTTACTGCAAAGAAAGAGCTGCCATCATTCTTCATTTCGATAGGATGACGGACATTTTGTAGCAACATAGCTTGGAATGTTGTGTGTCTGTCTGAAATATTGTCAGGGACCACAAATAAACAGTGTGATATTTGAAAAACAGGGCACCACATATTTTGGATAGTGTCTAGAAAAGTTAGCAGGATGTTCCTGATTGTTAGACCTGAGACTATCCCTCCTGACAGGGTTGATCAGGTATTCATCCAATGGGGAGCCACTTGCTGTTTTCTCCCCACATTCTTGAAGGAACAATTGAAACAATAAGCCAGCAGGAACAGTAACTCCAGACACATTCCTGTTTACTATGGCCCCACTAGATCAAGAAACTGAAACACATGCTTAACTTTAAACACACGAATAGCCCCATTGCACAAGCTTACGTACCTTGCTGAATCAGGGCCTTAATGAAGTAGAACTGCAAACAAATGAATAAATTATCCATTAGATAACAAATGCTCACTCCGCTGGCTGTGGAGTGTGTGGGACCAGGAGCACTGGAGCCCCCACCTCCACCACCAGGAGGAAACAGAGAGATCTTGAGAAGGTGCAGCTAGGGCAGTGCTACACCTTCCAATGGCCTACTCTGTGTGTGCATGCACACGTATGACAGAAGGGAAAGGTATGGCTTCTTTCTCATTCCCTTCCCCACCGTCATTCTCCACCTTGCCTTTGCAGCAGAGAAGGGGGGAGGGGCTATTTCACTCCACATCTGGACGTTGGTGCCTATCCAACTCATTGCTGCTGCCGTTGGGCACAAGGGTCATGATGGGCCAGTCGACTGGCTTTTTCCTGCCGGAGCAGGAAGGACTATAAAGTGGCTGCTACTTGCTGCTGAGGAGAGTAGTCATAATGGGTTCTTTGTTCCAGCCGCACCCTTATCTAATGAGCTGGATCTCCGCTGATGCTGGGGGGCTAGGATGAGCTTTTGTTGAGGGTCTAGAAGGAATTTTCTCTCCGATGGCAAAACTGGTAAACTGCTGTATGGGGTTTTTTCACTTTCCATCCAGCATCCCAGAAGTCCGGTTTGGGAGGTTACATTACATTTGATACAGCTTTAGAGGATTCCAGTGCAATTGTTGGGATAAAAAAGGGTCCAATGTGAAGTCCTTATCACCCAATGGGCTCATGGGCATGGGCCCCATGCACAATATTGCACCATGTCTTGTGCCACATCCAGCTCACCATATCTCATCTCTCCTTGTTCCTATCAGGAGAAGGGGAAAGTGTTTGGACTCTGGCTTCCAGCCAGTATCCCTGGGCAGGCCTGAGCATGTAGAGGGGTATTGCCCTCATATCCATTCTCAGGTTTGTAGAACCCGGGGTCATTGGTGCCCAGTTAAATTTCACACTGCAGCAGTCCTGATGGGTAGTTTGAGGGGCCTCTCTCTTGGTTAATAGCTTTAATGAAGTTTCCACCTCTGTATTTAACCATACTATGGTGTGCATGTGTCATTGTTCCCATGTCCTCATAAGTCTATTATAATCAAGCTTAGAGCTAGGACCTGGCAAATAAATTAATCTATTAACCATCTGTAATTTTTATGCACCCAGCATATTGAGGAGGAGATTGCCATCATTTATAAAGCAGGAAAAAAGAGAACAGGGCTCTTTTTAAAGTTTATTTTCTAATTTGCACATCAAAAATAATTTTAAGGACCAGGAGATTTTCAAACTGTCTGCAAATAACTGCCAAAAAATTACAAAATGGCCTAAATAGTGCAATATAATGGTGAATGGATGAAAACCAATTAGACTATTAAAATGTACTACAAATATTTAGTTTTGTTTCCCCTTTACACTGTGGAATGTTACAATGTGAACACCCCCACTTAACATCAACCAGTGTTTATTATATGGCCCTAATTATTTATCATGCTAGTTTAGCTAACTGAGTCAGGAACTTCCATCACAATGGTGCTTTGTTGTGATTTTGGACGAGCAGCTGGATTACTATCAAAGGTATGTATTTGATTTGTTTTGCGCTGCAGATGTGCCAGCTATTTCCATTTTCTGCTTCTTGGTAACACCTATTGATTATCAATGTAACCAACTTGGGCCTCAATAAATGTTCAGTCAATGTGAGCATGATCTTAATCCTTCTGGAGAAGCTACTTTTACTTTATTTAATTCTACCCATTTTACTGTGAATAAACAAAATCTCCTGTCTTTCTCGGTCTCAAATCTCAATTGGTTGAACCTAACCAAAATTGAGATGATGCTAATAGGAAGACAAAAGCATTTTGAAAAATGTGTCTCTTTTGTAATACCTTCACTGTTCAGGGCATTTGCCCCCAAATGGTCAATTGCTCCTCAGTCTCAAGCTTCTTTTACCTGTGGATGCCCAGACAGTCATGATGGCAACTCCCCAGTATCCATCACAGAAAAGCCAAAAAAACCCACTTACACCTATCAGTTATATTGGTTCTATGTGACATGGACCAAGCCATTCTGATCTATGAAGTCATGACCTTCAGGATTAATTGTGGCCATAGGAGTGGCTCTGGCCACGAGACAGACTGACTCGCCCTCTACCTCTGTGACCTCCCATTAGTTCTACATACCACTGGAACAATTGAACTGCTGTTGACCAATATCGGGAGACTTGTATGTGTGGGATACAGACCTGCCACAGGAGCAGGACCTAGACTATGGAACGCACTACTTTCCGATGTAAGAATGGCCACGACCACACACCTTTCTGAACTAAGTTCAAAAGTCATTTCTTTACTCTAGCTTTCCCTCAAAAAAATTGTTCACACTGAGACAAATTTTTTTAAAAAACACATATTACAGGCTAGGAAAGAAGAGAGACACTGAGCTATTCAAACACTATGGTGATGGAGGCCACATAATTAGGTAAATAGAAAAAAAAATATCTGTATTCTAAAATTTTAATAAAATTAGTGGTATCATTCATGTGTTACAACAAAAGTGACTATTTTATAACATTATGGTTTAAATTTTCTCTAATATGACACAAACAACTGGGTTTACACAAGATCCATTAGCTTCCCATGGCATATTTCTGTAAATAAAAGGGTCTCCGAAATGTTGAGACATACCTTTGGTTGTGTTCAAATCACCACAGAGATAAGGCTGAGACACTTTGCTTCACACTATAGTGAGCACCCTGAACAGCAAGGAAGTGAGAAAAGTTAATGTTTTAAATTGACTTTAATGCTGCTGGGTGAACCGCCAATGCAAAGAGACTCAGAGTGAGTTAGATAACCACCCCATACAAAAAAGTTTTGTTAGAACTCTTTGGGGAATGATGTCTTTTTCCTACCAAAAAAAAAAGTTAACAAAAACAATTTTCTTCAACTCAAATGGATATTTTTCATGGAAATTTTATTTTGATAAAAAGTTTTTGTCTTCCTCTATTTTTTTACATCAAGCCATGATGGAATTAAAAATTTTTAAAAATTAATTAATTTAGGGTTAATTGTGTCTTTAAGGTGTCTCCACTGAACAAGCTCAACTAGAATATCCTCCTGATTGCACCCATTGTTACTCCCCCATTGAGTAGGGCCCTGCCAAATTCACAGCCATAAAAAATGCATCACAGACTGTGATATCTGGTCTCCCCCATGAAATCTGGCTACTATAGACAGGTCGCAGAATCGCCACCCTTACTTCTGTGTTGTCTGAGAGCAGCGGCTGCTTAGCGGGTGCCCAGTTTTGAAGGCAGTGCCATTGCCAGCAGTGGGGCAGAAGAGATGGTGACATGGTATGGGGGAGGCTGTCACTTTTTGGGGGGTGCAGGGCTGGCCTTATGGGTGGGTAAGCTGGGTGACTGCCCAGGGCACTGTGGTCAGCGGGGGGAGGGTGCTGTAGTCACCACCCCATCACAGACACACATAACCAGCCCAAGGCCCCTTTAACTCTGAGAACTGGGGCCCAGAGCCAGGGAGACACCTCAACTTGGTCTCCTACCATGCACCATTCTCCAGCTGCTATGGCCTGGGTCAAACCCACATCAGGGAATGTCTCTCGGCTGCTGGCTGGAAGCCCAGCTCTGAAGACAGCACCTCTGCCAGCAGCAGCACTGAAGTAAAGGTGGCAATACCGCAACCCCCACAATAGCCTTGCAACCCCCCACAACCTCCTTTTGGATCAGGACCCCTACAGTTACAACACCATGACATTTCAGATGTAAATATCTGAAATCACGAAATTTAAGATTTTTAAAATTCTGTGACCATGAAATTTACCAAAATGGCCTGTGAACTTGGTAGGGCCCCACCTATGGGATGCCATCGACTCCCATGCTCCAGTTCTAATCCTCTGGCTTGTGTAGAGAAGGAAGTAGGGTAATGGCCTGTTCCCTCTCTTCTGACCTTGAGACACTGTGCACCCCTGAGACAGAAGAGCAGAAGCAGTCCAGTGAGTACAGGGACCAGAATTATGTCTGATCCATGCCTTCGCATAAGCTGTGTAAAGGGTAGCTTGTCTATTAACACCTTTTCCCTTCCCAGTGCTCCCATTTATGGTTCCAGACAGAATCTGGCCCTTGCTATGTAGGGTGCTCAGTACAGTGTGAAGCAGAGTGTCACAGCCTGTGTTGTCTTGTTGTCTTCATCTTTGGTTGTGAAATTTACCTAACTAGTATCACAGAGAGGAGTCTCGGGAATCCATTCTTTTTGTAAGGTCAATGAAATAAGGCAAATGTCACATACCTGCCAGCAACCTCCCTGGAGAATATATATAGACTATATTATCAGGATCTGGATTCATTACTGAAGAGTAATTGAGAAGAGCTCTTGGGAGACTTTATTGGTCATTGCTTCATCACCTGTGACATCACTAATTTGATGGAAGAGAAAACATTTTACCAGTATGACAAAGCCAAGTTTTATTCACCTCTCTTTCCTTTCTTTTTCTTTCTCACCTGTTGATAACTATGTTTATTATGATTGATAGCCTCAGTAAATTTTGTTCTTTCAGTGTCTAAGAGTCCTTTGAAACCTACCTGAGTGTTACTAGATTTTGCAATGCAGATCAAGACAAGTCTGAGCAGAAAGCAAGCTGAGCAAGCTATTTGGCAGTGCATATAAAGAGAGCAAGAAAGAGAGAAAAATTCTCCTCTACAGTCCACACTGTGGAACTCTATTACATATTCATTAGGGCTCTGATATTGGAAAGACTTAAAAGGCTTAATTTAAGCATATGAGTGGTCCCACTGACTTAAAATAAGAATGACATTATGCTGTGGGGGGAAGGGGAGCACACAGAGTCCCTGTCATGGAGGGAAGGGGAAAAGGGGAGCCACATAAAGCCGCTGGTATGAAGGTTAAAGAAATGGAGGACCTATAGAGTATGTCTACACTGCACACTAAGTCTGGGATCCGACTTAGGTTTGATCCCAAGCCCCCCTCTGTCCACACACAAATCAGTCTGAATGGGGTCAGCAAATACTTAGGACTTGGGTACTAGGACCCTGCTAAGGGGGTGGGTCAGAGCCCAAGTCCTGCTGAGACCCAAGTCCAAATCCTTTCATTTTGCAGTGTGGACAGAGCTGAAGTCACAGACCTGAGTCAGAAGGTCTGCATAGAGAGGAAGAGGAGGGTGGTATACATGGAGTTTGTGTGCGGTGGTGGAGGGGAATGGAGGGATGCCAGGAACCCTTGGTGTATGCAATGGGTTCAGCCTAAAGTAAAACAGAATGCATAACCCCTAGTTAACAACGCTTAGGAGGAAAAATGTATCCTCTAGGCTTTTTTTAAAAACTAGGGAGTATAATAACGTGTGAATTCTGTTGGTTAATATGATATTTTTGTTGTTGTTTTCCCATAACTATATAAAGCCTTCATTTTTCCGTGCTTTTCATTTATAGTTTAGACTAGTGTCTTTAGGCATTTGGTGTAGGGGGCTGGTGAAGGAACAAATTGAAAATGAGGGAGTTATTTTATTTTAAAATTCCTTGAGGATTTTTATTACACCGTTTTAATGGGCCTTAATGTGCATGTGTGACAGCTGGATTAGCACAATAGACTGGAACCAGTTCAGTCTATAAAGTCAAAAAGCTGTGAATTAACACAGATTTACATAATGGACCATACTGGTTCCGCAGGAGTCATTACAATATAATGAGTAAATAATAAAATTTGACATGTACCAAAATACATATTTACCTGATAAATAATAACTGGCCCAAAAGGAGTCAATTTGGTAAATAATATGGGTTCTAACATCTGAGAAATAGTCATAGAATATTTCAAGTATTCTTAACAAGGAAATAATAAGCACTGTTTTTTAATCGTTTAAAAACATGTTTAGCTGAGAGACAAATAACTTTGTAAGAAATATTCTGATCTCTTGGGTAAAATGAACGTTTGCTTCGTAGCTCTGCTCTCTTTCTTTCTTTCAGATTAAACTACAAGAAAATTTATGTTTAAATAGCACTAAGCTTGTGATACAAACTGACAAAAAGCCAGGAAATTCCAAGCTAAGGTTGAGATTCTGTCTTCGGTTCATGATGTGATGCCTATTTCTCCATTCTTTGCACAAGGCTATAAGCAAGGGATGGGATGTCAGATGAATGTTGAATTTTCTGGCTTTTGTCAGTTCATGTTACATCCTTAACATTATTTACATGGCGGGGGAGTGTTGTATTTAATAATAATATGAAATTACACTAAATCCTTTCTCTAATTCTCCCTTATTGCTGAGCAAGCTACTTTTTGGCAATTGAAATTCAAATTACACCTAATATGACCTGTGCTTAGATATGTTTGGCTTTGAATTCAAATGTCCTAGCCAGTCATATATCCCAAAGGTCTCAAAGAAATTATTCCAGCATTCTTGCTTTCTGTACTTACCACTGATCACAAATTTATATATGTCTGGAAGCACTGAAGCTAATACGCATCCTGGTAAAAAAATGGTCAGAACAGCTGTACATCCCACGCTTTGTATGTCGCCAGCAGGCTCTAGCATTTCTAAATGGGATGTTCAAGTCTGCAGCTCAGAAAGATGTACCTTGTTTTTATTTTTTTATCTTTGATGATGGTCCATTTGCCTAAGAGAGGTTCACAGCACATTTTTGTCATTCTGACCTGCTTCTGTAATTCCTTTGCTAAAAGATAACATGAAAAACCCATGCACTGAGCACAACCATCCCTCCCTTTTCAGATTCTAAGAGAGCAGTAGCTTCTAACTTTTAAGTCATGGGGGTTTGCTACAGTTTTAAGCTGAAGTGGAAAAATATCTTAAAAACACTGTATTCATTTTCCATTGTTTGCAATCACAGCAGCAGAACATAAGAGAACAACAGGGATACTGATTAAAAGAGTGAGAGTACTTTAATTATAGAGGTACCTGCTGGCACAGCTATAGTTAAAGGTTGGATGTGTTTTCAAGATTAACCCTCTTTATAGGAGTTTTTGACTTAGCAGGAAGAACTGGCAAAGTCTCTGAAATTCAATAACATCTTTGCCATTTTTTAAAATAAAATTTCTAGCCTATATTGTGAGTGAGAAATTTTTGTTTATTTTTTGTTTTCAGAAAAAAAGTTATAAAACATCTTATTTTTAATATTTTAGCATTGATTGCTGCTCCAGCACACTCTATAGGCTATCTTTACTCACATACTGTTACAGAACATAGGGTATTAGTATAGACATTCTATAAATCCACAAGGTACAGTAATAGATGCCATAACTTGATGACTCCAAAGAAGTTATACTACTTCATACTATGCATTTTTGATAGTCCTCCATTTGTAACGACATGATAGAACAGCCTCCAAAGAGCCATGTTAGTACTGTATACTGAGCAAATGCAATATAATAATAATATACATGTTACCAGTTGTCTGTGGGTTCATCTATAGTGCAAAAAAAGGCTTACAGCAGCAAGTCTCAGAACCTGGATCAGCTGACTTGGGCTCACATTATGGGGCTAAAAATAGCCGTGTAGATCTAGTTAGATAGACATATATAAAGCACTAGTCTAGTGTCTCCACTCTTAGAGTTCTAATGAGTTTGTTTCTTTATTTCTTTCTTTCTTTTATAAAAGCATAAACCTTAAAGCACTAAAGTCTGCATTAAAGTCACATTAAACCACAATTTTCAAAGCTATGTTCAGAGTTATGTCCTGGGTTCTCTTAATGAGAGTCACATGGCTAAAATAGTATGCATCTCTTTTAAAATGTACCCCTGAGAGACTAACTTCAGTGCAGTAATGAAAGACAGGAAACACACTCCCCACCCTTAACTTACCATGGTGATATTGCAACTTAGTGCATGAGTGGTACTCCAGATATAATGTGTGTTGGAATACCTAAGCTTAATGGATAGAATAGTGATCAGGAGAGGGGTAGCTGGAGTTCCAGACTTAAAATTCCAAAGATTGGATTGCGCCATTAAGGGGAAATTCCTTTGAGCTGAAGCACAGTGTTTCTGGGGGGCTTTGGGGAATCAAGGGCTATAGCAGCCCCTGGCACACCCTTTTGCTTGATGTCGCATTACATGCCATAGTCTCCCCCTGCCCTCCTTCCACTTCTTTGGAGCAGTACCTCTGTCAATAATAGATTCACAACATCCTTGCAGTTCTTGAGCACAAGGACTGGGATTATGTCTAGGTCCAAGGCAAAGTCCCTTCAATCTCCTCTCCCTCCTCCTCAGGGATAGACACAATCTGGTCCTGCATCTTCTCTCTTGTCTAGCTTTAGTCCTGTACAGTGTTGTTTGTGAGCTGAAACGATGCATTGCCAATATTTTAACAATATTCTCCCACAAAAGTTCTCCCCCTTAGCCTGTGTCCTGCAGTGGATGTTGTGGCAGAGAGGGGAGGGTGGAGGAATCTATTCACTTGTTTTGCCAATTAGCACAAAAATAACTTCTTATCACTACAACCATGGAAGGAGGTAGTGCCATGTAGCAAACAAACACATACGAAGAAGCACTTTGTGTTGGGTCTGAGAGGAGCAGCATGCTTTCCTCCTGACCAGGGTGCCTCCCTGCTTCCCTCTCCCACTCCTCACACTGTGTCCCCTACTGCAACCTCCTTTCCCTGCACTCTTCCTCAGTCCTCTCTCCCACTCCACTTCTACATGCTGTAAACATTTATATTAATATGTGTTTAAAAAGGGTCTGTGGAAAAAGAGAAAAACAGCAGCAAGGAGAGATACCGAGTGAGCCAAAGGAAAGGAATAAGGAAAGAGGGCTGGGCTAATGAGTAATAGGAACTGCAGAGAGTGTGACAGGGGAAGTGGGGAAAGTTTTGTATAGAAAGAGACTTACGGGGAAAGGAGAGGAGAGAAGAACCCAGTAAGTAGAAAGGCAGATAGCAGGTGACAAGCACGAGGGGAAACAATTTGATTTTCTGTTAAAAAAAGCAGGAAATTCCCACACAATAAAATGTCTGTATTCACAGTTAAGGTTGCTCAAGTGCATTTTCCATCAGCACAGTCATTACAAATCAAGGAAATTACCAGTTAAGCCAGCATTACAAATACAGTTTACCCTCCTCGTGCCTAAACATCAAAATGCCCAAATGCGCTCTGATCCTTCTCAGCTCCAAAACAAATGCCCTTTCAGTTCTGACATATTATCTCCCACAACCCACAGATCCAGCTCTTCAAAATCAAATGCACAACCTTAACTCTGACCTCATACTTCTTTTCGGCAGAAGCAACACATTACATAGATTTTAATGGTAAGGACATGGCTATTGGTTAATAGCTTTCTTCATTTTGAGAAGGTCAGTGTCCCTCAGTGTGATTCTGAGGAATCTGAGGAATTGGATGTGCGCGCTGTGGTTGACTAGATGTTGGAACTGAAAGGAAATTTGTTGTTGAGCAGTGGAGTCTTTGAGTGTATTTGGATATTACAATGTTTGGGTTTGCATGTATTTGCATTTCTCCAGCATTTTGGGTGCTTGTCTAGTTGTCCAGAACATTTCAGAAATAATTGTTGTTGGTACAGTAACTTTGTGTTAGATAATTTCCTTCATACTCTAAGACATATATCATTTGGATCCACCACTTTACCTATCTTGAAATTTTCCAACTATTCCTTTTTCGGCTCTTTCTCAATGGTTATTTTTCAGCTCGTCATTCCTTAACAATTGTTTCTATTTTATTTCTTGCTAAAGACCTCTTTTAGAAAGAAGTTGAGCATCTCAGTTATCTTTAAAGTCAAAATTAATATCAGTGCGGGCATCATATAAACCTAAATTATTTCCTTACCGCACTTAATCTGAAATACAATTTAATAAAGTATTTTTTTGGCTTCATCTTGCCTACGTGTTATCTAATTATCATGCCAAAGGGCTACACATTTGTATGAAGCGAGATGGCATTGCTAAAATATGAAAAGTCAGAGTAGATCAAAATAGAGTGATAAAAGAAATATATATTGGAATTAATCAGGGAACAGTTTAAGCACAGTGTGACAGGGGCGAGACAGAGACATAACACGTGGTGTTTGCAATATGAGATAATTGATGTTTGGCTCCTAAGTGGTCAACATATTTTTCTGGTTCAACAAGCACTAGATTTATGTAGAGGTTGTTCAAAAGTTCATATGACTAAGCACACACACCATCTTGTTTACATTGGACCATTTCTTTGTCTGAGGGTGAAATACTTAGTGAAACATTAATAAATTAGAATTCCTCTCTCTCTCTCGCTCTTTTTTTTTTTTTCTGGCAGCTGGCTAGATTTACCTCTTCAGATAAAATAGATAACGCTGAACTCAGCCTTGCTTAAGTCATTGTTTTTATATCCTACTTACTATAACACTTAAGGCAGACAGGAAAAGTTTTTATATTTAGCATTTGTCTCTATAGATGTAAACAAGCACCCCCTTCCTGCCCAAAAAACCCAGCTAGGAATGAAAGATCAAAACCACAGTAAGACACTGAGAAGATGCATATGCATACATTGATCTGCTCCTAACCCTCACAAATGAGAGAGTCTTATCGATCATTGCCTACTTCTTAAAGGTCCAGCTCAAGGTCAGAGAGTCCAAATGTTCTAAATTAGATCCTGATCAGACTCCAATTATACCTGTGCTTTACTTTATCCCTGTGTGTGGTCTGGCCTCAGTGAAGCTACTCACATGAGTAAAATCAAACATGTGCATAAGCGTTTGCAGGAGTGGGGCCTTAATCTCAGTCTGGTACTTTCAAAGGGGTCTAAGGGAATAAGGTGCCCAACTCCTATCTCAGTGTCTGAGTGAGTTAGAAGTGGCCCAAACCAAAGAATCCCCCTACAGATCTGGTACAATGGTCAGAACATCTAAGGGAGGAAAAACACTTTACTCCTTCTTTTGGTGAAAAAGGAAAAGTTCTGTCCTTGAAAGATTTATTTGCATAGGCGATCCACCCACAACTCCACTAATGACATTTGGAGATCCACTATAGCTATATTTGAACTTGGATTTTCGGGGGTAGTGGGCTTCCAAAGAAGTTTAAATTGGGGGAGGGAGGGAAAGCTTTTATCTTAGGGGCAAAAAGTGCATTTCTAAACAGCTAGGGTTCTTCTCAAGGGTCCTACGTACTCTTGACTCCACTCCTATGGGGTCTTTGTGGTGAGAGATAACACAGTGAGGACTCTGTAGTGAAAAATGACGCAGAGGACAGCCCCAGAGCTGCGTGGACCCTGGTGAGGCCTTGAATATAAAGCACCTTAAGAAAGCTGGCTTACTAAGATGAGTTAAGTGACAGTACCTCCAGGTGGGACCAGACAAGTGGGAGTGGAGACAGACCCGCAAAGATACACTTGGACTACTAGTACTCACTAATCCAACTCATGAGTGGGGTTTGGCATATGGGTGAGGTGATACAATCAAAGGTTTTATTACCCTTAGAAATTCTCACCAGCAAGGGATGGGGAAGCAAGTTAGATGGACTACTGGTAGGGGGTAGGTATATTACTCTTTATTTCCATGTAAATTCTATTGCTGTGTTTTCCCCAGTTTGTGACTGTGTTTCCTTTCCACTGATAAAGATTCCCTTGTTTGTACACAGTCTTGGAGTGTCTGTGAGTGAGGACATTCTGCTTCTTAAGGGCATCCACGGAAGGTGCACCTAGTTTTCCCAGATTTCGAGGTAGGGGGCTCCAGACGGTTTAGTTATTTGTCAAGAGAGATCTCACATTTATTGAGCCCATCCCTTTTTGCTGCCATTAACCACCTAGCTTGGTCCCATACATCTCTTGACTGCTTCTTTGTTCCTCTCATGTGAGGATTTTTTTCTCCCATTGATTATCTAGTTTCTTTTCTCTCTGTCTCATTGAAATGGTTAATCAATGCCATACTATTAATTTCCATGCTAGTTTTCTGATTACTAGATTGAAAAGCAATTCAATCTACCTGACACGCTGAAGTCAGTTGCCCTTTCATTCGCATGTATCAAGACTATTTTATCAGAACTATTTCTCAATCTTTCTTCCTCCCATTCCCCAAAATAAGACTGTGAAAGGGAAAGACTCCTAAAGAGCAAGAAAATGACAAAAGTCCTCTCAGATTAAGTATCCCTCTCTCTCTCTCTCTGTGCATTAAGACAGTGACTATAATCAAATCTTATGCTTCAGGGCTTCATCTGGTCACCTTCAGGGGTCATGATGTATTCCGGGGGTATTGATTTTCTCCTTTCTCTGAAACATCAGGGATTGGCCACAGTTGAAGGGAGAACATTGGACAGGGTGGGCCAATGCTTTGAGGTGATACAGAAAATCCTCTTTCTTGAGTGCTTATCAGGAGTGTCTTGCTCTCATGCTCAGGATCAAATTGATCACAAGATTCAGGAGGGAGCTTGGCGAGGTTTCACCTTCGTCTGCAACATGGAGCATGCATCACCTGCCAGGATCATCTGGGCATACCTCACCATATCAAGTCCTTGCCATGGCAGGGGCCTTGGCCATTGGTCATACCTTGGCCTTTCCTGTTCCCTGCCTGTGACACACAACAATTTAGTTTCCTGGGGATTGAAATGCTTTAGTCTAACCCATGTTATTGTGTTCAGCATAGGGTTAGTGAGTGAAATGTAATGTTCTTTGATATATAGGAGGTCAGAAAAGATAATGGTTTCCTTTGGCCTTTAAAGCTATGCAATTTCTCAGAGCAGGGACGATGTTTCTTAAGTTTCTGGAAAGAGCCTAGCACATAGCAGGTGCTCCTGCAAATAAATACAGCATAATAATTACAACAATTGTTTTCTGAGTTTTAGCCTGTTTCCTCTGAAAGTTGAAACCCTTTGACATTGGGAATTCTTTGCCCCATTCTTCACTATCAGCTCTCTTCATTGTCAGAATCAGTGCTTAGCCATACTCCTATGAAATATTTTTAAACCCATACCCATCCTGATTGCCCCTTCCGATTCCTTCCTGCAGAAAGGTGATCAAAACTTAACCCCCTGGCTATGGTCCAGCAAGGCACTTAGGTACATGCATACCAGGGTTTGCCTGAGTAATCCCACTGACAAATAAAAACTGAAGGTGCACATTAAGATAAAAATTCAGGAAGAAAACTGATTTAAGTTTGGCCACACAAAACTGAAAGTGTGCAGCACATACTGAAGTTCTTTGCTGAATTGAGACTTATGGTTCCAAGCCCATTTAACCAGTACTTTGCCAAGTCCTAATGTTACTTCTCTTCATTTTATTACTCTGTTGAAACCTCACTATAATATCTTTGCTATTTTTACTGCTGTCAGACTTTGGGCTGATTGTTTGTTTCAAGGGTGTTTTCAAAATAATCCCCAAATCCTTTTCTTGGTTATTGTGCTGCCTGACATTTCTATTTAATATGCACCTTGCAGGTTTGTTATTTTGCATTTGTCTACATTTACATTTATTTTCTATTTACTCCATAGTCACTTAAATTATTCAAATCTCAATTTTACAAGTTTTTCATTCCCTTAGCCCCATCTCTATTTCCTCTATCATTTCAAATGCTCCAATTTTCTCTATTTTCTTTTTCTGCTTCTAGAATTTATAAGGAACTTTATCACAGCAGCTGAAAATTTGTTTGCAATTCAACACATTTTTGTCATCTAATTATCCTTTTAATTTGATTCTTTTTTTTTTTTTATTGAACTTCCTCCTTCTTCTCCTCCTGCTGAAAATCTTTCTGCTTGTTGCACATACTAATCTAGACATCCTATCTGCAATGGGTCACACTGTGGTAAGTCTGGAAGCAAAGACCTAGGAGTCCAGGGCACTGCATTGCTGTGGACACCCCATATTGACCCTCTCTTAGTAGGAAGTCTTTCTTTCCTAATACAAAGGCCTCAGATTTTTCATCCTTTTAGGTTACTCAGCCCAGTAACTCAGTCATTCAGACATTACCAAATCTGAGGTACTCACAGTCTAAGGGACTTCCTGCAACTTGGCTTTACTTTCCTATCTTATGGAGTGGACCCTGCTGCTACTAGATCCCCACACCTTCCCAGGCTTGACCATTACAGAAAGCTTAAAGGCAGACTCATCCAAGACAGCCTAGGGCACTTCCTTTGCTTACTAGATTATGAGAGGATTATGGGATTTGTGAGAAATTCCACTAAGAATAAACAAGTTTGAGCTTCTTAGTCTGGAAAGCTCCAAACATATCTCCAGGCACCCATGTACAGTTCTGTCAAACAACAATACTGTAGAATCCTGTCTTTTCAAACTAAGAGATATCATATCAGAATGGATGAACAATGTGGCAATAAAAATCTGGGAATTTTGTCAAAGCAGGAAAACATAGTTTAGCACATTCCAGGGATAGATATTGTGGTAGTGAATGACCTGTTCGAAGGGCAAAGAAATGTGAGAAGAGACCTTTACAAATTGCAAAATGTTACTTTGGGGAACTATGGAGATGGGTCGTCAGTCACTAAGCTCTGAGTATTTTCACCAGATGCTGGTAAAACACTGCAGTGAAAAGGGATGCCTACTTAATATTCTACACATGATTCAATCAGAAAGAATTTCTCCTGTGTAGAAGGTCGAAAACTCAGTGAGATTGTGACCCTACACTTTTCTGTGTTGCCACAAACAAACAAAACCCATTACTCTTAAACATGCACAAAGTTTTATTCGACCAATGAATGGTTGCAGAATTGGGCCTTACGTTTGTTTAGTCTCAAGCTTTTTAAAATAGAACCTAGATTTAAGATAACAGGTGCTTAAAACCTTTAAATACATAACAAATAAGCAAAATTATATTCACCATCAAATTTCCCATTCCTTACTACAGTTTAAGTCCATACCTACAAATCGAGTTTTTCTGAAGTAAATCCAAAAGCTCCTGGTTTAAATTTCAGTATCTGCTATTAACATACAAGAATCTATATTTATCCTTAACACTAATAAAAAAATACAGAGATTTTCAAAAGTGCCTAAATGATTAAGGAGCACAAGTACCATTAAAAGCAATGAGACTAGTGCTTCTAAATCCCTTTGGTACTTTTAAAAATCTCTGACCCAAAAACATATGAAAAGTGGGGTTTCCAATTTTTTCTAACCTTTGGAAACACAGCTGATTGAATTTTTTATTATAAATAAATTGACCAATGAATTTAGCTGCTTTTTTCTCTTTGTGTATTAGGCTGTGTCTACACTACAGACTTTTGTAGACCAAAGTCAGCTTTTTGTGCCAAAATAGTGATCGTGTACACAGTGCAGTCGTCTCCCCCACCCCCACTGACCCAACTCCCCAGATTTTGCAACAAACTAAAATCACCTCGACGGAAGACTCCACGTATTGCTACAGACTGGGAACTGACTGGCTAGGCAGCAGCTCTGCAAAAAAAGATCTGGGGGTTACAGTGGACAAGAAGCTGGATCTGAGTCAACAGTGTGACCTTGTTGCCAAGAAGGCTAACGGCATATTGGGCTGCATTAGTAGAAGCATTGTCAGAAGATCGAGGGAAGGGATAATTCCCCTCGATTTGGCCCTGGTGAGACCACATATGGAGTTTTGTGTCCTGTTTTGTGGCCCCCAACTACAGAAAGAATGTGGACAAATTAGAGAGAGTCCAGCGGAGGGCAACAAAAATGATTAGGAGGCTGGAGCACATGACTTATGAAAAGAGGCTGAGGGAACTAGGTTTGTTTATTCTGCAGAAGAGAAGAATGAGGGAGGATTTCATAGCAGCCTTTAACTATTTGAAAGAACGTTCCAGGGAGGATGGAGCTAGGCTGTTCTCAGTGGTGGTAGATGACAGAACAAGGAGCAACGGTCTCAAGTTGCAGTGAGAGAGGGCTAGGTTGGATAGTAGGAAAATCTTTTTCACTAGAAGGGTGGTGAAGCACTGGAATGGGTTACCGAGAGAGGTGGTGGAAGCTCCATCTTTAGAGGTTTTTAAGGCCTGGTTTGACAAAGCCTTGGCTGGAATGATTTAGTTGGGGTTGGTCCTGCTTTGAGCAGAGGGTTGGACTAGATGACCTTCTGAGGTCCCTCCCAACCCTAGTCTTCTATGATTCATTGAGAATATATGGTTTATTTTGTATTAAACAAATTTAGGGACAAATCCCACCACCATTCCTGTCAATAAACTCCTGTTGGTACTTTGAGAGTAATATCACAGTAGTTTGCTGTGCATTCAACTGATCTGATTGTGGAAATTACTGGTCCCAGTTGCACTGCACAACATAGGATTAATGCTGAGTTATACTAGTGGTGAATTTGGCCTATAAAAATTTAGCATGTGTGAGGAGTAGATGAGGATAAGGCTCTGTTTTTAGTGTAAGGGGCCCTAATCCTGCAAAAGCATCAATGCTGGTAGATCCTTATGCCCATATGCAGACCCACACAGGGTCACACATAACATTGTAACATAAGTAATAATTAACTTTTTGCCAGTGATGCATTTGTGAGGCTAGGCATAAGATTTTAACTATTACACCAAATTTGCACAATTTAACTCAAAGCTTGAATCAGACGGCAGCAATCCTGAGATTTTTGGGATCAGCATTGCTTTTTTTTTTTTCATGTAGCGGAGTGCATTCAGATGTGGTGGTCTGCTGGATTTAAATTTAGATTGTTTATTTGTGTTCCCATATTTAATTTATGTCATTACATCCATTCCTGTTTCATTCTCTGTTCACTGGGGCCCTCCCAACACTAGCTCGAGGAAATTCTGGTAAATGACTCACATGCCCTTTGCAAGAGCTCTTTGAATGACATGTTTAATTATTGACAATTAACAAGATGCTAATTATACCTTCAAATTATAGCCCTACTGAGCAAAATAAAAATCTTATAATGGAAGAAAAAAATTGTTAAAGGCACAAACACCATATTACACCAAATGACAAAAAGTTTGGCAACTTCCAACAGTACAAATCAACTAAACTGCTGCACACATCACACAGCTTGTCAAACTGGCTAGCTGCCAAACAGCTTTTTGTTGTATCCTCAGTAGGTTTTGGGGGAGGGTGAGAAACGATTTAACTGCAGTACCCCTGCTCAATCAATAAACAAAAAATCAGAAAAGCTGTAACTATTTATACTTTGCAGAGTGGCTTAGCCGAACGGTCAGTTCAGAATCCCATTCAGAGGAGAGCAATGTTCAATACTTTTTTAAAAAAGTATACTCATTCATTTTACATTTGTTAAGGGAAGGGCAAGAAGAATCCTGCTCCCTGAGTTGGTAACTTGTCTACACCTACAGGGGTTCCGTGATGCAGCTGCACTGGTGCAGCTCGCTGCTGTAGTGCCTAGTGAAGATGTTACCTATGCCAACAGGAGACCTTCTCCCATGGACGTTGTCTACACCATCATTTCGGTTGGTATAACTCCGTCGCACAGGGGAGTGTGGATTTTCCACACCCCTGAGTGATATAGTTATACCAACTTAAGTTTGTAGTGTACACCAGAGCTATGACTATGTCAGACCGGGTGAGTCTGAGAACTCAGGTTAGCCTGGCTTGGGTGTGAGCATCCTCACAGCAAAATCCTACCCCAGTTATTGTGGGAGAATTGTAGGAAGGGCATTGGAGAACTATTCGTGCTCAAGTTATTTAGTTTGCATCCTGACTGCAAAGTGTGCAGGTTCCAACCTAAGCTGAAGCAGAACCCATGCTCTGACCCACATCCCAAGCCAGGTATATTCATCTGGGCTTTAAGGTCAGAAGTGTTTCTGTGTGAACTGTAGGATCTGGGCTAAAAGCCAGTAAGAGTCTGGGTTAACTGTGCAGTGTAGAAATACTCTGAGGCCTGATCTTGTAAAGGAGTCTATGTGGGCAAATCTTGATGTTCTCACAGAGTTCTACAGATATTAGAGTATCTGAATGACTATGTCCTTCCTTTAGTATCATACCAACTTTAATGGAACGAGAACCCCACTACAGAAATAACTCTGAGTCCACCCTGATAGCTGACTGCTAACTGCAGGAATCTCTGCTGAACTGCCCATTCACATCTCCTCTCTGGCCCCACCCACTTGCAAATCAACAAATGCAGGAAGGGAAACACAGCATAAGCCTATCGTTAACAGGAGCAGCACTACAGGGCTATTAAAATTCTGCCAACCAGTGGAGTGTGGTTTGCAATGGTGTTTGCAAACAGAACTCTAGTGCCTACTTTATAGTCTCTGGGTCACACTTCAGGGTTACTTGAAGGTTCAAGTTCAACAAACTCAAACATCCAAAAGAACAATATGCTATCTGCCTCATTCTATGAACCACTTACCTGGCCTCAGCCACTTCTTCCCATCCCCCTACTTGCATGCCTTTAGACAGTGTCTTAAGGAAAGCTTATTGCCTTCCCTCCATATCTGCTACCCCCTGGTCTTTTCAAGGGAACCAGGTAGCTTATCCTATGTGTTCCAACTTTATTGGTGTGTTAGTCAGATTATGGCCTTCTGTGCTGCCCCAAAAATTATCAGAGTCTAATGGAAGGGAAAGGGGAAGAGGAAGTGCAATCCTCCCTCTTCTGTTGCAGCTGTCTTGGTAACAAGCCCAGGAGAAGTAAACCCTTATAGTGCCTAGCATGGTAGCTGGGGCACCATCTGAGGCTCTCTAACATTCTCACACTAGAAGAGAAGCCCCATTAATTCTAAACACGGTTTCCTTGTTTGGGGATGAATTGGAGTTCAAGCCATTTCCTTATCTACTCCTCTGCTCCTCCCAAAGACTCTTCGATTTTTTTTAAGAGGGGAATTCATTGGTGTAGAGAATTTTAAATATATGTATGATATTATCACCTATCAAACTCTATAAACCTCAGCCTTCAACTGCTGAAGTTAAATAGCACTGAATTGGGTAAAGAGCCAGAGAAAGGAAATAAAATTACCTTGGGACAATGGAATGTAGAACACACCAATAGAACTCAGTCCTAGGAATCCAGCAAGACCTAGGTTGTATCAATTCCTCTTCGTCCTGGTCCTGGTGCCGTTTTAAGCTAGTGTCCTGATCTGTGGGAAGTTTATTTCTGATGATGAGGTTGGAGAAGTTTGGGGGGAAAAGTATCTGAAGACGAGAAGAGGGGGTTCAGGAAAGATTTCTTTCAGGATGGGGTCCCCATTGAGTATTGATTGTAGTTGTTTGAAGATACTCCGTATGTGTTCCAGTGTGGGGTGGTAGGTGACAATCTACACAAGCTAAATGCGTTTTTTCTCCATGAAATTGCAACTTTTACTGGCCCAGTCCAAAGTTAAAGGATTATTTTCTCTTTTGTTACATGGAACCTATCTACTAATTATTCCAGCAATATGCAATTCAAATTAAAATTTATTAGTCTGTTCTTACCTTAGTAAACTTTACATAGCATGTATGTGTTACAAATGAATCCAGGGAAACCACTGAACTGTCCAGGTTTTGTATTCACAATTAGGTTGCAATTTTTGATGTTCTTTACAATCCAGATAAAAAGGAGGAGGGTGAATGAGGCTAAAGATCCTCTTTCCTTTTATGTGTGCGTATGTGTGTGTGTTGACGTACCCTCCTTTTTTTCTCATCCCTTATTTCTGAATAGCTCATAGTGAGTGAACTTTATTTTTTTCCATCCTAAATTCAATCAAGCACATCCTGTTAAGATCTCATAACCAGGAACAGAAGTATTCACCAAATTATATTTAACAAAGTCTGTTGGGATTTCTAATTTACCTTCTGTCTTGCATCTGATGTAGGCTTTATACAAATCATTTTTTCCTGTTAAGAATATGAATGAGAGACAAATATCTGTAAAATATCCAACAGAAAAACAGACAGCGTAAAAGGCAGATTTACTTATACAATCAGGCAGAGAAATTGAATAAAACTTTATTAAAATGCAAGAAGATAGAAAAAAGAAAGCAAAGAATATATAAACCACCTGTGAAATAAGTGAATAAATATACCGATCAGCTGATACAAGATAAGAGACCAGGAAGGGAGAAGGCTGAACTTGAGACTGTTGACCATGTAATTTTTGGCCTGAAGATGATATAAATGAAAATGTTATATTACAAAATGAATATCAAAATGCAGATAAGGATCCAGAAGAAAAGTAGGTACCTACAGGCATATAGATCTTCCACAAGACTAACTTTTTTTTGGTAATTACAAGGGAGGAGCATGCTGTATAAGCTCAGACGCTGTCATCACTATTTTCTCTGACTGTACATTTACATTTCAAAAGAGTCTCCTTGCTTGCATAGGTCACAGCCATTCTGTGAGGCAGGCTTGCTAATATGTATTACAGAGCCTTCAATATCCTTTATTTTAAAATAGAAGTAATTCAAACTGAAAATACATGGTTGTGCTCTGTGTATGGAATAAACCTAACAAACCCTCATTTGGTGAATGCTTTTAAGAATCCAGTTTGGGAAGTATAATGCCATGTAGAATTCAAGGGCCAGGCCCCCCTTTTGCAATAGATACCCATTCACCCTACCTCAGTGATTCCTCTGCTCCACAGCCCATTGGGATAGATGCAATGTACATTCGAATCAGTGGAAAGTCTTCATTGGCTTTTGGATAGGGCCCACTTGGAGTAGAAAAAGTAACAAATCAAGCAAAGAGAATAAAGCTTATAAAATATTACTGTTATTCATTATATCTTAGCCGTTCCTTAATGAGCTCTTGAAGCATCTCACTAAGTTACAGAGGACTGTAAATCAAAGTAAATATAATAAACAAACCATGATGATGATTTCTGTTCCAGCACTGTTAACTATTTCTCTGCCAATCATTTAACTAGAAACACCCAGCTATTCTGGAATTATGGCCAGTCTTTACATGTGAGGGAAGAGTTTGAGAAGAAGGCTATTACTTACTATTAAATTTATTTTACTTTATAATCTTTCCCTTGCTTATTGGTCTATGCTGAAGTAAACAGTAGAAATGTATTGACACACTGCATGAGCGAATCTGAAGGTGGAAGGCAATCTGGGTGAAAATTATCATGAAATGAGAGATTTCATGATCCTCAGGATATGGAGTGAAAGCAACAGAATAGGACGATGAAAAGCAGACTTTAATAAACTCAGAGAACTGGTAGGTAAGGTCCCATGGTAAGAAAATCTAAGGAAAAAAGGAGTTCAGGAGAGCTTGAGAGTTTCTCAAGGAGACAATATTAAAGGAACCATTACAAATTATTGTGATGTGAAGCAAAGATAGGAAGAGACAAAATATGGCTCCATCATGAGCTCTTTAATGACCTGAAAATCAAAAGGGAATCCTACAAAAAGTTGAAATATGGGCAAATTGCTAAAGAGAGAGTACAAAAGAATAGCACATGCTAAAGCACAGAATCAGTTATACCTAGCAAGGGTCATATCAAGGCAATAAGAATAGGTTCTTTAAATACATTAAAAACAAGAGAAAGACAAAGAGAAACGTAGGTCCTCTACTTAATAGGGAAGGAGCGCTAATAACTCATGACATCACGAAAGCTGAGATGTTTAATGCTTATTTTGCTTCATTCTTCACTAAAAAGGTTAATAGTGACCAGACACTCAACACAGTAACAACAAGGGGGAAGGAAGCCAAAATAGAGTAAGAACAGGTTCAATAACATTTAGATGTATTCAAGATGGCAGGGACTGATGAAATTCATCTGTTGGTACTCAAGGAACTAGTTTAAATAATCTCAGAACTGTTAGCAAGTATCTTTGAGAACTCCTGAAGGATGGATGAGGTCCCAGACAACTAGGGCAAACATAGTACTTATTTTGAAAAGGGGGAACAAAGAGGCCTCAAGGATATATAGACCACTCCCCCTAACTTCAATACCTGGAACCATATTGAAACTTATTTTTAGGTAGCCTGTGGATGTGATCAATTGTTCTCTATGTCCACTGAACGTAGGACAAAAAGGCTTAACGTAATGGGCTTAATTTGCAGCAAGTGAGATTTTAAGTTAGATATTAGGAAAAACTTTCTAACACTAAGGGTAATGACTTTATTTTTGTGTGAGTCCTGAACTGAAGATCTATCATAAATCTAAATAAACCAATGACTTTTGTAGAAACATGTTGGACAAACACCTGTCAGGGATGGTCTAGGAAGGTTTACTTGGTCCTGCCTTAGAGGTCCCTTCCAGTCCTACATTTTTATGATCTATGACCATTTTCAGAATGTCATCAGCTAGAGATTTATTCGCATAACTGGACATAAAATCCCACCACCTCATAGAGTTGTTGTGATTGTCCCTTGAGATCCTTGGATAAAAGGTGCTAATAAGTATAAAACTAGTCATGTTGCTGACTAATGTATAAAACTCAGAAATAGTCTCAAATTTGCATTGTTTTGTATCCAAAGACTTTGAAATGCAAAATCCATATATTCATTCGGTTCATTTAGATTTATGATAGATCTTCAATTCAGGACTCACACATTCTTTAGCAACAAACAGTCTTGCCAATTTTATTGCACATCTCACCTATTTGGAGTTTTTCTTAAAGACCCATTCCTGGAGTCACGTGAGTACCTGAGACTCTTAGCTTTCATTTTATAAAAGATAGTTAGTTTGTAGCCATCTTTCTTGTGATGAAAAACTTGAAAAATATCCTAGTGTACCTCTAAAGGTTTAAAACCCAGACGGTAAATTTTTTTAAAAAGTACATTCTTTTTATTTGAATATCTGATTTTAAAAACAATTATGATTTTTTTAGGTCTGACATGATTTTTGAATGTGTGGGACTGGCAATACTGTCTGCACATAGCACCAGAATGTGCATGACACCTGCAGATTGTTCAGTGAAGAGGGCACAAAAAGCCCTTCCAATCTTGAGCTCTTTATGCAGCCCCACTTGCAATCCAAGGATTCTTCTGAGCTGAGGGACAGTTCCTCATGGTACCTTGGAGCACAAGTCACCCCTAAAATAGTGGAGGGTAGAGACAGAGCTGTAAGCTCTACGCCAAAATACGTCTGTAACAAATACACACAGTGGATGTGGATGTACTGTATTTGGAGTGTTTGGAGCTCTTTTCCCCTTGTCCTCAAAATGAAATCAAGCTGAACTTGTAGCAGTATGAAATGTACTGCTTTTCCTAGTTGTTTCATAACTTCCATTCACAAGAAAAAGAAACAACAAAACTATTTAATCTTTCGCTATGTATTATTCACTTTCATAACTTCACCTGCTACTTATCACCTTTTATGAACTGTTGGGTCATATCTGTTCCATTATCCTCTGGCAGTGTATTTGTAGGATGTAATGCTCATATACTAACTAGTTCAGGCTGCTGATGGCCAATGGAAAATATTTTTAAAATGTGGTTTGAGCTACTCACTAAATTACAGAAAATCATATGGGCTTGAAAAATTAAAATAAATATATTTTCTAACCACGTATTTGAGAGTCACTGTCCTTTAACTGCCAAGACCTAAGTTTCAGGCAATATGCTTCCCTTGGAATATATTTCCCCATTACTTGTGGAGACATGTCAGTCAGTAGGAAAATTCTGCTGCTTGGTTCTAGCATACCTCTCTTAATATCATTAGATTGTGCAGCAGAGTGGTGCTGCTCTGGGTTAGTGGAAATGTAATGTTTGCAGTAATTATGAATATGTTGGGCCTAACTGTGACTAGTCCTTACACAGCTACAGACCCTTAATGTGCCCCAGGTGTCATACATCAACCCAAAGAGGCAGAGAGAGATGAGGAGGAGGCAAGGCCACGGCCTTCGCTCTTACTTCACACCTATGTGCTCTGTAGTCTGGGACCTGGTCCCAGTGCACCTCCTGAGACACAATCCCTCCCTGGACTCTCCTGGGGCAGTGTAGATCTGCAGCACCTCTAACCCGAGTCCTCTGCTCAATGGCCACAGCTGGGCTCTATATTTCCAATAAGACTTGAAATGATTATGATAAACTAAAAGGGCTCCAGCTTCAGTTCTTTAGCTCTAGCTATGAAATTTACTTTACACATGTATACATCAGGGAGCCCTTTCTGTGCAATTTGAGAGGGGATAGGGAAGAAACACAGCTTGAGCTGAAAAAAAATGACTTGAAAGAGGACTTTTCAGTAGCCAGTCAGAATCACCAGCTGAGTTTCCCTTTATCTGCATACACGAGATCTAATTCACCATGGCCTTGTACTTCATGTAGTCACTTACACCAGTAGAATGTGGATGTAAAACACTACCACTCCGATATGATAGCATTTCACACCTAGTGTGCACTCATTTTTCATTGGTATAAATGCACAGTCAGAGAAAATTTAAGTGTTAAACAGCAGCAAAATTCAATTGGACGGAGATCAGGATAACATTAAACTTACTTATCTTGTATCTCTTCCAGCATACTTGGGGACAGGAATGTAGGAATGTTCTGTGCTCAAGCACATCAACATTGTTCCAATAAATAAATCCCCCCAGTTTGAGGTGAAATGCTGGCAAGCTCTTTACTGTCTTTCTCAAGATTACTTGTTTCACCAAGGCTGAAGTGTCCACAGTATTTAGCAAGCCACCCACTTGTATTACTGATGTTCCAGGTCTCATGGAAAATATGAGACAAGAAGTTTAAATGCATAGGGTAGTGCATATTCTCCATGTCAGTATCAATATTAAAGAACATGAGTCATAACCTGGCCTCCACTGTGGCTGCTTTGCATGGTCCAGAAACACAAGGCAACCACAAAGCCAGCTTAGTGAGATAGCTAAGGATTCCTCTAGAATAGTGTAAGGCTGGCAAAGCCCATGTTACCTCCTCCTGTCCCCTCAATTTGTGTGTGCTGTGGCAGTAAGAGTGCCCTTCAGTTTTGAGAATCCCAGGTTGCTGGGACAGCCCCCTTTGAGTTGTTGCACCTGGGCACAAATTAAGCACAGACCTGCAGCTGAGTCCCAGCCTGCTTCAGGGTTGTGAGAGAAGGTATAAAGATGGCATACATCCCACTTTGCCCATCACCTCAGGTCTTGAGTAGAGCTGGGATGGATAGGATGATCTAGCCCCATGAAGTGAATGTAATACACAAAGTCATGCTTCCAATTTGTAGGTGGTGAATGAGCTAATTCAGTACAAACTAAATGGAAGGATAAACAAAAATAGATTTGTGCCTAGAATCTTTGATTTCAAAAGGGCTAACTTAAAAAAATTAAGGGAATTAGTTAGGGAAGTAGACTGGACAGAAGAACTCATGGATCTAAAGGTGGAGGAGGCTTGGAATTACTTCAAGTCAAAGTTGCAGGAACTATCTGAAACCTGCATCCCAAGGAAGGGGAAAAAATTGATAGGCAAGGGTGGTAGACCAAGCAGGATTGGCAAGCATCTCAGACAGGTGATTAAGAGAAAGCAGAAAGTCTACAAGGAGTGGAAAATGGGAGAGATCAGCAAGGAAAGCTATCTCTCAGAGGTCAGAATATGTAGAGACAAAGTAGAAATGCCAAAAGCCAAGTAGAGTTTGACCTTGCAAAGGGAATTAAAACCAATAGAAAAGGGTTCTATAGCCATATAAATAGGAAGAAAACAATGAAAGAAGTGGGACTGCTAAGCACTGAGGATGGGGTGGAGGTTAAGGATAATCTAGGCATGTCCCAATATCTAAACAAATACATTGCCTCAGATTTTAATGAGGCTAATGAAGAGTTTAGGGATAGTGGCAGGGGGGTTAATGGGATTGAAGATATGGAGGTAGAAATTACCACATCCAACGTAGACTCCAAATTCGAACTGCTTAATGGGGCTAAATTGGGGGGCCCGGATAATCTCCATCCAAGGATATTAAAGGAAATGGCACGTGAAATTGCAAGCCCATTAGCAAGGATTTTTAATGAATCTGTAAACTCAGGGGTTGTACTGTATGACTGGAGAATTGCTAACATAGTTCCTATTTTTAAGAAACGGGGGAAAAAGCTATTTGATAATTACATGCCTGTTAGTTTGACCTCAGTAGTATGCAATGTGTTGGAAAAAAATTTACAAAAGAAAGTAGTTAAGGACATCGAGGTTAACCTTAATTGGGACAAAATACACCATGGTTTTACAAAAAGTAGATCGTGCCAAACCAACCTGATCTCCTTTTTTGAGAAGATAACAGATTTTTTACACAAAGGGAATGCAGTGGATCTAATTTACCTAGATCTCACTAAGGGATTTGATATGGTTCCACATGGGGAATTATTAGTTAAATGGGAAATGAGGATTAATATGAAAATTGAAAGATGGAAGGTGGATAAGGAACTGGTTATAACAATGAGTCATATTGAAAGGTGAACTGTCAGGCTGGGGGAAAGTTAGATCCCTGGAGTTCCTCAAGGATCAGTCTTGGGACCAATCTTATTTAAAGTTTTTATTACTGGCACAAAAAATCAGTTTAATAAAGTTTGCGGATGATACAAAGTTGGGAGGTATTGTTAATACAGAGAAAGACTGGGATATCATACAACAAGATCTGGATGACCTTGTAAACTGGAGTAATAGAAATAGGATGAAATTTAATAGTGGAAAGTGCAAGGTCATGCACGTAGGGACTAATAACAAGAACGTTTGCTATAAGCTGAGGACACGTCAGTTGGAAGTAACACAGGAAAAGAAAGATCTGGGCATATTGGTTGATCACAGGATGACTATGAGCCACCAATGTAATGTGGCCGTGAAATAAGCTAATGAGGTCTTAGGGCTTGTCTACACTTGCCTTGCAGATTCGGCGGCAGTCGACTGGAGTTACGCAAACTAAGCAAAAAACTTGCATCACTCCTGTCGACTTCTATGTTTCTGTTCTGTGCTCCATCTTCAATGCACTGCGCCGACGGGAACCACGTTCCCATCAACGCAGAGCTACGCCACTTGAGGAGGTGATCTTAATACATCGATTTCTGGATTGACTGAGCAGGTCTTCACTGACCGCTCAGTCGATCCAGATAAGTCAATCTGACGGTGGCGAATTTGCCACTGTCAGTGTAGACATAGCCCTAATATGCATCAGGCAAGGTGTTTCCAGTAGAAATAGGGAGGTGTTAGTACCGTTATACAAGGCATTGGTCAGACCTCATATGGAATATTGTGTGCAGTTCTGGTCTCCCATGTATAAGAAAGATTAATTCAAAATGGAACAGGTGCAAAGAAGGGCTACTAGGATGATCTGTGGAATGGAAAACCTGCCTTATGAGAGGAGACTCAAAGAGCTTGGCTTGTTTAGCCCAACCAAAAGAAGGCTGAGGGGAGATATGATTGCTCTCTATAAATACATCAGAGGAATAAATATCAGGGAGGGAGAGGAGTTGTTTAAGTTCAGCGCCAATATGGACACAAGAACAGATGGATATAAACTGGTCATCAGGAAGTTTGGACTTGAAATTAGACAAAGGTTTCTGACTATCAGGGGAGTGAAGCTCTGGAACAGCCTTCCAAGGGGAATAGTGGAGGCAAGACACCTAGCTGCCTTCAAGACTGAGCCTGATAAGTGTATGGAGGAGGTGGTATGATGGGACAGCCTAGTTTGGCTATTGACTGATCTTGGACTACTAGCGGTAAATATGTCCAATGGCCTGTGAAGGGATGGTTGATGGGGTGGGTTCTGAGTTACTACAGAGAATTATTTCTGGGTGTCTGGCTGGTGAGTCTTGCCCACATGCTCAGGGTTTAACTGATCACCATATTTGGGATCGGGAAGAAATTTTTCCGCAGGGCAGATTGGCATAGGCCCTGAAGGGTTTTTGCCTTCCTCTGCAGCATGAGGCACGGGTCACTTGCTGGTGGATTCTCTGTACTTTGAAGTCTTTAAATCATTATTTGAGGACTTCAATAACTCAGTCATAGGTTAGTGGTCTATTAAGGAAGGGGGTGGGTGAAGTTCTGTGGCCTGCATTGTGCAGGAGGTCAGATTAGATTATCATAATGGTCCCTTCTAACTGTATAGTCTATGAAACTATGATATTTTTAGAGATTTGCATGTTTCTTCAGTGAGCAATATTTACTCTGAAATATTTTAAAAAATGATTCAATTAGTTGTGTCTCTCACATATAAATAATAGTTTTACTCCAGGTCTACATATCTGCTGCAGTGTGAATGTGATGTTCTTTGCTCTCTTTCAAGTCATAAAGCCTTAGTGCAGAAGAATAGAGTGGAAGACTGTGTTTATACAGCAGAAGCTGTTAATTCCCTAAATGATTTTCTCTACTCCTGGTGACCAAGCATATATGTAACATATATGAAAATTTCATATAAGTAACCTGTTTCATTGGATTTGAATGACACATATATGTACGAATTGAATATGGGCCCTTCATATAAAACAGTCCACCCATATATCTAACATATATTAAAATATATAATATATTATCAGTTATTAAACATATGTTCTCTATACATGGATAAGCTATTGAAAAAAGTTAAATCAATTTACAAATGATTCAAGCAATTTTTTTTATTTACAGCCTGACCAAGTTTATGATTCTCATTGACATAAGGCTCACAGCAAAGGTGGATTTAGGCATTGTCTTGGATTAATCAAAGTGTTAATGTTTGTGATGATAGTTTTTCAACTGACACTTCAAAAAAGAACTTGTTCACCATCATTCTCTATATGGCTCATGTAAAGTGCTGATTTAACAACAAAGACTGATATCTTTCATTTATTCATGGAACAGATAAAGCATGGTTAACAGCAATGAAAACTTATTTATATCATGCCACTAATGTTCATCAATGCTTATCTGAAGACACCAAGTCTCTC
Organism: Emydura macquarii macquarii; assembly: GCF_026122565.2. Lineage (NCBI taxonomy): Eukaryota > Metazoa > Chordata > Testudines > Chelidae > Emydura > Emydura macquarii. Next base: position 10,185,433 of record NW_027131283.1, read on the forward strand.
TGTCCATTAGTTCCTTAATTTCTCTGCTGAGACTTCTAATAGAATAATGTCAATGCCGATCGTGCTTTTCTGTGTTGTGAACATTTGTCCACTAAGAAATTAACTGAGTCCAGCGACTCATTTCACACAGGCCACTAAATAGCACATCATTCCATATTCACTATTCTCCTATTTAAAAGGTTTCAATCATCCCATCAGTGAGTTAAAACAATACTATGTGATTTAGTGATAGGTAATCAATTCACCCACTAAGAGTAGTGAAATACAATTAATCTAAGTAATAGTTCTCAAACAACCCATAAAGTAAAATTTGTTTATATAAAACTATTAGTCAAATACTTTTATAGAACAAATACATTCCCATAGATCAAGACTGAATTGTGGATGACTCCTGAAAGGAATAAAAGCTAAATTCACAATGGATATTATTCTCTATAAATAATTCAACAAGTTCTTTTCACAAGACACTTTTACCAGCTGGTTTTTGTATGAGTACTTCAAAGAATTTGGGTGTGAATTGATTAAGACTGTGCAATGTTGATCTGGATGCTACAAGAATTTGCTGTTCTCCATGAAGCAGTGACATTTGAAAAATGCATTTTTTTGTACTTTTTCTTTTGACAATTCCCTGAGAATGTTTCTTTGAAAGTTAGGACATTTATTGATCTCAGATGCAGACGGAAGATTTTCATGTTGGTTTTCATTAATAGAAAAACTCATGCTGAATCACAGGATTGCTGATATTCCACTCACATGGTGCATCACCATGAATCATTTAAATCTATCATTTTGTTCCTAATAGCATAGGTGAGTACTTTAAGGCCAATGAAAAATCTGCAAGTGAGGAAAATCCAATAAAAGCATTTCCTTTTTTTATTCCCCCCACTCCCCTCATTAAAACCTCTTACTAGAAAAAGAAATCTTTTTTTTTCTTGGCTTCAAACTTGTATAAAACAGAGTTATGCTGATGCTAACTGCTAGCATCTGAGTTCCAGAGTGATGTATAAACAGAGTTCAAAGACAGAAATAAATTTACAAATGCATTGTTAACATAGTTTCGTTTACCACCACAGTATTTTATGTATTAATCTGAATTCTGGAGCTCTTTTCTGTAGCCGTGGCTCCTGTTTTAAAAACTAACTAAAATAGTAGGAATAATTTCTGAAACCACTAATGGGGCTTTATGGAGACAGCAAAGATTAGGATTTCAGGCTTGGCATTACTTCTTACATCTTCCTCTATTTGTATTCACCCTACTTGCAGGCATTTGAAACTTTTTCTGTTCTGTCAAAACAACTGTTTTTCCACGTATTATCAATAGTGCTTCACTGAAGCCCAGGCTAGACAGGACATTTAGTCATTGTGGGAAGATCCATGGGCTCACATGCATGTGTTGCCAGCTAGCCAGGTTTAATGCAGTGCCAAACATCACTATCCCTTAATCTGGATAAATATACTTTATTTTAATGTGAAAACAAAGGACGTGAGAGATAATAATGACTGTCGGGAAGTTTGGTTCAGTTCCAAGAAGTACCCAAATGTTGGATATTTATCCAAAATGTATCTGAACTGAATCTTTAGGTGAGTAACTTTGGGCTGCAGAGATGTACTGATCTTTATAACTTGCTTGTTGCTTAGTCATGTGTAAATATTCCAGATATGCTGATTCAACCTTCATACCACAGTGTCACATGGTCTTTCTTGTATACAGTATATGTGAAGAACATTCTGTAGTAGATATTCTATGCTATTTCCTGCCTTGAGCAATGCATCCCATTGAATAGTATTCATGTAGTTACAAGCAAACCATACAACCAAAACCACTTGCTTTCCATGGGAAAGGTGGCATTTTAAGGCTCCAGAGAGAGAGAGAGAGAATATGTGTTTCTATTCATGGGACCATCAGCTGAGAAGGGAAATAGGGAACAATATTTTTCATTTTGATAGGGGGATCCTCATTTTCCTAAATTACAAAGGGGTAAATCAAAAATAATTTCACTGCCGTTCACAGAGTTACACCAGTGTAACACATTTAAAAGTCAGAGGAGAATCAAGTACTGCACTCTCAAGAAATTCATCTGTGGAGTAACTCCACTGACTTCTGAATTAGGCCAAATCCTCTTGAAAAGTGGTCATCATTCCATGGTCATTGCTCTGAGATGAAGACACTTGGCTGTTGAACTGCCATTACAATCATACTCAAAGCACAACTTTATCGTTTCAGCCTGAGGAGCTGGAGGCTTGAAGTAGCTCCCATATCTGGGTCTCCCATGATGTAGTGAGCGATTTTGTTACCAGATTTGCCCATCACCTTGGGATGTGTTCATTTATTAGGGTTATGTTCCTGGTGGGAGGTTCTGTAATTCCTTCAATATACTGCATGTGTTACTTGTGCTTCCACATAGAGCTCTGCTTCTCCCTTCTGCAAGTCTCCCAATGGAGCTACCCTGCAGGACCTAGAGAGAGAGAGAGTGAGAGAGAGAGAGTTGGAATCTCACCACTCCGTGAAGCTTGAACTGGTCGAGGTTCCCTGGTGGTTGTTGTAGCTGACAGTGCTGGAGACAGGCAGAGTCGCCAACACAATCAATCAGGAAAAGGTGAAGTCCAGTGGAACTGATGGAGCTTTTGGATCCAGCCATTAGAACAGAGTTTTGAACTTGGGTAGGGGTTTTTGTAGGAAGGCAACAATGGTAAAAGGGAGAACACTAGATTGTTTATGTGTAAACAATGACTCAGAAGTATACCAGAGCTGTTTTGTTTAACTGATCATTCATGGCTATGGGCGATGTTACTCCAAGGGAGATCACAATGCAATCTATTTTGGATACCAGTAAAAGATTCATTACTAGAATTGGTTTGAAAAACTGCTGAGTTAGGTGTGTGCAGGTGTGGGTTCATTAACATCAGGAGCAGAGATTCCCCATCATGCAGTGCTTTCTTGCTTCCCAGAGTTCAGTGCGGTCCGTGCTTTGGAATCTCTGTTTTCCATTCTGAATACTAATGGAGATGCCTCCCTGTCCCATCTTCCATGCAAATGAGGCTTGGGGAGTTGCCTTAATCCTGTCACCCTTATAAGGAGGGGTTTAGGTGTGTCTCCCACTGCCGTTTCATTGCTTTTTTGTAAGTCTTTCTTCTGATCAGTTCTGGTTCAAGCAGTGGCTGTGGGGGGAGGAGAGGGAAGAGTCCTTCATGAGCCAACAGTCTGGATACATCGCCCTGGTTCCCCAAGAACACAGAGCTGACAGGTAACAACTGGACCACCAAATATTTCTTTTTCAAAATAATTAGTTTCCTTTTTAATCGAGTGGAATTCTCTAGAAGTGGAAGGGAATTTTTTTTTTAATTAATATGGATCAAAAACTGCCCTCAGAGGTTGGGCTTGTGAACTATAATGTAAATTCTCCTTCTGGATCCACACAGATCACTTTGACTTTATTAGGAACAACAGAAGCTTATCTAAGCACCTAATGCAATTACAATTATTTACAATAAATAATTGTACCAGTCTTCCCATGCCAGAGTCTTTCTTCCATCTCTTTTTTCAACCTTGTTCACAGAGACATTTCGTATCACAGGGGTGTGCACAATGGGGGGGGGGGGGGGGAAGCAGAGGCAGTGATCCCCCCAGTAATAGGTGGGAAGGGCATGTGGTCCTCTGGGTCCTCACCAGGACCTGACAGCTCCTCAGGCTCTGAGGGTTCAGAATGTGTCTCCCCAGAAATGCTGGGATTTAAATTCCTGTGCGTGCCCCCATATGTAAGCAGGGGAATGGGCCTGCTATTGTGGGGATCTTTCCTTGCTTGTACAATACCCCGGTAGAGTTGGTTAGCAAAAGGATCTGAGTCCCTGCTCCCACTCCCTTTACCCAGAGGCCCCACTTGACCTCGAGGGCTCCCCTTCCACTCCCCTGTGTGGTGGGGTGCCCGTAATCCCGACAAGGCTGGGCCCAGGATTTCTGGGGCTCGACCCCCAATCTTGCCGTGGTCCCTTAGGGCAGGGGCTAGGGTGTACTAACCACTCCGGGGTACTAACTCTGCGCTGGGCACTTCCCTGACCCACTGATCATTGCATACAATACAAAGCAATACAATTTATTAAACAAATAGCAATCAAATCAATTAAAAAAATAAAAAAAGAGTAAAAAGGTTAAAGGGAAACATCCCAACACTGCCCACTGGCCCGGAGCACCACAAACAGTGTCTCTGGGGTTCACAGTCTGTGTCACACGTTGCAGGCCCACTGTCCAGGCCCTGGCTATGCTGCAGGAATGCAGAGTCAGCCCCTTGCTCTGCCAGTAGCCACACACTCCCAAAGTCCCTTTTGTTCTCCCCAGCTGCTCACCACACCCAGCTCCCGCTCTGCTCCATGCAGCTGTGCTTCGCTTTCTGGGATGCCCCTCTGCTCTGCTGCTGTGGGTTGAGTCAGCTTGGCTCCATTCAGTTTTTCCCTGCTCCTCTTCCAGCTGCTGGCTGCTTTTTCCTTAGCTCTGGTCAGTTCTGCCCCTGCAGGCCCCAACAGGCAGCTCCAGCTCACAGGAGGGCTGGGCTCCCCCCACCCTCCTGGCTCTCTCATTAGCCTGCCTGCACTGTCAATCAGGCTGACCTGAGTTGGCCTCTCTCCACTGGCCCTGGGGGCTGTCCACTCCACGGTCCTGTTTCCTCCAGAGATGGCCAATCAAAAAGACCCACTAAGTTTCAGTAAGGGGCTAATAGACCCCTTACACATATCACAAAATAAAAAGCCAATGTATTTTCTTCATTCCTTACACATTTTCACAGTGATTGTGACTCGTGGTACAGATTTTAAGGGTCTGTTTGTGACAAGGGCTGTCTAGTGCTGAGTAATAAATAGCAACAACAGCAAAAGTTTCACTCACAGGATGTTATCCTGGCAAAACACTTTGCTGCAGGTCTAATGGTAAAATAAATTCTGAAATGCTGACTCACAGAACCACACACTTCCCTTAGGCTTGGTCTACACTGCCGGTGAATTTTGGTGGCAGTCAATGGGAGATACGCAAGTCTCCTGTTGACTTCCAAACTTCTACTTACCACAGCGTTGTTACTTCTACTGCGTTGCCGGGAATTGCCCTCCAGTTGACGCAACATTACTTTTTTGTGGGGGTGGATTAATGGTGTCGATTTCTGGATTGATTGAGTGGGCCTCCATTGCTGCTAAATGAATCCCACAAAATCAATCCTGCGCTGCCGACAATGCCGCCAGTGGTGTAGACATACCCTAAGTCTCACCAAAAAAAAATAAAAATTAAAAGACATGGAAATGGTACTTAAGATTTACTTTTTATGAGTGAAGTGTTTATTGAACTAAGGCCTGGTCTACACTACAGAGTTTTGTGAACAAAAGTCAGCTTTTGTCGACAAAATAGTGAAGTGTACACACTGAAATGCTCCTCCAGCCTATACAACTCCTCCGTTATGCTGACATAATAAAACCACCTCAGCGAGAGGCGTAGGGCTTACGTTGGTGTAGTTAGGACAACGCCATGTCAGTGTAGATAGTGTGTTCCTTACATCAGCTGTTGGGTGTCATTCTTGACAAGAAAGCCGGGCAGCTAGAGCCCAGCTGCCCCCCGATCTCCTGGAGAGCTGGGCAGATGGACCCCACTCCCAGCTAGGAGCTAGGACGCGAATGGATCCTGCTTCTGGTGCGGAACAGGGAGGTGAGGGGCAGCACACCAGGAACCCGGGAGACTGTGTGCTCCTGGTGAGGACATGCACCATTGACCCAAGGAGGGTAGTGTGTACATCAGCCACCACAGTAATTAATAGGTTGTAATGTAATGTAGACAAGGCCTAAGAGAGGCAAGTTGTCAAAAATGAGGTGAAACTAATGCGAGAAGCCCTGTGTTTGGAGATCTTCTGCCACATAGAGAGTTTAAAAAGCATAGGCTACTTTGCATAAAGAGAAACACTCTTTTAGAATATTGTGACCTTTAGCTGGAAAAATTGTTCACTTCAAAGAAGTGAAAAAGGGAACAGTAGAGATATTTCTGTCAAAGCTGTCTACTTAAGCAGTTTCAGGTTTCATTTTTGTGTCTGTTTTGCAATTCCTTGATTGTCAAAACTGGTTGATACAACAAATGAGATGTGACTGATACCATTCGGGGATATTCTGGGTTTCTGGAAACTGGAAAAAGATTTGTGTTGACAGATTATTCACAGATGCACCATATTGTATACCATTATTACTCAGAGTGAAGACCAGAGAACCCTAGACTGGAGACTAAAGCCCTCTGTGGACTGCCCTGTTATTATAGAGATGTGGCGTTTTCATATGTAGGATCATAATACAGGACACTCATCTTTGGAGCTTAGGTTGGAGGGATCTGTCAGCCAGCCAACATGCTCTATCTCACTGGGAGAGAGAGCAACAAGAACTGACTCAGAGGCCCCTCAGGGAAGACTTATATTGTCATCCCCAGGCCTTTAAAAAAAAAAAAAAAAAAAAAGATGAGTCCAGTCCCCAAAATCATGAAACTGACTTAAAATCAGGAGATTTTAAAAAATAAATAAATTTGAGATTTTTTTAAGTTGTCTTTTGGTTTCTGAGCATTTCAGATACATGTGAGTCATATTTTTTCAAGTCCCTCTCTACAGCCATGAGGGCTAAAAACTTCCTTTTTTAAAAAATAAGGAAAGTTGAGATTTTTATGTGACCACTTGACTGGAGTTGAGGCGCTAAGAAAAACACCAACTATTATGAGACCTGATAAAACTGTGAGACTTGGAAACAAAACATAGGGAAATAGGAGGCTGGAGAGATGGTTCTAGGAGGAACAGGGAAGGGAACCTACAGAAGGGCAGGGTTCATTCAGTCGCAGCTTCCAAGCACCAAGTCTGACTTTCTAGGAAGTTATATCAAAGGATTAAAAGAAAAATAAATTAAAAAATTCAAAGCTTTAGTCCACATTTGTAAAGCCACAATTGTCATTCATTCATCATTCATTCAATACCCTTTGGTATTGATTATTTTTTGCAGAAGAGGAAGGAATATCCGGATGCATTAGAGTAATCTCTTATTAAATGTATACTGTGTTGTGGAAGCGTATTGGTTCCAGGATAGATAGATATAAAGTGGGGGTTTAAATTCATAACTACTTTAGACATCAAAAATCATGGCCTCAATAGAGACACTAATTTTATATCTCATTGCAATGAGTAACCCACTAACCCACTAACTTTCCTTTGTCCTATGACTGCAGAGGTATTAACTACCCTCTTCATTTTGAATGGTTTCTTACAAGTTGTTGGCTTCTTAGATTAAACAATTTGTTTCCACCTTGTACTTATCTATGACACTCTGGCCTTGTCTACATTACACTGACACTTATGCTGGCAAAACTTTTGTCGCTCAGGGGTGTGAAAAAAACACCCCACGGAGCAACATAAATTTTGCCTGCATAAATGCTAGTGTAGACAGCACTTTTTAGGTGCTTTTATAGCAGCACGGTGATACAGCTGTGCCACTGTAAGTTTTAAGTGTAGACTAGCCCGTCTGATTACTTTTCCCAGACCTGAAGATGAGCTCTGTGGAGCTCAAAAGCCTGTCTCTTTCACCAACGGAAGCTGGGCCAACAAAAAAAATAATTACCTCATCCTCCACCTTCTCTCGTCTCTCTCTCATACAACAGATGGCCATGTTTAATAAGATGTGTGTGTGTGTGTGTGTGTGTGTGTGTGTGAGTGTGTGAGTGACTGACTGACTGACTGAGAGAGAGACTTGATATAAAGGGCCTGGTTCTTATTTATACTTAGACCTTTTTTTGTTTTTAACTCCTTTGGACTTGTAAAGGAGCCTATGTGGGAGGGGACCCATGGTGTAAATGACAATTAAGCCTCAAAGTTTCATTTGTGTTGCAATGGTGACACATATTCAGTTGTTAGAGTCAGAATGGGTTGTTTATACATTGGAAATTTGTGTCCTAGTTTGTGGACAAAGAGAAACACTAGAGGGCGGAGAGGGGGTGGGGAGAAAAGAAGAAAAAAAAACCACACACACCACTCATCTGCAAATAGTTTGGTTTGATTCTGTTGACACATTTTTAACATTCTGTCCTAGTCCCACAAGAACACAAAAATAACTAGGAAAGTGTTCCTCATTATCCAAACAGGATAAATTTCTGCTTATGCTCAAAGTTGGAATTTCAGAGTTGCCTAGTCTGCCGAGGTAAAGTAACTCTTCTTATATGATAGAAAATAAACTGGATCTAGATTAAGGAAAAATACCTTAATTTGGAGAAAAATGCATTGGTTTTTTTTTAATGTGAAAATTTTCTCCCACATATTTGGGGAATATAGTACGTGCAAATTATTTTTAGCCAAATTTGTATTTGTCAAACGTCATCCTTAAACTTTACTTTACTGCTGGCAAAGAACTTATATTAGTCCCATGTATATTGATAGTCCTCTTAATCAATTCAGAACTCTGCAGTTTTAAGCAGAGGTGGCTATGGTTTACCAACCAACCTCAGTGGTATTTACAGTAAAGAAGCAGTTAAACAGCAAAACCAATCCCCTGGGGCAGGTATGTGTCATAGTAAATGCTAGCGGGGAGTCCTGTCTCAGAGCAGGGCTCTCACTTTTCTCCCAAGACATATCTGTTAATTCTGATTATACATTATGGCCCAAATTCAGCAATATACATGAATGGGAGCCAACTGACCACATAGGTGAGCAGATATGTTTAGATGTTAACATGCATCTACAGTGGCACACAATAATAGGAAATAGAAAAATCCTCTTCATACTCATTGAGCTCGATTCAGATGGCACTTACACTAGTGTGAGTAAAATCTATCAACTTAAGAGCAGTTACTCCCAATTAACACCAGTTCTAGTGATACCAGAATCTGGTCCTGTAAATTTTTAGAGAAAAAATGATGGTGGATTAAACACCTCAGGTGTTTGGAGATAAATATTATCTGGATGTTTTAATGATTTCTGTATGGTCATGAATGCAGCCAGAAATAGAATTATGGTATGGCATCTTCAATTACAAAGCCACACCCAGGTCCAAATGTATTGGTGTAGTAACAACAATCACACTGCAGTTTTCTAAAGACTCTACCCTGTCCTCCTCAAGCGGGAGGTTTTACTAAAGAAAATGTATAAAGAAAAGCCTCCGGTGTTTTTTTTCCTGTTGTTAAACCACATTTTTCTCCACTGCTCCAAGTTTAATATGGAGTCTGTATATTAATCATTTTCCACTTCAGTACAGAACTGCTCAGCATAGCACTTCAGCGCTTAGCATAACTGGAGTTATGGCACATCATGTTTTCAGATCAATTGCAGTTTGAATGTGCTGTCATGGAACACCATTTAAAAGAGTCAGAGACACTTTCTGTTTCTGTATAAATGCAGTTTTGAATGTGCTTCATTCAACAGTAAATATTGAAAATGAAACGAAGCTTTTTCTCAGCTGTGCTTCAGTTGGAGGGCGGTTATAGGTCACATTCGCAAAGGTTTAATTACTTGTTTCTATGCAGTTAGACTGCAGATCCTGCTTTTAAAGGCATGTCTAACTATGAAGTCTACATGAATTATGTCGTACTGTAATACTGTGGTTGCAGGAAATTCATTACATGCTGAACTGTTTGCATTCTGGGACATACAAATGACAACTCACTTACTGAGAAATACCATTTCCAGGGCTGGTTCAGACAAAACTGAGGCCACTGAAAAGCCATTCAAATAGGTCTTTATCAACGAGGCCCAAAATTCAGTGCATGCCCCTTTCCCCATCAATTTTTCTCAATAAATAGGGGATGGATTTTGTTCCATTTGTGACTGTGTCCAAGCAGGTGAGGCTCAGGTTATCTGTCAGCACAAAGCAGCTTGTCACCCACGTCAGATGGCAGTAAAGCAGGAGTGGTAGATATCTCTTTATCACTTTGATCTGTGCCTGATGTGGTGCGCCCCAACGATCTCGGCACCCACTCTGGCTGAGGTTTTGGAAACATTATCTGAATCAGCCTTTGGCCAACTGTGAGAAGGGGAAGGATGGTTGAAACAGAAAGAAAAAGAGAGATTATAGCTACTAGAAGAAGGAGCAGAATTAAGAGGCATTCCTAACACAAAATTCAGGTGAATTTCCTCCCCAGTAAGTACCCATCAGGGGCAGTAGTTAAATAACACCATCAGAGGCACAACCTACAAAATAACTGCATAATAGCACTCATCAAAAGAAGTGATCTCTAAAAGCATAACAACAAAAACCCCTCTTGTTCCACAGCACTAAATGGCAACTGACACTGGCTGAAATTATATATTGGAAAAAGCTAAGTATGGTCCCATAGTAGACAGATGTTGCTATTTGCTGTATTTTCCACCAATCTCTTCCTCAACCAATACCTGGAACTCAGTCGTATCCATGGTAGCTTGCTTCTTTTTTAGGCATTCTCTTCTAGAAAGATTACTGAACATTTTAAAATAATGTTTTGCAAAGTGCTTAACCTTTTGCCTTTGTAGATGCCTAAACAAACACCATGATGTATGTTGTTGCTTTGAAATTATTAAAACATGCCCTGATTCTTTAGGATTAAAATGATGAATTAGACAGTTGAAGTACCCAGCGCTGCTGCTTAGATTGTTACATGCAGGGATATCTTTAAATTTTGTTTAACTACATCCAGTGCAACATGTTTTACAAGGCTTAATTTTAATAGAATTGGGTAAATACAGCAAAAAATGTTTATTGGAATTTTAAATAAATTCACTTTAAAGGCTTGTCTACACAGGAACACTAATTAATTTGAATTTGAAATTAATCTGAATTAACTTTTAAAGCAGATTAGTTTAATCATGTTATTCACAGTTAAAGTGACCTTAATTTAGTTTATCTTAATTTCCTTTGGAAGTGAATTGAAATAAACTGAATTAAGGGCACTTTAATTCTGAATGTGAGCACTCACAGAGTGGTTTAATGTGGTTTAACTAATCCACTTTAAATTGATATGTTTAGTTAACTTGGATTAATTTTCTGAGTGTCCCTGTGTAGACAAGCCTTCACTATTTAAATCCCACCCTGAAAAATATTTATTGAAATAAGTATACAAGGAATATCACAGAGATTCCTGCTACATTGAACAGGACTTTGAGTTTAAAAATAGAGGCCCTGATCCTGCAGTTGGAGACATGCAAGTAGACCTTTATGGCAGACCCATTGAATCAAAACATTAAAAACAAAAAAACAGATATATAGATTTAAAAGATGCCATAGCACCCCTTATCTGCTAACTTTCTAATAATTTTTTGGAGGGGAAAAACATTTAAAAACATACTGGACATTCCATGTGAGACATTTTCATACCACTTTTCAACAATATTTTAAATCTCAAGAAATGGAAAGAAGAATGTTACTATGATTTGAAAAGATTGTCTATAAAATTGATATAAATCCTTTCAGTAACTCAAGATCCAATTTTATCTTCCGAATATAATTTATCAATATTTACCAGTATGACACTGCATCACTTCCATTCATAGAGATCTGATTACATCACTCTTATCTAACAGGACGGAATACTTCATGCTAACTGTATCTAAATGTGAGATATATGCTCAGAATTCAGTTGCTGATGTAATGGATATAAATGGGAAGCATGAAAAAAGCACCTTAAGCACCTTAAAAGCACCTTAAAAAGCACCAGGAAGCACCTTAATATTGGAAGAATGGGGGAATTCTTTTACGTTAATAAAAAATAGAAATTTCCAATAGTAGAAATGGTGGCAAACTTTAAGACAATATTCTTTGGAATAAAAGGCCTGAGTTTCACATCTCCAATTAGAGTAATAAGTCTAACTGATTTAAATATAATCTAGTGAGATAGGTCACTAGATAGGGAGTCAGGAGACCTGGATGCTAATCCTGGCCCAGGTACTGACTTGCTGCATGACTTTGGGCAAGTTACTTCACCACCGTGTTCTTGGTGTGTCTATACTTGCAGTGGTGTGTAGAGAACAGACACCGCACACTCAGCTAGCAAGGGTAACTATAAATAGATGGTGAGGCACTGCTTAGGCAAGTAGAGCGGAGTGCCCTACATGTCTGAACCCCCAGGGTACATAACCTACACAGGCTCTACATACGTAAGCAATGCCTCTCATGTCTATACTGTTATTTTTAGCAGTGCAGTATTGTGCTGTTGGAGGCTTTCCCCACCACAGTGAAAGGCTCCAGCAGCTGGGAGGCAGTGGGGAAAGGTTCTGACAGCTCTCTTGCCCCTGGCAGAGCCTTTCCCCGCTGCCAGAGCCTTTCACTGCACGAAGTAGTTACACACTGCGGTGACAATTGTGGATGTAGCCTGCCTTTCACTGTGGTGTGTAGCTACATCTGTAGTGCCTGTACTCTGCATGCCACTGTATGTGTAGACATAGCTTCTGTTTCCCCTCCCAGCCTTTGCCTGTCTTGTTTTAAGATGTTTTGTTTGACCCAAAATAAACCTTTTTGATTTGCTGAAATTTTCTGGAATTTTTTGTTTCTGTTTGGGTAGAACCGAATACTTTTTTGGATCTTTCAGAGCCGCCAGTGAACTGAAAAATCATTTATTTGCCCAGCTCCAATTACCAAAGCAAGTCATCCTGATCATACAACACCTGCACAATGTCTTCCTATGTTACATGTTGATTCTGTATAAACATATCCTGAGTCAAATTTAGTTCCTGTTTTTGATTAATTGGCTTTCTTGAAGAGGGGAGGGGTGTTTGGGGATCTTTCTCCAATGACTCACACACTATCCTGTGACTACTGTACTCTGATGCGTTTGGTAAGACTCAGCATGATCAGTCCTCTGCTTACGGCACTGAAAAGGACATAGACATGATCTCTTTATCATTTGTCATTCAGCACTACCTAATATGTCTGTACAGGACTCAGTTCTCTTTCAACACTGTTTTACTTTTTACCTATTTTACTTACACTTTTCCACCCTAACTCCAACTGCCGATATTTTTCTCTTTTTAAAACTCCATTTGTAATTATATTTTTGATTTTTGTACCCTTTTGTGGAACTGGTGAAATCCAGTTTTGTTTTGTTTTTTTTCCTCTCAGTGCCTACCCTGCCACTTGAAGACTAAAATTGTTTGAGGACCCTAAGCAGTACTGTATAAACTATAAAAGTTACAAAAGCATATACTTTGAATGATAAATCAAATGGCTTTTTCTCTGCCAGAACCTGAGATCAGAGCCCTATATGTACTTGAAATAGCGTATCTCCTCACAAACAGCTAAGAAAGTGAGGGAGCCAAATTCCTTACATTGTTTAGGGTATATATGATGGTATCAGCTCCTGCAGGTTAAACACAGAACTCTAGACTCAAGTCCTGGCAGGAATAGCTAAATAAAATAAGAGCTGAGTTTCATATTTTTAAAGTGTATTTATTTGTCCTCTTCAAACAAACACATATACTAAGCCAGAATGGCCCAGGGCTGTGCCAGTGAGGCAACCACCACCCTGTCTGGGGTTGCAGCCACTGGGAGGGGAGATTTCATTTCCCCCTGAAGGAGGCTGACCTCCCCTTATTAGACACCATCTGTTTTTCTGGCTTCACTAGCTCCCTTGTGGTCTCCCTTCAGGTTGGGGTTGCTGCTGCTGCCTCCTCCCAGTACAGTTTCTACTGCCAAGTGCTTTGGTTTATATTTGTGTAAGTCAGGCTGAATCTTGAACCTGTCCTATTAGGGCCAAATCTTGGTCACACTGAAGTAACTGAAATTCCATTTACTTCAATAGGACCAGGATATAGCCCTTGTACCAAACTGAACCCTGTGGTCTGCAGAAATCTATAACACCACATCACTAGTAAACCCACTCATCTGTGACTTAGGTAGGAGGCATAGAAGTGACAAATGAACTTTCTATTAAAAAAAATAAAGCCTTGCGGTAAGAATAAATCTTATCAAATTATTAATAAACACCACATTATGTAAGCTAATGCACATAGGGTTGAGATCTCTGTATTCAACTGTGTGGATTATAGGACCCCATAATGAGAGATTCTATTTCTCTTCCCCCTCACTTGCAAGTGGCAGTAAAGGCCAATACTGGGGGGCAGGGGAAGAGGTTGCTCTTCTACTACAAGTTATTAGCTCAGGAGACTTTCCATTTACTTCAATGGTCTTTGGATAAAGCCCCTACCAAGCGAGAGGTTCCTAACAAAAGCTGCCAAGTGTGCCAATAAAACTCATGATCACCACTTGCTTTTCCTTGGTGGTGAATCTATAGCTCTAGGGATATAGTAGCTTTTGCAAATTGCACCTGCTTGTACCAGCAGGGATGAATCTGGCCTATAAAACTGACATTCATAGAAGTGATGTGACAAACTCAACATGATTGTCTTGTCCAGCCAATGTGAAAAAGTGATGAGAAACCAGCTGCAGTTTAGCTTAGAATGAAAAGAAATAAATATAAATTTCAGATATAGATCGTCCTCATTAACATCGCCACCAAGTCGTGTTGGCATGTTTTAACCTCAGGGAGGTTAATGCAAAAAATTCTCACACAATGACATGTCCAACTCATGTGAAATCAAGAATAGAAGTAAACATTTGCAATACCCCATAAAGTAAAACAAAACAAAAAAAACTTCTGAAAAATAAAGAAAATACTAAGACACTGAAAACACAATAAATAGTCCCCAAACTTCTGGAGAAGTTCACAATATCATTCCTTTCACTGAGGTGCTGAGTCATCTTGTTGGTGCAGGGTTGGCATTGGTAAATTAAAGTCATCTAAATGCTTCAAATGATAGGGTCTTTAACTTGCTTTATTACCTCTAAGTATTTGGAGTGCTTTTACATCATTGAACTTGTTATGGTTGTTCTGCATCTGCTTTCAGCTTGACCTATAACACTAGTCTATGGATTGGTTTCGTTAACAGTTATTTAATTTTCTGATGTTTCTTTTAATGCAGTGAAAGCGATAGGCTCTCCTGGAAACAGTATATAGGAAAAGTCCTAGCTCAAATTCCTATCTACACACAGGTGCAAATCCTACACCTAACTTCCGCTGCCACTGCCCATGTTGATGTGAAACGCTGCCTTTCAGCAAAATCAGTGTTGAGGGCAGGATTTGGAGGAAATGGACATGTAGGGGATACAAGCCCCCTGTGCAGAGCTCAGCTCACTGGTACATGGAGAGGGCCAGTATGGGAAGGATCAGAGGGAGCAGAGCTAGAGGTTTCACTGATATATGGGTCGTCTGATTATGGTTCACGTCACAAAGAAGTTTCTTTAGGGTTTGAGTATTATCCAGGGATAGCATCCATAGACAGGTTACAGCCTGTCAGGCAATTTCCTCCTACCCCAGCCCAACTAATCAGGCCAGGTTGTGGAGTGTGGATTTCAGTCACAGGGCTGGCTTTTCAAGAGTTCAGTACATTGGGTGCCATGCTGCTTTGAAATCTGGCCATCAGTGTCACCATGGGGGGCTACTGGGTGCTCAGCTCTTTTGCCAATCTGGCTCTGCTTGTGGGTATTAAGCATTCAAAACTCTATCCCTGAAATCTTGAAACTGGCCCTTAGCATACAGGTTGAAGAGTACTCAATTTGAAGTTCTTGAGAAATTTTGCAGTTCACTTCTCTAGTTGTGATGACAACTTGCAAAATATATTGCCTGAATAAGTAAACGTATCCACTTTTAAATGTCAACTTATTCAAACATTGATTTTGAAAGGCTAAAGATCCTTTCTTTCTTTAGATCAGAAAACTGAAACTTTGAATATGTGTCAAGCACTCGCTACATTTATATTTATTATTTCTGATTGTAATGCTCAAAGAAATATGCACATTTAAAATTAAATCAATCTCTTTCATTAAATGATTGATTGAATGATGTATTAAATTTTTTTCCCCTACTTGTAAACTCAGCATAAACTGTTTGGGAATTTGTAATTTGTTATTCAAAAATATTCGCAATTTTCATAGATTTTTAGATGGATAGATTTTAAGGTCGGATGGGACCACTGAGATCATCTAGTCTAACCAGCTACAAAACACAGACCATAGAACCAGTAATTCCTGCATCAAGCCCATAATTTCTGGTTGAATTACAGCAATTTCTTCAACAAATAATTCTTGATCTTCAGATTGTTCCTGAAGAGTTCATTAAAAAATATTCTAAATTCTGAAGTCAAAATTTTGCTGGTTGGATTAATTACCCAAGTCACATAATATTGTTTCTGTTCCCTGGAGGTATGACTTGCATAACTAACCAAGTGAATATTTTTCTTTAAATACAATTGGATATACAGTGCAGGCTGCTCAGCTAGTGTACGTTGGTGAAATTGCTACTTTATTATACCCTGTTGAGTCACTTTTAAAGCTTATATCTCTAATGTTTTCTTTCTATCTTTTGTAAATAAACTTCTTCCAATATAAATTCACAAAAATACAAAATGTTGGTTTGTTATACGTTCAATACAGCCACATAATCTCTTTTCTCAATAAAGATTTTATATTCCCTATTTTAAGAGGGACTTGTGTTTCCTGAAATGATGAGAAAAGTAAAAAAACAGAAAAAAAGGGTTTTCAGCATTATGAAAGCTCATCCACAATGCACAGTGGATCAGCAATTTCTTATTTGCTTTGTAAATCTGCTTTCTGTCATTTTAAGACTTTACTTAGATTCTGCCACTCTCAGAGTTTGATCCTATGGCAACAGTAATTCATGTCTTTTCTATTTCTTTCCCTGTACTATAAAGCAATTCCATCTTTATTGGACTTTCCACAACCTTGGTTTTGATCCTGTTCAGTGGATCACAATTCAGCAGATCATGTTTGAATACAGTTTCTCAGAAATCATCTTGCACAGCTTTCACAACATTAAGAATATTGGCTTCCCACAGAGCACAGTATGAAGTGTGAAACAGCCTTTGATTAAATATATCTAGCATTCTTGTACAATTTTAGTCCAATATCCAACCACCTGATGTTTTATATATCTTCTTCACTATCCAGGATTAAATTATATTTGATTTGTAGAGTCTGATAGAGAGTATGCCTAGGTCATAAAGACTAGATATCCAAGCTGATGCTATGCCTTCCAGTCTTTTCCATACACCCAACTTTGGCATAAAAATATCCCCATATGCCTGTGTAAATTGGGTTTAGGTGCATGTGAATACCTGTACGCATGTGCAGTACCCAGACTCATTCATACTCAGCCATGGTCTTCTGTGCATAAATCAAGTGCCTATAAAAATGCACTTTGGAACTCTGTGTCTGAAACATTTTCATCTATTTTCTTGTTAATCCAGCATTTTTTGTCACACCATTGGTGAGCATTTCTAAAAAGCTAGCTAGGATGGGGAGGATAAGTTGACTAACTAAACCATGTTTCCAGAACCGCACATGACATTCTCAATGAAACTGGTAAATGAACAAGGAAGTAAATAAAACACAACCATATTGGCTTATGTTCTGTAAGAAACACTGCAGCAGGCGTAGGAGGGAGAAAAATCAGATTTTGCCAAATGCAGGACTTTTGACTAAAAACAAAACTTGCAAAGAATGAAATGTTATTTTCAGTTTTCCAAGCGAATCTCCCAAGCAAAGGAGATTAAAAAAATAGAAGTTACAATATATGAAAAAGTACTTTACAAAGTCTCTTGAATCAAAAGACGGGTAATATTTCTTCTGTTGGAAGATAGTTTTGGCTTTTTGCCTAGATTACAAAATACTGTTCTTCATTTTATTCAAAGTCTTAAAAATTTGTGTAAAAACAGTAAGTGTTAAATCTCTGTAAAAAAAAGTTTTCCCCTCTCTCTCATGAGTGGCATTAGTATGTTGCCAGTTCATCTATCTTCACCTGAATGTACTGTATTAGCTTGGTACTCATTGAAAGGGAGATAACATTTAATATATATATATTTTTGTGGACCTACAAAAAAAGGGTGATACCAAAATGAGGAAGTACTACCTCTGCCATAACAAACCTTTGTAGGAGTTTTATTTTTCCTTCCTGATGAGTGGAAATAATGCAAACACTGGGAGTTTTTATTCTCTCCTTCTTCAAAGGAGTTTTACACAATAATAAAACAAAATACTTTTTTTTTTTTTTTGCCTACACACGTTTATACAATTTTTGCCTCCCAGAGTAGAAATCTGTTATGACACCTACTTTCAAAGAGGGGGAGGGGGGAACCTAAAACCAAAAAATTAATAGAGTTAGTGAAAAAAAATCTTAATGAAAATTGTTTTAAATCAAAAAAATGTCATTATGACTAAATGGGAATTTTTGTGGAAATTTTCAAGACTGGGTTTTTTTGAAAAACTGGAAAAAGATTCCTCCACCTCATTATTTGATGATGGTTACCATGATGATGTTAGCTTGACATTGTTACCTTTAATACTGTGATAGTAGACTCATAGACTTTAAGGTCAGAAGGTACCATCATGATCATATAGTTTGACCTCCTGACACATTGCAGGCCACAGAACCTCACCTCTGTAACAGACCCCTAACCTCTAGCTGAGTTACCTAAGTCCTTAAATCACAGTTTAAAGACTTCAAATTACAGAGAATTCACCATTTACACAAGTTTAAACCTGCAAATGACTCATGCCCCATGCTGCAGAGGAAGGCGAAAAACCCCCATGGTCTCTGCCAATCTTACCCAGGGAAAAATTCCTTCCCAACCCCAAGTATGGCAATCAGTTAGACCCTGAGCATGTGGGCAAGACTCACCAGGAAGATAGCTGGGAACATGTGATAATAATTAGTCATTATATCAAAGACAGAACTATCAGAGAAATCCAGCTTCATTCACTGGGTCTGAGAAGTTTTGAGATTAGGTGACTAGAATTGTGAAAAGAGTGCATTGATTTATAACTTAAGGGACAAATTCTGTTCTCATTTACATTTTTACAATCTTTGATAGTGTGGTTCTTATGTACGTATACGTTTTCTTAATGTTTCTCCTAATTTTAGACCTTTTATCTCTTGCCTTTTTTATTAAAATGAAAGGAAAGCACAATAGTGACTTGCATAATATGATCACACATTGAATTAAGGCCCCCTTCCTTCCTTCCCTGCACAGCTCACATTTTGAGTTGCAGTGTGGATGGAAGAGCAGCCTCCATGGTACTGGAAGTGGGTGAAGCTTTGACTCTGACCCCTCAGAATCACATCAGAATCATAATAATCCATGTGAGATATGCCATGTCAGGTACTGTTAGAAAGGCTATAATGTGTAAGTAAGATGATAATGTTTATGTTCATGTGTTATATGTGTAATGGAAGTTATGGATATAGTTGTTATAGCTGTATTTCAAATTGTGCTGTCTGAGACACACCCTAGACAGGGTGGAGGCAGAACAATAGCCTGCTTAATGGCCCATTGAGACATCCACAGATGCCAGGGGCCTAGGAGGAAAAGCCAAAGGTATATATGATGAGTCATGAGGAATTGCTCATGTGACTCTGAACTCCATTTTGTTCCTGTAAAATTCCACAAACAGCATTGGAGGGGTCAGAAGGTATATAAGGCAAAGGCCTGGGAATCCATTTTCTTCTTCTTCTTCAGTCGGGATTCAGCTTCAGCTACCAACCTACCTCTGGATCAGCTCATCTACAACTGAACTGAAGCTGTGAAACAAAGGACTGAGACCCATCCAAGTACTGGATGTATACCAGAGGGACTATACAAGCCTGCAAACTCCACAATTCTTTTAGAAACCTGATGTATATGGACTTTCAAATCAATTGTATTAGTCTGATTGCTTTAATCTTTAACATTTCTCTTATAGTTTGTTTGTTTCTTTCTTTTTATAATAAACCTTTAGTTTAGTTACTAAAGGATTGGCTGGCAGTGTGGTATTTTGGATAAGATCCAAACGTATATTGATCTGGTGCTGTGGCTGACCCTTCGGGGTCAGAGGAAGCCTTTTTAGTAAAGAGCATAGAGTTTAAATAACTGGTCTCTTTACTGGACCTAGTGGCTGATTGGGAGCCGGAGTCTGGAATGCAGTAAAGGGGGCTGTGTGTATTTGTATACCGGATTCTTGATAACCAGTGTGGGAAATCAAAAGCACAGTCTGTAACTGGTTGGGAAGTCTGACTTCAGTGTCACCCACCAGTGCAGGGAGAATCTGCTCTCCATTTACAGCCTGTCCTGACCTTGACATTCTCAGGTGGCTGCCCTAGGCATGGAAGGGTCACAGCCGGGTTAGTCTGTTTTTAGCAAAACAAGAAGAGTCCTGTGGCACCTTAAAGACTAACTGCATCCAGTGAAGTGGGTTTCTGCCCACAAAAGCTTCTGCCCAAATAAATGTGTTTGTCTTTAAGGTACCACAGGACTCTTGTTGTTTAACAATAATAATATTTTTTAAAACTTTTCCAGATTATCTAATATAAGAACCCTGATTTTCAAAAATCTCAAGCAACCCAGTAGCTCCTACTGAAATCAATAGGTGGTGCTCAGGACTTCTGAAAATCTGACCATTTACTGAGAATCCAAAATATAGACTTAGCAGCCTAACTTTAGGCTATGATTTTTGAAAGATATTTCTTGTGTGTTCAATCTGAAACTCTTCGTGCTGAGTTGAAAATCTATTCCTTCGAGTTTTCAAGATTCGGCTCTGATCAGTAAATATATATTTTTAAAAAAATTTATTTTCCTGAAATGTCATCCATCCTGCAAAATTCAGACTTCAGTCCAAGCTGCATCAGTTTCACACTGCCTACTGGCAGAGATAGCATGACTCAAGCTGAACAGGCCAACACAATGCTACAAGGACCTAAGGCCTGAGATGTCTTACAGTCACTTGTAAAGACTAAAAGTTAGTTAAGTAGGAAACAAATGCACTGCTTGTATTTTCCAAATGGATTAGAAAGACACTTTTGATGACTTATAATTAAATGCACATTAAAACATTCCATCGTCATAGTTTATGCCATTATTATTTGCATTACAATAGTACCTAGAGATCCCAAATGAGGCTGGAATCCCATTGTGCTAGGCGCTGTACAAATACATAGGGAAAGATCATATCTGCCCCAAAAAGCTTACAGTCTAAGTAGACAACACTGGCTAGGGAAATAAAGGGTAGAAAAGTGAAATGTGTCGCCTAAAAATCACACAGTAGAGGAACTGGGAATTGAATGTATGTGTCCTGCTTCTCAGTCAAGTGCCCTGGCCACTAATCCACTGTCTCACCAGCTGCAAATCTAACCCTGTGTTTTAATCTATTGCCCAAATCCTCATGACCTCACCATTCAAGGTAGAATGTGCAAGCAAAATATAAGAAAACCAGGTCTATGCTTTCCCCTCTCCTACCATAAAAATGCTATTTCCTGTTGCTCAGTGTGGCTCCATTAACATTTCACTTTGGGACATTGGAAAAGTTTATTTGAAAAAGATTTATTTATTTTCCTTTGCAGTCTGCATCTGGGCACATGGAACCATGTTACAATTCATGGCAGCTGTCACTATCTCACACCTTTAATGTGGCCGTTTGACCCAACAAAATACATTTCTGCCTATTCAAGCCCAAGGACAGCTTCTAATGAGTAGGATACCAGTAAATAACTGAGATACTAAATAAAATATTTGTTTGAGGGGCAGAAATCCCAGCCTTGCTTGGATAAGAGACGTAGTGAAACTTAACTAGTTTATTGCAGCAGTTACCCGCGGACATTCACTGACAAGCTTTATACTGGCTGTAAATTATGTTGCAAAACTTCCTCATATCAAACCCTGTCAGCAGGACTCAGCATTAAGACTCAGTTCCAAGCTTGCAAAGACATTAAAAAAAATCAACACAGCAGAAAAGAAATCCTTGTGTCAGATCTAAAGTTTAAAAAAAAAAAAGGAACCTTTTTTAAAATTAGACCTAATTGCAGCTGCTGGTAAAACAACGAAAACACCCTCCATGCCTTAAATCTTATTGTTAGATACTAGTTTACAACTTTAAATTACTTTTGGTGTTTACATTAGGGTTTCTGAGAGAACTGCATATCTTGGGCCAGCAGATCAAATACAGCAATGTCTACAGGAACTCAAGTGATACAATTATGAATTGTATCTAAAAGAGGCATGCTGGAATCCAAGACAAGCAAAAGTTTCACAAGTTACACCCACAAAACCATGTAGCAAGACAGAGGACCAATAAAGGGAATACACTTGGTTTTCTGCACACTGGATTCAGTACAGAACTGAGAGTTGTATCACCACCCTTTTCTCCCTCATAAAACTACGGCCTTGTTTACGCTGGTGGTGTGTAGGCTACAGGCACAACACATGTAGCTGCATGCCACAGTGAAAAGCAGACAGCATCCACGCTGTGGTGTGTAGCTATGTGTGGCAGTGAAAGGTAGCAGGGAATGAATCTGGTAGTGGGGAGCTGCTGCAGTTTTTCCCTGTACCCATTCCACTGCACAGGTGGGAGGGGGCTAGATTTGCCACATAGTATTCATTGGTGGATGCTTTTGGCAAGAGAAAAGAAAAATACTAACACCAAACCTTGCCAATATGCAGCAACCAACCACCACATTGCTAACATGCCCTCTATCAAAACAAAACCAAAACCCCAGCCTTGCTTTCCCCAAAAAAGCCTTGAAGTTTGCCCACTTAACTGGGCTGTCTCATCAAATGTCAGCTGGTAAAGAGTTCCATAGTCAAATAACCATTCAGGCAAAAATTCTACCCTTCCAGGCAAATTGCTTGAGGTTGGTTCAGCTTTATCTGACTTCAATCTCCCTGGACCCAGATCTAAATTTTATGCCTGTCCGATAATTGGGAAGCACAGGAAAAATTGTGACTCAGAGGCATGTCTTAATCATAATGGCTCCTAGGCCTATTCCTCAGTCAGTTCGGCTTATGTGCCACCCCTTGCTCAGGGCTGTTCCTAAAGTCAGTTTAGCCTTGTTTCTATCCTCCTAGCCAGTGCTGGGTTTCCAGTGCATGAGAGCAAAATCCTTCCATGTGCCGACTAAATGTTATAAAAATTCTAACCCAAATAAAATCTCTCCCAGTCCAAACTAAAGTAATAAATATCTGCCCTATACTCACTTCTGCCAAAGCACCCTGAGGGATTCATTTTCACTTAAATGAAGTATCTGCAAAGGAGATGGTGCCCAACCTACTAAACCATAAATTACAATAAAGACTTCATACTACAAAGGTATGATCTAATGTAATCTTATCGGCACAAGATAGTTGAGATATTTCCGTATGGAGATATCCCAAAAATGATAATAGGCAGATTATGAATGAATTATGAAAAGTAGAGCCATGGAATCTAATATGTAGAAATCCACAGCACAAGAGGCCTGTTTTCAATTAATGAGAAAACTAAATAAAATACACCATTAAAAGACTTATTAAGCAGACACTTTATTTATGTTCATATTAGTTGGTTTATACAGCTTTCAGCTTCAACTAAGAATTTTCTGCGCAGAGCTCCCCAATGTGTTATGCAACCGAGACTCTTGGGATATCCCCTATGTTTTTATACAATTTACTTCTTATAAACAAATCTTCCACTTCCTCTTCCAACAGGGAAAAATGTTTTATGACTATGCTGTTTGGTTTTGCAATGGCACAGTGCCACATATAACACTCAAGCAAATACGCAAAACAAATTTAACATTTGCATGTCCAAAATGTAAAATTGTATCCAAAAAATCTACCAGTTTGTTTTTTGGTTTGATCTGTTTTTTTTCCCAACTAGACTTTCCTTTCTGAATCCCATTTCCTGACAGTTATTTCTGTAGTCAATTAATCTCTTTTCTATATTTCCAAGTCATTTCCATCACTACACAACCATAAGAAATGCCACCAAATGCTTCAACAGATCCTAGAGAAGCCAAGGGCAACAGTAGGTATTCTCTGACTGCTCCAGAATTCCACATTTAGAGATCGATTTGGAATCCCACACACTGAGCCAATCAACCTTGTTTGAGCAGCAACTTGAAAACAGAGTAGCAGTGTAGTTAATTGTAAGGATTCTTTGACTTAATGACACTAGAGTAAGGAATGCTGAAGATAAGCAAGTCAAAAGCTTGCATTTAAAACACAGAATTTGAGCTCAGGAGGATGACTTATATGAGCCCAATTCTGATCTTATTTACACAGTTTTATGCCAGAGCAACTTTATAGAACTCAATGGTGTTACTTTATGTTTATGACTGATTTCAGAACCTGGCCAAAATATTAAAATACTAAAATACCCCAGGTTAGATTCATTTAAAAATATTTGGTATAAGTGTTTGAACATAAAGAAAGCATGGCAATATGAGATGAACTATTTTCCATGGTGTCAATGTAGCTGTATCTATTAGTTCTGGTTGGAAGTCAGCAAGGCAGATTTTTCTCCCCACTTCACTCCCTTTGCTCTGCCTAGATGTTACAAAAAGAGCAAAAACCCCTCTGATCAGAATCTCACCTGACCAGAATTTAAGAGTGTCCCCAGCTGGTATATAGCAAGCCAACTCAGTTTCTATACTAATCTCCTTGTAGGGCTGGGTGCAAGGGGGATGGGGGCGGGGGAAGTGTGACAAACATTCTGTGTTTCAGCTATCCTCAGCTAGCCAATAGCCAAAGATTAGAGTGCCCCTTATGGTATTCTATCCTGTGCTGAGGACCAGGTAGAGAATCAAGGAGTTGTAAATGGTTTCCTGACAGTTCCCCTTCTCTGTTGCGCCAAGCAGAAACTCAGTTTTCCACACAATAGTCCAGAGAACGATCTATGCTAAATCCTCTACAATGACAAGTAAACTACAGTTACAATAGCATAATTATAAAGCTGTGTCTTAGGTTGACTAATTCCTCTAAATCTGGACTAGGGTCTAGAACAGTGGGTTCTCCACTTATTTACCATTGTGGGCCACATATGCAGCTCTCTCTGTGTCATGTGGGCTGCATCCACGCACCTGTATGGCCCTGAGGATGTCACATGGGCTGCAGCTGTGTGCTGATTGGGCTGCAAGTGGCCCATGGGTTGAGAACCACTGGTCTAAAAGTTTCAGCACATGGATCCTGGTCATTTGAATAATAGTTCAAAGCTGCAGGCCAAATTCTCATCACTGATCTGTACTGGGTTTTCCTTTACTGCAAGCATGAATTTCTGTTGCATTTTCATACAAGTTCTGCACACAGGAATGTGCTTGGTGTCTAAAGCATTTCAGCACAGAATGAGCGTCAAATACTCACTAGTGATGCACAATGTATCTCAGACTGGGGAGAGCTGCCCTAGACATTTGTGATACTTTCTGTGAGCATCCATTATCAGTAGAGGTCACATATGGGAAAAGCAAAATATTTTGAACTGCTAGAGGGAAATGAGAATCTTTACTCTCTGACTTAAACTCCTTATTAGGACATTCATCTCCAGTGTGTGATGGTCAAAATGACATTTAGTTATGTAAATAACTGTTGGACATGCATATGTGCCAACTTGAGCAACCTAATGGGGAAATATGGGTGTCCTATGTAGGAGCCATCATCTTGAAAACTGGACTCACTCTTTATTCACTGAAAAGTTAATCAGTGAGGAATTTACTGCCGTGGTAAATCATTGATGGAAATGGGGTTGATGGTTCAATAATGGAGCATCTTTCCAAACTTTCACATAAGGTAAAAGCGTGGTTCAAGATCTGGACTGATGCTTGTTTCCAGATTAAGTTCTACCTTGGTAGTAAACTTTTTGGGGCTGGTGTCTCATTAGCATGTGAGAGTTGTTTCACACAATAGAGCCCTCCACTTGGAAGGGGCTTCTGACCACTACTCCAATACGAATATTACTTTTTTTCTGCCCATCCCAGTTAGGAACAACTGTTAAGTGAAAAAGAAAAACCTCCTACCTCAGGCTTAAGAGCATGTTCTTTCCAAAAGAGAAACTATGTTTTAAATGTATTTAGTTGGCACCTATAATCATTTTCCCCTATCCATTTTGATTAAAAGTACCATCAGAAATAATTGAAATCTGGAGAAATCATATTGCAAGATAAAACAAAAAATTATTAAGGTCGCTCAAACCTGCTCAGCAAATGCTTGCATTGAAATTTAACTAAACAGGTTTAAGGTTCAGATTTGTTTTGATTTCATTAGAACCAATCATCTATCCCTAGAAATTAGTACAGATGACCTCTAGACTCTCCAGCGAAATGTTTATAGAAAAGCTATTTGCTGGGTTTAGCATAATTGACCACAGTAATTACAGTGAAGAGAATTTATGTTTTATTTATAATACTGTTGCATAGCTTTTTTTGGCAACATATGAAATTTAAGTCTTTAATCCACAAAAAGACTGTTTTCAATAGTCTACCCTAGAAAATTATGGGGTTTTAAAGTATGTGTTTTTGCATATAATTCCATAACCTTGTAATTCTAGCTGTGCATATTTTAAGTGAATATAGTTAGGAAAGATGTCAGACTGAGAGCAGTGGAAGCTTAAATCATGTCTTTATCTACAGAACAGGTAACCATAGGTACACTTTCACTGTCCTTAATCCTAACCTGGATGGATCAGCTCCAAGGTTAAGAGAGCAATCTAAACTGCCAGCAAGGCCAGTTGTGATGTAGACACCAGCAACTCATTCAGTAGGCTTCAGACAGCTACCACATGGTAAGGATTTTCATTACTATACCAAACTAGGCCAAATTCAAACCAGTGACCTAGGGGGTGAAAGCCTTTGTTATCCTATTGCCAAACCCTTGAGCCATTCAATCCCTGCAAGTCTGCCTTTTTATGTTTTCAGTTTAGGAATTTAGTTAAGGGACTAACAAAATTAAGATGTCTGGCCCTCGGGCTTACCCATAGTAGGGCCATTTACACATGTGGAATTTGTCAGCTTCCCTGTGTTACTTTTTGAAGCATACCTTGTTAATGAGAGCAGGTTTCTCAGTGTTTCCTAACCACTTTTGAGGCAATATTACATGCTTCACCATAGTAATGATTAGTGTACTTTCACTTCATATCTCTTAGCTTACACAGTGTAAGATGACAGTAGGAAGAGTTAAGAGACTTTGGATTTGCTTAATCCATATGAATAAAATTGGAGGAGTAAAATCCTATGTTTTTGTGTACATTCACAGTCAGTGAATAAATACGAAGGGATTCTTTTATTTACAGTTAGAAGGTCAAATGAGGGAGAGGGAAGGTAGTGGGAATCTTCTACAAACTCAGCTCCACTTACATGAGACCCTAAAATGAGATGCCCAGCACAATAGATGGAGATTCTTGTAATACAAACATTAATCTTATCTCTTGCATTCTTTGACCAGAAGTGAAATAGTTAACACCCCCTGATCTGAATGGGGCATTGCTAACCTCTCCCAGAGCTGTTGTTCCAGGATCTCTCAGCAGCTGGCTCAAATTTTTGAAGATTGCATTTATAACTATACAGCTACAGTTTTTTTTTTTTTTTTTTAAATGTGAGCTTAGATTCTGGAGCAAAGATGGCAGACTCCAGGAAAGCAAAACAAAACAAAACAAAACAAAAACTTAGCTTACTGAACCATTTCAATCTGGCTCAATTCAAATTGGGTAAAAAGTAAAGATTGCTTTTCATTGCTTCACCTTGGGTTCCAGGTGTGGATGAGCAACCATTGGTGGCAGAAGGGTATGGGAACCCATTTCATCCATTATTATAGTGGTGCTCAGTAATGGTACCAGAGTAAACCAATCAGCATTTTCATTACAGTCCCTATTTCTGAGGGGTTCATAGCTCAGGCACATAGGGCTCAAATGTGGCATGCAAGGTCTCCTCTTATAAATACCAACCAGGCCCAATCCTGTTTAATTTATGAACTCTGCTTATATTATTGCCTAAGGTGAAATGGAGGCTGCATTTCAAATAAGGGGTGTAAGCTCTATGTCCGTTAGCGATCACTACAACACCTAAGGCTTGTCTACACTTAAAAGGCTACAGCAGCACAGCTGCAGCATTCAGCATATAAACTACCTATGCTGATGGGAGGAGTTCTCCCATCAGTGTAAGTAATCCACCTACCAGAGAGGTGGCAGGTAGGTTGGCAGAAGAATTCTTCCAGCAACCTAGCCCTGCCTCCATGGGCATTTAGTTCGGCTAACTGAACCACTCAGGGAGTGGATTTTTCACACTTCTGAGAGATGTAGCTATACCAACCTAACCACCAGTGTAGATAATGCTAGTTGATGGTAGAATTCTTCCATTGATCTACCTGTCACTTCTCGGGGAGGTGGATTACTTACACTGACAGGAGAACCCATCCCATTGGTGTAGGTGGTATCTCCACTGAAGCACTACAGTTGTGCCACTGTAGCAATTTAAGTGTAGAACTACCCTAATTCCTTGCCTTAAGGTTACTTTGATTTGTGTTAGCTTATTTATGTAATTTGCCAATTATTTTATAGTGAAATAAATTCCCACTGAGATACCAAAGCTTGTGTCTAGCGGGGAAAGGTGTTCCCAGCTGTTATGCCTCTCAACTGGGGTTTGGAAACTAGAACAGACTTAACTAATTAGCAAAGTTCCCCATCTGGTGGGCTTCTCGGATGCACATCCTCTACATTTTCTGCAGACAGAAAAAAGGAGACCTTCTCTTGGGATGAGCAAAGAGGAGCTGAACTTAG
Organism: Emydura macquarii macquarii; assembly: GCF_026122565.2. Taxonomy (NCBI): domain Eukaryota; kingdom Metazoa; phylum Chordata; order Testudines; family Chelidae; genus Emydura; species Emydura macquarii. The sequence continues at coordinate 10,214,002 of NW_027131283.1, forward strand.
CCTGCAGTACAGCCAGTAGAATCTGCTTTTTTCCTACATATTGATATAGGAGCACATGACAAAAAATCAACTGGTTTTAAATGCCGGTAATCTGTGTTGCCCTGAAAAGAAGACATTTCATTAACTACTGGGTGGAGTGAGAGCATAACAGGACCTAAGCTGTTTCATTGTGAGGATATTTTATTGTAAAATAAACAAATAAAAGGGTTAAGAAACAAAAAGCAAATATTTTTTCTCAGTAAGTAAACAGACAAGCTAGGACATGGTGTGATGTGACTCTTATTTAAGGATTTAGACTCCAAATCCAAATCATACTTATCAAATGACAAAAGTTAGCCTTGCTATTAAAGAAGCCATGAATATTCTGGTTAATGTTAAATATGTGCTGAATAAAATAAACCAAATATCATGCTTAAGAAAAATATTGAGAATATACTTAACTTTAAGCTAGCCTTTTGTTTATTTAGGATCTCATGAAGACACTGTTCTATGATGTCACGATTTACACTTAACACTAATGGAGTATGCTGCCATCATAGAAAAGTGGGGCCGGGAAGGGGCCACAAAAAGTCATCTAGACCAAGGGTTTTCAACTTTTTTTAGAAACTGTACCCCTACGGTCTCAAGGTTTCACCTGAAGAAATGCTTCAGGGTTTTCACTGTACCTGATGTTACCATGGTTGCAATAAAAGGCATAATGGTCTTGTATAATGTATAATAATACATTCAAGACCATTTTCTATTTTATTTTTTTTTACTTTTGCATTTCTGAGTCTTCTTGAACAGGGCCGTCCCTAGGAGGGTGTGGGGCCTGGCGGAAAGCACACTGTGTGTGCCCCTCTCCCGGCTTCAGTGGCATACCCTGGGTCTCCGGCATTTGGGCAGCCCCCACCAGGCTTCACACGCCTCTCCCCCCCCCCGTGCAGGGCAGGAGGGGTCCCTGGCTCCCACAAGATGGCACCGCTCCCAGCTGCCAGGGTGGGGTCTGTACCTGCTGGGAGGGTGGAACATGCCGTCTACCTCCTCCTGTGCAGGGCAGTAGAGCTGGCTCTGGCCGGGCTCCACAGCCCCCTGCCACCGCACTTACCCACTGAGTCCCCTGCACTTACCTGCCACCCCCTTGCACTTACCCGGTATGTGGCACCAGATCCCTCCCTGAACTTACTTGCCGGGCTCCGCCGCCTCCTCACTTACCCGTCTCCCTGACCCTCTGCACTTACCTGCTATGTGATGCTCGGCTCTCCTGCTCCAGCCTCACAGCCTGGCGCCAGCTCAGATAGGGCAGCTTCGACCTTCAGCTTGGTGGAGGCACCCGGCTGGCCCTTCACAACGTGCAGCGGGGACGGGGGACACAGGAGTTCCTAGCTGCATGTCGTGACCTGGCACCCCCCCGCAGGCCGGTGCCTGGGGGTCCCCTCCTGCAACTGCCTGCCTCCTGCCCAGTCTGGCGCGTAGCCAGGAGGCAGCCTTCCTGCTCCCGCTTAGTTTTTGCTTCCAGCTGAGAGGTGGGCTGCAGTTGCCCACATACCCTCTGCAGTACTCTGAAAAAAACCCAGGGTAAGTGTACCCCTGGTTGAAAACCTCTGATCTAGACTATCCCCTTACACTGAGGCATAATTAAATATACCTAAATCATGAATGTGTGTATGTGTTTGTGTGTGGAGGATTATTAAGTTGGGTTCCTTTCATTACAGAGCCCTGCTTAGCAAAGTTTTGGTTCTTACTGTTTTAAGGAATAAAACAGTTACAAAAACTTTGCAAAATGGTACCATCCAATGAAGTTTGCCATTAACTGGTATCTGAACCCCATAGGCTGGCTTGAGCAGGAGAAGAGGGTAAATGTGGTGGTATTCACAAGCCTTAACACAGGTGTGTGCATTAATGTGCTGTCCCAGGAGCAGGGAAAAACCACAAATTGTTGCTGACAATCAGGTCTCCAGGTCCCCCTTTCTACTGGCGCAAGCAGGCGCATTGGGAGGGGAGTAATCTGCACCACCCACACTACTGCCAATCCCACACATTAAAAAAGATCATGACTCAGGCCCCTCAAAACCTTGAGATTGGCTAAAAACCCCGAGTTTAAAAAATGAATACTATAGTTTATGTTCTCTTTTTTGGCTTCTGGGTTACGAACCTTTAGGGTTCATGTTGTTAAGCTTTTCTCCACAACCATGAGGGCAGAAATTTTTGTTTGGGTTATATTTTAATGAAAGTCGAGTTTCTTACATGATCACATGTCTCCAGGAGCAGGGACTTTAAGAACAAACACAAAATATTGCAAGAGATGATAAAATAGATAATGCTGGCAACACTGCAACCCAATATCTAGTGCAGATTACATCTCCTTTTGCAGAGTCAACCAGCCAGAACATTGTGAAGGCAGAATCAATGCTTCACCCATTACCACCCATGTGTGCCCTTTGCCAACCCATATTTCCTTGCACAACACAACTCCACAGATGCTTCTCTTGCACTACACTGCTACCTTTAATCTCCCATATGGGCATACAGCAAGGGTCACATCTTGCCCTTTCTTTAGAGAGTTATTTTGTTTTATCTTCAGCACCACTCAAGGAGAGCAAGACAACTTCATGAACCCCAAATCACGTAAAACATGGGCAGGGCATCAAACTCATCATTAAAATAAGCAGGCATGATGCCCCTGATGTCAATGTTGCCATGCCTTCTTATGCCAGTGGTGAATTTGGCCTCTGGAGGGAGGCTGGCAAATACAAGAACATGGCCAAGTAAGCATTCCTCCAATGTTCATAATAATAAAGACCACTCTGGCTTCCAGTAGCAGCACACATAGCAACCAGCATGACAGCACACACTGTAAATCTCCAAAACACGGTGTATATTCTCAGCATGGAATATTGGAGGAGCTGCCAGAAAAAAGAGTGGAAAGAAGAAAGGCAAAGACACAAAAGAATAAATAACAAGGAGAAATATCTTTGTAGGAAGCTACTCAACAGCTACAGAAACACCCCCTTCCCAAAATCCCATATTTTAAAAAAATATCTTGGAGCAATAAATAAACAAATAAATGGAGCTGTTCCTTAATCTAACTCTGCTCCAATTACTTCAGTGGAAGCAAAGTCAGGCTATTTCTGGGAGCTTTTGAAAAATTCCATCTAGAACCAGTTGGAATATTTCAGTTGATTTATTTTTTTTGTCAGAAAATGCTGTTTCTTCAAAGCCCATTGTTTTTTCTCCCATACATTTATTGATTTTGTTAAAGTTTTCAACAGGAAGGTTTCTGAAGTCCAGGTTAGACTCCCTAGTCACTGAAAGAGAGACCCAAATCAAAACCCTGGCCATCCCACGTGAATGAATGATAAGATGGCAAATAGGGGCAGACTCGTGGCATGGTACCCATACTGCTGGTGCCATGCAGCCTCCCTCAGTCCCCGGCACAAGGGGTAGCGGTGGAGGGACAACAGCAGCTCCCAGTGGACCAGGGGAGGGAAACATGAAAACCACCTCCCAGGGGTTGTTGGGCAAAAAGGAGATAATCCCAGGGGTGGCAGTAACATGTGAAGTGGAAGGATAATGGGTGGGTATGGCAACATGGGTGTGGCAACATGGGAACAGGTCCAAGACTATTTAGAAGTCCATGGAGACGAATGCAATGCATCCAGGGGTGCTGAGGGAGTTGGTTGATGTGATTTCAAAGCCACTGAATATTACCTTTGAAAGCTCGTGGCAATTGGAGGAGGTCCCTGATGATTGGAAAAAGGTAAATATAATGCCCATCTTCAAGAAAGGGAAGAAAGAGGATCCAGGGAACTATAGACCGGTCAGCCTCATTTCAATCCCTGGAAAAATCATGGAGCAGGTCCTCAAGGAATCCATTTTAAGGCACTTGGAGGAGAGGAAGGTGATCAGGAACAGTCAACATGGATTCACCAAGGGAAAGTCCTGCCTGACCAACCTGATTGCTTTCTATGAGGAGGTGACTGGCTCTGTGGATGTGGGGAAAGTGGTGGACGTGATATACCTTGACTTTAGCAAAGCTTTTGATACGGTCTCTCACAGTATACTTATCAGCAAGTTAAAGAAGTATGGGTTGGATGAATGGACTATAAAATGGATAGAGAACTGGTTAGAGCATAGGGCTCAACGAGTAGTGATCAATGGCTTGATGTCTAGCTGGCAGCCAGTCACAAGTGGCGTGCCCAAAGGGTCGGTGCTGGGGCCATTTTTGTTCAACATCTTCATTAATGATCTAGAGGATGGGGTAGATTGCACCCTCAGCAAGTTTGCAGATGACACTAAGCTAGGGGGAGTGGTAGGTACCCTGGAAGGTAGGGATAGGATACAGAAGGACCTAAACAAACTGGAGCATTGGGCCAAAAGAAGTCTGATGAGTTCAACAAGGACAAGTGCAGAGTCCTGCACCTAGGACGGAAGAATCCCATACACAACTACAGACTGGGGACCGATGAGCTAGGCAGCAGTTCTGCAGAAAAGGACCTGGGGGTAACAGTGGATAAGAAGCTGGGTATGAGTTAGCAGTGTGCCCTCGTTTCCAAGAAGGCTAATAGCATATTGGGCTGCATTAGTAGGAGCATTGCCAGCAGATCGTGGGAAGTGATTATTCCCCTCTATTCGGCATTGGTGAGGCCACATTTGGAGTATTGTGTCCAGTTTTGGGCCCCCCACTACAAAAAGGATGTGGACAAGTTGGAGAGAGTCCAGCAGAGGGCAACAAAAATGATTAGGGGGCTGGAGCACAAGACTTATGAGGAGAGGCTGAGGGAACTAGGCTTGTTTAGTCTGCAGAAGAGAAGAATGAGGGGAGATTTGATAGCAGCCTTTAACTACCTGAAAGGGGGTTCCAGGAAGGATGGAGCTAGGCTGTTCTCAGTGGTGGCAGATGACAGAACAAGGAGCAACGGTCTCAAATTGCAGTGGGGGAGGTCTAGGTTGGACATTAGGAAAAAGTTCTGTCTTTGGGGAGATCAAGGCGCTGGGTCTGACGTAGTTACGGAGGGGAAGCACAACTCCCTGCCAACAGGCCTTGGTCTGGGTGACGATTTCATCATGCCACCCCTGCTCCACTCTCTCCGCTTCCCCAGGCCACTGTCCCCACACTTGCCTCTGGGGTGCTCCTGGGCTCATTCACCTGCCTGGCTGCAGATGGCACCCCATTTGAGTCCTCTGAGCCTGTTGTGGTGACAGCCCCCAGTGCCAAGTGGTCGGACCTCATCCTTTGGTTGTGCCCACCTCTGATGTGGAGCAGCTGCCCCCTTTTATCATCAGGGGGCCCTCATGTAGGTACTTCCCTATCTGATGCCGTGACTGCGGGTGCTAAGCCCATCATGGCCTCTGGGCCTGGCATTGTAGCGGGCCCCGTTCCCACATTCGTCCCCTTGAGCTCCGTGCCCAGTTGAGTGGTGCCACACCTCGACTTAGTTGTCGGGGCCCCGATCCTGGCCCCGGTCTTGTCCCCGGTCCCCACCCAGCACCACAGAGTCCTCCCCGCCAGCAAGTGAGACAACATCTACCTCAGCACTGACGGGGGGCACGTATGACAAAGGGGAGAGGGGAGATTCCCTCCAAGATCTCGTCAGGGAGGGACTCGGAGAAGGGAGCTGTGCTGCTATGGTCTCCCCGGCAAGCTCCTCCCACTGGACCGTGTCAGGGAGCATGGTGAAAGACTCGGCAGCGGCAGTCCCCCTTGTGGTCTTACAAGGGGCCTCCTCTGTGCCAAAAGGCAGGTGCTGGACCCATACCTTCCACTTGCTGTGCTTCCCCTGAACAAGCACCCAGCCCTCCAAGGTGGTAGAGGTGGTGAAAGGCCAGCCAGGAGGGGCAGGTCCAGGAGACAAGGGTGAGGCTTTGGGGGATCAGGGAGACAAGGGTGAAGCAACAGGGGTAAGGGAAATCTCCCCTTGGGGTGGGCCCTCTCCCATGTCCAGGAGCAGCCTGGCCATCCTCTCCTCTGCGGGGCCCAACCCACTATGCACTGCAGTGCTGAAGCCCACCCACTCATCTGGGCACAATGGGGGATCCACCACCAGGACCTGAGTGAAGGCAATGGCAGGCGAAGGAGGAGGAGGGGCGACAATGAGGACTAAGTGGTCAGGTCACCAGTGGTGACAGGGTCGGCATCTTCCTGTGTCCCACGGGTCCAAGGTTCCCCTCCATACCAGGTCAGGGAGCAGTGCCTCTGGACATGCCCCATTGCCCGGCAGAGGAAACACCACACCTCCCCCAGATGGGGCACCAGAAAGGACCCCTCCAAAACCTCCCCAACATGTGCCGCCACTGGCAGCTGGATGGTACCTGCCAGTGGATCAAGAGGCCATGGCAGAGGGCAGGGTCCTTGCAGCCCAATGGGAGAGGGCTGATGACAGATAAAGGTTTACCCCGGGTGGAGAGGAAAGGCAAAAGGGCGGCATTGGGAAGGAAGGGTGAAATGGAGGTGAAAACTGCCCATACACACAGGTCCTCCAGTGTCGCGAGGGGTATGTTGAGGCCCCACCCACCGCTAAGCTCTTCTCCACCATCTCCTGTGCAGCAGCCTCCGATGCCAGGAAAAAGACAACCTTTCCATACATCTTAGAAGCTGCCATGAAGTCTGCGGGTTCCACCACCCATGCCAACACCCACATGTAGATCTCCATGTGGGGCGATGTGGTCACCAGGAGACAATGGACGCCGAGCTTCCTGATCATGGTGGAGAAGGGGGCCCTGGCCAGTGGAGATGGAACTAGAGCAGGTGGTGGGGACAGATGACAGAGCAGTGGGGCTGCAGCCACCTGGGCATATGCTCTGGAAGCCAAGAGATGGGTACCCCCAAAGCTGGTGGAGGGAATAGCAGGGGGGCCAAAGCCAGTGGCAGGGCCACAGCAGGGGGAGTGACCCCTGCTACGGGAGGTTTTGCCCTCTGGGCAGGGCTCTTGCCCTTCTTTGCCTGGCCCTTCCTGCAAGTTGAGAGGGCTCCTTCAATCTGAGGGGGTAGTGGAGATGGAATCAATGGCAGCAATGGAGTCCACACCCATGCCTGCCACTGCTGGTGCCCTGGTGGGTGATTGCAATGGATCCAGCAGCCACAGTCAAAGTGACAGCCGTGGGAGTGGATGGAGAGCAAGCTGAAGGGAGGCAAAGGGAGCAACCAGGGGACCGGCCCTCAAGAGTCTTTCGCCCCGGCCCTCAGGGCGGGCGGCCCCGGCCCTCAGGCAGGGAGCAAGGAGGAGCAGGGCGGGGGCGAGTGAGGAGCAGTGGCTCCTGCCCGGTCCAGTCCTGGCGGCCCTCCCGCGGGCAGCAGAGGCTATTTCCCTTTTGGGGATTGGCAAGGATCAGGGGGGGAGGGGAGGGGGACGCAGGCCCACCCAACTCCACTGCGTCCCAGCCCAGGGCCCTAGCAGTGGCACGGGTGTTGCCACTCAGTCGGCGGGGCTCCTGCCGCAACACGCCGACGGGGCGTTACCCCTCGTACAGCCACGCCTCTGGCTGTCCCTGGGCTCCTTCCTCCCCTGGTTCCCCGGTACCTATGTCCGTCGGTTCCTCTGGGTCGTCGGGGTACACTGCACGGGGTAGTCCAGTCAGTCCTTCCGCGTCCACGGGGGGCAGACTGGGAAGCTCCTCAGCGAGGGGCAGCTCCTCCAGATTGCAGGGTTGTGGGTACGGTTCCGCCTCCAGCAACTCCTCCAGGTCGGATCCCGCCTCCTGGGGTTGGGCGTCTGGCAGCTCCTCCAGGTCCAGACCAGCTTCTGGGCGGAACTCCCAGCCCTCTGGTTCCGGTGGCTCGTCCCAGCCGCTGCGGGCCTGAGGCTGGGCCCTGCGCCTCGGGCCTGGAGACCTCGGCCAGTCCAGAGGGCCCGGAGGCCCAACCCAGGCCTTAGAGGCGGGTCGCCGGGGCCGCAAGGCCGGGAGGGGGTTACCTGCGGCAGTAGTCTGGCGAGGTTCAGCCCCTTTCCGCAGCCGGCGAGGCAGCGCGTCTGTCTCCGCCGGCAGCCTTCTCCCTCTGAGCTGCAGGGCCTACTTTTTATAGCTGCCAGCCCTCCCTAAGGCTCCGCCCCCTGCTGTCGGGTTGGCCGCCCGGCAGGACCTATCGGGGCCCAGTAGTCTGGTTGCCGGGCAGACTGGGCTGCCGGCAAGTCTAGAGTCTGATTGGGCGCCTGCAGCCCTTCCGCGGGCCCAGGCTCAGAGGAAGGCCACTGCGCCTTCCTACACACCCCCCCCTTCAAGTCCAGCCCTCGGTCTCCGGGGCTGGTTAGCTCTGGTGGGTCCATCCGGGATAAGGCATCCGCATTCGCATGGTCCCTCCCTGCACGGTGTTCGACTCGTAAATGTGAATGGCTGCAGGGCCAGGTACCACCTCATTACCCGGGCGTTGGTCTCTTTCATATGCTGGAGCCAGCGAAGGGGGCGTGGTCCGTAACAACTGTGAAGGGGCTCCCCAGTAGGTAATACCGCAGCGCTTCCAAGGCCCACTTTACGGCTAGCGCTTCCTTTTCTATCGTGGCATATCGTTCTTCTCGTGGAAACAGCCGGCGACTTAGATAAAGGATGGGGTGCTCCTCCCCATCAAATACCTGGGTTAGTACGGCCCCCAGCCCAACGGCCGAGGCATCCGTTTGCATGATGAATGGCCGAGAAGAGTCAGGGCTGTGGAGTATGGGCTCGCGGCACAGGGCCTCCTTGAGCGCAATAAACGCACGGTTCCGCTCCGGAGTCCACTGGACGCGGAGTGGTTGGTCCTTCCGCAGGGCGTCAGTAAGCGGTGCCGCGAGGGAGGCGAAGTTTGGCACAAACCTCCGATAATATCCGGCCAGCCCCAGAAACTGTCGGACCTGCTTCTTGGTCGCCGGTCGTATATATTCCTGGAGGGCTTGTACCTTGCTGATGATGGGTCGCAAGGTTCCTTGGCCTAATGTGTAGCCCAGGTAGGTCGTCTCCTGCCACCCAATGCGGCACTTCCGTGGGTTGGCGGTCAAGCCTGCATCGCGGAGGGTCCTCAGCACGGCGGCCACCTGGTTGAGGTGGTTGCCCCAGTCTTGACTGTAGATTACCACATCGTCCAAGTAGGCGGCAGTGTAACTTACATGGGGGGCCAGAAACTGATCCATCAGCCTCTGGAAGGTCGCGGGGGCCCCGTGTAATCCGAAGGGCATCCGGACGAAGTGGTATAGGCCACTAGGTGTTGCGAAGGCTGTCTTCTCTCGAGAGCCGGCCGCCAAGGGGATCTGCCAGTACCCCTTGGTCAGGATCAAGTGTAGAGAAGTATCTGGCCTCCCCAAGCCGGTCAAGTAGCTCGTCAATCCGAGGCATGGGGTATGCGTCGAATTTAGATATCTCATTGACGCGCCGAAAGTCAATACAAAAGCGCCGGGATCCGTTGGGCTTAGGTACCAGTACCACCGGGCTCCGCCACTCGCTTGTCGAGGGCTCGATGACTCCTAGGCGTAACATGGCCTGGACCTCTTCTTCCACCGCAGCTTGAAGGTGGCGGGGCGGTGAGCGGGCGCCCGTCCGCACGACCTCGCCCGGTGGCGTCTCGATGGTGTGGTACACCCGGTCGGTGTGTCCAGGAATGGCGGTGAAGGTGGTGGCGAAGGTCTCATTTAGGTGGTGTACCTGTCGGAGCTGAGGTCCACTTAGGGTGTCCCCGAGTTGGGGTTCCCGGTTCCTCCTGTTCGGGTATCAGTGGGCCCAGCTCCGGGTCAGGAGGCTGCGGGTTGATGAGGAGCCCCTCTCGCTCCCGCCAAGGTTTTAGCAGGTTCACATGATATACCTGTCTTTTTCCGCCGGTCAGGTTGGCGGACCTCGTAATTCACGGGACCCACGGCCTGGAGGATCTCATAAGGCCCCTGCCATCGGGCTAGGAGCTTGGACTCCGTGGAGGGCAGTAGTACCAAGACCCGGTCCCCAGGCTCAAACGATCGAGTGCGGGCCCCCTGATTGTACGACTGGGCCTGTCTCTGCTGTGCGGCACGTAGGTTCTCCTGGGCCAACATCCCTGCCTGGCGGAGGTTCTCCTGGAGGGTAAGTACATACTGGAGCATCCCCTGCGAGGGGGATGGGGTCTGCTCCCAGTGTTCCCTCATTAAGTCCAGGATCCCGCGGGGCTGTCGGCCGTACAGCAGTTCGAATGGGGAGAACTGCGTAGAGGCCTGCGGGACTTCTCGAATGGCGAGGAGCAAGGGTGGGATAAGTTGGTCCCACCGTCGCAGGTCCTCCGGTCGAAATTTCCGCATCATATGCTTCAGCGTGCGGTTAAACCGTTCGACAAGGCCGTCAGTCCGGGGATGGTATACGGAGGTCCTAAGTTTCCGAATCCCGAGAATGGCACACACCTCCTGTAGCAATCGGGATGTAAAGTTGGTCCCCTGGTCGGTTAGCAGCTCCCGGGGGAGTCCGACTCGGGCAAACACTTTAACGAGTTCACTGGCCACTGTCCGGGCGGTGGCATTCCTCAGGGGGATGGCCTCGGGGAACCGGGTAGCATAATCGACCAGGACCAGGAGGTAGCAGAACCCGGCCACGCTCCATTCTAGGGGTCCCACCAGGTCTACAGCCACCCTTTCAAAGGGGGTCCCGACAACGGGGAGGGGGACAAGGGCGGCGCGTGTGATTCCTGCCGGTGCCACCCATTGGCATTCGGGGCAGGAGGCGCAGTAGTCCTGGACCTCCCGATGTACGCCCGGCCAATAAAATTGGAAGAGGACCCGGGCCAGGGTTTTCTCCATGCCTAGGTGTCCTGCCGCCGGGATATCATGGGCCAACTTCAAAACGGCCCTACGGTGGGGCCGTGGCACCACCAACTGGGCATGGGGTTCCAGCGTTTGTGGGTTTCTCTCTAGGTGGTATAGCCGGTCCCGCCGCAGCTCGAACCGGGGCCATTGAGCGGCTCGTTGCGGGTCGGTTGGGGTCCCGTCCACCGCAGCCAGTTGTTCGTAGGCCCGGCTTAGGGTGGGATCCTCCCTCTGTTTGCGGCAGAAATCCGCCATGGGGTCACCCGAGGGTGGCGGATCCCCATCTATCCGGCCAGTTTCGTCCTCTTGTCTCCGGGTTTCAGGGTCTGGTGCGGCGGCGGAATCCGGCTGGTCCTCAGCTCCGGGTGGATCGGGTGCCTCGGGGGATTCTCCCTCGGGGGCCCCAGCATCGGGGTCTTCGGTGGTACTGGCTCGTAGTAGGACACCCGCCAAGTCGGGCCAGTCCCGCCCGAGGATCACCGGATAGGGCAAACGAGGGGCTAGGCCTACGGAGAGGACGCGGGTCTGCGGCCCGACGGTCAGCGGGACCTGCATTGTGGGGTAGTATCGTAGGTCCCCGTGAATACAACGCAGGCCAACCTGGCCCAGCGGCTTCCCATCCTCAGGGACCAGGCCCCGCAAGATCAGGGTCTGTCCACACCCTGTGTCGACGAGGGCCTCGACCTTTCTTCCGGCCAGGCCCACCGGGGTGGTGGTCTTCGGCCCAGAGGGGCCCCGAGCCCGTCCTTCCCCGGTGTACACCATCCCATAGGTGCAGCTTAGGGTCGGGCACTGCCGACGCAAGTGCCCCCGCTGGCCACACGCGAAGCAGGGGCCTGGGTCCCCAGGCCCCTGAGGTGGTTGATTCGGGGGCCAGCTGCGACTGGGCTCCAAGCTCTTGGGCGGTCGGGGGTTCGGCCCAGATGGGGGCTTCCCTGCCCCAACAGGCCCGGCCCGCCCAGGACCTGTAGCCATGGGTCCCATGGGCCTCTCAGCAGCCAGATAGTCCTCCATCAGGCGGACCGCCCCCGTCAGGGTGGTGGGGCGGTGCCTGATCACCCAGGTCCTCCCCTGGGTTGGCAAGATATGTAAAAATTGTTCTAAAATCACTTGCTCTGCCACGGCGGAGTCCGTGTTCTGTTCGGGTTGGAGCCAACGCCAGCCGGCGTCCCGGAGCTCCTGGGCCACGGCCCGGGGTCGGGCTCCGGGGGAAAAGTCTTCTCCCGAAACCGCCTTCTGTAGGTCTCTGGGCTAATATCGAGGGCGTCCATAATCGCCGCCCTCACCGTCGCGTAGTCCTGTGCCTCTTCACTGCCCAGGGCCCGATAGGCTGCCTGGGAGGCCCCAGTCAAGTATGGGGCCAGGAGGATCGCCCACTGGGCTGGGTCCCAACCCGCGGCCGTGGCCACCCGCTCGAACGTCACAAGGAAGGCCTCTGGGTCGTCTGCGGGTCCCATTTTGGTGAGGCGTGGCTGGAGCCAGGTGACGGGCGAGCTTCGGCTGGACGCTTCGTCCAGCCCGGGGTGGTCCAGCCCCGTACGGCCACTCAGCTGCTGCATTAGTTGGCGTTGGAGCTCCTGCTGTTGGGCCCCCAGGTCTCGTAACAGCTGCTGCTGCTGGGAGCCGAGGGTCTGGAGGAGCTGCTGCTGCTGTTGTAGTTGGGCCGTCTGTTGCTGCTGCTGCGCCTCGGTCCACCACTTGATCAGCTTCTCGGTATCCATGTCGGTCGGATCGGTCGACGTCCCTGTTCCTAGGGAGAGTCGGCCCAGGCAGTCCCCCTTTTAGTCAGGGGGGAGGACTGCCTGCATTCTCCACCACGTGTAGGACGGGCTCTTGCCCGGTCCAGTCCTGGCGGCCCTTCCGCGGGCCCAGGCTCAGAGGAAGGCCACTGCGCCTTCCTACACAACAGGGGAATGTTAGGCTTTTAGTCTTTTGCCCCGGCCCTCAGGCAGGGCGGGCGAGCAAGGAGTCTTTCGCCCCGGCCCTCAGGCAGGGCGGGCGAGCAAGGAGTCTTTCGCCCCGGCCCTCAGGCAGGGCGGGCGAGCGAGGAGTCTTTCGCCCCGGCCCTCAGGCAGGGCGGGCGAGCAAGGAGTCTTTCGCCCCGGCCCTCAGGCAGGGCGGGCGAGCAAGGAGTCTTTCGCCCCGGCCCTCAGGCAGGGCGGGCGAGCAAGGAGTCTTTCGCCCCGGCCCTCAGGCAGGGCGGGCGAGCAAGGAGTCTTTCGCCCCGGCCCTCAGGCAGGGCGGGCGAGCAAGGAGTCTTTCGCCCCGGCCCTCAGGCAGGGCGGGCGAGCAAGGAGTCTTTCGCCCCGGCCCTCAGGCAGGGCGGGCGAGCAAGGAGTCTTTCGCCCCGGCCCTCAGGCAGGGCGGGCGAGCAAGGAGTCTTTCGCCCCGGCCCTCAGGCAGGGCGGGCGAGCAAGGAGTCTTTCGCCCCGGCCCTCAAGCAGGGCGGGCGAGCAAGGAGTCTTTCGCCCCGGCCCTCAAGCAGGGCGGGCGAGCAAGGAGTCTTTCGCCCCGGCCCTCAAGCAGGGCGGGCGAGCAAGGAGCAGTGGCTCGAGTTTAGCGGGTGGCAGAGGCTATTTCCCTTTTGGGGATTGGCAAGGGTCAGAGGGGAGGGGAGGGGGACGCAGGCCCACCCAACTCCACTGCGTCCCAGCCCAGGGCCCTAGCAGTGGCACGGGTGTTGCCACTCACTCGGCGGGGCTCCTGCCGCAACACGCCGACGGGGCGTTACCCCTCGTACAGCCACGCCTCTGGCTGTCCCTGGGCTCCTTCCTCCCCTGGTTCCCCGGTACCTATGTCCGTCGGGTCCTCGGGGTCGTCGGGGTACACGGCACGGGGTAGTCCAGTCAGTCCTTCCGGCGTCCACGGGGGCAGACTGGGAAGCTCCTCAGCGAGGGGCAGCTCCTCCAGATCGCAGGGCTGTGGGTACGGTCCCGCCTCCGGCAACTCCTCCAGGTCGGATCCTGTCTCTTGGGGTTGGGCGTCTGGCAGCTCCTCCAGGTCCGGACCAGCTTCTGGGCGGAACTCCCAGCCCTCTGGTTCACTGGCTCGTCCCAGCCGCTGCGGGCCTGAGGCTGGGCCCGGCGCCTCGGGCCTGGAGACCTCGGCCAGTCCAGAGGGCCCGGAGGCCCAACCCAGGCCTTAGAGGCGGGTCGCCGGGGCCGCAAGGCCGGGAGGGGGTTACCTGCGGCAGTAGCCTGGCGAGGTTCAGCCCCTTTCCGCAGCCGGCGAGGCAGCGCGTCTGTCTCCGCCGGCAGCCTTCTTCCCTCTGAGCTGCAGGGCCTACTTTTTATAGCTGCAGCCCTCCCTAAGGCTCCGCCCCCTGCTGTCGGGTTGGCCGCCCGGCAGGACCTATCGGGGCCCAGTAGTCTGGTTGCCGGGCAGACTGGGCTGCCGGCAAGTCTAGAGGCAGCCAGGGGAAGGATGGCAAGTCCAAGGTAGAAAGGAGGCGCATGTGTGCTCATAAACACAGTCTCCGTAACTCGCTGCAAGCAAATCCCAGATAGCAAGAGGGCCAAGGCGAGCAGCCAGGCTGAGGAGTAGATGCAGTCCTGGATGGTGATTAGAGTTGCCAACTTTGTGACTGCTGAAAACCAGCCCTGCCTCTTCCCCAGACCCCACCCCAGTCACTCCTCTCCCCCCTCCCTCTCTGGCGCGGTCTCTTTCCCCTGCCTCTGCCCCCATTGCTTGCTCCCCAGTCCCGGGATTCCCCTGCCGCCTGCAGAACTGGGCTCAGGCTGGGAGAAGCTGACACAGAGCCTGCCTGCCTGCAGAATTGGGACACAGTAGGGGGGTTTGGTCCCTTGAGAGAGGGGCACGGCAGGTCAGAGGGGAGTGGATGGTCTCCGGAGTGAGGGGCCAGAGCAATCGGGGCACAGGAGGGTGGGAGGGTCTTTCCCCAGAGCCAGCGGCCAGGTTGGGGAAATCAGGGCAGGGCAGGGCAGGAGATGGTCCCCGGAGCAAGGGGCCGGGTGGGATGGGGGTGGTTGATCCTTAGAACGAGGGGCTGGAGTAGTCAGGGCATGGGGGGGCAGACAGGAGGTCAGTCCTTGGAGCAAGGGGCCAGGGCGGGGGCAATTGGGGTACAGGGGGCAGAGGTGTTCAGACAGGATCCCCCTCCCCAAGGTGGCTGGCACCGGTGCCTACCTCTCTGCTGGAGAGAGGCTGGAGTCGGGTTCTCTGTGTCAGCAGCTGAGCAGAGAGCGGTTCTCCAGGCGCCAACAGCAGCTGCTGCTCTTCCCACACCCAGTGATGGAGGCCGGTTACTGTGGGTAACCGTACTTTAGGTGTCCAGTCAACAGTGCTGACCGGACAACTTTTCGACTGGAGTTTCCAGTCAAAAATTGGACATCTAGCAACCCGAATTGGTGATCGGGGGTGGTGGAGGAGTTGGCGATGGTTGTGGGGGGGGGGCAGGTGGACAAGGGGGAGGGCTCCACACCATTCCCCCACTTCCTGCATACCAGCAGGAACAACCACCACAGGTCCAAGGAGTAGCAGAAATGCCAGTTACTCCGTCCAAAGGTGGCAGTAGTGGTAACACCTACACCACAGCATCCTGCAGCAGCAGCAACAGCAGCAGCTCCACGTGCTCCTCCTCCAGCTACAGCAGCGGGACCCCTTCATCCTCCTCGGTGTCAGCAGCTGCAGGGCCCCTAAGCAGCAGCAGCCAGCCAGCCAGGAGAGCCCCTGGGGATGGTGGTGGGGTCACTCGCTCCCCTCGGGGAGGAAGGCCAGCAGGGCCCCTGCACAGCAACAACAGCCACCCAGCCAGCAGGAAGGGTCAGGCCGGGGGGGTGGTTTCTGGGGGTGAAGGGAGCCTGCACTCTGACATAGATCTCATCAACAGCTATGTCTGAATCCCAACTAGTTTGCAAGTGATATACTGATCCAGAGGGGGAGGGGAGTGCCACACAGGCATGCACGTTTCAGCTATTTTAAAAGACAACATTTCAAGCACACAAAAATGCTGTTATATTCTGATTCCATATTATACCAAACCACAGTCAGCAGCAGTAAATCACTTGCAAACCAGTTTGGATTCATACACCACTGTGGATAGCATCGCCTCACTTTTTTTAACCTATTGTACCACTTTTACTAATGGAAAAGTTTGGCTGGCTTTTACTGCCAATCAATTTTCATTTCTTTTTGTACTGATCCTTTAGTACATGTACTGACCTTTGGCAGCCCAATACATGACACGGATGACCCTATGGTGTCATTCCAAAAAGCACCGGAATCAGCCACTGCCAGAGGCTTGAAAACAAGGGGCACTTTGCAGCACTGCTTTTCACAAAAAAAATAGTCAGTGAGAGCCATGAACCTAAAATGCTGCATCAAACTGAAAATATACCCCTTTCGTTCCAAGTAATAATCAATGTACCCACCAATGCTTCTCATTGTTTGTATTTATCACTAGCAAAACATTCTAATTGTGACAAAAGGGCACATTCTCACACTTTACTTGTTAGGCAGACTCTCTCAACCTACTGATTTATGTTAGACAGCTAAAAAATGTTATCGAAATCTCTCCCAGTGTTTGCCCATTTGAGACTTCTAAATTTCTCAGAATCCTATAATCTAGAGTGGCCTTATGGTCATCTACAGATTTAAAAAGGAAGGTCCACAGTCATCTATTGCATTGTAAGACTATTGCATTGATTTTATTATGGTTACACCACGGATGCATTTGATTAAAACATCTTTTTCTTTTTACTTCCTAGAAAGGCTACTTGAACTTCAAAAGCATCATGTAAAATGGGCAAAGGAACAGGTAATGTTCGAACACATCTAAGCTAGGCAGAATTTTATTTTTATTTTTTGAAACTGTGATCAACAATATTGACATTTACTTTTCAGCATTGTTAATATTTATTAATTTAAATTTTCACAGTTTCAGGAAATTATGCGGTGGCAGTCAGATAGCAATTTAATCACAGTAGATTTAGAGAAAATGCTCTGTATTCATTTAAACACAAATTGTCAACATAATATATCAAAATGTACACAGTAAGTAGCCTTAAATCAAACTCCAATAAATTCTCAAGGAGCATTTTTCTTACTTTGCCTATCTGTAAGTTTCAATAATCAATGGAAATATATTTCATTGGTTCGTGTGTGGAAGGTCAAATTGATGTTTTATTGACATTTACCAGTTAAAATCTAATCCTTCCAAGCCTAAACATATCTAACATCTGGGCAGTGGAAATTTTTGGAATCCTGATTAGCAGTATTGAGAAAGTGCCTTGTGTGATGTCAGTCAAATCCCCCTCATCAATCTTCTGAAAACCTGACAGCCACAAAATAATATTTTTGAATGATTGGTCCATTTGTGCTGTGAAGCTGATGGAAATTCTATATATTGCATCAAACCTGACAATGAATTAAGAATGGCAGCTTTCAAAATTCTGTCAATTAAATATCCAATACTTTAATCTAAGTATTCAGAAAAATATAAAGGGTTTTCAACAGAAATTGCTAGACTGTACTTGTCAATAGGAGCTGTATGTGTAAGGAAGGTGACACACACAGGAGTAATGCAGAAAAAACTGACCTTTGTTTCCTGACTCCACTCACCTGACTGGAATTATAATCTATGCTTTTGTTGCTGAACCTGTGTTCTAGATAAATAATCTCATTCAGCCCATTCTGACACTTGTTCCTGTTCAATTTAAGGTCCTATACTTTGATTCACTACAGAATATTTTGCTGATTGTTTTTGTCCTAGATTGTCAATAATAACTTCCACCTCATCCAAATCCACAAAGATGTGGGCAATTATAGCTCAGGTTCTTAAACCTGCCCAAATTGTCACTTCTTCTATTGAGTTGGACCTGGTCCTCAGAATTATTAGGAAAAACTTTGATGGAACCATTTTCCATCAGAGAATGCAATTCCACCAAAGTTGAAATGTTTTACAAAATTATGTAAATATTGCTAAAATTTTGTTTTGGAGAAAGAAAAAAAGGGGGATGTATAGAGTCCTGACAAAGTTGAAATTTCCTGTTTTGACATTTTCAGAATGAAACTGTTCATTTTTTCCATCCAAAATGACTTTTAATTTCAATTGTTTTTATTTTGTATTATATATTTTATTATAAAATTTTAAAAGGTGAAATTTAAAATTAACCCAATATAAAAAAATTAAGTGTTTTCACTGAGTCTCAAAGTGTTCAAATTTTGTTCCTAATCAGAATGAAAATAAATGTTAATATCTCAAAATCTTCTGCAAGAAAGAATTTCCATTCTCCACAGCTCCACTGATCAAACCCTTGATTTGCATCCAAAATAGAAAATAAGTTCTAGACATGGCCTCCTCAACCATTTCTCTTGGAGGGGTGCTCATGTTTGATGCTGTGATTTCAAATATTTTGGATCAATAAAAGTCCTTTTCTTGTTTGATTTGAATATGGTAACCTACTTTTAAGCCCTTCGTTAGTGTCTGATTTCACTCAACAACATCTAACTTTACCATCCATACAAGTTTAACCTTTGTCTCTCAGAGCATATATTTTTAGCAGCACACTGAGATTTACCTCAATATTTTTCATGCTCTCTTATGTATCAAAGATGGCAGCACAGAGAAATAACATCTTGCCTGTCTTTATTTAAGATAACTGAGCTCAGCATTTGTACTGTTCATTTATACAACCCCAATGTCTTCTGTGGCTTCCATTTATATTCTTTTGATATTCAAAGAATGCTTCATTAAGTTCATACCGCAGGGGTTCTATCTTCAGATCAGTCCACTGAAACTTTAGGTCAGACACTGTTATGATGGGCACTGTATAAGAACCCAAGTACAGAATACCACATCCACTTTACATCTTTGCTAAATCTCCGATAGTACATTGCCTACATACTGGGGTTTTTTTTTACTTTCACTAGATATACTTTCAATTTTCCTCTATGCATTATTTTTCTAGTTTATTCGTTTTTCCACATAAAACTAATTAAAGTGACTAATATTTTTTTAAAAGAGCAATCTAAGAGGCCTCCATACCTGTGAATAATATTCTCTCAACAGGAATTCAACTGCACCAGAGTAGCTTTATCTCTCATGACAGGGATATGACTGGTATAGATTAATTCTGATGCTATATACATTTTTTTTTAATGGCAGAAGACCAGTTTCTTTTAGGAGATCGAAGGGTGATTTTTTATTGAGCAGTCAAAGGGAAAAGTTTTCTTGATCCTATCCATGCAAGTAATATCAAGTGATGACCCAATCTTGAGTTATTATGATCTGTGCTTAAATGGTGAGCTTCTTTTGCTCTTGTTGCTTCATTGCAGCTCTACAAGATGTTCCGTTATCTTTGTCATATCTCATCTCTCACATCAATCCTTTGCATCTATCAGGAATCTGCTGCTACTTTCTCAAAATATAGAATTCCCCCTAACCCCACCAATTTATTTATTGCTGTCCTCAATTTTTCCCTTTGCCTTTAAATCTGTCATTGACTTTAATTAAACTCACTCTGAGCCCATATGCTTAGTGAGTCTTTTATTTAAAAAAGAAACAGCTAGCATGCTTGCCAGATGAATGTTCCCAGAGCCTTCACAGTGCTAATTTACACTGCAGTCACACCAGGATGTGGTTGGAAGAAGCTTTGCATTTCCTGCTTTTACATGCTTTGGATGCCTGACCTCAAGATGTCAAAAAAGTCAGTAGGTCATGGGTACAAGTCCGGCTTTACGAGTTATATTTTCTGGCTTGTAGATATGTAGCACGTAAACAACTTTTGAAGCTATAGGCTTGGGATCTTCCGGACTTAAGGGAAGCCATTGGGTTAGTTGTTTTTGTCTCTAAAGAAATATACATATTTTCATCCTACAGCTTTTGAAGCCTTTGAACCTCTCCATGTTCCACTTTCATTGCTGGGAAAAAGATATAACTTGAAATCACTTGACAATATGGGAATTAGTTATCAATATTTAATCTTTAAAAATATGTATAACTGGTGTGTTCCCCCTCTCTTCCCTCCCCAAAAAAAAACTTGGTGTTTTTTTTCCTCTTCATTATCTCTCACACAACATGGTCTTTGGTTCAACTTGCAAAATAGATTCAGCTCTATAGTGAGAGGGATCCTTGAACCCAAATTTAATCCTGACAACCTACCATCTTGAATGGAAAAGGCATCATAATGGGATACCAGTGCAGAATGGTTCTCATTGCATCACTTATGTGCTGGACAGGGCCCTCAAGGGCTCTTGTCCGCCCCCTACGAATATGCCACACGAATATCACATTAAAGGATCTGAATAATCCCCCTGCCTTTGCTAAAGACTCTGCTACATCCCTGGGGCTCCTAAAAATGCTTCATATGAGCAAGTTCATTCTATTGACTGACCCAGATTGCATAAAATGGCCAGCATTTCCAAAGCATGTTGGGACTGGCCCGCAGAATCAATGGACTGTAACTGGCTCCCTTCCCCAGACATCTTTCTCCTACACCATGCAGAGGTCTGTTTCAGGAGAGAACCTGTCCAAGTATATTTTTCAGGAACAAAACCTAGATGTTTTCTGCAGGATGCATATAGTATAAAGATGGTGGGCAGATGCCATGTTTCCTGGCCTCACTCCTTGGTTATGAGAAAGCACTTTTATTTAAATAAGAACACAAACTGAGAGATTACCCAGTCGCTCACCCATCCACTCTGTTATACACAGAACCCTGAGACACAGGGTTTATCACAGGGTGAAGTGGCAAGTTCTTTTGTGAGAGTCTTCTGTTAAAATATTGACAGTACCTCACACTCAGTTCCACTGTCTCATATTCACCCAGGCATGACTTCTTTTCTTCATCACTGGGAAGAAAATAAAAAGGAACCTCCAACTGATTCATAGACTCATAGACTCTAAGGTCAGAGGGGACCAATATGATCATCTAGTTTGACCTTCTGTACAGCACAGGCCACAGAACCTCACCCACCCACTCCTGTAATAAATCTCTAACCTATGACTGAGTTATTGAAGTCCTCAAATCATGGTTTAGAGACTTTAAGGGACAGAGTCCACCAGCAAGTGACCCATGCCCCATGCTGCAGAGGAAGGCAAAAAACCCTGCATGGCCTATGTCAATCTGCCCTGCGGGAAAATTCCTTCCAGACCCCAAATATGACGATCAGTTAAACCCTGAGCATGTGGGCAAGACTCACCAGTCAGACACCCAAGAAAGAATTCTCTGTAATAACTCAAAACCCACCCCATCAAACATTCCTTCACAGGCCATTAGCATATCTACCACCAGTAGTCAAAGATCAGTCAATTGCCAAACTAGGCTGTCCCATCATACCATCCCCTCCATAAATTTATCAAACTCTGTTTTGAAGCCAGCTCGGTTTTTTGCCCCCACTGCTCCCCTTGGAAGGCTATTCCAAAACTTCACTCCTCTGATGGTTGAAATCTGTGTCCAATTTCAAGTCTAAACTTCCTAATGGCCAATCTATATCTATTAGTTCTTGTGTCCACATTGGTGCTGAACTTAAATAATTCCTCTCCTTCCCTGGTATTTATCCCTCTAATGTATTTATAGACAGCAATCATATCTCCCCTCAGCCTTCTTTTGGTTAGGCTAAAGAGGCCGAGGAGATCTAGTTAAACATCACAGCCTGGGCACTTTTGTAGTCCCCACAACCCCGTGCCAAAGGCAGAATGCTGAACTGTGCCTTGAAAACCATAGTTCTTGTAAGTTTCAAATCTCACATTCGATCAGTACTTGGAAAGCACCTACTACAATGTGGTTCTGCTCCTGGCTGGAGCCTGGGGGTTCAACTGCAATACAAATAATATTACATGCAGCTGTTCGAACTTATTCATTCATTGTTTCGGGTATCTATCTAGATAAGAACATGCAGTGTTACAACAGAAAGGGTTAGGGAAAAAAATACACAAAATACTCTCCTCCCCTGTCCCTGCACATCCTTACCAGAGCACCCCCTTTCAGCATGGTGCTGTGCGTTGCCAGATAGCCTCAGTTTCCCAGCTTTCTTCCTATGCTCCGCCCAGCTTCCCGTTCCTTCTGGGTTGCAGAGATTTCCAGCTAGATCTTTTACAGTTCTACTGCTTCTGGGGCACTTAAAGTCCAAAACAAGTATAAAGCAACAGAAACTTCCCGTTCGTCCAGGAGATCTACTAAGCACCAGTCAGGCCCTGAGTCCACTTTCTCTCCCACAGCAGGCACTCCACCTCAACTCTCTCTCTGCCTGCTTCCTCCAACTGAGCTGGGTTCTTCTTTTTAAACCCCACCCTGGAGGCCTGCTTCTCTGCTCCAGGTGGGCTAACTGAGCCTTCAGTAGCCCATTAACCCCTTTCTCATTTGCGTGGAGGCTTTTGTGCCGTTACACCCCCAACATCCCACACATTTTGGAAGGGTGATAAAGCCCGATCCAAAGCCCAAGGAAATCGGTGGTAAAACTCCCATTGACATCAATAGGATGTGGATCAAGACTAAAATCCCTCATGCTTAAGGCCATAAGCCAGCCTCTAATGAGAACTAAGAATAAATTTTCCCTATGGGCAGGCCAATAACAGTCTGTTGCAGGGTTTCCTGTGCCTTCCCTGGAATCAGGCAGTACTTGTCAGAGCTGAGGTCAGGGACTGGAATTAATGGTCTACTGTTCGGAGCCAGTGTGGCAGTTCTACTCTTAGGTTGTTAGTACTGTTCAGAAATTATAAAAAGTACAACTGGTTAAATGAGCACACTGGATAGTTTTCAAAATAATCAGCTTCATCTGATTTAAAAGAACAATCAGAACAAGTTAGTCATTTATTTGTTCTTTAAGTGGCTCCTGGGGAGAAAAATTGCCTTCACTGGCAGTATCATCACATGAGAATGTCAGCTTTATCTGTACTTTAGCATCTAGGTTCCCTGCTAGTACAGTACTTTTATTACTACCCACCCACCAAGAGCTCAGCCATGAGTGAAGAACAATCAAGACAGAAGGAGGGAACTCTTAAAGGGCTTATCTACACTGGCGCTTATGCCAGCAAAGCTTTTGTCGCTCAGGGGTGTGAAAAAAATGCCCCACTGAGCGACATAAGTTTTGCCGGCATAAGCACTAGTGTAGCCATGTTATGTTGGCAGGAGAGACCTCTTTTCCACCAACATAGTGCTGTCTACACTAGACTACAGTAGCTAGCTAAAGTGTAGCTCCTCAGAGCAAAGGTATTATCCACATCACAATAGGCCTGAGTCTATTCCCACTAAGTTTATGGGAATTCTGCCATTGACTTTAATAATAGCAGGATCAGACTCCCTATGAGTTCTATGGTTTATGAGTCTTTGGCCATATCATCTTGCAAAATTAGTGTGGCATTAACAACTGTCATAATGTTTCATAACTTTCACATCAGTGCTATGAGGAAGTCTTTAAAGTTTAAGTCAATGTGACTGTTTATGCAACATTACATGTAGTTTTATTAAGTGACTTTATTTATAGCAGAGCCTGGTGGTGTTGTCATAAGTTTGTTAGCTATTCCGTTTACTATAACCAACTTTTACAGTTTTTTAGGGATTGTCTGTTTCAAAATTAAATGGACTGTAATGTGGCAGCCAGGTGGTCTGCCCAAACAGAGATCATAGAGCCTGATCCAAAACCCATTGAAGTCAATGAGAATCTTTCCACTGACTTCACTGGTTTTTGGATTAGATTTGATTTGAGTCTCCTCTCTCCTCACATACCCCAGTTTCACACTAGTATAATTCCATTGTCTTCACTGGAATTAATTCTGATTTACAGGACTCAAAGAAGAAAAATAGACCCTTTGTATTGATTTTTTAAACTTTTTTTTTGAATTGTTCCAATTGTTTTTGATTTATAGATCAGCGCACACACACACACACACACACACACAAAACAGTCCCTGAAAATAACAAGGATTCAGACACTTGTTTGTACAGTTTTAGACCAAAGACTGCTTAATTGTGTAGAATAACATTTACTCTTTAAATTGCTGCTGATGCCTTCTGGAAATTTTTGAGGAACATTTTGTTTAGAAGTGATTCTTCTTATAACAATAAAAAGTTTTATTTTTCTATTGTCTATCTGCTGTAAGATTTAGGTGCCTCACACACACAAAAAAAGACACCGAAAACTCTAATCAAATTCTACTAACTAAAAATTAACATCAGATTAAACAATTAAAATCCAGCCATGGAACTGAGCCAAGTGTTTTTGCTATTAACAAAAAAAGCTTTTATGATCTTTTTAAAAGGAGACCAAATCTTCTTCTCAGGTCGAGAGAAAGGATATTTAGCTGACTCTAGCAGTGCAAAGGTAAAGAGAATGGGTCCTGTTATTTGCTGGTATAAATGGTGATGCCCCACTGAAGTGATCCCCATTTACACCAGCAGAGAATTTGACCATCAGGCTATTCATGTTCTAACCTGCACACCTTAGGACTAAGGCTTCCCTCCCATCTGTTTAAATATAATGAGCCACATTCTCCCCCTCTCTAACTGCCACTCAGATGGCATAAAATGGTGCAATCTGGCCCTACAGGCCAGGTAAAACTTGTCCTAGCAGAAAAGGAGATCTAATATGACATAAAGTGGTGTAGTCCACTCCCCACATCTTGACTAATGTCATGTCAAGGATGGAAGGGGGCTCCCGTAGGGTGGAGCTTGCCTGTACACCGCCAACCCTCGTTTTGTGTATGACCCTCTGCAGCTGGAGTAAGTTAGAAAGTCTATGAATTTATGCTCAGGATAGGATGAGGGCAGACTGAGAATAGATGGTTGTAAATGGCTCCATATCTGCTCTACCACCACTATCTCCACACTGAGCAGATCTTGGTGCAGAAGTGAATCTGGAGTAACCTTTCTAATGCTGATGTTTTCCTTTTAGCAAACTTGCCCCTATTCATCTTTTAATCTGGCCCAAACTAGTGTTATTCTGATACTTACTCAACCACTCCTTATTGCTGGACTACCACCACCATCAGTAATGTCACATGACTCTGAGAATAATGTTGGTTAGTTAACTCGTCTCTCTACTGCCTGTCTAGCTCTATGACAGGGCACAAAACACAGCAAGACTAATAAACACACGTCTATTGTTTTATTAATTATTATTATTACTTCTTTGTGGTAGTGGGATGTCCAGAGGCTATCCTCCACCATTCACTGAGGGCCTGAGCTTACCGATGGGTGAGTTTAATTGCTTCCACAACTGGAAAGGGTTTAAAGGACAGGGCAGACCAGGTCCCATGAGCTTTCCAACCTCCACGTGATTTCCAGGATGGGCGGGAAGTCTCACAGGATTAGACAAGAGATTTGGAGCTGTAAAAGGAGCCCTGCACTCAGGGCCGCTTCCTGTTTGCTGGTTTGTCCATCAGTCACCCCATTGTTGTCCGTCCCTAGTCTAGGTCACTGTGGGCTGTGTTAGTTGCTGCTTTGGGGATGGGAAGGAATGTTTCCCTATCCCACGAGATTGGCCAAATTTCCTTGGATGTTTTGCCATCCTTGCAGTGAAACCTAAGGGTTGGGTTTTTTTATACAATCAGAGAGCTTTGATTCTCCCCTACACAGAGGACATAGTTTGGATCTATCTTAGAGCTGTTTTGTTGTGGCAACTTTTCACAGGTAACCAGTGCAGGAACTCACCGATTTAGGCTCCAGATCCAAAAAAGAAAGGTAACATAATGGGCATCCTGAGGGCATCTCCTTTTGGGTGGGAGGGGGGGAGGGCACTGTGTCTAACCCTCTGGGAGGCAAATGCAAACCAGGGGCCAAGACACTACCCTGGGACCGCCATTGCCAATGCACTTTACAGTGGTTTTGGCAGGGAGGTGGGGGGGATCATGATCCCCTCCCACCCTGAAAAAGGGGAGGGATGCGAGTGGGCTGATGGAGGCTTCCCAAGAACTTCCTAGTGTGATAATTGGCTGCCCCGGCAGTGGGAGAATCCCCAAGAATTGGTAGAGGATCAGCGAGGTGCAAGTGACTGCTTTGGGCTGTCCTCTGACAATAACCTTGGCCGTAATTCATCTAACAAAGTTGTGGCCTGGTTACACCCATACCATGTGTCCTTCCATGCAGTGAGCACATCAAGTAACAAATTCAAGGTAAATCACATTCTGGGTCTAGATTTCTTTATAGTCTCTCTTTATATTTATTTTATTATACACAGTATTTTGAACTGTGATTGTGCATTCTGTAAGAGTTAATGGTCTCAGATAGCTTGTGTTCTGTGGACTTGGTAGAGTACAGAATTAAGCTAAGTCCTGAATTTTTTAGTTGATTTTTATTCAGTCCTTTGTCAAGCAAAACTCTTGTTATAGCCAGTGGATACTTTACCTGAGGAAGGACAAAGTAAAAACAGAGGGCCATATTCTACATCCATTTAATTGAGTAAATGTTACTCAGCATAAAGGCAGCAGAATCTGGTCCTGAGTAAGTTCTCCAGGATCTGATTGGATGTTTTTATTCCTAAAAGAGATTTCTGAGACTAAATAAGATCACTCCAACAAATGTATTTTTGTATAACTAATACTGCTGCTTGCACACACGACTTGAGGGAGGACTCTTGTTAATGGACATATAGCAAATATTAAATCATATAATGATGTTCCCATTTTACTTAAATATTGTGAAATTAAATTGCAGGAGAGACAATGGTTTTAAAAAGTCTTAAGGCATTTTTATCTGTCTCTGGAATGTCTTTGCAGAATGTGACTCCAAGTAACTCTTTATCAGTCAGGCACATCTGCCCCAATTTTAACTTTAATAGCAATAAGCTACTGTAGGGCGGATCATTAAGGTGATCACTGCCTTCAGGTTTAGGTTAGCCTTTGGATTATATAGATGCTTGTAATTCAAAGCCAGTCTTTATTTCCCTCAGAAGAGCAGAAGTTAACAGTTGCAATATCTAATCGGTCTCTTTGTATCCAGATGCAAACAGCAACAAAAACAAAAATACACTGGACCCTCAGGAAATGAAATCTCAGCCACAGGCTTGTTTACCTTAAAATAGCTTTGTAATTTTAGCTTCCTCTACATGAACATGTGTTGGCTGCTTGACTGGAAACAGTTAACTGAAACATGGAGCCTGCTCCCAAGTTATTTAGATGAAGGGAGTTCAGACCTAAACACATGAAGTATTCACACACACAGAAAATGCATTTTAAATCTGTATGCTGGGTGTTTTGGAAGAAGTTTGTCAAATGATTGTGAAAAGAGTTCAGTTTCCTCAAGGCTCCATGGGAATACCTCCAGCCGCAGATAAGTTCTTACTTAGCTTCAAAGGAAATACTTGACTGGGTCCCTTTTTACAGCACAATGTTTATAAAGTAGTTTTACTTCTCATTAGAGGTCTCTTTCTCTACCACTGCTACATTTAAATAGAATGATTAATATTTAAAGTCACTAAATTATCACATGTTAACCCACTTCCAGACCAGTTATAACTATCCTTTGATGTATAAAAGAAACCAAACTTATCACTGTAGACTTCTCATGCAATGAATATGTTGAAGATATGAAAAGGAAACTCTCTCTTGTTTTTGTTTTTGGAAGCACAGTTTAAATCCTTAACAGTGCTTGAATCAAAATACCAAGAACCTATTTTGAAGATACCCTCTTTGAATTTCCCTAAACTGCTATTTTTCACCAAGGTGTCAGTTATGTTAAGCTTTTGAATCTGTCATGCTGGCAATTTTCACGCACACTGGACAATATTGTGCAGAGTCTACTTGCCAAGTTAAACCTTCATTTGTTTGTAATAGTCATGTTACATCATTCCAGGGGCAGACAAGAAATATTAGCAAGGATCAAATCCTTCCCATTACTAATATTTAAAATGTAGTGTGCTAACAGGTCTATTTCTCCTCTTGGTTTAACACCTAACTCCCAACAGCATTAGCACGTAGGTGAGAAGGTGCCAGATGGGATGAATTATCAACCTAAGAAAAGGATTTGTAAAGCCGAGCCGCTAAAGATGCACTGTTTAAATCATGGTAGAGTCATCCTACCCTGCGCCGCTCAGAGGAGGGTTAAGTTCTAGTCTATGTCATTTACTGTGTGTGGGCCTTTAGAATAAGACCTTAAAAATTGAATCCCTGTGTGTGCCGCTTAGATAATAAAGAGCCCAATGGCAATTTCACATGAGCAAGGGCTTGTTCCTTGACCTAAATCTCCCATCTAACCTCTCTTGTGCAAAGGATGTAGTATGTCAGACCTCCACTCTGCATGTGGCACCATTTCAATGGGAAGAGGGAGGTTACGTATATAGTCTACAAGATTGAACCCTGTAGCACGTTGGGGCCACCCCTCCCTGTCCATGTGGGAAGAAGGCCATGGCTTCTCACTTTTGCACCTAAAGAGATAGGCTCAAAAACATGGAATTAGCTGTCTTGGGGCCCTAGCCCTCAGGCAGGGCTGGGCAAGTATGCAGTCTATTGCCCCTGTCTCTCTGGCAGGGCAGGGCAGAGCAGGGCAGAGCTGGCAAGCAGTCTTTGGGCTCAGGACACTCATGCTGGGGACAGAGTACTAGGCAGTCTATGACCCCAGTCCCTCAGACAGGGAAGAGGGAAGCAAGCAGGCCTCCTGGCCTACACTGGAGTAGCTGCTGCCCCTGGGACGGGGAGTTAGGAGGACACGGGCCTGTCTAACTCCACCACGTCCCAACCCAGGGCCCTAACAATGGTGGATGTTCTGCCACTGGGTCAGCGGGGTCCCATCCAAGCATGCTGACCAAGTATCAGCCCACAACACAATCAGACTATTGTCTGCTCTCCCTGGGCTACTTCCTACCACTTCATCATAGGGTACTGGGCTTTCAGGTCGTCCTCTCAGGCTAAACGCCTAGCATCAGCCCCAGCAGCTCCTCAGTGCCCCAGGCAGCAGGCAGCTCCAGCAGCTCCTCCTCAGTCTTGATGCTATAGCACTCGGGCTCCAGCTCCAGCAGTGGTGGGGAGACATCCTTCTCCTCTAGCAGCTCCAGCCCAGCTGAGCTGTTGGCCATTCCCGTTATACTTCCTGTCCTGCCCTTCTGCTTCTGGTGAGGTGGGCGTGGCTGTTCTGGTTCCACCCACCAAGGGGGCAGATAGGGTGCCCTCCCTGACCATGTCAGATGAAGGCCACATCCCCTCGCTACAAGCGCTGATCCCATTGGATCACAAAACCCTTCCATCATAATTGGCACTGACACTATTTTGGGGCAGTCTTAGCAGAAAACCAAAGGATTTAGGACCACATTTTGACTACCCATGCAGGGCGGGGATTCTAGTGTGCAGGTAGCCCATGCCCCAAATACCCCTGTGCAGAAGGCAGCAATGATGCAGCTGGTTGTATTCCCAAAGCACAAGAGGTAAGTGTTGCTGGCAGCACAAGAGGGTGTCAGCTAGTCTTGTGTCGACAGCACACGGGAGAGCACATGCTGCCCTTTCTTAGGCATCATACATGTGCCTGTTTAGCTTGCTTCACTTGCCCCCCCCCACCCCCCCCGAAGCATCTTGGCTCATAAAACCATAATGATTACAACTACTACATTGCCAATATTAAAGCTGTGTCCCCTGTCCTAGCACTGCTCTGGATCATAGAACCATACTTGTGATTTTAATAAGCACAGAGACTAACCAACCTTTCCAGCCCTAGAGTGAATCCCTTGGGACCTGAGCTATGGTGATGAGCACAGTGTAAAAAACATAGATAAAATAGATTGGACAGATAGAAGAAGGTTGTGACTCACATCTGTGACCACATTCCTCTGTGGATAAAGAGATGACTTCAGTTTCCAAGGTTATCAACCTGGCACCATACACAAGCTCTGAATTCAATATAAGAAAGAAACAAGCAAACAAATTATTAGTAGTATGTGGTGTTTTAGTCAGTGCTGATGGAGAAGACAAGGGGTTAAATATCTGTGCAGGGAACTGAAAATGTGAGATTTTTGTGTGCAGTGGGTACAAAGAGGAACTGATTTCATAGAATCATAAAATCATAGAAGATGAAGGTTGGAAAGCACCTCGGGATGTCATCTAGTCCAACCCCCTGCTCAAAGCAGGACCAACCCTAACTAGATCATCTCAGCCAGGGCTTTGTCAAGTTGTATCTTAAAAGCCTCTAAGGATGGAGATTCCACCACCTCCCTAGGTAACCCATGCCAGTGCTTCACCACCCTCCTAGTGAAAAACTTTTTCCTAATATTCAAACTAAACCTCCCCCACTGCAACTTGAGACCATTGCTCCTTGTTCTGTCATCTACTACCATTGGGAACAGCCTAGCTCATCCTCCCTGGAACCTCCTTTCAGGTAGTTAAAGGCTGCTATCAAATAAAAAATCTTCTGCAGACTAAACAAGCCTAGTTCCTTCAGCCTCTCCATGTGCTCCAGCTCCCTAATCATTTTTGTTCCACATCCTTCCTATGTGGGAGGGGGCCCAAAACTGGATACTATACTCCACATGTGATCTCACCAGTGCCAAATAGAGGGGAATAGTCGCTTCCCTTGATCTGCGGGCAATGTTCCTACTAATGCAGCCCAATATGCCATTAGCTTTCTTGGCAATAAGGGCACAGTGCTGGCATATCCAGCTTCTTGTCCACTGTAACCCCCAGGTCCTTTTCTGCAGAACTGCTGCTTAGCCTGTCGGTCCCCAGTTTGTAGCAATGCATGGGATTATTCCGTCCTAAGTGCATGATTCTGCATTTGTCCTTGTTCAACCTCACCAGACTTTTTTTTGGCCCAGTCCTCCAATCTGTCTAGGTCACTCTATATCTTATCCCTAACCTCCATGGTATCTACCATTCCTCCCAGCTTAGTGTCATCCGCAAACTTACTGAAGGTGCAATCCACTCTATCCTCCAGATCATTAATGAAGATGTTGAACAAAACCAGCCCCAGCATCAACCCTTGGGATCTATTTTAAAAGATAGTTAATTACTCTGGAGTAATTAACTTAATCTTTTTTAGCTGAGCTACTATTTTGACAGTGTTTGCCTTCTAACTGACAACATTTTCATTGGTTATTCACTCAGGACTTGCTACAATGGAATTTTCAAGATAGGTTGAAATATTTCTTTTAAACATAGATAATGTGCATATGCTTTATAGACTAGTTTCCTCTTGCACCAGTTTGCAGATAAGTAACCTAATAAAAGGTGAATGGATATATAGTCACATGGAAATATTGTAATAATCTTTTTATTGCAAAATGGCCCAGCTATGTCTACAAGGCTTTATCCATTAATGTGTTTTGTTTTAACGTGTAAATAATTGAAGATGATCATAATTAATTGCTGTAACTAAAAAAAGAAAATATATGATCTCCCGGACAATTCATTAGACACACCAACCCAAAACAGTTGCCCTCCCTAATTTAGTATAGTTCTTGCCCTTCACATAAAAAGAGCAAGGCAAAGATAAAAAAGTTCCTATGTTTAGATTACATCTTTTTTAAATAGAATATTTGTCAGAATTACTTTTTATATGTAATGTAAAAATGACTGTCTGGACTGAAATATAAAAGAGGAAAGTTCGGGGGCCTGTTTTCTTCTTCTCTCACCCAGTGTAAATCAGCTGTAAATCCACTGATAATCACTGTAGTTGCACTGGAGAAAAAGGAGTATAAAAGAGGAGAATTAGGCTTTCTGTACCTAGTATTGTCAGGACAATATCCAAAAATTTATTTCATATTTGGCCCTGTATAGAGAATGGGTCAAAATCAGTTCTCATTTATATGCGTGCATCCTCATGGAATTTAGAGTCAGATTTTGAAAGAAATTTTGGCTCCTAAAGATGCGGAGAAGTGACTAGTGGGATTTACAGAGGCACCTAAGGAAGCAAGGCACCTAACTCCCATTGATTTCAAAAGCACATAAGCAGTTTAGATGGTTAAATTTCTTAGACACTTTTGATAATCCCACTAAGCATCTCTCCGCATTTTTAGGTGCCTACATATAACTTTGTAAATCTGTCCCTTAGTGAACAGGTATAAATGAAACAAAAGTTTGGAAGTGAGCCCAAGTCACTACTGTTAATCTCAGGCCTGGTCTACACTACACAGTTAGGTCAATATAAGGCAGCCTACATGGACCTAATTATGTCAGTGTCTACACTACAGCCTTCCTCTCACCGATGTTAGTGCCTATTACACCAACATAATAACTCCACCTCCACAAGAGGTGTAAGTCTTATGTTGGTGTAGTTAGAACTATACCTGCTACTTTAGTGTTTTATCCAATGCACAATGGGAAAAAATGGGATTCTTTCCATAGACTTCAATGGGTGTTGGAAAAGACCCACAGCAGTCTGGGGCTTGTCAGGGCTGAACCCCATCACCTCTAGGCTTGGCAGTTTATATTCCCAGCACCTCTGGGCTTGCTGTGTCAGTTAAGATATTAAAAATATTGCTTGAGCCCCAGCACCGGTTTCTTTACAAATTAAACATTGGCCCATAGATATGTTAATAGTCAATGGTTTAACCTGCCAACATGTAAGTCAAGCAGTGGATGTTCATTATGTGAAGATAGCAGTAGCTCGGAATGTTTGGTCAATATGTTCAGAATGTTTAAAAGAGTGAAGAATAAATGATGGTGAGCTAGTAATTCCTTCTGATGTACAGCTGTGCCTCTGAAGTGGCTCTCAGGTAAATACACGTACACTGTAAATTCACAGACAAATACAGAAGGAGTGTCAGGTGCAGATCCTTGATTCTACATGGACTCTCATTGGCTTCAGTGGAACTCTTGTATGAGAGCAATGGGATTCTGCCTAAAGCTAGGGATCTGTGCTTTGGATCCTTTCGTGAGAGCAGGGTCATGGATTTCTGTTTCTAACGTCTTGCTTTTCTTTGAGTATTGTCACTGCAGATCACCACTTTTGGGCTAAGCCTCAGCACTGCAGTGGAATTTGAAACCCTCTGGAGGGTTCTGACTTTTGGGGGCTGCAGTGTTCTCTTTGAGCTATATAAATTTTCTGTGTAAGTCTGTACAAGGCAGTGTGCCTACCCCGGGTACACCCTCTGTTCCTTCGAGATGTCGGAGCAGAAGTTCACAAATCCCTCTGGTCTCTTGACCTTCAGACTAGAAATAAGGTGCACATTTTTAACAGTGAGAGTAACTAATCCTTGGAAGAACTTATCAAGAGTCATGGTGGATTCTCAGTCGCTGACTATTCTTAAATGAAGATGGGATGTTTTTCTAAAGATATGTTCTAGGAATTATTTTGAGGAAGTTTTATGGCCTGTGTTATACAGGAGGTCTGACTAGAAGGTCACAATGGTCCCTTCTGGCTTTGGAATCTATGAATTTAAGAATTTTTAGACTAAGTTCTTCAGGCCAATGGCTGTCTTTATTCTTAAGTATAGTACAATGTGAGCTGCAAACAAACAAAAAGAATTTCCTAATTATATATAAAGTAAAATAATAATCATTCCATTAAGCAGGAGGAAAGAAATGTTGCATTCATGAAGAACATCTGGGCGGAATTGTGCAAAAAGAAAGAGAGTCAGAGAAATCTTTTATAGTCCTGAAATAAACACATACTTTGATGGTATAATTTTAAAATGTTCAGGGTGTCACATGTATTGATTACAACAGACTACAGCAAGAAACCATAAAGATGTTGGCAAAATGTACTGGCTAACTTCTATAGTTTGAAGCCTGCTTTCTTAGTGGGAGTTGATTCATATTCAGGCTACTCTGAGTTGAGTCTATTTGAAGATACTCTGACTGAAAACATGATTCCTTGTTTGAAATTTATTTCTGGAAAATAGAGAATTCCTGATCAAGGGCTTAATTCTTTATTCCCTTGAGCCCTGTGCGGTCATTTGCATTTGTTCAAAGTGTGTGTAAAAGGGTACCATATTTTAATTCTCCACTCAATTACACCTGTGATAGCATTTTACATTAACTTTACACTCCATTTGCACAAGAGTAAATGACTCCATGAGGTGCAAGGCAGTGGATAATCATGCTCCAGGAATTGTTTTTCAGTTAATAGTTCACAAAACACTAATGCAAAATCCCAGACCTTGCAATATCCAAATGGTCTACCAGAATGTATTGTTCAAACTAAGAAAGATAATCAAGATCCTTATTTGGCTACAGTTGCCTACAGAAGTACACCTGGAGGGGACCAATCTGTAACCCTTGCCCAGTGATAAATGATTAGGCACCTGAGAAAAGGATTGCCAAACTGCAACTATGTTTCTTAAAGAAAACAGAGGCTCTGTAAAGAAGCAGCTGTCAGCACATAACAGATGTAGAAAAGCCAGTACAACAGGATAGCAAAGCAATTTCTGTCTTTGAAGACCTGAGAGAATGATAAGGAGACAAATGGGAAGATGCTTAAGTGCTGATCAAAGAAAACGAACCCAGATCCACTACAGTACAAATACCTAATGGACATGAGTTCCAAAAGAAACTGAAAAATACATTTAAATTTCCAGTAAATTCTTCAATACAGAACTGAAAATCTAACGCAACAATATGGATACTACACAAGAAAAAGAATCAGTTGAGGTTTAAGTCACATAAGATAAATCTCCCCCATTGTTCTCTATGCACTTGTATATTTATTTGTATATTTATATGATGATCCTATGTTTCTCATTTCTACCTCTGCATCTGACAAAGTGAGCTGAGCCTCACGAAAGCTTATGTCTGCTAAGATTAAATTTGTTAGTCTTTAAAGTGCCACAGAACTTTCGTTGTTTTTGCGATAAGACAAATCTGGTGCTCTTCAGTAATCTAAAAACAGCTACTGGGATGACTTTCGGCGGTTGATGGTTAAAAGGGCTTGATTGTTCTTCTTTGAGAATCACATTATACCCTTTTTATAGAAAATGGGGGGTTGGGGAGAAATGGCCATCTCTGCAGCAGTATTCCCCTATTCTCTAGCCCCATGGAGTGTGTTTCATGGGTCCTAGGGTCTGGATTGGGGGAGCTCCCTGGAAGGTGTGAATGAGTCATGGGTGGGGAATGAGAAGCACATTATCTTCCCCTCCTCCCATGAGCCTCATAGAAATATCTCTGCCTCAGGCTATATTACGTTTACACACACACAAACACACACACTCAGGGCTGGAGAAGTCTAAGGCATCTCAGGAGTTTGTGGGCTTGTCCCACAGAGGACACTTTACCCTCTCCCAACCCCTATGGAATGAATCAAGAGGAAACACCACTGTTTTCTTGCAGGAGGGGGCAATCAGCAATGCAGCAATTAATAATCTCACTGGGTTTAGGCAGACTACTATCCATAGATGTACTTATTTTCAGGGCAATGCTATAATAAGCCAAATAAAATAATATTCTGGCATGTTAGTACTAGAGCTAGTAAAAACAAAAATAAAACCAGAAATTTTTTCCAGGAGGGTGGTGGTGAGGAGAGAGGGTGAGTTGTCAGAATTCAACCAGCTCTAGTTAGTTCAAGCACTCCTTCTAGCAGTGACAGTGTTACTCTACTTATATGTAACTAAGGTCACATAGTAAGAGGGGGCCAACATGGATGCCTCCTAAGTAGAACCAGTAATGCTGTTGACCTTCTAGTAGAAATTCACTTTTCTTGGAAGATCTTGAAGAGCACAGAAGCTAACTTTTGTAGAAGGTACTGAGCTTCAATTCAATTCTCTTTTGAAGGCTACATTTTCATTAGCTTCTCATTTGTTTTCTGTGTATACATATCCATGAAAGATAATGGAAGGGCAGGTTGGCATAAGGAAGACATGGCAGCTTTGTTTTCACAGATGCTTTCAAAGAACTGACTGATTTTACTCACGTTTGTTTAAGTTTTCATTGGGCAAACAACTGATGGTCAAGGAGAAGCAAACATCAACAAGAGGCCCTAAAGCCCAGACTGAGGTCTTGATCAGAGGAGCAAACACTGGGCATGTGAAGACAACTCAAAAGACCAGCAGTGCCAGAGAGAACTATGATAACTATCCACAAGTATCTGAAGGTGTAAACGACCATGAGGGCCGGGACTCATTAGAGTGATCTGAATTGCTATAACTAGAGTAATGGAGTGGAAATGAGCAAGGAGAAATGTAGGTTGAATAAATCAGTCTGTGAAATGATTTCTTGATCTCTAACTTCTCTGCTACTATGTAAATCTTCATTTTAAAACCCTGGAAATATGTGGGTGGGTGGAGAGGGAGGGGTGGTAGGTTGGAGTCAGCTATGCAGTAGAAGAAGACAACACCCTAGTTTGTTCCTTTTTCTTTCTACCAAGTTCTAAGGGCTTGTCTACACTTGCGCTTATGCTGGAAAAAAATTTGTCGCTCAGGGGTGTGAAAAAACATCCTACTGGACGACATAAGTTTTGCCAGCATAAGCGCTAGTATAGCCACATTATGTCGGCAGGAGAGAGCTCTCCTACCGACATAATAAAACCACCTAAGTGAGGGGCAGTAGCTATGTCAGCAGGCGAGATCTTTTGTCAGCGGAGTGTTTTTTTCACTCCCCTGAGCGACAAAATTTTGTCAGCATAAGCACCAGTTTTAGATGTGAATGAATAGCTAATAATTTGCAACACTGGCCTTGGCCATCAGATAAAGGAGAATAATAAGCAGGAATTGCTTGAACAGAACTATAATAGATGTGTGTTAAGAAGGTCACAACTTAGTTAGTCTGAGCTAGTACTGCATTTTAAGAAATTCCTTTTGGAGGATGTGATTGCAGCTGACAATAATGAAATGACTACAGGAGAATATTACTAACGTCAAAGTTACAGAGTATTTAGAATACGTCCACACAGTCAGTGGGGATTTTGTGTAAGTAATGTGCAGGATATAGCTCTCAGTTAGCAAGCAGCAACTGAAAACAATAGGAGCCCATCCCAGTGCATAATACTACGTGACCCTGCAAGTTACAGAGCTGTCAATGAAGTGCTTTGAAATGTAACCATCTGTTTTTTGACAGATAATGGGAAATCCAATTTATCATTCCATCCGTAAATCCCAAATTCCTGAGTGTTTTTTTTAACACAAGTGAGGGTTAATTTACCCATTCTAAAACTATAAACATCTCCATA
Organism: Emydura macquarii macquarii; assembly: GCF_026122565.2. NCBI lineage: Eukaryota > Metazoa > Chordata > Testudines > Chelidae > Emydura > Emydura macquarii. Next base: position 10,250,684 of record NW_027131283.1, read on the forward strand.
GACCAATGTGATAATATCCCTTGTTTGTTGCCTGTAGCCAACCATAGCTATTGAGAACAAGAGACTGTTGTAACTGCTGCCTGCATTCCTGAACACATAAAAAATAAAACACAGAGAACACAAAAGTCTCTTGAAGTCAGTTTTCCTTCAAGTTTTATTTTGTGTCTCTCTTTTTCATCCACAGCTGGATATTAAGGCTAAAATGTTCAAACCCAAGTAGAGGCACCTATTTCTACATTTAGGCACCCAGTTAGAGGACAGAGGGGCTGATTTTCAGAGGCTCTGAATACTCATAGCTCCCACTGATTTCACTGTAAAATTGTGAAGCATTTCTAAAAATCAGGCCATTTATTTAGGTACCTACATGTGGATATCAGTGCCTATCTTTAGGCACCCAAATTGGAAAATGTTGGCCTAATATTGTATAGACCTTAAGTATATATGCCTAAGCCCAGAATGAAGAATCAAAAACACTAAAAGGAGACAACTTGTAGCCAAGGGAAACTCTAGAAAAGATTAGAGGGAGAGGAAAGAATGACAACTAAAGGCAGATAAGAGCGGGTGATATTTGGAAAAAACACGAGTCCAATGGGAGTTTTTTCAGTTTTTTCAGTTTTTCAGTTTCGCTGAAGTAAGAACTACAGGATTTGATCCAGCTGAGTCAAATATCAAAATCAAAGCACAGGACAAACTTCACAGAGCTATTTTGAGGTTCAGGGACTGATTTTTCACAGATGCAGACTTCATTTGGAATTGTAGATTTTCAGCACTTCTGAAAATCTGGCCTATGTTGTTTGTGTATGTAGTTGCACTCAATACTGGCTAGAGGCAGATAAAATTAAGGCAGGCAAAATATAAGCTCTTGTGTAAGTTTCTAACAATACTGTTGAACTGATACCAGTAATACTACTCCTCTGTTTGAATTAGTTATTGTACATAAAGCTTTTCTAGAATCAGGCTCTGTACATATCATTATTATTCTATTCTAGTGTTTGCTCAGTCCCAAATAGAGAATACCATTTCTTAATTCTTCTCAAATGTTGCGATAAACTGATCATGAGGACCAGAGTACACTAGTCAAAAGAATGAGACAAATATGGTCAGTTTATTGATGTCCAAAGCTCAATTGATCAATTTTTAATATTTACCATAATATGCTATCTCCTTAAATATCATATTTTGACCATCAATATCTTTCTACAGTGGATGGTAGATAGATACTATGTCATACATACGTCCAACTCAGGCATCACAAACCAGCTAAAAAGATGTCCTAAGTGGGACCATTGGGGATTCCCCTGAATTAGGAGAATACACAAGTGGTGTAAATCCACCTACTTCCTCTTCTGCCTCATCACCAGTGGTTGAAGGATTGTTCTGAAGTGACTTGAAGATAGGAGGGGTCATGATCACAATGCCTTGTGCTCTTCAATCTCTGCCCACTGGAATGTGCCTTGTAGACTTTTATTACCAGAAAGGGCAGAGAAGCACATAGGCTGGCTCCAAGATCAGACAGATATTTTAGAGCTGTGTGCAGCTAGGCCAGATGTAGCTCTCTGTTTCTATTACCTCTGTGACCCGTCCGTGCCTAGGGTAGCCACCTGAAAATGCCAAGGTCAGGGCATGCTGTAAAAGGAGAGCAGATTCTCCCAGCTCTGGTGAGTGACACTGAAGTCAGACTTCCCAACCAGCCACAAACAGTGCTTCTGATTCCCCACACCGGTTATCAAGAAGCCAAAATAAAAATATACACCGCCTCCTTTACTGCATTTCAGTCTCTGGCACCCAATCAGCCACTAGGTCCAGTAAAGAGACCGATTATTTAAAACTCTATGCTCTTTACCACAAAGGTTTCTCCTGACCCCAAAAGTGTCAGCCACAGTACCAGATCAATATAAGTTTCAATCTTACCCAAAATACCACACTGCCAGCCAATCCTTTAGTAACTAAAACTAAAGCTTTATTATAAAAAGAAAGAAACAAACTATAAGAGAAGTGTTACATAATCAAAGCAATCACATACATACAAATGATTTGAAAGTCCATATATATCAGGTTTCGAGAAGAATTGTGGAGTTTGCAGGCTTGTATAGTCCCTCTGGCGTACATCCAGTACCTGGATGGGTCTCAGTCCTTTGTTTCACAGCTTCAGTTCAGTTGTAGATGAGTTGACCCAGAGGTAGGTAGGTGGCTGAAGACGACTGAAGACAAAATGGATGTGGGGCAGCTGCCTTTTATGTCCTTTGGCCTTTGCCATGCTGTTTGTGGAATTTTACAGGAATAAGATGGAGTCCAGAATCACATGCGTAAGTCCTGGTGACTCATCAGGTATATCCCTGGCTTCTTTCCCTGGGCCCCTTGTACCTGTAAATCTCTTAATGGGCCATTAAACAGGCTATTGCTGCAGCCATCCTGTCTGGGGTGTCACCCAGATACAGCACAATTTGAACTACAGATATATCAACCATATCCATAACTTCCATTACACATATAACACATGAACATAGACATTATCATCTTACTTACACATTATAGCCTTTCTAACAGTACCTGACATGGCATATCTCACATGAATTACTATGATTTTGGACATATTGATGTTAAAAAATATAATAAATCCCACACACACACCCAGCCATCTAGTCAGCTTGACAACCTCTACCATCTGAAATAGCCACTCTGCTCCTAACTGGCTCCCTTCAAATCCCCTACAAGATCCGTCTGTGCTCAATGGGCTATGCCTCTTCATCAGCCTAAATAAACAAGCATATCCCAGTGCCTGAATGTCCCATTTTCCCTGTACTCAATCATTCTCCCTGAAACTTGGCCATTGTTTCCCTTTTCATCCCCTTCCCTACACACATACAGATGCTTCCTGTTAACCATAGAGTTTAGTTGTATTCTATGGGCATATGTAGATTAACATGCTTTGAAGCATTTTGTGACATGTTTGTATAAAAGAAAATGGATAAAATAAATAGTGTTGCATTATATGCAATATATGCATTATGTATCACTTTACTTGTTTTCTCCTATAGTTATTTCATGAGAAGAATTTTCCTGCTAGGGCTAAAAGTAGGGATTTTTATGTGTGTGAGCATGCATGTGATATCTTAGTTAATGTACCAGAATTGATTCTTTTTCCTGATTCTCCAAATAAAGAACCAAGGATGTTTGTTCCGTCAGTGCAGCCTGTTGAAATTTTTTGAAATTTGAAATATTGACAAAATTTAGAAATTAGAAAAAAGGGAAAATGATGCATCTTGACAATATTTTGCACACACACCACAGACACACACACACACACACACACCTCCCTATTTTTCAACCAATGACAGAGCTGGCTAAAATTTGCCAGAATTTAAAAATTTTAAGGGAAAAATCAAGACAAAAGTGTTCCAAAAATGTGATTTCCCCCACCTTTTTTTTTTTTTAAACCATATTCACTGATTGGAGCTAATATGACATTCAAAAAATTTCAGATGAACGAATGTTCTAGTGCCACTTGTACAAATATATGAAATGGAAGAAACATATCAAATATTCATTTCATTTCTCATATACAATCTGGCTAACAGCCTTTATTGTAAAATATTGAATCTTTTGTCTAGACTGACTTAAAGAAATGTTTCTAACAAATCTACAGGAAAAAAGAAATCCTCATTTCATCTTTTCAATATTGCTCAAGTTAAAGAATGAAATAAAGTGCAAAGAAGCTATTAAATTGTTATCAGCACGTACAGGAGCCAGTTCTTGAAGCATTTATTTCAAATGGACAAATGTAGGTAATTGTTTTCATTTTCAGTGCATGCACCATTAGGTTTCCCAGTCACATTGTATTAGGGAAGAGCTATCCGACATATCTGCAACTGCACCTCATCAAGACTGTAGTCTGAACAATACCTCCATCCACCCCAATTTTGGAGGGTGGGAATATGGCTGGACCATGCACAGGAGCAAAAAAGGGAGGAAAAATTCCTTACACCTATACTCCTCATCTTGTATGCCCACTCACAGCAAGCCACCAGCATGAATGTACGATGCCCCATCAGAAGAGATGGAGCAAAATTAAATGTGGTCCAGATCAAGCACAAGTGCTGGGCTTCAGCCATGATTCCCTATTTGTTCATTGCAAAACTTGAAAGCAGGCTCCCACATTGGACGATATACATTTGGGAGACAGTTAGTTGCCTTTCTATTTTGCATGGGTGGTTCACTAATGCTGATATTTTCAGGATCCTTGAAATCAAAACAGGATAAATCTTCTGAAAGAATACATTCAGTCACATTCTTTCAATGGCAGGAAAGCTTTTTCTATCAAACAGTCCTTGACCTCACAATATCCCATCCCTCTCTGTCCATCATAGCTGACCTACAATAAACACAGAGAGTAAAATATCAGGTTTTCGAAGCATTTCCTCTTGAGGTGGGGAGGTATTTGGGAGCTTCCTTTCCCATACCCCAGCTGCATCACTGCTATATGTAGAAAGCTCTGAGTATGGAGTGGTTTGAAGCTAAACTGGCCTAGGATAGCACCACAAAGACTGTGCTCCCACTTCCTGTGTGTAGGGGCTGTCTACCTCACAACAGCCATGGGGGGGAGAGGCATAGAGTTCTCCCGTTGGCATACTCGCACTGCTCTGCAGATCAGTGCTGAGGAGGTGGGCCATTACCACACTTCTTCCCCCCAACATGTTCACGAGTGTGCGCCCTTCTCCCCCAGGGCAGGAGCAGGGACAGATAACCCTCACTTTCCAGAGTTCAGGGAGCACAGGCACCTGAGCAGACATGCAAGTGGTGGGAGAACTTCCTGCCGGTTCCTCTGCCATGCCTGGCCTCACTTACTATACGGACCTTTGCCTGGCGAGCACCCTGCACTGTATATAAGTTCCAGTGTTCTTCTCCAAGCAGCATTAGGAAAACAGAGGACAACAATAAATGAAAAACAAAGACTCACTGAAGCTTACAAGATGTGCTGAATATCTCTCCTCAATCATTTGTGTCCTGTCCTGCAGCCCCATTCTCCGCTATGAGCTTTAGATTCTCATCTCAAATTATTACATGGGGAAAACAACCACTAAGTCCCTCCTTGCAGAGTCCCCAGCGTGTTCTTGGGTTGGGCCTTGATGTGTTTGCAGGGTGAGCTGGTTTAATGATTTCTACCCACTCAGTGTGCCATCAAAGAATATGAATTAAAAAATACTTCTTGTACCTGATGCTATTTGGTGGTGGAAAAAATCACACCACTAATCAACATACTTATGTCGGCAAAAGCCCTAATGTAGATGAAGTTATACTGGCCAAAAAGTCCTTTTGCTGGTATAGCTTATTCCATTTGGGGAACTGGCTTAAACTATACCAGCAAAAGGGTTCTGCATCTCCACTGGGGAATGCGGGGAGGCTGCCAATATAGCTCCACCGGAATATTTATGTTGTCAAACCTTTTCAAGTGTGGACAAGGCCTAAATATACATCTAGGAGCACAACTTCAGGTAGCCATTTTTGAAAATCTTGGTCATGGGTGATATTAGAGAAGCCTTCCTTTGTTCAAGTGGGTGTGGCTGAGGTACTGAGAACTCTGTCCTGTGACAACACAGTGAAGATGTTTCCCTTGTATTTGCTTGTTAAGTTATCCATCCCATTGGCCTGAACCTTTACAAGAGCATGAGATTTGGTGAGGTTAGCCTACTGGAGCAGAGAAATTATGTACAACTATGGTCTTCAAAAAACAACAGTGAGTTTGTGCATGAGAGCACCCATGAGAAAAGGCCATGTGAAAACTTGGGATGAATATGTCGCCATCTCTCTTTACTATAAAGTATTTCATTCTATAGTCACAGACCATTTTGCATGTAAGATTTTCCCACAGACACATTCATTGTAGCATTCACTGTAGATAAGCATAAAGGTACAGTGTGCCTTTAGTGGCTCAAGGCCTCATTCACAGCTCGTTGAAGATCTTTCAATTGGCTGTCATGGATTTCTGGGAGCGGCGCAGATGCAGGGAACCATTTGCAGGAGCTGGACAGGGGCTAGCTTAGAGAAGCCTCAGAGCTGCTTTAAACTACAGCCTACTGTCTGTAATCACAAAGCATGAGCCAGGGATTATTAAAGTACAAACTTCACTCCAGACATTCGCCTCTCACCAGGAACATCTCATGACACACCTGACATGGGAGGGGCAGGGTAGGAATTGGCTATGCTGGATCTATGCCAGCTGCGGATTCCCCCAGGCCAGGGGACACACCAGGTGGGCAGATATGGCCCAGTTCCTTCGAAGTGTGGGCATAGGTGCTATCATATATACACCCCACTTTGCCTGAGTGAAAACTGACATCTAAATCTCTCTCCACCCGCACACCCGTGGAAACTGAGCAGCTCAGTGTAACGCAGAAGAAGTCAGGCAAAGTCCAATTGCTGTCTCTGAGCCTGGGATAACCAAGAGTCTGGAAAATCAATGGTAAGATCTGGAAGTACAGATTTTACTGATTTCTTCCTCTTAACCTCTTCCCAAAAGTGTACACTTCTGGACTTTAAGCCGCACACATACACACAGGGTTCAAGTGGGCACCACTCAGTGCTGTAGCGTGTGAGGGTCAGTATTTGCAGGGAACAATCAGGCAAAGCCTGACCCTTGTCTCTTAACATATCCTGCCAAGTAACATTAGTTAATAGAGAGCAGCAAGGCAAAGCTGGGTCATTATTTTAACATGAGCTAGTTAAGAGGCATGAGGCTGTAAGCACAGTCCCCATGGCTGATTCCAAGCCTGTCTGCAGCACTGTCTGCTATCAGCTCAATGACAGCTTTAAACCACCATCCTTGGGGTCAACGTGGAGCCCCACTTGGTGTACCTATGTGTCCCGTAAACCCCACTGAGCCATCCTGTTATAGGACACAACGTGCACTTTCCTCCATGAGGGGAATGCTTGGTGGGGTGGCGTAGAGAGGCTAACCAGTTGTAGGGGAGATGGAAGTGGAGGAGAGGATCCTTTTATTTTTTCCTGCCCTGCTACCCACCTACACAAGGTCAGGCCTAATTCTGCCTGAGGTGCACATGTGAGCACAACGTATCCGTTCTGAAGAGCATACCTGCAGAATGAATGAAAACTGCCATGGCTCATACTCGGTCTCCAGCTTGCAACTACTGGTAACTTGAATAAATCATCACTATTTTTTTTAAAAGCACATGTTCTTTACTAAGGCCTATGTCCATGTTAAGTTTCTCCTTCACAACATTGCTAGGTTTATACAGCCTTGTTCAAAACTTGTGGGTAGGGTTTAATAAAATGGTGGAAGTGCGCACATTCATGCTGTTATCATTCTAAAAGGATGGACCAGATTTTCTTCAGCCTTTGAAAAAAATCACTGCAGGAAGGAGGCAAAGAGCCAGAATCTCAGCTGGTGTAAATTGGCATAACTCCCGTTACTTCAGAGATGCTTTACACCAGCAGGGCATCTGGCTCAAAAGTCTGAAAGGCTTCAGGCCCAAAGAGGAATTTCTGAGAAAGTTATGACTGAGTGAAAACAGAAGTTTATGATGGAAACCATTTTGCAGTTTTATCAATGAAAGCTATAATCTATATAGAAACATATATTTTGTGGGGAATGATTTACACGAACAGTCTAACTCATGTGAAAACTTATGGCTAGAAAGGGATTCTTTTGTTTTGTTAAGTAAATGTTATGGCTGGGTGGACAGAACTCTAAACAGGCCTGAACTATCTTGGTTCGAATCTAAGAAGAAAAAGGCTTGTCTAAATCTATTTGATAGAACATGTCCCCATTAGAAAATGGGGTTTAATCAAAACTGAAATTTTCTGCATTATTTTGGTGGAATTTTCCATCCGGAAAAACTAAACAAAATGTTTGATTTTTAGTTTATTGATGTTTCATTTTGAGTTTGGTCAACATTAATCTTTATGTCCTCCTGAGCCACCATGGTGCCTTTGGAAGTGATAGTTTTGGGTCACTCATGCCCCTATTCTACTAAATAGGCCCCAAACACAGATGGACTACAACTCTGGAAATCCACCATGGTCTGTCCCTGTGACTGAGATGCTGCAGGTTGACAAAATGAAATGAAACATTCCAGTCTGGGAAGGTTGAAATATTTTAGTTTGATTAGAATGTCCAACTCTTTCACGTTGACATCATGAGTAAAAAATTTTCAGAACTTTTCATTTTATGAAAGTTTCCATAGTTCAACTTTTTTCCCAGTTCAAGACAAAAACAACTATTGAAATACTGGAATTTCCCATGGGATGGAAGTTAGTAGATTTGTGTGCAGTGATGACTCACAACATACTGTCTCCATTTTGCAATGTTTCCTCACAACACAAGTTGCCTGTTGTATTGTAATGGTAAAGCCTGGAAGCTCCTGCAGCCAATTCAAAAGACACCCATTGCTCCAGTGTCCAGTCCTCAGAGCATTAGGAGAAGTTCAGCTTTGGTTTGGCTGAATAGCTGAACTCAAACTTCTCCAACTTCATCCTATACTACTAAATATATACATACTTTTATGGTATAGCCACTTGCCAGTATGTATCCAGATAACTTAGCTTCATTGACTTCCTATGTTAAATATACAAAAACTACCCAAATTAAACATCAATGATCTTCTAAGAAATCCTGGGCCTCCCACAAATTATTGCTATTATTATAATTGAGTTGAGTCTTTGGGTTTTATTTTTCAATAAAAAGAAGTGTTTTTTACTTGTAAGGCTATTATTGTCATTCCCTATTGATTGCCTTTGAAATGCTTAGCACACAAGTGAGTTTAGCACCTCTGACATAAGTTTCTGGAGCCAAGAAAATGTAGGCATTTTTCCCATGCCTAGTGTACATATTTCCTCTTTGGCAACAGAAGCGTATTTTTAAACTTTCTTTATTGCTAAAATGTCCCATGTGAGCTCCTCTTATTTAATTATGAATTAATTTCCTCCATTTGGACAATTCTTATGGTTGGTGCACATGCACCAAATTATATAAGAAGTCTAGCTTGATAACAAAAGTTCAGATAAGCCCTTAAGAGTTCAGATGTTTATCCACACATTTTGGGTCTGCAAAATTGGGCTGGAAATCTCAGAAAACAGGCTTTCCAGTGAGACATCCAGTACTTCCTGCTTCTGGTTAAGACAGAAATGTGTTTAGAAGAGTTTTTCCTATGATTTTGTTTTTGTGTGCATTGCAGCCTTCAATCCTAAAAGGGCCCAAGAAAGAAATGTAGACTCAGATTCTGTTTAATTATGTGTCACTGTCTATATATTTAATTGATATGACAAAGGGTTTACCTCTAGTTGTCTGTACCAGTTCAGGTTGGTCCTTATTTTATTTAAACAGGTTATTAATTCATATAATTTTTCTTCTTTCCCATCAAAAAGATACTGTTTTCTCTTCAACGCCCCACAGTAATATTAGGAGTATCTAATGGCCACGCATCACAGAGAAGAATTCCTGCTTTCACACAGCTTCCTTTTTTTTAATTTCAAATCATAGTTTTCGCACCAATGATACTGACCCTAAGAAAAAGCTGAGTATTTTTGCTCTTTTATTAGCAGGTTAATTGAATGTATTGAGTAAGATTTCAAGGTGGGTTGTCGATTTTAACAGCATTCCTACTACTATTCCACATTGTTTGAAGACTTCTTTCATTCCCTTTTATCAACTTCTCTGGTACTCCTCAAATGTGTTAAAGAGTAGCCTGACTGTGTTCTCATGCCGGCCTACTGCAATGCTGCTGGGACACAACAGTAGTGTCATACACTGGGGACAATGGCAGGGGGCTCTGTACCTCTTGTTACCTCTCCTCCCCTCATTCAAGCCCTATCAGTTGCCCTTCAGTCAAATTGCATCTGGGTTCTTCATAGTTTAGACCAGTCCTGGGTCAGCCAGTCAGTTAGCAGGGTAGCACAAGATTGAGATCATCACATTTTAATCTTCACCAGACTGAAATCTAAGGGCCTGATCTTGCAGCATTTAATCCTGTAAGTGACTGTTAGTCATGGAAGAAGGCCGAGTAATTTAATAGGATTACTCCCATGAGCAAAGATTACTCAGGAGAGTAGAAAGGTTAATTGAAGCAGTACCCAGGAAAGAACTGATGAAAAGCTGTCTAATCCCTATGAGCCTTTGTATGAGACGGTTACAGGTTCTTTGGTTTACAATTAAAACCCAACTTAGCTAGAACTAGATGTTTTTAAAGTGGTACGTTGTAAGTATGAAATAGAACAAAATTGCTATTTTGCAACCTTAGTGTTTTTTTGGAGGGCAGTAACATTAAATTGAACAACAAAGAGGCTCCAGGATGTTATACAGCATTAGAGAGATAGATAGATAGATAGATAGTGAAGAACAAGCTCAGATACCTAGCCTCTTCCATGTCCACAATGTCGGGTGGATAACTGAATCATCATGTAAAAAAAAGTGTGTGGTGGTGGGGAGCTTTTCAATTGTAACAACCACTGCAAATTTTGAGCCACTAAAATTTTACTTTTTACTGTTGTTTACTTTTTAATGCAAAAGAAAAATAAGTTCTCAACCACAATCTGGTAATGATTTTTTGTTGTTCTGTTTTCTTTTATTTTGTCCCAATAAAAATATATTTTAGCTAAATATCAGGCAGAGTCTATTTAACTTCTAAAGTGTACTTTAAGAGTGTATGCATTCCAGGCCTGTGACCACACCCACTACTTTTCATGTTAGGTGAATAACTAAATAACTTTTGGATTCAAGTTGCAGCACATGCCCCCAAACACACAATGAGGATGAAAAAATAATGGATGTTTACAGTAAAACTCAATAGGATAACGGCTGCTTTGTTGCTTTGGGCCAAATACTGTACCTGAGCTTGATGCATAAAAAGATAATGAATATGTGATTGCTGATGGTATGCATATATGAAGACGTTTCTTAATTCAATGATTTAAAAACTAATATTTTGATTGATCAAAAAGTAAATTTCAAACAATAGATTTTATGGACACCAGTAACGTCATTAGATTCTCTCTCTCTCTCTCTCTCTCCCTTTTTATGTGAATTCTTGACATTCATTCCTCCCTGCTAACTGCCCCTTGCCTCTCAATGCCTACCACTGCCAGGCTCACCCTCCCTTCCCTGCATGTTTCTCATCATCCTTCCATCCTTCAACTCTACTCCAATTTCTCTTCTCCCTTCTTTCCTTTTTCTGTTCAATTGCATTACAACATGGAACGTGACCGATCCTTATCATCATTCCCTCCACTGTGCTTGTATATTATATCTCTTTGTTCCTCCGTTTGTCTGTCTTGTCTATTTAGTAAATAGCAAAGACTGATAAATTGTCAGGTAAGAAGGCACAACATGCAATTAAAGTGGTCAGAGTGAAAAGGGTTATTTTTAAGGTCCTCATGGCAGGAACTGAGTCCTCCTAAATGTTTGTACAGCACCTAGCACAGTGGGCCCTGGGTGAGACTTTAGGGAATTTTTGCAATATAAATAATTAATAGCTAGAGAAATGAGTTAGGATTCCAAAGACAGTGCATCCTGGGTCACTATCCATTGACTCCGGTGGCTATTATTATCACGTGAAATTAATCTCTGTGTACATGGCCAACAAAAGACCTATCCATCTCTTAATCCCTCAAAATAGAACCACCAATTTTTCCCTTCCCTTAAACTGTGTTGTGTGCATCTGAGCTGCAGAAGAGGATCTGACTCAGGGCATGTGACTGTACTAGGAAGTAAGTTACAGGTTCCTGCATTGTGTCAGACCATTATTATCCTCAGGGAAATGGCCAAAAGGTCGTTGCTTGGGAGACAGAGAGGGAGAATGACTTCAGGGCAGCAGAGCCCCAAACCCAGTGGAATTGGACTTGGTTCCTAAGTTTGGAAGATTTTCTCTTTACATTCTGATTATTTTATTTTCTTGTTATCAGCACCAGAAAGAGCTTGCTGATTGCAACAGTTTTCCTTTCTGATGAGTCATTTCACTATCTTCTACTAGAGGAAAGTGTCACTTCACTTTTATTCTGAGGTTTCCTTTTAATACTCTCAGTTTATATGTCTATGAACTATTTAAGAAAGCTACTGGTACTCTGAAAACTACAGAATATTGAAAGGAAAAAGTGAGGATTGCTAATATTAGAAACACCAAGAACTCACTGTCTCTCACTTCTCCCTCCTCTTCCACTGCACAGACTGTTAAAAGAGCTGTTGTGGGGACAACAACAAAAACTCCAGGATTTACAGCAAGTGTTCATTTCTGAGGCACTATCCTGGTACCATCTGTGCCTATCTAATTCCAGCCAAAATAATCCTGTGCCCCATTGCAGAGTGGGGTAGAGAATCTGAGGGGGACATTATATGCAGGATGGGGGAGGGAGCACAGTTTGGAATAGAAGTAGTGGCTCTAGTATGAGCTTTGAGCCTATTACTTGAAAGCGTTCATGCCAACGACTACTCTCTTTTTCTGCTCTTACAACTGTAGACAATTTCCCAGAATAACCTGGCTTCTGGTTAGCTAGTTAATTTACACAAAATCAGACACCTGTGAGTCCAAGTATAGACGCATTATACTTTGTATTTAAACAGTGCATGCAGCAAGTTTCATTGTAGGATCTCAACACACTTTACAAACAATTCACAGCACCCCTTGTAAGATAAAGCAAGTATCCATTTTACTGGTGGGTAAACCTGGCCCAGAGAAGTTAAGTGACTTACCCAATATCACACTTCGAGTCTTAGGCTTGGTCTACACTACAAAGTTAGCTGACATAAGCCGCCCTGCGTCGACGTAGCTGTGCGTGTGTCTACGCTTAAATTTGTCTCCCACCAATGTAAGTGCCCCATTACAGCGAGGCAATAATATCTCCTCCCTGAGCGGCGTCGAGCCATGGTCAATGTACTGAAGTCAATGCATTGTGCGTGTAGACTCTGCACTACTTATGTCAACTCTAATAGTCCTCCAGCAGCTGTCCCACAATGCCCGACACTGACCACTCTGGTCACAGTTATGAACTCCACTGTTCAGGGGTCACAGAGACCAGAAGGCCCTTCTCCTTAAAGCCCCACTCATTTTTTAAGAGGCCTTTTCTTGATTGTCCAGCTTGGTGAGCACACCTAGAAGCTCTCCATTGCTGTGCACAACAGCCCAGCTGACCATGCCAGCTACATGCCCCAGACATGCTCAGCTTGGAGTAGATCGGACATACTGGATCTCCTGTGCCTGTGAGAAGAAGAGGCTGTGCTAGCACAGCTGTGGACCAGCCATAGAAATGTTGACATCTATGAATTGCATGGAGGATGAAGGAGAAGGGGTACAACAGGGTCCAGCAGCCATGCTGTGTGATAGTGAAGGAACTACATAAGGCATATCAGAAGGTCAGGGAGGTCAACAGTAGATCTGGTGCTGAGCTGCAGACCTGCCACTTTTACAAAGAGCGGCAGGCCAGACCTGGCAGAGACCCCCCCACCACCACCACCCTGCAGAGCAGACCACTGTGGATACCGCCAAGAAGCCCAAGTCACAGGCCGCTAGTGTGAACACTGAGGATGAGGAGAAAGTGGAGGAGGATGGGGGGCATGCGGCTGGGGGGGGGGGTCCAGCTATGCCTAGAGCCAGGACCTGTTTGAGACTCCATCACAGTCCAGTCAGTCAAGCATGGTGCAGGGGAAGGAACCTCAGGTAAGTGTGCAGCTATATTTCCCATTACAATTGATATACGGATGGTGTCCCAACGTAACAGGACACAGCTATCGATTTCTCATTAATTTACTCATACTAGAAGAGATAACAGTACAGCAAAGAGAGGTAGCATAGTTATATGCTTTTCATTTCCCTGGATGGGGGGGGGATGTTAATGTACACAGGGAAGTCCCTTGAAACCTCCTGAGACAATCTGATGAAACTTTCATGGAGGTACTCTGCACTGCTCTCCCACAGGTTTCTAGGGAGGACAGCATTATTTCTTCCTCTGTGGTAGGATGCTTTCCCACACCAATCAGGGATATCTTCAGCAGGCATCATTGCAGTACACAGGCTAGCAGCGTATGGGCCGAGGTGAGTTGGAGACGCCAGTGGCAGCTGTACTCTCTGTTCCTTTGTTACCTCAAGAGTGAGATATCAGCTAAAAATCACCTCCACCTGTGGAAAATGGTGCCAGCATTCAGTGTCATTGCCCTATACTCCTAATTTCACGCAAGCGAGCAATTCCTTCTGCATTTTCTGCACCCCTGGTGGGCCATACTCACTCTTGCTGGTGCTGTGAGTGGCAACGTGCACAAGCACTCTGAAGCAGAAGTGTCAAGAAGCACATCTTGTTTAAAACTTTAACGGAGCAGGAGAAGGGAGTTCTGAATCTTAACTTTCACTTTCCATTGTGACTATGCCACCACTGGTACCTCTGCAGTTTATCTACAGCTGCTGCCATTGCAGCCTTGAAGGATTTCCCCCTTCACATCCGTGAAACAACTGAGGCAGATAAAGGGAAGAAAAGAAGCAGACTTGGGTCGACATGTTCAATGAGATGCAGCAAGCCAGTGCTGCATGAGACCATGACCAAAGATCTTGAGGATGAACATGGCAGACAGCCCAGCACAGGAAAGAGTAGAGAGGAGAAAGGCCCAGAAGTCCCAGCAGAAAAAGGAAAAAGAGCTGCACCAGGCCATCATGTGCCTCCTCTGGCAGCGAACACAGATACTATAAACTCCTGTGGACCTACAGGTTAACCAATCATGGGTTCGCCTCCTTTTGGAGTCCATGGAGAAATCCTTTACAACAGGTTTTTCTTACAGTGCTGCAAATACTACAGGATCGTGCATCCTGCACTTGCAAAGCTTATGACATTAGCGCAAAGCTGTGAAGCTTCATGCTTCTATCAGAGATGGTGGACAGTAAGGAGGGCTGTGCAGGTTTATGGGTTTTTTTAAAAGGTGTGAAAATTATGGGATACATGACAGTATGAGACGGAAACAGTTGCATGCTGGGCAGTTGCATGTCTCATTTCTGCCCCACCATGCACTGCCACAACTTCCCAAAAGACAGTGCACTGGAGAGTGCCATATGGCAGACTGGCACACCTACCCATCATGCACTGTATTGTGAGCATGGGCGTGTACTTGGCATGGTTCACCTCTCACCCCGACACCTGCCCCTTTTGCGGATTGAGGGAGACCCTGGTGCACATTTACCTCGAGTGCGCCAGGCTGCAGCCCCTGTTCTGGCTCCTCCAAAACCTCCTGCTGAGGTTTTGGCCGCACTTCTCCCCACACTTGTTGTTATATGCACACCCCATCCATGGCCCCACAAAGTTGCGGGACCTCCTCGTCAACTTCCTCCTCGCCCTGGCCAAAATGGCCATCTACAAGACCAGGGAGAGGAAGTTGTCGGGGGGGAGCGCTTCCATTCTTCTGTCCACTCATGCATCCGGGCAGAGTTACTCTGGGCAGCACCCACTGGCTTCCTTGACAACTTCCAGGAACAGTGGGCGCTGCCTGGGGTTCTCTGCTCAGTGTCCCATTCTGGTTCCCTTCATTTGACCCTGTGAGTCCCATGCCTGCTCCTTTTTTCATTCTTTGTCCCACAAAATCAGTTGTGTCCTGGGTCCAGTGACTCCTCCCATCCAGAGGGAGGGGCCTTTAGCAGTGGGCAGGCTCGTGCCCACCCACTTCCCAGATCACAAATAGTCTATGCACTGTATTGCTCCTGGTGCGCATGCACAGCACTGACGCAAGGACCCAGGCATGTGCACACATGAGAGACTTACTAATTGCGGTGGCTTTACACTGACGTACCTTGCAGCGACAAAAGTTTGTAGTGTAGCCAGGCCCTTTGTAGCAGAATCTAGAAGGCTTGAAAGTCCCTATGTTTTAACCACTAGGGCCCGGAACCAGCAAAGGTCTCAAGAATGTTAGTAACTTTAAACATGTGGACAGTCCAACTGAGTTTAATTGAATTAGTCATGTTCTTAAAGTCATGCTTAAGTGATTTATGAGATGGGCTTTATGCTATCGCTGGCCCACTTTTCTTACTATCCATTTTTGTCTCCTCTCTACCTCCCCATGCCTTCCTCTGACCTGTTGGAATGTCTTTTCCGGCTAACTCGGTTGTTACTAAGTTTGTAGCTGAGACCTTGTCTGCTTGCAAACACCATGCACACCTATGGCACTCAAAACAATAATAAAGGCATAACTTTGCTTCCCTTCTCACTGAACTCTTTTGATACCCTGATAGCATGTCCTTTGGTGCATGTCCTGTTGCATAAGTAGTGTTAAATGCTAATGAAACAATGATAGGCTGGTTCAAGCTAATGAGCACATACGATAATTGGTCTGAATACTAAAGCAGCTGACCCACATTTTTGAGATATTGGTAGGTAGGGGTGCACAAGCATCCATGTGCATTAGAAGACAAATGTAGTAGATAGAAAATATCAGTTCCTAATGTATTGAAACTTCTGTATGCTGATATGATAGATGTACTAAGACATCCAAACATCCACTAATCACTGCATGATCAGAAATATCCCATACTTTTGGTTTCTTTTCTATGTTCACAGCCAGAAAAGTTTGGTTAGATTTATTGGGGCATCTATCTTGTTCACCATTTGATTTGTAAATATTCCTCTTAATTAAACATAAATATCTTAATCTGTCAAATGAATTGCTAGAGTCTAAGACAGAGGTTCATCAAAGTTCAATAAATTTTACAAGAACTTAACATTAGACTAGATAGGTTGGCATAAAATAAATATTAATAAGAAGTAAGTGTGGTTTGTCAATAACCACTTCATAATTAACATTGCATTGCAGTCCTTGAAAGAAATGCACGCTTTAAAGACATTCCTATAAGTTTGATCTAAAGCCCAGTGTAGTCAGTAGGAGTTTTTCTATTGACTTCACTCGGCTTTGGATCAGGCTCCATGAGTACAACTACAAGGCTCCAAATTCTTTGATTTTTTTTTTTTATAAAATGATACATATTATCAGCTGTCTCTGCCTGTCGCACAAACTGGTCAATATGATTTGGCTGAATTCTTCTAGGCGTGGTTTGAGGGTTTGATGCCAGTGGTGAATTTGGCAGATAAAGTGTCGCTAAAATGCCAATAAAGTCATAATTACCGGTGCAGGGTACTTTGTTGCTTGAGAAACACAAGGCTTTCACCTTTTTTAATAAGATTTCACACTGGTTACAACTCCTTCAGGATTAGGATTATGACTGGGATTGGTTGGTTAACATGTTAGTACCTTCTATTGCATCTGCAGTGGTGATGCCTGAACATGTTCAGTATTTGTTGTGGCTAAATGAACCAGGGTACAACGATGTATACCCCGATAAGAAACGCAGCCCAGAAGCAAAGGAGCTTCTTTAATATTTGTTTTAATTATTAATATTATTTTTTAAATTATTTATGTTTATTTTGCATCATTGATAAGACATTTCCAGTACAGTTTACCCTATAGCTTTATTCTTTCAGTACTTTAAAGACGAAGTTTCATAACTGTAGAAAGCAATGCTGAAGCCTGTGCAAAGAGAGGAGAATCAACATACAGCCATCGTTTCATAGTATTATATACTTCTCGCAGGCTATATGCAGAATTTCCATTAACAGTTATGGGCACTGAATAGTAGGAGGAGGGCAATCTAGGGCCAGTCACGAAAAAGTTAGCGATCCAGTGACCAATTACAAAACTGTGAATGTGCAAGAGGAAATAAGGCTAACTGGACATACAGGCCTGCCATCACCTAGCTTTTATTGTCCTGAAAAGTTGTTTGTGTGCATGTATTTGTGGAAAAAGGCTGAATGGCAACAGAATGGCGTGCTCATTAATACAAATGTGTTACAGCACTTCTATGAATCCTCCATGGGGATGTCCTGTAGGAAGCAAGATGAGTGGAGGCTTTGTCTGTATTCATGGGATAAGTAACTGTACAACATTCACTCTAGCAGAGTGATTTTTAAAAAAAGGCACAGACAAAAGGAGAGGAGGTATTTCGGAGTCCAGTGTATAAAAACAATGGATAACCATGTTCTGTTGCTTTGTTTAGGGAAAACCCAAAATGAGTTCCTCTCAGCTGAAGTAAATTCAGAGGACGCCCTGCTGAGCAAAGAGGGGGAACTTTACAGTTCCATTCGCCTTTCTTCTGGTTTCCCAGCATTGTGTCACCCTTTGCACTGTGTCACACATCCGCAGCACAAGGTACAATGCAGCTGCAACAGCAGCACTAAGATTTGAGGAAGGAAAGAAGAATGAAAATTACTTTTTCAAAGTTTGTGGACTGCATCTTTACTGTTACACATGTCCAGCTTGGCATTGTTATTGAGATGTTTTTCTTCTTTAATGTTTGAAGATGAGACTTTGTGTGAATTTTTTTTGCATTTTTAATTGTGAACTAGTATGGTAATAATTAATTCTAAAAAAATGCAGCATACTAAAGAAAAAGTGATCAGAGAGTAGGATTAAAATAATTCTACAAAAATTAGCATAAGGAGAAATCCAATAATTTTTTTCATATTCCTCCCCCACCATTACCACTATTAGTTCAGCCATCACAGATCAATGGGGAGCAAAGAAAGAAAGAAACAGAAAGGACAATCTGGGAGTCAAAGTTAAAGTTAAGAAATTGGTTAGTCTTTAAGGTGCTATAGGACTCTCGTTGTTTTTGCTATATACAGACTAACACGGCTACCCCTCTGGAAAGTTAAGTTTATAGCTTAAAGCTCTAATATAAATAAATAAATGAAGGCTGTAATTCAACATTTGCTATTCTCAAATGAAGCAACCTTAGGAGATTCCTTAAAAGGTCATGTCACAAAAAGAAAAACATTTCTAAAATGTTTTATTTTCATAAGAAACTTTTAACAACTTTTCAGTATAAATAAAAACAAATTGGTAGTTGTTGGTGAGTTGGAAATTGGACACACAGTGTCCTTGTTTAGTTTCCAGAAGAGAATATAGAGAGTTGTGTTAGAAGAAACCACATGACAAATAAATATATGAAGTGTTAATAATGTAAGATGATTTGATGCTTTCTAATGGGCTAGAAATAAGCAATGTTTATTTCAGAACGTTTCAGAACCAATAACCTAAAGTACTGGGGAAATAGTGTCTTGGGATTTTGTTTGTGGGTTTTTTCTTTCCCCTTTTCAAATTAGTGAATTAAATAGTGGTAGAGCTGGTTGCATTTTTTTGTTGAAAAATAATTTCAGTGAAAAGTGGCTTAGCAAATATGAAAATTTTAATGGAAAAATGACCAGGGGTATTTAAAAATCTGTTTCCTGCAAACTAAAAATGATTTTTGAAAATCTTTTACTCAGAAATGTTCAAGTTTCAGGATTTTGTAAAAGAAAGAATATTTTTACAGAAAATTTTGATGAAAAAAAGGTTTTTTTAAATTTACAGCAATAAATAATTACCATTTTTCAAGCTCTAGATATCAGTTTGTCATCAAGACAGGATAGTATTAATAATACCACATGAAGAGACTGATGTAAGAGCTAGAGAAACAAGGTGGATGAAGTAATATCTTTTACTTGACCAACTTCTGTTAGTGAAAGAGACATGCTTTTGAGATTACACAGACCTCTTCTTCAGACAAGCAGTCATGTGAGGAAATTTTCCTGTCATGCAGTCTGAGGAGAGCTTCCTACAAGAGATCTCAGCAGAAAAATGAATTTAATAAATAAAAAAAAAGTTAAAAGCAGTAGCCTATTATGATTGTTAAAGCAATGCTCCAAAATACCTAACATTTATTTCCACATTTATTTTCTTGACTTCAGCATTTGTGGTGATACAGCCCCAGCATTTGTGGTGATACAGCCACTTATAGTTAAGGTAAACTGACACTTCCTTTTATAAGGACACTTCTTTCCTGTTTCCAGTTGCTTATAACTTTTCCAAACCTTAACCACTGTGGGTGAAATTTTTCCTGCCTATGTACTGTTTGCCTGCTGCTGCCATCAAAGCCTTATCATTAATTCCATGCCAACTGTGATGCATGGAACACCCTCTAAATGGCAAGATTCAACTGGTGAGTTGAGCCAAAGAGAAAATGGAAGTGAGGGACCTAAGCAAGCTGGATGGTAATGAATATCAATGTTCATACATTCAAATACACATTGGAGGGAATAATTTGTACTACCCATACACCTTACAGGTTCTGAATTAATTGTGTCAAGTCAGGAAAGGTACGCAGGTGTGGTTGTGGGCAGTTCAATGAGGATCTCAGCTCAACGTGCAGCTACAGTCAAATAAGGAAGCAAGATGTGAGAACGCATAAGGAATCATAGAATCATAGAATATTAGAGTTGGAAGGGACCTCAGGAGGTCATCTAGTCCAACCCCTGCTCAAAGCAGGACTAACCTCAGCTATATCATCCCAACCAGGGCTTTGTCAAGCCTCAGCTTAAAAACCTCTAAGGATGGAGATTCCACCACCTCCCTAGGTAACTCATTCCAATGCTTCACCACCCTCCTAGTAAAAAACTTTTTCCTAATGTCCAACTTAGACCTCCCGCCCTGCAACTTGAGACCGTTGCTCCTTGTTCGGTCATCTGCCACCACCGAGAACAGCCTATCCCCATCCTCCCTGGAACCCCCTTTCAGGTAGTTAAAGGCTGCTATCAAATCCCCCCTCACTCTTCTCTTTTGCAGACTAAACAAGCCCAGTTCCCTCAGCCTCTCCTCATAAGTCCTGTGCTCCAGCCCCCTAATCATTTTGGTTGCCCTCCGCTGCACTTTCTCCAACTTGTCCACATCCTTTTTGTAGTGGGGGGCCCAAAACTGGACACAATATTCTAAATGCGGCCTCACCAATGCCGAATAGAGGGGAATAATCACTTCCCGTGACCTGCTGGCAATGCCCCTCCTAATGCAGCCCAATATGCCATTAGCCTTCTTGACAACCAGGGCACACTGCTGACTCATATCCAGCTTTTTATCCACCGTTACTCCCAGGTCCTTTTCTGCAGAGCTGCTGCCCAGCTCGTCGGTCCCCAGTCTATAGCTGTGCATGGGATTCTTCCTTCCTAAGTGGAGGACTCTGCACTTGTCCTTGTTGAACCTCATTAGATTTCTTTTGGCCCAATGCTCCAGTTTGTTTAGGTCACTCTGTATACTATCCCTACCCTCCAGGGTATCTACCACTCCCCCCAGCTTAGTGTCGTCCGCAAACTTGCTGAGGGTGCAATCTACCCCATCCTCCAGATCATTAATAAAGATGTTGAACAAAACCGGCCCCAGGACCGACCCCTGGGGCACTCCGCTTGTGACCGGTTGCCAGCTAGACATGGAGCCATTGATCACTACTCGTTGAGCCCTATGCTCTAGCCAGTTCTCTATCCATTTTATAGTCCATTCATCCAACCCATACTTCTTTAACTTGCTGATAAGAATACTGTGTGAGACAGTATCAAAAGCTTTGCTAAAGGAATGGGATGGAGAATAACATGGACAAAAATTATAATGCCATTATAAGTCAGTGATGCTGCCTCATCTGGAATACTTTGTGCAGCCCATCTCCAAAGGATATTGCAAAATCAGTGAGTGGCTAAGGACATCAAAAAGGTCTCATGCAAAAAGAGATTGAGAAGACTGGGACTGTTCCAGGCCAAGAACTTCAAAAAAGGATGAGACATTTATACGGATACCAAGAATATCTAGTATTATAATAGTAAATAGTAAAAATAAAGAAAAGGTGTGGAGGTGATTCTCATGCTCATGATTCAGGCTGTAGATAAATTTCTAACTATTGGGAGTTCGGAGGACCATGGGTCAGATTATTTCATAATTACCTACTGCAGAGTTTCTTCCTTCTTTCTCTGAAGCCGCTGGTTCTGGCCCCTGTTGCAGATAGACTATGTGCTTAGTTGAACCCCTGATCTGATCCAATGTAGCAATTTCCTCCCTAAACTAATCCATAAATCCATTACTTTGTCAATCTCCCCTCCAGAGATACTTCTCTCATAGAGTCTGTTGTGTTAGTTTAGATGGAATATAAGGACTAAAAGGTGTTAACATAACTGTCCAATAGTAGACAGTGTTAAACAAGGTTCAGGAGTTGGTATACAGAGACCTCAGACCGCCTAGTGCCATGGCAAACACACTTTCAACCCTTTACTTAAGATACAGAAAAGAAGGAAAAACACTAACAGCTAAAGCATTTGAAATGTAAAGTATTAAATAAGTTTTTCATCTCTTGTTGCTGGAGAGACTTTCAGAAGGAAAGAATCCCTTGTTTGGCAGTCTCTTAGGTTGTATCAAAGATGGTAATAACTGTCCTTTTGGGGAAAAGAGAAAAAGATTGTTAAAATAGGCTGAAGCTGTGGTTGTTAAAGTCCGGTCCCATTTCATCCCCGGTGGTATTTGGGATACAGCAGGAGCCGGTGGAAGTGGCATTGTCATCTGGGTCCCTCTCTCTGGCCTGGTCTGGTCAGGACATTTTTTAGGATCAGGATGATGATGGCCCAGGGTCCCAGGAGATGGTGGGGGGTGGCAGCCATTTTGGGAAAGCACGCTGCAGTAGCCAATTTTTCTCCCTAAAATCCCCTTATTATTTTGACCACCAATAAAACCTAGTTTTTGACACACTCATTTTTGTTTATTCATTTCTGGCCCCATATTTTCTTGTTTACCAAGAATGATCTCACACAGTCCTTGAGTTATATCAGTATTGTCTGGACTAATTCAGTTTGTCTGTATGCTTTTCTTGCCCCTGTTTGTAACATCCTATATTCAAAATAACTTGACCTACTTTTCATGGTTAATTTTCAAGCAGGAAAAAAGATATGGGCCCAATGGTCACAATACGTCTACAGAACAGATGATGAAGTGGCCAGGTGATGAAGTGGATCTACTACTATAATTCAGATGGGGAATGTGGATAGGTATCTTAACAAAAAAAAAAAAAAGACTTGTAATCTATAGATTATTCACACAGTCTGTACCAAAAGATATTTATATTACTGATTTTCTTTCAGATCTACAAGAATGCACCAAAATCATAAACCCTGGTTTATGATACAGTGATCACTGCTATAGTTGCTATAGTTAGGATTGTAAAATGGTGTCCATGACAACGCCCTGTTTTCAGACCCTGAACCCCAACAGTGAAATAACTGGCATACTCTCTGTTTTAAGTTTTAGCATGCAATACCCAAGAGAGCCTTAGCTCTCCTCTCAGACCAGGGTTTCTCTCATGATGAAAACCTGCCATCTCTCACTGTTCTCTAACTACTAAAAAAATCATTTGTTCTTTATGAAAATGAAACATATTGCAATAGATTGTCCAACATACTGATGGATATTTCAATATTCTGGTGATTATAGGCAGTGAATGAGCTACACGTCAAAATTCCTATACATTTAATGTGTAATAATAATTTATCAGTACAAAAGAAACAAATATTTTATTTATGTTTCAGTGGAAAATATATCAAAAGTCTGTTTCAGTGCCAACATCTACAATTTCAATCTTTTTACCTACAACATTTCTATGATGCAACAAAATACATTATTTGATTTATGAGGATATAAGATAATAATTAATAAGATTTTATATTTTATTGTTTATTATTTATATTTTATTATTAATCATAATATGCCACTGGGATATCTGATGCTGTAATTTCATCAACGACTTCTGGTTAGATTTAGAAGGTATGAAAGACAAGCTCAAACAGTTTTTATAGTCACCACAGCACTTCATTGAAATTATAGCCCCATTGTGAAAATGTTCCTATTTTTATGTTGTGTTCTACGTGGATTCAGTCTGTAGCATATAAAATTGCCTCTCTTCTCCTTATGTTTCATCTTCTATGCTACCCAACTCTCCCCTTCCCCTTATCCTCTGTTGTCTCTTCCATTCTCTATCCACTCTGGTTTAGCTGAATCAGCCTTCCCTGAACTACTGCCATTACCAATCCCAACAGATTGTTAATATCTTCTTAGGAAACAGTGCCCCAAATGCCTAACTGTATGTGCCTCCTGACAAATCCAACCCAGTAGTGCAACCAACACAGGAGTCGCTCTCCTGGAGGCCATGATAGCTCATGCAGAAGCAAAGAAGTGCAACTTCAGGGTAGGACATCATGCTCATGGAGTACAGAGGGGAAGGTGGTTGAAGGCAATGCAGTGGATTTAACACTGCAGCCCCCATGTTGGATTCCTATGAAACTGAGCTATATTAGGGAACACGTGTCAAGACATATTATGATTCTGATAGGTATAGTGCCTCTGGTGCATTGGGAGAAACACAGAGCAGACAGCATCTCACTGCACCTTTAAAGACATGGTGCAAATGGTCCTCACAGCATAGCCAGCCTGGCAAATGGGTGAAAGGGGCATGGTGACTCCCACAACCTGCCCCAAAAGGCCTCCTCGGGGGTCTATCAGCACAACAAGCCAAGGTAGCAGGCCCTCTTTTCCAGCACTGCCAATTGCACAGACATAAGTTATATCCATGCATGGCATATGTGCATTTGGATGGGTGTATAAAGGCTACCTGTTCCCCCCTGTTCCCCTCCGCCCCCCTCCCCCCCCCCCCCCAAAGCACACACCAACCCATAACACTAAATTATCTGTCATCAAAATGATTCATAGTAATCTGGACAATGTACATGGGGGGAAATAATTAAAATTGACTCCTTCCATAAATTGAAAAGTTTGATTTTGCTGTGTTTTATAGAGTTACCTGAGTAGAACCAATGTGTGTGTACACAGAGACTGAAAAGTAACTGGGAAGTGATAATGGGTAAATGATATCTTTTAAAAACACACTATGTTTAATACCATAGACTCATGTAGAAGTTAATGAGTTATAAAAAGTCAGCTACACACAATCTTCACTATGGTAAAGTCAAATACTGGAATACCAGGTTACTGCAAGTCAAATCTAAGATGCACTGGAAAGGATGAGAGTGGACATTTGTAAAATATCTCCCTGAGATTAGCCAAAGCTATCTGTCCTTCACATTCATGGGAAATACATGCATGGACTTATAATTGATATGTTGTTAAAATAGATTAATCTTATAGCTATATTATTTATTCAGTAATGCTCCGTATTTTATGTTTGTTAGTTTAATGGATGCCGGAATTTCTTCCTTGCAAAACAGCGTAGTGAAATAAATGAAGGAAGCTTTAGTCTAAATACCAAGAAACATTTCCAACAACCAGGTCTATTCGAAATAGTCTCTTAAAGGCAGTGGAAAGACCCCCAGTGACTAAGGCACTTTAAACTAGGCC
Source organism: Emydura macquarii macquarii (assembly GCF_026122565.2). NCBI lineage: Eukaryota > Metazoa > Chordata > Testudines > Chelidae > Emydura > Emydura macquarii. The sequence continues at coordinate 10,275,903 of NW_027131283.1, forward strand.
AGTCAAAGCATGTGAGACTATGCTGACAACAAAATTCCAGTTGGCAAGGGAATGTATAGAATGCCGAGCTGCTCCAAAACTTGCAACATGTTGCAAAACTTTGTCATGAAAATGTGTGTAGTTTTTGACCAGCACGTAGAGTGGTCACATCCTTCTCTTGCTCTATCCCTACAAGTTTCCAATAGTCCTCCACTGCCACTCTGTGACTGAGGGTTTTGGTTAGGGTTCATGCAGGGCTGGAACCCTTCCTACTGGGCATTACGCTTGGAGTGTTCAATTTACACTGTTCTACATCTACTGCACTATTACATTCCATCCCCTGCCAATTCACAGTTCTTTCCTAGCATGTGCCACACACCGGCCCAGGCCAACTCCCATTAAAATCAATAGAAAGATACCCATCAGCTGCAATGACAGAAGCGTGCAGTGCTTTTACAGTTACATCTTTCTCTTTCTTATTTCCTATATTTCTATCTTTTTGACGTATTTTGGTTTGTTTGTTTGCTTGTTTGTTTTATAAAACAATCTCCAGCTTTGTTGCTCTTGCACTTGTTGCAAATCTCCATGGAGCAGCTTGCCAAGTTCACCCTCATCCTTAGAGTTGAGTAATTGATCACTCCAAATAAGAAATTGCTCCTGTGTTGGCTGTATGACTGTTTCAGTGTTAAAGACTGTGAAAAATGCCAATACAAGTTAAAACAGAAGATCAGCAGAATCTTATAACAATTTTGTTCAAAAAGCAAACCCCCCATTCCAGTCTGTGGACCACCCTGGGTTACAATGATCCCTTATATTGGCTCCAAAACCTAATTCCAAGGGGCTGCATCATTAAAGTGTAGAGACAAAATTCAAAGAGTACAGTTCTAAAAGATATTTTTAAGGCTCCAAAAATAGACATAACAGATAGGAAATAATCCACAGGGAACTCCTCTGTAGCAGCCTGTGTACTGGTAACAGCAATTATAAGAATCCAAAAATGTGAAACCTTGTCATTAAAATGACATTATCTAGAGCTGGGAGAAGGCTAGGGGTTGGGATAGGGAAAGGTTTAATGAACATTCATTTGAAAATGAATTTGCTTCTGCTGTGTTCATGTCCCTTTCCCCAAACACTCCATCAAGTTTCACTGGCATGAATGTTCAGAGAAAATGAACTGTAATCTCACATGCTCATATACTCAGGCAAAGCAATATACTAGAATTGTAATATTGCTGTGGGGTGGTAGTTGGACTCTACTGAAACATACTTTCAGCATTAGTGACAGCCAGCCCACATTTGTTCAGTTTAGGAGTAAAAGATGGATTTTCTAACTCTCAGCCCCGCAAACTCATACTGGGGATGTGAGAGTTAAACTGGGGTTTTTTCTGACACATTGTCATTATCCATAGTAAAGATTCAGCTGTTTATACTTCATTAACAATAGTGTTGATCATCATAGAAATGTAGAGCTGAAAGGGACTTCAAGAGGTCACTTAGTCCAGTCACCCGCACTGAGGCAGGACCAACGATCTCTAGACCATCTTTTCTACTTGATGTGCAAAGCAGAAAAAATCAGCTCCTTCATCCTAAATTGGATTGGCTCTGTAGTTCTATATTAGTGAAGCTTGGGTTTGTCACTGAGGTAAGCCAGGCCCGTTGACAGGGAGGGGCAAAGAGACAATTTCCCAGGGGCCAGGCGATTTAAAAGGACCCGGGCCATGGGTGGTAGGTGAAGCTTCCCTGGGGAGGCTCCTCTTCTGACTGTGGCCCCACTCACATTCCACCCTTGCTCTGCCCCAGGCCCCATCCTTTTCCCCAGCCTGCTTGCAGCGTGCATCCCTCCCTCCTTCCTGCCGCAGCTCGCCACATCCCTCCTCTCTCCCTTCCCACTCAGCCTCCCTCCTCTGCTCCACATCCCACCTTCCCCCGAGAGCCCTGCAACTCATCCTGTGTCCCTCCCCTGAGCCAAGCTTATTTATTATGCGCCATACAGATTCCCAGGCAGCTGAGGAGGTGGTATCTGCTACTCAGCTACCCGGGTTCATCAGTAACCTCTCTGTGAATCTCAGTAACCCGGGAAGCTGAGTAGCAGATACCACCTCCTCAGCTGCCTGGGAATCTACATGGCGCATAATAAATAAGCATGAACTTCTGGCAGAAGCCCACTCCAATTTATTTATTACTGGTGCTGTCACTGAGGGAAAAAAGAAAGACGTTAACTAGATCAAGCAATGCCACAACTTGCGCATAGTGGGGTCTAATGTTTTATCATTAGGCTAAAAAGTAGAGTGGTAACCTCAGCCATCCCTTTCAAGAGGGGCTATTGACTGTTCTGCCCTGGGGCTCAGAATTGCTGTCAGCAGGCCTAAGGTAAGCAGATGCACTGAAGGAGAGGTGCCATTTTATTTATCCACTTGCTGCTGACTGGTGGTAATTTGTTCGACCGTAGCATATACTGGATCTCTTTCTCTTGACATTGGCATGAAATTGAATGGATGTTGTCAGCAACCAGGCAGCCAAAATCTCAACTGTGGAAGTCCTGGAAAGTGGCTAACATTGCTTCCAATTTTCTCCTTCTCCCCTTTTCACCCACCACAATTCCTAAGAAGATAGAGGGAATCCTAATCCCCTGAAATAAATTTTCATTGACTTCAATGGGACCAGGATTTCATTCGTGACAAAGCCCTGTGCACTCTAGGCATCTGTTCTAGACTGGGTCACTTAGGACTGCCAGTTGGGTCGATGCAGGAATCAGCCACCAAATCACTACTGCCCTCAAACAGCATAGCACAGAGGCATGCTTAAACTTAAGTACGTGAAGAGCCCCACTGACAACAGAAGAACTATTCATGTGCTTAAAGTTAAGCACAAGCTTATGTACTATGCTACACTGGGGCCTGAGGACAGCTCCAAATAAATTCTGCAATAGTACATTACATACAGTGGGTTTTTTTTTTAATTTTTACAAGATAATTTTTCCTTTTTGCTGGGATGCTATTCCCACATCATTTTTTTATCATAAAGATTAGACAATAAGTTGCCATTTTCACTGTTTTCAGATCTGCTTCTCCCTTTGAGTCCTGGGAAAGGAAGAAGGTGAACTCATCTGCGCAACAAATCCACAAGAAACCATTGTCCTTATTGGTTCAGAGAGCTGAATAGCTATGTTAGTGTGGAGATACAGAAACATAGTACATTCAATAAATAAAGCCAAGATAGAGATAGCATGTGTTTTTATCCACATCACTCATAAGACACGATTATCTAATGGGTTTTTTTAATTCTTTCCAACTAACTATTCTAGGTCAAAAGACACATTTGGTTTAGGGATCCTTTATTTAAAATGGAAGCAGGATGGGATTTCCAAGCACATTGTCTGAAAAATGATCACACTACACTTTTGTGATTTCCTGGCTCTTTCATGATAGCCTTGGGCTCTGAGGTACAGTGATGTAGCCTTTCCGATGACTCACAGTAGGGCTTTTCAGCCTCTAACTAACTTGCCCTTCAAGTCTGTAGCACTCTCTCTCTCTCAGTCTGGTCTGAAAGGCATAATATTGCTGATTTTCAAACAAGCCATAATATATATTGGTTTTCTATGGCTTATCCAGTTCAGTAGCGATTTGGTTTTCCCGGCTCTTTTTTATGGCTTGCACAGTACCTTGTGATGCACTGTATAAATGAGCTTTATAAGTAAACAACAGATTATAATCTTTTTATATTACGGTCACAGACCCCAATGATTATTAACCCCTTCTACTTGAATTCACCCATTATCCTATGTGCCATGTTTTCATTGGAATGAATTTTTTCCCTCATGATGGTGATGCTCATCTCTCACAGGTGATGCCATCCTTCATTTTTTGAAGAAAACATTAGACTCATAACTTCCTTGCTTGCTTTCCAGTCAGCCTCCCTCAAAGCAAGTGGGGACTAACACTATAAGCATTGAAGTAACCTGATTTGAATAGGAAAATTTTAGTTTTTGCATTTCTTGGTTATTGATTTCTTCTTTTTGCTGGCAAGATAATATTTCCTAGATGCTTCAATTTTCCTGTAGGCTGCCTTCTCCCCACCCCAACATATCTCTTCCGTTTTAACCCAGTAATATTCCTTTTTTAAATGGAATTGAAAAAAAACTATCCCCCTCCCTTAGTCAGAGGGCTCCTTCCTGAAGCCACCTAAGTGTTATATTGTTTTCTAATACATTGGCCTGGATTGAGCCTCTTAAAGAAGCAAAAGTACAGTATTAAGAATGAGGCATTGTGGGAAAGCTGACTCAGGGATAAAAGCTCAGCTCTTCTGGATTTACTCCTGTGGAACCAAGATAAGGTTATGGAAAGCAGTTAGTAAGATTGAATAGATGTGGGCAGCTGGCCCCCGCAGTTCCCACCTCTGCAGGTAGCAGGGGCAGCTGGGATCCCCGAACTCTGAGCCACCATAGGCAGCAGGGACCCTGAAGCCCCAAGCTGTGGTGGGTGGCAGGGACCCCTGAGCCGCGGTGGATGGTAGGGACTCCGCATCTGTCAGCCGTCATGGGCAGCAGGGGGAACCCCATAGTCCTCCAGCTGCCACAGACAGCAGAGACACAGTGGATGCAGGAACCCTGTGGCTCCCAGCCAATTGGTAGTACGGGGGCAGGGACCCCCGGCTCCAAGCCGCTATAAGGGAACCCTCCAGACCCCAGCCACAACAGAGGCACTCCGCAGCCCTGAATCACCGTGGGCAATGGGGGGACTCTAGAGCCCCAAGCCATCACAGGGGCCAGTGGGCCCCCACAGCTCCCAGCCACCACAGGGGACCCTGAAGCTCAGACCTACCAAAAGTGAGCTCAGCCACAGTGGGTGGCCCCTCAGGCTCCAGCCTCAGCTGATGGCCCCCGCAGCCTCCAGCCATGGGCAGAAGTGGACCCTGGAGCCCAAGCCAACAAGGGGAAGATCAGAGCCCCAGCGTGGGGGGCAATTGCTGGACCGTCCCCCTTCCACAGTGGGGCTAGGGCTCTCATCCCCCCTCAGGCTTCAGTAATATCCTCAGCCCCACTCCCCATTATTTTTAATAAAAGTCACAGACAGGTCTCAGCTGCTGTGAATTTTTGTGTATTGCCCGCGAGCTGTCTGTGACTTTTATTAAAAATAACCATAACATAATCTTAGCTCTAGTAATGAGGCATAAAAGTCAGCACTGGTTACAAAGAAATAAAAAGGTAAAATACAACTAATACCTAATTTAACAAGCTAAGTGAATTCAAAGCAAGTTCTTTCTCCCCACAAGTTCCAACAGTCTTACTGGCTGAATCTTTCAGTCAGGAACTCTCCCCTAGCCAAGGCTTCTCTTTTGTTCTTCAGGTGTTGCTGATGCTGTCGGAAGAGAGAAAGAGAGAGATGAGTTGGGGCATTTGCTCTCTCTTCTTATAGTCATTTCTCTTGTGTAAGAACCATCTCCACCTGAGGTTCAGGAGATAGGAAGTCTGTGTGGACAGGAAACCCAAACTGTTTGCTTTGGTCAAAAGGTAGAGTCTTTACCCATAGCCTCTGTCCTGCCAAAATATAGCCACTTAATCAGGTGATGGTCCATTTGATCTCATTGACACTTGGCTGAGGCATTGGCTATCTTTTTGTCTCTGAAGAAATGGTTTCTGACTGCCTTCCAGAACATGTTAGCAACATGTCTCAGTAATATCACAAAGTGGAATCTTATAACTTTGCATACAATGTTGACACACATATTTTACTGAGACAAAAAAGATCAGCTAAACATGAGTTTTCACATGATGCTTCACAAGGCATACTTTGTACAAGTTTTACTATAATCCTCTAAAAGGAGTGAACATAGGGCTGTCACACTTACTCCATGAAAAGCCTCACTTAAATCAATAGGACTACCATGAGGTACTATTGAGTATGAGTAGGTGATAAGCATCTAGTCCATAGTAAGAAAGTCCTTGTCTCAAAAAGAGGTTGCAATCTAAAAACAGTCCTTGCACACCCCCAAAATTATATAAAAGAAAATGAGATAGGGATCATCAGTCACACTCACTGACTGTACTGCTAAAGACACCCTATTCCCTCCCTCTCTCCCTCATGCTCTATGCCTTCCAGAGAAGTCAGGTGGACAGCTGGCCCTTTCACAGGAATATAGCCTCCAAACTGGAGTTCAGTTCTTCTAGGATTTTACTGCCATTATTTGAGTTTGTTCTCTGAGTTGCCACATTTCTGGTGGAAAGTCAAGCATTCCCCTGCTTTGTATAAATTCTGTGGTTTCGTCACATCTGACAATAATAATGCATTGCATTTTTTTGTTTCTTGGCTTTAATATTTTACCAAGTTGGGAGAAATTGAAACTGATCTAAATGATCTAGCTCCTTTAGGTTGTGACTGAAATAGAAAATATTTCAAGTGTGAATAAAAGGTATATAAACCCTCACCACACAAAAGTAATGCCCCATCAGTTACCTTGCTTGTTTGAGTTACTACTCAGCAGATGCAAGCAGAAAAGTCAGCATACTGGCCTGACCCCATGTGAGCCCAAAGAATAAGGCATTATCTACATGAGAAAATGGTACCAATGTAAGTACATCTGTTTAGAAATGGACTTACCTTAAACGATGTTGATAAGAAATTGACTTCACCAAATCTGCATAAGACACTGTTCAGCCAATATAAGATTGTTCACACATGGTGTTGCAGCAATTTAGCTAAATCCGCCTACGATGTGCCCTGCACCCCAAAGATTTACAGTCTAAGTTACACAGAACAGTTCAGAAAACTGAAGGTTTAAATTATTGATGCTGAAAAGGAAGTAGGTAGCATTTCTGGAAGGGGGGAGGGTTGCATGTGGACATGAAGGAGGAGACGCCACTTAGCAAACAACAAGTAGGTTCCTGCAGCCATGAGGAAGGGGGTAATATGACAAAAGTTGATAAAGGAAACAATAAGTACATCTACACTGCTACACAAGACCTGGGCCAGCTATAGCTGTGCTTCAGGTCCGTTGAGTCGGGCTCTGGAAGCTTGGGATGCTGGGCTATTAAATTACAGTATAGAGAGTTGGGTTTGGGCTGGAATCTGGGCTTTTGAGACTCTTCCCATTCATAAGGTCCCAGAGCCAGGCTCCAGACTGAGCCCGAAGGCCTACACTGCAATTTTATAGCCCCACAGCCCGAGTCCCATAAGCCAAAGTCAACTGACCGAGGCCAGCTGTGGCTCTACCATGGGTCTTAGCACAGTGTAGACATATCCAGTAAGACATAAAGACTGGGAAACACATCAGGGCAAATGGGATGGAAATAAAAGAAGAGATGTAGGTGGGGGAAAGAATATAGAGGGCCTTGAAAAGGAGGATGACTGAGTATCTTTGAATGTAAAATATCAAAGGGAGTTTTTGTTTTGTGCTGATTCACTGTGTGCTGGCTAATTTTCAATATATGTGTAAATGTACTTTTGTTAGTGTGAATATATATTGCGAATGGAATTTTCAAAGCACTCTGCAGAGGCCAAGATCTGCTCCAATTGACTGCAAAAGAAACTCCAATTGACTTCAAATGGAGCAGAGACAGGCCATGTTTACTTGTACAATGCTGCAGCTGTACCAATGCAGCTGCGCCACTGCGGCACATCAGGTGAAGATGCTATATGCCAATGGGAGAGAGCTCTCCTGTCGGTATAATAAAACCACCTCTGCGAACAGCAGAAGCTGTGTCAGGGGGACAAGGAAGATTTGGTAGGGGAAGTAGAAGTCGGTGGCAACCTAAGCAGCAGTGACCATGAGATGGTCGAGTTCAGGATCCTGACAAAAGGAAGAAAGGAGAACAGCAGGATACGAACCATGGACTTCAGAAAAGCAGACTTTGACTCTCTCAGGGAACTGATGGGCAGGATTCCCTGGGAGGCTAATATGAGGGGGAAAGGAACCGAAGAGAGCTGGCTGTATTTTAAAGAGACCTTATTGAGGGCACAGGAGCAAACCATCCCGATGTGCAGAAAGAATAGCAAATATGGTAGGCACCCAGCTTGGCTTAATAAAGATGTCCTTGGCGAACTTAAATGCAAAAAAGAAGCTTACAAGAAGTGGAAGCTTGGTCAGATGACTAGGGAGGATTATATAAACACTGCTCGAACGTGCAGGAATGAAATCAGGAAGGCCAAAGCACAATTGGAGTTGCAGCTAGCAAGGGATGTGAAGGGGAACGAGAAGGGTTTCTACAGGCATGTTGCCAACAAGAGGAAGATTAGGGAAAGTGTGGGCCCCTTAGAGAATGAGGGAGGCAACCTAGTGACGGAGGATGTGGAGAAAGCTGAGGTACTCAATGCCTTTTTTGTCTCTGTCTTCACAGACAAGATCAGCTCCCAGACTGCTGTACTGGGTGGCACAGAATGGGAAGGAGGCGAACATCCCGCAGTGCTGAAGAAACAGGTCCAAGACTATTTAGAAGGATTAGACATACACAAGTCCATGTGGCCGGATGCAATGCACCCGAGGGTGCTGAGGGAGTTGGCTGATGTGATTTCAGAGCCATTGGCTATTATCTTTGAAAGCTCGTGGCAACAGGGGGAGGTCCCTGAGGACTGGAAAAAAGCAAATACAGTGCCCATCTTCAAAAAAGGAAGGAAAGAGGATCCGGGGAACTACAGACCGGTCAGCCTCACTTCAATATCTGGAAAAATCATGGGGCAGGTCCTTAAGGAATCCATTTTAAGGCACTTGGAAGAGAGGAAGGTGATCAGGAACAGTCAACACAGATTCACCAAGGGAAAGTCATGCCTGACCAACCTGATTGCTTTCTATGATGAGGTGACTGGCTCTGTGGATGTAGGGAAGGCGGTGGATGTGATATACCTTGACTCTAGCAAAGCTTTTGATACTGTCTCTCACAGTATTCTTATCAGCAAGTTAAAGAAGTATGGGTTGGATGAATGGACTATAAAATGGATAGAGAAATGGCTAGAGCATAGGGCTCAACAAATAGTGATCAATGGCTCCATGTCTAGCTGGCAACCGGTCACAAGCGGAGTTCCCCAGGGGTTGGTCCTGGGGCCGGTTTTGTTCAACATCTTTATTAATGATCTGGAGGATGGGGTAGATTGCACCCTCAGCAAGTTTGCGGATGACACTAAGCTGGGGGGAGTGGTAGATACCCTGGAAGGTAGGGATAGGACACAGAAGGACCTAAACAAACTGGAGCATTGGGCCAAAAGAAATCTAATGAGGTTCAACAAAGAAAAGTGCAGAGTCCTCCACTTAGGAAGGAAGAATCCCATGCATAGCTATAGACTGGGGACCGACGAGCTAGGCAGAAGCTCTACAGAAAAGGACCTGGGGGTAACAGTGGATAAAAAGCTGGATATGAGTCAGCAGTGTGCCCTGGTTGTCAAGAAGGCTAATAGCATATTGGGATGCATTAGGAGGGGCATTGCCAGCAGGTCACGGGAAGTGATTATTCCCCTCTATCCGGCATTGGTGAGGCTGCATTTGGAGTATTGTGTCCAGTTTTGGGCCCCCCACTACGAAAAGGATGTGGACAAGTTGGAGAGAGTCCAGCAGAGGGCAACAAAAATGATTAGGGGCTGGAGCACAGGACTTATGAGGAGAGGCTGAGGGAACTGGGCTTGTTTAGTCTGCAAAAGAGAAGAATGAGGGAGGATTTGATAGCGGCCTTTAACTACCTGAAAGGGGGTTCCAGGGAGAATGGGGCTAGGCTGTTCTCGGTGGTGGCAGATGACAGAACAAGGAGCAATGGTCTCAAATTGCAGGGCGGGAGGTCTAGGTTGGACATTAGGAAAAAGTTTTTCACTAGGAGGGTGGTGAAGCACTGGATTGGGCTACCTAGAGAGGTGGTGGAATCTCCATCCTTAGAGGTTTTTAAGCTGAGGCTTGACAAAGCCCTGGTTGGGATGATATAGCTGAAGTTAGTCCTGCTTTGAGCAGGGGGTTGGACTAGATGACCTCCTGAGGTCCCTTCCAACTCTAATATTCTATGATTCTAAGCTCTCCCATTGACTGTCAATATAACTTATGTCACTCAGGGGGGTTGTTTATTCACACCCCTGAGTGATATAAATAGGCTGTAGGTTGTAGTGTAGACATAGCCTTAGGCTAGTGTTGAGTGTTTTTAAAAATCCCACCCTACACTCTTCTTTTTCTCAAATAAGGCAAAGAGTAAAATTTTCAAAAGTGCCTAAGTGACTTAAGCACTTAAATCCCATTTTTAAAAAGTGACTTAAGCATTCTGGATCCTTAGTCCCACTTCCCAGTCTTTCAATGAGTGATCTTCCATCACTTTGGTGACTTTGAAAGTTGTATCAACAGATTAAGCTAGTCAAAATATTTTCAGTGAAACTTTTTCCATAAAAAATGCCATTTGTTTAAATTGAAAACTTTCATGGAAATGTATCAGTTTTGATGACAATTTTCTTATGTCCAGGATGCTCAGAGAGACAGGGGGACCACACCCCAACCATCCAGTAGCCAGGTGGTTTGCAGGTAGTTGAACCTGGGTCTCCTATATCATGGGAGTGCCCTATTCTGGGGGGAGTCCCTTATTTTCTCAAGGACTTGTCTCTGATGTGGAATAAAAACAAATTTCAAGGTTTTTCACAATACAGAATTGTTTTCTGGCCAGTCTTCATTGATTTCTGAATCATAGGGGAGAATACCAGTTAAATCACAGTAAACAAGAGGCAATAACCCATTGTAGTGGGTTTGCACAGTGCGTTCCTGTTGCTTGGGTCCTCCTTGCCCACAAACCATGCAGAGACCTCGGCTTCATGCTCCCATCAGTGCAGATTATTTACAGGTTGCTTGCCCACCACCTTCTATTTACAAATAGTCCAGTTTAACAGTCTCAGGGCCTCTGCGGTCTCAACCACCAACCCATGGGTGCACGTGCACACTCTCCTTCCTTCCTTCCTCCCTCCTCTGTGGCTTCTCCCCCCCTGCACTTCCTTCCTGTGAGCTTTTTATAGTCCCTGGCTAATGAGCCCGGCAGCTGCTCCCTATTGGCCCACTAAATGCAGGCTTACTCAGCCAGGTCCAATTCTTCTTTCTTAATTGGGCTCACGTGACAGAGGGCTGGCTCAGCTTTCTTTGCCTAGCACCCTGCCACTCCCATCCCTCTGTAAAAAGCCTACATTATGATTTGTAGGTGTAACTCATAGTTTCTGCTTTGAAGTACCAGGCACCTGCATTTCAGAGACACAGTAGGGTTGATCCACCAATCCACATGAAAAGGGGAAAGGAGAATTGGGAATTTCCATAGTCTGCAGTTCAAGTATGAGTTAAAAAAAAATCTTTTCAACTTGTGTATCAGTGGCACGATATTTTTTACCTTTCCATTAACATTTTAGTGTGACTCGCTGACACTGCACTCAGATGAGTCTCCAATCATTTGAAACTCTGTCTGTGAAGTGATTGAGGAATTTTAAAGCACCCTAACTTTTCTTCCACACTCCCCACCGCTCCCTCAACTGTGTTCTGCAAAAGGAATCCACTGAGTCGGTTTTGTAATAATTTAGCCTCAGCTGCACATTGTCATCTAGCCACACAAATGGAAAGAACAGAGGAGGTAAGACAACAAAAAGAAGAGGATGGAGGACTGAGAGAGGAGAGGGGAAGGGAAAAGAAAAGCAGCTGGTACTCTACCAAATTACTTATGTTGTACTGAACACTGTGAGTCTGACTGTACTGAACACTCTGCTACACCAGATTTACAATAGTCCCATTCCAATGGGTGACTTTTGCACATAAATGCTAAGCCAGAACATGTCTTACTATGAGAACACTGAGCAAAAGGGGGAAAAAATAAATAAATTACTTTAATTATAAAAAGGAATCTTTCGCATGAATCATCCTTCCTTGGTTATAGAATGTTGTTGTTCTTCAGGTCCTCGTTCTTCTTCATCATTTCAACTCTTCCTCTTTTAGTTTCTATAGTATGATAAGAATGACCACAGTTGCCCAAACCAGGAAGATGATTTTTCTTATATTAGTATGATGTGTGTAGTACCTTTAAAGTAAGTATGTAACCATAGTTTTGTAAAACAGGACTCTTAAAGTTACAGAGGCCAAAACTTTGCAACTAAGTGACAAATCATTCTTAACCCCTTGGTAATATTAATATTCCTAATTATAAACTGAGTCATAGTAAAGTTGTCTTTTTGTGGCAACATCCTTGCAATATGTAATTGCATTGGAATTCCATTGTAATGAAAGCTCCAGTGTTCGTCCAAACAGAGAAAACGTTATAACGGGTGTAGCACAGTTTCTTACAGGCACAAAAATAAATTTAATTAATTTTAATTTTAAGGGATTTTGCTAAAAATCTGGGTAATGCTCATGGGGGGTGGAGGGGGGGGTGGGGGGAGACAGTAGAAACAAGCAGATTAGCGAGGCAACCTGCAGTCTCCAAAACAACATTTTCAATTAATTTTAACTGGTTCCAAGTAATATAAAAATTGTGACATCATGGAGCTATGTGCATATAGTAAGTGTGTTCATATTTCCTTTTTATATTTCTGTTGTCTTTGTGTGTCAGGACTGGGAATTTCTGTTTTGTTTTCTAGTACAGTCAAACTTTATATGTACTTATTGGCTGAGGAAACAATAATAATAGAAATGTCTTCGTTGTCCTATTTGCCTATTTCATGGCTGTCATCACCATCATTATACATGATACTTCATGATGTGCTACTTCAAGCTATCACTACAGGAAAATCACAGCCTCCAAAACATTAATTTACAGTTCCACAAACAACAGTGCAGGAGATTTAATAACTCCATTAGCTCAGATCAAAATTCTGTTTCAGAGAAAAGGATGGATAAATAAATAAAACCTCCAATTAAAGACTCATTACTCCAAATGCCAAAACCTGCTCATTTTATTCATTTGTGTAGCCCATTTGAAATAAATATAGCTAATCATGAGTAAGGCAATCAGGATTTGGCTGTAAATCTATTCTTTATCTCTTCCATTCCAATTGGTTACAAGAAAGTGTGACCATGCTAAAAATAAAGCAGGCTGATTGCAGATACTTAATTTAGATTTTTTTTAAGAAACAAAAGCTTGGAGTAAAACTTGGACTCATAAAACCTCTGCATTAATTATAAACTAACTCTGCTTGACTTAAAACAAAAAGTCTTTTGACAGCCTGCCACCAGATACCTTTCTGAAGAGTGAGTCTCTGTCGTTATTACTGCAGACCCAGTGCATATGCACTGATCCTCTCCTACTGCAGCTTTTGTTTTCAGACCTTCTTTATTCAATGGTTGCCATAGAATCCACCAATTATCATATGAAAAGCACACACATACAAAACCCCCCAAAAGCCTGCTGCTAAAGCCATGAACAGTTTTCAGTGTTCATGTACAAAGGGGAGGGGGAACACAGCGGGGAAGGGGGAAAAAGAAGTGCTGAGGAAAAGATTGTCCTCCCCCTCTCTCTTCTTTTAGACAACTTGGTTATTATTTTTCTTTAATAGGTAACATCTTTTTCCTCATTTAATTCATTATGCACACTATTCTGTTTCACTGTTTGAATATATCAAAGGTTTCCGCTATCAGATCCCGCATTCTCACCTTAAAAGCAAGCAACAAAGAGGTTTAAAGAAAATAATAATAAACCAGGCTTCCTTCTTCTTTTAAACCTTTATGGGGAGGTAGCAGCTATTCTCTGGAAATAGTGACAATGTCAGGCATGGGGGCTGAGACACCTGAAAAAGATTAAACTTGCATCTATTTACCTTTATACTCAGAACATTACTACAGTGTTACGCTAGGGTAATTCAGCTGAAATCGATGGAGTTACAACAGTTGTACACTAGAGTGTCTCCAGCAGTTTTAGAGGAGTTACTTTAATGTCAAACTGGTGTAATGCAATGAAGAGTCCAGCCCCTAGGACTTTGGTATCTAAAAAGGGAACAGTAGGTATCACTGGTTATGAGACCCAAGATATTTGAAAAATATTGTGAAAACCTGGTGAGAAAAGGTAACACAGTATAGCTACATCAATAGGCTGTAAAGTAGAGGGTGAAATTCTGATCACATGGAAGATCATGGGAGTTTTAGCATTAACTTCAAAGAGGCCAGGATTTCACTCAAGGACTCAGGAACTGATTGTCTATATCCCTACACTTTGTGGATTCGTTTCCACCAATATGAATTGAATGCAAATGGGCTGTAACACACTATTATTTGGATTCAGTAGTGTTTTACCCCCTCCCACTTTGCACTGGTGTAAATGAAGTCACAAGATGCACAGCAACAGATAATCAAGCCTCTGATTTTAAGATTAAACCTGGATGTGGCAGAGCCTGCTTGCTTCTGCCTCTGCTCAAGGAGCTCAGAGAACTTTTTTGCTGGTAAGAAATCCAATGCAGTTTATTTACATTATTGGTTTCTACCACCATTCTACACTATATATTCTACAGTCCTAGGAAGCCCTCAGCTCCTGAAGCAAGCAGGGAAGAGCAATCTCTTTCCGCCTCTCTCATTCTGCTTCTCCCTTTCCTGCTTTCTTCCTTTTGAATCATCTGCCTAATGGCCTTGTTAGCCTCTTAGTTCTCCTCAACCCATCAGTTAGGCACACTTCTTCCTAATGAGGTCTGCTCTGGAGTAATTGGAGTTGCAGTGACCAGAGTGCTGGTACTCTGTCACACTGGAGGAAAAAGGGGAAAACAAATTACATTAATCCTAGTTTTGAAAGGCGTATGGGGATAATCTAGCGAAAACGATTGTCTAAAAGTATCCTTCTGTGGCATATTGCAATTTTATCTGGTTTGTTTGCAGAGAACTTTGTGCCATTTCACACTTGGAAGGTCAGTGTCTCAACTGTTCATTGATGGCTCTCATCCAACATTCAGATAAGCATCTTCAGCCTCCAATACCATCATCATAACAGTGGAACTGCTTGAGATTCTCTCCTCACTCGTTGCCAGCAGAGAACTGCCAGAACCACCGAAACTTCTGTATTGCATGCAAATATGGTTATTTACCATGAGTAATTCCCATGTGCTTCAGCATGATGGAACAGACACTAAAGATGCATTAAAGATTCATAGCTACTTATTCCAGTCTAGTGTTTAAAAGCTCCTTGTAGAAATGATCAGCTTTTACATAAATGATGGGGGAAGGGAGGAATTCACCCTAGAATTAAAAATAAGATTTCAAACTCTTTCCCCAAAACTGTTGCATTATTTAGCACCATTTTTAACTTGAATTCCAAGAAAAAATAAGCCAAACTACCAATAACACTGCATACAAGACTATTCCTTGTAACTAAATTCCTAGGAGAAAGCTTTTTTCTTGCATGTACTCAGGGAACAGGATGCTAATGTCAAAGAAGATGCTGCTGGACCTAGGCCCTGCTCCTGCAATTGGATCAGCATAGGTGGACCCCACTGAGAACAGAGCTGCACCTATACAGATCTGATTGTGCAATTGGGGGCTGAGTTAGCACTGATTCTGAAGAGGACTTGAGAGTTCTTGGGATGTGAGATCTACTTCTCGTCACTTTTCCTGGGTAGGTGATGGGTCTCATGGTTTGGGTTAAAGAAATGGCCTTAGCCAGGTTCTTTGAATAGTAACTTTATCCTGCATAAGTAAGTACATGGCAGTATGTTAAGGAAAAGTTAAAATAAGACATTAATAAAAAGTTTCAAAAAGCAAAAACGAGATTTGGTGGGGTAACTCACATGACTGGAGCACTGTCATGGATGGGTATAAACTGTTCAGGAAGGACAGGCAGGGGCAAAAGGGTGGAGGAATTGCACTCTATGTAAGAGAACACTATGATTGCTCTGAGCTCCAGTATGAAACTGGAGATAAGCCAGTTGAGAGTCTCTGAGTTAAACTTAAAAGCAAGAACAATAAGGGTGATGTTGTGGTGGGTGTCTGTTACAGACCAATAGACCAGGAGGACAAGGTAGATGAGGCTTTCTTCAGTCAACTAGGGAAAGTTTCCAGTTCACAGGACCTGGTTCTTATAGGGGACTTCAATTACCCTGACATCTGTTGGAAGAGCAATACAGCAGAGCACAGACAATCCAGGAAGTTTTTGGAGAATGTTCCGGACAACTTCCTGGTGCAAGTGCTGGAGCAACCAACTAGGGGCCGTGCTCCTCTTAATCTGCTGCTCACAAACTGGGAAGAATTGGAGGGGAACTAGAAGTGGGTGGCAACCTAGGCAGCAGTAACCATGAGATGGTCAAGTTCAGGATCTTGACAAAAGGAAGAAAAGAGAACAGCAGGATACGGACCATGGACTTCAGAAAAGCAGACTTTGACTCCCTCAGGGAGCTGATGGGCAGGATATCCTGGGAGACTAATATGAGGGGGAAAGGAATCCAAGAGAGCTGGCTGTATTTTAAAGAAACCTTATTGTGGGCGCAGGAACAAACTATCCCGATGTGCAGAAAGAATAGCAAATATGGTAGGCACCCAGCTTGGCTTAATAAAGAAGTCTTTGGTGAGCATAAGCACAAAAAAGAAGCTTACAAGAAGTGGAAGCTTGGTCAGATGACTAAGGAGGATTATAAAAATACTGCTCGAACATGCAGGAATGAAATCAGGAAGGCCAAAGCACAATTGGAGTTGCAGCTAGCAAGGGACATGAAGGGGAACAAGAAGGGTTTCTACAGGTATGTTACCAACAAGAGGAAGATTAGGGAAAGTGTGGGCCCCGTACAGAATGGGGGAGGCAACCTAGTGACAGAGGATGTGGAGAAAGCTGAGGTACTCAGTGCCTTTTTTTGTCTCTGTCTTCACAGACAAGGTCAGCTCCCAGTCTACTGCACTGGGCAGCACAGAATGGGGAGGAGGTGAACATCCCTCAGTGCTGAAGGAACAGGTGCCAGACTATTTAGAAAGATTGGACATACACAAGTCCATGGGGCCAGATTCAATGAATCCTAGGTTGCTGAGGGAGTTAGCTGATGTGATTTCAGAGCCATTGGCTTTTATCTTTGAAAGCTTGTGGCAATTGGGGGAGGTCCCTGATGATTGGAAAAAGGCAAACATAGTGCCCATCTTCAGAAAAGGAAAAAATAGGATCCAGGGAACTACAGACTGGTCAGTCTCACCTCAATCCCTGGAAAAGTCATGGAGCAGGTCCTCAAGGAATCCATTTTAAGGCACTTGGAAGAAAGGAAGGTGATCAGAAACAGTCAACATGGATTCACCAAGGGCAAGCCATGCCTGACCAACCTGATTACCTTCTATGAAGAGGTGACTGGCTATGTGGATGAGGGGAAAGCGGTGGACGGGATATTCCTTGACTTTAGCAAAGCTTTTGATAGTCTTTCACAGTATATTTATCAGCAAGTTAAAGAAGTATGGGTTGGATGAATGGACTATAAAATGGATAGAGAACTGGTTAGATCATCATGCTCAGTGGGTAGTGATCAACGGCTTGATGTCTAGCTGGCAACCAGTCACAAGCGGAGTGCCCCAGGAGTCGGTCCTGGGGCTGGTTTTGTTCAACATCTTCATTGATGATGTGGAGGATGGGGTAGATTGCACCCTCAGCAAGTTTGAAGATGACACTAAGCTAGGGGGAGTGGTAGATACCCTGGAAGGTAGGGATAGAATACAGAGGAACTTAAACAAATTGGAGGATTGGGCCAAAAGAAATCTAATGAGATTCAACAAGGACAAGTGCAGAGTCCTCCACTTAGGACGGAAGAATCCCATGCACAGCTACAGACTGGGAACCGACAAGCTAGGCAGCAGTTCTGCAGAAAAGGATATGTGGGTTACAATAGATAAGAAGCTGGATATGAGTCAGCAGTGTGCCCTGGTTGCCAAGAAGGCTAAAAGCATATTGGGCTGCATTAGTAGAAGCGTTGCCAGCAGATCGAGGGAAATGATTATTCCCCTCTATTCTGCATTGGTGAGGCCACATTTGGAGTATTGTGTCCAGTTTTGGACCCCCCGATACAAAAAGGATGTGGAGAAGTTGGAGAGTGTCCAGCGGAGGGCAACAAAAATGATTAGGGGGCTGGAGCACAGGACTTATGAGGAGAAGCTGAGGGAACAAGGCTTGTTTAGTCTGCAGAAGAGAAGAATGAGGGGAAATTTGATAGCAGCCTTTAACTACCTGAAAGGGGGTTGCAAGGAGGATGGAGCTAGGCTGTTATCAGTGGTAGTAGATGACAGAACAAAGAGCAATGGTCTCAAGTTTCTGTGGGGGTGGTTTAGGTCGGACATTAGGAAAAAGTTTTTCACTAGGTGGGTGGTGAAGCACTGGAATGGATTACCTAGGGAGGTGATGGAATCTCCATCTTTAGAGGTTTTAAGCTGTGGCTTGACAAAACCCAGGCTGGGATTATTTAGCTGAGGTTAGTCCTGCTTTGAGCAGGGTAGTGGACTGTATGACCTCCTGAGGTCCCTTCCAACCCTAATCTTCTATGATTCTAAAAATGATTGATATGTGAAAACATGTTAAAATATTTTGGAGTGTGCTAAAAAGCACTGAAACAACTTCTAAATTCAGAAGAAAAAGGTATAGAAGAATGTTGGAGAGTGGCCCTTTGGTTCAACTTATCACCCACAGAAGATTTAGCCTGGTTTTCCAGAAAGCAATTGGGGGAAGAACAAATAAACAACCCAGAAAAACAGCAGTTGTGTTTACCAAAGGAAATAAAAGAATGCTAGCACACAAAAAAGTCTTCTTTTAAAAATAAGTAAGTAGTCAAGTTTAGGTTCAACAAGCTATCTAGAACCTGTAAATAAACAAATATATAAGTGGGGTTCTAACCTAGGGTTGAATGTGATCAGCTAAACTGAGGTAAAAGGTTTTAATCTATGTCTGCACTAAGGAAAAGATTAAGTCATAGATAAGTATCACATGCTAGCCTACTTTGATCTAATCTTGACCTCTCTTCCTAATCTAGACAAACCCTTAAGTGCTGTGCTAAACTGGAGAGACAGGTGGAGCATATGGGCAGAGGGCCAATAGGATGGTAGGAGGGAGAAGAAGAGCAGAAAGCAGGTATAAAAGTCAGTAAGCGATTAGGAAGCAGCAAGAAGGAGAACAAAGAGGAATGATGAGATATAAGTGTGGGGGGAGGTGGAAAAGAGCTAGGGAACAGGTAAGGAGACAAGAAAGAGAAGAAAACAAACACATGCAAATAGGGGGGAAAGACTGAGAAGGAAAAAAGGCAGAATGGATTATAGGCAAAGGGATCCAAAGAAGGAGAATGATGAAATTAAAAAAGGAAAAAGGAGAGGCAAATTTAGAGGTGACTAAGAAGAATGTGCAGGGAAAAATGGACCAGAGCATGTGAAAAGGGTGAGTGGGCCAGTGTACATGTGGATGTGTGAACGGGCAGAGTGCCTGGGGCCAGGAGGGGAGGTCTTCATTTTTAAAGAACAGACAAAAAGAAAAATTAGAGATGCGAAGTGGGTGAGGTAAATCTTTTATTGGACCAACTTCTGTTGGTGAGAGAGAAAAAAGCTTTCAAGCCACACAGAGCTTTTCTTCAGTCTGGTAGAAGTACTTTGAGCATCACAGCTGGGATGAAGAACTCTGTGTAGCTCAAAAACTTGTCTCTTTCACCAACAGAAGTTGGTCCAATAAAGGTATTACCTCACCCACTTGGTCACTGTAATATCCTGGGACTGACACGGCTACAAGTACTCCGTGTACAGAAAGAGAAAATGTTAACTGTAATATTTGCACTGTACTTAATTGTATTTACTGCATTTTAATCTGAAAATGGGTAAACAAATAGCTATCGGATCAATTTAAAAATGTATATGTAACACTAAATAAGTGACAAAGCATTCTTGGAAAACTAAATGACAGATCATGTATGAGTAAATATACACAGTGTGAGCTTGAGAACACCTGTCCCTCAATCATGCTGATCCAAAATATACTAGAAAAAAGACTGTGCAAGAAGGGTGCCATCATAGGAGTCCTCGAATGTTTCTAGATACGTTGTATGAATGACCACTTAATGGGCGCATTAGTGAAGCTTTTGGAAGAACAGTCCACGGGAGGTCTCTTATTCCAATGGTAGTTACTTATAGGGGATCATCCTAAAAAAGTTACTCCCATCTTCTTCTGTTTACAAGCAACACTGAGAAATGATAAGCAGGTGCCTGCAGAATTAGTTAGAGTAGCCTGTTTCTTCCCAGGCACCACGGTAGTCTGAAAGTCTCTAAGAAGGAAGAAAAAATAATGTAGGATTTCTATCTGGTGGCCCACACTGAAAACTCATGTTTTATTATTTACTGAGGCTTTTTTTTTTTTTTTTTTAAAGGAGTACAGTTAAATTCTAAATCAATATGAAGTCTGTACTTCTTATGGGAAACTTTTGGATTGCATTGTTAATGATGCGCAATAGATCAGTAATCTCTGTCATGGCTGGCTATAAGCAGACATAATAGCCGAAGCTTTTATTTATTTGTCATGTTCTGGTTACAGGCACATCAGCCATCCTTAGTTTTTTCTTTCTTTTCAAAGACTAGTGTTCCTGTATTGGCAATTTTTATATCTTGGCTATTTGTTGCATTTGAGCGTGACAGAAACAGACTTCATATTTCAGCACATCTACATCCCCAGGACTCTTAACTAACCTGGCAGAAGTTCTTTGCAGCCTCCAAGTATTTTTGATTCAGCCTACAGTCATATGCAGCTGGAGACAAGATGGTTCAGGAAGGCAGCACAAGCTGCTGCTGTAGCAACACATCACCACACACAGAGAGGCTAAAAAGAAAAATGAACGTGGAATTCTGTTATGATCCTCATTATCTTAGAACCAGTTCCTCAACTGAGCTCATTTCTTCCCTCACGTACACTCATCCAACTACCCTAAAAATCAACAGGAGTCACACCCCTTTATCTGAATCAGAACTGGCCTTTTTAAGGGTACAAAGCTAAAATATTTAGGGCCGATGGACCAGCATGAAGTGGAAGTTGGTAATGGTAAAATTTTACCCTTACCGAGTGGCAAAAACATTTCTAAACCCCTAATTTTGATTTTAGCCTTCATTTGTTCTGAACACCATTATTTCTCAGGTCATGTGGCCTTTAAAATTTGATACACTCTAACATCTCTGTCAAGGCAGCTGAAACGGGAAAATAAAACACATCCTTTTTTTCTGACACCCTGTGTTCAGAAGATGACTCACTGATGACTGAACATCATTAGAATCCAATAATCTCTAGAGACTGACCTTTGACTTCAGGAGGATCAGCCAGCAGAACATATCAAACCCCTCAGATATCACCAGTTTATTCAGTGGATGCCAGTGCTATAAACTTTTCTTGAACAAATCTACTAGTTAATTCTTACCTTGCATTAAACCGCAAGGCCACCACTGAGATTCCAGCTCATATAACTAACAATACCATGATCTGGAATTTTTTTTTATTTAATCCGTATATGCCTACTAGCTTTTATAACATCTATAATGGAATTCAAATATCTTACCTGATTTTTATGAGTCATTGGTACATATTGAACTACCTACTCTCTTATCATGAGGCAGACGCTTTGATGTGCACTAACAAGAGAATACTGAATGCTATTTATACACCACTATTTCATGCACAAAACAGTTGGGCATAAAACTGGAAAACTGTCCTATGAAAGAGAGTCCATAACTGATCAATAATCTTACTATAAAACATGCTTTGAGATGAGGTCCTTATTCAGTGTCTTTCATTGTATGCATGTGAAAATAATGTATTTGGCACTGTCTCTGTGTGTCTGATTTTGACATTAATTTTTAGACTGAAAGTTTCTGCTAGTATAAGGCTTTGGGTAGAGCAACAATTCTTTCTCTTCACTGATCTGGCAATGCACCTCAGTTCTAACCTACAACACGTCAGCAGTTCCAATATAAGTCTCTTCTTTGCAGAGACTGCTGATAATGTCAAATTTGTTGGTTGTGAGGTGAATAAATAACTGCCTCTTTATATGTACATACATGCAGTACCTGTACAAATATCTATATATTAGGGACATGTATGTGAGCTCTGCAAGAATCTTTACAAAGCACCACATCCCTTCCCTGTAAAGACAGATGTCATAATTAACATGAGCATGACTTTATAAAGTGGAGAAACAGCTATAAAAAGATTTTCTGTAACTAAAAAGGTCACAGTTTTAAAGTTCATCATCTTGGGAGTTTCTAGCCCTAGACGCAAGCACTATATAACTCTGGGAAGCTGGGAATCTCTGCTTTCTAATGAAATGCAAATATCTCTCACCCCTGCAGGACATGGAATAAGACAATACAGTTGCTATGTTTTTATCGATTGTGCCAGACTGAATTTTGCCCCTTTTGGGCCTAATGTAAGGGTAATTGTGAAGGGAAAATCCACATCTGGAGGGAGAAGGAAACGGTTCTCTGGCAGGTGGATTTAGTTTAATTTTATTTATTTACTTACTGCCAGCTGTCTGAAGCTGTTCAGGGATTTGGAATGTTAAAATAAATCCCAGGAGAGATTGAGTAGTGGCCAGAGGGCCCATGAAGTTTTCAAAGTTGTACGATAAATCCATTTATCTTATGGTTCTGCAGTTTCACTCATTACTACCATCTTGCCCCATTAGAGAATTCCTTTCCTCCTTTCATCTCTCCCACCAATGCAAAAATGCTTGTCCCTATTACCTCCATTTCTCCTCTTTAACCCCATCTCCATGACCTCTTCTTCTGACTCTTCCAGGCAAACCTGGTTCTTGGTAACTTTAGCTACCCACTCCCTCCTTCCCCTAATTCAACTTTATGGGACAGGAGAAGTAGTCTGCCTCCTGCTGAACCTTTTACACTCCCAGACCAGGGTTCTGCATAAAACTAGAACTATAGCTCTACAGTACAAACGGACACTTTCACATGAGGCTGGCCCTGATGGTCAAGTGATGTGCTCAGCCTCTCAGGTGATGAATGCGAGGTGCACAACACCATGTTCCCTGTGTTGCACTTTAATGTAGCAGTCCGCAGTTGTGCCTGTGGTGCATGGCTGCCAGAAGGCTACAGCAGAACTGACCACAGGTTGATTGGAGACAAAGCACCAGATTTTGGAAGAACAGAAAATACGGTTACTTATTATAAACGAACATGTTTTAATCTTTGCACAAATAAACGCTGCCCGCCATCAACAGCACAAAGCTGGGAAATGCATGGACCCCAGAAAGGGCTCCATCTCTGCTCAGCACCAGCAATTATCCTGGGTGCACCCTCCCACTTCTGTGGGCTCCAGCCAGGCCACATGCAGTCTCAACCCATCCATATCCACTTTTGGCTCATGTGAGGAAGAAATTCTCAGGGCTTAGAAACTTGCCCGCAGCAGCAGGGCCACAGTGGGAGGGAGGAAACGAAGCTTAGTTGGGGCTTTCCTTCTTCAATACCTCTCTGTACATGTAACTGTATAAGGGAAGCATCGGGGGCACCAGTTCAGCTTTTGGTGTTGGGGGGAAGGGGAAATAATTTTAATGGTGATTCCAGGGACTACTTAGGCACTTCTAGGGTTTTTTTTGCAGATAGTAATTTAGAAATTAGCTGACAGAAGCACTGTATCTAATTCCTATATAAAGAAAGAAAATTAAATAAATATTAACCCTACTCACCTCTAATACGACTAACATGTTCTGACATCTTGTGTCAAGTCACTTAAGGGACAGTGGTTAGGTTTAAAACTGTAATGTATATTATTACTTTGTCACAAACTCTTGAATACAACAATTGAAACAATGATAAAAAAATCTAGATCACTTTCTATCATTTAGGCTATTTACTTATTGCAGTTCACCAAGTTTGAAAGAGATCATTTAACTTTGGGACGCATCCGACTAGGGTAAGGCCCTGTGAGTTTATACCGCACCTGCCTGAATTATAGAGAGTGTTATCATACTGCAAACAATAGATTAGGAACTGACTTTAAACAGGAATGAAACTATCACTTTCACAGTATTGCCAACCCCAAATAATCAAAAAATCACGAGTCAGGCTCACCAAAAATCATAAATTTGACTTAAAAATAATGAGATTATGTAAAAATAATAGATGTGGTGTTCTTTTTATTTGCCTTCTGCTTTTTGAGCCTTTGGGGTGTACTTGGGTCTCATTTTGAAGCTTTTGCCACAGCTATGAGGGCTAGAAACTTATTTTCCCTTTTAGAATGAAAGTTGAAATCATCACATATCCACTTGACTCCAGGAGCTGCGGCTCTCAGGAAAATAATAATTATCATGAGTTACATAACAAAATCATGAGAGATATCAACACTGCTTTCACTTCTGCTTAAAGGCTAGTTACTTCCACCAGGCTCTTAAACACAACAGTTGCAGTTGTCACAAGAGAATATTTAAAACAAACACCAAACAAATTCCACATTTTGAAGTTCAGGAAAAAACTGAATCTGCTGAGGTACATCAGGACCACTGCAGGCAAGAAAGGAAAATAAATAGGCACAGGAGCTCTGGGCAACTCTTCCTCTTGAAAAACATTGGAGGGTCAAATCTTCCAGTCCTTAATCAGGTAAAATGTCTACTGCCATCAGTGCCTCCATTCATAGATATCTTTCATCTCACTCTTTTCCAGGCCCACCAACAGCAATTCTGGGCCCCAGGGCAGAACAGTCCCATCCCACCACTTCCACCCGTGGCCCCACCCACAGTCTACTCCTGCTCCACCCCAGGCCCCGCCTCACCCTCAGGCCCCTCCCCTGCTCAGCCAGCTCGCCACATCCCTCCCCCCATTGCCTGGTCCCTTTCCTCTCTTCCACACTTCCCCTTTCCCCAGGCGGTGAGCGATAGCGGGGGAGGGCTGGGGGGGGACGGGATGCAACAAGGAGCGGCAGGCAGTGGCATACTGATGTGGGGGTGGAGGGAGCCAGGCTCCTGGGTGCTAGCCTGAGGAGAGGGAGGTGCCGGGCTGGCCCTTCACAATGTAGGGGGTGGGGGGCACAGGAGGCTCTAAGGGGTGGCTGGACAGAAGGTGAGACCACCCCACCCAAGCTGGGCTGCGGGGCTGGAGCAAGACAGGCGGGTGCAGCAATGAGCGCCAAACAATCCCCCACACAGGAGGAGGTTAGTGGTGTGTCCCTCCCACCCCCACAGTTACAGACCCCCCCACCCCAGGGCAGCTGGGGGGCAGTGCTGTTTGGTGGGAGCCAGGACTCCTCCTGCTCTGCACGGAAGGGGGGCGCGTGAGGCCTGGAAGGGGCGCAAATGCAGGCGTGG
Organism: Emydura macquarii macquarii; assembly: GCF_026122565.2. NCBI lineage: Eukaryota > Metazoa > Chordata > Testudines > Chelidae > Emydura > Emydura macquarii. The sequence continues at coordinate 10,301,063 of NW_027131283.1, forward strand.
CCCCTGAGCGCCAGAGACCCACTGTGGCAAGGGGGGGAGTGGAGTGAGTGGGGGAGAAGAGGAGGTGTGCAAGCGTTGAGTGACGGCGGGGAGGCTGAGCGGGTTGGAGGGAAAGAGCAATGAGGCAAGCAGTGAGTGGCAGGGCTGGGAGGAGCCTGGGGTGGAGTGTGGGTGGGGCCGTGGGCAGAAGGGGCTCAGGCCCTTTTAAATTGCTGGGCCCCTGGGCAATTCTCCCCCACCCCCCTGCTCTTCTTTGAATGTAACCTTGACTCAGAGGGCTCGGCTGTATTTCTTCTGAATCCCCTGCTATCTCTCTTCAACACCCCCACCCCTCCGCCTCACCAGGGATCCCTGTCTACAGGCTCATCTCAGGACTTCCAGATCCTTAATCTAATCATCAGCCCTTTCTTATCTTAATCACCCAGCCTCTGTTTGTAAACAAAATACCCAGGGCACAAGCTGGGAGCAGCAACCCCTCTCCTATGCAGAACTGACATTCCATACTCAGATTGCCTGGGGCTGGGACAGCACGTGTGCAGTGATCAGAACTCCTGTACAAAGCTGGAGGGTTCCTGTCCTCCCCTACCCCCCCCACCAAATGGCACCCTGGGAAGCATCAGGTCATGTGGACTCAAAAGCACAAGTAGTTCCCAAGGAAGAGCCAGCCCGGCTGTACAGAGGAACCAGCAGCAAAAGCAGCACATCCTCACTGCCCCTGGACACCAGTGGGGTTATCTAATTGGCTGTATTATTCATTCTAGATACTCTTTTCCCTCTGCTTATTAGCTCTGTGCTCCATCCCCCTTCCCAATCTCTCCCTCACCAGCTCTTATCTGCCAAATCCACTCCCCCTGCCTTCCACACTCTACATTTTTGCTTTCTTTCTATCCCCCTCTAATTCCTTCCACTCAATCTTTGGGTTTTTCCATTTAATTAATCTCTTCTTGTTTTCCACCCCTACCTCATTTTGTGTGTGTATGTGTGTTAAAAAAGAAAACCGAACAACCTATTTCTCCCCAGGATATAACCCTCCTAAAAAATTGATGGTGATATTTTCCAACACTTGGTCTTAGCTAGGGTCTCCAGGTGTAAGAGTTTTATAAATAAATGTTCTTGGTGCTGTTAGCTTCACCAGTTTCTGATGATCAGCTGGCACTATAATGTTTAGTTAAAAGACTGCTGGGGACCAAAAGTGACATTCACTGAAGAAAGTGGACTGTACTGTGGGTCTGCAGTGTGTGAAGGTTGACTATAAATTAGCACCCCTGGTTTACAATTTAGCCCTAATGGTACAGCAAATCATAGTAAGGGCTGATTTCAGTCTGCAGAGAAAGGTATAAGAGCACATTATTTTTTAGTCTGGCAGAGACAAGGGACAATTTATTAAGATCAATGACACCAACATCAACATCCTGCATTTTCCATGGACATCAGCACACTTTCTTAAACTCCAGAGAAACTCTATTCCACATGAGGATTTCCACTCAGGGGCTGGCTGTGTCAGCTAATAGGCTGCTTTATACTGCCAGAGTAGCTGGATTGGGTCCCAGTATATTACCCTCTAAGTGAAAAGCCTTATTTTGTAAGCCTTCTGCATCACTTTGCTTCTGAAATCTTTCCTATGAACAGATAAGTAATTAATAAGCTAACAGACTTCCCTGGTATCGGAACAATGTGCATTATTACCTGATAAAAGACAGAAAAGAAACATTGCTGTCTACAACAATTTACTTTTTATGAGGCACTGTCACAGGGTCCACTCATCGTTGCACGCTTCATTGTGGCTGGGTCTGAGGGTTAGCTTTCAGGCCAGATACCCCTTTCCAATGGTTGCTCAGATCACATCACTTCTCACGCTACAGGTCTCAGAAGGCTCTCTCCTCATTGCTTGGTCCTCTGGCCAGTTCTTTATAGATTTTTCCTTCTGGGGTATCACTGGATCTGCTCTCTACAGGCCATTCCAGACATCTTCCAGTCCAACGCCAAGTCCTGTGCTACTTTCCCAGCGTCTGGAAAAGGAACCCAGTCCTGCACACTACTCCTAGGCTCCAGTCCAAGGACTCTATGGCTAGCAACCAGGTCCTGTCACTATATTTCCCTGGATTCCTTCCTACTTCCTTGATCTATCCTCTTCCTCCCTACCTGGTTTTTACTAACCTATACTCCCTCCTCACAGGAATAACTGTAGGCTACCTCTCTCTCTTTGACTTCTTGCCAGATTTTTGTATTCCTAAACCTCCCTTCTCCCAGGGAGTGACTACACACTACTTCCTGAAGCCCCCTTCTGTTCTCAGCTTGCAGGCTTTATGCAAGCTCTGCCTGCCCCTGCCCAGCTGGGCTTCGTCATCAATTAGCCTGTTAGGCCCTGGATCTCCCCCAGGTACCATCTATCAGGTTAATTATCCTAACAATCTGCTTTTCCTTATGTGGGGTGGACACCTGTCTCAAGCACACAGGGACATCCTGATGATGAAGGCCTTCATGATGATGTCCCACAGAAATTCCAATAACTTTCTTCAATTAAAATAATCACTATAGCAGATAAAGACCTGTGCAAATTTCAGAGGTGGTTTGGTAGTTTCCATTTGTAAAAGTATGACTATAGGTAACTCTAAGGTATCGGTCAATTCACTAAGGTGATTCCAGTCACAAGATAAGATTCACTAGCCAGACAAATAGGGACAGCAAAGGACCTGTAGAAAATAAGTCAGTAAAAGTTATCAACAATAATGCCTTTCCCTACACATAGTAACATTTTGCTTATCATGCCAGAGGAAGCCTTATAAGATATCTCGATTGATGACATTCAATCCCAACCTTGGGAAAACAAATTTACACCTAGAAGTGAGATATCTTTTCTCTCTGGAAGATTCCGAAGTTCTTCTCTCTGATAGGTCTTCTCAGGTGGGGTACTACAATTTCCTATTCTGTCCTCCTTGCTGTTCAATATGTCTGTGAGATCAGCAGGGAAGAAAATGAAGCAGTTTGCATTACACTATGTCACATTGGCAGACCAGATCAGATCAGGGCCATAGGCCAATTCCCTTGTGTATTAGTATAGATCAAAATGAGTGTAAATGTAGGAGTGTATTCAGGTGTTTAAACTTCATGAAAACTAGTGGAATGTTTCTTGTATTGTTGTCACTTATTGTTCCTATTATAATAGCAAACATTTACATTGTGTATACCCTTATAACTAAATAACCCATCAAAGAAATCTCGTGAAATACTATGAAGGACTTAAGGACTTTAACAGCAAAAGCTATTGTCAAAGTAAGTGGCCATTATTTATGAGGGTCAGATGTCAAAAGACTAAGTGCATTCTTCACTCACCATCATCAAAGGAAAAGCCCACCTGGGTAGAGACACTGTCAGCTTCCTTTGTATGTGAAGAAAGTATAATTTTGGATTCATGGAAAGATCCTTTATCTCTGACTGTTTGGGCTCCTACAGGGGAGTGTACCAGGTGCAAAGCCGAGATCCCCAGAGACAATCTGGGTACCCTGAGAGACTTTTGGGAAACTGGCAGTTTATTACTCTACTGCCACCATTTGGAATTACAAACTGTGACTCACTTGTACATGTATTTTACCTGCTTTAATTTCTCAATAACTCTCATTCTCCTTTCTTAGCTAATAAACCTATAGTTAGTTTACTATAGACTTAGCTACTAGCTTTGTCTCTGGTGTAAGATCTGGAGTACCAACCAATCTAGGGTAAGGACTGGGAGCAACTTGATGCGCTATGATTTTTGGTTTAAGTGGCCTTTTATCACAATTGTCTGGGTGATAAGATATATTGGGGAGTCTAAGGGGACTGTCTGTGACTGGTAAAGTGATACAGGAATTCACATTTGATACTGGATTGCTGAAAACTGCAGTAAGTATAGAGCACACCGCCAGCTTGGGGAGTCTGTCATGTTTTCTGGCAGTCTGCCCTGAGGTAGGCACTCACAGTTGTGTGCCACTCTAGACATCATGACACACTATCAAGTACATTCTTGACACTCAGCTGTGTGTCTTCTTCATTTTCTCTGAACCAGGCAACCCTTTACCCTTCCCAGCGCCTAGCTAAACCTGGGTCTGGATGAGGGCTAGCTGGCTGAAGTTCAATCCAAACAGGCTGAAGTGATGTTATTAGACTAGAGGAAACATCCAGAAGCTGAGAGGAGTCACTGAAATTAATATGACCTCCTTTAACACAGGGTTTTTTTTCAGTAAAGATCATAGTCTAGGACCCCTGGCTGCTTTTTATTTATTTATTTATTTTTTAAGTTGATTAGGTAGTAGTAGAAGCTAACCGATTTTCTCTCTCTCTTTTTGGCAGGGAGACTACGGTCCTTTGGATCGCCCCATTCATTCCTGGCTTTCTTACCCCTCCAGATCAGATTACGGCAATGTGATCTACTCGAGGTTACACCTGGAGATCCCTTGAAAACTCAGTTAATGTAGAAAGCTGCTTCCTGACTACTTGGTTGTGTTTCTCACAAGGCGACATCACACCTGTGCTCCATATTCTGCACTGGCATCCACACTGTTTCCAGATGCAACTCAACACATTGGCCTCCACCTGTAAACCACTATAAAGTTTGGGTTCTAGCTTTCCTGAGAAAGATGCTCTCCCCTTGTGTTCTATCCTGAATATTGAGACCAAGGGAGGTGTTCAGCCCAAAAGCCCACATATTTAAATGCCTGGCAGCTGGAGGTTGGGGGCAGTTCATGTGCACAGAGAACTCTGGGAAATGTATTTTGAAAGCTAATAAATAAATAAATAAATAAAATCCAAAAATATTTTTACACCCTGCATTTTGGGGGGCTCAAATAAAAGGAACCTAAGTCTAATGCAATCCTGTCTTTGATTTTGCAAACCTAGAACCCAGTCACTGAGGTTTTACAGAACTAAAAGCAATCCCCACTGCCCATGCCTCTCCCTCTGTTTTTCGATTTGCCTGTCTATAATGGAAATAGCCCCAAACAAAATTAATTATCCATAGATATCCTAACACCAACCCCCTCTAAAAAAAACAAAACCCAACATTATGAGGTCTGAGTAATTGGCACCTGAATCTAAACTGAATTTGAATTTGCAAAACAAAATCCCAACCAACAAAGTTTTGCAAAACTAAATCCACCCTGGGTTTTCCCCATCCTCACAGGAGTCCTGCGCCTGATAAGTGCTGAGTTTTTGCAGCTTCCATTGACTTATATTTGACCTGCTGGTAAAGACAGCGTCTCAGGAGATAGAAAATGCAGCATAGAGAGCTATTAGACTATTTCTCACACTGCCTCTATCTTCTTTCCTTTCACCCCCAAAACATGTCCTATAAAATGTAAATTTATAGGACAACCTAGCAGCCACACAGCCATTCTTCAAATTGAAAAAAATATGAGGAAAAGGAAGAGAAGAGAATAAATGAGAAGCTGAATACTTGAAAAAATAATCACCTACATTTCCCTAACTTCTATTGTCAGATTTTTTCATTCTTCTTCCTTTTAGGAGGACACTTTTTTTTTCTCTCCAATCAAATTAATTTCTACAAAATGGAGAAGGTAAACCCACGACAGAGAAGAACTAGCTCTGAAATGTTTCCTCCTGTTCCTAACACACACGGAGACATACAGACAGCAGCGAATGTGTCAAGGCTGGATCAACTTTATTACTTAGTGTTTGAATGCATTTATTTATGTGTGACCAGAAAATCAAGACTTATTACAATGGGAAATATATTTATTAAAAGGCAATTGGGTTGGGGCAATGGGCACGGATGAGGTGGCTGAAAGGAAGGAAAGCCAATTGGCTATTTTTGCAAAGGGATAAGAAAATAAAATACCTCATCCAGGCAAACAGTGATTTAGAAGTAAGTAAATAATACCTGGCCTAAATTTCTCCCTGGCTTCCAATGCTGTTGCACATCTGCTAAAAGTACACTGAAAATAAATAAATAAAAAGGCAAAGAGTTAATTTAATCTTGGAATCCTTAAAAAGTCAACTGTGTGCTTTTTTCTAGCCTCTGGTACAGCAAACCAGGTTCCCATGGGAAAATGGGTCAGAGCAGTGAGCAAGTCAGCCCATGCAACCGAAATCAGGCTCCTAGTGCAGTAATAGAAGCAAAGGCCAGACCAGACAGTAATCTACAGCTGAATCTAGGTCACTGGGATTCTTTGAAGCTGCAGCTGTCCATGTGGGACCCTGATCTCAGTCAGACAGGGCTCACAAAACCGTCATGACGGCTGAGCTTCTGCTTAATGATTACAGTGTACTGCAGTAGCTGCTGCTTTGTCTCCTGCAAGAACAGTTCATAATTTTAGATTTTTCTCTATATAGACATACATGCAGTGTGTGAGTGTACACACATACACACATATTACAGTACAGAAAATTCTCAATAGGTGCACCCTCCATGTTCTGGGCACCCATTACATGAATTAACATTCCCAATAAAAATTATAATATCCAAAAGTGGACTATACATCCCATTCAAAAGAACACATAAATATGCACCAGCAAATATAATAAGACTGCTTCCCCTCTCCCTCCGCACGCCATAGCATACAAAATTAATCCCATCTTGTCCAACCCTTCACAAAAGTCAGGGGAGGAAAGCAGCTCTTTGCCAAGTTTAAAAGACTGACCCACATTAACATTAACTTATTTTCCCCCCACCCCATGCATACACTACCTCAGTTCCCTACATGTAAAATGGAGATAATAGTACTTCCCTAACCTCCCAGGCTGACACAAGGATAAATACATTCAAGATTGTGAGGCACTCAGAGGCTGCAGTGATGGGGACCATATAAATATCTTAGAGAGAGAGAACATTTTAGGGGTCTAGTCAAAACATAATAAGCAAGGCCCATCCAGGCCCCCTTCTGCAGAGTGATAATAACCCACCAGACTTCCTGCCACTGTGACACCTCTCACACTGTGGTAAGCCCCTTACAAGCACTATTTGTTTAGAAGGTGTGTGCGCATGGGTCCCAAAAAGAGCAGGGCCAGCTACCTACATCACATAGCCTTGAGGCCAACACTAAAAAAAGCAAGGTCCCTTCCTTCAAAAGCTTGCATTTCAACTCAAACCAATACAGTAAGAACAATTCAAAAGTCAGACAGGCAAAGGGATAATCAGAGAGAAGACTAATGCCTAAATCTGTAGTAGTCACTAAAACATATTGAAAGAGTCAGATGACTTATTCAAAGAGGCTTTTATATAATTTCTAATAAGAGCATATTTTAATTTAAAAACAAGTATATGAATACACAATTATATTTTAATTGAATATGGTTACATTATAAATTCATAAAGAGCATCTTTGACCAAGTTGTCTGATTTTTAAAATAAGTTCTAATTCTTACTATAGATTTAGGCATTAGTCTTCTCATCCATTAGTCCATACAATATTAAAGTATGCTGACAGAGAGAGAGAGAGAGAAGTAGTATGGACCTGATTGTTAAAATTAGGTTTGCAATTGCACATGCAAACTATGTGACCAATTGCATGTATCATTTGTGCAGAGTTACCATGAATAAGCATGCAAACTGTGTAACTGCATGTACAAATGGCCAGTTGCATCCATAAATAACTTGCAGACAACCAGCTGTACATGCAAATTAGAGCATGCATACCTGTATACACACCCAGTTTAAAATATAAGTCCCACATAGAACTAGAAACATATTTATATTCAAAAACATAAATAATAACACATGAAGAGGAAAAAAAGAGGTCAAGTAAAAGAGAGAGAGAGAGAGTAGGTAGGGCTGGTTAAGGAAGGATTACTCTCCTGCAACTAAATAAACATGTTTCTTCACTTAAGGTATAGTTTATATGCATAAAAGGAAAGAATAAATATCTCAGGCCTTATCTGCCATCGCTCTACAAATAATGTATATTTCCTTCACTCATTTCCACGAAATCTGGGTTTAAATCATGAGTCTTCCTCCACTTGATAATTCAGTGATATCTCAACAGCTCTGATAACCTATGTGATGCAAGAGAGTGACTGAAATATTTGTCAAACAAGCATCTTCTTGTAAAGTCAACAAACACTACTTTGTTCAAAGAAACCTATTGAGGAGAGCAGCCAAATGTATTACTGGTGAAGCACACTGCATATGAGGTACGTGCCTAATGTTCACCAGAACACACTCATTTAGATATCCCAAGATATTGTTTAAAGATCTATTATTTTGTTGATAAAATTCTTTTCATTCTTTTGATGCTTAAACGCCCAACTCTGCAGCATCACAGATAGCACTGGCCAGGCATACAGACTTACCTGGAGGATGTGATTCTAGTACAAAGTCAGAATTACAAGCCCCAACAAAGAATTTATCATTTGATCTCAGGAAAATAGAATATGGAGGAATCTTGCTGGTAAGAGTACACTTAAGAAAAACTGCACATACGACATGGGAGAGGAAAATTAGTAAAATCCAGAAAAGAAAATAAGCATTGCATTTCATAACTGAACCAATTCTCATTTCATGTTTGCAAACAGCTCTAAGCCTTCCTGTAGCTACAAAGCAGTAAATCACAAACTCTGGGGACTGTATAAAAGTTTACAAAACGAATGCTTTGAACAGATTCCAGGGAGTGAGGCGGGAGAAACAGATTTAGAGATATACAAGAAAAAAATCCACGGAAGTAAAACTGGCAGACAAATCCCATGTTGTTATATAGCCCCACTGTTAAAGTGCCCTGTATTGAAGAGAAGATGTCATTCTCTTTACTCTGCCCAAACAGGCACTTCACGGAAGAGAGATAATGAACTTTGCAGCATAAAGGAGGAGCTGAAGTACTTAGCACACCTCTGTTTCACACTGTCTTCCCTAACTAGGGTGGAGTAGACGTTGACTAAAGGAGAAGTTGAAAGAAATGCTTGCTATCTGATGAAAATTCCCCTTTTCAGCTGATTTTTCACGGGATACTAAATGTTGGAAAGCATTTTAAAGTGGAACAAAAGGCATACCCTAAAAAATGTCAGGGCCAAATCCTGAAGTTGCTACTCAGGCTCTACTCAATCCTTACAAACATAGGCCAGATTCTGTGGCAGGTGTGGCTGTTTCTTAGGCATTCAGCAGCACTCAGGGGACTTGAAAACATGGGGAATTTTGCACCTGGAAGGACTTCATGAATTGGTCCACTGAAAATAGAAAAGATGGAATTTCACAGTGGTCTTTTTGAAGATGCGCATCCAACCCACCCATTTGCTGGATTGCCAAATACATATTTTCTTAACAATGACCTCGTGGATTCCAGCAAACAAGTGCTGGGAGTTGCCCACTCACTCAATCTAGGGTGGATACGGGCTCTGCCATTGCTGACTGACAACCAAGGAATGTTGTAATTGCACAATTATTGCCTCTAACCTCCTCAAATACTGATGGGAGGGGGAAGACAAATATCTGCCCCTCTCCCAGGAATGTGTTAGGAAAAGGCCAGTCAGTTAGCCAGTGAAAAGGATTAAATCCCCTTTCTACAAAATCAATTCCTTGAAAAGTAAACTGGAGACATCCTCCAGCTCTTCCTAGCTCAGGCCAATGTCATTTTAAGTGATCCTTTAAAGAATAGATTGCAAATTCCATCTCCCCTGTTGTGATTGCATAAAGAATTTATATCAGTGAGAATATCTTATTAAATATCAGTTGACTCGCACATCGAGGATTGATAGTTATCGTAAGTAAGACAGCTAAGCCTAGCCAGGCTTAAGAGAGGCAGTGTGGCCTAGTGACTAGGGCACTGCATTGAGACTCAGGACAGCTGGGTTTTATTCCCAGCTCTGCTACTGACCTGCTGGGTGACCATGGCCAAGTCACTTCAACTCTCTGGGCCTCAATTTCCCTATCTGTAAAACAGGGATAATGATACTGACCTCCTTTGTAAAGCACTTTGAGATCAACTGCTAAAATTGCTTTATTATTAAATAAAATGGCTAACAAGTCTGCTGCATTGATTACTTGCCATCAGGTCAAAATCTGCAATGTTCCAATACATCTTTCTGCAGTGTGGCTCTGCTTAGAAAGCCAGGACTAATATCTGATTAATCAGTTGACTTTTTTTTTTTAAGGGATCTGTAATGGAAAGGATATGTCAGTCCGACAGGCCAAACTACAGAAAATTGAAGCTCCAGCAATGAAATCCAAGAGAATTTTAAACAGAAATACTTTCACCACAGCATAATGTCTGGCTGGGTAACAGTGCAGGAAGTATCCAATGTCATCAGTGTGGAAGTCTTCAGTATTAAAAAAAAACAAAACAAAAAAAAAAACATATTTCCTTGGCCACTCAGTAAGTGACTAGAGTTATAAACATCTATATAATTGTTAATTGGCTTTCAGCTGCACCTTGGAAAGCTCCTCCAGTTCTGCTAAATTATGCTGCTAAATTTCAAATTCACAAGTTATTAAAAAGTTATTGTCAACACTTTGTTGTGTAAGTGGATATTAATTAGTACACTGTGATGGCATTCCATAAAACTACAGTGAATGAAAACAAAAAGTTGAATACTACTACTACAATGAATAACAAAAGAACTAAGCATGATTTTCCACTTCTTGTAATAAAATGTTGCCAATAGCTAAATCAAACTAGACTTCTTGTTACAAGTAGTCATTTGAGTCAGTGGAAACTGAACCTTATCATGTGACTATTGGGGGGGGGAGTATTAAGCTTTTGTAATCCTAAAGCCGAGCAGTAAACAATAGTCTCTTAGTAACACTCCTATTCATTAATCTTTATAACATAGTGCTTTAAGAAAATTGAATCTTTGACAAAAATAGAGCCAAAGCAACCTCATGAATCACTCATCTGGGAAGGAACCTGGAAAAGTACAAGAAGAGATGGTTCCAACTCTTTGAAATTTTCCTGAAAGCAAATTTTATTGACGAGAAATTGGAATAGGTGAAATCTTCCACTGTGATACAGAGAGACTGGAGATCTCAAACTGCTAAATGAAGTGATTCTGAAATTTAAAAAATACTATGATCCACACAATAATATCAAATGGAAAAGGCACATTTTCTTTACAAGCAAACAGTGGCCAAGTGAGACCACTGACCATTGTTACAGATCTACATAATAAAGCTAAATGAACTCAAACAGTTAACAGATGGGCTAATTAGCAGCACTAGGTGGGAAGCGGTTTTCTCATCCCGCAACAATTTTCAAAATATCAAAAAATTCTCCTGTCCCCAGTCAGGATCAAAAAAGTAAAAATATCAAAAAATTTGAGGAATGATAATCTGAGGTTGGGGGGAAGTGGAGCAGGTCAATCAAAACAATTTGCTTTGATAATTTGGAAATGTTCAGTTTCAATTCTGACTTAAAAATAAAACATACCTCACTATTTTAGTATAAAACATCAAAAATTTCAGAACCAGTTGTTTCAAACCTAAAAACTAAGATTTTCATTCTGAAAAAAAAAATTATAATGGGATGTTTTGATAATTGCAAAACTTTAAAAAAAATTAATTGAGAGATTTGTCTAAACCAATTTTTTCCCACGAACAGTTTCAGCTCATAGGCATTTTCCAATGGAAAATAATTTTTTATCAGAAAATTCCTGACCAAGTCTACTAAGTAGAGACCAAAATATTTGAGGTATAATTGATAGGAAGGCCAAAGTAAGGTAATTATGAGAAATGGGTTTGACTGCAAAAAGCATTGAATATATAAAGAGCTGGTGAAAACTGAGCTTGAAATAAAAATATTAGCAAATAATGAAAGAACTGAATCTAATTAATAATGCAATAAGAAGTCATAAAGTCAGAATGCAAAGGAAAACGCATGGCACAGACCAGAGTAGTAAATGCAATTAATGTGGAGGTAATCACGACTCAAGGGTGTTCAGCCCAATGCGTGTTGTGTCTTGTAATACAAGCAACCATTTTGCAAAAATGTGTCACTCTCTGCACAAACTGTAAAGAAACGAAAATAAAAATACCTTCATTAACATACATCTGGAGGACAAGGTTCTGATTATGATGCAGAAACAAGCCATGCATGATATCTTTCTTGGGTCTCTCAGTACATTTACACAGCAACGTTCTACAACAGATTGTTTTGTGACACTGGAAATAAATGAATAAAAAGTAAATTTCAAGTATATAATCGCTCTGAGTGCAGTGCTATCTCAGGAAGCATATAGAAAAAATGTGACTGTTCTGTGTTTAAAAAAAAAAAAAACACTTTTATTTTATATATTAATCACAAAATGAGCCCATGTAGTGAAGTCACATTGGCACATCTGTAGAAGAGCAGATACCACTCAAGTCCCAAGTATGCTTGGTTTGAAGAGCAGTCAACAAATACAGATATCAAACAGGTGTATAACTTATCTACTGAACTGGGTGCAAAAGAATTTGATCAGGCCTGTGTTTAACATCCCAGGGTGCATTAAGGTTATAATACATAACAGTAGTATATAAATCCTGGGTACCATCAAAAATACATCCACCCCATAGAAGTCTCAATAGCTCCTTGACACAGAGGCTTTTAGGCAAAGGCCCCCCTTGTTCTTTGGAAACAACTCTCACCTCAGACCTGACAAACTCACGACAGCAAACACATCTTACAGGATATTTATCCATAAAGAGTAACATGTATATATTTGCAGAAAGCTCTTAATGTGTCAAGATTCATAATCATTGCAAGACATAAGTGCTGGAATTAGGGCTGTGGTGGGTGCTGCTGCGCCCCCCCGGCTTGAAGTGGTTTCCATTATATGTAGGGTTTACTGTTTGGTTAAATGGCTCTCAGCATCCCCACTATAAAAATTGTTCCAGCATCCCTTTTGCAAGATGTATATACCAAGGAATAATGTATTTATACTGAAGCATGCTCTATGAACTTGGAGTAAAAATTAGTCACTGTGGATAATCGGTCTCAATGATGGTCCATTCATGCAGAGGGAGTTGTCACCCCCACCCTTTTTAGCCAATGATGATGAGGGGCAAGATTCAAATGTTTAGCTTTATGCTATACTAAGTCTTTCAAGGGAAACCCATCAGAGGCAACTGCAAACAACCAAAACCACTAAGAGGAACATTAAAAGAAGGCAGGGGCTTGCCCTGCCTGTGAATAGGAGCAAAAGGCTGTTTCAACTAAAACACAGAAGAGGGAGAGATTCTCTGTATTCATTCACTGATGAAACCCCTTGTGCAGCAGGAGTATTTTGTTTTGTGTTGTAACCATTTGTTTCCCTCACTTTCTCTCATTTCTAGTTACATCTTTATTTTTTTTCTTACTTTTGTTTCATCATAAGTGCTCACAAGTGCTATGTGGTTCACAGGAGCGGTGGCTTAAGGTAAAATTGGTCAAGTGGGGTACACTGCCCCTCCAGGGGCAGAGTATCTGGGATGTCTGCAAGTAGCCAGAGTCAGGTGCTGGATACCACAGGGGGGCACTTCAAAGGGACTCAGGGACTGAGTGCACCTATTATTACCCTGCAAAGCAAAAACAGGGCTGGCATAGATGACAGGATGGGAGGAGAGTGCTTGAGTGGCTGAAAGGCTGGTGGTGTTAGAGAGCTGACACTCAGCCAGGCTCAGGCAAGACTCCTTCATGCTCTAGGCAGGGGATAACAAGGTAACTCATGGTCCTGAGTGCCCCAAGAGCCATTACAAGCGCTGATGTATATTATATAAAAAGCGGAACTTGATAGAATGTCAAACCTGGATGTCATTGATCAAATTCTGACACAAACTAACTGGCTTAACAATATGGTCCTCATAATAAAACCAAGGATATGTATAGATCCAATTTTTTGAATAAGGACAGCAAATATGAGTGCTTCTCTATGAGAACAGATGGTGAGGCCATGTCTAGACTTCAAAACACAAGGGCATTTTCAATTTTGGATGGATGCCACCATTCTCAGCAGGTCTGATTAAATGCAGAAAGTTTGAAACTTTGCACTTTCAGCTGCCCGTTGAGTGGACATATGTTTAAGTACCTTCCCTTTGGGATTGTCCGAACATCTTAGTTATACCAAAATATTGCCTCCCAGATATTTGAGCAGCTGAATGAGTTGGAAATGATTATTACTGATCTCCTGATTGGGGCTGAGAATGATCAAGAACACAATAAGAGCTTGTATAATATTCTGCAGAGGACCCCCCCAAAAAAAGAACCCTAAAAGTAAGAGGAACAAATTAATAAGATTCGTTATGTAGGACACTATACTAGGCTATGCAGTCCTTGAACTGGATCAAGCCTTAAGTGGACAATGTGGTATGTCTTAGACCAGTTCCAGTCCAGAGTTTACTGACTGGGGGCCAGGAAATTACATGGGTAGGCAATGTGCTATATGGTGAATATATGACTTTCTAATAGGCTTCTGGTTTAGTGACTGTATTCACAAACCACAATGAAAATTCTTTAGCTAGACATCACTGCGGTTTTCTAACAGTGGTGTTTTTAAGATGGTCTTGTCTACATTACCTAAAGGGTGACTACTGTCACAGTGTTGCTCTAGAGGGTGAGGGTTCCAGGGTCATTTGTTTGTGGCATTCCCTCTTTGATTTTTTATTGGTTATACTGTGTGATTGTCCTTTCTCAAACAGTCTTATTTTCCCTCCATCCACTTGGAACCTAATTTAACTACAGATTACAGTAAAACACCTAGATATTATAATATCTCTACATTTGCTAAACTTTGCTTCTCTTAAATCAATTATTTCTGCCATTTTCCACAGCCACATTCTTTTAATACCACAGGAATGCTGACTTTAAATATCATTTTATATTGGTGCCGCTTATGCTATGTATCCATAGTATGTTCTTTCTCAGTATGAACCACAATGATACTTTTGATAACACTGAGCTGCAGAGATTGTTGTTGCTGGTTTTGTTAAATTAAGCTACAGGCAAAATATAAGAATGTGTTTCTTATGGACAATTTACTGCACCAAATATAAACACATTGGGCCAAACTGATTCCTAATGTAATTTCATTAATGTCAATGAAGTTACACTAGGATTGACTCTGGCTAACTGCATTACACTATTAAAAAGAGAAAAACTTTGGCAAGCCTAGTTTTCTACCATGTGGAGCTAAGTAATAACAAATCTTAACCAAAAACATACTGTTTTGCTTGAATCAAGATTATTACAATAAATTTTTTGTATTCCCAGATGGAAACAGAAGTAACTGTACAGAAGAATGAACAAACACAAAACTATTAAAAAGGTTAGATTCCCAAGTACTCCTTTACTTCTGAAAGGTGGCTGAACACAATAAAAGTGTAACATAGATTTTAAAATGTCTTACACTCCTTGGAAATTAGGGATGCATAAAGCAATTGCAATAAAATAAAAATCAAATCAAACCTTCATTCAAAAGTCAAATCAAAGTGGAATTTTACTAGATCTGCATAAAATAAATTGTTACTTTTCTTGTGCTTTGGTTTTTCCATGATTTTCATTCACATTTTGATTTTGGTGAGGACCAGAAACAGAAGTACCATCATAACAAATGAGAGGACAGTTTTGAAATGCCTGAAATTCAGAAATATTTAATATATTGTAAAATATGACATTATGAATTCTCCAGTACAATTTCCAAATCACAGAGGTTCCAATAAATTAGGATAAGCATAACATTTTGAATGATTATTCTAACATCAATACTAGAACAAAAACCATGCTACCAAAAATGTCCATTAGTAAGCAAGTGGCTTCATAAACCTTATTTGTCTTTGCAAATAGATCATTGGACATTCGCGTGTTCAGTGCAACTTTGGACCAATTATCAGTCCTCACCATTCAGCAGCCACGGATCTAATATAAAGGAATATATCAAAAAGAAAGCATGAGAAGCTGAGGAGATAAATGATTTGAAGCTCTTTGAGAATATCCATCCAACTAGTGAAATGCATCTGTTTCAGATGTGCTGTTACCCTAATGCAGGTTCATTAGTCTCATTATCATGTGGGTAAGTCACAGAGGAAGAATGAATGGAATGCAAAGCACAGTATCTGTATCTATAGCTAGTGACATCAGCCTGAACCAAAACCACAGATCAGAATACACTTAAACTTTGGGGCATTCACTTACTGATCCATGCATAGCCATTCAGGTCCATCTCTAGTGCTAATAACAGATGATGGACTAGATTCTGTCTTGTGCCAAAGCTCCTCTCAGAACAGTAGAAAAGACGGGACGTGTCAGTTGTCTCCAACTGCAATAACTCTCTGAAACTTAGAGCCAGCCCCAGCCCTGACTTGACTTTGAGTTGCTCCCTGGCCTAGTACTGAACAGATGTCCACAAATTTCATATTATATTGATGAGGAGCCTAGTGTGAATTTTAAACCAGGTGAATTTCTTGTCATTTGTGGTTTTATATGCATATTTTGGACAACGCTAGTCATGTTTGCACTGAAACTTCTCTATTCCATCATTGTATTGTGACATTGCATCACATCACAACACAACT